>NC_067399.1:348650849-349909182 GCF_016432865.1 Antechinus flavipes | reverse complement strand
TATAGATACACATCATTTCCAGTATTCCAGCTTGACAATAACATTAAACAGTAGCTAGTAGTAATAATCTACTTATCTAACAAAATCATTAATTGGCACAACTAGTAGTATCTAACAAAGTTATAAATTGGAGCAACTAGTAGTAACAAACTACTTATCTAACAATGTCATAATTTGCATAATTTGTGATGTGGATACCTTAAATTTATCTCAGGCTTGTCTCTCATCACTGTCAGGGAAGATGATCAGCCAATGCTTTGAATTGTCAGAGAAGATGGTGAGCCAATGTTTTGAACTTCCTGCCCTTACAGAGAGCAGATCTCAAATAATACCTGGACTGGAACTCTTCCTGTATATGGATTTATTCAGTACTAGCCCTGTGGATGATATTGATTGAAAAACATACTGGAAAGCACAAGGAGATAAGCCAATAAGTATAAGAATGATGCATTTAAGAGGAACAAAATGCAAAAGCATAGAAGACAGATTATTTGTAGGAACTGCCTTTTTTAAACACTCAAATATTTGGTTTGCTACGCTATCAGGATCAATTCCAGGGACACTACTTTTGCCATGTTTTCCACTAAATGGATATATCCCAAATGAGGTTGGAATCATGTATAATTCTATTTTTTTTTCTTTATTTGAATCCATGTCATATTGGTGGTATCATTATTCCATTTAATGGGATATCCCATATAACTTTGTATATACATATATGAGTAAATCTATAATCACAAGCTAATTGTAATCATTTCCAAATTGTTTATATTAATGTTTTAACTCATTATATACAGTAATGTGTTCTTTAAGAGGTTGTGATAAATTTTTTACTAATTTGTGAAATAGGCAGTCTGAACAGATGCTGTTAGAGCTGTAGCTAAAATGGTAAATGAAATAAGTATTAGTTGATATAGTTGCTAGAGCTCCAGCAACTCTTTTTGCCACTTCTATTTTATCTAGTTTTCTTTTGGCAGTATCTGAAACCTGTTCCATCTGCTGACCTATGCCCATTGTGATTGATCTTAGTAGGAACCATTACATAAAATAATTGTAACATTTTTACATTTTTAAAATATACCCTCCTCGTATATTCTTGATGTGCCCTTTCTTAAAATGATATCTATAATTAGAAACCTCTGTGTTTTTAATAAATGTGTTAATTGTTCTTACATTATTTTGGAAACTTTTAAGAACCTTATTTCATACAGACAAACATCTAGTAACAGTTGGTTGACTAGGCAAAATACTCATTCACTTAATTATTTAGGATATAATGATTACTTTTTTTCAGATTGAAATAGCAAAATATGATATGATTGAATTGCACAAATGGCTTCTATTGAGCATTTGCCCTAATTATAAAAATTTGCTATAGGAGGAAAAAACAGGTTCTTCAGGTCTCAGCCTGGAAGCATATACATGACAGGATTAAGTATCCTTAGCTCAGTTTGATAACCAATTATAACTCTTCCATCTTATAACCATACTCAGGAATAATAAAGTGGATTCTTATTCATGGAGACACCACTGAAAAACTGAGTCAAAAGGATCCCACCTTGAGTGGAGGCCAAGGTTGTCCTCTTAACTCTTGCCCAACAATACAGACCTCTGCCTGTAACAGTTCAGGATCACATTTTCTGACTAGCTTACGCTATTTCTCTCAAATAGTGGGTTACTGACTAAATAATCAGGCAATCAAATTCAAAACTCAAAAGAATATCAGTTACAGTCCCAAGAGATTTTTATCTCTAATAGCAAATTCTACTAATCACAGCTTAGGGCTGGATGAATAATTTTTAAAAAGTTTATCAGAACTTACACATATAGGAGATTTTTTCAAAACATATTTTATATATTTAAACTGATCCTGGTTCAAATGATTAATCATTAAACAACCTTATAGATTCTTAGTAACTACACTCTTTGTTTAGGAACTATACATCCTAAATAGGAGCATTTCTCAAGGCTTATCCTGGTGGTTTCAAGAAAACTGGCAAGCTTACAAATTATGGGGGATTGACAGAGACCTCGGGGAAGGGGCTGAGTTTTCTGTTGCCTACCCCAACTATTATTATGTTTTATGGGCTGTGTTATTTGATACCAACTGCACTCTGTGAAGGGGAAAAAAGATACTGCATACCCTCATACTTGAAGGGGAACTAATAAAGCTTTCATCTCATCCCTCTTGTTCCACACGTAGTAATAACCAATTTTAGGTTTAACATGATGACAATAACTCCATGTAACTTAATTAACAATTTTAGAGGTTTTCTAGTAATAGTCAAATAGTCTTAACTGTAATTTCCTCTTAATTTTCAAGCAAAGATGAAAATATTAATTTCCTAAATTACACTTACAAAATATTATAAAATGGGATTAGAAAGGCTACATAAACTTTCCACTTTCTTTTATCAGTTACATTTATTCTGTCCCCAAGCTGTTGAGCTTTAGAAATTCTCAAAGAGAATTTCTATTCCCTTAAATAAGTTTTCCTTTTGTTTTAGGGAGAAAACAAGACAAGTTTTAAAATTGAGATAGAACAGATTTTAAAATTAACAACTTTAGTTCAAGAGATTACCTACATTCCAATTAAATGTTCCAGATAAACTGAATTGCCATTTGGTTATTTTTCAATTTACGCAAATCATATCTATTTTGTGATCTGGGAAAGGACAAAGGTGCCAATTTTTAGTGACTGGGCACTCAGAAGTCCGACCCTAGATAACTCAAAAGCAGACTGTTTGTTGCTTTTTAAATTAATTATTATTAATTATATTTTAAAAATATTTTAATTTTATAATAATTATTATAATATATAATATACATACTACATATTAATATGATATACAATTAATACTATTATAATATGTAATATAATACTATTAATATATTATAAATATATTTATATAAATATAAATCAATAATATAATAATATAAATATAATTAAATTACAGTTTAAAATATTTAAAATTAAAATTTAAAGCCAACTGCTTTTCTGTTTTCCTAAAGTTTCCAAACCCTTAAATCTTCTGTTAACACAATCAATGCAAATAGATTACAATTTACATATTCCTATAGTGGGATTTGTCTCCTTTAAAACTGCTTTTACTGTCATATCTCAAGTTACAAATTTCACTGAAGTATGTATATTGTCTTTCTCTCCTTGTTACCTGTTTGTCCATGTATCCCTGCTGCAGTCAGGGAATTAGGGAAGAGGGAAGAAAGAGAAATAGACTGTCTTTCCTCATTGTACTATGCTCCTAGTCCTAGGGAGGCCTTAATTTAGTTTAATTTGTTTCCAAAGTAATTTATACATCCACAAAAATTATTTATCTCAATATTGGCATTGTATGTTGATCACATCTAAAAACCCACATAAAGTTAACAAATATGAAAGAATTGTATCCAATAAAGCAGTTAACATTCCTATAGCATTTGTTTTATGCTATATACTTTTGCAATCATGTGATCTCCACAACAACAATCATTATTAGGTCTTTTTACAAATCAAAAAATACTGGGCAGAGATAAAATAATTTACCATAAATTACATAGCTAATAAATTTCTGTAACTGAAACAAAGGATATGGTGGGTTTACAAAATGCAGAGGCTGACTGGTTTGCTCACCTCATACTGCCATATTGGGTGCTGCCAGAGACTGTCTGGGGACAGAATAAATGTCCAGGTAGTTGCTAGACAGAACCTGCTGAAGACTGAGGTAACTGTCAGGATTTCCCTTTGATGTTAGTTTCAGGTGCCAGGGCTTAGGGAATGCTAACTGTGGATTCTGATTCCCACTCCATCCCCACTCCTCCAGGTGAGGTTGGGGAGATATTTAGACAAGGTTGTATGGGATCTCCACACTATTGTTGTTTTCCCCATTTCTACAAGTGAGGCAGAATTTGAGTTTCCTACAGTTCTTCATCATTCTCTCTTCTTATTGTTGTCTAATGTGAGAGGAGTTAGCAAACAGAGGAATTTGGGCTATATTGATTTTGTTAGCAATCCCCATAAAGAGATGCACTCAGGACTCTGGGGAATGGAGCATGCTGAGGGATCAAGGCTGTGGAGAGGTTTCTGGTGTGTTTTTCCAATTGAGTAGGAAACTCCAGACAAGATAAAAGTCAAAGAAGGGCTAGCAAAAAGTTACTATTTACCTAACTTTTTTTCAATCTTAGAATGACTAATACCAAACTTCTTAATCATTTTTCTCAAAACCTTGATAATCTGCTAAAATGTTATTTTAGCCGTTCTATAATCTTATATATAATCCCCAGCTTGGCCAGAACTGAGGTCCACAGAAAAAAGTCAGGCTTTTCCCCATTTTAAGGTGGGAGTCAAGGAAGTTAAGAAATCTTTCCAGGCAACAAAATCTAGAAGACAGAACAAACATGGCACAGGCATTCTGGGCAGACACAAACATAGACATAGACAAAAATGACATGAAGAGGACTGTTCATCTTTTCCAAAAGCCATAAACTTGAAAAATAAAAACATCTACTCAGTAACACAGTACAAACATAAACCAATTTTTTAAATAATAGAAACAATGTTAAAGGAATTTCATTTAATCAGCAAGGGGTCTAGGACAGGGCTGTTTCCATATTATTAATCACATAAATAGCATTTTTGTTATCTGAAAAAATATTAAGAAGTTCTTGAACAGTATACAGCGCAGTAGTAATTGCATATAACTTATTCTGCTGTGTAGATTCAAATGGGATTTCAAAAACATATTTAGTAGTAGGTGGAATATATAAAGAGGCTAATTGTTTATTAGTAGCTTCTGTAAATACAATCTACTCTCTGTAGCTGATCCTCAGCTTCCTGAGCCTTCTTTTTGAATTGGGATTAGAATCTTATAAAATGTTGAATAATTTTGTCAATTCCTGTGTTCCCAAATTCAAATATGGTCTTATCTAATCAATAATTCCCAATAACTTTTGATATTCATTCAAATAGCTAAATTATTCCCTATAACTTATATTTTAAGATTGACCTAGAATCAATTATAGCTTCTATCCAGAAATACTTTTCCTGTACTCAGAAACCTTTACTATTCTGAATTTATTTATATCTTTTTCTACTCTTTTGTAAGGTAATTGTGCTATCCTCGTTCCCTTTTTTTTTTCATTAAGATATCCTGGTGACAAGCAGCATAGCAAAGAATACATATTTCCCTCCAAAAAACAGAATCTACTGTTCCAGACACAATTACAAGCCCTAGCTATGACTGTGAACTATGTCCTAACATGATACCTAGCACACCAGAAGGATAAGGACCTGACACTCCAGTGGAGAGAGAGCATATATCCTTATTCTCACTAATTTGATATGACACTAAGGAGGACAAATCAAGACCAGCATTTCCCAAGTAGCATGTATGTTGTACTGTCAATAAGTTGGATTTAATGTATTGGTTGTAGGCAGCCCTTGAGGGGAAAGAAGGGAAAGTTTGACTGGGCTGGAGCTGGCCCCAGAAATAGTTTCCAAATATCCGAATACTCTCCTTATCCTTCTGAGAGCAACATTCAGAAGTCCATTTTCTGCCCTTCTTGCACTTTGAACATAAAGTCAAATGTTTAATAGCATTTTCAATGGCAAGTTGTCTGAATAAAATTTGAGCTCCCTCCTTATCAAAGTTAGAATGTTGAATTACCATTATTAAGTGACTGAAAAACTCAGCAAAAGTCTCATTAGGTCCTTGCATAATTTTTCTATAGGATGTCCCTCTGTCCCTATATGTACACTATATTAATATCAATGGGCTAAAACTAAATTTTATAACTGAATAATTCTCTTGTTAGACTGGTGATAAACTACTTTCACCTCTTACCTTTTTTAATTCCTGAGCTTATCAAGAGGTCACTCTCCTCTGCTAGGGCATTTAAGTTTCTCTCTGTTCTGGTGGCCAATTATTGGAGTACAGCTCCAATCAATAGGAAGAGTGTGGTTTTGAATTTCCATAAGCCAGGGGTTATTCTGTCAAGCAGTCTCTTTATTGATCTGAGAGCCAGGGTACTCTCTAAACTAATATTTCAATGACATTAAAGTTTTTCAGGCTACTTATATACATTCCAAGGTTAGAGGTATACATCATTTCAAATATTCCAGCTTTACATTAACATTAAATAGTAACTAGCAGTAATAACTCACTTATCTAACAGAGTCATAAATTGGAGCAATTAGTAGTAATAATCTACTTATCTAAGTAATAAATTGCATAGTTTGTGATGCCTTGTTCAAATTACATGCATTGTCCAGTGAAATACCTCAAATTTATCTCAAGCATGTCTCTCATCACTGTCAGGGAAGCTGTAAGGATGAGCTAATGCATGCCCTTAGAAAGCAGGTATTAAATAATACCTGGACCATGACTGTTTCTCTATATATTCAATACTGGCTCTTTGCACATTCCTCTCTGAATCATAATGATTCATTTACATAATGAACCATTTACTCTATCCATTGAATAGGAATTCTAGGGTCCTTTCTTTTTTTTTTTTTTAAATCACCTTGACAATTGTTCCCTGTCAAGCCTCAGCCTTTAAACATTCCCAGAATTGATTGTCCTTCTTCTTACATATATGGTGTTTAATGAAGTTAGAGAAAACCATACAACTGTCTAGCATAGAATCATCATAAATTTAAGCAATATAACCTCCATTGGTCCTTTAGAATTATTGGGCACTCAGTTTAAATATATCTAAGTAACTCATCCCAGCTGTTCTCTCATAATCTTTTTCTTCCTCAAAACCCTCAAAATCTACAGTTCCTTTCTATAACCCTCTTAATTGAGAATCTTACCTCTTATTTTATACTGAAAAAAACTGATATAGCTCAAGATCTCCCTCATCTTTCTTCTTTATTTCATATCACTTAGCTACCTACCACTACTACCTTCTCCTTTGAACTATGTCTTATATGATGGAGCAGCAAATACTATTTAATTTAGTGATCACATGAGCTGTTGATGTTAATGATTCTTAAATCTAATTATTCCTGGTCTTATATTGCCTATTGGACATATCTAACTGGATATCCTATAGATATTTAAGAAAAAACCTCATTGTCTTTATCACAAATCCTCATCAAACTCAAACTTATTGTTTTCAAAGATTCTGCTATATTCTCAGTCTCCCAGGTTCACATCACATGTTATCCTAGATTTGTTCACCTTTCATATCCAATATGTTATCCCAGGTCTGTCAGTTTCACATCTGTAACATTTCACATTGTCTTTTTTTTCCCTCTGATACTGATACCATCATGAGGCAGTCTCAATGGGGAGATGTTGCGTTAGTGTCATGAGCCAGAACTTGAAACAAAGTGCCAAGTCATTGTAATTGATAGAGACAATGCTTATGTTCACACCTTTAAGAGAGTTTACACCTTTAAAAGAGCATATAAGGAGGAGCCACTAAAGGACAAGCTCACTAGAGCCTTCAGGAGATTCACAAGTCAGAAACCCACAAGCCCACTCTCTCGGAGGAGGAATCAAGATTCCTTCTATTTTTTCACCTTTGTGCTGGCTGGAGGCTTTGGATTTGGAGGGAGCTAGAGGCCGAATGAAGCTGGCAGAGGCAAAAAGGACTAGTGGCAAGAGCTCTTGGAACCAAAGAGAGAGATAGGCCTCTAAGAAAGCTAACCAGGCTATTTTGGAGGAAACAAAGGATTGAACTTTTAACTCCTGGGCTACATTTGAGGTGATTATTACATTGAACTGAAACTAAGGCTTGCTGCCCAAGAAATCTGCTCACAGAAAACATTATACTTTAAAGAAGAAAACATTACATTTTAGCTTGCTGGTTGGTTGGCTTACTATAAATTCCTCCCTGTTCTAATCCATCCTTCAATCAGTTACCAAACAGATTCTCCTAAAGTGCAGGTTCAACCATGTTACCTCTTACTCAATAAGCTCCAGTAATTTCCTCTTATGGCTTATCTTGAGGATCAAAGTTCTCTGTTTGGGTGTTCCAAGTTCTACATAACTTTCCTCTCTCCCCATTTTCTAATCTTCTAATATATACTTTTCTTTGATACTTTCTATTTATTTCCTACTTGTTCTGAATATAACTTATTTATCCTCAGTTGTTTGTATGTTGTCTTTTCCATTTCATTATGAGTTTCTTGAACAGTGCCTGCTCTGCCATATTAACCTTTCTTTTTATTGCTAGCACTTAGTACACTTGGCACATTGGCACTTAATGATCATGTAATATGCCTTCTCAAGTTCATTATACAGAGCAAGAAACTTAGGGAATTAGGGTTAAGTGGCTTGTTGAGGTTCACATGGTTAGTAAGAATCTGAGGCCAGATTTGAATTTAAGAAGATGAATCTTCCTGAATTCTGGCTTGGTACACCATCCATTGTGCCACCTAGCTACATAGGCTGACCGATTGAAAAACCACATAGACTAAGCATGACCCCAAAGAAGAGATATGAGCCAAGTGTTTTACTCCTTTTGCTTGTAAATGAGGACAGTCCATAAGTGTGATACATGGCATGTATATTTAGCCTTTTTAAACTTTGTAAGTCCCTTTTATTTTTCCCTTTTTTTCTTTAAAAATATATTTTTATATGGAATAGCTCTTTGGAGGGATTATAGGAAGAGTTATTAGAAATTTTGATGATATAAGAAGAAATAAGTTAAAAGCAATTTTTAAAAAAAAATCAAGAAAAGCATAATGGTAACCATCATTATCATACAGACTATTTGAAAAGATAGCCCATTTCTGTATGTAAAACTTACATCATACCTTGAAGGTGAACCTAAAACAAAATAGCATAAAACTCAACATGTAGATACTTAAATTTGACCAAAATACTGGTAGTTAAACAAGGAAGATTTTTTATTGAAGTTTTTTTATTTTATTTTATTTTTTAAATAATTTTTTATTGATAGAACGCATGCCGAGGTAATTTTTTACAGCATTATCCCTTGCATTCATTTCTGTTCCGATTTTTCCCTTCCCTCCCTCCACCCCTTCCCCCAGATGGCAAGAGTCCTTTACATGTTGAATGGGTTGCAGTATATCCTAGATACAATATATGTGTGCAGAACCAAACAGTTTTCTTGTTGCACAGGGAGAATTGAATTCAGAAGGTATAAATAACCCGGGAGGAAAAACATAAATGCAAGCAATTTATATTCATTTCCAGTGTTCTTTCTCTGGGTGTAGCTGCTTCAGTCTATCTTTGATCAATTAAGGCTCTCTTTATCAAAGAGGTCCACTTCCATCAGAATACATCCTCAAACAGTATCATTATTGAGGTATATAATGATCTCCTGGTTCTGCTCATTTTACTCAGCATCAGTTCATGTAAGTCTCGCCAGTCCTCTCTGTATTCATCCTGCTGGTCATTCCTTACAGAACAATAATATTCCATAACGTTCATATACCACAATTTACTCAACCATTCTCCAATTGATGGACATCCTTTCATTTTCCAGCTTCTAGCCACTACAAACAGGGCTGCCACAAACATTTTGGCACATACAGGCCCCTTTCCTTTCTTTAGTATCTCTTTGGGGTATAAGCCCAGTAGAAACACTGCTGGATCAAAGGGTATGCACAGCTTGATAACTTTTTGAGCATAATTCCAAATTGCTCTCCAGAATGGCTGGATGTGTTCACAATTCCACCAACAATGTATCAGTATCCCTGTTTTCCCACATCCCCTCCAACATTCCCCATTATCTTTCTCTGTCATTCTAGTCAATCTGACAGGTGTGTAGTGGTATCTCAGAGTTGTCTTAATTTGCATTTCTCTGATTAATAATGATTTGGAGCATATTTTCATATGTCTATAAATAGTTTCAATTTCTTCGTCTGAGAATTGTCTGTTCATATCCTTTGACCATTTGTCAATTGGAGAATGGTTTGATTTCTTATAGATTAGGGTCAGTTCTCTATATATTTTGGAAATGAGGCCTTTATCAGAACCTTTGATTGTAAAAATGTTTTCCCAGTTTATTGTTTCCCTTCTAATCTTGTTTGCATTTGTTTTGTTTGTACAAAAACTTTTCAGTTTGATACAATCAAAATTTTCTATGTTGTGGTCAATAGTGATCTCTAGTTCTTCTTTGGTCATAAATTCCTCCCTCTTCCACAGGTCTGACAGGTAAACTATCCTATGCTCTTCCAATTTATTTATCATCTCATTCTTTATGCCTAGATCATGAACCCATTTTGACCTTATCTTGGTGTACGGTGTTAAGTGTGGGTCAATGCCTAGTTTCTGCCATACTGATTTCCAATTTTCCCAGCAATTTTTGTCAAATAATGCATTCTTATCCCAGAAATTGGTGTCTTTGGGTTTGTCAAACACTATATTATTAAAGTTATTGGCTGTTTTGTCCTTTAAACCTAACTTATTCCATTGATCAACTAGTCTATTTCTTAGCCAATACCAGATGGTTTTAGTAACTGCTGCTTTATAATATAATTTTAGATCTGGTACAGCTAGGCCACCTTCATTTGATTTTTTTTTCATTAATTCCCTTGAAATTCTTGACCTTTTGTTTTTCCATATGAATTTTGTTGTTATTTTTTCTAATTCATCAAAGTAGTTTTTTGGGAGTCTGATTGGTATAGCGCTAAATAAGTAGATTAATTTAGGTAGTATTGTCATCTTTATTATATTTGCTCGCCCAATCCAAGAGCATTTAATATTTTTCCAGTTGGTTAGATCAGACTTAATTTGTGTGGAAAGTATTTTGTAGTTTTGCTCATAAAGTTTCTGATTTTCCCTTGGCAGATAGATTCCTAAATATTTTATACAATCAGTAGTTACTTTAAATGGAATTTCTTTTTGTATCTCTAACTGTTGGGTTTTGTTAGTAATATATAAGAATGCTGATGACTTATGTGGGTTTATTTTATATCCTGCAACTTTGCTGAAGGTGTAGATTATTTCTAATAACTTTCTGGTAGAATCTCTGGGGTTTTCTAAGTATACCATCATATCATCAGCAAAGAGTGATAATTTGGTTTCCTCATTGCCTATTCTTATTCCTTTAATTTCTTTCTCAACTCTTATTGCCAAAGCTAGCATTTCTAATACAATATTAAATAGTAACGGTGATAGCGGGCAACCTTGTTTTACTCCTGATCTTATTGGGAATGGTTGCAGTTTGTCCCCGTTACATATGATGCTTACTGCTGGTTTTAAATAGATGCTACTGATTATTTTAAGGAAAAGTCCATTTATTCCTATACTCTCAAGAGTTTTTAATAGGAATGGATGCTGGATTTTATCAAATGCTTTTTCTGCATCTATTGAGATGATCATATGGTTTTTGTTAATTTGACTATTAATATGGCCAATTATATTGATAGTTTTCCTAATATTGAACCAGCCCTGCATTCCTGGTATAAATCCTACTTGATCATGATGTATTATCCTGGAGATGATTTTCTGTAGTCTTTTTGCTAATATCTTATTTAAGATTTTAGCATCAATATTCATTAGGGAGATTAGTTTTTTTTATTTTCAAAATATATGCAAGGATATTTTCAACATTGACCCTTGAAAAATCTTGTTTCAATTCCCACCCCCCCCTTCCATCTACCCCTTCCTCCAGGTGGCCTGTAATCCAATACATGTTAAACATGGTAAAAAAAAAATATATGTTAAGTCCAATATAGGCACACATATTTATACAGTTATCTTGCTGATCAGAAATATCAGGTCAAAAAGTTAAAAAATGAGAAATAAAATAAAATTTAAGCAAACTACAACAAAAAGAGTGAAAATGTTATCTTGTAATTCACCCACAGTTCTCTTTCTGGGTGTGGATTGCTCTCATCATGACAAAATCATTGGAACAGGCCTGAAAAGAGCCAAGTCCATCGGAATTGAACGTTGTATAAGCATGTTGTTGCCATGTACAGTGATCTGGTTCTGCTTATTTCATTTAGCATCAGTTTATGTAAGTCTCTCCAGGCCTCTCTGAAATCATCTTGCTGACTGTTTCTTATAGACCAATAATAGTCTATAACATTCATATACCATATCTTATTCAGCCATTTTCCAGCTAATGGACATCCATTCAGTTTCCAGTTTCTTGCCACATAAAAAGAGCTGCCACCAACATTTTTGCACATGTGGGTCCCTTTTCCTTCTTTAATATCAAGGAAGATTTTTTTTTTTTTTGGAGAGTTACAATGACATTGTTAAAGGCTTGGAATACATATAACTTGTCAGAGGATAACAGAGGGAGGCAATTTGTAGAGGAAAATTAATTTACAAAGTTACAAAAGTAAGTACAAGAAAACTACCTGTTGAGGAGATAGTGAGAAAATTGAGTAAAATAGGAAAAAATCAGACAAACCATTTAAAAAATAGTTATTGAGGAACATGAAAGCAAGGCAGAAAATGTGATTTTTTGGTTTTTGGAAATAAGTAACCATCACAGGTTTTCCACTTAAAAATGTAACTATTATTTTGTGTTACTTGTTTTCAATTAACATTGGATTTATTCTTTCTCTCTCTTCCTCCCTTTTTTCCTCCCCACTCTCTGTCTGTTTCATTAATGAGAATTCTTATCTCTCAAAACTGCTTTCACAATGTTGTTATTTAGTAAATTGTTACCTTTGTTCTACTTAATTCAGTCTTATTATGTTTATACAAATATTTTTAGGATCCTCTGAAGCTATTCTTTTCAGAATTACATATGACACAAACTTTCCATATTTTAACATACTACAATTGATGAGCAGTCCATTAGTTTTAAAGTATTTATCACTGAACATGAGATCATTATCCACAATAATAGCAATGCTGCAATAAGTATTAATTGTGAAAGCTTTAACTACTCCGATCAATACAATGATTTAAGACAATTATGAAGGGCTCATGTTGAAAACTGTCTTGGACTTCAAGAGAGAAATGGTGAACTCTGAGAACAACAAATATGTAATTTTTCACTTTATTTCCTTTACACTTTTTTGGCAACATGATGTATGAAAATATTTTATGTGATATCACATATATAATTGATACATTCTTTACCTTTTTTCAGTGTATGTGGGATGAGCTCGAGGAAGGAGATAAATTAAATTTTAAATTAAAAAAATGCAATAAATAAATAATAAATGGAAGAAAAATTTAGTACCATCAAAAAAAGGAATTTAAAAAATATTTGGTATAGATGGGTCCTATTCCCCTTTGATTTCTTCGTTATGTACACTTTGGTGATTTAAGGGACATAGTTACAAATTGTTGTTTGGAATCTGATCTGGCATTGTTTGGAAACACATCTGGCAAAAGTGATTTAATCTTCCTGTTTTCTTGAAGTGCCTTTCACCTTTGCCATTTTACTATTATTGTAGTCTTTGAAAATTAATCCACCACAGACTTCCAAGTGTTGTAATAAAAACTGTATTGAAGGAAATTATTTCTAGTAGCTAGGAGATTTTGTTTCCTAGTCCATCTGCTATTCTATTCTATATTATTACTTTTATACTGAGTTCATCTCATTGATACACCCTGTATCATTGTTAATTGTGTATTTGCTTCCATTTATCTTCATATATTTCTTTCTGTTCATTCTCACTTTCCAGTTTACAAAGAAGGTGATTCAAAAATAATGCTATCAGTGTTAATAATATATTGCTCAAGTGATCAATTTCTTTTTTTGAGTTTAGCATTGCCAAAATACAATGGGTTTTGTATTGCCCAACATTATCAGTTATATTTCATTAAATATTCTATTAAACAGAATTGATATTTGTACTATATATTTATATTACTCACTTTCAAGGCATTAAAATATGACAAAATACCCTTAACACTAAAGCTTTATTCTTTTTATTTATTTATTTATTTTAATTTAAATTTTATTTTATTTAATAATAACATTGTATTGACAGAATCCATGCCAGGATAATTTTTTTACAACATTATCCCTTGCACTCGCTTATGTTTCGTTTTTTCCCCTCCCTCCCTCCACTCCCCTCCCCCCCATGATGGCAAGCAGTCCTATATATGTTAAATATGTTGCAGTATATCCTAGATACAATACATATTTGTAGAACCGAACAGTTCTCCCGCTGCACAGGGAGAATTGGATTCAGAAGGTAAAAATAACTCGGGAAGAAAATCAAAAATGCAAATAGTTCACATTCATTTCCCAGTGTTCCTTCTTTGGGTGTAGCTGTTTCTGTCCATCATTTATCCAATGAAACTCAGTTAAGTCTCTTTGTCATAGAAATCCACTTCCATCAGAATACATCCTCATACAATATCGTTGTCGAAGTGTATAATGATCTCCTGGTTCTGCTCATCTCACTTAGCATCAGTCCATGTAGGTCTCTCCAAGCCTCTCTGTATTCATCCTGCTGGTCATTCCTTACAGAGCAATAATATTTCATAACATTCATATGCCACAATTTACCCAGCCATTCTCCAATTGATGGGCATCCATTCATTTTCCAGTTTCTAGCCACTACAAACAGGGCTGCTACAAACATTTTGGCACATACAAGTCCCTTTCCCTTTTTTAGTATCTCTTTGGGGTATAAGTCCAATAGAAACACTGCTGGATCAAAGGGTATGCACAGTTTGATAACTTTTTGGGCATAATTCCAGATTGCTCTCCAGAATGGCTGGATTCGTTCACAACTCCACCAACAATGCATCAGTGTCCCAGTTTTCCCGCATCCCCTCCAACATTCATCATTATTTTTTCCTGTCATCTTAGCCAATCTGACAGGTGTGTAGTGATATCTCAGAGTTGTCTTAATTTGCATTTCTCTGATCAATAGTGATTTGGAACACTCTTTCATGTGAGTGGTAATAGTTTCAATTTCTTCATCTGAAAATTGTCTGTTCATATCCTTTGACCATTTATCAAATTGAGAATGGCTTGATTTTTTATAAATTTGAGTCAGTTCTCTATATATTTTGGAAATGAGGCCTTTATCAGAATCTGTAATTGTAAAGATGTTTTCCCAGTTTGTTGCTTCCCTACTAATCTTGTTTGCATTCGTTCTGTTTGTACAAAGGCTTTTTAATTTGATATAATCAAAATTTTCTATTTTGTGATGGGTAATGGTCTCTAGTTCATCTTTGGTCACAAATCTCTTTCTCCTCCACAAGTCTGAGAGATAAACTATCCTATGTTCCTCTAATTTATTTATAATCTCGTTCTTTATGCCTAGGTCATGGACCCATTTTGATCTTATCTTGGTATGTGGTGTTAAGTGTGGGTCCTTGCCTAATTTCTGCCATACTAATTTCCAGTTATCCTAGCAGTTTTTATCAAATAATGAAATCTTATCCCAAAAGTTAGAATCTTTGGGTTTGTCAAACACTAGATTGCTATAGTTGACTATTCTGTCTTGTGAACCTAACCTTTTCCATTGATCAACTAATCTATTTCTTAGCCAATACCAAATGGTTTTGGTGACTGCTGCTTTATAATATAATTTTAGATCAGGTACAGCTAGACCACCTTCATTTGATTTTTTTTTTCATTAATTCCCTTGAGATTCTCGACTTTTTATTGTTCCATATGAATTTTGTTGTTAATTTTTCTAAATCATTAAAATATTTTCTTGGAAGTCTGATTGATATAGCACTAAATAAATAGATTAGTTTAGGGAGTATTGTCATCTTTATTATATTCGCTCGGCCTATCCAAGAGCACTTAATATGTTTCCAATTATTTAAGTCTGACTTTATTTGTGTGAAAACTTTTTTGTAATTTTGCTCAAATAATTCCTGACTTTCCTTTGGTAGGTAGATTCCCAAATATTTTGTGCTATCAACAGTTATTTTGAATGGAATTTCTCTTTGTATCTCTTGCTCTTGGATTTTGTTCGTGGTGTATAAGAACGCTGAGGATTTATGGGGATTTATTTTGTATCCTGCTACTTTGCTAAAATTATGAATTATCTCTAATAGCTTTTTAGTAGAATCTCTGGGGTTTTCTAGGTATACCATCATATCACCTGCAAAGAGTGATAGTTTGGTTTCCTCATTGCCTACTCTAATTCCTTTAATCTCTTTCTTGACTCTTATTGCAGAGGCTAGTGTTTCTAATACAATATTGAATAATAATGGTGATAGTGGGCAACCTTGCTTCACTCCAGATCTTACTGGAAAAGGTTCCAGTTTTTCCCCATTGCATATGATGCTTACTGAAGGTTTTAAATATATGCTCCTAACTATTTTAAGAAAAAGTCCTTTTATTCCTATGCTCTCAAGTGTTTTTATTAGGAATGGCTGTTGGATTTTATCAAATGCTTTTTCTGCATCTATTGAGATGATCATATGGTTTTTGTTTGGTTGGTTGTTGATATAGTCAATTATGTTAATAGTTTTCCTAATATTTTTAGGAATATTTTTATTAGGTGTTTAGGATATTTACTTCTTCCTCTGTTAGTTTAGGCAAGCTATATTTTTGGAGGTATTCTTCTATTTCATTTAAGTTGTCGAATTTTTTGGCGTAAAGTTGGGCAAAGTAACTCCTAATTATTGCTCTAATTTCCTCTTCGTTAGTGGTGAGTTCTCCCTTTTCATTTTTAAGACTAACAATTTGATTTTCCTCTTTCCTTTTTTTAATCAGATTTACTAAAGGTTTGTCTATTTTGTTGTTTTTTTCATAGAACCAACTCTTAGTTTTATTAATTAATTCAATAGTTTTTTTTACTTTCAATTTTATTGATCTCTCCTTTTATTTTTTGAATTTCAAGTTTAGTGTTTGATTGGGGGTTTTTAATTTGTTCCTTTTCTAGCTTTTTTAGTTGCAAGCCCAATTCATTGACCTTCTCTTTCTCTATTTTATACAAATGGGCCTCTAGAGATATGAGATTTCCCCTTATTACCGCTTTGGCTGCATCACATACATTTTGGTATGATGTCTCATTATTATCGTTTTCTTAGATGAACTTATTAATTATGTCTATAATTTGCTGTTTCACCCAATCATTCTTTAGTATGAGATTGTTTAGTTTCCAATTATTTTTTGGTCTACTTTCCCGTGGCTTTTTATTGAATGTAATTTTCAATGCATCGTGGTCTGAAAAGGATACATTCACTATTTCTGCCTTACTGCATTTGAGTTTGAGGTTTTTATGTCCTAATATATGGTCAATTTTTGTATAAGTTCCATGAACTGCTGAAAAGAAGGTGTACTCCTTTCTGTCCCTATTACATTTTCTCCAGAGATCTATCATATCTAATTTTTCTAGTATTCTATTTATCTCTTTGACTTCTTTCCTATTTATTTTGTGGTTTGATTTATCTAATTCTGAGAGTGCAAGGTTGAGATCTCCCACTATTATAGTTTTACTGTCTATTTCTTCTTGCAGCTCTCTTAATTTCTCTTTTAAGAATTTAGATGCTACACTACTTGGTGCATATATGTTTAATATAGATACTGCTTCATTATTCATTCTACCCTTTAGCAAGATATAGTGCCCTTCCTTATCTCTTTTGATTAGATCAATTTTTGCTTTAGCTTGATCTGAGATCAGGATGGCTACCCCTGCTTTTTTGACTTCACCTGAAGCATAGTAGATTTTGCTCCAACCTTTTACCTTTAACCTGCATGTATCACCCCGCTTCAGGTGTGTTTCCTGTAAACAACATATTGTAGGATTCTGGCTTTTAATCCATTCTGCTAACCGCTTCCTCTTTATAGAGGAGTTTACCCTGTTCACATTTATGGTTAAAACGACCAATTCTGTATTACTTGCCATCTTGTTAACCCCAGTTTATGCTTTTCTCCCTTCTTACTCCCTTACCCCCCTTCCCAGTATTAAGCTTGTGAGCACCACTTGCTTCTCACAGCCCTCCCTTTTTTAGTATCCCTCCCCCCACTCTTAGAGTTCCTCCCCCTAACTTACCCCTTTCCCTCCCAGTTACCATATTCCCTTCCACTTAGCTTATTCCTCCCCTTTTCACTTTTCCCTTCTCACTTTTCAATGAGGTGGGAGAAGTTTCACCATAGATTGAATATGTCTAAAATTTTTCTCTTAATGCCAATTCTGAAAGCAGTAAAATACTCACTATATTCATCCCTCTCCATTCTTTCTCTCAGATATAATAGGTTTTCTTTGCCTCTTCATGAAATGTAGTACCCCCACTTTCCCCTTTTTCCGGTACAATGTCCTTTCCACATCTAGTTTCTAGAACAAGGTATACATGTATTCTTTATACATCTTTATAGCCGAAATATAATTCCCAAGATTAATCTTTACCTTTTTAGATTTCTCTTGAGTTCTGTACTTGTAGATCAAATTTTTTGTTAAGTTCTGGCTTTTTCATCAAAAATAGGTGAAATTCGCTTACTTCGTTGAATGTCCATCTTCTTCCCTGGAAAAAGATGCTCATTCTCGCTGGGTAAGTTATTTTTGGTTGCATACCAAGTTCCTTAGCCTTTCGGAATATCATATTTCAGGCCCTTCGATCCTTTAATGTGGATGCTGCCAGATCCTGGGTGATCCTTATTGTGGCTCCTTGATACTTGAATTGGGTTTTTCTAGCTGCTTGCAGTATTTTTTCCTTCACCTGAGGGTTCTGGCATTTGGCCACTATATTCCTTGGTGTTTTGATTTTAGGATCCCTTTCAGTAGGGGATCGATGAATTCTTTCAATGTCTATTTTGCCCTCTGTTTCTATGACTTCTGGGCAGTTCTCTTTGATAATTTCCTGGAAAATAGTGTCCAGGCTCTTTTTTTCATCATACTTTTCTGGGAGTCCGATGATTCTCAGGTTGTCTCTCCTGGATCTGTTTTCCAGGTCTGTTGTCTTCCCCAGAAGGTATTTCACATTCTTTTCCATTGTTTGATTTTTTTGGATTTGCTTGACTGATTCTTCTTGTCTCCTCGAGTCATTCAATTCCAATTGTTTAATTTTGATTTTCAGTGAAGTATTTTCTTCACTCACTTTTTTAAGATCTTTTTCTAATTGTCCAATTGAGTTTTTTTGTTCTGTGGAATTTTTTTCCATTTCGCCAATTTTGTTTTTTAGAGAGCTATTTTCTGTTTCCAGTTCACCAATCCTATTTTTCAAGGATTTGGTTTCTTTATCCACTCTCTCTTTAACTGAGTGGGATGACTTCTACAGGCTCTTTTCCCAAGCTTCCCTCTCCTTTTGCAAAGCCTCCTTCTCCTTTTCCCATTTTTCTTCCAACTCTCTTGTGAGAGCCTTTTTAATTTCCTCCATGAGATTCATCTGTGCTGAGGAACAGATGATCTCCTCCTTTGGGGATTCAGCTGGGGACTGTTTGTTTTTAGTCTCTTCAGGATTTGGAGTCTGCTCTTTATCTGTATAGAAGCTGTCAAGGGTTAACGTCTTTTTCAGTTTCTTGCTCATTCTGTCTAATAATCAAAGACAAACTATCAAAGAAACAGAAGAAAAAAAACCCTTGAATGGAGGCTGCTTTCTTTGGGGGAGGGGCTGGGTGGTGTTACTGAGCTTTTTCTACAGACTGCGGGGGGCAGTAGTGAGGCACTAACAGGACAGCGATGACTGTGCTGCGCCTGCGCTCTGAGATCTGAGAGCGTGCTGAGACACTGTGGGGGAGGGGTGACCAGGCCCCGAGAGACTCCAGCTGTTTGGGGTTGTATTCTTCACCCTCGGTGTTTTTAGCTTCTCTGCTGGGCTGCTGACTTGCTGCCGGAGCAAAGTATCTAATCCTGTAGCAAAGCTCTCCCCGCAGAGATGACTGCGATCACGCCCCACCCCCTCTCCGCTCTGCTCGGCTCTGAGCTGCTTTCTGTGCTCTCGCTGCAGCTGCTGCCCGCAGTCTGCTTCCGATCTAATAACCGTCCCCGCCCTCGCGCAAAAACAGACCTTTCTTGATGAGTCTCAAGGATGGTTTCTCTTGGTAAGTAATTGTATGTTTTTTTTCAGTCGAGCATTAATTCAGAGGCATGAAATGAAATGGATAGTGAAAGAAAAACGCGGAGGTTACACAGCAGTGTGCCTCCTCTCCGCCATCTTGGCCGGAAGTCTACACTAAAGCTTTATTCAATGCACTTCATTTAGTGTATGACAACATGAAAAGCATGTCTGGATCCTATAGCTGGAAAAGGCCTTCCTTATGATCATTAATTTTAACAATAGTTAAAATATAATTGAAATGGATTGAGGCAGAATCAAGATAACAGAGGAGAAACTTTCCCAACAATTCTAAAATTCTAAAATTATTCCTCAAATTGAATTCTGGATAAAAGGTCTAAGGAAACAAATTTTCAGCCCAGCACAATTTAGGAGGTTTTCAGGGAAGGTCTGTCTCTCCAGAGGATGAATAGACCTGGAACTCAACAGAGATAGTACAGGTTATGCCAAAGGCCCAGCAGTAGTCCTTAAAGACAGTTGTATTGGGAGCAACATCAATTTTGGAAGTTCTCAGTCCATAGAAGGTGGTGGAGTTAAACAACTTTACTGAAGAAAATCCCAGGTGATCCTTTGCTGGAGCAAGGTTCAGAACTCTTGCATTGTCTATACTCAGTTCTGAATGGCAGTGCAAGGGCTAAAAGGAGCAGTAGCATTTACGGTATCAAGGAACAAAAGTTCTAGTTGTGGTTGCAGGGCAAAAGGGGAGTATTTGTGATTTTCCATCAGAGATTAGAGACCTCTATTTCAATTCCAAGATAGAAGGAAGCACTAGGAATTTATCTGTAGGAGAATGAGGGACCTGGTCACAATACCTAAGCCAGGAGGAGTATTAATGCTAATGGCTACAACTGAACAAGGTATACTTCCTGGGTAAAAATTAGAGCATTATCTAGATGTAGCCACATCTCTTAGAATATACTATCTTGGAAACACCAAAACCTATAATTACCCAGAGATAGTTTTGAAAACAGTAGCATAAAAAAAAACAAAAACAAAACAAAACAAAACAAAAAAAAACCTCTGTGGCTTGAGACAGTTTATCTTGTCCCCAGGAAGAGTTCAGCTTTAATGTAAAGTTGAAAGTCAAGATAACTGTATAAATATGTATACATATATTGGATCTAACATGTATTTCAACATATTTAACATGTATTGGACTACCTGGCAGCTAAGGGAGGGGTTGGAGGTAAGGAGGGGAAAATTTGGAACAAAAAGTTCCATGCATAACATAACCTTTTGCATGTATAACCATATAGAAATCTATTTCATTAATTGCAGAGTTGTTCATTTAGGAATGATTCAACATTGATCTAGGTTTAGAATTTCCCATACTAAATTGCTCTCTCCAAACTTCAGTCATACGCAGATGGCTTAGTGAAGTAATCTTGAGTTATTAGACCTAATCCAAAATTGAGGACCCAGCAATATGTGGCAGGAGAGGTAGGGTTCATCTTCAAGCTCCTCTTTGACTTCTCAGATTTCCCCCAAAATTTTGAAACAGATGAGACCTTAATTCTAACTTAAATGATCCAAGACCCCCTTAAGTGAAATTGCTTTCCCAAGATCACAGAGGTTCAGAACCCAAAATTCAAACCATGTGCTCTTAATACAAATCTAATGATCTTTCTATTCTCTCATGCTGCCCTTCAAATAGGTCACCAAGTGGAAAAGATTCTTATGCCTAAGAATCTATTTGCTATCCCTAGTCATCTTTCGTTTCTTTCCTCCCTATGCTGCTAGAATTGCATGTATAACCATAATAAGGTAAAAAATTACCCATGCATATGCTTTGTAAATAAAAAGCTTTAATAAAAAAAGAGAGATGAATGCAAAAAAAAAGTAAAATTGAAAGTCAAGAAATAGGCAAGAAAAATGAGCAACTAATGACAAAAATAAAATCTGATCATAGAAAATGACTATGATGATAGGGAAGAAGAAGATAAAAACTCAGAGGACACTGATATCAAAATGGCTAATGCCAAACCTCAAAGAAAATGTGAATTGGTCATAGACCCAAAGAGAATTTCTGGAAGATTGTAAAAAGGATTTTAAAATGTAAATAAGAGAGTTAGAAGAAAAAGTGAAAAAGAAAAAAAAAGAGAGATATAAGAAAATTATAAAAAGACTCTATAGCTTGGTAAAGGAAATACAAAAACCATAGCACTTTAAAACCAGAATAGGCTGAATGGTAAAAGAAGTTAAAAAAAATCCACTGCAAAGAATGCCTTAAAAAGCAGAACTGACTTTCTTTAACAATGAGATGATTGAAACCAATTCCAATTGTTCAGTGATGAAGAGAGCCATCTACACCCAAAGAGAGCGGGAGCTGAATGTGGACCACAACGTAGCATTCTCACTCTTTCTATTGTTTGTTGCATTTTGGTTTTTTCCCCCAGTTCTTTTTTTTTCCTTCTTGATCCTATCTTTCTTGTGTAGCAAGATAACTGTATGTATGTATGTATGTATGTGTGTATACACACACACACACACACACACATATTGGATTTAACATATATTTTTAACATATTTAACATGTATTCAACTACCTGCCATGGAGGAGAGGGAGTGGGGGCAAGTAATAATTTGGAACAGAAGGTTTTGCAAGGTTCAGTGTTGAAAAATTACTCATGCATATGTTTTGTAAATAAAAAGCTTTAATAAAAAATAAAAAATATACCTTCCCCAAAGAAAACAATTTGGAATTATGCAAATGAAGTAATTAAAATGCTTTAAAAAAAGCATAACTGGCCAAATAAAAAATAATGACTCCGTGAGGTACCAAGAAATGAGATAAAATGAAAAGAATAAAAAAATGGAAGAGAAGGTGAAATATCTTTTGGAAAAACAATTCCTCAAGTACGTATAAATAAAAAATTATTGGACTAGAGAGGATTCTGGTATGGCAGAGTACATCAGAAAATTTCGAGCTCCTCAGATTTTCCCTGCAAACAAGACAAAATAGTGCCTCAGGGTGAATATAGAGTGATAAAAATAAATTAAAACTGGGCAGAACAGTAGTCCTTCTGGAACAATAAGAAAAGATCTAAAGAAAGGTACAAGACCTGTGTCTGAAGTATAGATACTTCCAGGCCTTCTCCTATGAAAAAGCAAGCAACAAACCTTAAGGCTTAGCTGAATTGGGAGGCAGAGTCAGCCTCTGCAAAAGGAATTTTCATATCCCAATATGGTGAGTCAAGCATCTGAGCAGAGGAAGATTGATGGAAGCTCTGCTAATATGGGATACAATCCTGAGAGGTATGAGGTGGTACCTCAAAGTTGTTTTGATTTGCATTTCTCTAATCAATAGTGATTCAGAAAATTTTTTTCATATGACTATAGATGACTCTAATTTTATCATCTGAAAATTGTCTGTTCCCCTTTTTTTCTTATTTGTTTGCTTGTTTTTTTTCCTTTTTCTCTTGTTTCCTCTTTTTAATCTGATTTTTCTCAGCATGATGAATATGGAAATATGTTTAGAAGAATTACACATATTTAATAGATTTCTTAGTGTAATTAGAGAGGGGACAGGGAGAGGAGAGGGAGAAAATTTTGAAATACAATGTTTTGCAAAGGCGAATGTAAAAAATTAACTTTTCATGCATTTGGAAAACAAAATATCATTAAAAATTTTAAAGGCATGCAAAACTAAAAAAAAAAAAATGGCAATGAGACCATATGAAAATTTATGGAAATCATTCAGAACAGTACTTAGGAAAAACTGATGTCTCTAAATGCTTACATCAATAAAATAAAGAGCAGATCAATTAATTATGCATACAATAAAAATATCTCCTAGAAGTTAAAATTTTTAAATCTTTAATTAATTACCAAATTGGAAAGCTTGAAAATCAAAGAAGAGATTAATAAAATTGAGAGTAAAAAAAAACCCTGAAGAAATAAATAAAACTAAGCATGGGTTTTATGGGAAAAACCCCACAAAACAAATTTAATGGATAAACCATTGGTTAATTTGATTAAAAAAAAAAACAAGAAAACCAAAAATGAAAATGATGAATTCACCACCAACAAAGCAATTGTCAGAGCTGTTTTGTCCAATTATATGTCAATAAATCTGAAGATCTAAGTGAAGTGGATGAATATTTACAAAAACATGTCCCGATTAACAGAAGAAGAAATAAATTAGAATGAAAAAAGATAAAATTTGGCAGCATGTCACATATAATAGTAATATAACGACAATAATAATAATAACCTCATCTTAGAAAAAGAAATTGAACAAAGTATCTATGTGTTCCCTAAGAAAAAGTCCTCAAGACCAAATAAATTCACAAGTGAATTTTACCAAACATTTAAAGAATGAATAATTTCAATACTGTGTAAGCTATTTTGAAATATAGGAAAGAGGGAAGTTTATCAAATTCCTTTTATGAAACAAATAAGGTGTTAATACCTAAATCAGGAAGAGTAAAAATAGAGGAAGAAAATTATAGATCAATTTCCTTAATTGATGCAAACATATTAAATAAAATACTAGCAAGGAAATTACAGTAATATATCACAAGAATAATAAACTATGACCAGGTGGGATTTATATACCAAAAATGGAGGGCTGATGAATAACAGGAAAACTATCAGCATAATTAACCATATCAATGTCAAAATCCATAGAAATTATATGATTAATTCAATAGATGCAGAAAAAGCTTTTGACAAAAGACAACACTCTTATTAAAAACACTAGAAAACAGAAATCAATGGAGCTTTCCTTAAAATAATAAAAAAGTATCTATCTAAAACCATCAACAAGAGTTAACTATAATGGGAATCAGCTGGAAGTCTTTCCAATAAAATCTGGGGTGGAGAGAGGCTCCCTATTGTCATAACTATTATTCAATATTATTCTAGAAAGGATAACTATAACAATAATAGAAAAAAGAGAAATTGAAGGAATTCTAATTTTAATTCTAAGGATTTCTAATAGACAACAAGGAAACAAAAGTATTGTTCTACAAAATATATCATAGTATAATTAAAGAATCTAAAGAATAAAGTAATTGATTGAAGTAATGACTTTATCAAAGTTGCAGGATATAAAATAAGCACATAAATCATCAGCATTCATATATATTACAAATAAAGTCCAATAGGAAGTGATAGAAAAGGAAGTTCCTTTTAAAATAACTGCAGAAATGTAAAATACTCCATTGTCTAACTGCCAAGACTTTCTATATGAAAACACAAAGCCCTTTTCACAGAAAGTTAGATTTAAATAATTGAAAAAATAGCAATTGCTTTTGGGTAATGCTCTATTATTTATTTGAAGACATGAACTTTATAAAAAATAGTGAAAAGAATATAACTTCTTGTAATCTTTGTAACAGGTTTTGTTGAATTTACTTTGAATTTGGGTGTGATATTTTCAGGTATACTCTCTCTAATAGGCCTGTACGCTCCCTAAATAGGAAGAGTTAATTGATAAAAACTCATTAAGAACTTTGCCTAATGGATTGTTTGAGATTCTTTACTGTAAAAAATGAGAGAGACTGTAGAAAGGATAAATTTGAAGTCTTCTAAGAAAAAATTCTTAAGTGTGCCCAAATGACCTCAATTTATTTGCTGAGATCACAATTTTTTTTTCATTTTATTAAAATATTTATTTATGTGACCTCATTTTTAAAATAACATCTCAGAATGCTTCCCCACCTGATTCTTTCATGCAACCAAAACTGTTTCAGATTTTTAAAAACAAAAAGATTAGGAATTTTGTTTCAATATAACAGGTATCTGAGAACCTTTTGCATAGCAAAGGATGAAGGCATTTTATAGTTGGTCTTTATTAAGATACATATTTCCTTAAGGGAGATAAAACAATAGAAAGTAAAAAGTACATACATGTTATGTATCCATCTATGCATACACAAACACATTTATGTCTATGTAAATGTACACATATATGTATATTCATATGTTGGTATGTATGAGATTACAATTATTAATTGAGAGAAGAATATAATGGTATTTGAAATGTAATATAAACATTTAAAAACCTTATATGGGATCATAACTAGAGATAGCCTACTTGCCTCCAGTCCAACTATATAACTACTTTGACTCAGAACTGGAGGGCTTGTGTTTTGAGACTTATAAAAAGAAAATTGCTTCATTAACTTTTAAGATAGAAAAATTTGCAAAGAAGATCCGACATCATTATGAAAAATTAACACTATTTTCACTAATTTACAAACTCCCTAAGTGGTGGTTTGATGTGATTGTTAACCCAGATCTAAAGAGGAGATTTAAATATCATATTGGATGTCACTTTAAAGAAAAAAAATTAAAATAAGAATATAATTCAACTTCATTAATTTTATTTTTAAATATAGTTTTCTTCATCAGTATTTTTAACCACATGAAAAAGTTCAATGTATAAATTTTTTTGAGTTCCAAATTGTCCTTTCCTTTTGTCTTGAGAAGGTAAGCAATTTAACATCAATTATACATGCATGTTTCCATGTAATCCATGATTCAAAAGAGAGCATAAACAAAAAAATCTCTTAAAAAATTAAAGAAGTAAACTTCTATCTGCATTCAGAGATAATTAGTTCATGTATCTGGATAGTATTTTTCATTAAGGACTCTTTGGAATTATTGTCTCACTTTATTTTCTTGATTAGAAATGCTCAGTCTTTCATAGTTGATCATTCTTACAATATTGTTATTACTGTGCAAGTATTTTCCTAATTATATGCTTATTTTTCATAAGTTCATATAAGTTTTTTCAGGGTCTTCTGAAATTATCCTGTTTATGATTTTTAGTGGCACAATAGTATTTCATCAAAACCACAGAAGAGAACTTATTCAGTCATTCCACAATTGATGAGCCTCCTCTCAATTTCCTATTCTTTTCCACCATAGAAAGAGCTTCTATAAATATTTTTGTATAGATAAATCCATTTCCCTTTTATTTGATCTCTTTGGGATATAGACTTAGTAGTGGTATTGGTGGCTCAGAAGTATGTATACTTTTATAGTTCTTTGGGTATTGTTCCAAATCATTTACCATAAAGGTTGGATTAGTTCATAAGTAAACCAATTACTATTACATTTGTATCACTTTTTTCACAACCCCTCCAGCACTTGTCGTATTTTTCTATAATATCAATCAATGTAATAGATGTGAAGTAATACTTCACAGCTGTTTTAATTTGAAATTCCTTAATCAATAGTGAATTAAAGCATTTTTCAGGTGATTATTAAAAACTTTCATTTCTCCTTTTGAAAATCAATGATGCATATTAATTGAAGACTCAATACAAATGATTTGTTTGTTGTTTTCACCTGTACTGAAGTTGAACATCTTCTTACCATAAAATACAGTGGTAAATAGTTATAAAGATGAGAAAAAATTACTCAGCAAAAATAACAATGGGAAAAGCATCTTGACTAAATTTATACAGAGGAAGGGTTAGAAGAAATATAATTTTGAAATCAGAGGTTAGAGTTCAAGAAATCTAAAAAGAAGATTTTAACTAAATAGGAGAATATTTTCAGACCTTATTACTATTTTAGGAAGATGACCAAGCATCAATAACTACTGACTGTAAGCTTACTTAAATATATGTACAAGTTTTAAGATTGAAACATTTTAAAATTTACAAGCATGAAGGAAACCTGGATGACTTTATTAGGAGAAGATAAGCAGACTTTCACAGGTAATACAAGAGACATTCCATATTATCTGCATCACTGCACAATTGACAAAGATGTAGCCAATACAAGGTACCAATCTATATATTTTTTGATTAGTATAAGGAAAAATTATTTGGTAGAACAACATATCATCTCTAACAAGGTTTCGATATATGATCACTGATACCAAGGAACATAGCAAGTAGAGAAAAAGAGAGAGACAGAGAAATAGAGACAGACAGACAGACAGAGAGAGGTAGAGAGACAGAGACAGAGAAATAAACATTGATAAATGAGCTTTACAAATTGTTCAGTTATTCTTTTGGGATTAATAATGTTAAATTTTTGAGTTATTGTATATGTTATTAAGGAAACTAAAATATCCTGGGGCTAGATAATAGTAGAATTGTGAACTCATCCAATCATTCTGAGGAGCAATTTGGAACTATACCCAAAAGACTACAAAACGGTACATAATCTTTGATCTAGCAATACTGCTACTAAGTCTATATTTCAAAAAAAATTTAAAAAGGGGAAAGTACCTATTTACACAAAATATTTATAGTAATTCTTTTTAGAATGGTTAAGAATTTGAAATTGAGGGCATGTCTGAATTGCGGAATGGCTGAACAAGTTGTATAATATAGTAATAGAATACTATTATGCTAAAGAAATGAAAAGCTGGGTGACTTCAGAAAAATCTGAAAAGAAAGACTTACGTGAATTGTGGAAAGTGAAGTGAACAGAACTAGGTATGGCATGATGATCAGCTGTGAAAGTCTTTGCTATTCTCAGCAATACAACAATCCTACTTGTAATAAAAATGCTATTCACCTACAGAGAGTTGACATAGTATGAATGCATATGGAAGTACATAATTTTTCATATTCTTTTATGGCTTTGTTTTTGTTTTGGTCTTTTTTTCACCACAATATGATTAATATGGAAAGTTGTTTTGCATGACTGCACCTATATAATGTTAGTATATCAAATTTTTTACTATCTGAGAGTGTATGTGTGTGAGGAAGAAGTGAAGAAAGGGAAGAGGGAATTAAAAAAATTTGTTAAAATTGTTTTTACATGTAATTGGGAAAATATGAAATCTTATTGAGAAAAAATAAAGTGGGCTCTCCTTCCAAGGAGGAGGGACCATTGTCTCAAGTTTAAGATTTTTCATGCTGTTGTTTTCATAGATAGTTCTGGGGGTTGTAAATTTTTGGTGCTTCTAAGATGGTGTGATCTAAAGATATGCATGGCCATGCTCTTCTAGTGTGTGTGTACTTTGGATTTTACCCAGGATGGGATCTTGTTGCCCTAAAAAATGCTAGTATTTTCCCAGACTCCAGTATGACCAGATCCCTGCTCTCCTCTTCGAGGTTTAGTGTTCTTTCTGCCTTGAGAATGAGATCAGGGCCCCCGCTCCATTGTGAAAGAACATAAGCACTCTTCTCTGTCCTATAATCAGGACTCTTTCTACCCTGGAAAAGTGAGTATGGTGCCTGTTTTCTGGCAACTGAAAGGTTTAATGCTTTTGTTCTGTCTTGGAATTGACCCTAAGGCTCTTGCTCTTTTGTGAGTGACCATAAGCACTTTCTTTGCACTAGAACTCTGTCCAGGGCCTTATATCCCTTGTGATATAATAGTTAGTGCTCCTCTTCACCTTGGAACTGAGATCCTGAGCTACAAGGAGGCAATACAAGAGATTCCTGCACCAATACCAGCAAAGAGTAATCCCTGTAATCTCTTTCTGACTCACTATCTCTGGTCTGAGAGCTCAAAGCTGTTGTTCTTGTAGTTAACTTCAAGGCTGTTCTCCAGGCCATCTCATAGACAATGGATGTCTTTCCAAATTGTCTTGGGCTGACCTTTTCTTGCTTCTCTCATTCTAGACTTTGGTTTGAGGTGTTATTTTAACATTATTTAGAGGACAACATTGAGAGTGTTCAACTGATTTTATTGCCTGACATCTTGGCTAAGGCTCTGGATTATCTTTTTTAATGCTAACTTTCCCTCCATGTATTATTGAATGCCTGTTTTTGAGTTTTGAAACACTTCAGTCTCCAAAAAATCCAAAATTAAAGGACAATGGAGAAGTTCCTGGTAAATGTGAACAAATTACACCATATTATAAATATGGAATATAAAGGAAAATTAGTATTATCAAATTAAAGTATATATAAAATATGTAATAATAATAATAATAATAATAATAAATACATGGACAAATTATTTGAAGAGAGTGAAAGTTAATCAATGTCTTGGGCTGGATATCCCATCACTATCCTTAAAACATCAAGACAAAGAAAAGAAAGTCCTCATGATGGGTGAATGCCTTGTGGCCCCTGTGGGGCCATGGACAAAAATAGCATAGGACAGCCAAACATGGAATTGCTATCCATCCAACCATATGATGAGATTGCATATATATTTAAGATTTCATAAATCCTAATGTACATGAATTATATACTTGTAATATTCCATTTGCCCATTAGGGCAATGAAATATAAGTAAGGGAATTTGTGCCTTTTATCTCTAAGAATAGTTATTTCTATTGACTCCATGTGGGAGTGTTGGCATATGCAACAACCAACTCTCTAGGGGAAAAAAATGTAGTGACAACTTTATTTTAAGTTTAATCTGAATCATTATCATTTTCTCCATCATGTTTCAAGGTCTAGAAATTGACAAAACAATAGATTGAGCCATGATTTGTTTCATGTGCATATTCAAACCAAAAATTTTAAATTCAGTTCTTACAAGTTGACTAAAGCTATCTTCAACACACTCCTGGTTCCATGTTTAAAATCAGTTATTTCTGGCAATTCCAATAAAATTAAATATTATGAAACATAAATCAGAAGAACTGAAGACAGCTGGTATAAATATTAAAGTAATTTAAATTGAACAGTTTAAACATAAGAAGCATTTTTCTTGCCCTATTAACACTGCAACTATACAACTTCCCTATATCAAGTTTTTCAAATTATACTTGAACTTTTAAATATTTATGCATATTTTTATTTTCTTGGTTTTACATTTTTTAGTTATACAGCATATATATCCAAATTAGAGGAGGTGTCTATTATTCTTTTACTTTTAAAGTTTCCAACAATGTAATACATTTCTTTGATGACTGAAACTTTTACAATCATTTTTTCTATATTTTAATAAATAAAATGACTCTTTTTTTGTCTATTTGTAACACCAAAATTTTCCTATATAAAGAAAGTATCAATCTTACCCAAGAACAATGATATCAAGTTCACAAATGTAGCATTTGAATCATTTTGTCTCCAAAATTGTTTGAAAGTTGTATTTTTCCACATACATATTTTAGCAGTGTATATTAAAACACCATTTTTTCTACTTGCATTATATATGATATTCCTCGCAAATAATAATGGTAGCATTGCATATATACCAATATAAATCTCCTCTTTACATAAAATCCTTTCATTCACGAACCTTTTCCATATTAAAAAAAAAAGCTTTAAAGAAATGATATATCTTACACCATGATCACTATGAGCAATACAAAGACTTTTTTCAGTCTTTTTTTCTTGGCTTCTCTGCAACATTTAATATGATTGAGTATTCCTTCCTCCTCGTTACTCTTATTATGCTGTTTTCCTATTTTTTTTCTCGTTCTTCTCCTGTCTACCTGATTGTTGCTGACTGTTGCTCCTTTTTGTTTTTTAAGATCATCATCTACATGAAAATTCATTTCAATTTAAATCAATAAGCATTTATTAAGAGCTTATAACATGGCCTACCATATTGTGAAAGCATTGAAAATGCAAATGGAAGCAGAAAGAAAGAGAATTTCTGCTATCAAGGGGATTATTTTTTAGGTGATAACTAGATTACTCAGTGAGTCAAATTCTAAATTAGAGTTAGGAAGATCTGAGCACAACAAATTAGATACTCACTTTCCCAGGGAAGTTATTAACTTCTATCTATTTTAGTTTCTCATTTGTAAAATGAGAATAAAAATAAGCCTACCTCCTAGGGTTGTTATGAAAATAAAATGAGATAGTACGAATATTGGTAAAATATTTCTCAAACCTTAAAACTATGTAAATGATATTTATTGTTATTATTTGTTATTTATTTATTAATGAACATAAAAGAAAGCTGAAAAACTGGGTTCAAGTGTTGTGCCACAGTTCCCTTTTATTGTCCTAACTTAATTTCCTTAATTGTCTTGCCTCAGTTTCCCTAAATTATCCTGCCTCAGTTTCCCTGAATTGTTCTGCCTTAATCCCCCTGGTTTACAACTCCCCTCTTGATCATTAAGACTGAAATAATTTAGGACTAATTACTCTAAGGTTATAAATTGTAAATGTGTAAACTCAAGATAAGGGGGAGTTCAGACTTCCTAGCTCCTAACTCCTCCTAAATCATCAAGAATTTATAGTCCTCTTTCCCAGTCTGTCAGAACCGGATTGATGGTTCCTGCCTGGAGATTCCCACTCACCAGAGTTTGGACTCAATCCCGTGCCTTTGTTTAGCTACCCCAGCTTGGAGCTACATGTGCATATATATGTCATTGAAAACTCACATTTGCTGCTGGATGCTTTAGCCCTGGGGGCATCGTGCTCCCAGCACAATCACTCCCTCTCAGAAATTCAAATAGAACATTAAAAACTCTCTAATCTCTATTTTGCTTCCGTTTCTACACAAGAGATGGTAAAAAGGTACTTGTTAGAGTATGAGGCATGATGGAGAAAGATGTCTTCAGGGCTGAACATTACTGGTCGAATACATTTTCTAAAATGGAAGTACCTAAGAAGAACTAACCATTCAGAGAAGACTACAGGAACAGAGGGATACTTCAGCATGAGAAGATTTCTGATACATGCAAAATCTCTTTTATGGCATATGTCTATTTGTAACTCAGTACTAAATCCTGGACTATCTCACCCTTTTAAGCTCCCTTTTTCTATTTGTCTTTCTACCTCCCTTGTTTTTCTTGAAAGCACTCCAAAATTATACAGATACAAAATGGAATTATACAGGTTTTGGACCTCAGATTGGTTCTTAACTATTCATTTTTCTTTAGCTGCCATATCTGATCAGTTGCCAAGTTTTGTCAAGTATACTTTTTGGTGTTGTTTTTTTTTTTTCTTTTTTACTTCCTGTAAATTGTTCTTTTGTTTTACACTGGGTGCCTCTTACTTTATTCTCCCCCCTACCCTCTTTCATCTCTTTTACCTTCTCCAAGCAGACTAGAGTTAAGAAAAGATATATTTATGTGTACATATATACATACATACATACACATAAACATACACACATACTGTCTCTTCCACAATTTTTCCTATCTCTGTTGGCTCTTTGCTTTAATTGTGCTCCTTAACTTGCCTTGCTATTTATTACTTAACCTCCCCCCATTCATGGATCCTTCCCTTGTCTTCTTTCCTCACCCCTTGCTTTCCTATCAACCCTTCCTCCTCCACCCACCCTTATTTCTTTATAGATTTTGGAGGGTGATATATATATATATATATATATATATATATATATAATATAATATAATATAATATATATATATATATTTCAATTTAAATCAACAAGCATTTATTAAGAGCTTGCAATGTGGTAGGCATTGTGAAAGCACTGGAAATGCAAATGGAAGCAGAAAGAAAGAGAATTTCTGCTATCAAGGAGATTATTTTTTAGGTGACAACTAGATCACTCAGTGAGTCAAATTCTAAATTAGAAATTAGGAAGATCTGAGCACAACAAATTAGATACTATATATATAGTGTTGCCTATTTAACCCATTCCCCATATGAGTAGATTTTCAAAATTAAAAGCCCTCCTCTCACTTCTTGGCTGCTGCTAAGTCCTGTACAATTTTAATTGTAGTTCCAGCATATTTGAATTGCTTTTTGTCTATTCTTTGTCTGCACCTTATTTGTATAATTACTATTTTTACCTTAACATTTGCCTTAACCAGTCTTTTTTTTGAGCTCTCCTATTGTTTTTTAGATTGAAATTAATTATGTTTTTAAAATACATGTTTAACATGATATATAATATATGTAAAATATAATTTATATACCATATTTGAAATATATTTTCTATGTCATATATCAAAATATATTTATATCATATATTAAATATACATTTTATATATTATATATCTATTGTATACATTTTATATTAAATATTCAAACACAAATGCATGGATTAATGTTAAGAACTCCTGTGTGAATAGAGGGACATGAAGCGTTAAGAAAAACAACACACATTTTGATCTCAACAGGGCTTCTTTTCTCTCCAGGGGGTGCCTATGAAGCCAGTCCTCTTAGCAGAAGGCCAAATGCACCTGCAGTTAAGCCCACATTTGCTTGCCCACACACTTGTCAATCCATATGCATGAATAAAGCACCAGCTCTGTGCCTAGTTCAGGTAGATAGTGCCAGATAGATAAAAGGTAAGATGGTCCCTGATCTAGTAGAGCTCCCCTATTGTTAATGTCAATCTTAAACATATGGTATATGTTTCCCATATTAAAAAAACTCACAAATAATTTGTACATGTTACATTCCTTGAAACTGATCTTTGATATTGACTCTTACGTGTTAAATTTTCTGATAAGTTCAGTTTTGATTGATAGAAAGTCCTGAAAATTTGCAAGTTCATAAAATGATCATTTTTTATCCATGTATTATGGATAATTTTGCTGGATATTATGTTTTTGGTCACAGGCCCAATTCTTTTGATAGTAGATTTGATTCCAGGACCTTTGATCTTTTATTATGGCTGCTGCTAAATCCCGGATAATTCTAATTGTAGTTCCAGCCTATTTGAATTGCTTTTTTCTTGTTTCTTGCAAGATTTTGAGCTCATAATTTCAAAATATGGCAATAATATTCCTATGTGTTTTCCACAAAGGATCTCATTGAGGTAGTGATCAGCGGATTTTTTTTTTTCTGTTTCTACTTTTCTCTTCATGTTCTATCATTCTAGGACAATTTTCTTGGATTATTTCTTTGCATTGTTGTGGCAAGGTTCTTTTTTTGGTCACAATTTTCAGGTAGTCCATTTATTTTTATGTTTTCTTTCTGATCTGTTCTCCAGATCTCTGGTTTTTCTTATAAGGTGTTTTACATTCTCTTCTATTTTTTCATTCTTTATAATGTTATGTTATTTTGTTATATATATTATATGTATATATCTCATAACTTCATGGTTTTCTTTTGCTCAATTTTAATTTTCAAAGAGTTATTTTCATCTTTGAGACTCTATGTCTTCTTTTCTAGTTGTTTAAATTTTGTTTTCATAATCTTGTTTTTTTTTTGATTTTTTTTTTTTAGTTTATTTTCAATGTCTCTCATTTGATTTTTAAATTAATTTTTTTGAATTCTATAAATTCTTTCTGGGCAAGGAGCCATTTCATATTCCTTTTTGGGACAGAAGCTTTTTTTTTTTTTTTTTACTTCAGTGTCCTCCTCTAAAGATGAATCCTGGTCTTTCCTGTTTCCATACTGCTTTGCAGGTTCATTTTAAAAATTTAAATAAGAGATATTAATGTAAGCACCTCTAATTGTGGGTAGGAGAATTGTGCCTTTAGCTTCCCTTTTCCCCTCTGACCTGGAACTCAAACCAAAAATTCCACTTTCCTGCAAATGCCCACAGTCAGCAGAATCCTTTCCCCAATGCTGTTGCACTCACTGAGTAGGCTGATTGCTTCTTATCCAGGGCCAGGTCTCTGCAGCATAGCCTCGCAAATTAGCCCAGGTTCACTTATTCCTCCCAGACTCAAAAACCTGTCTCCAAACACTGTCTGGAAAATGAAAGTTTCTGTGGTTCCTATTGAGACTCCAGTCAAATTCAGCTAGCTCCAGGTCTCCCCGCTTAGTGTTTTTACACAGCTAGTATGAGGATGTATTCTGATGGGAGTGAATTTCTTTGACAAAGATACTTAACTGAGTTTCAATGGATAAATGATGGACAGAAGCAGCTACATCCAAAGAAAGAACCCTGGGAAACGAATATGAACTATTTGCATTTTTGATTTTCTTCCTGGGTTATTTTTACCTTCTGAATCCAATTCTTCCTGTGCAACAAGAGAACTGTTCGGTTCTGCAAACATATACTGTATCTAGGATATATTGCAGCATATCTAACATATTTAGGACAGCTTGCCATTTATGGGAGGGGGTGGAGGGAGGGAGGGGAAAAATCGAAACAGAAGCGAGTGCAAGGGATATTGTTGTAAAAAATTACCCTGCCATGGATTCTGTCAATATAAAGTTATTATTAAATAAAATAAAATTATAAAATGTAAAAAAAAAAAAGAATTTTTTGCCCCCTGGAGGAATACTTTGAAATATCCAGACTAACTATGTCAACTGTACCTAATTTTCTTTCTAGAATTTTGTTAAACTAAAATGCATTCACTTTATGTATAACCTCTCTATAATGCAATTATTTTCCTAGTTTTCAAAAAAAAATTTTTTTTTGCATCAGGATACATTAAACTGAAAAAAGCCTGATTCCTGATCTTGGGTGAGGAGTGATGAGATGGAACTTACTAGGATGGTCAAACAGGAGTCCATTTATTAAAAAAAGTCCTCAATCTTATATGCTCTATGCTTACTAAATATACTTATATAGCTATAGGATACATCGCATTGCTAACTATAGGATACTGCACATGTGGGGCCATATAAAGTTTGTTATTGTGTGCAGATGCTTCTTTGCCACATCAATATAACACTGTTTCAAATACCACACAGATTGTCAAGCCCCCTGACTTCTCAGAAAGGCCAAGATACCATTAGGGAGGATGGGGAGCTAAACCAGACACTGTCAGCAGAGTTCCTTACTGGACTAAAAAGTCTTTTTCCTCACCCAGGGTTCCCCACTATCTGTGGCCCTCTACATATTCTCAGAGAAATTCATTAACTCTGCAACTTCCCAAGCCCTAAGGTTAACATATTTTTAACTTTAAAAACAAAATCCACAAAATCATCAATTATATTGTCCCTATTATTCAACCTACCAAATAAGGAAAATGATTGAGCAGTTTCACCTGATAGACTCCTTTTGCCACTGATAATATATTCTGTTCATGGCCATCAATTTGGCAAATGCCCATCTGATTCTGATTAAACATATTTTTATCTTTTAGCCTTGCTTCCTCTTTATTGACTTCCAATCAACTAGACCAAGGTGGGAAGACTTGCTCTCTTGCAGAATGTTAGGACATCCATGTTGAGGAATTTCCTGACACTGTGTATGGAATTTGTTAATATTGTAATCAACTATAACACAAACATGTAAAAGCCATTCAGAATAATTTAGTTCTGAAAAACATCACAGTTATTATTGCTGCTAACATATTATTTCTTACTCCTGGAAATGTAGTCTATTCACTTCATTTAAGATACCATATGTAGTATCTACTCAAGAATTCTCTTCATTCTCTTGACAAGAAAAAGGGTAAAATAATCTTATCAGGAAAAAAAGCTTCTACATTTTCTTTCTTCCTGATTTTTCAAACTTGTCCAGCCATAATAGAAAAACAGTATTTTTATATCTAAACTCTTTATTAGTAAGAATGATTTCCCTTCCTACATATCCCTTGAACACAAGGTATAATAAGCACTTAAATACTCAATTGTTGATTGATTGTTTCTCCAAAGACAACATTCTCAATCTTTTTAATCTAACATTAAATCTGCAACTTCCACAATATTCCATTTGGCTCTTAAAGATATCATAATAACATTTATAATCTTCATGGGAAAATATATCAATTCATGACCCTCTATGGGGTCTCCTGACTAAATTGGTGGTCATGAAACTATGATTTGTTTAAGACGGCTCTAAGATACACTACACACCTGTTACATTGGCTAGAATTAGAAAGATTGGCTAGAATTGGCTAGAATTAGAAAAAATTGGCTAGAAAGAATTAGAAAGATAATGCAGAATGTTGGAGAGGATGTAGGAAAACAGGGACACTGATATATTGTTGGTGGAATTGTAACTACATCCAGCCATTCTGGAGAGCAATTTGGAACTATGCTCCAAAAGTTATCAAACTGCGCATACCCTTTGATCCAGCAGTGTTTCTACTGGGCTTATACTCCAAAGAGATACTAAAGAAGGGAAGGGACCTGTATGTACCAAAATGTTTGTGGCAGCCCTGTTTGTAGTGGCTAGAAGCTGGAAAATGAATAAAAGCCCATCTATTGGAGAATAGTTGAGTAAATTGTGGTATATGAGTGCTATGGAATATTATTGTTCTGTAAGAAATGATCAGCAGGATGAATACAGAGAGGCTTGGTGAGACTTACATGAACTGATGCTAAGTGAAATGAGCAGAACCAGAAGATCATTATATACCTCAACAATGATACTGTATGAGCATATATTCTGATGGAAGTGGATTTCTTTGACAAAGAGAATATATAACTCAGTTTCAGTTGATCAAGGCTTGACAGAAGCAGCTACACTCAAAGAAAGAACACTGGGAAATGATTGTAAACTGCTTGTATTTTTGTCTTTCTTCCCAGGTTATTTTTACCTTCTAAATCCAATTCTTCCTGTGCAACAAGAGAACTGGTCAGTTTTGAACACATATATTGTATCTAGGATACACTACGACATATTTAACTTGTATAGGACTACTTGCCATCTGTGGGAGGGGGTGAAAAGAGGGAGGGGAAAAGTCGGAACAGAAGTGAATGCAAGGAATAATGTTGTAAAAAAATTACCCAGGCATGGGCTCTGTCAATAAAAAGTTATTAAAAAAATAAATAAAAAGAAAAAAAATAAACTATGATTTGTTATTAGTAAATACCTGGTTTATATACCTATTTTCTATTCCAATGTTCCTGGTTCATGTAAAACTTTCTGTGTGTGTGTGTGTGTGTGTGTGTGTGTGTGTGTATGTGTAGACTTGTTGTGCTTCCTGGAGCTGTTGAAATACACAGGAGCCACCTGACAGTGGCTGCTGGAGATCCAACCCAGAATGGATCTCCTTTTGTGAGAGGATGATTCAAAGAGACTGAGAGGCAGTTGGTGTTCTCTGACTTCTCTGACTGAGAAGCCATCACATTGTCTGACCTCTCTCCTCTTCCCTCTGCCTCCAATTTATCTCATTCCCAGTCCAACACCTGTGTCAGCAAAGGCTATCTTGCAACTCCTTCAGATATTATGATCCACAGCTGTATAGGCTCTCAGAGAATTGCCTGTCTCTATAGACTGACAAGTATTTTCATCAAGAAATATTCTCCATTGCATAAGTAATCAAAAGATATAAACAAACATTTTTCAAAATTAATGCAAGTTACCAATGATTATATAAAAATTATTCTTCAAATTACTACAAAGAGAGAAATATAGATTAAATCAACTATCACTTCAGACACAGAAGGCAAAGATAATAATAGAAACCTTAACACTCAAAGTTATTTGGAAGATAGGTCTTCCAAATGCTACTGGTGGAGCTGTGAATTGATCCAATTGTTCTGGCAAATAACTTGAAATTATGAGTTTATCAACCAACAAACTAGGTACTATGGACATAAAGACAAAAAATAAAACATTCCTTTTAGGAGTTTCATTGGAGAAGTAATGTGTACATAATGCAACATATACAAAAATATCTATGTGAAATATATATATATATATATATTTAAAATATAATGAAATGTTATAAGAGATAGGGAAGATTCAGTGCTTCAGCATATAATATAAAAGGAAATATGTTCTTGAGGGAATGAAGTCTAGAAACAGAGAAAAACTGACCCATATTTTGAAGATTACTCAAGATAGCTTTGACAGCAAACCTTGTTTCCCTCATAGCTAAAACACTTTTGTAGTCCAGCTTTGGGCATCTGTAACACCAGTAAATAGGGAGAAGACATAGAAACTGAAACATATAAGATATTAGAAGAAAGAAACCTAAAAGTCAGAAAGAAAAATGGATATAAAAACAATGAGAAACAAAATATGGAATATGGGCAAAAGTCTTTAAGTTTTAAGAAGCAGCATAGCACAGCTTTCTCCAACAGCTACTCCAATAACAAACTATTGGTCTGGAGACTAACCATTTACAAATGCTATCTCATTTGATCCTTAAAACCCCATAAAATAGGAATTGTTTTTGTTTTCATCATAATTTTTCAGTTGAGAAGACTTTAAAAATCAAAGATTAAGTGACTTGCAAACAACAAGTAAGTCCTGAGGACAATTTTGAATTTAGTTCCTCCACACTCTAGACCAAGAACTCTGCTACTACACTACCTAGCTGCCACACTAGGGAGTAGATAGATCCAGTGTGAACATGGGTTCTGTAATGCTTGTATTAATCAATTAAATATATCATAGTTTTCCTTTTTTACAGGGAAAACAGATAATGGACTAATGCAACACCTAGTCAATAAGAAGGACTTCTGATGCCAAGAGTCAATAATTAGTAATCCTTTGTGAAATAAACTTTAGTCGACTCAGAGATACCTACAATAGCCAAAAACAATCTTCACCAGCTCAGAGAGAAAAACAAACATCTTGTTTTCTGATTTATCCAAAGAACAGCAGACATCTTTGTTCCTGACTTATCTAAAGAGCAGCAAACATGTTGCTTTCTGATATTGTATTTACAAATACCTTCTTCCTAGACCCTAATTCCCATATGGCCTCCTAATTTATTGTATTTCTCTCTTAATTCTGACTTAATCATAAATCATAAATATATCAAAAATATATAAATACTTCCTCTTCAACTCCTGTGTCTCATTATTCTAGCTTTCAAACTCCTCAGGTAATAAATGCATTCAAAATCATTATAAATTGTGATCAGAGTCTGGCTCATTCAAGGTCCTTTTGAACCTGAGGTTTCTTCCATTTTAATAGTTCATAGGTGTTTTTAATTTAGTACCAGAAAAGTACATAAAACTGTTCCAGCATAGGGACTGGGTAGGGTCTTACAGTTGTGAAAAGAAATAAAAAGAAGACAATAGCTAGATCACTATGAACACAAAGCACAGATCTAGCTTGAGCTTGGCACTTGAACCTATATAGCCTATGGAGTCCATACTTACATTGAACCTATAACTCAGATTGCTCTAACTGTTAAGACCACAGATTCAGTTCATAAACCAGAACTGGAGCTTTTACCTGAATAACCAGAATAATAAGTACATGTAAAGACATATAATAAGTACATGTAAAGATGTTTTGCACTAATTATGCTAAATATCCTAAAGAATACTGATATATTGAAGAAAGAAGATTTTAAACCAGTACGAATTATATGTGTAGATTTATTAGGATTAATTAGGCAAATTGAAGGAATTTACTCAGTGAATGCCAGTGGCAACAGGATAACATAGTGGATTTCCAACATCCACCTCCAGCTCAGGTCAGGTAATTTATAGAAACAGAACAAAGAACACATAGTGACAGGGACAGCTCATGGTCACATGGAAGGTTTCCTGTGGGATTACTAGACATTCTTTTGCTGCTTACATTTTTTCAAGGTATCTTACATTAATTTTGGAGTCATAGATCATGATTTCATACTGTTCTTACTGTACATTCTATCTCTCTTAACCTGCTCATACCTTCTTATAATATCTTCCTCAAAGTTTCCTGAATGGTATATGACTAGTTTGATTAACAAGGAGGAAGCAGAGGTGTCTACCAATGAACTATATGGAGGCACAATCCACAATTACAATACAAGCACAAGTAAGGAAACAACATGACCGATAAGAGACTTATTACAATTGTTACAATTTTCTTCCATCCCTACTCCAATGGTTACTGAATAGTATTTGGAAATAAATGTGAGAATTGAAATTCTGAATTTATTACAGATTAATTGATTTCCTGAACTAAGTTCAAAAACAAAGAAACATGTTTTGGGGAATTTCACATCTTTTATGTAACTTTGCAAGTATTAGTGGACAAATGACTAAAACATTAATTTACTTTATTTTTTTGGTTTATGAAATGCCTGCACATTCAGATTGAAAAGATTAAAATCTTATATAATTAAATTGTGCTCCTAACTTTGATTTACCACTTGCCTTGATTATAGAAAATTGCTATGCACACATGATTATAACAACTTTAAAACTACTCCCACAGGCCTGAGTCTGAGAGCTGAGAATGAGTCCACACATGTATACCAGGGTATAGCATCTTTAATTTGATTTCAGGTAAGAATCAAAATTGATAACCAATTATGCAGTATTTTACCTCATAGCCAGACTTAAGTTTAATTAGTTTAGAAATATGCCTGTCCAAAGGGAAATTATACAATGGGGAAACTGAGTCAAAACAATTCTCCTTTTGGCTATGTCAAGGTCATCCCCTTAATATTTTTTTTCTTCCAAATACAAATCTCCACCTTTCACAGTTCAGGATACTTCTGAAAATCTTTGGATATTTCTCTTCAGTGATGGATTTCTGACTTAATGATCTATTAGATAACTATACCTGAATTCAAAACTCAGAATTATATCAATTACAATCCTAAGAAATTTTATCTCAAATAGCAAATTTCACCTAATCATAATTTCAGGCTAGATAAAATTATTTTTATTCTCATGGTGCTATAATAGACAAAAATTTACTAAGGCCTACACACACACAGAAGGTTAATTTAATATCCTTTTCTTGTTTCCCTCTTCTTCCCAAGTTTAAATTCATGCAGGTATCAAGATCAATTATTAGAAATCACTTCTGTGTTATAAACAGACTTGCTCATTCTCAATAAGCTGGCTTCATTACAAATTTTTTTTCACAGGGCCTTTGACCTTGTCTGGAGAGATGGTTTCAAGAATCCTGGTAAGCTTACAAAAAAGGGGAAGCTTATAAGATCTTTTCTTTGTGCTCCTTTCTACACAATAATTACTTTTTTTTTTCCTTTTTAAAATAATTTTTCCACTAAGGAATTTAATCGGCAGGATTTTCCCCAAGATATTGTAGCATATATATATATGTGTGTGTGTGTGTGTGTGTGTGTGTGTGTGTGTGTGTGTTCTCAAGGAGGGGATTAGGTTCACTCCTTCTGCTCTCTTAAGTAAATTTCTCTTTTTGTAGAAAGGAAGTAAGGCTTTTTAGAATTCAATTGAACATGCTTCCATTTATTGACTTTTTTTTTTGTATTTTTTTTTATATCATTTGTCCTATTGTAACTTTAAAGATATTTTTCTTTAGTATTATTTGTGTCTCCTTTACCAAATTGTTTAACTTTTTTTCATGATTTTCTTGTATCACTGTCATTGCTCTTTTCAAGTTTTTCTTGATTTAATTTTCAAAATTGAGGCCTTCTACAGCCTGAAACCAATTTATCTTTTCTTTGGAGGTTTTATAGATAAGAGCTTTGTAATCCTTTAAGTGTGTGTTTTGATCTTCCTTGTCACTGTGTATTTCTTAGCATTTATAAAACATGAATCCCACAATTTAAGGATTCACAGTAGAGAATTTCCATTGTAGTGTCAAATTAGTTTTCTGGTTCGCTTATGATATAAAAAATATTTTGTGGTGAGAGGGAAAGATTCCCTTCTTATCAATCATTCCCTTCATACTCCTGAACTTGGCCACATTTTAGGAGTATAAAGGAAAAGGAAAAATCTTTCTAAAAACTTGTTGAGCTTCCCAGACTGACTCATGTTCTTTTTAATAGGAAAATGTTAGTTAACAAAACACACAGACATATATATATATATATATAATATATATATATATATATATATATACTGACAAAGTTTATTTTTTATTTCTTCTAAGTCATGAGCACAATTATAGTCTCTGAGACACACTCAAACATGAACTCAGAAAACAGTCTGAGAAATTATAACCATTTGAAAACTGCACCTGTTTTATTTTTTATAATATATCTAACACTTTTTAATAATCATATACCAAATAATCTTAAATTCCTGTTTATTTCTCCTGTCTTTCCTATCCTTTTGCCTTGAATAAAGCTAGAAGAAGGAAAGAAAAAGAGAGAGAAAGAGAGAGAGAAAAAAAGAGAGAGAGAGAGAGAGAGAAAGAGAGAGAGAGAGAAAGGGAAGGAGAGACTCTCTTTTTTATTTTTTGCTTTATATCATCACCCACTACCAACTCCCCCAAAGTATTCCTAGTCTCCTCTGCCTTTTACCCCTAAAAATGTTCTTTTTTTAATAATAAGGGCAATTATCTTAATAGTGCTGAAAGTTCTTATTTTTGCCTAGCAACCATAAACAGCCAGCAGCATTCAGGATTCCCTCATTGGAAGCCTATAAATGCATTTTTGTAGTGTTCTTGTATTTGTATAGGGACACTCCCTTCTCACCAGGGATGTGGCTATCCAATCTGTGATTACACCCACTTCACAAATAAATCGTCTCTTTTCCAAGGGATGAGCATTTTCCCATAAGAAAGTCTCTCTCCCCAAACTTATTTCTTCAGTATCCTGCCAACCAAACAAATGCAGAGACAAAAATCAGTTTTCTGCATTGATTATGCCAAATATAGGGTAGCACACTATCCTAGAGATTATTGAAATACTGAAGAAAGAATGGGTAGTCAACACTAATATGATTTACATGTATATATTTATTAGGGTTTACTAATTTAATGGGAAGTGTGCATTATACAAGGCTTTCTTGGAAGATTTCATAAGAGATCTTAAAAGAGAATTAGAAGAAAAATGGGGAAAGGAAATGAGATCTTTGCAAGAAAGAATGGGAAGAAACATATAATTCCCCACAAAATAGATTTTATGAAATGGAAAAAGCTTATAACTCCTTATAAAAAATACCAATTCATTGAAAAACAGAATTTGTGAAATGGAAAAAAATACAATGAACAAAACAATTCAATTGGCCAAATACAAAAGGAGCTAAAAAAGGTAACTGAAGAAAATAATACATTAAAATTAGAAGCGAACAAATGGAAGTGAATGACTCAATAAGACTTCAAGAACCAGTCAAACAAAAAGAAAAAAAAAGAAGAAAATATGAAATACCTCCTAGGAAAAACAACTGACCTGGAAAATAGACGTAGGAGAGACAATCTAACAATTATTGGACTTCCTAAAAACCATGATGAAAAAAAGAATCTAGACATTATCTTACAGGAAACATAAAAGAAAACTGCTCTGATGTCTTAGAATCAGAAGGTAAAATAGCCATTAAAAGAATTCACTGATTACCTCCTGAAAGAGGCCTCTTTTGGCTTCTGGTAAAACTCCAAGGAATATCGTAATTAAATTTCAGAACTGTTGCACCAAGAAAAATATATTGCAAGCAACCAGAAAGAAAAAAATTTAAATACTGAGGAGCCACAATTAGTATAACCTAGGACCTAGAAGTTTCCACTTTAAAGGATCAAAGAGCCTGGAACCTGATATTCCAAAAAGGCTAAGGAACTTGTAATGCAGCCAAGAATAAACTATCTAGCTAAAATGAGCATTATTTTTCAGGGAAGAAGAACATTCAATGAGATAGGTGAATTTCATCTATTTCTAATGAAAAGATTAGAACTGAACAAAAAATTTGATCTACAAACACAGAACTCAAGAGAAGCATAAAAAGCTAAAAAAGAAAGAATTACTGAGAACTACATTTCTGTTATGGGTATACTTAGAGATGAAGGTATAATTTGGTTTTATTATGATAATATGAAAAAGAAACTAGAGGTAGAAAGGGGATTGTATTGGGAAAAAAAGGAGACCTATTACAATTGAGAAAAAAAAGGAAGGGGATGAATACTGTGTAAATGTTACTCTCATCAGATTTGGATCAAAGAGAAAATAATAGACATTGTTGGTTTCAGAGAGAAACTTGTCTCACCTTATAGGGAAGTGGGAGGGAAAAGGGAAAATAAAGGGAAAGAGTAACAGAAGGGAAAACAGAATTGAGGGATGGGAATAAAAAAAGGAGGAGGTGCTTTAAAGTGGGAGGGTTGCTTGAGAGAGGTGGTCATCAAAAACAAAATACTAGGAAGTAGGGAAGGGGGAAAGGAAAGAGAAGAGCATAACATCTGGTAAATAAGATTGCAGGAAATACAGGATTAATTATTTTAACTGTGAATGTTAATGGGATGAACTGTCCCATAAAATGGAAGTGGATAGCACAATAGATTAAAAGCTAGAATCCTATAATATGTTGTTTACAAGAAATGCATTTAAAGCAAAGTGATACATACAGCATGAAGGTAAAAGGGTAGAGCAGAATCTATTATGCTTCAGGTTAGTAAAAAAAAAAAAAGGAAAAAAAAGAAAGGTAGCAATTCTGATCTCAGATCAAGTAAAAGCAAAGATAGATCTAATTAAAAGAGATAAGGAAGGCAATTATATTTTATTAAAGGGTACCACAGACAATGAAGCAATATCAATACTAAACATATGTGCACTAAGTAGTATAGCATCCAGATTCCTGGAGGAGAAGTTAAGAGAGATTCAAGAAGAAATGGACATCAAAACTATACTAGTGGGGATCTCAACCTTGCTCTCGTAGAACTAGAAAAATTGAACCACAAAATGAATAAGAAAAAAGTTAAGGAGGTAAAAAGAATGTTAGAAAAGTCAGATTTGATAGATCTTTAGAGAAAATTGAATGGAGACAGAAAGGAGTATACTTTTTTCTTAGCGTTTTGTGGAACCTATACAAAAAATGACCATATATTAGGGTACAACAATTTTGAAACAAAATGCAGAAAGGCAGAAATAGTAAATGCATTTTTTCAGATCATGATGTAATAAAAATTATACGCACTAAAAGACCAGAAAAATAGATAAAAAATTAATTGGAAATTAAATAATATAATCCTAAAGAATGAATGGGTGAAACAACAAATCATATTCACAATCAACAATTTCATCCAAGTGAATGACAATAATGAGACAGTATACCAAAATTTTTGGGATGTAGCCAAAGCCATTATTAGGTGATATTTTATTCTTATTTGAATGAAATAGAGTAAGAGAAGATCAATGAATTGGGCTTACAATTTAAAAAAGCTAGAAAAAGAACAAATTTAAAACTCAATTAAATAGCAAATTTGGAACTCTGAAAATAAAAGAGGAGATTAATAAAATTGAAAAAAAAACTATTGAATTAATAAATAAAACTAAAGGTTTTATGAACAAACAAAAGAAATAGATAAGCCTTTAGTTAATTTGATTACAAAACAGAAAGAAGGGGACTTCCGGCCAAGATGGCAGAGAGGACACAAACATCTATTTAAACTCCATCTTTGCTCTCAGAATACTTTATTTCATGACAAGATCTTGGAATTAGTGCTTGACTGAAAAAAACCCACAAATAATTACCAACAGAAGATATCCTCGAAATTTGCCAGAAAAAGTCTGCTTTTGCTCCCAGGAAGGGATGGTTAGATCAGGTGCAGACTGAAAGTTAGGCAGCGGCAGCACAACAGACAGTAAAAGTATGGAAGGCAGCTCACACTGAGCAGACCTGAGGGGGATGGGGTGTGATTTCAGCAGTTTCTGCAGGGAGAACTTTACCATGGTGTGGCTAATTTGCCCTGGCAGCAAGCCAGTAGATCAACAGAGAAGCTATAAACAGAGGGTAAAGACTAACCCTGAAAAGTTAAGGTCTCTCAGGACCTGGCCACACCCACACAGAGTGTCTCAGCATGCTCCCAGAGTCTCAGAGTGCAGAAGCAGCCATTTATGTCCTGCTACTACCTCACTGCTGCCCCCTGCAATCTGTAGAGGAAGCTCAGTAATACCATCCACCCCTCCCCCCCCCCCAAAAAAAAAGCAGACTGCTTTTTGTTGTTGTTGTTGTTGTCAGTTTGTTTTCTTTTGATTCTTCTTTGACAAAGTGAGCAAAAATTTAAAATGCACTCTAATTATTGATAGTTTCTATATGATAGAGAGAAGACTTTAACCCCTGAGGAGACTAAATACAGACTGTCTCCAGATGAATCCCCAAAAGGGGAGATGATCTGGTCCTCAACACACAAGACTCTCATAGAAGAAATTAAAAAGGCTCTCACAACAGAGCTAGAAGATACATGGGCAAAGGAAAGGGAAGCTTGGCAAGAGAGTCTGGATAAGTCATCCCACTCATTTAAAGATACAGAGTGGATAAAGAAATCGACTAAAGAAACAGAATTAGTGAACTGGAAAAAGAAAATAGCTCTCTAAAAAATAAAATTGGCAAAATGAAAAAAAATTCTATAAAACAAAACAACTCACTTAAAAACTCAATTGGACAATTATAAACAAGATATAAAAAAGTGAGTGAAGAAAATAATTCATTAAAAATCAGAATTAATTATGATCAAAGAAGAACTAGAGGTCATTATTGATCACAAAATAGAAAAATTTGATTATATCAAATTGAAAAGGTTTTGTACAAACAAAACTAATGCAGACAAGATTAAAAGGGAAGCAATAAACTGGGAAAACATTTTTACAGTCAAAGGTTCTGATAAATGCCTCATTTCCAAAATATATAGAGAATTGACTCTAATTTATAAGAAATCAAGCCATTCTCCAATAGATAAATGGTCAAAGGATATGAATAGACAGTTCTCAGATGAGGAAAATGAAACTATTTCTAGCCATATGAAAAGATGCTCCAAGTCATTATTAATCTGAGAAATGCAAATTAAGACAACTCTGAGATACCACTACACACCTGTCAGATTGACTAGAATGACAGGGAAAGATAATGCAGAATGTTGGAGGGGATGTGGGAAAACAGGGACACTGATACATTGTTGGTGGAATTGTGAATACAAGCAACCATTCTGGAGAGCAATTTGGAACTATGCTCAAAAAGTTATCAAACTGTGCATACCCTTTGATCTAGCAGTGTTTCTACTGGGCTTATACCCCAAAGAGATACTAAAGAAGGGAAAGGGACCTGTATGTGCAAGAATGTTTGTGGCAGCCCTCTTTGTAGGGGTCAGAAACTGGAAACTGAATGGATGCCCATTAGTTGGAGAATGGCTGAATAAATTGTGGTATATGAATATTATGGAATATTATTGTTCAGTAAGAAATGACCAACAGGATGATTTCAGAAAGGCCTGGAGAGACTTTCACAAACTGATCCTGAGTGAAATGAGCAGGACCAGGAGAGCATTACATATTTCAACAATGATACTGTATGAGAATGTATTCTGATGGAAGTGGCCATCTCCAGCAATGAGAACCAAATCAGCTCCAATAGAGCAGCAATGAATTGAACCAGCTACACCCAGTGAAAGAACTCTGAGAGATGACTGAACCATTACATTGAATTCCCAACCCCTATATTATACTCCGCCTGCATTTTTGATTTCATTCACAGGCTAATAGTACACTATTTCAAAATCCAATTCTTTTTGTACAGCAAAGTAACTGTTTGGACATGTATACTTATATTGTATTTAATTTATACGTTAACATATTTAACATGTATTGTTCAATCTGCCAGGGTTGGGGAGGGGATGGAGGGAAGGAGGGAAAAAATTGGAACAAAAGGTTTGGCACTAGTCAATGCTGTAAAATTACCCATGCAAATAATTTGTAAATAAAAAGCTATAATTTAAAAAAAAATCAGAATTGAATAAATGGAAGTGAATGACTTGAGGAGACACCAAGAATCAGTCAAGCAAAACAAAAGAAAAAATGAAACAATGGAAAAAATGTCAAGTATCTTCTTGGGAAAACAATAGACCTGAAAAATAGATCTAGGAGAGATAATCTGAGAATTAATGGACTTCCTGAAAAATATGATGAAAAAAAGAGCCTGGACACTATTTTCCAGGAAATTATCAAAGAGAACTGCCCAGATGTTATAGAAATAGAGGGTAAAATATACATTGAATAAATTCATCGATCACCTACTGAAAGGGACTCTAAAATGAAAAATCCAAGAAATAATGGTGGCTAAATTCCAGAACTATCAGATGAAGGAAAAAATATTACAAGCTGCTAGAAAAAAATCAATTCAAATATAGAGGAGCCACCATAAGGATTACTCAGGATCTAGCAGTGTCCATATTAAAGGATCGAAGGGCTTGAAACCTGATATTCTGAAAGGCTAAGGAACTTGGTATGCAGCCAAAAATAACTTACCCAGCCAAAATCAGCATTTTTTCCCCAGGGAAGAAGATGGACATTCAACAAAATAAGTGGATTTCATTTATTTCTGATGAAAAAACCAGAACTAAACAAAAAGTGTGATCTCCAAATATAGAATTCAAGAGAAACCTAAAAAGGTAAAAAGAAATCTTGGGAACTATATTTCTGCTGCAAAGCTATATAAAGAACACAAGTATAATTTGTTCTAGAAACTAGAGGTGGAAAGGAAATTTTATCAGAAGAAGAGTAAAATGGAAGTACTACATCTCACGAAGAGGCAAAGGAAATCTATTATATTCGAGAGAAAGAATGGAGGAGTATGAACATAGTGCATATCTCACTCTCATCAGAATTGGCTGAAAGAGAAAAATATTAGACATATTTGATTTATGGTGAAACTTCTCCCACCTCATTGAAAAGTGGGAGGGGAAAAGTGAAAAGGGAAGGAGTAAGCTAAGAGGAAGCGAATATAGAAATTATGAGAAAAGATGGCAAGATAGGGGGAGGAACTCTAAGGTAGGGGGAAAGATACTAAAAAAGGAGGACTGTGAGAAGCAAGTAGTGCTCACAAATTTAATACTGGGGAGGGGGTAAGGGAGAAGGAAAGGTGTTAGAATCCTTACAAGCTGTTAAATCATTAGAATTGATAGAGACAATAATTATCTAATTTAGCATAGTTCAATATGATTGATCTGATCTTACAAGGAGATGTTATGGGCCAGAACTTGAAACAAAGTATTAAGTGGAACTGATAGAAACAATGCTTGTGTTCACACCTTTAGAGAGCTCATATAAGCAAGAAGCTCTTACAGCTTCTCTGGGACAGATACAGAGGGTCTCCGGGACAGACACAGAGCACTCTGGGAGATTGAGAGCCAGAAGCCCTCTCTTGGAGGCAAGACAGATTCATTCCAACTTTCATTTTGATGCTGGCTGGAGACATTCAGAATTGAGCTAGAGGCAAAAGACTAGCAACAAGAGCTCTCGGATCCAAGAAAAGCTGAGGCCTCTAAGAAAGCTACCAGGGCCCAAAGAAGGAGAAAATAAATGTTTGGATTTTATCAGCTGGCTGCATTTGGAATGATTATTATTCTGAACTGAAACTAAAGCTGCCTCCAGAAAACCTCCTCACTAAACCTGCTCTCAGCAAGAACTATCTTATATTATATTTTAAAGACGAGAACACCATAGAAAGGAGAAAAGCATAAAAAGTCAAAAGTCAAAAAAGCAGGGGTAGCCATTTTGATCTCAGATCAAGGAAAAGCAAAAATTGATCTAATTAAAAGAGATAAGGAAAGGCACTATATCTTGCTAAAGGGTAGCATAGATAGTGAAGCAATATCAATATTAAACACATATGCACCAAGTGGTGTAGCATCTAAATTCATAAAAGAGAAATTAAGAGAGCAGCAAGAAGAAAGAGACAGCAAAACTATAATAGTGGGAGATCTCAACCTTGCACTCTCAGAATTAGATAAATCAAACTAAAAAATAAATAAGAAAGAAGTCAAAGAGGTAAATAGAATACTAGAAAATTTAGATATGATAGATCTTTGGAGAAAACTGAATGGAGATAGAAGGCAGTACACTTTCTTCTTAGCAGTTCATGGAACCTATACAAAAATTGAACATATATTAGGACATAAAAACCTCAGATTCAAATGCAGTAAGGCAGAAATAGTAAATGAATCCTTTTCAGAACACAATGCAATGAAAATTACACTCAATAAAAAGCCAGGGGAAAATAGACCAAAAAATAATTGAAAACTAAATAATCTCATACTAAAGAATGATTGGGTGAAACAGCAAATCATAGACATAATTAATAACTTCACCCAAGAAAATGACAATAATGAGACGTCATACCAAAATGTATGGGATGCAGCCAAAGTGGTATTAAGGGGAAATTTCATATCTCTAGATGCCTGCTTGCATAAAATAGAGAAAGAAAAGGGGAATGAATTGGGCTTGCAACTAAAAATGCTAAAAAAGGAACAAATTAAAAAAACCCAATCAAACACTAAACTTGAAATTCTAAAAATAAAAGGAGAGATTAATAAAATTGAAAGTTAAAAAAAAACCTTTTGAATTAATAAAACTAAGAATTGGTTCTATGAAAAAACCAACAAAATAAATAAACCCTTAGTAAATCTGACTTAAAAAAGGAAAGAGGAAAATTAAATTGTTAGTCTTAAAAATGAAAAGGGAGAACTCGCCATTAATGAAGAGGAAATTAAAGCAATAATTAGGAGTTAGTTTGCCCAACTTTATGCCAATAAATTTGATAACAAATGAAAAGGAAGAACACCTTCAACAATATAGCTTGCCCAGATTAACAAAGGAAGAATTAAATTGGTTAAACTGTCCCACTGTAGAAAAAGAAATACAACATGCTATTAATCAACTCCCTAAGAAAAAAACCCCCAGGACCAGATGGATTTATATGTTAATTCTACCAAATATTCAAAGAACAATTAATTCCAATGTTATATAAGCTATTGGGAAAAAAAATAGGGATTGAAGGAGTCCTACCAAATTCCTTTTATGACACAGACATGGTACTGATACCTAAACCAGGTACGTTGAAAACAGAGAAAGAAAATTATAGACCAATCTCCTTAATGAATATTGATGCGAAAATCTTAAATAAGATATTAGCAAAAAGACTACAGAAAATCATCCCCAGGATAATACACCATGATCAAGTAGGATTTATGCCAGAAATGCAAGGCTGATTCAATATTAGGAAAACTATTAGCATAATTAATTATATCAATAACCAAATTAACAAAAACCATATGATCATCTCAATAGATGCAGAAAAAACATTTGATAAAATCCAACATCCATTCCTAATAAAAACAATTGAGAGGATAGGAATACATGGACTTTTCCTTAAAATAGTCAGGAGCATAAACCATCAGTAAGTATCATATGCAATGGGGATAAACTGGAACCTTTCCCAGTAAGATCAGGAGTGAAACAAGGTTGCCCACTACCACCATTATTATTCAATATTGTATTAGAAACACTAGCCTTGGAAATAAGAGTTGAGAAAGAGATTAAAGGTAATGAGAAAACCAAATTATCACTTTTTGCAAATGATATGATAGTATACATAGAGAACTCCAGAGATTCTACTAAAAAGCTATTAGAAATAATTCACAACTTTAGCAAAGTTGCAGGACACAAAATAAATCCACATAAATCCTCAGCATTTTAATATATCACCAAAAATCCAACAGCAAGAGATACAAAAAGAAATTCCATTCAAAATAACTGTCAATAATATAAAATATTTGGGAATCTATCTACTAAAGGGAGTTCAGAAATTATATGAGCAAAATTGCAAAACACTTTCCATACAAATAAAGAGATTTAAATAATTGGAAAAATATTAAGTGCTCTTGGATAGGCCGAGCAAATATAATAACGTTGACAATACTCCCTAAACTAATCTATTTATTTAGTGCTATACCAATCAGACTCCCGAGAAACTATTTTAATGACGTACAAAAAGTAACAAGAAAATTCATATGGAAGAACAAAAGGTGGAGAATTTCAAGGGAATTAATGAAAAAAAATCAAATGAAGGTGGCCTAACTGTACCTGATCTAAAACTATATTATAAAGCAGAAGTCACCAAAACTATTTGTGTTGGCTAAAAAATAGATTAGTTGATCAGTGGAATATGTTAGGTTCACAGGACAAAATAGTCAATAACTATAGTAATTGACAAACCCAAAGACCCCAACTTTTGGGATAAGAATTCATTATTTGAAAAAAACTGCTGGGAAAACTGGAAATTAGGATGGCAGAAATTAGGCATGGACTTACACTTAACATTGTACACCAAGATAAAATCAAAATGGGTCCATGATTTAGGCATAAAGAAAGAGGAACATTGGATAATTTCCCTCTCAGACTTGTGGAGGAGTAAGGAATTTGTGACCAAAGAAGAACTAGGTATCATTATTGATCACAAAATAGAAAATTTTGATTATATCAAATTAAAAAACCTTTGTACAAACAAAACTGAAACCAGGTTAAAAAACAAAACCAGGTTAGAAGGGAAGCAACAAACTGGGAAAACATTTTTACAATCAAAGGTTCTGATAAAGGCCTCATTTCCAAAATATATAGAGAATTGACTCTAATTAATAAGAAATCAAGCCATTCTCCAATTGATAAATAGTCAAAGGATATGAACAGACAATTTTCAAATCATGAAATTGAAGCTATTTCCACTCATATGAAAGCGTGTTCCAGATCACTATTGATCAGAGAAATGCAAATTAAAACAACTCTGAGACACCATTACACCTTTGTCAGATTGGCTAAGATGACAAAAAAAAAATAATGATGAATGTTGGAGAGGATGCGGGAAAACTGGTACACTGATGCATTGTTGGTGGAGTTGTGAATGAATCCAACTATTCTGGAGAACAATCTGGAATTATGCCCCAAAAGTTATCAAATTGTGCATACCCTTTGATCCAGCAGTGTTACTCTTTATGCCAAAGAGATACTAAAGAAGGGAAATGGACCTGTATGTGTCAAAAGATTTGTGGCAGCCCTTTTTGTAGTGGCTAGAAACTGGAAAATGAATGAATGCCCGTCAATGAGTTAGGTAAATTGTGGTATATGAATGTTATGGAATATGATTGTTCTGTAAGAAATGACCAGCAGGATGAATACAGACAAGCTTGGAGAGACGTACATGAATTGATGTTGAGTGAAATGAGCAGAACCAGGAGATCATTATACACTTCAACAACAATACCATATGAGGATGTATTCTGATGGAAGTGGACATTTTCTTTTTTTCTTTTCTTTTATCTTTTTTTTTTTTTTTGGAAGTGGACATTTTTGACAAAGAGAAGATCTAATTCAGTTCCAAGTGATCAGTGATGGACAGACTCACCTACACCCAGAGAAAGAACACTGGAAAATGAGTGTGAATTGTTAGCATTTTTGTTTTTCTTCTCAGGTTATTTTTACCTTCTGAATCTACTTCTTCCTGTGCAACAAGAGAACTGTTCGGTTCTGCACACATATTATTTTGCCCAACTTTATGTCAACAAATTTAATAATATAAGTGAAATGGAAGAATAGATAGAAAAAATAGATTGCCCAGATTAACAGAAGAGTATAGTCCCATTTTAGAAAAAGAAATAGAACAAGCTATTAATCAACTCCCTAAGGAAAAATCCCCAGGACTAGATGGATTTTCTTGTGAATTCACCAAACATTTAAAGAACAATCAATTCCAATAATATGCAAATTATTTTAAAAAGTAGAATTACTACCAAATTCCTTTTATGACACCTATAAGGAGTTAATATCTAAATCAGGTAGAATGAAAATAAAGAAAGAAATTTATAGACCAATTTCCCCACTGAATATTGATGCAAAAATCTTAAGTAAAATATTAGCAAAGAGATTTCAGAAAGTCATTGCCAGGACCATGACCAAATAAGATATATACCAGATATGCAGGGCTGAATCAATATTAGGAAAATTATTAACATAATTGATTATATCAATTACCTAACTAAGAAAAATCATATGATTATTTCAATAGATGCAGAAACAGCTTTTGATAAAATCCAACATCTACTCCTATTAAAAACACTAGAGAGTATAGGAATAAATGTACTTTTCTTTAAAATTATTAGTAACATCTATTTAAAACCATTAGCCAACATCATATGTAATGGGAACAAACTAGAACCATTCCCAGTAAGATCAGGGGTGAAACAAGGTTACCCACTATCACCATTACTATTCAACACTGTATTATAAATGTTAGCTTTAGCAACAAGAGAAGAAAAAGAGAGTAAAGGAATTAGAGTCAGTAATGAGGAAACCAAATTATCAACTCTTTGCAAAGGATATGATAGTATGTTAGAAAACCCTAGAGAATCAACTAAATAAACTACTAGATACAATTCACAACTTTAGCAAAGTTTCAGGATTCAAAATAAATCCACATAAATCATCAGCATTTTAATATATTACCAATAGCATTCAGCAGCAAGAAATAGAAAGAGAAATTTCATTTAAAATAAATGCCAATAAGATAAAATATTTGGGAGTCTATCTCCCAAGGGCCAAGTCAGGAATTATATGAAAAACAACTACAAAACACTTTCCATGCAAATAAAGTCAGTTCTAATCAATTGGAAAAATATCAAGTGCTTATGGGTAGACCGAGTGTATATAATAAAAATGACAATGCTACCTAAATTAACCTACTTATTTAGTGCCATACTAATCAAACTTCCAAGAAATTATTTCATCTGGAGGAACAAAAGGTCAAGAATTTCAAGGGAACTAATAAAAAATCCATATGAAGGTGGCCTATCTGTGCAAGACATAAAACTATATTATAAAGCAAAAGGTACCAAAAACATTTGGTACTGGTTAAGAAATAGGGTAGATGATCAGTAGAATAGTCTAGGTTCACAGGACAAAATAGTCAATAACTATAGTAATCAAGTGTTTGAGAAACCCAACAACTTCAGCTTTTGAGATCAGATCTCACTATTGGACAAAAATTGCTGGGAAAATTTGAAATTAGTATGGCAGAAACTGGGCAGTGACCCACCATATACTAAGATAAGGTCGAAATGAGTCCATGATTTAGACAAAAAGATTGATATTATCACCTAATTAGAAGAAAAGTAGCCTATGCTAGTTTACTTCTCAGATTTGTGGAGAAGGAAGGAATTTGTTACCAAAAAATAATTAGAGATCATTATTGATCACAAAATAGATAATTTTTATTATATTAAGTTAAAAAGTTTTTGTGCAAGCAAAACAAATGCAGACAAGATTAGAAGAGAAGCAATCATCTGGGAAAAGGTTTTTACTTTCCAGGGTTCTGATAAAAGTCTCATTTCAAAAATATAAAATTTTATAAGAATTTATAACAATTTGAACTGTTCTCCAATTGATAAATGGTCAAAGAATGTAAACAAACAATTTTCAAATGAAGAAATTAAAACCATTTCTAGTCATACGAAAAAATGCTCTAAATCCCTATTGACCAGAGAAATGCAAATTAAGACAACTCTGAGATACCACTATACACCTCTCAGACTGGCTGAGATGACAGAAATAGTTAATGATGATTGGACAGGATATGGGAAAATTGGGACACTAGTACATTGTTGGTGTAACTGTGAACGGATCTAGCCATTCTAGAGAGCAATTTAGAACTATGCCCAATAGGTTATCAAACTGTGTACAACTTTTGATCCAGCAGTGTTTCTACTGGTCTTGTATGCCAAACCTTTTTCTAGTGGCAAGAAACTAGAAACTGAATGGATGCCCATAAGTTGGAGAATGACTGAATAAATTATGGTATATGAATGTTATAGAATATTATTGTTCTATAAGAAACGATCAGCAAGATGATTAATTTCAGAGAGACCTGGAGTGACATACATGAACTGATGTTAAATGAAATGAGTAAAACCAGAAGATCATTGTACATGGCAACAAGAAGAGTATATGATGATCAATTCTGATGGACGTGGTTCTCTTCAACAATGAGATAATTCATATCAGTTTCAATGATCTTCTGATGAAGAAAGCCATTTACACCCAAAGAGAGGACATGGGAACTAAGTGTGGTTCACAACATACCATTTTCACTCTTTTTGTCGTTGTTTGCTTGAAATTTATTTTCTTTCTCATTTTTTCCCTTTTTGATCTGATTTTTCTTGTGCAGCAAGAAAATTGTATAAATATGTACATCTATATTGGATTTAATCTATATTTTTACCATGTTTAGCATATATTGGATTACATGCCATCTAGGGGAGAGAGTAGGAAGAAGAGGGAAAAACTAGAACACAAGGTTTTTCAAGGGTCAATGTTGAAAGTTATCCTTTCATATATTTTGAAAAAAAATTCAATTCAAAAAATGCACCATGTCTTAAATACAGATCACTCTGGCTCTCATTGCTAAATCAACAATAGGTCTTAGATCAAGTCCCACTTGATGACTGATAGAGCTCTAATTTGTTTAGAGTGAATGAAAATAGCAATTGTTTCTGTTTTGACTGGAAATGGTGAGGGTTTTCTTGTCCCTGATTTATACATACATATATATTTGACATTTGAATAAGTAAAATAAAGAATTCTTTTTCTCATTTTTTTAAAACTTAGCCTCAATCACTGACTAGTTTTTGCTTCAGTCAAACTGAATCTAAAAAGGCCAAGATCTACCATTGCAGAGCCATCTCAAGCATCTGGGTCACCAGAAGAAAGCAAGACTGATGACTTTGCACAGTCCTCTTTCACTTAAATCCAATTCAGTTGCCTATTATGGCATCACCTCCCTGATGTCATGATCCTTTTTGACAAGAAAGGACAAACAACAGCATACACAAAGGAAATCCTTCTTGCCTTTTCACAGAGAAAATTTTTAATCTACCTAAAAATTCTCACAAGTGGAAGAATCCAGGTCTATATAGTAAAATAGTACTATATTGAATTCAATAAAGAAAATGTCTTGATGAAATGCATAGCAAATTAAATAGTTTTATTTGAAATTGTTTCCTCTTGTACCCATAATATATATATATATATATATATATATATATATATATATATATATATATATAAAATAAAATTATATCATAATATATATTAATTAATTTGGAAAAAATCGAAAAGACCTTATAGTAAAACAAACAGTGTCCCAATACCATTCTTTCTTAAAACACTACTCTTAAGAGTCCAAGGTGTTGATGTTCCTTGTTGTAATTGGAATGAAATCATTGAATTCTGTGCCAATTACTTTATTCCAACCAGAATATATTTATTCTTTTAAAGAATGTGTTTCTCAACAAAACAGCTATGTTTGCTATGATTTTATGAATGTCATGATTTAAGATCTTGTCTTTTATGAAATAAACAGTTAATTGAATTGAGCTGAATCATAGGCAATATGTAAGATGATAGCAAAAGTTTTTTGTAAAGGAATATTTCAAGGCTTGGAAGCAATTGATTTATTATAATAAATTAGATTGGGATCTTCTTGAAGACTTTCCAACATTCTTCTTTAAGCCTGAATTTTGATATAAAAGGGAATACTCACCTGTCAGAGGATTCTGATAGATAGCAATGTCAAGGATAGAAAAGGAACCCATGACTGAATGGAAGTTATCTCTGATGTCCACAGGATTAGGAAAATTAGAATGAAGAGGTAAATTATCACATTGAGGTAATAGAAATCCATTGTTTGGCATCATTTGTACTTTGCTTTATTGCTTGGGCCAATTAGAAGAGGAGATGGTTTTGATTCTTCCCATTCAAGGTCTTAATGATTACTCTATTTCTTTTGTATTTTGCCTGGGATAATATTGAAGTTCCCTAGAAAGTAGTTAAAAGAGTTCCATTTGGCTAAGTCTACCCATGCAGCTGACTTGCTTTTCTTTCATGGAGAAAGGCAAGGACTTAGGGTATTCATATCAATAATAGGGTAGGATAGGGGTAGGTCTGAAATGGCCATAGTTAAGTTTTATAAAGCAGTGATTAAATCAAAGATATTTTAATTGACATTCTAATGCCTAACATTCTAATGCCTGCTAGCGTGATTGTAGTCTGATGGAAGAGCTGGAAGAGCTCTGGTATTGTTTGTTGTTTATTTTCAAGGAGCATCAAGTACCTCATGGTGTGATATCTTGACTCATCTATGAAGTGGATTTATATGAAGCAGAGTTGCACAGATTTTTGAGTCTGACTCTTTTAAAGTCAACAAAGACCAGTGGTGAAACAAAAGTCAGATGACTGGCAATGGCCAAGGATGCAATGGTTGATCAAGCTCTAAGTACTCCACAGTACCTGTATCAGCTGCTTCATGGTGATTGGAAAAAATGTTCTGATTTACCCATTTTACCAAAGTAAGTCTTTATATGCTGAGAGTAAACACTCTGCAAACCCAGTAATGGATTTGAGACCCTTTGTCTACTTATTTAGACATGAGCTAGATAATTCATTGGAGTGAGGCTGCTTCTTCTTTCAGACACAGGTGAGAGTTGAATGTTAGGTGGATAGCAAAAGTGAAAGAGAAGCTAGTCTTCTGAAACATCTGTATCCATTAGGATCAGGAAGTTCTAGTGGTTATTAAGAGCCAGGAGCCAGGAAGTGATGAGGGGGACATCGTTCCTTCCACCACTATGATTAGCCAAGAGCTCTAGACTGTAATGTTCTCTTCTCTAAAATGTAATGTTCTCTGGGAGCAGGTTTCTTGGAGGGCTTCTGGGAGCAGCCTTCCTTTCAGTTCAGTCCAGAGTTCACCTTAAATGCAGCCAGGGATTAAAGTCCAGATCCTTTATTTTCTCTTTCCAAGTATTGTATCCTTCCTTGGGCCTGATTAGCTTTCTTAGAGACTTATCTCTCTCTTTGGTTCCCAGAACTCTTGCCACTGGTCCTTTGCCACTGCCAGCTTCTGCCTCTTGCTTCCTCCGAATCTCCAGCCAGCACAAAGGTGGAAAATAGAATGAATCTGACTCCATTTCTGAGAGTTGGATTGTGGGTTTCTGTCTTGTGAATCTCCCTAAGTCAATCCTAATTGAGGGTCCTAGCTTATATATGCTCTCTAAAGGTGTGAACTCTAATGTGTGAACTCTCTTAAAGGTGTGAACTCTAATGTGTGAACTCTCTTTAAGGTGTGAACTAAGTACATAAGCATTGTCTCTATCAATTCCAGTGACTTAGCACCTTGTTTCAAGTTTTGGCCCATAACATCTCCTGCTTTCTTTTGATTTAGAACATAAGGTGGTCATCATCTCCCTGACTTCTCAAGGAGGTGAGAACCCCAAAAAAGAAGGCGATCGTGCTTTCCCTGACTGTTCACAAAAGGAATGAAAACACCAAAAAAAGATGTCCTCCCTGACGTCTCAGGAAGGGAGATGAAAACACCAAAGGAAATGGGAAGTCAAATCAGATTAGTGGGTTTCTGAAGGGGCTCGCTCGAAACAGGTATACATAAATCCATCAATATGGGAGGTATTAAACATAATTACATAAATTACATAAACACATAGTAACATAACACAGGCTAGTAGTGATGTAACAAATAACAGGAATCAACATGAGGAATTATGCATGTCCATAAGTCCTAGAAATAGTCCAAAAGAAATCTATTGTCCATTAGTTCATGTGCCAGGAATATAATAATTCCTGCAAGCTTTGAAGTGCTGCAATAGTCTCATCTTGTGTACGGGAATCCATTGATTCCTGATGGCTTTCAAGTCCTGCAACAGTCTTTATCAATAATTTTTCATCTCAAGGAATCCAATGGTTCTTGCTGGTTTTCAAGTTCTGCAAAAGTCTTAATTTGTGTTAGGGAATCCAATGATTCCTGCAGATTTTATTCTTAGGTCTTCTCCTTTGTTTCCAGATTTTTTTCTTTTTCTGTCTCTCTCCAGGTGCTCGTTGCCACCCATCTGTTTCCTTCTCCCTCTGTGGGAATACATGCAAACCCTTTTTCCCAGGCAGTTAACTTATCTAGTTCCTTCTATTTACCACTTTTTAAATCTCTCCTCATCATCTGGCAATTATATTGGAGCTGTTTGCACTGGACACTGGCCCTGTTGGTTTAAAAAGCCTGTATTCTCCCCAGTTGTAATCCCTTTCTGCTATCTGATTGCTTTGGTTGATCATGTAATCCCTTTCTGCCATGATCATGATTACTTTTAGGCTGATTGATCACATCAGAGTCCTGATCTTTTAAAGACTCTCTGGGTGTAAATTCAGCTACCATGCCCCACCTGTCTTTTGTATGATATCTTGGGGCTGGGCCTTGCCTCTCATTTCCCTGGATCAATCTACATTCTGAGGCCCAGTGGAAATCTCAGTTGCATTTTGGACATGGGGTTTTGGGTTTTCTCCCATCTTTTACTTACCCATCTTTTTTTTTTTTTTTTTAAATTATTCAATTATTTATTTATATATTTTTAATTTTTATTTAATAATTACTTTATATTGACACTCGTTTCTGTTCCGATTTTTTTCCCTCCCTCCCTCCACCCCCTCCCCTAGATGGCAAGCAGTCCTTTATATGTTGGATATGTTGCAGTATATCCTAGATACAATATATGTTTGCAGAACCGAACAGTTCTCTTGTTGCACAGGGAGAATTAGATTCAGAAGGTAAAAATAACCTGGTAAGAAAAACAAAAATGCAAATAGTTCACATTCATTTCTCAGTATTCTTTCTTTAGATGTAGCTGCTTCTGTCCATCATTTATCCATTGAAATTCAGTTAAGTCTCTTTGTCAAAGAAATCCACTTCCATCAGAATACATCCTCATACAATATCGTTGTTGAAGTGTATAATGATCTCCTGGTTCTGCTCATTTCACTTAGCATCAGTTCATGTAAGTCTCTCCAAGCCTCTCTGTATTCATCCTGCTGGTCATTTCTTACAGAACAATAATATTCCATAACATTCGTATACCACAATTTACCCAGCCATTCTCCAATTGATGGGCATCCATTCAATTTCCAGTTTCTAGCCACTACAAACAGGGCTGCCACAAATATTTTGGCATATACAGGTCCCTTTCCCTTCTTTAGTATTTCTTTGGGATATAAGCCCAGCAGTAACACTGCTGGATCAAAGGGTATGCACAGTTTGATAACTGTTTGGGCATAATTCCAGATTGCTCTCCAGAATGGTTGGATTCGTTCACAACTCCACCAACAATGCATCAGTGTCCCAGTTTTCCCGCATCCCCTCCAACATTCATCATTATTTTTTTCCTGTCATCTTAGCCAATCTGACAGGTGTGTAGTGGTATCTCAAAGTTGTCTTAATTTGCATTTCTCTGATCAATAGTGATTTGAAACACTCTTTCATATGAGTGGTAATAGTTTCAATTTCATCATCTGAAAATTATCTGTTCATATCCTTTGACCATTTATCAATTGGAGAATGGCTTGATTTCTTATAAATTCGAGTCAGTTCTTTATATATTTTGGAAATGAGGCCTTTATCAGAACCTTTAATTGTGAAGATATTTTCCAAGTTTGTTGCTTCCCTTCTAATCTTGTTTGCATTAGTTTTGTTTGTATAAAGGCTTTTTAATTTGATATAATCAAAATTTTCTATTTTGTGATCAGTAATGGTCTCTAGTTCATCTTTGGTCACAAATTCCTTTCTCCTCCACAAGTCTGAGAGATAAACTATCCTATGTTCCTCTAATTTATTTATAATCTCATTCTTTATGCCTAAATCATGGACCCATTTTGATCTTATCTTGGTATACGGTGTTAAGTGTGGGTCCATGCCTAATTTCTGCCATACTAATTTCCAGTTATCCCAGCAGTTTTTATCAAATAATGAATTCTTATCCCAAAAGTTAGGATCTTTGGGTTTGTCAAACACTAGTTTGCTATAGTTGACTATTCTGTCTTGTGAACCTAACCTTTTCCACTGATCCACTAATCTATTTCTTAGCCAATACCAAATGGTTTTGGTGACTGCTGCTTTATAATATAATTTCAGATCAGGTACAGCTAGGCCACCTTCATTTGATTTTTTTTTCATTAATTCTCTTGAGATTCTCAACTTTTTATTGTTCCATATGAATTTTGTTGTTATTTTTTCTAGATCATTAAAATATTTTCTTGGAAGTCTGATTGGTATAGGACTAAATAAATAGATTAGTTTAGGGAATATTGTCATCTTTATTATATTCACTCGGCCTATCCAAGAGCACTTAATATTTTTCCAATTATTTAAGTCTGACTTTATTTGTGTGGAAAGTTTTTTGTAATTTTGCTCATATAATTCCTGACTTTCCTTTGGTAGATAGATTCCCAAATATTTTATGCTATCAACAGTTATTTTGAATGGAATTTCTCTTTGTATCTCTTGCTGTTGGATTTTGTTGGTGATGTATAAAAATGCTGAGGATTTATAGGGATTTATTTTGTATCCTGCTACTTTGCTAAAATTATGAATTATTTCTAATAGCTTTTTAGTAGAATCTCTGGGGTTCTCTAGGTATAGCATCATACCATCTACAACCAATTAGCTTTCTTAGAAGCCTATCTCTCTCTTTGGTTCCAAAAGCTCTTGCTGCTAGTCCTTTGTCTCTTCCAGCTTTAGCCTCTAGCTCCCTCCAAATCCAAAGCCTCCAGCCAGCACAAAGGTGGAAGTTAGAATGCATCTGACTCCGTTTCTGAGAGTTGGATTGTGGATTTCTATCTTGTAAATCTCCCAAAGTCAATCCTAGTTGAGGCTCTTAACTTATATATGCTCTGTAAAGGTGTTGTGGGGAATAGATAAGGTGAAGAACTTACAGGAATGCATGAATTCTTTTTCTGTATTTTATTATTTCTGTGTCTCCCCTACGACCTGTATAATATGTGCAGGCTCCTATCTACTTGAGCCTTGGCCAGCTAGAAACATATTTACTTAACCTGAGCTGATGACATTTATTGATATTTGACATTTATCGGTATTTAGTCTATTAGCTGGACCACTGTCTGCTTGATTAAGCCTGAAGGCCTGACTTTCTGTTTCCTATAAATCAGAAGATTTCAGGGAAACAGAAACCTTCCATTCCAATCTCCCCAAATAGCAACAACCAATTAGATACCTCCCCCTCCCCTTCTCAATGCTCTCTTACTTGTGATGTAATTTCTTGTATAAAAGCTATGTATCTTTACTACTTCTTTAGCCCTCCTACCACGAGGTTTCTCTTTCTTATCTTGCGATGGGACAGCTCATCCTCCGGAGGTTTTCAATAAACAACTTTTCTGCCTTCTACTGAGTGCTCTCTGAGTAGTCATTTTGGGTAAAGGTCTTCTACAACCCTCACAGTGTGAACTTTAATGTGTGAACTCTCTTAAAGGTGTGAACTCTAAAGGTGTGAACTAAGTACCTAAGCATTGTCTCTATCAATTCCAGTGACTTAGCACATTGTTTCAAGTTCTGGCCCATAACATTAGACCACATAAGACTTCTTGCATAGACATGATGAGGGTGAATTGTATTCCCTTTAATCTGTAACAGAATCACTCTGAAACTGTGTTCCCTTTAATCTGTAAAATAAGGAAAATTCAGAATCTCAGGATCTCCTGGGAAAGCATATCTTCCCAGGAAAGTTAAGCAGCATCATTCAATTGTAGATCTTGGTCAAAGCACCCTCCATTGATCTTTTGGGGTGGCCTGGATCTTCAGGAAATTCCAGACTTAAAAAAAAAAAAAGTGATTTCATTCAATTGGAGATCTTGGTCTGATAATTAGCTCAAACTGCCTCCAACTGCCTCCCTCCCCCCCTAAGATTTGCTCATAGAATAGGTTGCTGTTCATACACGCTTTGCAAATATCTTCATAAGAATTTGCCCACTAAGGGAATTCCCTCTTAGTAAACAATAAAACTTCTTTTTGCCACAAACAGATTTTGGGCTTGTGAATTCTTTCACACTGGACTTGTCCTGAGATCAGAGGGAATTCTCACATCAATTCTCACACATCAGTTCTCTACCACTAGAACCACATCATTTTGGTTCCCTAACCAGGAATCCCTGAAAATTTGGACAAGGGAAAGCCTTTTCTTATTGTTTTATTCTATAGCAAACACCTGAGAAGATTTGAGTCATTGGAATCCCAAACACAAGCAGAATTCTCTCAGGGATGCCTGTATAGGAATATCTGCATTCTCTGATAAAAGTCCTCTTAATCAGAGAGCCTTTTGTCATCTCTTCATCTTTAGAGATGTCTAGAGAAGGACAAGGCACTATAGAATTGGGGAAACTAAGGCTTTTGGAAAAATGGGAAAAAACACCTCTGTTTCTAAGGATCCTTCCTTAGGCAAAAACAAATTCAGCTTGAAAGATCTCAGAACTAAACAGCTTAAAGTAAAATAGCATTGTAGCATGTTACTTAAATTTGCTGGAAGGAAATCAAACTCCCTCCTTCCAGCCCTCCTAGGGACATGGGAGCCCCCCTCTGCATCTCTATGCAGTCCCTATCAGGAGGTTTCAGAATCCTTTCCAGAACAGGACCTTTTCTCTTTTATTCTATCTCTCTCATCTGAACTAAATCCTGGGACTCCCAGCCTTTTTTCTCCTCCTCAGGATACTGATTTTAACTTCTTCCTGGGAAAAACAGCAGATTCTCAGAGAGAGACAGACAGAGCAGAGGTGCTTCAATGTCAAATCTCTCCCAGACTACATCAAAACTTAACCATTACTCTAAGGATCCCACCAGCTTTTTGAAGGATCCAAGGCCAATGCTCTCCTTCATCTGTCTTGGGGAGATGTTAATGTTAAATAATGTGCCCCGATATACAGAGGAAACTGCAGAAGCCAAATTTGGTCCCTCAGATTTTTCCCTTAAAAACCACTGTTGGAGTTTTTAGTGCTAGGGATCAGGATGCAGCAGAGGAGAGAGGCCACAGAATTAAAGCAAGATTTGGAGAAAAGTCCCTACTCTTGGCTATTTTCAGGAACCACAGAAGTCCATACTTTAAAGTCCCCAGTCCTTATCCTGAGTTTGAGCAGGAGGAGCACTGGAGGAGGAACTGCCTATAGGGGATGAGCTTTCTCCCAAATGCCCTGCCCTCCAGCAGGAGTTTGGGACTTGGTCAAGCTTCCCCTTGCTCTAGCTGCAACATGATATTGATATCAGGACCCTCACTATCCTTGGATGTGGCTGCTAGAACCACTGAATTTCTTTTTGCTATGAGAGGGGCTTCTCCTTCACTTTTGCTCTGGCACTCTTGTCTCTCTTACACCTCCCCCCATAGAGTGGGGATTGTAGGGGAATTTAAGACCTGTCTTGAGATTTCTTCTCTGCCTTGCCAGCTTGGAGACCTGTCATTTAAATGCTCGTTTGTTATTATTTCCTCCCATCCTGCTCCCTTATTAGGACATGATTTAATGGTAAAATTAGGGGCTCAATTTTCTCTTCTCAAACCTCCAGAGAAAATTTTTAAGCATGAATCTTTAGTTAGAGAGTTGAGATTTGGAGAAGCTTAACTGCAGTTATCTTGATCCGCAGTCCTGACAGGCAGAGCCACACACTGGGTGATCCCAGACCAATTGTCTATTCTCTAGCCTGGAGGGGCTACAGGGTCTCCTTACCCAAAGCCTACATTGCCTTAGGGTCTATCAAATATTTGGGCCATAATCTCACCCCCACTTCTTGCTCTCTGAGGAGAGAAAACAGACCATTTTAGGCTTTCTAGACCCTGCTTCAAAGGGCACAGATGGGTTGAGCTTTCTTGAAAATGGGGGGAAAAGGCAGGATATTCTGTGGTGATCCTCAAGGGGACCCTAGAAGCTAAGCCATTGCCTTCTGGGACTTCTACTCAGAAGGTTGAACTCATTGCCCTAACCAGAGCTTTGGAACTAGAGAAGAGAATGAGAGTGAACATCTATACTGACTCTAAATATGCTTTCATGTTTTGCATACTCACAGGGCTTTATGAAGAGAGAAGGATCTGTTGACAACAAAGAATTCTCCCATTAAACATGCAGAAAAAATTCTACAGCTGTTGCAAGCTGTCCATGAACCCAGGGAGGTTTCAATCATATTTTGTAAAGGACACAGAAAGGAGATTCTCTTCAGGCTAAGGAAAATAGGTTTACAGATTCAGCTGCTAAATCTGTTGCCCGCTTATCCCTGACCATGGCACTTTTAATCCACCAGCTCCCTGATATACCCCTTCCTATAGTTCATGGGTAAACTCTTGCAAAAGAAAGGTTTCTCCCTCTAGTTTCAAATGCCCTCAGACCATATCTTAATCCCAGAGGCAAATCAGTAGAAACTGATCTTTGATCTTCATCAGGCTATACAACTGGGAAGAAATGCTCTCCAATCCCTGGTGAAATGCATTTTCACTGGTCACAAGCTGGGCGATATGTTATTGGGAACTGTTGAAATACACAGGAGCCACATGACAGTGGCTGTTGGAGATACAACCCAGACCTATAGAATGGATCTTCTCTTATGAGAGGATGATACAAGGAGACTGAGAGGCCGTTGCATTGCATTCCCTCTGCCCTCTGCCTCCAATTTAATTCATTCCTAGTCTACAATACCTGGGTCAGCAAAGGCTGCCTTGCAACTCCTTCAGATATTATGATTCACAGCTGTGGGGGCTCTAAGAAAATTGATCTGTCCCTTAATAGTTCCCCCTTTTTTGGGGGGGAGGGTTTGGCTATTATTTCTCCCTCTTCCCCACAACATAATTTGCACACTGAGGAATGCAAGCAGCACTATCCCCTCTGGATGGTTGTAGTAGGTGTTGATCTTATCACGGAGGCAAACTTTCAAATGGAGAAGAGGACTATAGTCAGAACAGGCATTTAAGTCTCTCATTGGTCTCCTGGCTCGGCCCTTTGATGTATTGGCTCATTTTATTATCCTGACTAAAAAAGTCTTACCGGGGCTCTTCTTCCTTTCCTTCCCTGTGGATTACCGAAGGAACTCTGGAAGGATCCTTCTCACAAACAGTTCTGATTCTTTGTGTAATTCTTATGCTTCTTATGCCCCATGTTGGGCACCATGTGCTGTGCTATCGAGAGCTGTTGGAATACATGGGAGACACCTGACAGTGGCTGCTGGAGATCCAACCCAGACCTACAGAATGGATCTCCTCTTGTGAGAGGACGATACAAGAAGACTGAGAGGCTGTTGTGTTGTCTGACCTCTCTCCTCTTCCTTCTGCCTCCAATTTATTTCATTCCCAGTCTGCAACACCTGTGTCAGCAAAGGCTGCCTTGCAACTTCTTCAGATGCTATAATTCATAGTTGTGCAGGCTCTCAGAGAATTGACCTGTCCTGTAACTGGGAGAAACCATCAAACAGGCCTGCCAGGACTGCCCAATTTGTGCCCAAGTGAATCCTGAGGGAGTTGTTAAATTTCCCCCCTCCTGAAACCAATTCAGAGAAGAAGCACATACCCAGGGGAAGATTGACAATTCGACTTCACACATATGCCCCCTTGTAGAGGTTTAAATGGCTTCTGGCCTTTGTTGACATTTTTACAAACTGGGTAGAAGGACTGAGAAGGCTCTAAAGGTATCAAGGCACTTGCTAAACCTGCCTAATCTCTTTGCAGAGAGATAAACATTCTAACTTTTACTTCTGAAATACCTTCTTAGGTATTTCAGAGTTCTGTGAGCACTCTGGAGAAAGAAGGGTGAAACTATCTGAGTCCTTCTTTTCTCACTTTCACTCTTCTACCTAACTTTTTCTCACTCCAAAATTGAGAACTTTTTGCTTCTAGCATTTTCTCTCCTACTTTTCTTGATTAGAATTCTAGGCCCCTGCCAGCAATTAACTTCTTGGCATTCTATGATCCTTCCATTAGTTAACTCCTTCCTAGCCTTTCAGCTAGGGAGATCTGTGGGCAATGGAGGTGTTCAGCATTGTTGAGTAGGCTATCAGGATCCTTAAGCCAGCCCACACATGGAACCTGATGCATTTTTTGCAAAAGGTCCCATTCCCAGACATCATAATCTCCACCCTGGATGGCACCTGACTTTTAATCTGCTCCTGAGATTTGTTTCCTCTAGGCCTCATGCTGCAAATTTTCAACTGCTCCTTCAGTCTGGAGATCATGGGATGACTGACTGGGACACACAATGCCCCTTAGATATAACTGCTGCTGTTTTCAGATTTCATACTTCTCCTCCTGGCTTGACCTTCCCCTACCCTCACCCCCCCACCCTGCCCCTCAGTGAATTTAGGGATATCTCTATGACTCTTGTCAGCTTGAAGCAATTACAGAAGAATGAGACCTTTTGTCCCATTACCTCAAATGAATTTTGGGGGTGACTGCTTGAAGGGGAAAATGATGGGGATGAACTCTGAAACTGTGTCTCCTTTAATCTGTAAACGAATCACTCTGAAACTGTAAAAGAAGGGAGATTCAGAATCTCAGGCTCTCCTGGGAAAGCATATCTTCCCAAACAAATTAAGTGGTGTCATTCAATTGGAAATCCTGGTCAAAGCAATCTCCACTGATTTTGGGGGTGACCTGGATCTTCAGGAAATTCCAGATTTTGAACAAAAGAAAAGGCCTTTAAAGTGATTTCATTCAATTGGAGATCTTGGTCTGATAATCAACTCAAATTGACCCCAGCCCTCCAGCCAAGATTTGCTCATAAAATAGGTTGCTGTTCACAACACAATATTTGTGCTGTGCACAAATTTGCAAATTTCTTCATTAAGAATGTGCCTGCTAAGGGAATTCCCTCTTAGCAAACAATAAAATTTCCTTTTGCCACAAATAGATTTTGGGTTCATGAATTTTTTCACATTGGACCTGAGCTGAGACCAGAAGGGATTCTCACATCAGTTTTCACACATCAATTCTCTACCACTAGAACCGCATCAGACAGAGCTTGAGCAGAGGCAGAAGGGAAGTTTTGTAGGTAGGAAATGTCCCTCTTAGGAAAAATTAGCAGGTGTCAGCATTGGAGGAGTTTGTTTCTAGAGCTATGTGGGCATTAAAATCAAGAAGATTCTCTAAATAATGGTAGGCTCATTGTATTATGCTAATTTTTCTGAGCAGGGTCTGCCTTTCCTCTAAGGTCCATTTTGGCTGGACTAGATAAGGAAAGAGATCCTAAAGAGTGGGGTACACTATTTTCCAGGTCACAAAACTCAGCAAAAAAAGAGAAACATAATGGTATCTTGATTATTGGAGGATTTCCAGCCTGATTGAGCTCCTGGACTAAGCTCAGCTTAGGCTGAGATGTGAAAGTCCTGAGTCATTCTGGCCATATTTTCTACCTTCCCTAGCTGAGAACAAACCATAAAGGCTTTTCAAAATCTTTAAATCAGTTGTGAATTTCCACATTGATAAAATTTCTAGTTTCATACTAGAAACATCTCATCCTATGTAACCCCAAATAATTACATTTGATGGTTGTGTCTCTTATAGCATTCTCCAGTTGAAATTATCAGGTTCAGTGAAGAAGTCCTCCCCAAGTTCTATCTGTTTAACTTCTACTCTGAGAAGGTTATTACTACCTAGCTGTGCATTCTTTTATCCATAGCTTTGCTATATTCATAAGGAGGGAAGGGGTAAAAAAAGGTAAGCAGGGGAAGGCATGGCTTTTTCCTCTTATCATTTAAGTTTTATGGTGTCCATACTGAACATAGTAGATGGGAATGTAAACCCAGTACTTTGGTATGAAATTCTTTCCTCATTGGTAGCTATCAATGCCTTTTGGCATTGTGTAAGAAGTAGGGAAAAATTGGTGAAAGCAAGAGCAGTTCAATTTTCTTCAGGCCTCTTTAAATTTTGAATCTTCTAATCATTTTGAGTGTTTCTGCCTTCCAGCTTCAAGAGAGAAGATGAACAATGCCAACCCACTTCAGATTCCTGACTGCAAAGACATGATAAGAGCCAGCAAGTCTCCATGTCCCTATTACCAGTGTGCTACACTGGAACTTTAGTAAACTTCCCTTTGGGTGAGATCTAGGAGTCTCTGTCTCTTTGTGTCTGTCTCTCTGTCTCTGTCTCTGTCTCTGTCTCTGTCTCTCTGTTTCTTTCATTTGAGTAAACACACACACACACACACACACACATATGTATATGTAATAGTAAGTTATATATTCCTCACTTCTAAAGAGAGAACTCCTTCATTCTTTATGATTTGGTATGTCTTTCTATATATTCCTTTTCTGATTTTTATTTTATTATTAATTATGATAAATGTGTTTACTTGGCTAAGTGTCATGTGTGCTCATTAGTGGTAAAAATGTCACGTCTTGGACATAAAGCTTGGTATCCTTCTTTTCCCCAGTAATCAACAGTGATTGAATGTTAGATTGAACTTAACAACCACATTCCTTAGATGAATAAGGGAACAAATATGCATACTTCTAGAATAGTACCATATTCTCTCTGAGAACAAAGTGATTTTAGGCCCCTTTACCCATTGCTTCTTCTAATAGGAATCAAAATCTTCTTTGGAGAGGGTTGGGGGGAGACGTGTCTAGATAAGGCCACACAACAGCCTTTTGTTATATGTGAATATTTGCCCTAGGAATCTCCAGAAAGAGCACAACCAAAAAGATGGCAGAAGAGAGTTAAAAGCTCATTCCTGATATTTTTAAAGACACACATTGACTATGAAGGAAGCAATCTCCACTCTTGTTGTGTGGATTACATAAAAGCTCCATGTTAGTCAAATTGGGCATATGAGCTAAAAGACCAGCCTGGGTAATCTATTTCCCCCGTTTGAAATTTGCTATCCCTGACAAATAGACAAGAGTGATTTTTTTTTACACAGTCCTTTTCCAAATTCAGATCAGTTCTCTGTTGCTTCTGAGGAGACATAAATAATGAATTTTTCACATATATCCATATAGTCAAGTATTAAATATCATATGCAAGAAGAAACTCAATTATCTCCAAATAAAAAGTCTTGCAGATTCACTGAATAAAGAACATTTCACAAAGTTTCTTCCTCAGAGTCAACAAAATAAGAGACAAATTAATAAATTAAGTCTGTTTAGCTTACTAGTTCAATAGGGCTTTTCTCAACCCACAAGCAGAAGGAACAAAGACAAAAAAACCTGGTTCCCATCTTGAATAGAAAATTGATCTTTATTAGTATTTCCAAGAGATTTGGAACATAGGGTCAACTTGGTATTGCCTCTTTCTCAATAAAAAAATTATCTGAAGAGGAGGATTCTGGAAAGATGACAGATTATATTTGTAAGTTTCAGGCTCTCCATTTTTCCTCCACAAATAGAATGAATTTGCATTTGAGAATGAACACACTGGTGAAAAATCAAGAAGAATTAGGACAGAGCAAAATTTCTCCAAATACAACCCAAGAAGATCTGAAAATGCTAGGTTGGGGATTAACCAGTGTGAAGTGCAAACATCTCTAGGCTACCTCTGCAGAAACTTAAAGTGAAGAGCCCTTTGGCTATCTGGTTTGGTTTGAGTCTCATCGGAAAACAGAGAAACTTTCACTTCCTGTTGAACATGTGCAGTTTGGTCTGAATCCGGGAAAACTGAGTGAACCTCAGCTTATTAGGAACATAAGACCCAACTGCTGCAAGGATGAGCCCCTGTTTGAGAAGAAACTAGCATATCCATGAGTGCAGAAGCAGGAGGGCAGGGATGCTATGGGCACTTGCTTGAGAGTGGAGCTCTTGGTTTGGGATTCTAGGTCAGAGAGAGAGTTCAAGTGAAAAAAGAGGTACCCACCCCACGATTAGAGATGCTTACACTAAAATCTATTATTTTTTTTGAAAGAACCAGCAAAGAAGAACAAATCCCATCATATAAACTGACTATGGGAACAGGGAAGATCAGGGATCATTTTCAGAGGAGGACACAGAAATAAAAAAAGAGCTTCTTTTACCCCAAAGAGTAACATAAAATAGCTCCCTGTGTAGAGAAAATTTATAGAAGCACTTAAAGAAGAATTTAAAAATCAAATGAGAGACACTGAAGAAAGCTAAAAAATAAAATAAAATAAAAACCAAGCAAGAAAAACAAGAAGATATGGAAAAAAATTTAACCAACTAGAAAAGGAGGTACAGTGTCTCAAAGATGAAGATTAACACTTTGAAAATTACAATTGGGCAAGTGGATACCAGTGAAATTATGAGAGACCAAGAAATAACTAAACATAATCTAAGAATTAAAAAAAATGGAACAGAATGTGAAACATAAGAAAAATGACAGATCTGGAAAACATCTTAAGAAGAGAAAAGATAAGAATAATTGGATTGCCTGAAAGTTGTGACCAAAAAGAGGGGAGGGGAAGAAGAGAAGGGAAGGGAAAGTGAGTGAACCTTATTCTCATCAGAATTTGCTCAAGGAGGAAATAACATACACACACAAAATGGATATAGAAATCTATCTTATCCTGCAGGAAACTAGGAGGAGAAAGAGATGCAAAAAGCAGGGAGAGTGATAAAAGAGAGGACATATTGAGGGAAGTATCAAAATACTTTTAAGGAAGAACAGGGTAAAAAGAATGGAATAAATGGGGGGGGATATAGTTACCAATAATAATTACAAAAATAATTTTGAAGCAAGTTTCTCTGGTAAGGCCTTATTTCTCAAATGGAGAGGGAACTGAATCAAATTTATATGTATAAAATGACCTATTCTTATGCATATTGATTTTGTCCTATTCTTTGTTACCACAGTTCATACATATAAGACTTTAAAAAATAAAGTAAACTTCATTCTTATGTGCATTTGCTGAAATTTTTCTTTTCCTTCTATGCTCATCTCTTTTTTTCCCCACTTGAGGCAACCTAGATTAAGTGACTTGCCCAGGGTCACATAGGTAGTAAGTGTCTGAGACTGGATTCTCCTGACTCAAAGGCCACTGAACAATTTAGGTAATTAATCAGTGTTCTTTTCAAGAGATTGTCTCCTATAGCTAAGATTAGAAGGAAAACAGGAAAATGGCAAACACATTTTACATCAAGCTTCTCTATAAGAGAAGCTTTATAAAAACCTATAGAACCTTTATAAAAGGCCTTATTTCTCAGATATAGAGAGAAATGAGTCAAATTTATATGAATACAAGTCATTCCCCAATCTGTAAATTGGAATATGAATATTAACAGTCAGTTTTCCAAAGAAGAACGCAAAGTATCTCTAGTTATATGAAAAAAAATATTCTAAATCATTATTGATTAGAGAAATACAAATTAAACAATTCTGTAGTACCACCTCATACCTAAAAGATATCAGGAAAGAAAAATGTCAGATGTTAGAGGGGATGTGCAGAAATTGAAACACTAATGCCTTGTTGGTAGAATTTTGAAATGATCCAAACTTTCTGGAGTGAAATTTGGAATTATGCCCTTAAAGCTACACAACTATACATACTCTTTGACTCATCAATACTACTACTTTGAGATATTGTCTATACACCCAAAATATAGGAAGAAAGACCTATATCTTAAAAAAAACCCTTATAATGTCTCTTTTTTGTGTGTGGCAAAGAACTGGAAATTAAACAGATGTAAATCAATTGGGGAATGGCTGAATAAGCTGTGGTATGTGATTATGATGGAATACTTTTTTGCTATAAAACATGATGAGCAGGATACTTTCAGAAAAATATGTGAAAACCTATCAATCAATTGATGGAAAGTGAAATGAGCAGAATTAAGAAAACATTGCACATGGTAACAGCCATATGATAAGATAATAAATTTTGAATTAACTATTCTCCATAATACAATGATCCCTGTTAATTTCAAAGGACTTATGATGGAAAATTCCATTGAAAAAACGGATGGAATCTGAATGCAGACTGAGACATATTTGTAAACTTTATTATTCTTGAATTTCTTTTTGGTCTGTATTTTCTTTTGCAACATGACTAATATTAAAATGTTTTGCATGACTACACATGTATAATCTATATCAATTGCTTGTCTTTTCAAGGAGGGGGAGGAGAGAGAAGATGAAACTCAAAATTGAAAAAAAAAAAGGAAGTAAAGATATTTCATTTACATGTAATTGGGGGGGGGGAAGAAACTGCCTCCATGAAGTCTTCCCATAGCTGAATATGATCTCTCCTTTAGATCATTTTTTCTGGAACACTTTGGATTTCTACTTTGCTCTATCTAATTTTTCTTCATTATAATGTGCATGTGCTATGTTTCTCTCATATCCAGATAGATAGCAAACTATTTGAAAGAAAATATTTTAATTTTCAACTTTGCATCTGCACTGCATGGCACATAATAGGAATAATAAACCATTGAGCCAAAATTGCACCAAACCCTTTGACTCGACTGTCTTTGTTTCTTGTTACTAATAAAAGGCTCTTTTGTTTAGCATAGCAAAATTTATTCCTTTTATACTTTTATTTATTTTTATAAACAAATAGGAGAGCACAACAAAAGAGCATTCTGGTTCTTTCTAGATAATAGCAATGCAATGATAGTGGTTCTCTAAGGTAACAATGAGCATCCCTCAATGTATTAAGAATTCTAGATGACACAATCTCTTTTATGAATGAAAATTAAGTTGTATGTTATAGGCATGTGTTTACACTCATAATATTGTGCTCTAAACCTCTTACATGGACATGTCCGTATCCAATATCCAGAAAGACTTGCCTATTCCAGTTTTTGTTCTCACACTAGAAGGTCTATGTTCACAGAAGAGAATTATCACTATAGAAGCTGGCAGAGAGGACACACCTTTCATTCTGAACTCACCTACTACCCTCAGTACTGATCACAAAATTTAGCCTCTGACATAGTGCTTGACTGGTAGAATACACAAATATTGAGAGTACAACAAATTACCAGCAAAAGATAATTTGGAAGATCACCAGAAAAGTCTATCTTGATTGAGTGGGAGGAGGCTAGTACAGGCAAGAAAGCAGCACACCGAGGCCAGCACAGGCTGAGCGGATTGGGGATGGGGTGCAGTCTCTGCAAATGGAGAATTTGAAGGGAGGACTCTACCACAATGTTGGTTGTTCTTCTTTGGCTACAAAGCAGTAGGTCAGCAGAGAAGTTACATAAACGCAAAAGGTAGAGTGTACCCCAAAATGCCAGAGTTTCACAGGACCTGGTCACATCCACCCAGCACTAGGAGTGACTCAGCACATTCACAGTGCAGCCACTCTTCGCAGGGCAGTCACTCTTCCTCAGGGCAGTTGCTCTTTGCAGCCTCCTGTTCACAGGGTAGCCACTGTCCCTCCCTGTTCTGTAGAGGAAGCTTAGAACCTCCTTGCTGTAAAGGCAAACCCCCAAAGATTTAAAAAAAAATGAATAAAAAAGTAAAGCAAGCTCTAACTATAGATAGCTTCTATGCTGAAAGAGAACAAATTTTCAACCCTGAGGAGACTAATAGCAGACAGTCTCCAGACAAAACCCCAAAGGGGATATAACCTGGTCCCCACCACACAAGGCTCTGCGAGAAGAAATTTTAAAGATCTTAAAAGAGAGCTAGAAGAAAAATAGGGAAAGGAAAGGGAAACTGCAAGAGAGTATGAAAAAGGTATATAACTCATTAAAAGAAAAATTTGAAAAAGAAAACAACTCCCTGAAATGTGAAATGGAAGAGGTAAAAAACTTCTAGGGAAACAGAATTTGTGAATTGGACAAGGTAAAGAATTCCCAGAAAAGCAGGATTTGTGAATTGAAAAAAGAAAATAACTCATTAAAAAATTTGTGAAGTGGAAAAAAATTCCACAAAACAAAACAATTCATTTTTAAAACTCAATTGGACATGTACAAAAAGAAGGGGAAAAAAGTAAATGAAGAAAATAACTCATTAAAAATCAGAACTGAACAAACGGAAATGAATGATTCGACGAGACATCAAGAATCAGTCAAGCAAAACCAGAAAAATGAAAAAATAGGAAAAAATGTTAAATATCTACTTGGGAAAACAACAGACCTGGAAAATAGATCTAGGAGAGATAATCTATGGATTATTGGGCTCCCTGAAAATCATGATGAAAAAAAGAGCCTAGACACTATTTTTCAGGAAATCATCAGAGAACTGGCCAGATGTTATAGAATCAAAAGGTAAAATAGCCATTGAAAGAATAAGGAATATTGATGTAAAAGTCTTAAATAAAATATTTGCACAAAGGTTATACAAAATCATCCTCCAATAATACACCATGACTAAGTAAGATTTTTACCAGGAATGCAGGGCTGGTTCAATATTAGGAAAACTATTAGCATAATTGACTATATCAATAACCAAATTATCAAAAACCATATGATAATCTCAATAGATGCAGAAAAAGCATTTGATAAAATCCAAAATCCATTACTATTAAAAAAACACTAGAGAATATAGGAATAAATGGACTTTTCCTTAAAATAGTCAGGAGCATATATTTAAAACTGTCAGTAAGCATCATATGTAATGGGGATAAACTGGAACCATTCCCAGTAAGATCAAGAGTGAAACAAGGTTGCCCACTATCATCATTACTATTCAATATTGTATTAGAAATACTAGCTTCAGCAATGAGATGAAAAAGAGATTTAAGGAATTAGAGTAGGTAATGAGGAAACCAAATTATCACTCTTTGCAGATGACATGATGGTATACTTAGAGAACCCCAGAGATTCTACTAAAAAGGTATTACAAATAATCCACAACTTTTGCAAAGTTGCAGGATACAAAATACACAAATCCTCGGCATTCTTATACATCATTAACAAAATCCAACAGCTAAAGATACAAAAAAAAATTCCATTTACATATTATATAACTGCCAATAGTATAACATAATTGGGAATCTATCTGCCAAGGGAAAGTCAGGAACTATATGAGCAAAACTACAAAACACTTTCCACATACATAAAGACAGATTTAACCCATTAGAAAAATATTAAGTGCTCTTGGATAGGTGCGAGTGAATATAATAAAGATGACAATACTATCTAAACTAATCTATTTATTTAATGCTGTACCAATCAGCCTCCCAAGAAACTATTTTAATATCCTAGAAAAAATAACAACAAGATTCATCTGGAAAAACAAAAGGTCAATACTTTCAAGGGAGCTAGTGAAAAAAAAAATCAAATGAAGGTGGTCTAGTTGTACCAGATCTAAAACTATATTATAAAATAGCAGCCACCAAAACCATTTGATATTGGCTAAGAAATGACCTAGTTGATCAGTAGCATAAGTTAGGATCACAGGACAAAATAGTCAATGACTATGGTAATCAAGTGTTTGACAAACCCAAAGACCAAAGCTGGGGCTTTTGGGATAAGACTTCATTGTTTGACAAAAACTGCTGGGAAAATTGGAAATTAATATGGCAGCAACTAGGCATTGACCCACACTTTAACACTGTACACCAAGAGAAGGTCAAAATGGGTTCATGATCTAGGCATAAAGAATGAGATTATAAATAAATTAGAATAACTTAGGATAGTTTCCCTCTTAGACTTGTGGAGGAGGAAGGAATTTGTGACCAAAGAAGAACTAGAGATCATTATTTATCACAAAATAGAAAATTTTGATTATATCAAGTTAAAAAGTTTTTGTACAAACAAAACTAATGCAGACAAGATTAGAAGGGAGGTAATGAACTGGCAAAATATTTTTACAGTCAAAGGTTCTAATAAAGGCCTCATTTCCAGAATATATAGAGAATTGACTCTAATTTATAAGAAGTCAAGCCATTCTCCAATTGACAAATGGTCAAAGGATTTGAACAGACAGTTTTCAGATGAAGAAAGTAAAGGGAAAGTATGTGCAAAAATGTTTATGACAATCCTTTTTTGTAGTGGGTAGAACTTGGAAATTAAATGGATGCCCATCAATTGGAGAATGGCTGAATAAATAGTGGTATATGAATATTATTATTCTGTAAGAAATGACCAGCAGGATGACTTCAGAAAGGCCTGCAGAGACTTACATGAACTGATGCTGAGTGAAATGAGCAGAACCAGGAGATCATTATACACTTCAACAACAGTACTATATGATGATCAATGAGCTCTCTTCAACAATGAGATGGGGGAGGGCAGAGCCAAGATGAAGGAGAAGACACACACGACTTTCTAAACCAGGAGTACTCAAACTATGGCCTGAGGGGCAGGTGCGGCCCACTGAGGATGCTTATGTGGCCCACCAGATTATGGCAAAATCAGACTGGAAGTGACGTTTGACCTAAACTCTCATTAGCAATGCACACTTCCGGCACTGGTCAGAGGTGGCGGAGACAGAGTGTGAGGTGATACCGAGGTGAGGTGAGTTCCCAGGCCGGGATGTATGGTGTGGGGAAGGGAGAGAGATGCAGAAGATGGAGAATTGATGGCCCGCAGCCTCGTACAGTAACAGCAGCCACCACAACAGACAAGTGTGAGGGATGTACAATGCATGTTGCGCATGTCATGGCTGCTGCAGGGGAAATTCACTGCAGCAGTGAAGGTTAGAAGCAAGAGCATGAAGAGTGGGAGAGAGAGTGCAGGAAACGAAGGCATCACAGTGCAGAGGCAGCTTGGAGGAAGTTGGGCATTGCAGTCTGTATGTCTCTGTGTGGGCAAAGTTATTGCTGGTATATTATTTTTGTAGTGCTGTGTGTATATATATATATATATATGTATATATATATATATATATATGTATGTATGCATGTATTTTACTAATAGCAATTTGGAATCCCTAGGAAATAATGATGTCAAGAAAAAGAAAAACTGACTCGGAATGTAGGATATTCAAAGAACAGTAGACTTATGATTACTTTTTCATGCAGTACAAGGAAAGAACTGTATGTCTGATATGCCAGAATATAGTGTCTGTGTTCAAAGCATATAATTTGCATCAACACTATGAAACTCAACATAAAGATAAATATGATTGTTTGGTTGGAGAAGTGAGAAAAGATAAAATATTAAAACAGAAAAATACATTGACAACTCAGCAAAACAGCTAAATATTTCATCACTGTGAGCAAGTTTTCAAGTTGCCAAGCTAATAGCATGCACTGGCAGACCATTTGTGGAGGGAGAATTTGTTAAAGAATGCTTTCTTTCTGTTGCCAAAGAGATGTGTCCAGAGAAGGCCAAATTATTTAGTACAGTGAGTCTTTCAGGACTTACAATTACACGGAGATTTGAAGAAATGGGAGACAATCTGCAGTAGCATTTACAAAACTCCATAAAAATAACTTCATATTTTTCCTTGGCACTCAATGAAAGCAATGATGTTTGTGATTCTGCACAACTTCTATTTTTATTCGGGGATGAATGATTATTTTGAAGTCATAGAAGAGCTTGCTGCATTGCAAAGGATCAAAGGAACAACTACAGGAGAGGATATCTATGAAAAGGTTTGCCAAACTATGAATAGTTTGGAGCTGGACTGGGCTAAACTAGCCAGCGTGACAACTGATGGTGCTCCTAGCATGGTGGGGTCTAAGAAAGGAGTAATTGCATGGCATTAACCAAGAGACAGACAAACATAACCATTCTCATCCAATAGCCATACATTGCCTCATCCACCAACAAATGCTGTATAGTAAATCAGTGAAGTGGGACTCTGTTATGAAAATTGTGGTATCTTGTGTTAACTTCATTAGAGCTAATGCACTAAATCACAGACAATTTCAGGAATTTCTGTCTGAGCTAAATTTTGAGCATGAAAATGTTCTATGACTTACTTCCATAGATTACAACTTTTCTGCTTTCAAAAAACAAAGAAGTATCAGAGCTCAATGATGCAGAATGGAAATGGCACCTTGCCTTTCTTACAGATGTAACAGAGCTACTCAACAATTTCAATATGCAACTTCAAGGAAAGGGAATGCTCATCTGTGATATGCAATCACATGTCAAAGCATTTGAAGTGAAATTAGGCCCCCTCATTAAACAAGTGAAGGAGGAAAACTTCTGCCATCTCCCCACAACTCAAAATCTGTTAGTAGAAAAACCATTGATTGCATTCCCAAACAAAACATGTGTGGATTCACTGGAAAAATTGCAAAAGGAGTTCCAATTTAGATTTAAAGAGCTTCATCTCCATGAACAGGACATACAGCTTTTCCGTAACCCATTTTCTATTGACAATACATATGTGGATACAATTTACCAAATGGAACTGGCTGAACTGCAGAACTGTGACTCTCTGAAAGACGCATTCAAGTCAAGCAGCCTTCATAATTTCTATGCATCTCTCCCCTCTGAGACATATCTTCTTCTCAGGAACCATTCACTCAAAATGGCAACCATCTTTGGCAGCACTTATGTCTATGAACAGACTTTTTCTAGAATGAAACATTTGAAATCTCCAACCAGATCAAGACTAATGGATGCACACTTGCATCACTTGTTACGACTAGCAGTGACAAATATGGAACCAGACACTGACCATCTCATTAGCCAAAAGGAGGCCCATAGTTCCCATTGAAATACTGGTAAGTTTGTTGATTTAACTTTACTTCATTTTAAATACTGTATTTGTTCCCGTTTTGTTTCTTCACTTCAACATAAGATATATGCAGCATGCATAGGCATTTATTCATAGTTTTTGTTTTTACTATAGTCCGGCCCTCCAACAGTCTGAGGGACAGTGAACTGGCCCCCTTTTTAAAAAGTTTGAGGACCTAAACTCTCTGATACCCTCACGACCAACATTAAATTCAGCCTCAAAAATAGCAATTGACTGGTAAAACCCACAAAGACTAGAAATACAACAACTCATCAGCTGAAGATAATCTGGAATTTTGTCAGAAAAGGTTTGTCCTGAGGGGCCAGGGAGAAGATCAGCGCAAGCAGGGAGAGAACTAGAGGCTAGCATATTGTGCAGACCAGGCAGGAGTGGTCTCTGCTTAGAAAATTACAGAGACAACACTGGCATAGACTGATTGCTCTGCAAAACAGTAAAGCAACAGAGAAATCAAAGCCACTCTAAAAAACAAAAACACCAGAGCCTAACAGAGTCTGGCTGTACCCACCCAAAACCAACTGGAAGTGACAGCACAGATCACAACAGAACTTTGCTGCCCTAACCTGCAGCATGGAGCTTTTCCTTGGGGCAGGTATAAACCTGCCCCCAGCAAAGGGGCACAGCCTGGGGCAGCCTCTAATCTGCACAGTGGGGTGGGGGTGGGGAGGTCAGCCTGGGGCAATAGAACTTTCTCAAGGCAATTTGCTTCTGGGCAGAGACATTTCCCGTCTGAGCTGGGCTATTTTCATTGGCCAGCTGCTAATACCCACAGCCACAAGGTGGGCTTTGGCCTTGGGTAGTGACACTTTCACTACTTAGTCTTTAGTCTTAGGACAGTCACTACACCACACAGTGGGCATTCTCCAATGGGCACTTCTGTAGCTCGGCCTGTGCTGAATCTTTTCCAGTGTGTGTGGGGATACTTTTGCCCAGAGTATTTCCATACCTTGCTGCCTGAAGCCTATTTACATCTTTTCCTGCTTTGCAGAGGAAGCCAGTAACCCCCTTGCCCTGAAGGCAGACCCTAAAGGTTTTAAAAATGAGTAAAAAAATCAAAAGGATGATGGATAACTTCTATACAGAAAAAGGGTAGGTTTGCAACCCTGAGGAGACTAATAGCAAATGGTCTCCAGACAATACCCCAAAGGGGAATGTTATCTGTCCCCCTTTACATAACACTCTCCTAGAAGAGACCATTAAAAGTCTCAAAAGAGAATTAGAAGAAAACTGGGGAGAGGAAAGAGAAGCTTTGAAATATGAATTGGAAAAGGTAAAAAATTCCCAGGAAGTACAGGGAAATAGAATGTGTGAATTAGAAAAATTAAAAAAAAAATCTCAGGTATGTAAGATTTGTGAATTGTAAAAGATAAAGAAGTCACTAGAAAGTAAGATTTGTGAATTGGAAAAGACAAAGAATTCACAAGAAAGTAGGATTTGTGAATTGGAAAAAGAAAATAATTCACTAAAAAAAAAAATTAGTGAAATGGAAAAAAATTCCATAGAGCAAAACAACTCATTTAAAAATTCAATTGGACATATACAAAAAGAAGTAAAAAAAGCTAATGAAGAAAATAACGCATTAAAAATTGGAATTGAACAAATAGAAACCAATGATTCATTGAGACAGCAAGCATCAGTCAAGCAAAACCAAAAAAAATGATAAATTGGAAAAAACCATGAAATATCTACTTGGAAAAATGACAGACCTGGAAAATAGATCTAGGAGAGATAATCTGAGGATTATTGGACTTTTTGAAAATTATTATGAAAAAAAGAGCCTACATACTATTTTACAGGAAATCATCAAAGAGAACTGTCCAGAATCAGAAGGGAAAACAGACATTGAAAGAATTCATTTAACACATTCTGGAAAAGACCCTAAAATAAAAACTCTAAGGAATATTGTGGCCAAAATTCAGAACTATCAGATTAAGGAAAAAATATTACAAGCAGCCAGAAAAAACAATTCAAATACCGAGGTGCCACAATAAGGATCACCCACGATCTGGCTGCTTCCACATTAAAGGATCGAAGGGCCTGGAATCTGATTTTCTGGAAGTCAAAAGAACTTGGAATGCAGCCAAGAATAAACTACCCAGCTAAGCTGAGAGTTTTCTTCCATGGAAGAAGATGGGCATTTAATGAAACCAATGAATTCCATTTGTTTCTAAGGAAAAAACCAGATCTAAACAAAATATTTGATTTCCAACCCTAGGACTCAAGAAAAGCAGAAAAAGGTAAAAAGAACTCTTGAGAACTCTATTTCTGTTGTGGATATACAAAAAGACTACATGTATAATTTGATTTTACTGATATAACATAAAAAGGAGAAGTAGAAATGGAAAAGGGATAATGTCAGAAAATGGGGAAAGAGGAGATAAAAAGAGAGAAACTACATCCCATGAAGAGGTAAAGGAAACTTATCATATCTGAGGGAATTTTGAGAGGGGGAGGAACATTGTATGAATCTGACTCTCATCAGAGTTGGCTCAAGGAGAAAATAATTCACATACTTGTTTTACAGAAAATCTTTTCTCACTCATTAAAAAGGGGGAGAGGAAAAGGGAAAAGGAAAAGAGTAATAAGGGAAGGGTATGAAAAAGGGGAAGAGATTAAAAGGGAGAGGGAGGAATCTTAAAGAGGGTGAGGGACATGATACAAGTGGGGCACATAAGTTGAAAACTGGGAAAGAGGGTTAGGGGGGGCAAGTAAAAGAAAAACATAAGCTGGGGATAACAAGATGGCAGGAAATACAGAATTAGTCATTTAAACTATAAATGTGAATGGGATGAACTCTCCCATTAAGCGGAGGCAGATAGGAGACTGGATCAAAAGTCAGAACCCTACGATATGTTGTTTACAGGAAACACATTTAAAGCAGGGAGATACATGTAGAATAAAGGTAAAAAGCTGGAGCAGAATCTATTATGCTTCAGGTGAAGTAAAAAAAGCAGGGGTAGCCATCCCTATCTCAGATCAAGCAAAAGCAAAAAATTGATCTAATTAAAAGAGATAAGGAAGGAAAGTATATTTTGCTAAAGGGTAGCATAAACAATTAAGCAATATCAATACTAAACATATATGCACCAAGTGGTATAGCATCTAACTTCCTAAAGGAGAAGTTAAGAGAGTTGCAAGAAGAAATAGACAGCAAAACTATAATAGTGGGAGATCTCAACCTTGCACTCTCAGACTTAGATAAATAAAAACCACAAAATAAATAAGAAAGAAATTAAAGAGGTAAATAGAATATTAGAAAAATTAGGTATGATAGAGCTTTGGAGAAAACTGAATGGAGACAGAAAGGAGTTTATGGAAACTATACAAAATTGACCATATATTAGGACATAAAGACCTCAAAATTAAATGTAGGAAGGCAGAAATAGTAAATTCTTTCTTTTCAGATCACAATGCAACACAAACTACATTCAACAAAAAGTTAGGGGTAAATAGACCAAAAAGTAATTGGATAGTAAGTAATCTCATCTTAAAGAATGATTGGGTGAAACAGCAAATTATAGACACAATTAATAATTTCATTCAAGATAATGACAATGATGAGGCATCATACAAAAATTTGTGGGATGCAGCCAAAGCAGTAATAAGAGGAAATTTTATATCCTTAGAGGCTTATTTAAATAAAATAGAGAAAGAGAAGATCAATGAATTGGGCTTGCAACTTTAAAAGCTAGAGAAAGAGCAAATAAAAAATCCCCAATCAAATATTAAATTTGAAATTCTAAAATTAAAAGGAGAAATTAATAATATTGAAATAAAAAAAACTATTGAATTAATAAATAAAACTTAAGAGTTGGTTTTATGAAAAGACCAATAAAATTGATAAACCTTTGGTAAATCTGATTAGAAAAAGGAGAGAGGAAAATCAAGTTAGTAGTTTTAAAAATAAAAAGGGAGAACTTTCCACCAATGAAGAGGAAATTAGAGAAATAATGAGTTAATTTGCCCAACTCTATGCCAATAAGTTTGATAACCTAAGTGAAATGGATGACTACCTCCAAAAATATAGGCTTCCCAGATTAACAGAGGAGGAAATAAATTGCTTGAATAGTCCCATTTCAGAAAAAGAAATAGAACAAGCTATTAATCAACTCCCAAAGAAAAAATCCCCAGAACCAGATGGATTTACAGGTGAATTCTACCAAACATTTAAAGAACAATTGGCCCCAATGCTATATAAATTATTTGATAAAATAGGGAATGAAGGAATCTTACCAAATTCCTGTTATGACACAGACATGGTACTGATACCTAAATCAAGTAGGTTGAAAACAGAAAAAACAGAGAAAGAAAATTATAGACCACTCTCCCTCATGAATATTGATGCTAAAATCTTAAATAAGACATTAGCAAAAAGACTACAGAAAATCATCCCCAGGATAATACACTATGATCAAGTAGGATTTATACCAGGAATGATTAGTATAATTGCCCATATTAACAAACAAATTAACAAAAACCATATGATCATCTTAATAGAGGCAGAAAAAGCATTTAATAAAATCCAACATCAATTCCTATTAAAAACACTTGAGAATATAAGAATAAATGGACTTTTCCTTAAAATAATCAGTAGCATCTATTTAAAACCATCAGTAAGCATTATATGTAATGGGGACAAACTGCAACCATTCCCAATAAGATCAGGAGTGAAACAAGGTTGCCCACTATCACCATTACTATTCAATATTGTTTTAGAAATGCTAGCTTTGGCAATGAGAGTTGAGAAAGAGATTAAAGAAATTAGTAAAAGAAAAAGTAATGAGGAAATCAAATTATCACTCTTTCCTGATGATATGATGGTATACTTAGAGAACCCCAGAGATTCTACTAAAAAGTTATTACAAATAATCCACAACTTTAACAAAGTTCCAGGATACAAAATAACCCCACATAAGTCATCAGCAATCTTATATATCACTAACAAAATCCAACAGTCAGAGTTACGAAGAGAAATTCCATTTAAAGTAACTACTGATAGTATAAAATACTTAGGAATCTATCTGGCAAAGGAAAATGAGAAACTTTATGGGCAAAATTACAAAACACTTTCCAAACAAATTAAGTCTGATCTAACCAACTGGAAAAATATTAAATGCTTTTGAATAGGGCGAGCAAATATAATAAAGATGACAATACTACCTAAACTAATCTATTTGTTTAGCGCTATACCAATCAGACTCCCAAAAAACTATTTTAATGCCCTAGAAAAAATAACAACAAAGTTCATATGGAAAAACAAAAGGTCAAGAATTTCAAGGGAATTAATGAAAAAAAAGTCAAATGAAGGTGGCCTATCTGTACCAGATCTAAAATTATATTATGAAGCAGCAGTTACTAAAACCATTTGGTATTGGCTAAGAAATCAATTAGTTGATCAGTGGAATAGGTTAGGTTCAAAGGACAAAACAGTCAATAACTTTAATACTCTAGTGTTTGACAAACCCAAAGACCCCAGCTTTGGGATAAGAAGTCACCGTTTGACAAAAATTGCTGGGAAAATTGGAAATTAGTATGGCAGAAACTAGGCATTGACCCATACTTAACACCATACACCAAGATAAGGTCAAAGTGGGTTCATGACCTAAGCATAAAGAATGAGATTATAAATAAATTAGAGAAAGACAGGATAGTTTACCTCTCAGAACTGTGGAAGAGAAAGGAATTTATGACCAAAGAAGAACTAGAGATCATTACTGATCACAAAATAAAAAATTTTGATTATAGCAAATTGAAAAGGTTTTGTACAAACAAAACCAATGCAGACAAGATTAGAAAGGAAGCAATAAACTGGGAAAACATTTTTACAGTTAAAAGTTCTGATAAAGGCCTCATTTCCAAAATATATAGAGAATTGACTCAAATTTATAAGAAATCAAGCCATTCTCCAATTGATAAATGGTCAAAGGATATGAACAGACAATTCTCAGACAAAGAAATTAAAACTATTTCTAGCCATATGAAAAGATGCTCCAAGTCATTATTAATCAGAGAAATGCAAATTAAGACAACTCTGAGATACCACTACACACCTGTCAGATTGGCTAGAGTGACAGGGAAAGATAATGTGGAATGTTGGAGGGGATGTGGGAAAACAGGGATGCTCATACGTTGTTGGTGGAATTGTGAATACATCCAACCATTCTAGAGAGCAATTTGGAACTTTGCTCAAAAAGTTATCAAACTGTGCATACCCTTTGCTCCAGTCATGTTACTACTGGGCTTATATCCCAAAAAGATCTTAAAGAAGGGAAAGGGACCTGAAAGTGAAAGAATGTTTGTGGCAGTCCTCTTTGTAGTGGCCAGAAACTGGAAACTGAGTAGATGCCCATCAATTGGAGAATGGCCGAATAAATTCTGGTATATGAATATTATGGAATATTATTTTTTCGATAAGAAATGACCAACAGGATGATTTCAGAAAGGCCTGGAGAGACTTTCACAAACTGATGCTGAGTGAAATGAGCAGGACCAGGAGATCATCATATACTTCAACTACAATACTATACGATGATCAATTGTGATGGACCTGGCCATCTTCATCAATGAGATGAACCCGATCGGTTCTAATGGAGCAGTAATGAATTGAACCAGCTACAAACAGCGAAAGAACTCTGGGAGATCACTAAGAACCATTATATTGAATTCCCAATCCCTATATTTTTTGCCTGCCTGCATTTTTTGATTTCCTTCACAGGCTAATTGTACAATATTTCAGAGTCCGATTCTTTTTGTACAGCAAAATAACTGTTTGGACATGTATACTTATTTTGTATTTAATTTATACTTTAAAATATTTAATATGTATTGGTCATCCTGCCATCTAGGGAAGGGGGTGGGTGGAAGGAGAGGAAAAATTGGAACAAAAGGTTGGCAATTGTCAGTGCTGTAAAATTACCCACGCATATAACTTGTAAATAAAAAGCTATTAAAATTTAAAAAATAAAATAAAGTAAAATAAATAAAAAAAGACCGAGATGAACCAAATCAGTTCCAATTGTTCAGTAATGAAGAGCAGCAGCTACACCAAGTGAAAGAACTATGGGAAATGACTGTGGACTACAACATAGCATTTCCACTCCTGTTATTGTTTGCTTGCATTTTTGTTTTCCTTCTCAGGTAATTTTTACCTTATTTCTAAATCCAATTTTTCTTGTGCAGCAAGATAACTGTATTAACATGTATACACATATTGCATTTAACATATACTTTAACATATTTAACATTTATTGGTCTACCTGTCATATAGGGGAGTGGGTGGAGCAAGGAGGGGAAAAGTTGGAACAGAAGCTTTTGCAAGGGTCATTGTTGAAAAATTACCCATGCATATGTCTTGTAAATAAAAAGTTATAATAACATAAAAAATAATTAAAAATAAATTTGACTCAGTTTTGTATATGTTTGAGAAATAAAGCCTTTATTAGAAACACTAAAAAATAGAATTATCACTATGCAATTATACCTATATTCTCTCAGCATAATTGGGGCTAATACTGTTGAATTAAGAATATTCCATCCCTACTCACCACATAACTTGTAAGTTTCTAATAGCAGACTTTCATTTATACAAACCAATCAATTACAACGATGACACTTTTAAATCTAAAATATAACCATTTACTTTGCAATAGGGTAAAAGAAATAATATCATAAGAAAATCCAAAATTCATAAATAAATTGTGATTCACATATAATTTTGCATCACATCTCACCAATCCATTTAGTACTTGGGAGAAAATGGACATATCTATAAGAAGCATGAAGATCGATAGTGGGAAAGACCATGGGAAGAACAGGGGTAATTCACATCTCTATATTCTAAACTTTGATGTCATTTTTCAAGTTGTGCAAATTTTCAGACACATACACAATGCAAAAAGGCATTTTTCATACTTCTTATCTGCTGATCCTCATTGGTCTGACCAATTCTTTTTTATTGTCAAAACAACAAAGCATTTTACAAGGCCTTCCAACTTGTCGTCATCATTAAAAAAGGATTAATTTGTCTAGTAATATGAAACTCATTGTTTGCCAAAATCTGGGCCATACTCATATTCAAGACCATTCAAGTATTCAGTGAAAACATCATTCTAACAGAATTCAGAGATTTTAACCAAGTTCATGGCACAATATATTGAATTGACTATCAAAGAAATAAAGAAAACAAGGTAAAATAACTCTTCAGTCTTCAGCATGGTACAGCATTCAATTAGGACAAAGAATTATAAAACTTTTGTACCCTTTTATGCTTTTCCCTCTGAAAGTTGAGGAGGCAACAAAGAGCAATAGGCACTTGTGAAAAGCTTTTCCTGTCAAGCTATAGCTGGCATTGAAAAAAATAGTTGGATATGAAGCTGTCTTCTAATAATTCATCCATTTAGCAACTGTGAGTTCTTTGTTGATTAATTGATCTATCTTTTGGTTATTTCCCAACAAGCTACTTTTCAACTTTCTGCTGAGTTTTCATCTTCTGCTAAGTTCTTTATTCTCTTCATCACAATAGCTTCTTATTCTAAGTATCATGTATTTCATCTGGTTCCATCAGAGCTTCTTGCTCCTCAGTGATACCTTTCATTTCTGAGTTAATGATTCAGCAAAGTTCCCTTATAAAATCAACAGTTCTTATTAATTATCTATATCTCCAAATAGTTATATGGTTAAAATATTTTTATTCTCATAGGTCTTATACAGTTATATTTGTAACCACTCAATGCAAGAAGTGGGCTGGCCACAAAGCCCTATGGGATTTATATTTTTCTTTAATTTTGGATGAAAGGAAGCTAATAAGATAATAAGTGAAGGTAGGGAATGAGATTCATTCTCTATGAAAGAAGCAATGAAAATGAGCTTTAGTATCCTCTACCTCAGTAGTGAGAGACCACAGGGTTCTGATTAGTCCTTCCATTGAATGAATCTCTAGGGTACTTGACTGACATGTGAGAAATTCTTGAAGAATGTTATACTCCATTATACTAATACTTTGATAGTGACCATGAGTCTAGTTAAATGATCTGAGCACAAGATAAGATGAATGGAAGAATTTTGCTGATTTCTTTTATTGAGTATCATTGTTTATAGGAAACATCAGTCAGTCAATATTTAGTAAGGGTCTATGATGTGCCAAGCAATCTACTAAATGTAGAGAATAAAAAAAGAGACAAAAGATAGTTCCTACTCTCAAGGAACACACAGTCTAATGGGGTGTACAAATGAACTGTATACAAGATAAAGAGGAAATAATTAAAGAGGGAAGGATTTGGAATTAAGAGAAATTGAGAAAGACTTCTTGTAGAAAAAGAGATTTTAGTTAAGTCTTAAAGTAAACCAGTAAGCAGAAATGAGAAGAGAATTCATTTCAGGTATGGGAGGTGGGATGGGTGGGATGGTCAGGATAGCCAAGAGAGTACATTCAGAACCAAAGATAAAGTTACTTATTTATGGAATAGCAAAGCCAGTGACACTAGATTAAAGTGTACATGTAGGGGAATAATGTATAAAAAGACTGTCAAGATCTCTTGTGCAGAGATATCATACTATACAACCAAGTTGACTATAAAAATTGCAGAGATTGTACAGTGTATTTAGTGTCAATTTTGACATGGCTGTATTGGTGCCATGTTGTACTGGGCACAGCAATATATGTGAAAATCTGTGTACTCATTCAACCTGGCTCCATTACTAAAAAAGCACTCTCCCATTTGGGAGCAAGAAGTTTGCTCATGATAATTCATAATTGCATCATGATGAATCTGATTGCCCTGATCAATCAATGTCAATAAACTTTTATTAACAGTCTACTTAAAAAGTAGGCAAAAGATAGTCCCTTGAGGAACTTGCAGTCTAATAGGAGAAACAACATGCAAACAAATATTTACAAAGCAAACTATATATGGGATAAATAGAAAATAATTAGAAGAGGGAAGACACATGAATTAAGAAGAGATGAGGAAATATTTCTGTTGAAGGTGGGACTTTAGTTAAGACTTAAAGAAAAAAAGGGAGGTCAGTAGCTATAGCAGAAGGAGAGGGTTCTAGTCATATAGGACAGTCAGAGAAAATGCCTGGAGCTGAGAGATGGCGTGTCTTTATATAGGTTGAGCAATTGGTTATAAGAATACTGGAAAAGAGGGAGAGGGCTAGGATTTTGAATGCAAGATGGGGGTATTTGCTCCTAAAGGCATGTTTGTTACTAATCAATGTTGTTCTGAGAAAGGAAAGGGCTATACTTTTGAGTGTTTGTTTTTAACAGACATTAGATTTTTATCAAGGAAAAAAAAAACTTTCCAGTGTCTATTGATAGTACCATGTGGTTTTTATTATTTGTCATTAATATAATTTTGTAATTTATAATCTTCCTGATGTTCCTGATGTTGAACCAGCTCTGACATTCTGCTATAAATCCAACTTTTTAGGGTGTGGAGTTTTTAAAAATGTGGTAGTTTATTTGATAATATTTAATTTTGTTTTGCATCAATGCTTTCCCTGTCTGCTTCTTCACCTACTGTTTCCCTGGTTTCAATATATATATACAACATATTTATTAGTATATCTATATATATCTATATATATCTATCTATCTACCAAATATAATTCCAACTTCTATTGGAAGCTTTTGCAAATCTATTGTCTTCTCATTCTTTCCCCTTAGCTTGTATATACCTTGTTTGTACACATTTCTTTATTTATCATTTCCTTCATTCAATTATGCCTATTTTGCCGCTTTTGGTATCCTTGGTACTTAACAGAGAGGTTGGCAAATTGTAGATGCCTAATAAATGTTTTTTGATTAACTATTAAAGATGTTTGGTTTATAAAATTCTCTTCCAAGATCATAGCTTTTGGGATAAGAACTCACTATTTGATAAAAACTACTTGAAAAATTGGAAACTAGTATGGCAGAAACTAGTCATTGACTCACACTTAACACTATATACCAAAATAAGGTTGAAATGGGTTCATAGTCTAGACATAAAGCACTCTTTATTACAAACAAATTAGAAGAACAAGGAAAGTTTATCTCTCAGATCTATGGAGAAAGAAGGAATTTGTGAAATTCCAAAGAACTGGAATTCATTATTGAACACCAAATAGATAATTTTGATTATATATTAAGTTAAAAAGGTTTTGTACAAAAAAACAAAACTAATGCAGACAAGATTAAAAGTGAAGCAATAAACTGGGTAACCATTTTTATATTCAAGGGTTCTGATGAAGGTCTCATTTCTAAAATATATAGAGAATTGACTCAAATTTACAAGAATTCAAGCTATTCTCCAATTGACAAATGATCAAAGGATATGAACACACAATTATCAAATGAAGAAATTAAAAACATTTCTAGCCATATGAAAAGGTGTTCTAAATCACTATTGGTTAGAGAAATGCAAATTAAGACAACTCTGAGATACCACTACACACTTCTCAGATTGGCTAAAATGACAGGAAAAGATCATTATTCCTATTATAACATTGATGAATGTTGAAAGGAATGTGGGAAAATTGGGACACTAATAATACCTTGTTGGTAGAATTGTGAATGGATCTAGACATTCTGGAGAGCAATTTGGAACCATGCCCAAAAAGCAGTGCTTCTCCTGGACTTATATTTCAAAGAGATCTTAAAGGAGGGAAAGGTACCCACATGTATAAAACTGTGTGTGGCAGCCCTTTTTGTAGTTGCAAGAAACTGGAAACTGAATGGATGGCCATCAGTTGGAGAATGGCTGAATAAGTTATGGTTCTATATTTATTGATTATTATTATTAAGTTATTGTTCTATAAGAAATGATCAGCAAGATGATTTAAGAGAGGCCTGGAGACACATACATGAACTGATACTAAGTGAAATGAATAGAACCAGTAGATCATTATACATGGCAATAACAAGATTATATGACGATCAATTCTGATGGACCATGGCTCTTTTCAACAATGAGATGATTTAGACCTGTTCCAATGATCTTGTGATGAAAAAAATTGGAACAAAAGGTTTGCAAGTGTTAATATCAAAGAATTATACTTGCATATGTTTTGAAAAATAAAAAGCTTTAATAAAAATCTTTGAAAATCATAAAAATTAATAAGTGCTTAATGTGCTATGTGCTGGAGTTTATTTATACAAACACAGGCAAAAATAAAGTCAGCCCCTGTTTTTTAATGAGTTTATTGTGATGGTAGTTGGGGATGGAGAGAAGGAGGTACTCACACAAAAGCAGGGTAAAGAAATTCAGAGTCCAAATTGGTGCTGGAAAAGCTTGAGTTGGCTTTCTCAAAATGAAGGTTTTGGGAAAGAACTCATCAATCAGAGAATGAGACTACATGGGCAGGAGTGAGAAAGTCCTAAAAATAAAGGCATTTTCTTGTTAGCATTCTTATAGCTCCCACAATCCCACTCTCAGAGGAGAAATCAATGTTTGAGTTCACACCTTTAAGAGATCATATATAAGAAGCTCTTGAAGCCTCAGCCAGGAGTCAGTGGAGGAGATTGAGAAAGCAGGATTCAGTTGGGCAGAATGAAGGATTAGGACAGAGCTAGAGGCTGAAGCTGGCAGAGGTAAAGGACAAGCTGCAAGAGCTCTTAGAACCAATGAGGGAGATAGGCCTCTAAGAAAACTAACTGGGCTATTTTGGATGAGACAATAAAAGATCTGAACTTTTAACACCTGGCTGCATTTATATCTGAACTGAAACTAAGGCTGCCTCCAGAAGCTCCCCAAGAAATCTGCTCCCAGAGAAAGATTATATTTGAGAGAAGAGAACACTACATTTTCTCAAGGGGATTAGGGTGATGAGACATGAAGAAGGGACTGGTTAAAAGACACACACACACACACACACAACACACACACACACACACACATACACACTCTCTCTCTCTCTCTCTCTCTCTCTCTCTCTCTCTCTCTTAAATGAGTGCTCTAGAATATCCCTAGGAACTTCCTACCAATGGATGGGTGGGATATGATAAGATTATCTACTAGGGAGCCATCTCCCTCTGTCATGTGTTTTAGAACTTGATTGGTCTGAAAAGCTAAGGCTCATTGAGCTATATATCTTTTGATGCAACTTCCTAGTAGTTTAAAGCCCTATGAACTTGGTTTAGAATTTCAGATTTTGTAAAGACATAAAAATCATCTTTTCTCATAAATGTAGAATAGAAACTCTTCACACTTGATTAATACCTTGTGGTTTTGAGGGTCAGTGAAACTTGCCCTGCTGATCTCTTTCATATGGAGGTTACAGGGTTTGGATCTACCTGAGCTAAGTATTAATTATTCTTGTTGAGTATCTTTTTATATTAACACTAAAACAACCAGGTACATCAATTGACTCAGACATTCTATTATAATAATACTGTTTTGAAATAAAAAATGTATCTTATCTCTATTTTATTTGCCTTTTAGATTGGAAAAAAGTGTTTTACATCAATTGACACATCTTAGTCCTAGTATTAAAGCTAAGAAAATCTCATTTTAAAGACTATTGAGAATCTTGATTTATTCTTATACTGAATTTAAACTATAAGCTTGAATTAGGCTGCCCCATTACATATAATCCAGAATATACTCAAAATTACTAAAAATGCATTTTATTTATTTGTAATAAATAAATAATAAAAATAAATAAATATTATTTATTTAATACCATGTGCCAGATACCTTTCCAGACATCCAGTCTATATATTCAAAATCAACAAAACATGTAAAATTAGTCAAAAATTTAATGGACATGAATTTATTAATTACCAATTATGTTATAGTAAAAATACAAATGATGAAACAATTCCTGTAGATAGGGAATTTACATTCTAGTGGGAAAATACATATGTTATCATATATACAAAATGAATATAGACATAAAAGGTAAATAAATAGAAAGTTACTAAATATAACTCAATCAATAAATATTTATTAAATGTCTACTATATTTCTGCACACCTAGTGGTACAGTGGTACACTACCAGACTTGGACTCAGAAAGACTTATCTTCTTGAGTTCAAATCTAGCTTCTGGCATTTACCTGATCCTTGGCAAATCTTATTTCCCCCAGTTTTATCATCTGTAAAATGAACTGGAGAAAGAAATGGCAAACCACTCCAGTATCTTTGTCAAGAAATGGGTTCATGCAGAATAGTCAACTATAGCAATCTAGTGTTTGACAAACCCAAAGATCCTAACTTTTGGGATAAGAATTCATTATTTGATAAAAACTGCTGGGATAACTGGAAATTAGTATGGCAGAAATTAGGCATGGACCCACAATTAACACCATATACCAAGATAAGATCAAAATGGGTCCATGATTTAGGCATAAAGAATGAGATTATAAATAAATTAGAGGAACATAGGATAGTTTATCTCTCAGACTTGTGGAGGAGAAAGGAATTTGTGACCAAAGAGGAACTAGAGACCATTACTGATCACAAAATAGAAAGGTTTGATTATATCAAATTAAAAAGCCTTTGTACAAACAAAACTAATTCAAACAAGATTAGAAGGGAAGCAACAAACTGGGAAAACATCTTCACAGTTAAAGGTTCTGATAAAGGCCTCATTTCCAAAATATATAGAGAATTGACTCAAATTTATAAGAAATCAAGCCATTCTCCAATTGATAAATGGTCAAAGGATATGAACAGACAATTTTAAGATGATGAAATTGAAACTATTACCACTCATATGAAAGAGTGTTCCAAGTCATTATTAACCAGAGAAATGCAAATTAAGACAACTCTGAGATACCACTACACACCTGTCAGATTGGCTAAGATGACAGGAAAAAATAATGATGAATGTTAGAGGGGATGCGGGAAAACTGGGACACTGATGCATTGTTGGTGGAGTTGTGAATGAATCCAACCATTCTGGAAAGCAATCTGGAATTATGCCCAAAAAGTTATCAAACTGTGCATACTCTTTGCTCCAGTTGTGTTACTACTGGGCTTATATCCCAAAGAGATCTTAAAGAAGGGAAAGGGACGTAAGTGCAAGAATGTTTGTGGCAGCCCATCAATTGGAGAATGGCTAAATAAATTGTGGTATATGAATATTATGGAATATTATTGTTCTGTAAGAAATGACCAGCAGGATGAATACAGAGAGGCTTGGAGAGACTTACATGAACTGATGCTAAGTGAAATGAGCAGAACCAGGAGATCATTATATACTTCAACAACGATACTGTATGAAGATGTATTCTGATGGAAGTGGATTTCTTAGGACAAAGACCTAACTTAGTTTCAATTGATCAATGATGGACAGAAGCTGCTACACCTAAAGAAAGAACACTGAGAAATGAATGTAAACTATTTGCATTTTTGTTTTTCTTCCCGAGTCATTTTTACCTTCTGAATCCAATTCTCCCTGTGTAACAAGAGAATTGTTCGGTTATGCATACATATATTGTATCTCAGATATACTGCAACACATATAACATATATAGGACTGCTGCCATCTAGGGGAGGGGGTGAAAGGAAGGAGGGGAAAAATCGGAACAGAAGTGAATGCAAGGGATAATGTTGTAAAAAATTACCCTGGCATGGGTTCTGTTAATAAAACGTTATTATAAAAGAAAAAAAAAAGAAATGGGGTCATGAAGAATTGGACATGACCAAAAAACCCCTCAACAATAAGAACTATATCCATGGCACTGCTTGGTTCTTGATAGAGGTACAAAAAATAAAACAATCTACTTTCAAGGAGCATGCATTCTAATGAAAAAAGACAAGTGCATATTAAAATTTATAGAGTATTGTTATAATGTTGATAAATCTAAGGTTCACCAGGATCAGATAGCTAATAAATGCTGAAGCTGGATTAGAGGAAAGGTGTTCATAATAAAAAAATTTAAAGGGTATCAATTAAATATTCATGTAGAAGATATAGAAGATGAACTGAATCTTAAAGGAAGAGAGGAAATCTTCCAAGGTGGATGTTAGCAGGGAATGAATTCCAAGTATGTAGAATAACCAGGACAGAAGCTATTAAAAATAAAAAGAGTTTGGCCAGTTTGCAGAGTGTGGTAGGGAGTAAGATAGATTGGGTCAGATTTTGAAGGGATTTAAAAGCTATACATAGGAACTTATATTTTATCCTAGAGAAAATAGGGAGACCCTATAGTTAATTGAGTAAGAGTATGATTTTATCAAAATTCCTGAGATAATATGTCTTGAAAAGGTCATCTTTCATAAATGCTGTTTGTGTGTCTACACTTAGAAAAAGAAGCACTAATTAGAAGAAGCTATAAGTCTGAGATTTTGACTCAAGTCAAGATGGCATAATAAGCCAACTGTAATAGGATCTAGTCATCATGTGTGAGCAGTTGTTATTTTGGCTAAGCATAGATCAAAGGATGTTTTACATTCTACATTTTTCAAAGGGAAGAAGGAAAAAAAAAGTTCCAAAATGCAAAGTTACTTCTTTTAGTGTCTAATGAATGGGCAATTCTTCCTGTCTCGAGGGCCAATCTTCTCTGACATATATGTGACACTCTTTCTTGTCTTGTCACTATGAGACATGAGAACCATGGGCTTAATGAATCATTCAAAAGAGCCAAAAATTTCTGAACTAAGCTAATATGATGTAGCATACCTAACCAAACTCTTTGCAAAAGCATTTGTTCAAAAAGTAGACCTAAATAATATTACAATTTGGCTTGATTCCCCATCCCCTTCTCTCTCACCTCTCATTCCAAGAAATATGAGGAATACAGAATGGAAAAGGGCTTATCAGTTTTAAAGATATTAGGAGATTTCTCAGAGTGATGCTTGGGTAGGAAGAAACTAGAGTAGAATTTAACTTTAACTAATACTAATTGATGGGTGCTGGCAGTTTCACCTTGATCTGATATGTAGAAATCCAACGAAGTATAATAATTTAGAGAAGGAGAAATGGGGGCTATGAAAAAATTGAGGAGAGAAAGTGGAGATATTATAATAAATCTTTTTATAAGATGTGCCTCTTGAGTTAAGCCTTGAAAGTATTAAGATATTGTGTGAAGAGGCATAAGAGATAGACTATAAAGATATAGAAGGAGAAGGTGGAATATTATATTTAGGAATAATAAATTATTAGTCTGGAATGTAGAGTCTTATGAAAGAGAAATCAATCAAGCTCAGAAGGACTTAGAATAGGACCAAAATTTTAGGACTTTAAATACCAAACAGACTAGCCTGTATTTTAACCTTAAACTTCTTTGGACGAGAAGACCTCTATTTGAGAAGTATCAATTTGGTGGAAATTGGAAGATAAAGATCGATAGAGATTAAAAGAAAGATAACCTATTAGAAGGTAATTAAAGTAGTCCATGTAAGCCATCTGAAAGAGGCTAATGGCTATGTAAGTAAGATGGAGGTAGCTATCAAAAAGATATTGGAGAAGACAGAATCAACAGGATTTGGAAATTGTGACTTTGGATGATTGGGTAATAGAGGTATTACAGGTAAAAGGAAAGTAAGATTGGAGGGAGAGTTTATGGGGGAAGACAATGAGTTCTGTTTTGAACATAATTTGGGATGTCTGCAGCATAATATGAATTTGGAGATACTGGACCAGAGTTTAGATGGGAAATTAGAATTAGATATATTAATCTGAGAGTCATCTCCGTAGATATAGTAGTGGAATCCAATGGCACTCTTGAGATCCCCACATGAGTATACAGAAAAAGAGGAAGAAATTCTGATTCGAATTCTGATATACATCCATTGTGGGTGGAATATAGATAATGATCCTGCAAAAGATATTAAGAAGTGGCCAAGTAGATAGAAGAACTAGATACATAGGTATAGTATTTACAGATAGATAGAATACTATCATGAAAACCCAGGGAAGCTATGGTATATTAGAGGCATACATATTAATATGTCAATATCTATCTATCTATCTATCATATCAGTATATAGAAATCAAGAAAGATGAGGACTGAGAAAAGATGACTTGATTAGACAATTATAAAATCAGAAAAGAGAAGTTTTTTTTTTTGTGTGTGTGTGTGTGTATGTGTGTGTGTGTGTAGAACTAAAGTCAAATTCCAAATGCAATGGTTAATATTCTCCTTAAAGTTCTAAATGTGACTTTGAGGGATTGGAGTTTCCAGTGGCATCATTACAATCACCTATTCTAGTGTATTTCCCCTTATTATCAATCTGTAGAACTCTATTATACCTTAGAAAAGGAAATTACTGAAAAAGCATAATAATAATAATACTAATACAAACCAGAGTGTACTCTCTCCTTTCTCATATAAAATCCCTGAAGAGAATGGATTTACACTTAGAGCACATGTAAAGAGGATATATTTTGTTATAGGATATCTCCCAAGTCTTGGCTCCACAAGTCCTTTTTTTCCTTCATGGAATCCTTATGAGACTCCTCTTAGGTAAAGGTCTTTACTGAGCTGCAAAATTTCACAGGTTTTGGAGTTGAGGCAGTATTTTTCTCTGTCAAGCAGAATATTGATCTTTGAAGCTGCTTCTGTTCTTGACAACTATCTTCTTACCTCCATCTGTAAGTGGTTCTTCTGTCATTAGCCACTAACACTTCTTGGGATTCAGCTATTGCTTCTAGTTGCTGGTGAAACCATTGGCAGTTTTAATGGATCTCCCAGTCAATTGGATGTTTCTCTCTCAGAATTCCCCTATAGTCAGAAAAAAAATAAACATAAAAGAAAAAGAAGCAATATATGTCCTTGGATGTGTATATGGTAATTGGGTGGAAGATGGTGCTTTCTCCTACACAGTTGTTCAAAGAAGTTTTATCTGACGCAATGCTAGGAAATAAAAGCAGCAAAAGGTCTAAAAGAAGAAGTCACTTTTTTGATATAAACATTCAATTCGAACTTGACAAATCATGAATCATCAGTCTTTCTGTTTCATCAATAACCAGAAAGTAAGTACAAGTTTTTTAGTTACTAATGGTTAAAAGTAGGTTCATCAAGCCTTCACATTGTTTGGCTTGGAAGAGTTACAGAATTTTTCCACATATTCTCAAGTTCTGACCACGACCTCCTCTCCCTCCACCATTCCACATTCAATGAGGTTAACATAATCTTGAAAAGAACAACTAAAAAGAGTCACTTCACCTATCCTTCTTCATGAGCTTAGAAATTTTTCAAATAATTTTTTAGCTGCTACATCAGTTTAAGTTAAATATGATCATCTAGTGGATATGTATGTATATTATGTATATGTATATCTATCAGTAGATATATATGTATATATACATATATGTATATATTATTTCAGAATTTCACATGGGAAAATAGTGAGAAGTAACATGATGGGAGAAGGAATTATAAGTAGCATATTATAATCAAAATCCTATTAAAAGAAGCAACAACCAAAAATTTTCTAGGATATGAAATCACTGAGATTGTTGAATTAAGGTGGCAAAATTAAGATTTACAAATGTAAATAGCTGAGAAAGAGAAGTAGAAGGAGTAACAAAGAGACAATGGGAAACAGAAACAGAAAGGGTAAAGAAGCAAATATTTATTCATATATAGATATATATGTCTATATCTATACATAATATATATGAGAGAAAGAGAGAGAGGCAAATAGACAGAGACAGAGAGACATATTCTCTTTAAGTGATTTTTTTTAAAGAGCATCACTTGGAGGCTCAAGACATACTAAAATTATTTTATGAAAAAATGTAAATATCCTCTGATTCTTGAAAGCAGCAAAAGGTTAAGTGAATCTAGTTGGGAATAAAAACAAAAACAACCTAACTACAATTTAAGCCAATGGTAGTCCTGTGAGGTGAGAAGATTTGGTAGATTTGGTAGAGAGTTAGAGTTGTTTTTCTCCAGGGAGTGGCCACGGGTATGCTCCTCCTTTCAAATTGTTCTCTTCTGAAGTAGCTTAAAAACCCCTATCTGCCCCCATTCCTTGTTATTACCATGACTAGGAAGTGAAGTGGAGGACATTTAGTAAGAGAAAAGTGTCTCCCAAGAGCAGCCTAAAAAAAGTTGAAGAGTTGGAAAATAGTGATTCTGCCAAGAGAAGAGTGAAAGGCAGAGTAAAGGAATGCTTTTTCTCTTTAGTGAAACAATTCTATACTACCATGATTGTTAGATGCACATTATAGATGCTCTAGTACACAGATTTTAATTTGGATTTTCTAATCTGATCCTTAGAAAAGATTTAAATCAATATTTTAAATAGGAAAAAAAGCAATAATATCTTATTACAGCAAAAGCAAAACATTTGTGTGTGTGTGTGTGTGTGTGTGTATGGAGATGTATATCCCAATTGGATGAATCCATGGAACTGTGTACTTGTAGGAAGATCAGACTCCTAGTTAGCAAAGCTATTTTGGATAACAAGAGAAAAAACAGACTTTGGCCTCTGAAGTCACAAGGGGAAGAGCTGGCATTTCAATATGACTCAATATAGACTCCAGGGTCTAGAACCTCAAAGGCTACCGAGAGTGGATTACTAGAGTGAGATCATTCTCTCCTCAGCTGAACTCAGATTTTATCTTAGTTCCAAGTGACAGTAATCAATATAGTTTCCTCAATTACATTTTTTTCTGTTTTATTTGTAATATTTGCTCCCTATCTACAATAATTGTCTTCTGTGTAATAAACATTTGATGGAGGGGAGCTAAACTGGCTAAGAATAAGCCAACTTTTGCCCATAAGGTCTGGAGTTGACTACTTTCATGATCCCCTTGAGCAATCATCCAAAGTGGCTTTCAATGAAATCAAAAGTCTGGGTCAAAAATTTATAAATCTAAAGATTAATCTCTTTAAATCACTGTATCTACATTGAATTCTACTTTTATGAAATCCAACTCTATGAATTGTCAGTATAGCATTGGATTCAGGTAATTCAAGCATAAGTAGCTACAGAAATTATTGACAAACTTTTACTTCTGAGTTCACAAAACAAATGCATTTACCTTCATGTAAAATTTTACAGACATTTTATTTAATATCATCAATAGCTTTTTGCATACAACTTGTATACATGATTCATTTAATGTGCTAGGAAAAAAACTTTTATGTTTTTTTGACATCAGAAAAATTCTCTAGGATATTAATATGGAATTTTCTTCACTGAGTATAAGATCTTTGTTAAAAATCAATAAGTAAAAGTATTCACGTTTTAAAAAAAAACAAGTATTACTTGTACTAGTCTCACTGTAACTGTGTCATAATTGAAAATGCCATGAAGGATATGAATCTGACACTGACATATGCAACTATTTGTAGGGAAACAGTTCTAACTCTAATGATTTAATTTCAGAGCATTTATTTATTTAAACTTTTTTTTCTGCTGAAACATTATAGCTAGTTCTAAGAGTAATATCATTAATTTCTTTTTTTTTTGGAAAATCCTGAATTCAAATATAAAACCCAAATATTTTCACAACATATTAGAACACAAGAACATTCAATATGAAACTGTGAATCTCTATTATATAACATTTACTTCTTTTAAAAAAAGTACATGATAAATTCTTCACATTACATTTGCCTGCTTGTCTTTTTTCTCTCTGAACTTGCTTCTGTTCTTTTCTGCACAACTCAAAAACTATTACAATGGCCTTTGGTGGGTGTAGGAGCAGGGAAATAGTAATGGTGGTGGAGGGAAAACATTACTATTATTATTTCCCTTTTCCTTTACACTCTGCATTTAAAAAGTGAAAGATGGAAAAAATGTTCTTGCAAAAAGTAAACAAAGTGAAGCAAAGCTAATCTACCTTGTGACTATGTCCAAAAATTTATGTTTCTGCATCTTATACCTATCACTTCTCTGTTGATGGGTAACATATTTCAACATAGGTTCTCTGGAGACATTGTTGATCATTAAATTAATTAATTTACATTTTAAAAATTATGTTTCTTTACAATATTGGTGTTCTTCTATGAATTGTGCTTCTGGTTCTACTCACTTTAATGTCTTCATATTGTCAAGTATTGTCTGAAATTATCTGTTTCAGTTTTTTATAGTACAATATTATTTCATAATTAAATCCCCCAATTTGTTTAGCCTTCTTTAATTGCCTAAGAACACCTCTAAAGTTTCTTAGCCCCTTTGAATTCTTTGCACTGAATTTTTTCTTCCTCTTTTCATTTACACTTCAAGATGAGATTTTTTTTTTTGCTTTTGATTATTCTCTCCTCTCACATTCACTTCTTATTTTTCCTCTTAACATCTTTCTTTATTCCTTATCTACTCATATGACATTTGAGTTTGAAGTATTTCTACACATGTTCACTCCTTTGTCCATCTCAGATATGAGAGAGGTACATCCGATGCCCACTTTCCCTATCCCCATCTCTTCCTCTTTGTTTATATGCTTTTTTTCTCACTCCAATGATAAAAAAAGAACAAGCTTTATATTCTTCTTCCTCCTTTCTACATTAGATTATTCATTTAACTTTCCTTTTTTATTTCTTGTCTTCAAACTCTTATAACATAATCAATCTACCACTAGATGTTTGTTTTTCAAAACTATTCTCTTCAATATCCTTTACTTTGCTAATTTCTGAAGATGCACTTGTTTCTTCTCTTTCAATTAGCATTATAGTTACATTATAATATAATTCTTTCTAAATACTCAAATTTTCTCTCATTTGTCTGTAAATACATTGTGGTTCATCTGATGTCTCCTTCCTCTGTTCCTTTCTCTATGCTTGTGCACTTTTATTTTCACACACCTCAATTATGAGAAATTATATAGCTCCCCCAGCTGCTTTAATAACATTGATTTTCTAGTATTTTCTGGATTTTTATGTATATGTCTCAGTTTCTACTCACTTCTGTCTTTTTCATAAGAAGCTTGAAAGTATTCTATTCCATTAAAGATCCATTCCTCATACCCTCATAGGATTATACTCATCTTTATATTATAAGATATTCTTGGGTATAATTTTTTTGAACTTTGTAATTTTGTATTTTAAGATGTTCTTTCATTTATAATGGAAATTGTCACGAATCATGTGGCCCTGACTATAGTTCTTTAGTTCTTGAATGTCTTCTTTTTGCTTATTTTTAGCATCTATTTGTCTACTCATTCACCCATCCATTTATCTATTTATTTATTCATTCTTTTATTTTTGACATGACAACTCTGCTAGAGCATTCTTGGGATTTTCCTTTTTAGGTTGTTTTCTGGAAGTGGTCAGTGCATTATTTCTATCTTTTCTTTGCTCTCTAGTTCCAATATATTCAACCAGTTTTCATTTATGATTTCTTGAAATCATAAGCTTTTGAAAAATCATAGTTTTCAGAGAGTCTATTCTATATTATCTCTCCTTGACTAGGTTATTTTAAATATTAGAAACATTGCATTTTCTATATTTTTTGATATTCTGATTTGATTCTATTGTTATTTTCTCAATGTAATAATTGAATTTTTGTTCATTCTAGTATTTCATTGAATTAATTTCTTGGGTAAGGCTTATCATGTTTCCTCTCTAGAATTACTTATTTTCTTTCCAATTCTTCTGTTTCTTTGTTTCTTACTTCATTTCTTCTAGGAATACTCATAGTCCTTCTGGAAAAAATACATTTTTTCCTTTGCATCTTTGCTTGTAGTTCTTATGGAATTACTCTCTTATTTTGGGGAATGCCTAAATTTTTCAATAATTTTTCACATGTATTTGTATTTTTTTGATTTACTCATACTTTTAGTTTTAGTTCTTGAATTAGAACTTTGTTCCAGACCTATGATTTTACTTTTGGACTAAGTGGTAAATTCCAATTGATCTTCATCTGGGCATCCTGGTTTCTTGCACTAATCTTTACTTCCAGGGATTAACCTTGACTGGATTTAGGAAGAACCACAGTATTAGGTATTCAGAGCATTTTTTGGCATCGCAGGACAGGGTGTTTGGAATTTTAGATGGGCCCACATTATCCCATTCTGAGTGCATTCATTCTATGGTAACTAGAACTTGGGACAGTGGATGGCATAGTGGATAGAGTGCTAGGCTTGTAGTCTACAAGATTTGAATTCAAGTTCATCATCAGATACTTACTAGTTATGGTACCCTGGATAAGTCACTTAACTCTGTTTGCCTCAGTTTTCTAATCTGCAAAATGATCTGGAGAAGGGAAATGAAACCCATTACAATAACTTTGCCAAATAAACCCTGATGAGGTAGATATAACTAAAACAAATAAACAATAATAAAGTTGATTGCTGCTCTGTGTTCCAATGGGTTTGTAACATTCTCATTCTACATTGAATTGTCTGACAATTCAATTTTTTTTTCCAGAGAAGTAAGAGAACTTATTCTAAATGATACTCAGATATCCTACCAAGATGACACCCTGGATAGGAGGCAAACTATCCAAATTCCCCATACCTAGTCATTTAAAATCCTCTGGTGTTCAAAGTCATTCATAACAAACTTCCCTCCTATCTTTCTGGTATTCTTAGATTTTATTCACCTCCATAGCTCATGTGATCCAGTGACATAGGACTTCTCTATGTTCTTCACACAAGATTTCAGACTCTGGGAATTTCCCCTGGTTGTCTTCCATTCCTAGAATTTTTTCACTCATCATAGATACTTCTGACTCCTCTTCAAGTTATAATTAAACTTTAATTTTCTAGAGAAGACTTTTCTAATTTTTCGTAAAGCCAGTGGCTTCCTTTTATTATCTCCAATATATCCTACATTTATCTTATTTGTACATAGTTGCTTACATTGGTATCCTCCTTTTAGCTGTAAGTCCTTTGACAGCAGAGACTGTCTTTTGCCTTGCTTTGTTTTTTCAACTCTTAGCACAGTGCTTGTGCATAGTAGGTATCTGATGAGTGCTCACTGATTGATTAAAATTTGGGCTCTTGTCATTGGCCATCCTCTCTAAGATCACTGAAGTAGTTGCAAGGAAACAACTTCCTTTGCTATTCATATTTAAATTTATGGGACATCTGGACTTCTCAAACTTTCAAAGTCACTCCCAAAGCATAGACATTTCTATCATGTAAAGGTATTTCACTTAAAGTCAGGAAAGGACAAACACAAAAGAAATAATCTAAACCTCAGCACAGGACTGCTTACTTCAATTGTTTTTGCTGATGGTTGAATGGAGGCTGGGGATGGTGGGTTGAGCAGGTAATAGAATGGAAGGGAATTACCCACTCCCTCACACCTTTCAGGTAGATGCTAAAAAGAATTCCACAAAATTTCTGTGGTCACACAACTGCTAAGTGACAGAGGTGTGTTTTTTTACCCCAAGTTTTCCTTATTCCATTGTGTGTGTAAGTTAAGTGAAGAAAGGATGGAGATTAGTATCAGTATAGTTTTATGTAAACACAGCTAAAAATGCAACTGATAGTATGAGTAATAATATTCATGTCAGAGTCCTGTTTATTTTTATTGTGAACTATAGTCATTTGTTAGTTTAAATTGAAATAGTAGGCATCTCATAAATATTTGTAGATTTGCATTTGACCTAAGAACTAAGCTATTGACTGAAAACAAGACGATAAATAATGCATTTGGTTATATTTGTCTACTGCCAACTTGATTTCTGCCTTTATCTGTGGATTTACTTCTCAAAAAGTGTAAATGGATTTTAAAAAAGACAATGGCATATTCAACATTAGTATACAGTAGAGATCATTCATACTTTTAAAGAGGCAGCTAGGTGATGCAGTAGATAGAGTTCACCTGGAGTCAGAAAGATTGAAAGTTCAACTACAGCTCAGATACTTGCTATGATCCTAGTCACAGAACTAATTTCAGTTAAGTTTTTCCTTCAGTTTCTTAATTGTAAAATGGGATAAGCAATGCCACCTACCTCATAGAGTTTATGAGATAATATTTGTAAAATGTCTATCACATAGTAAGCATTATGTAAATGATTATTTTCTTCTTCCCTTTTAAGGACCCAGTTAGTTAAAATACAAAGAAGCTTATCAAAAGCAAGATAGTTACTTGATGGTAATATTTTTTCATTATAGAAATCCATCTCAAAAGAAAAGCACAGATTCATTCCTTAGTAATATTTCCTTTTCTGCATAGATGGTGACAATGCCAGAAAAGTGACCAAAAAATTCTCAGAATCCTATAGGTTTTAGACCATCTGAAAACATGAAATTCAATTCTGGAATACCAATATGACATCTTTGTTTAATGACCAAAAAATTACTAGAAGAAATTAATTATATCAATTTTGACATTCTCAGTATAAATAAAACCAAAAGAGAGAAGAACATTTTATGTAAATATTGGGAAGAGTGGCTTACAAATTCTTATTGAAGATAATTTGGTAGAGGTAGTTTTGTTGAATGTCAAATCATAATAAGTGTCATTTCATGGGAAATTTGGTCTTATATTGTAATGAACACAATAAATATCTGTGATTAGTCTATCAAGAAAATAATTGAATCAAAGCCTGCATGCTCAAAATGCTTTAAGATTTGAAAAATGGTTTACATATATTTTCTCATTCAATCTTCACAACAACACTGTGAGGGAGATACTATTAATATTCCCATTTTACAGCTAAGGAAATGGAGCTATTTTAATTTATTGCCTGAGAAAAGACATGGTCACAGCCGTACTTTAAAAAGATCACTATGCCAACTAAAAGACTGGTGTGGAGAAAGATTTGAGGTAGAAAGGCTAACAGAAAGTTATATATAAAGAATCTAGTCATGATATGATGAGGCCTAGACTAAGTTGGTTCCAGTATCAGAGAAGAGAAATTTAACAACACAAATATACTGGGAATTGTTTGGACAATTCAAAATCATGTTAATGTAAATATGTACATATAAATGTAATGTAAAATAACTTATTAAAAGATCTGCAAACTGCTTTATATTTCTTTTTAACTACTAGCTACTTAACAGATGGGAAGTAGTTTAAATTAAGGTATTCTATTAAGTAGATACAGTGAGACATTCATGTTTAGCATCCTATTTATTGTGTTGCAATGAATCATTTCTCTCCTACCAGATTTATATTGTAAATTGATTAACTTTTTACTCTCCTTTTTTGGGGAAATCTCAATATGTATCAAAACCTTAGATATAAATAAATAAAAATTATTGTATGAGGGCTTAATCTAAAAAAGACTCAAGCCTCCTTTAACTTGAGTCAAGGCTCCTTTTTCAGTTGTTCATGCTGATATAACCATTGAATCTTTCATATGTTTTTATAATTTTAAAATAGAACAGCTATTCTAGGGAAGTGATATGATATAGTGGGAACAGACTAAGAGTAAAAACATTTGGAATCTAATTCTGACTCTGCTACTTTCTAGGTTAGAAACCCCCACAAAAAAACAAAGAAAAACACTCTACCCCCCCCCCCCCCCCCCCCCCCCCCCCCCCCCGCCAAATTCCTAGACCCTAGGCAAAATTTTAACACCTGTTTCATTATTTTCACAATATAGAGAATATTTGTTTATCTACTTCACATAGTTGCTCTATGATTATAATAATAAAAATTCTTAAAATCTAAAAAGAATGAATGTCATTAACATATCCATTCAAATGTTCACTTGTTCACTGCTAACAAGTCTATTTTGTAGAAATGTCTGCAGAACACTAACCATTGTATTTAACATGATCTCATTTATTGAAAAAAAAAAGGAAAATAACATACATCTACCTCAGACTATTTAACAGAGGGAAAAATACCAGATGAAAAAGCAAATCAAATCTAGAAGCACATATGTATATAACATAATTAGAAATTAAATATAGATTTACTTCAGCATAAAATTAATTAAATTTATAGCTAAAAATTTGCAACATGGGACTAAAGAGAAAAAGACATGTCTTTTCCTGTTAATGAAGCTAGGGAATCAGTGAGATATGAACTAGATCCAAATTGAAGTGAACAAACAGAATTATTTCCTATGTTTTCCTATCATTTTATGTCAGTTCAAAATCAAAAGCATATTTTTCATTGATTTGATGAAAACTTAATATAAGTAAATTTTATTCCTTTTACTTACTTTATGTTTTTTCCCAATATATTACCTTCTATTTCTATATATTGGTCTTTTGACCTCATTTCTTAAAAGCTTTTCATTCCAACTTTCTAATTTCTGATAACACTATATTCTGGATAAGAATGATGAAATTCCATCACAGTTTAGTAAAATTAAGATGCATACAAGATATGGTGGGAAAATCCACTATTTAATTTGTAGTACATTCATGGATTTTAATTTTTTCATTATTCATCCTTTCACTATTTTTCTATATAATTATTTGTGATTTAGAATTCTTTTTTCCCCTCCCCATTTCCATGTAATTTAGCATTTCCATTTTTCTTATAAGTCCTACAGAAATTTATCCCAATATTACATCTGATGTTGCAGTTGAATCTTCTGTTGCCTGGGGTGGGGATGGGGGGATGGAGAAGAATCCTCATATTACATCATAGTTTTTTTTTTCTTATAAGTTGAAATTTGAAGTATTACGGGCAATACTTTAGAAAACTAACCACATGAAAACCCATAAACTGATGACAGTTAGAAAGGGAATACTGGAGGGGAAAAAAGGCAAAATTTAAATAACGTCTATATTTTTGTTGTTTTCACAATAAATTAATTAATTACTAATTGACTTCAGTCATCTAGCAGCACCAGAGTAAACTCTTTGCTTTATAGTACAAAGTGAAATAATTTGAAAGGTGTATTTGCTGGCCAATTAGGCAAATGGATTTGGAGATAAGCTTGTTTAGGCTTGAAGTACTATGACATACCTCACATTATCAAAAGGCACAGTTTAAAAAAAATACATATGATAATGAATATATACCTAAAAATATTCACTAAAATAAAAGAGAACATCAGATTTTCTCCATTTCTTCCAAATATCTTATTATAAAGGACCAATAATAAAACTTAGACTCTTTAAAATCTATATAAATTTCTCAAATCCATAAATGTGGTATTAAATTAATTCTATTTTTCAAATGTTAAACTTTTTTTTATTAAAACATGACTTAATAATGTTTTCTAAAATCCAAATATATGGTTGGTGAAAATCTAGTACCATTAGATTTTGGATTTTGTTAAATTGTAAAATGGGCATAAGATAACTTATTACACTGCTAATATATAATGCAATGTTAGCTTATTTGCAACCCAAACCCAAGTGGTTTTAATCATCAGAACTCATTGCCATTTAAAGGCAATTTAATGATCAATGGGAAGAAAGTTTTAGCATATTATGCTATTGTGGCATATCCCAAACAAATTGTCTTAAAATAATTTTTTTTGTGATATACTACACTACATTTATGATATACCATATAGCTGCAATAGTATAAGAGCCACAGTTTATTTTTTAAAATACTTATGAGAATAGTTAGCAAATGACATAATGAAAGAAAGGACATAGGGCTAAATAGATATACATTTTAAAAAATAAGAAAAGAGAAACTGGAGCTAAATGTCTAGATTGGAGGGCCAGAGAGGAAGAGAAAGGAAAAGAGAATAGTGGGTGACACTAGTACATAGCATTGTCAATGAAAATGTTATATGTATATATATTCACATATACATACAGTATTTATCTTACTTGCTTCCTTTTGATGAACAATAACCAAATTAGATATCATTTCATTTCTGTCACTTTAAAAAGATTAATTATATGTCAAATTATATCCAAGTTAAACACCACAACTAAATATAGAAATTACAGCTATAAATGTATACCCAGGAAACCTAATGATATGGCCTCAAAAGTCCCTGTTGAGACTTTTCACACAAAATAAAAATGCTTCAGACAAAATTTAACCTTTTTATATATTATTTCTCACCACCAAGGATCATAATCTTGTTGGTCAATTCAACTATACCAGGTACATTAAAATCTTTGTTATCTAGAAAAATAAGAATAGGCTAAATTATTAAGAGGGTATATACTTAGTTCATTTACCTGTCATTTTCCAAGAAAATGTTTCGTGTTTCCTATTTCTATGCTTTTAAAGTATTTAAACTATAATTTTGATTTGAAAGGAGATTCTTATTTGCTTCTAGTCTAGCTAAGATATTCAGGGCTCTGTACTCGACATATTCTACATTATTTTTGTTTTACTGGTATTTTGTTTGGTACATGTGTATTTTTAAAAGTACCACCCTATATTTTATAATTTTATTGTCTTATGAGGCTTTTTTGATGGTCCAAGAAAAGATTCTTATTACTACAAGATTTTTAATAAATAAAATCAATTTTGTTGACTAAAATTAAAGGGAAATGCCTGTCTAAAAAAAGTAGTCTAAGTTTTATGATAAAGCACTTTCTTACCAACTTAATTAATTAAGGAAAAAAGAAGTCATTGGATGGAAAGCAATATAAAATGATATTTCATTGATATAAAAGATTAATTAGATGGCATGGATCTATCATTAATGATGTAAACTAATTAATGATATGGAAAGAAAATAATTTTCATTTCAATTTAAAGGAGTCAAATTGTTTTATAACATTTCAATTTTTTTAAACAGTTCAGTTTAGATATGTGTTAAAGATTTATGATGATTCTCTCACTCAGTCAAATGTAAGTATGAAGTAAGATATCATTTTTGCCAGATACAGTACCACTGAAAAAGCATTTTATCAATTTGTCACGTAGAAAGAACTGATATTTTCAAAAGCATTAAAATTTTTTTCTAAAATTCTTGTCTTTAAACATCAAGTTATATGAAGTGCAAAGATATATCCAATGACAATATATTGAATAAAAAGAATTAGCTTGGTGAAGAAGTGAATATACATACAAACACACATACATCTTAACATACCTTACCTGGAAAGAGGCTTTATTGAACATAGCTGTAAAATGATCATTTCAGAAGAATTACTTAATTTGCACAAATGTTTCTACAGAATTGAAAGAAATATTAAGCCTTGTCATTGTTCCACTACATCTTGTTGTGCTTTTTATATTTATGTTTTCAAATGTTAAATCTTAATATGTATATCCCAATTATTTGCATAATCAGTTTTTAACCCTGGGGTATTATCAATATATATTAATGATAACAATAATAATGATGACAATATTCTTCTTTAGACAAAAGTCTTTTTAAATGAAGTTAAAAGCTGAAATAACTTAAGGAAACAGGTCATCAAATTTTATAACCACTAAGTTTAAGGGAAATTTACAATACATAGGAAAACTGGCTGGTTAAAGGTAATGGTTCGTTCTCAGGTAGCTCAAAATCATTTTTACAGATTTCTTTTTTTTGTAAAAGTATTTGTGTGTTATTTTAAATGTTGATAAAATAATAAAATACTATTTCACAATCTTCACAGAGTTTGACTAAAGGGCAGAGGCATATTACCCTCAGGAATTAAAATAAAGACAGATTTTTTTTCAGTTTCAATGTTGCTGTAGAGTTTCTATATACTGTGATCACAAACACTTTCCTTTTCCCTCAATCAACAAACTAGGACTTTGAAAATTAGGGCCATCTTCATTTCAAGTGGACATTAATGAAATCACTTTTGTATTTTACCACCTAATTCTCTAAATAACAATTTTTTTGCTCTGATCCACTTAATAAAGGGGGAGGATGAGGAGTGTTGTTCCCATGTCCAGTATCAGTGGAAGCTATTTTCTAATGGATAATAAGCTGAAAGGCCATGGCTGTCTAGTTGGTTAAACAAATATCTCATCTGAAAGGGCTTACGAAGCAACTTAGGTTCTTCCTTCTCCAGAACTGGCTTTGTTTTCTTGCCTCTAATTACATTTAGCCTCTGTAGTTTGTTTATAAAAGTTTTACACAAACCACTCTTAGCAGTGCAAGCTTCTGTGTTGAAAAATTTTCAGGCTTGTTTCATTGAAGGCACTTGGTTTCCATGGCAATTTTTATAAAAGATAGTGGTTTGGTTTCTTCATTAGAACAGATGACTTAGTTGGGATGTTCAAGTGGCCGCAAGCAAATTCTGATAAGCCTGTGTAACACGTAAGCCCAGGTTTCATATCCTGGATAATAATGCATGCAAAAGAGACACCATACAGTTATCTAGCTTAGCCATGGGGGTGGGGAAAAAAAGGATGGGGAGAGGACATGAATGTCTTTAAAAGCTCTGAGTTAGGATTATTTTCAAGAAAAAGTAACAGCCAAAGGCAAAAGGGCCTACATTTAGGTAATTCTCTACTGAAAACCTTCTTGAAGGGAAAATAAATGCCAGCTCTTCACATACCCTGTTTACTGTGAGGTTTTTGTTGGCAGGCCATTAGGTTTCCAAGGTAACAAGCAAACTATTCTTTTGAAACAAAACCAGTCATGACTTTGTGCTTTGACAAGGATTTCTTTCTATAGCTCTTTTTTCCCAGAGTTTAACCAGATGAAACTGTATTATTAGCCAGGAGAGCCCCTGAAGGTAGGTCTCTTCTTTATTCATGTCAAGATCACCTTTCATATGTAGTTTGGAATAAGTTATGCTCCCATGATGTTTATTTTTTTTATTTTTTTTATTTTTTTTTTATCCCCAGTGCTATTTGTTTTGTTTTGGAGTCTGTAGTCAGTGGAGGAATCTTTGGTAGTTTGTTTTTAAATGTCCATTTACAAAGACTCTTTCTTCATGTCAGTGCTTGGTGAATCTTTTATAGCCTCTGCCAGGATAAGGTCACCTTCGAGGATTTAAGATAGAGATGAGGACGACAGCTGGGAAAAGCCATATATGTACTAAAATGCCACCAGCACCATCAACTGAATCTAAAGATAAAGAAAATAAATATCAGAACAGAAGAAGTAGAATGAACTTTTCAGAGATATACATGATAAAACTTTAGTGTACTAAGAAAAATTAAAGCTGGAACAAGAAGATCATTTAAATAACAACAAAAAAAATTGTGTGTGTGTGTGTGTGTGTGTGTGTGACCTTTATTCTGAAAGGAGTTTGCTATGCATGACAGAGGATGAAGGAAATGAAAATTGCATTGTATTTATTTGTTTCCATCTCAAGTAAAGCTTTCATCTCTATTTCAGCTCAGTACATAAACAATGCATTCTAAGCAAAATTTCACAGGTAGATGTATATTTCTGGAAAACCAAGCAATATATGTATTAGATGATAACTTGAGAAATTCAAATTTGAAAATTTGAATTTTGTAATTAGAAAAATTGTAAATGTTGAAATTTGAAAATTATAAACTAAAATTTATATGATCTTATTTTGCTTAGGCATATATATTGAGCTGAAGTAGAGAAGGAAGTTTTATTTTGAAACAAAATTAGCTCAGGGGAAATATCCAGAAATCTCTAAAAAGTTTAGTATCTTTTTCAAATCTCATCTTTTTTTTTCAATTGATTTAATTTCATCTAGCAGGAAGTCTGTTTTGCTGTACCCCATGATGATTTGTTACAGAGAGGAAAATCTGTGTTCTTCTATCTTTTTTCTGCATTTAACTACTTTAACAATGGATCAATGATTTCACTGAGTCACTTTTTTATTGTCAATGACAAATTATCAGACTTCAGATCCCATAATCTTGGGACAAGGGAAATTATAGCAATTAATCAACCAACTGATTAATATTTATAAAGTGTCTACTACATACCAGACCTCAGTGACACGCATTCAAAGAATGAAACAATCTCTATTCACAAAGATTTTACATTCTAATTGGAGAGAGAAATCATGTAGAAGTATATAAAGTATAAATATAACATTAAGAAATAGAAAAAGGTAAAAAGAAACTAAATACAGGGTGGTATAGGAGGGAAATCAGTAGCATTTGGGAGAATCAGGAAAGATTTCATGCAAAACATGGAGTTTGAACTGAATCTTAAAAGACTTCATGAGGTCAGAGATAAGGAGAGAGTTAAGGAAATATGAGATAAAAATGTCCTTTATAAGGAGCAAAAATAAAGATCACTTTATCTGGAACAGAAAGTATAGGAAGGGCAATAATGTTCATTGAGACTGAAAAGTTAGACTTGGAGTTAGGTTAATGATGACATCTAAAAATCAGAGGAGTTTATATTTTATTTTAGAAAAATAGGGAGATACTGGAGTTTATTGAGCAGGGGAGTAATAAACTCAGTTCTGTATTTAAGGAAAATTATCTTGAGAACAATATATCAAATGGATTGAGGGAAAGGGAGATGAAGTAGGAAGACTAATTGGAAGACTATTGTAATAATCTAAGTGAGAGATGACAAGGGCTTGAACTACTATGTGAATTCAGAGATGAGTTGGTACAAAAGATGTGAAGGTAAAAAGAACAAGTTTTGGCAAATGATTAGATAGATTATAGCATAAGGGAGAATGACAACACCAGGCTCCTTTTCTTCCACTCCTGCTCTCACACCAGAGAAATCCCGTGTGTTTATTGTTCTTCAAATACCCTAATTGTTCAGTTTCTCAGCCTACTCACCTCCCATTAGCTACTCCCTATCCTTCCTCAGCCATATCCAAAGATGTTGGCATCCTTGAGCTTGCTCACCAACACATGTACCAACTCCATGTTCAAGAATCATTAAATCCCTTTACCTGACCAAAATCTGTCAGCCTTTTATCTCTCCCTCTGCCTTTCTTAATATAACACTCTTGATCTGCACCATGAACTCTAGTCTGTGACTTGTCTCTCTTGCCTTCTCCCCTACCCTAGGAACTTTCTTCTTTCCCTCATATTAACTCCCATGTGTAATAATTCAATTCTAAACTCCTCTCTCTTCAATTTCTATTCCACAATATTATAGATTAAACTTTGCCAGATCTTAGTCATGGATCACTGCTACAATCAACCAGATGTCTAATAAATATCAAAAAAACCAGTATGTTCAAAATATAACTCATTATTCACCTTTCCCCAAAAAATCATCATCATCAAAAAAAAATACCTATCTCTTTACCTTCTCTGTTACTATAGAAGGCAACTCTATCCTTCTATCTTCAGGTTCTCCACCTAGGAGTCATTTTAGATTCCTCATTTTTTCTCCTCTTGGTTGTTGCCAAAGCTAATTAATTTCACTTTTGCAATATCTTTCAAATATGCCCCCTTCTCTACTCTGACATGCCATCATTCTAGTGCAGGCTTTCATCACTTTGTGCCTTGATTAATGCAATAGTCTGCTAGTGAGTCTGTCTGGCTTATGCTTCTTCCCACACCAATCTGTCCTTCCTTTAGTAACCAAAGTGATTTCCCTAAAATGTAAATTCAATCATAATTCTACTCAAACAACTCCAATAGTTTCCTATTGCCTGTAGGAGCACATGCAAAATGCTCCATCTGGCATTTAAAACATTTCATATCTTACTCCCCTCCAGACTTACTCCATGCTATTGGCCTCTTGGTGATTCCAGGAAAAGGCACTCCAAAGTTCCCCTTGCCTGAAATACTCTCCCTCCTCTTCTCTGACCACTGAACTTTTTTTGCTTACTTTAAGTCCCAACCAAAATTCTGCTTTCTTCAGGAAGTCTTGACCAACTCTATTCACTTCCTATTTATCCTACATCTAATTTGTGTTGTATATATTTGCTTTCACATTATCTACTCCATCAGATTGTAAGTTCCTTGAAGGCAAGGACTGTCTTTTGCTGCTTTTTGTAACTTCAGTGTTTAGCAGTGAACATGACTAGATGCTTTGAAAGTGTTTATCAATTGAATGAAGTTACTGAGGAGATGATTATGAACTAGGTGTTGAACTCCTTGGGAAAAAAAGGAAAATAACCAGCAGTTGGTGAATTTTATTTCCATAGCTTTGATTGGATGTCAAATTTTAATTGAAAAGACTTTAAAAGAGGAGCAATTTCTGTGTAAAGGAGCTAAAGAGAAAGTTTGGAATTCTGAGGGAAAAGCCTCCTGCTCTTTAGGATCAATATGAAAAGGAGAGTACAAAACAAAGTACAAATAGACTTGCAAGGATTTCCAGGGATTCATTGCTATAGTGAAGCCCAACATCCAGAACCAATGAGGAAAGAATGTCAAAGAGTTCCAAGATGAAAGGAAGTTTGGTTATTATGAAATAGGGATTCCAGAAGGCACAGTGGAAGGGGTCATTAAGGTTAGATTGGGACATGAATTATATATCTTTGAAGGTGATTATGATAAGAGAACATGAGAAGGTATGACAGGGACAATTCTTCCTTAAACATCTATTGATCAGTTATTAATAGGAATAGAGAGAATAAAAGATGCATAGAAATAATAGTGGGTGGACTCTCATAGTAGGGGTCAAGGACTCTCATAGTAGGGGTAATGAAGAGGGATCTGGGCTGAGCCTGGACCCAATTTTTCACCTGAGTGGCTGGAAGAAGGTTTCAGGGTCCTGGGAGGAGAAGGCAGGGAGGGTTGTTATTCCTCAGCTTCCATGAATGAGGAAAAAGTCTAGACAAGGTCTGTTTAGCCTGGTAGCTGCTGGATTTAAATGTTTCCATTCTTTTCTGGTATGATTGGTGAGAGGGAGGATGTTATGAGGATTTTAAATAGTATAGATAAATTAAGTAATAACATATGATATAATTTGAAAGACATCATAAGGTCTAACATACCTTAACTCCTCTTTCCTTATAGCCTATCACAGTACCTAATTCAAATAGGGTTTAAAGGTAGAATAAATCTTTGAAAACCTGCTCAATCTTCTTTTACAGATGCAGTAACTGAAATCCAGAAAAATTAAATAATTTGCCTAACATCTTATAAGCAGCTATATTGAGATTAAAACCTAAAACTTCTGACATCAAATCTACTACAGCAAACAAATTGCCATTTTCCATTTCAATCTAAACATTTATTAAGCACCTAAGATGTATTGGGCACTGTGTTAAGCTCTGAAATTAAATGATTATTTTCAATAAACAACTTTTATAATTTCCATATTTCTAGGAAAAAGTAACACAAGCCTACTGGCTTACCTACTGGTAACAAAATGATAAATTATTAGATTAGTTGACAAGAAACAAACATGAAAAAGTCTAAATGTGGTAAAGAGGAACGTGTTTTCTTCTATTATTCAAGCAAGGGGTTAGTATGCTTGTTCTCTTTCTGTTTGGAGAAAAAAGAATACCCCTAAATTAGGGTAGAGACTGTGTGAGTTGATTGATTAGGTATCACATAAAAAATGTGAAAATAGATATAAGACTTGAGAATTGTTTGAGTATGTTGGTGAATGATGTGGAAACACATTAAGGCTTTTATTTCTGCTTCTCCCTCCTCCACTTTAATCAAAATATTAAGAAGTATTTATTTATTTTAAAATCCTTTTTAGACTTAAATGAATGAAAAAGTCTTATTACTTTTAATTAAGCTTGTAAGAAAAGAATATCATTTTATATTATTCTTATCAAATGTCAAGCCAGTTTCTAACTCACTCTAGGTCCTGTCATTCTCTTCAGCTAAGAAAGGACTCTGTCCTGAAGTTATTAGGATGATGATCACATTAAAAGGTGAAAGAACGGTTTTAAGGAGAATCATTAGAGGAAGTGGTCCAAAAGGAATTAAGAAGCTAGGAAATTTTTTCATTCTCTAGTGGTGTCTGTCTTTTAAGTTGAATTGTTCTGAGATTGTTATCTAAACCTGAAACGTATGCTTAATAATCTTGACCATGAAACTTTATCTTTGGGAATTTTGCTAATTATTACTCTAAATTTCAAAGACATGGGGGGAACTAACCATTTTAGACTTAGACTTAGGGTAAATAATAAATCCCCTGAAATAATTGCATTATTTGAATGTTCACTGCACATTTCACATGGTTCACTGGGACCAGTTCCCATGTTTTATATGATGACACCTTCTCTAAAGGTGAATTTGAATCCATATAGTCATTTCAGAATTCATTATTTGATTTGATAATGTAAACTAACTAATTAATAATGCAAACAGATAATATTGAAAAATTAACTAGCTTTAGATTAGCCAACAAATTTCTAGACTTTTGTGCCTCAAACACAAAGTAAAGCTTCCCCACCACCCCCCAAAAGTGAGAATGAGGATTTAAGTACGAAGGTTTCAAAGTAATGAAGAGAAGAATGCTGATGCCCTTACTGGTAAAAGAGAATTTTTGGGGAAAGTTGTTTTTTTTTTTTTCCTGAAAGATAATAAGGTCTTTTTAAAAATGTTGAATTTGCGATGCTATGGTACATTGTGTTGAAATGGTCATTAGTGAAATTCTCAAGTATTATTCAAAGTTAAGAAGGAGACTCAGGTTAAATATATAGCTCTTGGAGTCATCTAAATAGAGATGATAATTGAATTTTTGGTACCTTATGAGATCATCAAGGGACAGTACCTCATAAAAAGATTGAAGACAAACTCCTGGGGTAAAACAAGATTTAAGGGTATGACAAAAATGAAGATCTAGCAAAGGACACTAAGAAGCAGACTTTCAGTGTGGAAAAGATTGATGTATCTATTCATAGTTATCAAATTTCAAATGAAAAAAGAAATAGCCTTATCCAGGAAGAAGTTTCAATTTAATGTACTGTTTGAAATATTTCTCTCAGTCCTATTGAAAACTGTTTGCAGTTTTCAGTTAAAATGGTTCATGATATAGATTATCTCATCTTAGCCTTTAGCAAACAAAATGTCAAAGAACTACATCAATTTAATTAATTTTGTCCACCATGAGAATATTAATTCCAAACATCCAAAGTGATAGGACAGTTGATTCATTCTGAATTGGCTTTTTTTTTGTAATTGTGTAATCATATTAAAATGTTTCTATTTAGAGAGTTAGCCTGAATGGCAGCTATTCATTTATGGGGTTATGCTAAGAAAGTCACTAAATATTCATACTCATTCACCACGTTATCCCAATGTTAAACATATAATCCGAGGATTTCAATGATAAAAGAAAAGATCTTATATGCACAAAAACACCAAAGCCAAAACAGTACTTTTTATAGTAGCAAAGAACTAAAAACAAAATAGTTGCCCATTGACAGGGAAATGTTTAAATAAATTGTGTTTTGCAATTATAATGGGAAAGTATTGTACTGTAGAATGTAATAAATATGAAAAATACAGAGAAGTTTGGTAGAATTAATAAAATAAAGTAGGCAGAATGAGAAAAAACAATATATGTGATTACAAAGAGGGAAATGGAAAGAATAACAACAATAAAAAATGAAAATTAATGTTAGGAAATCATATGATAACAAATATTTTTGATTTATTAGCTAGTTTTACTGATTTGTTTCCCTTCTCTCCTTTTATTCCTTGATATAATGTATGGCTTTCTTTGAGAAGTATAGAGGAATTTATTGGGAAATGAAAAAAAAAAGAAATTAATATATATGTGTGTATACCTATGTATATAATATACCTATATTTATCAATTCAAAATAAAACATATTTAAAAATCCTATGAACCTAAGTTTTAAATACATAGTTATTTCAACTATCTAAATACCCACAGTTTATATGTAATATCTCATATATTGAAATTACACGACATTAAATGGAGGCAAATGATTTCAAATTAGTTGAATAAGATAATTATGAATGCATGGTTATTATGTATTCAATTCCAGTTTCTTATCTAGAAGATGGTTGAAATATTTTAAAATATTTATTTAATAAGCTATATTTCCAAGCCATAATACTAGTTTTTTGGTTTTTTTTCTTGATAATAGCATCTGGTACTAGAATAAGAAGCATTTCTTCATCTTTTCCAAATTGGTTTTGGTTTTGAAAAATATACCTTTAGCTCATGACCAAAAATGCTATCAACCTCTAGAAAAAAACTTAGGAATCTGAATACAGATCAAAGCATACTTTTTTTTACTTTATTTATCTATCTATCTATTTATTTTTGATTCAAGTTTTCTTCCACATATTGATTAATATGGCAATATGTTTTACATGTATTGCAGTATATAACTTATATTAGACTGTTTCAGTGATGGCAGTGATGGCAGCGAGATAGGCAGAAAGAGAATTTGGGACTCAAAGAAAAAAGCTGTAGTAATTGTTTTTACATATAAGTGGGGGGAAATAAAATATTATTTAAAAAAGAAAATTCATTTAAGTTACTGATTCCAAAGTTTTATTAAAATACAAAACAATTAGGCAGATTTTAAAGCAGTATAAAACTTCTGATTTAATATTATAATATAAATATGTTATGTTGAAATACATGTACATGTGAATGTATTTAATGTCTTCAAATAAATTCTTTGCATATAAATGTCACTTACTTTTTGTAGTTAGATCTTGTTTTGCACATTCGCCTTCTGAAATTGATACATCATCAATGGCAATATCACCTTCTATACCAGGACCTCGAATACCTTCAAAGATGAGCTACAAAAGCAAACAAAATTAATTTAATCCTACAACTGTAATTTGTTTAATCAATTTATTATAAGAAACTGAGAATGGACATTCTTAACTGTCAAATCTTTGAAATTCTCCTTTTATTGGTGCTTTATTAAGCATTATTAAAAGCATTATTAATTAATTATCCTGGGCCTAAATTTATATCAATCCTTATTGTACTTAAGAGAAATATTAGTTTTTAAATGCAAGTTGTAAAGGGTTGAAACTCCAAAAAGGTATGCTTGAATCAGACAACCAAGTACTTAAGGCTAATTACTTATTCCATGTGAGATAATGACTCTATTAGCATATATTTAGATAAATGGCTCTTCTCATTGTTGGTGCTTGCTGAATGTTTGGTATTAAGATAATCATAGGCAAGGATTGGAGGGCAGAGGGAGAGAGGCCAGAGTCACTTGGAGGCAGAACAAGGAGGAGAGAGGTTGGTGACTCTGGACTCCAGAACTGAGGATTCTGCTTGCCTGCCTCCAGGGAGCTAGCCTGTACTTTACATCTAACACCCAAAGTGTGGACCAAGGACCCTAATTTCACTGAAGATGTCCCTGTGGCCAGGAAATAGGGTGAGTATTTTAATAGACAAACAGGGAACTTAATTTGTTAAGATCTAAACAAGTAACTTTCCCTTTCTAGCTTTCTAGGCAATGTTTGCTTGTAACTTGGGAGCAGATTGGTGGACTCTTGGCTACATTAGAATGCACATCCTCTTGGTTTTTCAAGGAAGAAAAAATAGAGACAGATAATTGGAAACTAGTGGGAGACCAATTATGTGAATATTATAATGATAAAGGTCCTGATTCAATTTCTAAGGAAACATTCTATATATACAACATAATACAATTGGTCTTAAAGAATCCTGCAAGTTCTAGAAAAAAGAAAAGTTTTAAGAACAGCCACATAAGGAAGTGTGAGGAAAAAGAGGAAGAGAAGGGAGAGGATAAGGGATATATCTCTGGAGGGCATGAGGTGTTAAGTGAACTTGAAGGGCATGGTGATTCTCATTCTCACAGTCCAGCTTCAACTCCACCTACACCTGAGCAGGCTCTTGACCCTCCCCCATCAACTTCATCTTCCTGGGCAGAGGGAAGAGGAGGAGTGGGAGAAGCAATGATATCATCAGCACCTCCCCTCCTCCTCCCCCAGCAATCACCTGCTCTTATGACTAGACTGCAAAAGGCACTACTTAAAGGAAAAAGGAAGAGCAGAATACAGCTGATTTGAGAATAGAAATGTATCCTGTGATTGAACAGTTTAACTCTTCAGATCAAGAAAGGAGAAGATACAGTCCTTTTAATCTAGAAATCATCAAAGATTTGAAAAAGGCTTGCACTCTTTATGGGGCTACATCATCTGATGACCATGTTAGCACCTTGGATACCTTAGAATCAGCCAGAGTCAGGATAAGCAAAAGTCCTTAGTCTTTATTCTTGGCCTTTAGGGGTAGGATTGAATTGGATGCAGGCAGAATCTCCACAACCTTCCTTCTTCTTCTCCCGCCCAGCAAGTGACCCTGACTAGTCTTACTCCACCCTCTAGTCCCTCCTACAATTCTCTGTATACACCAATTATCGAGTCAGCATAGGATAGTGGGAAAGGCCATTCCCCAAGCATATGCCCATAGAGTATTGTCCAATTGGTAATTAGCCTTAAGTGCTTGAACTGACCTCAGTGCAACCACTCAAGAGTTTTAGCCCTCTACAATCATCTTATGTTAAGATGTTATTACAGAATTTAACTTCTGAAATTTTAAATCCTAGTGATTAGAAATCTATAGCAAGGACATGTTTAAACTTGAACAAAACTTGTTGTGGCTTTCAGAGTATAGTGAATTATGTAGATTACAAGCCCAACAAAACAGACAAAATGGAGTTAATACTCCAATCACCTGTGACCAGTTAACAGGTGTAGGTTCTTATGCAGACACTTCAGCATGAATGAATTACCCCATAGCAGCATATGAGCAAATTTCTTCTGCTGATACCAAAGCATGGGGTTTTATCCCAGGTAAACAGGACAGAGGACAGGCCTTCACGAAAATAGCACAAGGGCCAAATGAACCCTTTGCTGATTTTATGGGACAGCCGTCATACAAACTATTGGTGAAAATGCAGAAACAGAAGTTATGATAAGGCAACTTGCTAAAGAAAATGCTAATGAGGTTTCTAAAAGGATGCTCCTTTAGAGGAGATCATAAAACACTGTACCACAGTGGGCACAAATACATTTTACAGTCAGGCTATGATGCAGACTTCCCAAGATCCGAACACGGGAAGACAGGGTCCCTTTTGGCAAGGGACTTCCAGAGAGACTCATTAATGCTTTCAATGTGGTAAAGTAAGGCATCTGAAAGCTCAGTGTTGGCACAGAGACAGAGTAAGAAAACAGGGTGGGAGAATAAGACCCAAAACCCTATGTCCAAAATGCAACAGAGGCTTCATTTGAGCATCAGAATGTAGATTGATTCAGGGAAATGGCGTGAGGGGCCCAGCCCAGATTAACAGAGAAAGAAGTAAATTGGTTAAAGAGTCCCATTTTAGAGAAAGAAATAGAACAAGCTATTAATCAATTCCCTAAGAAAAAAATTCCCAGGACCAGATGGATTTACATGTGAATTCTACCAAACATTTAAAGAACAATTAACTCCAATGTTATATAAACTATTTGAAAAAATAGGGGTTGAAGGAGTCCTACCAAATTCCTTTTATAACACAGACATAGTACTAATAACTAAACCAGATAGGTTGAAAACAGAGAAAGAAAATTATAGACCCAACTTTGTAATGAATATTGAAGCAAAAATCTTAAATAAAATATTAGCAAAAAGATTACAGAAAATCATCCCCAGAATAATACACTATGACCAAGTAGGATTTTTACCAGGAATTCTGGGCTGGTTCAATAATAGAAAAACTATTAGCATAATTGACCATATCAATAAAGAAATTTACAAAAACCATATGATCATCTCAATAGATGCAGAAAAAGCATTTGATAAAATCCAATATCCATTCCTAATAAAAACACTTGAGAGTATAGGAATAAATAGACTTTTCCTTAAAATAGTCAGGAGCATCTATTTAAAACCATCAGTATGCATCATATGTAATGGGGATAAACTGGAACCATTCCCATTGAAATCAGGAGTGAAACAAGGTTGCCCAATATCACCATTACTATTCAATATTGTATTAGAAATGCTAGCTTTGGCAGTAAGAGTTGAGAAAGAGATTAAAGGAATTAGAATAGGTAATGAGGAAACCAAATTATCACTCTTTGCAGATGATATGATGGTATACTTAGAGAACCCCAGAGATTCTACTAAAAAACTATTAGAAATAATTCACAACTTTAGCAAACTTGGAGGACACAAAATAAGTTTACATAAATCCTCAGCATTTTTATACATTACCAACAAAATCCAACAGCAAGAGATACAAAGAGAAATTCCATTCAAAATAACTGTTGAAAGCATAAAATATTTGGAAATCTATCTACCAAAGGAAAGTCAGGAATTTTATGAGCAATATTACAAAACACTTTCCACACAAATAAAGTCAGATTTAAATAACTGGAAAAATAGTAAGTGCTCTAGGATAGGCCAAATGAATATAATAAAGATGACAATACTACCTAAACTAAACAATTTATTTAGTGCTGTATCAATCAGACTCCCAAAAAACTATTTTAATGACCTAGAAAAAAATAAAAACAAAATTCATATGGAAGAACAAAAGGTCAAGAAATTCAAGGGAATTAATGAAAAAAAAATCAAAAGAAGGCGGCCTCGCTGTACCTGATCTAAAACTATATTATAAAGCAGCAGTCACCAAAACCATTTGGTATTGGCTGAGAAATAGACTAGTTTATCTATAGGTACTAGGAAAGGTTCACAGGACAAAATTCAAAAAAGCAATCTAGTGTTTGACAAACCCAAAGATCCCACTTTTTGGGATAAGTATTTATTATTTGACAAAAGCTGCTGGGAAAACTGGAAATTAGCATGGCAGAAACTAGACATTGACCCACACTTAACACTGTACACCAAGATAAAGTCAAAATGGGTTCATGATTTAGGCATAAAGAATAAGATTATAAATAAATTAGAAGAACATAGGATAGTTTACCTCTTAGACTTGTGGAGGAGGAAGGAATTTGTGACCAAAGAAGAAGTAAAGATCATTATTGATCACAAAATAGAAAATATTGATCATATCAAGTTAAAAAGCTTTTGTACAAACAAAACTAAGGCAAACAATATTAGAAGGGAAGCAACAAACTGGGAAAACATTTTTAAAGTCAAAGGTTCTGATAAAGACCTAATTTCCAAAATATATAGAGAATTGACTCTAATTTACAAGAAATCAAGCCATTCTCCAATTGATAAATAGTCAAAGGATACTAATAAACAATTTTCAGATGATAAAATTGAAACTATTTCTATTCACATAAAAGGGTGTTCCAAATCACTTCTGATCAGAGAAATGCAAATTAAGACAACTCTGTGATACCACTACATACCTGTCAGATTGGTTAAGATGACAGGAAAAGATAGTGACAAATTGATGCATTGTTGGTGAAATTGTGAATGAATCCAGCCATTCTGGAGAACAATTTGGAATTATGCTCAAAAAGTCATCAAACTGTACATACCCTTTGATCCAGCCATGTTACTACTGGCCTTATATCACAAAGAGATATTAAAGAAGGAAAAGGGACATGTATGTACCAAAATGGTCATGACAGCTCTTTTTGTAGTGGCTAGAAACTGGAAAATGAATGGATGCCCATCAATTGTAGAATGGCTGAGTAAATTATGGTATATGAATATTATGGAATATTATTGTTCTGTAAGAAATGACCAGCAGGATGAATACAGAGAGGCTTGGAAGGACTTACATGAACTGATGCTGAGTGAAATGAGCAGAATCAGGAGATTAAACACTTCAACAACAATACTGCAGGAGGATGTATTGTGATGGAAGTGGATATCTTCGACAAAGAGAAGATCTAATTCAGTTTCAACTGATCAATGATGGACAGAGCCAGTTATACCCAGATAAGGAACACTGGGAAATGAATGTAGACTACTTGTATTTTTGTTTTTCTTCCCAGGTTATTTTTACCTTCTGAATCCAATTTTTCTTGAGCAACAAGAGAACTGTACGGATCTGCACACATATATTGTATCTAAGATATACTATAACATATTTAACATATATAAGACTGCCTGCCATTTAGAGGAGGGGTTGGAGGGAGGGAAGGAAAAGTTGGAACAGAAGGGAGTGCAAGGGACGATGTTGTAAAAATTACCCACGCATATGTTCTGTCAATAAAAAGCTATAATTAAAAAAAGAGAGAACAGAGAAATTGAACAACTTAAATGACTTTCAGAAACTGATAAGAGATATCCAATGCATGTATCCAGTGTTAGGCTTGACTACCTATCAATTGCAACCATTATATGACTTTTTAAGGGGAGGCAGTGCTTTAAACTTACCACACTAGCTTACAAAAGAAGCTCAAGAGGCTTTGAACAAAGTTGAACTGGCTTCATCCAATGTGGCTGGAAATATCAGTTTTTGCTACAAAGGAGGCACCCAGAGCAGTCCTTCAGAAAGGAGACAGTGTGATAGAGGAGTGAAGCTCCCAGCACAACCAGAACAAAGCACTCCTTACCCAGTGCTTGTGGCTAGAATTTTATTAAAAGCTATTAAGTGAGCAATACAATTATCTGGGACAAAATATACACCTTTTATACCAATGCACCAAGTAATGTTTGCTGTGAAATCATCCCAGAGTAGCAAATTTTATTGGCCATAGCTCCAAATTTTACACGCGGGTCTCCATTAAAGATAACCCGACTATGACATAATTAGAAATGGATTCTTGAAGAAAAGGTTTCTAAAGTTCTTCTTAACATTATCTTTACATATGCTTCCAAACATAACATTTGTGCTGTATACTCTTGGAACAACCGTAAAGAGAGTAGTCAGAACTCCTTTTCAGTCTACTCTGCAGAATGAATTGTATGCAATCATTCTAGTAGTTAATTATCATCCAGGAGATATAAATATAATATCTGATTCGGCCTATTCAGTAGGTGTGGTACAAAGAAATGCTACAGCCCAAATAAAATTTGTAGCTTCCAATATATATCAGCTCTTTAAGGAACTTGAAGAGCAAGTGAGAAAGTGTCCAGGTAAGATTTATATTTTGCATGTCCACTCTCATAGTGGACTTCCAGGTCTAATTCCTCCATAATTCAATGGCAAATAGTCTTCTAACCATGTTGGCCAATACTCCTTTATTGGCAGCCCAAGAATCTCATTCTAAATATCATCAGGCTGCTCGAGCTTTACATTTGCAATTTGGGATAATAAAAGAGGAAGCTAGGAGTACAATAAAAGCCTGTACAACTTGCCTTCCTTTCCATGCTCTTACCCTCCCTCCAGGGAAGAACCCTCGTGATTTGAGTCCCAATGAAATTTGGCAAATGGATGTGACCCATTATAAATCTTTTGGTCATCTGTCCTTTATCCATGTTGTAGTAGACACCTTTTCAGGATTCACTTTCTCAATAAAAGCAGCAAAAGAGACAGCCTGAGTGGTCACTAAATTCCATATATAAGCATTTTCAATTATGGGTATGCCACAAGTAATAAAAACAGATAATGGACCTGCATATACTTTTAAATGTTTTGCACACTTTTGTGCACAGTATAGGATTTTACTCACCACTGGCATACCTTTTAGTCCTTAAGGACAGGCAATTGTAGAGAGGAAAAACAGAGACATCAAGATGTTCCACCAAAAACAAAAGAAAGAGGGAGCCACAGGTAACTCTAGAGAACTTCTAAATTTAGCTCTTTATACAATTAACTTCTTGATTTTTGACAAAGATGCACTGGCTCCAGAAGACAGGTTTTTATAACCCACCAGAAGGGCAGTATCCGGTGCGAGCAGCTCTACTATCTTTAAATAATTGCCAGGTGATGTGGAGAGATCCAGAAAGTGGTGAATGGAAGGGACCAGATAAGTTAACTGCTTGGGGGAGAGAGTTTGTTTGTATCTTTAAAGATGGAGAAGGAATCAGATGGATGCCGACAAGCTGTATTCACCTTGTCCATCAGAGAGCAATGGAACAGATACTTGAAGGAGAAGACCCAAGAAACATTGGGTGGTTCCATCGCTCATTGTGCCCACCACTGAAAGAGCACGGTAGTTATGACAACTGACTCATGGACATCAAAAATTGTTAATGAGACTGATGCAGGACTTGAAAACCCTCAGGAATCATTGGATTCCTTGAGACATGATGGGACTGTTGCAGAACTTCAACATCTACAGGAATCATTGGATTCCTTAACACATAAAAAGACTGTTGCAGGACTTCAAAAACTTGCAGCGATCATTGGATTCCCTGACACATAAAGTAATGGACTAGATTGGTTTTGGACTAAATGGCTCTTCTCACTGTTGATGCTTGCTGAATGTCTGGTGTTAAGATAATCATAGGCAAGGATTGGAGGGCAGAGTGAGAGAGGCCAGAGTCACTTGGAGGCAGGATGAGGAGAGAGGTTGGTGACTCCACTCTCCAGAATTGAGGATTCTGCTTGCCTGCCTCCTTAACTTTTCCTCCTTAAGGCCAAGGACTTTTAATTCATCCTGACTCTGGCTGACCCTGAGACCTCCAGGGAACTAGTCCGTACTTTTCAGCAAGTAGTTCTCCAGTTATTAATGAATCATGTTTCTAGCCCTGTCTTTTGATTTAAAAAATATTGATTTCTACAGAAAGAAAACAAATGGAAGGTAGCTTTTTTTTTTTTACCTTGACAACTAAAGACTTTGAACTTCTGAAAGAACTTTCCATTTAGAAAAAAGCTTACATATTTCCTTCTCTGGAATTTTAAAAAAGTATAATATTTCTAAGATAATTCTTTAGTATGGAGCATCACTTACATAAAGATTGCCAGAATTACATTTTTTTTTACAGACCTGCAGAAAAGTGGAAGATAGGATGTTTTAAGAACTTTGGTAGAAATAGGAAAATATCTAGTTGACCATACATCAACCCAGTAAGAAATATTCTACTTTCATGTTCAGTAATTCAGAAATTCCTTTTTCTGATCCTACTCCCCTACTCTTGTATATCCTTCTCTCTCTTTTTTTTTTTTTGCCTCTAATACTGGTCTTTGCCTTCACTGTAATCTGCAATTCCTCTAGTCACTCAATTCTTTCCCAGGTATTATCACTTCACTGGGTACATAGTTCTGCCTTTGCAACAAGTTAATATTACCTAATCTTAATTTGGTCCTCATTCTAATAAGGCAATTCCTTTACACATTCCTTCACATTAGCTTCAGTAGCTAATTCAAAACTTTTGATTTCCCTTCAAGGGTCTCTATGCTCTCTCCTCCAACTCTTTCTGCTAAGAACCTCAACTTCTTTGGAAAAAAAATTGAGGTCATTTGACAAAAGCTCTTTTCTCTCCTTTCCCATTTCATAAAATTCTTTGTCTTTCTCAATTATCTCTCTTTACTTCTTTCTCTTATGAAAAGGTGGCTCTTCTCTTTGCTAAGGGACTTGTTGTAAGGGACTTATCACAGATAAGCATCTGTGATACATTTAAATGATTTTAAAAAGTGTATTTCTATATTACTTTATTGTCTTGGTTAGCAGATTCTCCTTTGCTCTCTTTCTAATCTGCAATTCCTTCCTAACTCCTAGCTTCTTCTCTGAGGCATACAAATACATTAATATATCTCTATCTCTCTAAAATTCTTACTTTGCTAGTTATTTTCCCATGTCTTTTTTCCTTAACTCGTTGAGAAAATCAACTACAAAGAACACCTCTACTTTCTTTTCTATCACTAAATTCTGAATTCTCAGAAATCTGTTTTTGAAACTTCTCAATTCAAGTAAAACTATTCCCTACAAGGTCACAAATACATTTTCATATATTTTGCCTTTATGTCATCTAAATTGTTCCCTATTTTCCTCCCCCTCACTCTTCTGAGTCATTTCATATAAGAAATAGTATTTTTAAAAGAAGAAAAGAAAAAGAAATTGAAAAACCAATCAATACATGGTGAAAAGTCTAAAAATTTATGCAGAGTTCCACACTGGTGAAATTCTAACCACTGCAAAGAAATAAAGTGTATTAAACTTTTAAAAACAGCTAGTACCAATAAATATACAAATTCTTCTCAAAATCAAGAAAGAAAACATTCTTAACATATTCATCCAAATACAATGCTAACCCCAAAACCAAGAAATGAATGATAAAGCAAAGAATGATATACCAATATAATTAATTCTTTTAAGTCATTCTCCCCCTCCCCCATTCTGGCTTATTCACTTTCAATTGTTTTGTTGTTTTGGTTACTGTTTTTGCATTGTTGTGAATATCTGCAATTTCTTGGTTCTGCTTAATGCATTCTGCATCAGTTTATTCAGTTTTGTATTTTATACATATGATCAGTCTTCTCTTTACTCATCAAATTCATCATTTCTTATAGCATAGTGACATTTTATGAAATTCATGTACTATAATTTCTTTGGTCTTTCCACAATCAGTGGACATTTTTCTTCTTACTTTTTTGCAACTCCAAAGGGTATTGTTATAAATATTATACTGTATATGATGACTTTAAGTAACTCTCTTAATTTATTAGTCTTTTAGTAGACTCTCAGATCAAAGGTAGCCAGAAAACTACCTGGACTACCAGAATGTGAGTCAAGCTCAGTGGAGCTGTCAATAATACCCTTGCAAGACAGCAATTGAAAACAGTGGCTTCTGAAGCTCTCAGCCTACAAATGATTAGGAAACTACAAAGGTCCTTTTGCAAATATTCCATGCAGGACTCTGGTGCATAGATTCTGGAAGTCTTAAATTGCAGTTTTATGATAAAGAGAAACACTAGTACACCAGAGATAATAGGGATCTTAGTCACAGTTCCAGTGTGGGAAAGAATGCTTATGGTCACTCAGAGAACAGAGCACAGGCTAGGAGAAGAGTGTAGAGGGTTTGACCTCTGAAAAGGTATACTTAAGATACTGATAGCAGGGTGCTTATAGTTAAGCACCTACTCAGTGTGATTGTTAAGATAATGATTCTCTAATTAAGCACATACTTTGTGTAATATAATGATGTAATAATTCTAGTTAAGCGCATACTTAGTATGATATGGTGATGTAATGGCTCTCCTAACAGTTGGCATATGCTCAGTATGTTGTAGTCTTACTGAGGTATTTAAGGGCTGAAAGAACTGGGAGTAGGGGACACAAAAGAAGAATCACAGTCACAGACAGGGAAAACTTGAGATTCCAGATTCCAGATTCCGGACTGGCTCTCCTGCCTTCATCACTTTTTAACCTAAAGACCAAGGCCTTTCCAGAGATCCCCCAGAAAGCTAGCTCAGACATTAGAGATGAGTAATACATCTTTCCCTAGATCATACTACTTTGAAAAAACTGAAAACTTAACAATCTTCAGAACTAGCTATGAAAATGGCTGATTAAAAAACCCCAAGTTTGAAACAGAGCTCCCTCCACCCCAGAGCAGAATTCAACTTTAATATAAAGTAAAAAGTCAGGAAGTAGATCAGAAGAATGAGCAAACAAACAAAAAAGAACCTAATCACAGAAAGCTGCTATGGTAATAAGGAAAATCAAAACAAACTCAAAAGACAATATAGTCAAAATTGTTGCATCCACTCCCTCAAAGAAGCATGTGAATCGGTCTCAAACAACAACAAAAAAGAATTCCTAAAAGCGCCCCCAAAAGGATTTTAAAAATAAAGTAGAGGAAAACCTTGGGAAAGCAATGAGAAAGAAAATCATGAAAAGATGTCAACAGCTTGGTAAAGCAAGCAAAAGAAAATACCTTTAAAAAAACCACAACAGAATAAGTGAAATAACAAAAGAGGCATAAAAATCCATTGAGGAATATAACAACTTTTATGGGGTCTGAATGCATATGAAAGTGCACTTTAATTTACTTGGTTTATTTTTTTCTTTTTTCCTTTCTTTTTTTGCTAGAGGGTGTCTATGTTTTCTTTCACAATATGGAAATATGTTTTTTGGACTGGTATGTATAACCTATATCAAATTGCTTGCTTTCTCAGTGATGGTGAAGAAGAGGAAGAAAGGAAAGGAATCTGTGATTTAATATTTAAAACAATAGAGATAACTAAAATTGTTTTTAGATACAATTGAAAAAAATAAAAAATAATAATTTAAAATAATCTGTATAGGTGTCAGTTGTACTTAACAGTAAAGTTTCTGTTGTTTGGAATGTTTGTAAATTGCATGATCTTATGATGGCTATTTTTCTTGTAGGAATGATTCAAAAATTTTTATTGAATATAATCCATCTTTTATTTTATTTTTACTGATGCTTAGTTAGGCTCATTCCAAGATGTCTTTTGAATTGCATATTTTCTCCCTTGCTTGTATCACTCTCCACTGAGAAGGCAAACAATATGACGTAAGTTATTCCTGTGAAATCATGCAAAATATGTGTCTATATTAGCCATGTTGCAAACAAAATTAGGAAGAACTTTTTACTTCAATTTGTTCATCAGTTCTTTTTTGGAGATAAACAGCATTTCCCCCCACAATGAGTCCTTTCAAATTGCTTTGGATAATTAATTGATTAGAGCAGCCAAATCTTTTATAGTTGATCATCATTAGGACATTGCTATTACTGTATATAATGTTCTCCTAGTTCTGCTCACTTCACTCAACATCAGTTCATGTAAATCTTTACAAGTTTTTCTGAAAATGTTCTCTTCATTTATTATAGAACAATAGTATTCTATCACAATAATATACCAGTTTGTTCAGCCATTCCCCAACTGATGGACATGACCTTAATTTTTTTATTCTTTTTCACTTCAAAAGAACTATTAATCTAGTTTGTTTTTCTTTGGGGTAAAAGCCTAGTAGTAATATTCCTGGATCAAAGTCTTGGCCCTATGGCTGTTGTCCTAGATTGTTCTCCAGAATGGTTGGATTAGTTTACTTACTTCACTAATAGTTCATTAATGTACTTATTTTCCCTCCTCCACCCAATATCTGCCATTTCTGATAGGTGTCATGTGGTAAATCAGAATTGTTTAATTTGTCCTTCTCTAATCAATAGTGACTTGGGTTTTTTAATATGCCTATTATAGAGAGCTTTGATTTCTTCTGAAATCATATACTTTGAACACTTAACAATTGAGAAATGGCTCTAATTTTTACAAAATTGATTCAGTTCTATTTATAAATATGTATATATATGTAAAATGTTGGCACATTATTAGCAAAAATGCTTTAAAATATTTTGATAATGTATCTTCCATCAAAATGCATTTTCCCTGAATATCTTTTCCATTAGGTCTAATTTAGCTATTTTTTGCAACCATGATTGCTCTCCCTATCATTTTAGCTGGAAGCACCTTTATTTCAACTCTAGCTTTTTATTTCTACTTTGTGTGTGAAGTATTGTAAGTATATTTCTTATTTTATTTTATTTTGTTATAGCTTTTTATTGACAGAACATTTGCATGGGCAATTTTTGCAACAATGTCCTTTGCACTCACTTCTGCTCCAACTTTTCCTTTCCCTCCTAGAGGCAGTCTCCTACATGTTAAACATGTTAAAGTGTATCTTAGATACAATATATGTGTGCAGATCTGTACAGTTCTCTTGTTGCACAAGAAAAATTGGATTCAGAAGGTAAAAATAGCCTGGGAAGAAAAACAAAAATGCAAGTAGTCCACATTCATTTCTCAGTGTTCCTTCTCTGGGTGTAGTTGATGCTGTCCATCATTGATCAGTTGGAACCGAATTAGATCTTCTCTTTGTCGACGATATCCATTTCCATCAGAATATATCCTCATACAATATTGTTGTTGAAGTGTATAATGATCTCCTGGTTCTGCTCATTTCACTCAGCATCAGTTCATGTAAGTCTCTCCAAGCTTCTCCATATTCATCCTGCTGGTCATTTCTTACAGAACAATAATATTCCAAAATATTCACATAACACAATTTACCCAACCATTCAACTCTGGTCTCTTCATCAGGAATGCTTGAAAGTTTTCTGTTTCTTAAATATTCATTTTTCTCACTTGAAGGATTATATTTAGTTTGGCTGGGTAGTTATTTTTGATTCTAATTCTAGCCTCTTGAAATTTTGCCCCTTGAAATTCCAAATTCTCTACTCTTTCAATGTGGAAGCTGCTAAATATTGTGTTATCTTGATTATGCTTCCACTATTCTTGTTTCTTTCTTGATGCTTGATCTGGAATATTTGGAATTTGTCTATAATATTCCTGGGAGTTTTCATTTTGGGATCTCTTTCAAAAAGAGGGTTCCTTTATTTTCTATTTTAGCACCCAGATCTAAGACATGAGGGTGGTTTTCTTTTATAATTTCTTGAAATAATATATCTAAATTTATTTTTTAGCATAGCTTCAGGTAGTAGAATAATTCTTAAATTTTCTCTCCTCAATTGAATTTCTAAATTAGGTTTTTTTTTTTTGAGATTTCACATTTTCTTCTATTTTTTTAATTCAACTTTTTAAATATTTCTTGAAGGCTCATAGTTTCCTCTTTCCCAATTCTTATTTTTTTTTCTTTGACTTGCTCAGGGTTACATGGCTAGGAAGTGTTACGTATCTAAGGCCAGATTTGAAGTTAGGTCTTCCTGACTTCAGGGCTGGTGCTCTATCCACTGTGCCACCTAGCTACCCCCAAGCTACCCCCAATTCTGATTTTTAAGGAATTATCTTCTTCAGTGAGCTTTTCACTGTCTTTTCCATTTGGCCAATTCTGTCTTTCATGGAACTCTTTTCTTCAGTGAATTTTTGTGCCTCCTTTTTTAAACCATTTGACCAATTCTATTTATGTTAATTTTTTCAGTGTGTTTTTTTTTAAATGTCTTTTACTAGGTTGTTAATTCTCTTTTTGTAATTTTCTTGAATTTCTCTCATTTCTTTTCTCAGCTTTCCTCTACCACTCATTTCTTTAAGGTTTTCAGGAATTCATTCTAGTCTTCAGTCTAATTAGTATTTTTTTCTTTGAGGTTTTGCTTGTATCTGTTTTCAAACCTGTTACCACAGTAGCTTTTCATTGACAAGTTCTTTTGTTGCTATTGCTGGTATTGCTTGCTCATTTTCCTGACATAAAGTCTATGTCTTTACTTTAAACCTTTATCTTTTATTCACCTGGGCCTGGGAAGCATGCTCCCAAGCTTCGAGCTTTTTTGTGCTGCTGTTTTCAGCACAAATTCTGATCATGGGCAAGTTTTCAGTGCTTTTCAGGAGTTTATTTTTCCTGGGGGGAAGTGTTTTCTGCTTTTCTGGTCTGTTTTCCAGTATTTACCCAGGATTGACCTGCAACCAAAAATACTAGCTATTCTTTTGGGTCTGGAACGATGTGTGATCAGATTCTTTGCAATCTTGTGACTGATCATAGGTTCTTCTCTCTGTTCTATAACTGTGGCCCAGACAGCAGCTTATGGTCAATAGAATTGCTAATCACCACCAACTATCCCAGTGCCAGCAAAGGGTCCTTGTAACATCTTTCTCTTTCTGACCCATTTGCCATTTTTGGATTGAAAGCTCATGAAGCTGCTACTATTTCTGCTGTTGCTGTTGTGGCTACCTCAAAGCCCTACAATTGATGCTTCTGACTCTCTGAATCTGTGACCACCCTGCTTTTTTACAGATAAGAAAACTCAGACATCGAGACTTAAATGACTTGACCAGGGATACATTGTGATCATTCTCCCCCTCTCCCCTGTATATTCTACCATCTCCATGGTAACTGCAAGTGCTGGTTGAGTGCAAATGATTTGGATTTATGCCCCAGGAAGGCCAAATTTTTAATTGACATGCTTAATAAGTTTCATGTATATTAATTTAATATTAAATATTAAATAATTTAATTAATTATTAAACAATTAAACAAATTAATATAAAAATTCCCTTAAGGAAAAAAAAACACATCATTTTTTGAATGTATGATGATATAACATGGAGAGGGGGGAACATGGAAACATATCAAGGGGTGTATACATTTTGGAAAGGTCTCTTCCAAGAAAAACCCTGAAGAGGAAAAGTTGGAGTTAGAGCAGGATTACAAAATATAATTGTGAATTCTAGTTTCTGTGAACTTTAAGGCTTATCACTCCTGCTTCTTGCAAGAAATATAATAAAGCCTTCTTTCACTCACTCAAAGAATTTGAATCTGGAGTTTTCATTTCTAATACAATCAACTCTCTCCTAAGCTATTGTATTACATTACCAGTTGCCTCTTGAATATTTCAAAGTAAAAGTTCTATAGGCATCTCAAAATCAGCATGTCTAAAACCAGTTATGTTGGCTTTCCCCCTGCCCTCTCTTCTGCTTTAATTTCCTATTACATGAGGACTATATACAATCACTCAGGATCACAAACTGTCATCCTCAACTGTCCACTTGTTCCACATATTGTTTGGTTAGATGTCTTATCTTTACATTTACAATATCTCTCATAGTCTCTCCATTTACAAATCAAGCTGGTTTAGGCTCTCATCACCTCATACCTGAACTTTTTCTGTAGTCTTTTGGTTGATCTTTCTGATTCAGATCTTTTTTCACTACTATCTATTTCCCACTGATTTAGTAGATTTTTTCCCCTAAAGTGCATGTTAGGTATGTCAACTTTTGCCATCTGCCTCTTAATAAACTCAAGTAGTTTCCTATTATTCCCAGAATAAAAATGTAAAATATCCTATTTGATTTTTAAAACCCTTTACAACTTGGTTCCATACAGACCTTTTCAGTCGTCTTGAATTTTAATCTCCTCCACATATTCACTGATATAGTGACACTTACATTTTCACAGTCCTCTAACATTTGGCTTCTCTTCATTTCTGTCTCCTCTCTTATTTTAAAATCAGGTGAAAGGAACCAAGATGATGGAGAGTAAACAAGACTTTGCCTAAACTCTTCTTGGTTTCCCTTAGAATCAACTTTAGATCTAGTTTCTGAATGGATTTTGGAGTGACAGAACGTACAAATATTTGGATTGTAGCAAATTTCCAGCAGAAGATATCTTGGAAGGATTTTATGAAAGGTGTGTTTCAATTGGGCAGGGGAGATGCAGCCCAGTGCTGGTGCAGTGAAGGGTGGCCAGAGAGCAGAGGCCCCACATAGGGAACCTAGTGGGATGCTTTTAGTTAAAATGCAGCAGTACTGGCTGCTCTGTCCTGGTTTAGAAGGCTAGTGCATCAGCAGACTAGCTGTGAGATATCCAATGAAACTACAGAAGGCAAATAGTAAGCACCCAAACCCCTGAATAATAGGAGGGTTGTGGTGAAGCCCACTCAGCAGGTAAGTCTGCAGCACTTGCCCCAGTGCAACATCAAAGTTCCTGTTACTCTGTAGAGGAAGCTCAGGACAATTTCCCCTATGCCCTATGAGCAGAACTCAAGCTTTAAAAATGAGCAAAAAAGCAAAAAAAAACATAGCTTTTATGGAGAGAGGGAAAAGCAGAACTCAAACCCTGAGACACTGAAAACAAAATGCCTCCAATAAAGTTTCAAGGGGTGAATATGAACTGTTCTTCAATTCAGAGGGCTCTCTTGGAAGAATTCAAAAAGGATCCTAAAAGAGAGTTAAAAGTAAAATTGGGAAAGACAATGGGAGTTTTGCAGGAAAGTTTAGAAAAGAAAATGCAGAAATTAACTAAAGAAAGCAACTCCTTAAAAAATATAATTGATGAAACGGGAAAAATATATTGAAGAAAATCACTTCTTAAAAATAGATTTGTCACAGCCCAACTGTGCTCCCCTGGACAGAGACATTTCTGGTGCTGTGTGGGGCAGGGCAACTGCTAATACCCACAGCAGGCTTTTGCCTATAGTAGTGACACTTTCTCTGCTCAGCCTCTAACCCCAGGGCCATCGCTAATCCGGACACCTGGGCTCTTAGCAGGGCACTTTTGCAGCTCAGCCCATGCTACCCAGTCCTGAGTCACTTCTGGTGTGGAGCTTTTCCCAGAGCACACTCACAGCTCAACTGTTGGAATCCTTACTAACTGCTAACTAATTAGAGTTGATCTAATCTTACAAGAAGATGTTTTGGGCAGAACCTGAAACAAGGTACTAAGTAGAACTAATTAATACAAGGCTTGTATTCACACCTTTACTCATTGGAGTTCAATGAGTTTACACCTCCCTTGAAGCTCTTTGGGAGCATAAATAGAGCTTCAATGGGCCAGTCAAGGAAGTTCTTCAGAGGAAGAAGCTACAAGTTGAGATTTCACCTGAATGACATGAAGAGCGGTGCTGGCTCTGGAGGCTGAAGAAAGCAGAGGCAGAAGCAAAGGACAAAGTGGCAAGAGCTCTTGGAACCAAGCAGAGAGATAGGCCTCTAAGCTAACCGGGCTATATTGGAGATAATAAAAGATCTGAACTTTTATCACCTGGTTGCGTTTTGAGAAGAAAAAGCTCACCACATTTTGGCACCCGAACAGGGACTGATTCAGATCCATCTGAACTAGATCACCACACTCAACCACTTTTTGCAGCCCATTGCAAGATAGCTACTGTCCATATACCTATGCCTGCTCTGCAGAGGAAGCTGGTAACCTCCTTGCCCTGAAGGCAGACCCTAAAGGCTTTTAAAAAATGAGTAAACATATCAAAAGGATGATCCATAGTTTCTATACAGAAAGAGCAGGTTTTCTTTCTTTCTTTCTTTCTTTCTTTGGTTATGAATATTTGATTTTTTCCTTCTTCTTTTTTTTAAATAACTTTTTATTGACAGAACCCATGCCAGGGCAATTTTTAAAGTTATCCCTTGCACTCACTTCTGTTCCAATTTTTCCCCTCCCTCCCTCCACCCCCTCCCCTAGATGGCAAGCAGTCCTATACATGTTAAATAGGTTACCGTATATCCTAGATACAATATGTGTGCAGAACCGAACAGTTCTCTAGTTGCACAGGGAGAATTGGATTCCAAAGGTATAAATAACCCGGGAAGAAAAACAGAAATGCAAGCAATTTACATTCATTTCCCAGTGTTCTTTCTTTGGGTGTAGCTGCTTCTGTCCATCCTTGATCAATTAAAACTGAGATCTCTTTGTCAAAGAAATCCACTTTCATCAGGATACATCCTCATACAGTATTATTGTTGAGGTATATAATGATCTTCTGGTTCTGCTCATTTCACTTAGCATGAGTTCATGTAAATTTCACCAATTCTCTCTGTATTCATCCTGCTGGTCATTTCTTACAGAACATTCATATACCACAATTTATTCAACCATTCTCCAATTGATGGGCATCATTTTTCCAGCTTCTAGCCACTACAAACAGGGCTGCCACAAACATTTTGGCACATACAGGTCCCTTTCCTTTCTTTAGTATCTCTTTTGGGTATGAGCCCAGTAGAAACACTGCTGGATCAAAGGATATGCACAGTTTGATAACTTTTTAAGCATAGTTGCAAATTGCTCTCCAGAATGGCTGGATATGTTCACAATTCCAACAATATATCAGTGTCCCTGTTTTCCTACATCCCCTCCAACATTCTGCATTGTCTTTCCCTGTCATTCTAGCCAATCTGACAGGTGTGTAGTGGTATCTCAGAGTTGTCTTAATTTGCATTTCTCTGATTAATAATGATTTGGAGCATATTTTCAAATGTCTATAAATAGTTTTAATTTCTTCATCTGAGAATTGTCTATTCATATCATTTGACCATTTATCAATTGGAGAATGGCTTGATTTCTTAAAAATTAGAGTCGATTCTCTCTATATTTTGGAAATGAGGCCTTTATCAGAACCTTTGACTGTAAAAATGTTTTCCCAGTTTATTATTTCCCTTCTAATCTTGTCTGCATTAGTTTTGTTTGTGCAAAAAATTTTCAATTTAATATAATCAAAATTTTCTATTTTGTGGCCAATAGTGATCTCCAGTTCTTTTTTGGGCATAAATTCCTTCCTCTTCCACAGGTCTATATCCTATACTCTTCCAATTTATTTATAATTTCATTCTTTATGCCTAGGTCATGAACCCATTTTGACCTTATCTTGGTGTATGGTGTTAAGTGTGGGTCAATGCCTAGATTCTGCCATATTAATTTCGAATTTTCCCAGCAATTTTTGTCAAATAATGCATTCTTATCCCCAAAACTGGGGTCTTTGGGTTTGTCAAGCACTAGATTATTAAAATTATTGTCTGTTTTGTCCTTTGAACCTAACCTATTCCATTGATCAACTAGTCTATTTCTTAGCCAATATCAGATGGTTTTAGTAACTGCTGCTTTATAATATAATTTTAGATCTGGTACAGCTAGGCTACTTTCATTTGATTTTTTTTTTTTTCATTAATCCATTGAAATTCTTGACCTTTTGTTTTTCCATATGAACTTTGTTGTTATTTTTTCTAAGTCATCAAAGTAGTTTTTTGGGAGTCTGATTGGTATATCTAAATAAATAGGTTAGTTTAGGTAATATTGTCATTTTTATTATATTTGCTCACCCAATCCAAGAGTATTTAATATTTTTCCAATTGGTTAGATCAGACTTAATTTGTGTAGAAAGCGTTTTGTAGTTTTGCTCATAAAATTTCTGGTTTTCCCTTGGCAGATAGATTCCTAAATATTTTATACAATCAGTAGTTACTTTAAATGCAATTTCTCTTTGTAACTATAAGTGTTGGGTTTTGTTAGTGATATATAAGAATGCTGATGATGTATGTGGGTTTATTTTGTATCCTACAACTTTGCTAAAGGTGTGGATTGTTTCTAATAACTTTTTAGTAGAGTTTCAGGGATTCTCTAAGTATACTACCATATCATCAGCAGAGTGATAATTTGGTTTCCTCATTGCCTATTCTTATTCCTTTAATCTCTTTCTCAACTCTTATTGCCAAAGTTAGCATTTCTAATACAATATTAATTAGTAATGGTGATAGTGGCAACCTTGTTTCACTCCTGATCTTATTGGGAATGGTTGCAGTTTGTCCCCATTACATATGATGCTTACTGCTGGTTTTAAATAGATGCTACTGACTATTTTAAAGAAAAGTCCATTTATTCCTATACTCTCAAGAGTTTTTAATGGGAATGGATGTTGGATTTTATCAAATGCTTTTTCTGCATCTATTGAGATGATCATATGGTTTTTGTTAATTTGATTATTAATATGGCCAATTATACTGATAGTTTTCCTAATATTGAACCAGCCCTGCATTCCTGGTATAAATCCTACTTGATCATGGTGTATTATCCTAGGGATGATTTTCTGTAGTCTTTTTGCTAATACCTTATTTAAGATTTTAGCATCAATATTCATTAGGGAGATTGGTCTATAATTTTGTTTCTCTGTTTTCAACATACCTGGTTTAGTTTTCAGTATCATGTCTGTGTCATAAAAGGAATTTGGTAGGACTCCTTCATTCCCTATTTTTTCAAATAGTTTATAAAGCATTGGGGTTAATTGTTCTTTGAATGTTTGGTAGAATTCACATGTAAATCCATCTGGTCCTGGGGATTTTTTTTTTTTTTTAGGGAGTTGATTAATAGCTTGTTCTATTTCTTTTTTCTGAAATGGGACTATTTAAGCAATTTACTTCCTCCTCTGATAATCTGGGAAGCCTATATTTTTGGAGGTAGTCATCCATTTCGCTTAGGTTATCAAATTTATTGGCATAAAGTTGGGCAACTAACCCCTTATTATTTCTTTAATTTCCTCTTCATTGGTGGAAAGTTCTCCCTTTTCATTTGTAAGACTACTAATTTGATTTTCCTCTCTCCTTTTTCTAATCAGATTTACCAAAGGTTTATCAATTTTATTGTTTTTTTTTCAAAAACCAACTCTTAATTTTATTTATTAGTTCAATAGTTTTTTGCTTTCTATATTATTAATTTCTCCTTTTAATTTTAGAATTTCAAGTTTAGTAATTGATTGGGGGTTTTTAATTTGGTCTTTTTCTAGCTTTTTAAGTTGGAGGCCCAATTCATTAATCTTCTCTTTCTCTATTTTATTCAAGTAAGCCTCTAAAGATATAAAATTTCCCCTCATTACCACTTTGGCTGCATCCCATAAATTTTGGTATGATGTCTCACCATTGTCATTATCTTGAGTGAAATTATTAATTGTGTCTATAATTTGCTGTTTCACCCAATCATTCTTTAAGATGAGATTATTTAGTTTCCAATTACTTTTTGGTCTATTTACACCTAGCTTTTTGTTGAATGTAGTTTTTATTGCATTGTGATCTGAAAAGAAAGCATTTACTATTTCTGCCTTCCTGAATTTAATTTTGAGGTCTTTATGTACTAATATATGGTCAATTTTTGCATAGGTTCCATGAACTGCTGAGAAAAATGTATACTTCTTTCTGTCACAATTCAGTTTTCTCCAGAGATCTATCATACCTAATTTTTCTAATATTGTATTTACCTCTTTAATTTCTTTCTTATTTGTTTTGTGGTTTGATTTATTTAATTCTGAGAGTGCAAGATTGAGATCTCCCACTATTATAGTTTTACTGTTTATTTCTCCTCACAACTCTCTTAACTTGTCCTTTAGGAAGTTAGATGCTATACTACTTGGTGCATATATGTTTAATACTGATATTGCTTCATTGTTTATAGTATCCTTTAGTAAGATATAGTTTCCTTCCCTATCTCTTTTAATTAGATCAATTTTTGGTTTTGCTTGATCTGAGATAAGGATGGCTACCCCTGCTTTTTTGACTTCACCTAAAGCATAATAGATTCTGCTGCAGCCTTTTACCTTTAGTCTGTATGTATCTCCCTGTTTTTAATGTGTTTCCTGTAAACAATATATTGTAGGGTTCTGACTTTTGATCCAGTCTGCTATCTGCCTCCTCTTTATGGGAGAGTTCATCCCATTCACATTTATGGTTAAAATTACTAATTCTGTATTTCCTGCCATCCTAATATCCCCAGATTATATTTTTTCTTTTTCTTGCCCTCCTTCCTTTCTTCCCTAGTATTAAACTTATTGGTCCCACTTGTGTCACACAGCTCTCCCTTTTTAGTATCCCTTCCTCCTCCCTTTGAATTAGTTCCCCTTTCTTGTACCCTTTCCTTATTACTCTTTTTCCTTTTTCCTTTTCCTCTCCCACTTTTTAATGAAGTGAGAGAAGATTCTCGGTAAAACAAATACATCAATTATTTCCTCTTTGAGACAACTCTGATGAGAGTAGGATTCACACAATGTTCCTCTCCCTCTCTAAGTTTCTTCAGATATGATAGGTTTCCTTTGCCTCATCATCGCATGTAGTTTCCCTCTTTTTATCTTTCCTTTTCCCTTTTTCTGACACTATCCTCTTTCCATTTCTACTTCCCTTTTTTATGTTATATTGGTAAAATCAAATTATACATATGGTTTTTATGTATATCCACAACAGAAATACAGTTCTCAAGAGTTCCTTTTACCTTTTTCTACTTGTCTTGATTCCTGTTCTTGGAGATCAAATTTTTTGTTTAAGTCTGTTTTTTTCCTTAGAAACAAATGGAATTCCTCTATTTCATTAAATATCCATCTTCTTCCATGGGAAAAAAAATACTCAGATTAGCTGAGTGGTTTATTCTTGGCTGCATTCCGAGCTCTTTTGTCTTTTGGAATATTTGATTCCAGGTCCTTCGATCCTTAATGTTGAATCAGCCAGATCTTGCGTAACCCTTATTGTGGCACCTCGGTATTTGAATTGTTTTTTATTGCCTGCTTGTAAATTTTTTTCTTTAGTCTGAAAATCCTGAAGTTTGGCCACAATATTCTTTGGAGTCTTTATTTTAGGGTCTTTTCCAGAAGGTGTTCAATGAATTCTTTCAACATCTGAGTTACCTTCTGGTTCTATTACTTCTGGGCAGTTTTCTTTGATGATTTCCTGTAAAATAGTATCTAGGCTCTTTTTTTCATCATAATTTTCTGGTAGTCCAATGATCCTTAGGTTATCTCTCCTAGATCTATTTTCCAGGTCTGTTGTTTTTCCGAGTAAATATTTGACATTTTTTTACCAATCTTTCATTTTTTTGGTTTTGCTTGATTGATTCTTGATGTCTCAATGAATCAATTATTTCTATTTGTTCATTTCTGATTTTTAATGAGTTATTTTCTTCATTAGCTTTTTTTTACTTCTTTTTGTATATGTCCAATTGAGTTGTTTTGCTCTATGGAATTTTTTTCCATTTCACTAATTTTTTTTAGTGAGTTATTTTCTTTTTCTAATTCACAAATTCTATTTCCCTGCTCTTCTTAGGAGTTTTTTGCCTTTTCCAATTCACAGTTCAGGAAGTTGTTTTCTTTTTCCACTTTATCAAATTTTTCTGTTAGTGAATTATATGCCTTTTCTGTACTCTCTTGCATAGCTTCTTTTTCCTTTCCCCATTTTTCTTCTAGTTCTCTTTTAAGGTTTTTGATAGTTTCTTCTAGGAGAGCCTTTTGTATTGGGGACCAACAATTGTCTGGAGACTGTCTGCTATTAGTTTCTTCAGGGTTGAAAAGCTGTTTTCTTTCTGTATAGAAACTATCAATCGTTCTTTTGATTTTTTTACTCATTTTGTTAAAGCCTGTAGGGTCTGCCTTCAGAGCTAGGAGGTTACCAGCTTCCTCTGCAGAGCAGTGAAAGGTGTATGGATAAGTAGCTGTCTTGCCAGCCAGCTATAAAAAGCATCGAGGGACTGGAGTTCTCTGGGAAAGAGTTCCCCACCTGGGAGTAACTCAGGCCTATAGGGCTGATCTGGGAAAGTGCATTGTAAAGAATCCCTGCAGTGTGAGATAACGACTACCCTGGGGCTAGACGGTGAGCAGTGAGCGTTTCACTACCCCAAGCCAAAGCCTGCCCTGGGGCTGTGGGTGTTAGCAGTTGAGCAGTGAATTGCCCTGCAGGGACCCAAAGTGTCTGCCCAGGAAGCACAGTCTACTGGGGAAGTTCTATTGCCCCAGGCCAAGCCCCCCACTGTGCCGATTAGAGGCTGCCCAGGCTGTGCCCCCATGCCGTGCAAATTTATAACTGCCCTGAAAAAGCCCAAACTGCAAGATGTGGCTGCAGGGCTGCGTTAAAGTCTGCCTGAGTCACATCCAGGTTTGAGTGGTTACAGCCAGATCTCATTAGGTTCTGGCGTTTTTTAGAGTACCCTCTGTTTTTGGCTTTAATTTCTCTGCCACTTTACAGGTTTATAGTCAAGGCAGAGCAGTTAGCCTACAACAGAATCGTCTCTATAATTTCTCTAGCCACAGAGATCACCCCTGCCCCTGGTTTGCTCAGGAAGCTACTATCTCACTGCCTGTGTTAGTCTGTTCCTGGCTCCTCAGGACAAACCTTTCTTGGCGATCTTCCAGATTGACATCGGCTGGTAAGTTGTAGTGTTTCTAATCTTGAATTTAAGTAGTGAAGAGAGATATTTTTGAGGCTGAATTAAATAGTTGGTTATGAGGGGAATGAGAGGAGCTTAGAAAGTCGTGTATGCCTTCTCTGCCATCTTGGCTCTGCCCCCGGAAGTGAAGAGAGAAGGTTTTCAACCTTGGGAGACTAATAGCAGACAGTCTCCAGACAAAACCACAAAGGGGGATGTAACCTGGTCCCCATCACACAAGGCTCTCTTAGAAGAAGTTATTAAAAAATCTTAAAAGACAGAAGAAAAATGGTGAAAGGAAAGAGAAACTATACAAGAAAGTAACTTCCTGAAATGTGAATTGGAAAAGGTAAAGAACTCCCAGGAAAGTAGGATTTGTGAATTGGAAAAGATAAAGAACTCCCAACAAAGTAGGATTTGTGAATTGGAAAAAGCACTCAGTAAAAAAAAAAAAAAAAAAAAAAAAAAAAATTAGTGAAATTGAAAAAAATTCCATAGAGCAAAACAACTCATTTAAAAACTCAATTGGACATACACAAAAAGAAGTAAAAAAAAAAAAAGCTAATGAAGAAAATAACTCATTAAAAATCAGAACTGAACAAATAGAAATGAATGATTCATTGAGACATCGAATCAGTCAAGCAAAACCAAAAAAATGAAAAATTAGGAAAAAATGTTAAATATTTACTTGGAAAAACAACATACCTGGAAAATAGATCTAGGAGAGATAATCTGAGGATTATTGTACTTCCTGGAAATTATGATGAAAAAAAGAGCATAGATATTATTTTACAGGAAATTATCAAAGAGAACTGCTCAGATGTAATAGAATCAGAAGATAAAATAGGCATTGAAAGAATTCATTGAACACCTTCCAAAAAATACCCTAAAATAAAAACTCCAAGGAATATTGTGGCTAAATTTCAGAACTATCAGACTAAGGAAAAAATATTACAAGCAGCCAGAAAAAAACAATTCAAATACTGATGTGGCACAATAAGGATCACTCAAGATCTAGTTGCTTCCACATTAAGAGATCTAAGTGCCTGGAATCTGATATTCTGAAAGACAAAAGAACTTGGAGTGCAACCAAGAATAAACTACCAAGCTAAGTTGAGCATTTTCTTCAAAGGAAGAAGATGGAAATTTAATGAAACAGATGAATTCCATTTGCTTCTAAGGAAAAAAAAACAGAACTAAACAAAAAATTTGATCTCCAGTCATAGGACTCAACAGAAGCAGAAAAACGTAAAAAGAACTCTTGAGAACTCTATTTCTGTTGTGGATATACATAAAGAGTACATGTATAATTTGATTTTACTGATATAACATTAAAAAAAAAAGGAAGTTGAAATGAAAAGGGGATAATGTCAGAAAAAGGGAAAAGGGGAGATAAAAAGAGGGAAAGTACATCCCATGAAGAGGCAAAGGAAACCTATCATATCTGAGGAAATTTGGAGAGAAGGAGGAACATGTGTGAATTTTACTCTCATCAGAGTTAGCTCAAAGAGAAAATAATTTACGTATTTCGTTTACAGAGAAACTTCTCTCACCTCATTAAAAAATGGGAGAGGAAAAGGGAAAAGGAAAAGAGTAATAAGGGACAGTTACAAGAAAGGGGAATGGATTCAAAGAGGATGGGAGGGATTCTAAAGAGGGAAAGCTGCGTGATGCAATTGGTGCCCATAAGTTTAATACTGGAAAAGGAGGTAAGGGGGAGGGGTAAGAAAAAGAAAAGCAGAATCTGGGGATAATAAGATGGCAGAAAATACAGAATTAGTAATTTTAACCATAAATGTGAATAGGATAAACTCTCCCATAAAGTGGAGGTGGATAGCAGACTGGATCAAAAGTGAGAACCCTACAATATGTTGTTTACAGGAAACCACATTTAAAGTAGGGAGATACATACAGAGTAAAGGTAAAAGGTTGGAGCAGAAGCTATTATGCTTCAGGTGAAGTAATAAAAAAAAACAAAAAACAGGGGTATCCAACCCTATCTCAGATCAAGCAAAAACAAAAACTGATCTAATTAAAAGAGATAAGGAAGGAAACTATATCTTGCTAAAGGGTACTATAGACAATGAATCAATATCAATATTAAACATATATGCACCAAATGGTATAGCATCTAAATTCCTAAAGAAGTTAAGAGAGTTGCAAGAAGAAATAGACAGCAAAACTGTAATAGTGGAAGATCGCAACTTTGCACTTTCAGAATTAGATAAATCAAACCACAAAACAAATGAGAAAGAAATTAAAGCGGTAAATAGAATATTAGAAAAATTAGGTATGATAGATCTTTGGAGAAAACTGAATGGTGACAGAAAGAAGTATAATTTCTTCTCAGCAGTTCATGGAACCTATACAAAAATTGATCATATATTAGGACATAAAGACCTCAAAATTAAATGCAAGAAGGCAGAAATAGTAAATGCTTTCTTTTCAGATCACAATGCAATAAAAACTACATTTACAAAAAATTAAGGGTAAATAGACCAAAAAGTAATTGGATAGTAAATGATCTCATCTTAAAGAATGATGGGGACTTCCGGTTAAGATGGCGGAGAGGAGGCACACAGCTGTGTAGCTCCACGCTTTCTCTCACTATCCATTTCATTACAAGCCTCTGAATTAATGCTTGACTGAAAAAAAACCCCACAAATAGTTACCAAGAGAAGCCATCCTTGAGATTCGCCAAGAAAGGTCTGTCTTTACTGGAGGGCTGGGATGGTTTTAGATCGGGCGCAGGCGGCGGGCAGCGGCAGTGAGAGCACGGGAGCAGACTGGAGAGGGGGTGGGGAGTGATTGCAGCTGTCTCTGCGGGGAGAGCTTCGCTACAGGATTAGATACTTTGCTCCGGCAGCAAGTCAGCAGCCCAGCAGAGAAGCTAAAAACACCGGGGGTGAAGAATTACAACGCCAAACAGCTGGAGTCTCTCGGGACCTGGCCGCCCTCCCCTTTCCCCCCTCCCCCCCACAGTGACTCAGCACACTCTGGGATCTCAGCGAGCAGGTGCAGCACAGTCGGACTAGTGTCTCACTGCTGCCCCCCCGCAGTCTGGAGAGGAAGCTCGGTAACACCACCCAGCCCCTCCCCCAAAGAAAGACTCCAGTTTTTTCTGTTTTTCTTTGCTAGTTTGTCTTTGATTATTAGACAGAATGAGCAAGAAACTGAAGAGGACTTTAACCCTTGACAGCTTCTATACAGATAGAGAGCAGACTCTAAATCCTGAGGAGACTAAAAACAGACAGTCCCCAGGTGAATCCCCAAAGGAGGAGATCATCTGTTTCTCAGCACAGATGAACCTCATAGAAGTAATTAAAAAGGCTCTCACAAGGGAGCTAGAAGAAAAATGGGAAAAGGAGAGGGAGGCTTGGCAAAAGAGCCTGGAGAAGTCAGTTAAAGAGAGAGTGGATAAAGAAGTAAAATCCTTGAAAAATAGGATTGGTGAACTGGAAAACAAAATTGGCGAAATGGAAAAAAATTCCACAGAACAAAAGAACTCAAAGGGACAATTAGAAAAAGATTTTTAAAAAGTGAGTGAAGAAAATACTTCACTGAAAATCAGAATTGAACAATTGGAATTGAATGACTCGAGGAGACAAGAAGACTCAGTCAAGCAAATCCAAAAAAATCAAACAATGGAAAAGAATGTGAAATACCTTCTGGGGAAGACAACAGACCTGGAAAACAGATCCAGGAGAGACAATCTGAGAATCATTGGACTTCCAGAAAAACATGATGAAAAAAAGCCTGGACACTATTTTCCAGGAAATTATCAAAGAGAACTGCCCAGAAGTCATAGGAACAGAGGAAAAAATAAACATTGAAAGGATTCATCGATCACCCACTGAAAGGGATCCTAAAATCAAAACATCAAGGAATATAGTGGCCAAATGCCAGAACCCTCAGACAAAGGAAAAAATATTGCAAGCGGCTAGAAAAACCCAATTCAAGTATCAAGGAGCCACAATAAGGATCACCCAGGATCTGGTAGCATCCACATTAAAAGATCAAAGGACCTGGAATATGATATTCCGAAAGGCTAAGGAACTTGGTATGCAACCAAAAATAACTTACCCAGCAAGAATGAGCATCTTTTTCCAGGGAAGAAGATGGACATTCAACAAAGTAAGCGAATTTCATCTATTTCTGATGAAAAAGCCAGAACTTAACAAAAAGTTTGATCTACAAATATAGAACTCAAGAGAAATCTAAAAAGGTAAAGATTAATCTTGGGAACTATATTTTGACTATATAGATGTATAAAGAATACATGTATACCTTGTTCTAGAAATTGATGTGGAAAGGACATTGTACCAGAAATAGGGTAAAGTGGGGTTAGTACATCTCATGAAGAGGCATAGGAAACCTATTATATCTGAGAGAAAGAATGGAGGGGGATGAATATAGTGGGTATCGTACTGCCTTCAGAATTGGCTTTAAGTGAAAAATCTTAAGACATATTCAATCTATGGTGAAACTTCTCCCACCTCATTGAAAAGTGAGAAGGGAAAAGTGAAAAGGGAAGGAATAAGCTAAGCGGAAGGGAATACGGAAACTGGGAGGGAAAGGGGTAAGATAGGAGGAGGAACTCTAAGGCGGGGGGGAGGGATACTAAAAACGGAGAGCTGTGAGAAGCAAGTGGTGCTCACAAGCTTAATACTGGGAAGGGGGGAAAGGGGAAAGAAGGGAGAAAAGCATAAACCGGGGTTAACAAGATGGCAAGTAATACAGAATTGGTCATTCTAACCATAAATGTGAACGGGGTAAACTCCCCCATAAAGAGGAAGCAGTTAGCAGAATGGATTAAAAGCCAGAATCCTACAATATGTTGTTTACAGGAAACACACCTGAAGTGGGGAGATACATGCAGGTTAAAGATAAAAAGTTGGAGCAAAATCTACTATGCTTCAGGTGAAGTCAAAAAAGCAGGGGTAGCCATCCTGATCACAGATCAAGCTAAAGCAAAAATTGATCTAATTAAAAGAGATAAGGGAGGGCACTATATCTTGCTAAAGGGTAGCATGGATAATGAAGCATGGATAATGAAGCACTATCTATATTAAACATATATGCACCAAGTGGTGTAGCATCTAAATTCTTAAAAGAGAAATTAACAGAGCTGCAAGAAGAAATAGACAGTAAAACTATAATAGTGGGAGATCTTAACCTAGCACTCTCAGAATTAGATAAATCAAACCACAAAATAAATAAGAAAGAAGTCAAAGAGGTAAATAGAATACTATAAAAGTGAAATATGATAGATCTCTGGAGAAAATGTAATGGAGACAGAAAGGAATACACTTTTTTTTCAGCAGTTCATGGAACCTATACAAAAATTGACCATATATTAGGACATAAAAACCTCAAACTCAAATGCAGTAAGGCAGAAATAGTAAATGCATCCTTTTCAGACCACGATGCAATGAAAATTACATTCAACAAAAAGCCAGGAGGAAGTAGACCAAAAATAATTGGAAACTAAATAATCTCATACTAAAGAATGATAGGGTGAAACAGCAAATCATAGACATAATTAATAACTTCACCCAAGAAAACGATAATAATGAGACATTGTACCAAATTGTATGGGATGCAGCCAAAGCGGTAATAAGGGGAAATTTCATATCTCTAGAGGCCTATTTGTATAAAATAGAGAAAGAGAAGGTCAATGAATTGGGTTTGCAACTAAAAATGCTAGAAAAGGAACAAATTAAAAACCCCCAGTCAAACACTAAACTTGAAATTCTAAAAATAAAAGGAGAGATCAATAAAATTGAAAGTAAAAAAACTATTGAATTAATTAATAAAACTAAGAGTTGGTTCTATGAAAAAACCAACAAAATAGACAAACCCTTAGTAAATCTGATTAAAAAAAGGAAAGAGGAAAATCAAATTGTTAGTCTTAAAAATGAAAAGGGAGAACTCGCCACTAACGAAGAGGAAATTAGAGCAATAATTAGGAGTTACTTTGCCCAACTTTATGCCAATAAATTTAACAACTTAAATGAAATAGAAAAATACCTCCAAAAATATAGCTTGCCCAAATTAACAGAGGAAGAAGTAAATATCCTAAACAGTCCCATCTCAGAAAAAGAAATAGAACAAACTATCAATCAACTCCCTAAGAAAAAATCCCCAGCACCAGATGGATTTACATGTGAATTCTACCAAACATTTAAAGAACAATTAACTCCAATGCTAAATAAACTATTTGGAAAAATAGGGATTGAAGGAGTCCTACCAAACTCCTTTTATGACACAGACATGGTACTGATACCTAAACCAGGTAGGCTGAAAACAGAGAAAGAAAATTATAGACCAATCTCCCTAATGAATATTGATGCTAAAATCTTAAATAAAATATTAGCAAAAAGATTACAGAAAATCGTCACCAGGATAATACACTATGACCAAGTAGGATTTATACCAGGAATTCAGGGCTGGTTCAATATTAGGAAAACTATTAGCATAATTGACTATATCAATAACCAAACAAACAAAAACCATATGATCATCTCAATAGATGCAGAAAAAGCATTTGATAAAATCCAACATCCATTCCTAATAAAAACACTTGAGAGCATAGGAATAAATGGACTTTTCCTTAAAATAGTCAGGAGCATATATTTAAAACCATCAGTAAGCATCATATGCAATGGGGAAAAACTGGAACCTTTCCCAGTAAGATCTGGAGTGAAGCAAGGTCGCCCACTATCACCGTTATTATTTAATATCATATTAGAAACACTAGCCTCAGCAATAAGAGTCGAGAAAGATATTAAAGGAATTAGAGTAGGCAATGAGGAAACCAAACTATCACTCTTTGCAGATGATATGATGGTATACCTAGAGAACCCCAGAGATTCTACTAAAAAGCGATTAGAAATAATTCATAATTTTAGCAAAGTAGCTGGCTACAAAATAAATCCCCATAAATCCTCAGCATTTTTATACATCACCAACAAAACCCAACAGCAAGAGATACAAAGAGAAATTCCATTCAGAATAACTGTTGATACCATAAAATATTTGGGAATCTATCTACCAAAGGAAAGTCAGGAATTATATGAGCAAAATTATAAAAAAGTCTCCACACAAATAAAGTCAGACTTGAATAATTGGAAAAATATTAAGGGCTCTTGGATCGGCCGAGCGAACATAATAAAGATAACAATACTCCCTAAACTAATCTATTTATTTAGTGCTATACCAATCAGACTTCCAAGAAAATATTTTAATGATCTAGAAAAAATAACAACAAAATTCATATGGAACAATAAAAAGTCGAGAATCTCAAGGGAATTAATGAAAAAAAAATCAAATGAAGGTGGCCTAGCTGTACCTGATCTAAAATTATATTATAAAGCAGCAGTCACCAAAACCATTTGGTATTGGCTAAGAAATAGATTAGTGGATCAGTGGAAAAGGTTAGGTTCACAAGACAGAATAGTCAACTATAGCAATCTAGTGTTTGACAAACCCAAAGACCCTAACTTCTGGGAAAAGAATTCATTATTTGATAAAAACTGCTGGGATAATTGGAAATTAGTATGGCAGAAATTAGGCATGGACCCACACTTAACACCGTATACCAAGATAAGATCAAAATAGGTCCATGACCTAGGCATAAAGAACGCGATTATAAATAAATTAGAGGAACATAGAATAGTTTATCTCTCAGACTTGTGGAGGAGAAAGAAATTTGTGACCAAAGATGAACTAGAGACCATTACTGATCACAAAATAGAAAATGTTGATTACATCAAATTAAAAAGCCTTTGTACAAACAAAACTAATGCAAACAAGATTAGAAGGGAAGCAACAAACTGGGAAAACATCTTCACAGTTAAAGGTTCTGATAAAGGCCTCATTTCCAAAATATATAGAGAACTGACTCAAATTTATAAGAAATCAAGCCATTCTCCAATTGATAAATGGTCAAAGGATATGAACAGACAATTTTCAGAGGATGAAATTGAAACTATTACCACTCATATGAAAGTGTTCCAAATCATTATTGATCAGAGAAATGCAAATTAAGACAACTCTGAGATATCACTACACACCTGCCAGATTGGCTAAGATGACAGGAAAAAATAATGATGAATGTTGTAGGGGATGCGAGAAAACTGGGACACTCATGCATTGTTGGTGGAGTTGTCAATGAATCCAACCATTCTGGAGAGCAATTTGGAATTATGCCCAAAAAATTATCAAATTGTGCATACCCTTTTCTCCAGCAGTGTTTCTATTGGGCTTATATCCCAAAGAAATAGTAAAGAAGGGAAAGGGACCTGTATGTGCCAAAATGTTTGTAGCAGCCCTATTTGTAGTGGCTAGAAACTGGAAAATGAATGGATGCCCATCAATTGGAGAATGGCTGGGTAAATTGTGGTATATGAATGTTATGGAATATTATTGTTCTGTAAGAAATGACCAGCAGGATGAATACAGAGAGGACTGGCGAGACTTACATGAACTGATGCTAAGTGAAATGAGCAGAACCAGGAGATCATTATACACTTTGACAACAATATTGTATGAGGACATATTTTGATGGAAGTGGATTTCTTTGACAAAGAGACCTAACTGAGTTTCAGTTGATAAATGATGGACAAAAGCAGCTACACCCAAAGAAAGAACACTGGGAAACGAATGTGAACTATCTGCATTTTTGTTTTTCTTCCCGGGTTATTTATACCTTCTGAATCCAATTCTCCCTATGCAACAAGAGAACTGTTCGGTTCTGCAAACATATATTGTATCTAGGATATACTGCAACATATCCAACATATAAAGGACTGCTTGCCATCTAGGGGAGAGGGTGGAGAGAGGGAGGGGGAAAAATTGGAACAGAAACAAGTGCAAAGGATAATGTTGTAAAAAAAAAATTACCCTGGCATGGATTCTGTCAATATAAAGTAATTATTAAATAAAAATTAAAAAAAAAGAATGATGGGGTGAAACAGCAAATTATAGACACAATTAATAATTTCACTCAAGATAATGACTATGATGAGGCATCATATAAAAATTTGTGGGATGCAGCCAAAGTGGTAATAAGGAGAAATTTTGTGTCTTTAGAGGCTTATTTGAATAAAATAAAGAGAAGATCAATGCATTGGGCTTGCAACGTAAAAAGCTAGGAAAAGACCAAATTAAAAACCCCCAATCAAATACTAAACTTGAAATTTTAAAATTAAAAGGAGAAATTAATAAAATTGAAAGTTAAAAAATAACTATTGAATTAATAAATAAAACTGAGTTGGTTTTATGAAAAAATCAATAAAATAGTTAAACCTTTGGTCAACCTGATTAGAAAAAGGATAGAAGAAAATCAAATTGTTAGTCTTAAAAATGAAAAGGGAGAATTTTCCACCAATGAAGAGGAAATTAGAGTAATAATAAGGTGTTACTTTGCCCAACTTTATTCCAACAAATTTGATAACCTAAATGAAATGGATGACTACCTCCAAAAATATAGGCTTCCCAGATTAACAGAGGAGGAAGTAAATTGCTTGAATAGTGCCATTTCAGAAAAAGAAATAGAACAAGCTATTAACTCTCTAAGAAAAAATCCCTAGGACCAGATGGATTTACTTATGAATTCCACCAAACATTTAAAGAACAATTAACCCCAATGCCATTTGAACTTTTAGAAAAAATAGGGATTGAAGGAGTCCTACCAAATTTCTTTTGTTACACAGACATAGTACTGATACCTCAAACAGGGAGGTTGAAAACAGAGAAAGAAAATTATAAACCAATACCCCTAATGAATATTGAGGCTAAAATCTTAAATAAGATATTAGCAAAAAGACTACAGAAAAACATTTCTAGGATAATACATTATGATCAAGTAGGATTTATACCAGGAATGCAGGCCTGGTTCAACATTAGGAAAACTATTAGTATAATTGACCATATTAATAACCAAATTAACAAAAACCATATGATCATTTCAATAGATACAGAAAATCATTTTATAAAATCCAACATCCATTCCCATTAAAAACTCTTGAGAGTATAGGAGTAAATGGACTTTTCCTTAAAATGGTCAGTAGCATCTATTAAAAACCATCAGTAAGCATCATATGTAATGGGGACAAACTGCAACCATTTCCAATAAGATCAGGAGTGAAACAAGGTTGCCCACTATCACCATTACTATTCAATATTGTTTCAGAAATGCTAGCTTTGGCAATAAAAGTTGAGAAAGAGATTAAAGGAATTAGTAAAAGAAAAAGTAATGAGGAAATCAAATTATCACTCTTTCCTGATGATTTGATGGTATACTTAGAGAACCCCAGAGATTCTACTAAAAAGTTATTACAAATAATCCACAACTTTAGCAAAGTTCCAGGATACAAAATAACCCCACATAAGTCATCAGCATTCTTATATATCACTAACAAAATCCAACTGTCAGAGTTATGAAGAGAAATTCCATTTAAAGTAACTACTGATAGTATAAAATACTTAGGAATCTATCTGGCAAAGGAAAATGAGAAACTTTATGAGCAAAATTACAAAACACTTTCCACACAAATTAAGTCTGATCTAACCAACTGGAAAAATATTAAATGCTCTTGAATAAGGCGAGCAAATACAATAAAGATGACAATACTACCTAAACTAATCTATTTGTTTAGTGCTATACCAATCAGACTCCCAAAAAACTATTTTAATGTCCTAGAAAAAATAACAACAAAGTTCATATGGAAAAACAAAAGATCAAGGACTTCAAGGGAATTAATGAAAAAAAAAATCAAATGAAGGTGGCCTATCTGTACCAGATCTAAAATTATATTATAAAGCAGCAGTTACCAAAACCATTTGGTATTGGCTAAGAAACAGTTTAGTTGATTAGTGGAATAGGTTAGGTTCAAAGGACAAAACAGTCAATAACTTTAATACTCTAGTGTTTGACAAACCCAAAGACCCCAGCTTTTGGGATAAGAATGCATTATTTGACAAAAATTGCTGCAAAAATTGGAAATTAGTACGGCAGAAACTAGGCATTGACCTACACTTAACACTATACACCATGATTAGGTCAAAATGGGTTAATTATGTAGGCATGAAGAATGAGATTATAAATAAATTAGAACACAGCGTAGTTTACTTCTCAGACCTGTGGAAAAAGAAGGAATTTATGACCAAAGAAAAACTAGCGATCATTATTGATCACAAAATAGAAAAGTTTGATTACATCAAATTGAAAAGGTTTTGTACAAACAAAACTAATACAGACAAGATTAGAAAGGAAGCAATAAACAAGGAAAATATTTTTACAGTCAAAGGTTCTGATAAAGGCCTCATTTCCAAAATATATAGAGAATTGACTCTAATTTTTAAGAAATCAAGCCATTCTCCAATTGATAAATTATCAAAGGATATGAACAGACAATTCTCAGACAAAGAAATTGAAACTATTTCTAGCCATATGAAAAGATGTTCCAAGTCATTATTAATCAGAGAAATGCAAATTAAGACAACTCTGAGATTGGCTAGAATGACAAGGAAAGATAATGTGGAATGCTGGAGGGGATGTGGGAAAACTGGGATACTGATACATTGTTGGTGGAATTGTAAATACATCCAGCCTTTCTGGTGAGGGATTTGGAACTATGCTCAAAAAGTTATCAAAATGTGCATACCCTTTGATCCAGCAGTATTACTACTGGGCTTATATCCCAGAGATTTTAAAGAAGGGAAAGGGAACTGTAAGTGAAAGAATGATTGTGGCAGCCCTCTTTGTAGTGGCCAGAAACTGGAAACTGAGTGGATGCCCATCAGTTGGAGAATGGCTGAATAAATTGTGGTATATGAATATTATGGAATAATATTGTTCTGTAAGAAATGACCAGCAGTATGATTTCAGAAAGGCCTGGAGAGACTTACATGAAATGATGCTGAGTGAAATGAGCAGGACCAGGACTTCAACAACAATACTGTGTGATGATCAGTTCTGATGGATGTGGCCATTCCAGCAACGAGATGAACCAAATCAATTCCAATAGAGCAGTAATGAATTTAAGCAGCTACACCCAGTGAAAGAATTCTGGGAGATGACTACAAACCATTACATAGAATGCCCAATCCCTATATTTTTGTCTGCCTACATTTTTGATTTCCTTTATAGGCTAATAGTACACTATTTCAGAATCCGATTCTTTTTGTACAGCAAAATAACTGTATAGACATGTATACATATATTGTATTTAACTTATACTTTAATATATTTAACATGAATTGGTCAACCTGCCATCTGGGAGAGGGAGTGGGGGGGAAGAAGGGGAAAAATTGGAACAAAAGGTTTTTCAATTGTCAATGATGAAAAATTACCCATGCATATATATTGTAAATAAATAGCTATAATAATTAAAAAAAAAAAAGAGGGGAAAAAGAAAAAAAGAAAAATAGATTTGGCAAAATGGAAAAAGAAAATAACTTTTTGAAAAACAGAATTGGTGAAATGGAAAAAAAAATCCAATGAACAAAACAACTCCTTTAAAAGTACAATTGGCCAAATGTAACAGGAGATAAAAAAACAAACTGAAGAAATTAGAAGTGAATGACTCAATGAGACATCAAGAATCAGCCAAAAAAACCCAAACCAAACCAAAACAAAACAAAAAAAGAAAAAATAGAAGAAACTATTAAATACCTCATAAGAAAAACAAGTGACCTGGAAAATTGATCCATGAGAGACAATCTAAGAATTATTGGACTACCTGAAAAACATGATGAAAAAAAGAACCTGGACATCATCTTTCAAAAAAGTATCCAGGAAAACTTCTGATATCCTAGAACCAGAGAATAAAATAGCCATTGAAATAATCCACCAATTAGTTTCTGAAAGAGACTTCAAAATGAAAACTCCAAGAACATTGTAGCTAAATTCCAGAATCATCAGATTAAAGAAAAAACACCGCAAGCAGCCAGAAGGAAGCAATTCAAATATTGAGAAACCACAATTTTGATAACCAAGGAACTATCAGGTTCTACTTTAAAGGACAGAGGAGCTTAGATTATGATATTCTAAAAGGCAAAGGAGTTTGGACTGCAGCCAAGAATCAACCATTCAGCAAAAACTAAGTAATCCTTCAGGTGAAAAGATGGATATTGAAGGAAATAAGGGATTTTCAATTATTTTTGATAAAAACCCAGAACAAAAATTTACTTAGTGGTTATGAAAGGATTAAATGATTGTTTTGGAGGATGGAAGAGACATGGCCATGTTTAAAAGCAGTAAGTAAACCAGTAAACAAAGCTATGTAAGAGAGTGTATATTATAGATAGGGCAATCTGCTGAAGGAGAAATAAATGAATAGGGTCATTTGTAGGAAAAAGTATTTGCCATGGTAAGGAGAAAGGGTCATTTCTTCACATGAGAAAAAGGTAATGGAGGAGATATGCAACTGAGGGATATGAAGTGATGAGGTGGGAGCTCTTGGTGAATGGCTTTAATTTTTAAAAAATATACAAATATTAAATATTTACAGATAAAATAAAAGGTATATTAGATGGGAGGGATAAGGGAAGAGGATCCATGGAAAGTTTAAGGAAATGAATATGAAAAGTTTTTTAAGAACTACTGTGGTGAGTGGAATAGTATGTTATTTAGAAAGGTATAGAGCTATTGACTAATGGTAGTGACAGCCCAATTGAAATGATGGAGCATAAATTTGTAGTAGATGCAGAATGATTGCATAAGTTTCTCCAACTGTATTTAATATTTGTGTGTAAGAATCAAGACATCATATCTTGAAGCTGGAGGATAACATCAGTGATGTAATATGATAAGGAGTCAAAAGGACTCAAAAGAATAATATAGTAACATAGTATGGAGTTGAATTTTTTCACCAAAGGGTTAAAGAAAAAGGAATATGGCAAATGTAGGCATGATGGTATAGCAGAGTCATGAGAGGTCAAAAGATAATGCGGATGAAGAGTAAGTATAGTACTGAAAAGCAGAGGGCAAAGTGGAACATCAACAAATTGTGATCAGATATAGGAATTTTGGAGTTCATAAAGATGAAAGCATTTGTGACTAATGTCAAGTGTATGGATATGTGATTGTGTTAAGTGTATGAATATCTTTGTGTATGGCTGAAATGGGGTGAAGAAATAGGTCACGGGTGTGATGACCATGTATTTTAAAATCAGCGGGAGTCAGGAATTCAGGTTAAGGGAAAATCTTGAAGCTTTATTCTTTGTGGAGGTGAAGGAGGATCACGATAGCAATATGAGCAGCTGTTTCAGAACCAGCCAGCAGTCTCTTTCCACCTCTCTCTTCACCCCTCTGCCTCCACCCACCAAAATCGTCATTTCCTATACAACACATCAGGACTTGCACAAAGAGTGGGCGGGGGCCATTCTTTCTCCAAGCATATATATTAATAGAGTATGGTCCAATTACTATTTAGCCTCACGTGCTTGGGACCTCAGTGCATCAACTCGAGCTTCAGCCCATTACACATGGGAACTGAGTAAGATGAGTGACTGGAAGATGTATGTTGATGTCTTCTAGGCTGGAGAAATTGAGGGGGAGAGAAAATTTGTGAGCTGATTGATGACTTAATTGAAGAAGGAAGGAGAGTATCTTAGAGGTCTATATAAAGAAGTTATTAGAATTTTATTATGTTATATATATTATAACTTAGAAGTTATAGAACTTCTAAGGAAGAGAAGTTATTGATGATGTCAAAGGAGAACCTGGAAGTGAGCAAAAGTATTTATTCACTTCCCCTCATCTTGACCTTTCAGTTGAGGAGAATGAATGAAAATACAGTCAGTGCCGGAAAGGATGGGCAAGGTTATTATGTGAAAATTACAAAATAGGAGGAATTAGAAAGAAAAATATATAAGACAGAAACATGTTTTTGCTCATGAAGCAGGCATTCCAGAGAGCACATTATATGGTAACAAGAGAATGTAAGAAATGTAAAACATGGGAAAAAACATAGAGTTTTTAATTTCTTTAAGTTTTTATATATTTTTTCTGTCCATAGTTTCATTTTTTTTACTGTCTTTTCAATATCAAGCAAAATTCAACACGATACATTTACTTGTCATAAAAAACACTAATTTATTTTGTAAGTTCTGCTAATTGTTCCAAAGAAAAAACAAAGAGAAAAGTCTTCTTTAACATATCTTGTAATTAAAAAAAACTTATAAAAATGTTGAAAATATCTCATTGATATGAGAAATTTCATCATTAAACAAACTATTTTCTTCAAATTGCATCTCATTTCCCCCCATGCTTTGAAAGTATGAAGTATTTAATTTTATAAGATCTACTAGTTTCCTTTTCAATGGTCCTTAAAATACTTATTGAATCTTTTGCTTTATTCTCTTACTCTTTCAATAATTTAATATTGCATATTATATAGTTCTGTGATGTTTATTTTATAATTTTATGCTGCTGCTGTATTGTCTCTATCAATTTTTATTACTTTATGCCATATTTTGTTTGCTTGTTCATTGGCTGAAAAAACTTCATTTTTTCCCAGTAGACTCTTCATTGTCAGAATATCTACAAGATATCTTGCTGCATCTCTTCCACACCCAAAGACCCTGTCAAATGACTTTCACAAAAGATGCAGTAATATTACAAATAATGCAGTTGGTTCAAGACCTATATAGTATTTCCAAAACTTAAGTTTCTTGCCTTCTAGAATCATTTCAATGAGCTATTTCAAGGGTAAAAAAGTACCTCTTTTATTGAATAAGAGGTATTTTATCTCATAACTATTCATTATCTAAGTATTATCTAAGTACTCATTGTCTAAGTATAACTAGTCAGAAAACATTTTGTTAACCTTCTTAAGGAATATTGTTTGCTCATCTTCAATGTCTATGCAAAATTAGATTTTCTTTTGGCAATTTCAGCTTATTGAGCATTCTGAGTAGGGATAGGATGCCTTTTACTTAGACCATATTAGCTTACTACTTAAGGGCAAGCTTGTCACTGGACCCAGATGTTCCCAAAGGAGAACGTGAGGGTGGTGACGTTGCACAGTCCTATGTCACTTAATCCAATTCACTTGCATGTCAGGGCTTCACCTCTTTGATGTCATGGTCCTTTTGGAGAATGAAGGACAAAAAAGTCAAAGCCGAACTCTTCTCTGCTGTTTGTTTGGTTAATGTAGCTTTTTTCCTTATCAATAGTCACTTTTGTTAAAATGTTATTTTTCCATATTAATAGTTTTGTATTGCTATTCGAATTTGACTTTAAAGTTGAAGCAGGATTTTCTTGATTGGCTGAAGCTCCATATGTCATACATTTTGATAGTGTTTCATTTTCTTTTATTCCATAAATCTGATTTGTTTGAAATTTGCTAGATCTGGCAAAATTGCAATACTTTTTTTATGAATCTTTTTCCTTGGATAGAAATGTATCAATGGCACTCCATGAATTATCTCACTCATTTAAAAGTAATTACCCCTTTTAGGTAAGACTATTTTTTGAATGAGCTAATAAATCAAGATGGAGCATAAATGACATCTATATTTCTCTGAATCAATTAAAGCCACTTGTGAGACACAAGGAATTTATGTAAAAAGAAGAATCTTTGTAAAAAAACACAGATTGTTTTATATGTACATACCAGCATGCCTGTGACAAAAAAGGCAGTAGCAGCTGTATCAGAGAAGGAAGATCTCAAAGAGGGTCATTGGTTCTATATGTTTCTTGAAGCAGAAGACCCACACTGAGGTAAGTTCAAAAGAAAAGATTTTTATTTTCCCCAATTTTCCTTACTGATACTTAGCCATAGATAGTATAACATAATATGATATTTTGTTATGCAAACTATTCAAAATAAAAAAAATTTGCCTCAACTACAAAGGTCAAAAATTAACTAAAGAGAGTATAAATGTACAAATAGTCATAGATCTTAATAGAAATTTTTACTAAGGGCTAAGAATAACTGTGCTCGAACTCATAACTTTTCACTTAAACTCACTAAAAATGAAGAGCATATAATCACATATTCTACTTAAAATAAGCAAAGTACTGAAACTGTTACAGTAACTTTTTTTTTTTTTGCCACTGACTTCTCTTTATTCTGGATACAATCAACATTTTCCCCCCCATCGCAACTTAAATGAGTTTTGTTTTGTGAAGTAGTATTATTAGATTTCATACAAATAGTCACAGATGTTGTATAGCATTTCAAAGCTACATTTGGTACTCCCTATAGATAGAGGTCTAAGGACAATAATTTAAGCCTGTTTGCTTGTCACAGAAAATTTATCCTTAATTGGCAACAGCTTTGAAAACAAGGGAAAATGTTAATTTCTCTAGCAAGATAGAAACCTATTTCCACTTTTCTGTAGGCAGATGCTTTTCATTATTTTTAAGATGAAGTATTTGGTTAAGTAAAACAGTAGATGTTAGTGTCATCTTCATTTTGTGATAATTGCAGAGCTAGTAAAAGAGTACATTGTCCTTAGGATAATACTTAGTGATTTCTATCACTGAATTAGTCAATAAATTTTTAGGAATGCTTTTTATTGTTGGAATTTTTTTTTAACATTCACTTTAGAATAGTAAGTTTCAGTGCTTTGGAGATCTTTTAGATTGTCTCTCATATGCTTTTCAATTTAGTTACTATTTCTGAAATTTTAAGTCATAAAAGTTTTCTTTTTATAGGACATTTCTCAAGTTTTTATCTTCTTTGTTCTTTAAATAGGAACAAGGATGATGCTCATCTTCTGGTTTCCTCAGTTAATTCTTCAGTCACCATATGTAGGAGGATTTATTTCTTAGGGGACAAAATTTTAATCAAATGAAGGATAGAGGTAATTAAAATCATAAATTACATTTGATTGCATTAAATTGCAAATATTTTGCACAAAATTAATGTATCTTAAATACGAAAAATTTGTCAATTGGGAAAAAAATTTCTATCAGATATATTTAATAATATTTGATATTTAAGATCTACTCATATATGTTACACACATGTATATAATACACACATATTTTAATATGTGTGCTTATGTACTTTATAGGATACATACTTAGAAGTATTTAGATATATGTATATATGCACATATAAACAGTAATATCTAAAACTGCAAACTAAAGTTGTGAGAAGATTTGGAGTCAGAAGATATGAATTGACCAAGATTTGTCAACTGTTAATAACATAATGAAAAATTCCAAATCATAAATAATAAGAGAAATGGAAATGAAACTCAGATTAAATGTATAAATATTTGCAAAAGCTTAAACTATTCAGATTAATCAAACCTGAAATATACCAGATGAATTTATAAATCAATTCACTGAAACATTTAAAGACTTTCAATTAATTCCAATATTAGCTAAACTGCTTGCAAAAATATGAAAAAAGGATCCCACTAACATTTTTATATGATATAATCATACTCCAAAGAGCATGATACCTAAGCCAGAGAGAGACAAAGCTAAAAAGTACATTAATATCCCTAGTACATATAAACATAAAAACATTATCTGATACATTAGCAAAAAGGCTTTCACAACATATTTAAAAGGTTATGCATTATTGTTGGAATCCTTACTAACTGCTAAGTAATTAGAGTTGATCTAATCTTACAAGAAGTTGTTTTGGCCAGAACCTGAAACAAGGTACTAAGTAGAACTAATCAAGACAAGGCTTGTGTTCCCACCTTTACTCAAAGTCCACACCTTAAAGCTCTTTGGGCCAGAGAGCACTATGGGAGAAAACCCATAATCCCATTCTCTCAGAAGAGGCAGATAAAAAGCCAGCGATGAAGGATCTATGGCAGAATACACATTTTTTCCTCTTGGCTGGCTGATCATGCTAGACTCGAGAGAAACGACTCTGCTGCAGAGAACACTTTTGACGGACTTCAGTGGAGCTACGCCAGAAGCCCTCTCTCCGCGGCAAATTGGTGGCTGGGCCCCCCAGAAGGAGATAAGAGAGATCTTCCATCTCTGTTGGAGGCAGAAGAAGGCAGAGGCAGAGGCTGACAGAACCTTTGGATTTGGAGACATCCGAAGGGCTCTAAGCCTCTAAACCGGCTGTCCTCTGAGAACAAACTCCAACATTTGAACTCTAACATTTGGCGCCCAAGCGTGGGAACCAAGGACCCTACTTTCACTGAAGAAGTCTCCAGTGACCAGGAACTGAGTGAGTACAACCTTTTTTGGCTGAAATGGGACAGATCCTAGGTAAAGATTCATCTATTAATAATTTTTAATATGCCACGGGTAACCCTAGAGAACTTCTAAATTTAGTTCTCTATACCATTAATTTTTTAATCTTTGACTGAGAACAAACTCCAACATTTGAACTCTAACAGTGAATGTCATTACTAAATCCCTTTTTACAAATGAGAAAACTGAGGATGAAAGTTCTATAGAAAGCGATGAATTTGATATGAGTGATTCCACACGCCTGTCAGCTGTGAACTCTGACCTTAGTTCTAATCTTGAAGAAAGAATGCAGAGCCCCCAGACTGTTCCTGGTCAGCAAGATGGTGAGTGTTTTCATTTATAATAAAAATACAGTGAATTTGAATCTACTACAGATTTTGTCTTTTCCAGAGTCACTTATTTATCTATTAATAATTTTTAGTATTGAAGTATTTTTAGTTTGAACTTTTATATTAGATTTGTTTGTAGCATATAAATTATTTATACAATCAATAATATGATGCAACTTTGCAGATTTCTGTGCTTGTAAACTCTCCTGTGTTCCCTGGACATTAGTTACATTTTTACTAAATGCAGTCTAGTTGTGTTTGTTTCAATAGCCCAGGAATACAATTCAATTCATGATGATTTCTAAGATTATTTTATTTAAAAAAAGTAAAATCAGTGTGATGTACTAAGATTTTAATCAAGAGTAATTTGATTACAATTGCTTTCAAAAATTTTTACAATAAAGAATTTGAACTAATAACTAATGCATTTAGAGTATTTTTGTTGTGGAAAAGTATTTTATTAGAATTCTTGTTTTTGTCATGTGGGTTTTTCATTTTAATGAAAAAAATGGAGACAGCTTCTGCTCTTAATGTCTAATAGATGTAAAGATCCTTAAAAGATCTAAAAGAATAACTGTCTGCTTCTCTTGTTAAGGTAGATGTTAAATTCACAAAGCTGGAATGTCAACAAAATTTGAGGCACTTAGAAGTTCATCTTCTCTCTTTAGAATTTTAGCACATCATACAAAAACTGTCTTTAAGAACAGAGAGGTTGAACACCTTAAATGATTTCCAAAAATTAATAGGAGATATCCAATGGATGCGTCCAGTATTAGGTTTAACTACCAATCAATTGCAACCCCTATATGACATTTTAAGGGGAGACACTGCTTTAAATTCACCACGCCGGCTTACAAAAGAAGCTCAAGAGACCTTGAGAGAAGTTGAACTGGCTTTATCCAATGTAGTTGAGAGAGTAACTCAAAAACCCTTGGAAATATCAGTTTTTGCTACGAAAGAAGCACCCACAGCAGTCCTTCATCAAGGAGACAGTGTGATAGAGTGGGTGAACCTCCCAGCACAACCAGAACAAAGCCTTACGCCTTACCCAGTGCTTGTGGCTAGAATTCTATTAAAGGCCATTAAGCGAGCAGTACAATTATCTGGGACAAGACCTGACAAGATATATACCTTCTATACAAATGCACAAATTAATGTATGCTGTGAAACCATCCCAGAGTGGCAGATTTTATTGGCCATGGCTCCAAATTTTGCACATGGATCTCCATTAAAGATAACCAGACTACTGCATAATTGGCAATGGATTTTTGAGGAGAAGGTTTCTAAGGTTCCTCTTGAAGGACCAACCATTTTTACAGACGCAGCCAAACAAAATATTTGTGCTGCATACTCTCATGATCTAACTGTAAAAAGAGTAGTCAGAACTCCTTTTCAGTCCACTCAGCAGAACGAATTATATGCGATCATGCTAGCTCTCACTTATTACCCAGGCGACATAAATATAATATCTGATTCAGCCTATTCAGTAGGTGTGGTACAAAGAATTGCCACAGCCCAAATAAAATTTGCAGCTTCTAATATATATCAGCTCTTTAAGGAACTTCAAGAGCAAGTGAGAAAGCATCCAGGAAAGATTTATATCCTGCATGTCCATTCACATAGTGGACTTCCAGGTCCTATTTTTGATGGAAATTCAAAGGCAGATAGCCTTTTAACTATGTTGGCCAGTACGCCTTTATTTCAGGAGGCCCAGGAATCCCATTCTAAATACCATCAGGCTGCTCGAGCTTTGCGTTTACAGTTTGGGATTACAAAAGAAGAAGCTAGGAGCATAGTGAAAAGCTGTACAGCTTGCCTTCCCTTCCACGCTCCTACACTGCCTCCAGGGAAGAACCCTCGTGGTTTGAGACCCAATGAAATCTGGCAAATGGATGTGACTCATTATAAATCTTTTGGTCGTCTGTCTTTTATCCACGTTGTGGTAGACACCTTTTCAGGATTCACTTTTGCCATACCAGCAGCAAAAGAGACAGCCCGAGTGGTCACTGAATTCCTCATTCAAGCATTCGCAATTATGGGTGTGCCACAAGAAATAAAAACAGATAATGGACCGGCATATACCTCCAAACATTTTGAACACTTTTGTGCACAATATAAGATTCTACACACTACTGGCATACCCTTCAATCCTCAAGGTCAAGCAATAGTAGAAAGAAGAAACAGAGACATTAAGACACTCCTCCAAAAACAAAAGAAAGGAGGAGCCACGGGTAACCCTAGAGAACTTCTAAATTTAGTTCTCTATACCATTAATTTTTTAATCTTTGATAAAGATGCACTGGCTCCAGCAGACAGGTTTTATAACCCACCAGAAGAGCAGTGTCCAGTGCGAGCAGCTCCACTATCTTTAGATAATCGCCAGGTGATGTGGAGAGACCCAGAAAGTGGTGAATGGAAGGGACCAGATAGACTAACTGCTTGGGGGAGAGGATTTGCTTGCATCTCTACAGGTGGAGAAGGAATCAGATGGGTGCCTACGAGCCGCATTCGCTTTGTCCATCGCAGAAAGATGGAGCAGACCCTTGAAACAAAGGAGAAGACCCAAGAAATATCGGGTGGTTCTGTTGCTGATTGTGCTCATAAGAATTATTAGATTCCTGGCACATGAACTAATGGACAATGGAATCCTATTGGACTGTTTCTAGGACTTATGGACATGTGTAAATTTTCAGATTGATTCTTGTTATTTGTTACATTACTACTAGCCTGTGTTATATTGCTATGTGCTCATGTAAATTATGTATAATGCCTCCCATATTGATGGATTTATGTATACCATGTATATCTGTTACAAAGTTCTGGCCCATATTGATGGATTTATGTGTACCCCCTCAGAAACCCCCTATGTTTTAAAACAAAAGAAAGGGGGAGATGTTGGAATCCTTACTAACTGCTAAGTAATTAGAGTTGATCTAATCTTACAAGAAGTTGTTTTGGCCAGAACCTGAAACAAGGTACTAAGTAGAACTAATCAAGACAAGGCTTGTGTTCCCACCTTTACTCAAAGTCCACACCTTAAAGCTCTTTGGGCCAGAGAGCACTATGGGAGGAAACCCATAATCCCATTCTCTCAGAAGAGGCAGATAAAAAGCCAGCGATGAAGGATCTATGGCAGAATACACATTTTTTCCTCTTGGCTGGCTGATCACGCTAGACTCGAGAGAAACGACTCTGCTGCAGAGAACACTTTTGACGGACTTCAGTGGAGCTACGCCAGAAGCCCTCTCTCCGCGGCAAATTGGTGGCTGGGCCCCCCAGAAGGAGATAAGAGAGATCTTCCATCTCTGTTGGAGGCAGAAGAAGGCAGAGGCAGAGGCTGACAGAACCTTTGGATTTGGAGACATCCGAAGGGCTCTAAGCCTCTAAACCGGCTGTCCTCTGAGAACAAACTCCAACATTTGAACTCTAACACATTATGATCATATTGGTTTTATTTCAGAAATGCAAAGTTGATTTAGCATTAGAAAACTATAAGTATAATATACCATTAGTATTAAAAATGATAACATGTTAATATATTGATGGATAAAGAAAATTAAATGATCTAATACTATAGAATTAATGGGTCTAAGAACAAGTTATAGAAATAACAAATAATTTCATTAAAAAGAATAACAACAATGAAACAACAACCCGATATTTACTCAATGTAACCAAAGCAATATTTAGGGGAAATTTTATATCTCTAAAAGCTTACATCAATAAATTAGAAAAAAAGAGAACAAATTAATGAATTGGGCATGCAGCTAAAAAAAAAGACTAGAAAAAATACATAGTGAAAATCCTCAATTAAACATTAAGTTAGAAATTCTAAATTGAAGAAGCATTAACTGCTTATGGATAGACTGAGCCAATAAAATAAAAAATGACAATTCTACTTCAATTAATTCAGTTATTCAATGCCATTACCAAACTTCTATTTAAAAAAGAGAACTAGAAAAAACAATCATAAAATTCATCTGCAATAACAAAAGATCAAGAATATCAAAGGAAGTAAGGAAAAAAAATTTGAAGAAAGGTGGCATAGTTGTATCAAATCTCAAACTGTATTGTAAAGTGCTAATAAAACAATTTGAACCTAAGAAATAGAGTAATAAATCAATTTTATTGATTTATTTTTTTATTTATAAACAATACAAAATATTAAATGCCTACAATAATCTAATGTTCCATGAAAGCAAACCCAAACATTTGGAACAGGTTTTTGTGAAAACTCATATTTTCACAAAATTTGTTGGAAAGCTAAAAAGAAGTTTGAACAAAACTTAGTATAAACCAATGTCTTATTTTATGGACCAAGAAAAGGTCAAAATGGGTGATATAAGCAAATTAGGAGAATAATTTACTTATACAATTTATTAATAAGGGAAGAATTTGTGACCAAATATGAGCATTACAAGAAATAAAATGAATAATTTTGATTACAAAAGATTTTGCACCAACAAAACTAAGATTAGAAGGAAAGCAAAAACCTGGGGAAAAGATTTTATAGGAAGTTAATCTGATAAAGGGCTCATTTCCAATTGCATAGAAAACAAGATTAAATTTATAAGAATACTAGTTATTCTCCAATTGATAAATGACCAAAAGGTAAAAACAAGAAGTTTGTAGATAAAGGAATCTATAGTCATATGCAAAAAGGTTTTAAATCACTATAGAGTAGAAGATTCCAAATTAAAGCAAATTTGAGGCATCACCTCCTATATATCAGATTGCAGAAAAAGAAAATGACAAATGGGAGGTTGTGGAATAATTGGACACTAATGCACACTTTAAACATTTTTTTCCTCTTTCAATTTTATAGATGATTTTGCTGTATGTGATATTTTTGGCTACAGACCTAGTTCTTTTGATTTTCAGTAGATTTCAAGACTTGTGTTCTTTTATTGTGAGTGCTAAATCCTGTTAATTTTAATTATTAATTCAGTGTATTTTAATTGTTTTTTTCTTGTTTCTTGCAAAACTTTCTTTGATCCGAGGGTTTCAAAATTTGGCAATAATATTCCTATGTATTTTCTACAAAGAATCCCACTGAGGTGGTGATTGTAGATTTTTCTATTTCTATTTTCTATTTATGTGCTATCACTCCAGGATAAATTTTCTTGGATTATTTCTTCATTATTGTGTCAAAGTTCTGTTGTTGTTGTTGTTGTTTTTTTTTTTTTTTGGTCATACCTTTCAGGCAGCCCAATTATTTTTATGTTTTCTCCTCTTGATCTTCTCCAGATCTGTTATTTTTCTTATATTTTACGTTCTGTTGTATTTTTTCATTCTTTAAATCTGTTTTGTTATTTTTTGGTCTCATAGTTTCAGTGGATTTCCAGAGCCCAATTCTAATTTTCAAAGAGTTAATTTCATCTTTGAGACTCTATGTCCTTTTCTAGATGGTTAACTTATTTTTCATAATCTTGTTTTTCTTGGGTGGTTTTTATTGGTATGTTTGTTTTTATTTTTCCTTCATGTCTCTCATTTTTATTTTTAAATTATTTTTTGAGTTTTTCTATAAATTCTCTCTCGGCAGGGGGCAATTTCACATTACTCTTTGGGGTAGAAGTTCTTTTTACTTCAGTGTCATTTTCTGAAGATGAACCCCAGTCTTCCCTGTTCTTATAGTAAGTTGGGTTCTTTCTTTTGTGCCAACTCATTTTATTTTAATAAGATGTGTTAGTACCTCTACTTCTGGGGTGGGAGATGGTGCCTTCAGCTTCACTTGAGCACTTTCCTCTGACCTGGAATACTCTCCAACAAATTCTGACAGCCAGCAGAGTCCCTGGCCCACTGCCTCTGCACTCAGGGGTGTTCTGGTTTCTTCTCACCCAACATCACATGCCTGTAGCACAGCTGGACCTGGCATTCTTAATTAGCTAAGTTCACTCAGTCTTCTTGGACTCAGACCCAACCTTCACATGCTGTCCAGTAGGTGAAAATTTCTCTGGTTTCTACTAAAGCTCTAGCCAAACTCAGTTCATCGCAGGGCTCATCACTTTATATTTTTGCCTACTAAAATACTCGATCAAAAGATCAAGTTGTGAAGTAATTTGACAATTATGCAGAACAATTTGAAACTGTGCCCAAAGGCGTATAAGAACAATACATATTCTTTGACCCAACAACAGGATAGTATTCCAAAGATATCAGAAAAAAAGGAAATTGACCTATTGTATATTTAAAAAATCAGTTCTTTTTTTTGTGCTACTAAAAAGTTGGAAATTGATGGGATGTCTATCAATTAGAGAATTACTGAAAAAGTTTTCATGTACTATTGTAATGGAATACTATTGTGCTATAAGAAATGATGAACATGATACTTTCAGAAAAACCTGGACTTACATGAATTTATATTAAGTGAAATGACCAGAATCAGAACTTTGTACATAGTAACAATATTATACAATGAGCACATGGATGACTTAACTAATTATTCTCAGCAATACAATGGTCCAAGACAATTCCAATGGATACATTTTGAAAAAAAATGCTATTCACCTTCAAAAAATAATTGGGAATTTAAGTGCAAATCAAAGCAAGTTTTTAAAGAAACATTTTTTCCTTTGGCTCTTTTATCTGTACTTTCTTTCACAATATGGCTAACATGGAAACATTTTTCATAACTGCAGATGGCTAATATGTAACAAATTGCTTGCATTACCATGGAGAAGAAAGGATGAGAGAGAGATAGCGAATTTGGAAGTCAAAATTTAAATAAAGATTGTTAAAAAATTTTCCATGTACTTGGAAAAAATAAAATATAATTCTTTTAAAAAGAAAAATTTGGAAATGGCCAAACATTTGAGAGCACATGTGAACAATGGAATATATTCCAATGAAATAAATGTATGCTAATTAAGAAATAATGAAAAAAGTATATTCAGAAAATCTGAACAAATGTATCTTAACTGATCCAAACTGAAGTGTATAAAATGGAAGTGTGTAAATACTTTTTTTTGTTTTTATGTCAATCAGATATGACTCTTTGTGTCACTTTCAAATACAGTACTACAGAAACTTATATCTCCACTATCTCCAAGTCTGTCAAAACTCATGTTCATTGCTTCTAAAACAATCTCTATTCATTTTATCTCCTGCCACCTTCTTTTCCTTTTGCTTTCAATCTTTCCCAACATCAACATCTTTTTCAATTAGTCCTTCTTTTCATTTAATAGCCAAAATATTTAAGATTCAGATCTAATATTTGACCTTTCAGTGAGTACTATGAATTTATTTAATTATTCACTAGCTTGATATTTTTACTACCCAAAGGACTCTCAAAGGTCTTCTTTAACATGACTCAAGAGTATTATTTCTGTGGTGATCCAGCTTTTCCTAAATTCCAACTCTTACAAACATATATTGCTGCTAGAAAAACTATAGCTTTGGCTATATGGACCCTTGTAAGCAATGTGATATCTATACTTTTTATTAAATTGTCTAAATTTCAACAGCTTTTTCTTCCCCAAGGAACAAACATTTTTAATTTCTTGGCTGCAGTCACCATTTGCAATAATCTTTGAATCCAAGTATATGAAATTTGATTACTTCTTCCATTTGTTCTCCATTCATTGGCCAGAAAGCAATGTGACCATTTGCCCTGTTCTTCTTTTTTTTTTAATGTTAAGCTTCAGGCCAACTTTCACACTCTCTTCTTTTACCCTCTTCAAAAGGCTTCTTAAATTTTTGTTATTTTGCCATCAGAAATTATCGTAGACATATTTGAAATTTTTGACATTTCTCAATGCAATCTTAATTTTGGCTTGTGATTAATCTAGCCTGGCATTTTGCATGCACATACATTATGTGCATTATGCATTATGCTCTGCACATACATTAAATAAATAAAGTGAAAATATATAGCCTTGTTACACTTCTTTTATGATCATAAAATCAATTGCTCCATGTTTGCTTCTAACTGTTGCTTCTTGGCCTGCATATATGTTCCTCTGGAGATAAGATGAGGACATAGCACATTTTATTGTGATCCCTACAGTAAAATGCTTTAGTGTAGTCAAAGGTGAAGAAGTAGACATTTTCTGGAACTCTCTTACTTTCTCCATAATCTAGTGAATATTGGCATTTTTTTCTTGAGTTTCTTTGCCTCTTTGAAAATCAATCTGTCTTCTGGGAATTTTCAGTCCAACTTTTTTGTTGAAATCTAGCTTACGAAATTTTAAGCATAACCTTGCTAGCTTGTGAAATGAATTTAATTGTTTGGTAATTCAAGCATTCTTTGAAATTTTAGGATTGGAGCATTAGCTAATTTTTTTCCATTCAAGGGCTACTGTAGAATTTTCCAAATTTGCTCACATACTGAGTGCAAGTCTTGATTTATTTTTAATTTTTTTGGAAGCAATTGGGTTTAAGTGACTTGGCCAAGATCACATGGTTATATCTGAGGCAGAATTTGAACTCAGGTCCTCCTGACTCCAGGATCAAAGCTTTGTCCCTACTGCTACTTAGCTGCTCTAATGGTAGCACTTTAAGAGCATCATATATTAGAATTTTAAATAGCTCAGTTTGAATTCCAACACTTGCACTAGCCTTATTAGTAGCAATGGCCTAAGGCCATTTGATTTCATTCTCCAGGATGTCTGCTTTTAAGTTAGGAACCATGATTTTTGTTAGTGATGTTAAAATCTTTCTGGCATATTTCTTCACTATGTTCTTTTCTTAATTTTAATAAAACATTTAATTTTAAAAACATTTTTATTTAAAGATTTGAGTTCCAAATTATATCCCTTCCTTCTTCCTTCCCTCTCTGTCTGCTTATAGCTTATCTTGGTTCATAGATCTTACATTCCAAGTTTCTATGCAACAACTTTCCTTTCGGGCTTATACCCCAAAGAGATACTAAAGAAAGGAAAGGCACCTGTATGTGCCAAAATGTTTGTGGCAGCCCTGTTTGTAGTGGCTAGAAGCTGGAAAATGAAAGGATGTCCATCAATTGGAGAATGGTTGAGCAAATTGTGGTATATGAATGTTATGGAATATTATTGTTCTGTAAGAAATGACCAGCAGGATGAATACAGAGAGGACTGGCGAGACTTACATGAACTGGTGCAGAGTGAAATGAGCAGAACCAGGAAATCATTATATACCTCAACAACGATATTGTTTGAGGATGTATTCTGATGGAAGTGGACCTCTTCGATAAAGAGAGCCTTAATTGATCAAAGATGGACAGAAGCAGCTACACCCAGAGAAAGAACACTGGGAAATGAATATAAACTGCTTGCATTTTTGTTTTTCTTCCCGGGTTATTTATACCTTCTGAATTCAATTCTCCCTGTGCAACAAGAAAACCGTTTGGTTCTGCACACATATATTGTATCTAGGATATACTGCAACCCATTCAACATGTAAAGGACTCTTGCCATCTGGGGGAAGGGGTGGAGGGAGGGAGGGGAAAAATCGGAACAGAAGTGAATGCAAGGGATAATGCTATAAAAAATTACCCTGGCATGCGTTCTATCAATAAAAAGTTATTAAAACATTTAAAAAAAACAACTTTCCTTTCATCACTAGACACATTCATACTTCATATAATGACTAGTTTTTGTAAGAAAAAGCAACTTTCAAACATTTAAGAACTCTGATCAGCTCAATAATAGCTATGACTTCAGAGGTCCTATGATATGTCTTCTGACAAAAATGTAATGAACTTGAAAAGTAGAATGAGATAAATATGTTTGGACATGCACAAATTGAAGCTTTATTTCACTTGGCTATATTTATTTGTCCATAAGGAAGTTCTTTTTAAATTTAGTGATGGGGATTTATGAGGAGAAAGAGTCATGTAACAATGATGGCAAAAAAACAAAAAAAAAAAAGACAAAAAAAAAACCAGAAGAAAAAAAAGGCATCAAAACCATTTTACAAAAATGCTCAGAAGTTAATAAAATGGAGGTCAGAAAAAGAGCTGAACAGTTTATAACATATAAGTTGAACAACTTTTATTCTAATATGAATTTTTTATAATCCTTTTTTGCATTTGGAATTATGTTAGTATTTATAAAGTTTAGAATAACAAAAAAATATATATTAATGCAACACAGAGCTCAAGTCATTTGCATAGATACCCTTTACTCATTAATAAAGAATGACTACTCAGTGTATCTGGGCCTGCATAAACATTGGAGTTGGCAAATATTTTGGATGGCATAGTTTCTAGTTCTCTATTTCAGCTTCAAGAGAGGAAGCATGAAATTCCAAGTTATCTGTCTCTGGGGGGGAAAGAAACACTCAAGAAAAAAATCTAATGTGTAGAGGGACCAGTTCGTCAATCATGCCCATATTTCCAAATTAAAGCAGGAGAGACTTTAAGAGATTTCCTATTAGATGAGATTGAGGCCCTTTTTCTCTTTATTGAGCTGAGGTACTTAGGTCCTCCTTAGATGACTTATTCTGTGAGTCTGTTCTAATTTAGATAATTTCTCAGATTGTGTTTTGCTATTGGCTTATATTATGTATAATATCCACAATAATCCAGATAGTGGCTAGGATGAATGCATTTATCTGCTGCATACTATTTTCTGTGATCTTTTCACATCTGGCATTTGATGGAAATGGAAATAAATCTTTGGATATAAAGTATGTAGAACATATTAGGTGCTTAATAAATGTTTCTTTCCTTCTCTTCCTCTTTCTTAAAGGGATAATGGCTAGGAATACAGCCTGAATCTGAAAATTATACATTTTACACTAATACAGTATTTAGGAGGACAGATAACAATAATCTAGCTAAGCAGTCCCCCTCAGGATAGCAGAATGGGTAGACTTGAAATTCCAACTTCTTTCTTTTTTCCTGGAAGGAATTAAATTCTTCCTTGGAAAAAAAGAGCATAGAAGAAACTTTAGAGGTAGACTGCTGCTTCAAGTCTCTTTCCATTTTTATCCATTATTGATTCAGACACTAAAGTGATATTCTTAAAGTACCAATCTATTTATGTCATTTCCTCTCCCACTCAGCAAGCTCCAGTGACTTTCTACTGCTTCCAGAATCAAATATAAAATATTCTGTTTGGTATTCAAAATTCTTCAAAACTTACTCCTCTCTTATTTTTTTGGTCTTCTTATACCTTAATCTCTGACTCTTGATTCAGTGTCCTTAGCCTCCTACCTATTTCACAAATGAGACATTTCATCTCTGTTCCAAAATTTTTCCCTATCTGTTCCCCATGTCTGCAATGCTTTCTGTTCTCTGCTTCAACTACTAACTTCCTTGGTTTTTGTCAAGTCCCAACTTACTCCTATAGGAGTCAATCCCTCTTAATTTTACTGCATTACCTCTTACCTATTTTCTTTCTTTCTTTCTTTCTTTCTTTCTTTCTTTCTTTCTTTCTTTCTTTCTTTCTTTCTTTCTTTCTTTCTTTCTATCTATGTGTGTGTGTACATATTTGTTTACACTTTGTCTCTTTGCATCTTTTTGTCTACCTAGTGCCTAGCATGGAGTAATGTAGTGTGAAGACAATGTGAAGTACATCCTTTCTTTTATATCCTCAGTGCTTGAATTTTATTTCTATAAAAAGGGAAACAGATTCACAAATAATAATAGTAATGATAAATAGGAACTTCCAGGTTACAAGATTTAAGTCTAGACATTTTCTCTGTTCTCTTCTAATTCTCCCCCATTATCCTTCCCCACCCCATCCCAAAGTGAAATTATGCACCAGAGATACAACCATTATAATTCTTGCTATACATTAAGAAACCAAGAAGTCTAATAAGGTAGCAGTTTTATGAATTAACAGGAGTGAATGCCAGTGCTTAACCTGATCACTCAATATTTACTCTATCCATCAGAAGAAGAGAATCAGCATTCAGACTACACTAGGCCTAAAGAAAAGGGCCAGTCATGGCAGCTAGGTGATGCAATGGATATACCACCAACCTTGAAGTCAGGAGGACCTGAGTTCAAATCTGGTCTCAGACAATTAAAAAACTTTCTAGCTGTGTGACCCTGGGCAAGTCATTTAACCCCAACTGCCTCGGCAAAAAAAAAGAAAGAAAGAAAAAGAAAAGGTCTAGTCTAGCTTTAACAGAAGTCACTTATAGGAATGACTGAGGCTAGTGAAAAGTGATTTTCCTTTAATATGGGAAGACTGAGGAATTTTAAAGGCCCATTCCCTGAGGATACTCACTATCATAGGGAAGGTATCAAAAGTATGTGTAAGAAGAGTATGAGGGGGGAACAACTCTAAAACCATTAATAAATTGTGGAAGACTAATAATAGTGAAAAATCTAGAGTTGAAGTATGTACTTGGATCTATAAATCAACAGGGAAGATATTAAAATAGAATGGAAAGATTACCAATACTTCTAATAGACTGTAAATATCATTAAATAAATTTTTCAACATAAGAGAACTGAATCAATAATAGTTGAATCAGGAAATCCTGGAACTCATAAAAGCAAAAAAAAAAAATCAAAAGAAGTTTAAGGGGAACAAATGGCAGAATTTGTTTTACACAGCTGAAATAATTAGCAGAATACAAACACTTGAATGATGACAATCTTCAAATAATTGGTTATATAAATAAACTGGAGTAAGAAAAAAATCAAACAAGATGCAAAACACAAGACTATTTAAAGAATACATTATTGAAATTCAAGCAATATATATATGTGAATATATATATATATATATATATATATATATTATATATATATATATATAAAACTTAAAAATCATAAGCCACCTAAAACATCATAATACAGGAGAAATGAGGAAACTGTTCAGAACTTCCATGTACAGTAAACAAAGTGACAATCAAAAGGATACACAGAATAACTCCAGATTCTAACAGATAATAACTAAACAAAATGAAAACTATGTTTCAAACTTTAAGATATATAGTGGTTTAGTTAAAAAATTCCACTGGCAGCCATGAGTTGGAGAATGACTGAATAAGTTATGGTATATGAATATGGAATCTTACTGTTCAATAACAAACAATCAGCAGCATGATTTCAGAAAGGCATCTAGAGATTTATATGAACTGATACTAAGTGAAATGAGTAGAATCAGAGAACATTGTACACAGCAACAACAAGATCATTCAATTATCAATTCTGATGGACATGGCTCTTTCAACTGTGAGATGATTCAGGCCAGTTCAAATGGTCTTGTGATGGAGAGAGCTATCTGCGCCTAGAGAAAGGACTGTGAGACCTGAATGTGGATCACAACGTAGTATTTTCACTTTTTGTTGGAGTTGTTTGCTTGCTTTTTTTTCTTTTTGATCTGATTTTTTCTTTCTTTCTTGGGCAGCATAATGTATAGAAGAATTGCACATGTTTAACATGTATTGGATTACTTTCTGTCTAGGAAAGTAGGGAAGGGAGAGAAAAAAAATTTGGAACATAAGGTTTTGCAAGGAGAATGTTAAAAACTATCTCTGCATATGTTTTAAAAATAAAAAAAAGCTTTAAAAATAAAAATTTCCACCAACAAATATCAAAGTCCAAATGAGCAGGAGAAAAACATTAAAAGAAAAAGAAAATTTTAATATTATAAGACTATTCTGATCTGACTACTGTAAATTTAATAATATAAGACGAGGCTACAGAATAGAAAATAATAGCATACTCTGACAAAGAAGTTCAAGAGCCAACCCAAAGTAATCCCCCAAAAATGTAAGAATCAGTTTAACAAACTAAAAAAATCAAACAAATCCAACCAAACAAAAAATACATAATATCTGAATCAATAAAAGCACAAGAGTCAATGATGCATACAACTACCAAAGAAAGTATATGTAAGGAAATCAATTACTCAACCATTAGAAACTATTAAAAAAAACAAACAAACAAACAAAACCTGGATGAGGAAGGACTTCCAGGAGACAAAACTGTGAAGTGAGCTGTAAATTGTATAACACATTAACCTCCAAACAACAATAAAATAGCACCCTAAAACAAATTCTGTAGTAACAAAACCCGAAAAAGATTGAATGAGCCCAAGAAATTTTATCCCAAGAAACTCAGAATATTGGAAGAAAAAATCTCTCTCACTTGACTTGAGGGGAGAACAGGAAACATCCCAGCAAGGCAGCAGCAAGTCCCATCTCAGCAAACCAGTGGAAGATCCTGAGCCCCAGTATAGTGGAGCAGAAAAACACCAACACTAGGAACCCACACTTGTTTCAGCATTGTACCCTTCAACTCTGAGAGTGTTTTAGTGTTCTAGGGCAAGCCTAATCCAAAGCAAATAGACAATCTCCCATAGCTAAATCTCCATATGCTTCAGTGTATCCCTAGAAAAATGCAGAAACAATCCAGTGGTCTCAACATATTTCTAATACCACATCAGATACCAGTTCAGCATCAGGCAATCTGCTAGACTGTTAAGGCTTCCAATGGATTCCAGCCACTCACCACCATAACCTCTCAATACAGCATCAATGAGGGTTCCCAGTGAGTCTCAGATCAACTTCACTGCAGCATCAGATAAATAGGGAATACAGCCTCTGGCATAAGAAGCCTAAGAAAGTGCCCTTTCAAACCAGAATTAGAGGTCAAATTTAACAGAAAGGAAAAAGGGGAAAAGGATGAGCAAAAAGAAGAAAAAGGAGGAGGATGAGGAGAAGGAGGAAGAAGAGAAGAAGGAGGATAAAAAAGAGGAGAAGAAAGAAGAGAAGAAGATGAAGAAGAAGAAAGAGAAGAAGAAGGAGAAGGAGAAGAAGAAGAAGAAGAAGAAGAAGAAGAAGAAGAAGAAGAAGAAGAAGAAGAAGAAGAAAGAGAAGAAGAAGGAGAAAGAGAAGAAGAAGGAGAAGGAGAAGGAGAAAGAGAAGGAGAAGGAGAAGACAAAACCTGAAAGAAAAATGAGAAGTGGTCTCAGGCCCCAAAAGAACTCATGAAAGAGCTCAAAAAAGAGCTTAAAATTATATAGGAGATGTAGAAGAAAAATTTGGAAAAGTGATTAATGCAAGAGAATTATGAAAAAAAGTCAGTATCTTTGAAAAAGAAAACCATTGTTTAAAAAGTAGAATTGGCCAAAAGGAAAAGGGGAAACAAAAATTCACTGAAGAAAAAGACTCCTTAATAAAAAAACTTCCAAAAAGAAGTACAAAAGCTAATTGAGGAAAACAGTTCCTTAAATGTTAGAAATGAGAAAATGGATGCCAACCAATTCTATGAGACATCAAAAGTCAATCAAATTCAAAAGAATGAAAAAAATGGAAGAAAATTTAAAATGCCTCACTGGAAAAACAACTGTCCTGAAAAATTGATCTAGGAAAGATGTCAGAATCATTGTACTACCCAAATGTTACAATTTAAGGTGGTACATCTGGATAGCATCTTTCAAGAAATTATTTTTAAAAACTGCCCTGATATCCTGAAAACAGAGGGCAAAAAAAGGCATTGAAAGTATCCATAAATCATATGAGGAAAGAGATACCAAATAAAAATTCAAGGGAACATTATAACCAAATTTCAGAACTATCAAATTAAGAAAAAAATATCAAAAGTGACCAGAAAAAATATTCAAATATTGGGGAGCCACAATCAAGATTACAAAGAGCTTGATGGCTGCAGCATTAAAAGATATGACATAGAACAATATTTTTCTAGGTAAAGGAATGAGTATTATGCTAAGAATCACCTACTTGGCTAAACTGAGCATATATATATATCAAGGGGAAAATGCTCATTCAATGAAACAGAAAGATTTCAAGTTTTCATGAGAAGACCTGAATTATACCAAAAATTTAATCTCTAATATTAGGATCCAAAAGAAGCATAAACAGGGCAAAGAAAGCATAAAGGATTTAATAAAACTAAACTGTTTATATTCATAGATGGGAAAATGACACTTGTAATTCTTAAAAATTGTATCAGCTTAAAAATAGTATAACTGAAAGGAATACATACACACACACACTCATATACACATTCACACACACACACATATACAGTAAAAGTATAAGGTGGTTTTGAATAAATGGCATAAAAATCATTACAGGATGAGAAAGAGAAATACCTGGATTGCTAGAAGAAGGGAGAAGTAGAATGGGAAAAATTATTTCATATGAAGAGTCAAGAAAGACCTATTATAATGAAAGGAGAAGATGGAAGAGTAGTCTATGAGCATTGCTTTAACCTTATTTTCATCGGTATTGACTCAAAGAGGAAATAATATGCACAATTAAATATAGAAACATATTTTATCTGTAATATTCTTCTCTAAAATATATTGTTCTCTGGGAGCAGGTTTCTTGGGGGGCTTCTGGAGACAGCCTTAGTTTCAATTCAAAGTAATCACCCCAAATGCAGCCAGGAATTAAAGTCCAAATCCTTTATTGTTTCCTTCAAAATAGCCTGGTTAGCTTTCTTAGAGGCCTATTTCTCTCCTTGGTTCTGAGAGTTCTTGCCGCTAGTCTTTTGTCTCTTCCAGCTTCTGCCACTAGCTCCTTCCAAATGTCTCCAGCCATCACAGGAGTGGAAAATGGAATGAATCTGTCTCCGCCTCTGAGAGTGGGCTTGTGTGTCTGGCCCTGAGAACTTCTTGCTTATATGCTGTACACTAAGTACATACCAATCATTATATCACGGGGAAACCATTATTTATTGTAGGATTAAATCAATTCTAAACTAGATTTAAACATTGTCTCCTCAATTCCACTTAGCACCTTGTTTCAAGTTCTGGCCCATAACATCTTGTAGGATCAGATCAATCATACTGAACCATCCTAAATTAGATAATTATTGTCTCTATCAATTCCACTGTTTAGCACCTTGTAAGAATCCTAACATTACCTAACAGGACAGTAGAAGGGGTGGAGATTAAGTAAAGGGGTTGGAGGGATTAAAGAAAGGAAGGCAGATCTGGGGAGGTTTGAGGCAGAAACAAAACACCAGTGAGGAGGGAAACAGTGAAAGGAGGAAAAATAGGAGAGTGGAAATGCACAGATGGTAACCATTACTGAGAAGAGAATGAGATTGACTTTCCCATAAAGTGGATTAAAAAACCAGAATCCTTTAATATGTTGTTTACAAAAAAAGATACTTGGAGCAGAGAGACATACAAGATTAAAAGTAAGAGGCTAGAGCAGAATCTATATTGCTTCGGCTGAAGTTAAAAAAAAAAAAAGAAAGAATAGACAAAGAAATAAGAAAACTACATCTTACTTAAAAAAAAATCATAAACAATGAAGCAAAGTCAATACTAAACATAGTTGCACCGAGTAGAATAGCATCCAGATTCTAAAAGGAGTTAAGTAAGTTACAGGAACAAATAAATGGCAAAATTATACAAGTGGGGAATCTCAACAGTCCCTTTGCAGAACTCCAGAAATTCAACCAAAAAATAAACAAGAAAGAAACTATGGAGATAAGTAGAATATTAGAAAACTTAGATATGGCAAATCTTTAAATAAAAGTGAAAGAGAAAAGAAAGGAATATATCTTTTTCTGAACTGCACATGACACCTATATAAAAACTGACAACATAATGCGGTGTAAAAACTCAAAATCAAATATAAAAAGGCAGAAACAGTAAATGTATATTCTTTTAGATCATAATGCAATAAAATTACATTTTAAAGAAAGAACAGTAGAAAAAAATAGTAAAAACTAATTAGCAACTAAATAATTCCAAAGAATAAGTCATTCAATTGATAGAAAAATATGGAAACAGTAATTTCATTAAATATAATGACAACAATGAGACAACATGCCAAAATTTATGGGCTGCAACCAAAACAGCCTCTAACTTATTTCTTTAAATTCTTACATCAAGAAAATGGGAAACAAAAACATGTAAATGAACTGGGCATGTAATAAAAATTTTAGGAAAAAATAAAAGTCTCCAATTGAGTACCAAATTGGAAATCCTGAAAAATCAAAGGTAAAATTAATGATTGAAAGCAAAAAAAAAAAATTTGGTTAATTTGATTTAAAAAAAGAAAGAAAAAAACTAAATATCTAGTATCAAGCATGAAAATAGTAAAATCACCACAAATGAAAAAAAATTAAAGGAATTGTTAAAAAACATTTTTTGCCCAATTTTATTCCAATGAATATAAAAATTTGAATAAAGTTGATGAATATTTATCAAAATATAAATTATTTAGATTAACAGGTCAGGAAACAGGATGCCTAAATAACCCCATTAGATGACTAATAAATTCTCTAAAAAATTTCCCCAGTGCCAGATGGGTTCACAAATGAATTGTACCAAAATTGTACCAAAATTCTTTAAAGAACAATTAATTCCAATGCTATATAACCTGTGTAGGAAAATAGGAAAAGAAATATTCCCACCAAATTTCTGTTATGCACAAATATGGTGCTGATATCTAAACCAGGAAGAGCTAAAACAGAGAAAGAAAATTTTAGACCAGTATCCCTAATAAGGATTGATGCAAAAATTTTGAACAAAATATCAGCAAAGTAATTATAACACTATATTACAAGATTTATGTACAATGACCAGGAAGGATTTATACTAAAGACATATGATTGATTTAATATTAAGAAAACTATCAATATCATTCACCATACAAGTAACAAAGCCAGCAGAATTTGTGAGATTTTTTCAACACATGCTGAAAAAGCTTTTGTCAGAAGATCAGACCTATTCCAATTAAAAACACTAGAGAACATAGGAATAAAGGAAGGTTACTTTAAAATGATAAGCAGTGTCTATCTAAAACCATTAGTAAAAATTATCTATAAGTAGGATAAATTAGATCCCAATCAGATCAAGGATGAAGCAAAGATGCCCTTTATCATTACTATTATTCAATATAATACTAAATATATTACATATAACAAGAGAAGAAAAAGATATTTTAAAAATTAGAATAAGCGAAGAGGAAAGAAAACTATTGCTCTTAGCAGATGATATGATAGTATAATTGGTCAATCTTAGAAAATCACCTAAAAACTACTTGAAATAATTAACAACTTTAGCAAAGTTGCAGGATATAAAATAAACTCACATAAATCATCAGCATTTCTTTATATGGTCAAAGAAATCCAGCAATAGATGGAAAGAGAAATTCCATTTCAATTAACCATAAACAAAATAAAATGCTTGGGAATCTACACTCGAGAATTATGAGACAATTACAAAAACGTATAAAACTATTTCTCACAGAAATAGATCTATACAAATAGAAAAAAAAAATCAATTACTTATGGGTAAGTAGAGCCAAAACAATAAAAATGACAATACTGCTTAAATTAATTTACTTATTCAGTGCCATACCAATCTATTTACCAAAAAATTTTGACAAAAGTAGAAAAATAACCAAAAAATTTATCTGAAAAAACAAAAAAATCAAGAATATCTTGGGGATTGATTAATGAAAAAACACAAAAGAAGGTAGCCCAGAATTATCAGATCTCAAGTTATATCATAATCACCAAAACTGTCTATTGCTGGATAAGAGAGTGATGGACCAGTGGAATAGATTAGGTACACAAGACACAGAGGTCAGTGACTATTGACTAGTTTTATCAAACTAGTGTTTGATAAAAACCTATGACCCCAGCTTTTGGAATAAGAATTTGTTATCTGACAAAAACTGCTGGGAAAACTGAAAAACAAAAGGGCAAAAATTAGATATAGACCATATATACCACCATACTTTGAAGAAGGGAAGAATTCATAATCAAACAAGAAACAGAGACCATTATGAAGTGTAAGGCAATTTTGAATTTAAATTTTGAAATTAAATTTTAAAAGCTTCTGGATCTTTCATTCCATTGACAAAAGTGAGTTGAAACTGTTCAGAAGGATATTATAATAGTCCCTCTTCTGGAACTGGAGGAAATATAATAAGATAATGACAAAGAAGATCCTTCCATTCTTCCTCTTGGCAATCTCTCCAAGAAGACTTTTCAGAAGTAAACAATAGCTTCTTCAAAAGAAATGCCTGAACAGGAGCAATAACTGCACAGGGGCCACCTTCAAGTTGTTCCAGTGCAGAACCTTCTGATTCACTAAACACAAATCCTTGAGTCCAGCGGCAGAAGATGGTGTCGGAGAGGCCGGGGCTGGACTTGGGGCCCCATACCAGCTCCATCAGCTCTTTCGTCAGTTCGGACATGATGAAGTGCCGGCGAACGGGTTTTCGCTTCCAGGCCTCTCGCTCCTTTGCCTTGGGACTGCAACCAAGGATTATGACCCAGATTCAAGAATGGGCAGTTGTAAATATTTCCCCCACAAATACATCACAGCTTTGCCTGCAGGGTAGTGGGGATCCTGGTCACAGTTCCAAGGGTCAGAAAAGTACTTATGATCACCTGGTATAGATAAGTGCACAATGAGAGTATGAAACATGTCTCTCTCTAGATAATATTATATTGAAAAAAACAAAAACTAACAACTTGACAGGAATTGCCTCTAAAAACAAGAGTACAAAAATCTCGGTAACTTGGAAAAATGCCTTTCCATCCCAAAAGCAGAGTTTTGCTTTAGCATAGAGTTAGAAGTTAAGAAATAGGCTGAAAATGAATAAATTTTAGTTAATGATCCTATTGAAAATTATTAGGGTTGCAGAGAACATCGAAACACAAACTGAGAAAGAAACAACAAAGTAAAATCTTCTCTATTCAAAACTTCAAAAAAATATATATTGGCCCCAAGCCATGGAAGAGTTCAAAAAGGATTAGGAGAAAAATTTGGAAGACAAATGAGAGTCATGTAAGAAAATTAAGAAAAAAAGAGTCTTGGTAAAGGAGGCACAAAAGAATTACTGAAGAAAAAATAAATTAATACCAGAATAGGCTAACTGGTAAAAAGAGGCACAAAAATCCATGAAGAGAATAATGTTTTGAAAAAGATAACTGGCCAACTGGGAAAAGATGTATAAAAATTCACAGAAAAGAACTCTTGAAATACAAAATTGCCCAAATGAAAAAAGAGGTATAAAAATCTACTGAAGAAAAGAATTCCTTAAAAAGTAGAATTGACCAAATGGAAAATGAAATAGAGAAATTCACTGAAGAAAATAATTCCTTAAAAATTAGAATTATGCAACTGGAAAGTTATGACCACATGAGAAATCAAGAAATAATAAAATGAAATCAAAAGAAAAAAAAATAGAAGGAAATGTGAAAAAATTCATTGGAAAAAACAACTGACCTGGAAAATATACATGAGAGATAATTTAAGAATTATTAGGCTAGAGGGTGAAGCCAAGATGGCGGAAAGAAGACATGTCTTTTTCTGAGCTCTCCACATGACCCTCACACTAACAGGAAATTCAGTTTCTGAACTGATTTTGGAGTGACGGAACCCATGAATATTGGGAATGTAACAAATTATCAGCAGAAGATAATTTTGAAGATCTCCAGAATAGATGTTTCTTGCTGCACAAGAAAAACCGAATTTAGAAATAAGGAAAAAATAATCTGAGAAGGAAAACAAAAATGCAAGTGGAAAATAACAGAAGGAGTGGGAATGTTATGTTGTGATCCGCATTCATTTCCCATAATTTTTTCTCTGGGTGTAGCTGGTTCCCTTCATTACTGAAAAATTGGAAATGATTTGGTTCATCTCATTGTTGAAGAGAACCATATCCATCAGAATATATCATCATATAGTATTAGTGCTGAAGTGTATAATGATCTCCTGGTTCTGCTCATTTCACTCAACATCAGTTCCTGTAAATCTCTCCAGATTTTCCTGAAATCATCCTTCTGGTCATTTCTTATAGAACAATAATATTCCACAATATTCATGTACCACCATTTATTCAGCCATGGGCTGATGGGAATCCATTCAATTTCCAGTTTCTAGCTAGGGCTACAAAAAGGACTGCCACAAACATTTTTGCACATATGGGTCCTTTTCCCTTCTTTAAGGTCTCTTTGGGATATAAGCCCAGTAGTAACACTGCTAGATTAAAGGGTATACACAGTTTGATAACCTTTTGAGCACAGTTTCAAATTGCTCTCCATAATGGTTGGATCCATTCACAACTCCACCAACAATGTATCAGTGTCCCAGTTTTCCCACATCCCCTCCAACACTCATCATTATCTTTTCCTGTCATCATAGTCAATCTGACAGGTGGCTAGTGGTATCTCAGAGTTGTCTTAATTTGTATTTCTCTGATCAATAATGATTTGGAACACCTTTTCATGTGAGCAGAAATAGTTTCCATTTCATCATCTCAAAATTGTCTGTTCATATCTTTTGACCATTTATCAATTGGAGAATGTCTTGATTTCTTATAGAGTCAATTCTCTATATATTTTGGAAAAAATAGGTCTGTTTCAATTGGACATGGAGGGAAGTGGACTAAGCAGCAGGCAAGCTAAGCACAGATGCCTAGTCCAAGCAGCACACAGTTCCAGTGAAGTGCGGGCTCCAGACACCAAAGAATCTACTGGGAAGAATCTATAGCAGTGTTGGCTACTCTGTCTTGGTTGCAGGCCAGTAAATTTCTTTTTTTTTTCCATTTTTAAAAAAATTTTTATTTAATAATTACTTTATATTATCACTCATTTCTGTTCCGATTTTTTTTTCCCTCCCTCCCTCCACCCCCTCCCCTAGATGGCAAGCAGTCCTTTATATGTTGGATATGTTGCAGTATATCCTAGATACAATATATGTTTGCAGAACCGAACAGTTCTCTTGTTGCATAGGGAGAATTGGATTCAGAAGGTATAAATAACCCGGGAAGAAAAACAAAAATGCAGATAGTTCACATTCGTTTCCCAGTGTTCTTTCTTTGGGTGTAGCTGCTTTTGTCCGTCATTTATCAATTGAAACTCAGTTAGGTCTCTTTGTCAAAGAAATCCACTTCCATCAAAATATGTCCTCATACAATATCGTTGTCGAAGTGTATAATGATCTCCTGGTTCTGCTCATTTCACTTAGCATCAGTTCATGTAAGTCTCGCCAGTCCTCTCTGTATTCATCCTGCTGGTCATTTCTTACAGAACAATAATATTCCATAACATTCATATACCACAATTTACCCAGCCATTCTCCAATTGATGGGCATCCATTCATTTTCCAGTTTCTAGCCACTACAAACAGGGCTGCTACAAACATTTTGGCACATACAGGTCCCTTTCCCTTCTTTAGTATTTCTTTGGGATATAAGCGCAATAGAAATACTGCTGGATCAAAGGGTATGCACAATTTGATAATTTTTGGGGCATAATTCCAGATTGCTCTCCAGAATGGTTGGATTCGTTCACAACTCCACCAACAAAGCATTAGTGTCCCAGTTTTCCCGCATCCCCTCCAACATTCATCATTATTTTTTCCTGTCATCTTAGCCAATCTGACAGGTGTGTAGTGGTATCTCAGAGTTGTCTTAATTTGCATTTCTCTGATCAATAATGATTTGGAACACTCTTTCATATGAGTGGTAATAGTTTCAATTTCATCCTCTGAAAATTGTCTGTTCATATCCTTTGACCATTTATCAATTGGAGAATGGCTTGATTTCTTATAAATTTGAGTCAGTTCTCTATATATTTTGGAAATGAGGCCTTTATCAGAACCTTTAACTGTGAAAATGTTTTCCCAGTTTGTTGCTTCCCTTCTAATCTTGTTTGCATTAGTTTTATTTGTACAAAGGCTTTTTAATTTGATGTAATCAAAATTTTCTATTTTGTGATCAGTAATGGTCTCTAGTTCATCTTTGGTCACAAATTTCTTTCTCCTCCACAAGTCTGAGAGATAAACTATTCTATGTTCCTCTAATTTATTTATAATCTCGTTCTTTATGCCTAGGTCATAGACCCATTTTGATCTTATCTTGGTATATGGTGTTAAGTGTGGGTCCATGCCTAATTTCTGCCATACTAATTTCCAATTATCCCAGCAGTTTTTATCAAATAATGAATTCTTTTCCCAGAAGTTAGGGGCTTTGGGTTTGTCAAACAGCCAGTAAATTTCTAATAGTTATTAGAAATCCCTCACAAATACAAAAGGCAAATAGTGAACCCCTAAATGCCAGAATTTCATGGGGCCTGGACATGCCCACCCAGTACCAGAAATTAACACTAATCCAGCATAGCCACTGTTGCTTGTAGAGGAACAATCTCTCCCTTACCCTAAAAGCAGACCTCAACTATTTCTTTTTACTTTTTTTTTTAATTAAAGCTATTTACAAAACATATGCATGGGTAATTTTTCAGTATTGACCCTTGCAAAGCCTTCTGTTTTAAATTATCCACTCCTTCTTCCACCCCCTCCCTTAGATGGCAAGTAGTCAGACCTCAACTATTTAAAAAAATGAGTAAAAAAGCAAAACAAACCCAGATTATAGATAGTTTTTATGGTGAAAGAGAACAGATTTCAAACTCTGAGGTAATTAAAAGCATGTTGTCTCCAGATGAAGCCCTGAAGGGTAATATAAATTGGTCCCTATCACACAAGACTTTCTTGGAAGCAATTAAAAAGGATCTTAAAAAGAGAGCTAGAAGAAAAATGGGGAAAAGAAATAAGAAGTTTGCAAGATGGTTTTGAAAAGGAAACAGAAATTATGTGAAGAAAACTCCTTATAAAATAGATGTGACACAATGGAAAAAGAAAACAACTCCCTGGAAAAACAGAATTTGTGAAATGGAAAAAAAATCCATAGAGTCATTTAAAAATTCAATTGGCCAAATACAAAAAGAACTAAAAAAATAACTGAAGAAAATAATTCACTAAAAATAAGAACTAAAGAAATGGAAATTCATGCCTCAATGAAGCATCAAGAATCAGTCAAGCAAAACCAAAAAAAAAAAAATGAAAAAATAGAAGAAAATGTAAAATACCTACTTGGAAAAACAACTGACCTGAAAAACAGATCTAGGAGAGACCATTAAAGGATTATTGGCTTCCAGAAAATCGTGATGAAAAAAAAAAGTCTAGGCATTATCTTTCAGGAAATCATCAAAGAAAACTGCCCTGATACTAGAATCAGTAAGTAAAATAATCATTGAAAGAATTCACCAATTACCTCCTGAAAGAGACCCCAAAATGAAAACTCCAAGAAATATCATGACTAAATTTCAGAACTATCTGATCAAGGAAAAATATTGCAAGCTCCCAGAAAGAAACAATTCAAATATTGAGGAGCCACAATCATGATTACCCAAGACCTACATGCTTCTGTCTTAAAGGATTGAAGGACCTCAAATCTGATATTACAAAAGGCAAAGGAATTTGAAATGCAGCAAAGAATAAAATATTCAGCTATCAATGTATTGAGCATTTTCTTTCAGAGAAGAAGATGGTCATTCAATAATACAGGTGAATTTCATTTATTTCTGATGAAAAAACCAGAACTGAACTGTAGTATTCTTGTTGATTTTCTGGAGGTCTCTGTAGTAGCCTTCATTTTAGTTGAATAATCACCACAAGAATAGCCAGGTGTTAAAATCCAAATTCTTTATTATCTCCTTTCCAGTCTATTTTCCTTGTCTAGAGCCCAGCTAGCTTTCTTGAGAGCCTTTCAGACCAGCTTTGGTCTGAATTGGGGGGGGGGGGGAGAGAAGGCAGGAGGACAGGCCAGCCACCACAAAGCTGATGAAGATGGAATATATCTCTGAGTCTGAGGGTTTATGCTTCAGCCTCCAGCCACCACAAAGATGGGCGATAGACTGAATCTGTCTCTGTATCCCACCCTAGCTGAGTTTGTACCAGCTTATATGTTCTATTCTAATTACATTATCATAGATGTGAATCTTGTAGAATTATATTAAGTACTAAGTACATGTACTAGAAAACTATTGATCACCATGCTAAACTAGATAACCATTGTCTAATTAATTCCACTGACTTAACACCTTGTAAGAATCCATGTATCAGAGTTGTAGCCCATAACACTAAACAAAAAAGTTGATGTCCAAATATAGAACTCAAGAGAAGTTAACAGGAAAGAACTCATGAGAACTGTGTCTCTGGGTATGTATGGAAAGTGCAGATATAATCTGATTTTATGGTCAAAATATGAAAAAGAAAGTAGAGGTGGAAAGGGGATTGTACAAGAAAAGAGGGAAAATGGAAGTAAAATGAGGGAAATTACACATCATGAAGAGGCAAAGAAGACCTATTATAATTGAAGGAAAGAAGAGAAGGGGATGAAAATTGTGTGAATCTTACTCTCAGATTTGGCTCAGAGAATATTAGACATATTTGGTTTCACAGAGATATTTGTCTCAACTTATAGGGAACTGGGAGGGGGGAAAAAGGGAATGGTGAGGCTAATAAAAGGGAAAATAGAAACTGTAGGGGAAAGACATAAGAAAGGGGGAAGGACTATAAAAGGGGAGGGCTGCTTAAGGGAAGTGGTCATCAGAAGTAAAATATGGGGGAGGCGCAAAAGGGGAAAAGGAAAGAGAAAAGTATAATCTGGGGATAATAACATAGCATGAAATAGAGAATTAGTAGTTTTAACTGTAAATGTGAATAGGGTGAACTCTCCAAAAATAAAAGCAAATAGCAGACTGGATTAAAAGCCAGAATCCTACAATATATTGTTTACAAGAAACACATTTAAAGCAGAATGATACATACAGAGTGAAGGTAAAAGACTGAAGCAGAATATATTATGTTTCAGGTGAAGAAAAAAAAAAGCAGGGGTAGTGATCCTAATCTCAGGTCTAGCAAAAGCTCGATCTAATTAAAAGAGATAAGGAAGGAAACTATATCTTGCAAAAGGATGCCATAGAAAATGAAGTAATACAAATAAAACAAATGCAGACAAGATTAGAAGGGAAACAATAAACTGGGAAAACATTTTTACAGTCAAAGGTTCTGATAAAGGCCTCATTTCCAAAATAAATAGAGAATTGACTCTAATTTATAAAAAATCAAGCCGTTCTCCAATTGACAAATGGTCAAGATGAAGAAATTAAAACAATTTCTAGCCATATAAAAAGATGCTCCAACTCATTATTAATCAGAGAAATGCAAATTAAGACAACTCTGAGATACAACTACACACCTCTCAGATTGGCTAGGATGATAATACTGAATGTTGGAGGGGATGTGGGAAAACTGAGACACTGATACATGTCTCAGTTTTCCCACATTGCTCTCCAGAATGGCTGGATGTATTCACAATTCCACCAACCACTGATACATGGTTGGTGGAATTGTGAATACATCCAGCCATTCTGGAGAGCAATTTGGAACTATGCTCAAAAAGTTATCAAACTGTGCCTACGCTTTGATTCAGCAGTGTTACTACTGGGCTTATATCCCAAAAGATCTTAAAGAAGGGAAAGGGACCTGTATGTGCAAAAATGTTTGTGGCAGCCCTCTTTATAGTGGCTAGAAACTGGAAATTGAGTGGATGCTCATCTATTGGAGAATGGCTGAATAAATTGTGGTATATGAATGTTATGGAACAATATTATTCTGTAAGAAATGACCAGCAGAAAGATTTCAGAAAGGCCTGGAGAGACTTACATGAACTGATGTTGAGTGAAATGAGCAGGACCAGGAGATCATTATATACTTCAACAACAATAATATATGATGATCAATTATGATAGACATGGCTCTTCTCAACAGTAAGATGAACCAAATCAGTTCCATTTGTTCAATAATGAATAGAACCAGCTACATCCAGCAAAAGAACTCTGGGAAAAGAGTGTGAACCATTACATAGCATTTCTAATCCCTCTGTTTTTGTCCACTTGCATTTTTGATTTCCTTCACAGGTTAATTGTACATTATTTCAAAGTCTGATTCTTCTCATGCAGCAAAATTACTGTATGGATATGTATACATATATTGTATTTAACATATATTTTAACATATTTAACATGTATTAGTCTACCTGCCATGTGGGGGAGGTGGAGGGGTGGAGAAGGAGGGGAAAAAATTCAGAACAAAAGGTTTTGAAAGTGTCAATGCTGAAAAATTACTCATGCATATATTTTGTAAATAAAAACCTATAATAAAAAAAAGAAAATGAAGTAATAGCAACAGTAAACATATATGCATCAAAGTAGTATAGCATCTAAATTCCTAAAGGAGAAGTTAAGAGAGCTACAAGAAGAGCTACAGCAAAACTATAATAGTGGAGGGTATCAACCTTGCCCCTCTAAGAACTAGATTAATCAAACCACAAAATAAGTAAGAAAGACATTAAGGAGGTAAATAGAATATTAGAAGTTAGCTATGAATGAGCTTTGGAGAAAATTGATTAGAGACAGAAAGGAGTTCACTTTTTTTCAGTGGTTCATGGAAATTATACAAAAATTGACTATATATTAGGGTATAAAGGTCTCAAAGTAAAAGGCATAAAGACAGAAATAGTAAATGCATCTTTTTCAGATAATGAAGAAATAAAAATTATATTCAATAAAAGGCCAGGGGTAGGTAGACCAAAAACTAATTGTAAACTAAATAACCTAATCTTAAAAAATGAATGGGTGAAACAGTAAATCATAGACACAATCGTTATTTTCATCCAAGAGAATGACAATAATGAGACAACATATCACAATTTGTGGGATACAGTCAAAGTGAAAATAAGGGGAAATTTTATAACTCTAGATACTTCCATAAAATAGAGAAAGAGAAAAATCAATGAATTGAGCTTGCAACTAAAAAGGCTAGAAAAAGAATAAATAAATAAAAAATAAATACCAAACTTGAAATTCTAAAACTAAAAATGGAGAATAATAAAATTGAAAGTAAAAATACTATTGAATTAATAAATAAACCTAAAAATTGGTTTTATGAAAAAAAAACAACAAAATAGATAAACCTTTATTTAATTTCATTAGAAAAAAGAAAAAGGGAAATCAAATTGTTAGTCTTCAAAATGAAAAGGGATAACTTTCCACCAATGAAGAGGAAATTAGAGCAATAATTAGCAGTTATTTTGCCCAAATTTATATCAATAAATTTGATAACCTAAGTGAAATGGAGGAATACCTACTAAAATATAGATTGCCCAGATTAATTGAAGAGTAATAAAAATAGTCCCATTTTAGAAAAAAGAAACAGAACAAGCTATTAATCAACTCCCGAAGAAGAAATCTCCAGAGCCAGATGGATTTACATGTGAATTCTACCAAACATTTAAAGAACAAATAACTGAAATGCTGTACAAACTATTTGAAAAAATAAGAGAAAGAAGGACTCCTACTAAATTCCTTTTATGATACAGACATAGTACTGCTATTTAAACTAGGTAGGATGCAAGCAGAGAAAGAAAATTGTAGACCAATTTCCCTAATGAATATTGATGCAAAAATCTTAAATAAAATATTAGAAAAGAGATTACAGAAAGCCACCATCAGGATAAATACACCATGGCCAAATAAGATTTATACTAGGAATGCAGGGTTGTTCAACATTAAGAAGACTATTAGCATAATTGACTATATCAATAACTAAATTTACAAAAGCCATATGGTTATATCAATAGATGAAGAAAAAGTATTTGAAAAAATCCAACACCTATTTCTACTAAAAACATTAAAGAGTATAGGAATAAATGAACTTTTCCTTAAAATGATCAGTTTGCATCTATTAAAAACTATCAGCAAGCATCATATATAATGAGGGCAAACTAGAACTATTCACAATAAGGTCAGGGGAGAAACGAGGTTGCCCACTATTAACAATGTATTAGAAAGCTTAGTTTTGGCAATAAGAGAAGAAGAGATTAAAGAAATTATTGTAGGTAACAAGGAAACCAAGTTATCACTCTTTGCACATGATATGATGATATACTTACAGAAATCTAGAGAATCAACTAAACAATGACTAGAAACTTTAAAATTGCAGGATACAAAATAAATCTACATATAAATCATCAGCATTTTTATATGTTACCAACAAGAAATACAAAGAGACATTCCATTTAAAATAAATGTTGATAATATAAAATATTTGGGAATTTACCTGTCAAGGGAAAGTTAGGAACTATATAAACACAACTATAAAAAAAAAAAAAAAACTTTCTACATGTGTAGTCAGATCTAAGCAATTGGAAAAAAAGTACTTGAGTAGGCAGAGCAAATATAATAAAAATTATAATACTGCCTTAATCAATCTATTTATTTAGTGTTATCCCAATCAAACTCAAGAAATTACTTTATAGATCTAGAAAAATAATAACAAAGGCCAGCTGGAAGAAAAAAAAAAGGTCAAGAATTTCAAGGGATTTAATTTAAAAAATGCAAATGAAGGTGGCCTAGTTGTACCAGATCTAAAAATATATTATAAAGCAGGAGTCATCAAAACCATTTGGTACTGGCTAAGAAATAAAGTAGTCGATCAGTGAAATAGGTTAGATTCACAGGACAAAATAGTCAATGACTATAGTAATCTAGTGCTTGACAAACCTAAAGGCTCCAGCTTTTGGGATAAGAACTCACTAATTTTCAAAAATTGCTGGGAAAATTGAAAACTAGTTTGTCAGAGACAAGGCATGGACCCATACCTAACACCATATACCAAGATAAGGTTGAAATGGGTTCATGATGTAGACATAAAAAATGATATTATAAACAAATTAGGAAGAACATAGAATAGTTTACCTCTCAGATCTGTGGAGGAGAAAGTAATTTGTGACCAAAGAATGGAAATCATTATTGATCACAAATAAAACTAATGCAGATGAGATTAGAAGGAAAGCAATAAACTAGGAAAACATTTTTTTCACTAAAGATTTCTGATAAAGCCTCATTTCTAAAATATATAGAGAATTGACTCAAATTTATAAGAATTCAAACCATTCCTCAATTGATAAATAAATGGTCAAAGGATATGAACAGACAATTTTCAGATGAAGAAATTGAAACCCTTTCCAGACATATGAAAAGATGCTTTAAATAATTATTGATCAGAGAAATGCAAATTAACACAACTCTGAAATAGCATTACACACTTTTCAGATTGGCTAGGATAATAGGAAAATGTAATGATGAATGTTGGAAGGGATATGGGAAAACTAGGACACTAATATACTGCTGGTGGAATTATGAATGGATCCAACCATTCTGGAGAGCAATTTGAAACTCTGTCCTAAGAGATATCAAACTGTGCATATCATTTGATTCAGCAGTGTTTCTACTGGGATTATATCCCAAAGAGATCTTCACAGAGGCAAAAGGACCCACATATTCAAAAATGTAGCCCTTTTGTAGTTGCAAAAAACTTGAAACTGAGTGGATGTCCATCAGTTAGAGAATGGCTGAATAAGTTATGGAATATGAATGTTAAGGAATATTATTGTTTTGTAAGAAATGATCAGCAGGATGATTTCAGAGAAGTCTGGAGAGACTGACATGAACTGATGCTAAGTGAAATGAGCAGAACCAGGAGATCATTATATAGTCCAACAACAATACTAGATGATGATCAATTCTGATATTCATGGTTTTCAACAATGAGATGATTCAGACCAGTTACAATGATCTTATGATGAAGAGAGCCATTTATACCCAGAGAGAGGACTGTGGGAAATGTGTGGTTCATAACATAGCATTTTTACTCTTTTTTGTTGTTGTTTGCTTGAATTTAATTTTCTTCCTCATTTTTTTCCAGTCAGATTTGATTTTTCTTGTGCAGCAAAATAGTTGTATTGTATTGTATTGTATTGTATTGTATGCACATATCAGATTTAACATATATTTCTACCATATTTAACATATTTTGGACTACTTGCCATCTAGAGGTGGGGGTGAATGAAGGCATGGAAACTGGATCACAAGTTTTTGCAAAGGTCAATGTTGCAGAATTATCCATGCATATATTTTGAAAAATAAAAAGTTTTAATAAAAAAAATTATTAGGATACCTGAAAGCCATGATAAAAAAGATCCTAGACATCTTTTAAGAAATTATCAAATGAAAGTACCCTGATATTCTAGAACCAGAGAGTAAAATGGAACCTGAAAGAAGTCACTGATCACCTCCTGAAAGAGAACCCAAAATGAAAAGTCCCAGGAACATTATAGCTCTATTCCAGAGTTCCTTAGTCAAGATGAAAATATTGCAAGTAGCCAAAAAGATCCAAGTCAAATATCATGGAGCCTCAACATGAATAACAAACAGTTTAACAGTTTTTACATTAAAGAATCCTGAAGGCTTGGAATATGATATTCCAGAGGGCAAAAGAACTAGAATTACAACCAAGAGTTACCTATCCAGAAAATTAAAAAAAATATATTTTATGAAATATAGGACTTTTAAGAATTCCTTATAAAGAGTCTGGAGCTCAATAGAAAATCTGACTTTCAAATATTAGACTCAGGCAGAATTAATACTTCCAGGAAGAAATGAGGCTGTTATCAACAACCTTAAATGTATATTTCCCTCAGTTTATTGTTTCCCTTCTAATCTTGTCTGCATTAGTTTTGTTTGTACAAAAACTTTTTAACTTAATATAGTCAAATTTATCCATTTTATATTTTATAAATTTTCCAGTTCTTCTTGCCCACAAATTCCTTTCTTCTCCACAGATCTGAGGTAAAGCACCCTTTGTTCTTCAAATTTACTTATAATATTCCTCTTTGTGTCTAAATCATGAACTATTTTGACCTTAAATGGGGTGTTGAGTGTAGGTCAATGCCTAGTTTCTACCATACTAATTTCCAATTTTCCCAGCAACTATTTTTTGTCAAATAGTAAGTTCTTATCCCAAAAGTTGGAGTTTTTTGGTTTGTCAAATGCTAGGTTACTACAGTCATTGACTATTTTGTCCTGTGAACTTATTCTAATCGACTGATTGGATACTCTATTTCTTAGCCAGTACTATGTAGTTTTGGTGACTGCTGCTTTATAATATAATTTTAGGTCTAATACAGCTAGGCCACATTCATTTGCATTTTTTTCAATAATTCCCTTAAAATTCTTGACCAGATGAACTTTGTTATTATTTTTTCTAGATCTATAAAAAATTTTTTTGCAAGTTTGATTGGTTTGGCACTGAATAAGTGCCAATTCAATAAAATTGTCATTTTTATTATACTAGCTTGACCTATTCATGAATACTTGATATTTTCCAATTGATTAGATCTTACTTTATTTGTGTGGAAAATGTATTATAGTTATATACAAATACTTCCTAACTTTGCCTTCACAGATAGTTTCCTAAATATTTTATATTATCAACAGTTATTTTAAATGGAATTTCTCTTTGTATCTCTTGCTGCTGAATTTTCTTGGTAATATATAAAGAAGCTGATGATTTCTGTGGATTTTATTTTTGTATCCTGCAACTTTGCTAAAGTTATCAATTATTTCTAGTGGTTTTTAAGTTGATTCTCTAAATATATCATGATATTATCTGAAAGAGTGATAACTTTGTTTCCTTATTATCTATTCTTATTCCTTTAATCACCTTTTCTTCTCTTATTGCCAAAACTAACATTTTTAATACAATGTTGAATAGTAATGGTGCTAATAGGGAACTTTGTTTCACTCATGATCTTATTGGGAATGGTTCTAGTTTGTGCCCATTACTTATGATGCTCGCTAATGGTTTTAATAGATGCTGCCGATCATTTTAAGGAAAAGTTCATTTATTCCTATGCTCTCTAGTGTTTTTAATAGAAATGGGTATTGGATTTTATCAAATTCTTTTTCTGCATCTATTGAGATAATCATATGGTTTTTGTTAGTTTGATTATTGATATAGACAATTATGCTAATAGTCTTTCCAATACTGAATCAGCCCTGCATTCTTAGTATAAATTTTACTTGGTCATGGTGTATTTTCCTGGGGATAACTTTTTGTAATCTCTTTGCTAGCATTTTATTTAAAATTTTTGCATCAATATTCATTAGGGAAATTGGTCTATAATTTTCTTTCTCTTTTCTCATCCTATCTGGTTTACATATCAGTACCGTGTCTGTGACATTAAAGGAATTTGGTAGGAATCTTTCTTTCCCTGTTTTTTCAAAAATTTGCATAGTATTGGAATTAATTGGTCTTTAAATGATTGTTAGAATTCATATGTAAATCTATCTGGCTCTGGAGATTTTTTCGTCAGAAATTGATTAATGGCTTGTTCGATTTCTTTTTTGAAAATGGGATTATTTAAGTAATTTAATTTGATTCCTCTGTTGATCTAGGCAATCTATATTTCTATAGGTATTCCTCCATTTCGCTTCCATTATCAAATTTATTGACATTAGTTGGGCAAAATAACTCCTAATTATTGCTCTGATTTCCTCTTCATTGATGGAAAATTCTCTCTATTCATTTTTTGATATTAACAATTTGATTTTCTTCTTTCTTTTTCCTAATCAAATCTATTAAAGCTTTATCTATTTTGTTGCTGTTTTTTCCATTAAACCAAATCTTAGTTTTATTAGTTCAATAGTTTCCTTATTTTAAGTTTTATTCATTTCACTTTTCATATTCAGAATTTCAAATTTTTTATTTAATTGGGAGTTTTTAATTTGTTTTTTTTATAGCTTTTTTAGTTGCATGCCCAATTCATTAATCTTCTCTTTTTCTATTTTATCCAAGTAAGCATCTAGAAATGTGAAACTTCCCTGGAGAACTGCTTTGCCTAGAAACTGGAAATTGAGTAGATGCCCATCAGTTGGAGAATAGCTGAATAAATTATGGTATATGAATGTTATGAAATATTATTTTTTATAAGAAATGATCAGGAGGATGATTTTAGAAAAGCCTGGAGAGACTTGCATGAAGCTAAGTGAAATGAGCACAACCAGGAGATCATTGTATATGACAACATCAATATTATATGACAATCAATTCTAATGAACATGATGATTCTTTAAAACAATGAGATTATTGATGCCAGTTCCAATGAGCTTGTGATGAAGAGAGCCATTTACACCCAGAGAGAGGACTGTAGGAATTGAATGTAAATCACAATGTAACATTTTCACTCTTCTTGTTCTTGTTGGCTTGCATTTTGTTTTCTTACTCATTTATTTTCTTTTTTTTTTTTTTTTTTGGTCTGATTTCTCTTGTGCAGCAAGAGAATTGTATAAATGTGTTTATACATATTGGATTTAACATATATTTTAACCTGTTTAACATATATTGAATTGCTTGAAATCTAAGGGAAGGGGTTGGGGAAAGAAGAAGAAAATCTGAAACGCAAAGGTATGTGAGGGTCAATGGTGTCGAATTATCCTTGCATATGTTTGGAAAATAAAAAGCTTTATAAAAAAAAGAACTGCTTTGCCTGCATCCAATAAATTTTAGTATTTTGTCTCATTATTGTCATTTTCTTGGATGAAATTAATGACTGTGTCTATGATTTGTTGTTTTACCCACTTATTTTTTTAGGATTAGATTATTTAGTTTCCAACACATTTTTGGTCTATTTTTCCCTGGCTTTTTACTGCATGTAATTTTTAATGGCATCATGATCTGAAAAGTAGTCCTATATATATATATATATATATATATTAAACATGGTAAAATATATGTTAAAGTATACATTTATACAATTATCTTGCTGCACAAGACAAATCAAAAAGGAAAAAAGAGAAAGAAAATAAAATGCAAGCAAACAACAACAAAAAGAGTGAAAATGCTATGCTATGATCCACACTCAGTTCCCACAGTCCTCACTCTGTGTATAGATAGCTCTCTTCATCACAAGATTGTAGGAACTGGCCTGAATCATTTTATTGGTGAACAGAACCACATCCATCAGAATTGATCATCATATAATCTTGTTGTTGCCATGTACACTGATCTCCTGGCTCTGCTCATTTCACATTGCATCAGTTTATGTATCTTTCTCCAAGCTTCTCTGAAATCATCCTGCTGATCATTTCTTGTAGAACAATAATATTCTAAAACATTCATATATTATAACTTAATTCAACCATTCTTCAAGTGACTCAGTTTCCAGTTACTTGTCACTACAAAAAGGGTTGTCACAAACATTTATGAATATATGGGCCCCTTTCCCTTTTTGAAGATCTCTTTGAGATATAAATCCAGTAGAAACACTGCTGGATCAAAGGGGATGCATATTTTGATAATCCTTTGGCAGTAGTTCCAAAGTGCTCTCCAGGATGATTGGATCAATTTACAACTTCTCCTTCTACCTCTGTTTTCCTTTTATTAGCCTCTCCCTCTCTTCTTTCCCTTGGCTGTGATAGGTCTCTTTTACTTTCCAATGAAATGTGATACCTCCCATTTTAACTCAATTTTCCTCTTCCAATAGAATCACCTTTCCTCCTCTAATTTCTTTTTTATATCATCACAATAAAATCAAATTATACCTGCACCCTCTAAATATACCCATAACATACATATAGCTCTCAAGAGTAAAACATTTCATCTCCCATATAGGGATATAAGCTTTTTGACTTTTAAAAGAAAATTTTTTTCTTTCTTTTCTTTTCTTTTTTTTTTTTTACCTTTTTGTTTCTCTTGAGTTCTGTATTTGAAGATTAAATTTTCTGTTCAGTTCTGTTCTTTCCATCAGAAATAAATGAAACTCACCTGTTTCTTTGAATTTCCATCTTTTACCCTGAAAGATAATGTTCAGTTTTGCTGGGTAGTTCATTGTAGGCAACAATTCAAATTTCTTTTCTCTTGTAATGCTTCAGGACCTTTGATCCTTTAAAGTGAAAGCTATTAAGGCCTGAGTAATTCTAATTGTGGCTCCTCAATATTTGAATGTTTCTTTCTGGCTGATTGTAATATTTTCTCCTTTATCTTATAATTCTGAAATTTAGCTATGATGTTCTTTGGAGCTTTCATTTTAGGGTCTCTTTCAGGAGGCGTTTGGTGAATTCTTTCAATGGCTATTTTACTTTCTTTTTTAGAACATCAGGGCAGTTTTCCTTGATGATTTCCTGAAAAATGGTGTCTAAGCTCTTTCTTTATTATGATTTTCAGAAAGTCCAATAATTCTTCAAGATTGTCTCTCCTAGATCTATTTTTCAAGTCAGGTGTTTTTCCAATGAGGTATTTAATATTTTCTTCTATTTTTTTTCTTTTTGGTTTTGTTTGATTGATTTTTGAAGTCTCATTGAGTCATTCACTTCCATTTGTTCAATTATAATTTTTAGTGAATTATTTTCTTCGGTTAGCTTATTTATCTCATTTGGCATTTGGCCAATTGTACTTTTAAATGAGGTATTTAGTTCATTGGATTTTTTTTTTCCTATTTTACAAATTCTGTTTTTCAACTAATTGTTTTCTTTTTCAAATCTATTTTGTAAGGAGTTATTTGCTTTTTCCATTTTGTCAAATTTATTTTGTAAGATGTTATATGATTTTTCCTTTTGATAAAATTATTTTTAAGGAGTTTTTTTTCAGATGATTTCTGTGTTTTCTTTCCTAAACTCTCTTGTAATATTCTCATTTCCTTTTTCCATTTTTATTTTAACTCTATTTTAAGATCCTCCTTGAATTCTTTCAAGAGAGCAGGGATCAAGTCATATCACCCTTTGGGGCTTCATCTGGAGATGATTTTTCTTTACGATCCTTAGGATCCTTAGTTTTGAAGTATGTTCTTCTCTTTCTCCATAAAAGCAATATATATTCAGAATTCTTTTAGCTTTTTTGCTCATTTTCTTAAATGGTTGAGATCTGCTATTAGGGCAAAAGGGGAGATTGCTCTAAGCTTCTTCTACAGCTGGCAGCAGCTTTGACTACTCTGGATCAGCACTGAAGTTTCTTCCTGTGCAGGGTGGATGTGACCCAGTCCCACATTATTCTAGGGTTTAGAGCTTCATTATTTGCCCTTTGTATTTTTGTTGGAAATCTCACAGCTAATCTGCTGGTCCACTGGCTTTCAACCAGGACAGACTAGCCAACTGCTATAGATTCTCTGGCACAGGGATGCCACACTGCCCTGGGTCCCTGCCTCGTGCCTGCACTTAGCCATTTTCACCATTCCACTTCCCTTCTCCTCCTCCCCCCCCCACATGATTGAAAGAAATCTGTTCTGAAGTTCTTTTAAAATATCTTCTGCTGGAAATTTGTTGCACTCCAAATATTTGTTGGTTTTGTCACTCCAAAACCAGTTCAGAGCTTTGATCTCATGTTGATCTGAGGGACTCCAGGGAAAGCTAAGAAAAAGTCAGGTCTATTCTCCACCATCTTGGCTCTCCCCCAAGAACCTAACAAGAGAAAATTCTTACTGTAACAGGGAAAATCAATACAAAAACTAAGAAGAGGACAATGGCAAAACACTTTTGGACAAAACCCCAGAAAAAAGGAAGTGATCTTAAGCCCAAAAAGAACTCATGGAAGATGAGCTTAAAAATCATATAAGGTGTGAAAGAAAAATAGGAAAAATAAATTTGATGCAAGAGAATTATGAAAAAAGTCAGCAGCATGAAAAAACAATCACTTAAAAAAGTAGAATTAAATGAGTGGAAAATAAAATAAAAACCTAACTGAAGAAAACAATTCTTTAAAAGCTAGAATTGATCACCTGGAAGCTAATGACTCTATAAGATATCAAGAATCAGTCAAATTCAAAAATTTGGGGAAAAAATATAAAACACTTCATTAGAAAAACAACTGACTTGGAAAACAGATCCAGTGAAAGTGTCAGGATCACTGAACTACCTGAAAGTTCTACTCAAAAAAAGGACTTAGCAATTTCCAAGAAATATCCAGGAAAACTGCTTGACATTCTGGAATCAGACAGTAAAATTGGCATTGAAAAAATCTACTGATCACCTTAGGAAAGAGATTCCAAAATAAAAAACCCAAGAAACATTACAATCAAACTTCAGAATTATCATACCAAAGAAAAAAAATATTGCAAGTAGTCAATTTAAATATTGGGGAGCCCAAACCATTTGGTGATTGCAATATTAACACAAAACATGTTATTCCTAAAAAGCAAAGGAAGTAATTTTACACCAAGAATCACATTATCTGGTTAAATTGAGCATAATGCAATAAAGGGGGGAAATGGTCATTCAATGACAAAAAAGGATTTCAAGGTTGCATAAGAAGACCAGAATTATATAAAAAATTTGATTTCCAAGAATCATGAACAGGGGGAAAAACAGAAGGGATTCAATAGAGCTAAACTGTTTACATCCTTATATGAGAAGATGACACTTATAATTCTTAAAATTTGTATCAGTTTATATGCATATCTTTTGATCCAGCAATATTTCTATTGGACCTATATCGCAAAGAGATCTTAAAGAAATGAAAGGGATCCACATGTGCAAAAATGTTTGTGGCAGTCCTTTTCATAGTGGCAAGAAACTGGAAATTGAGTTGATGGGCATCAGTTGGAGAATGGCTGAGTAAGTTATGGTATATTAATGTTATGGAATATTATTGTTCTATAAGAAATGCTCAGGAGGATGATTTCAGAGGGTCCTAGAGAGACTTACATGAACTGATGGTAAGTGAAAGGAGCAGAACCAGGAGATCATTGTACACTGAATGTGATTCTTTCAATGAGATGATTGATGCCAGTTCCAATGGATCAGAGAGAGGACTGTGGGAACTGAATGAGGATCACAATATAACATTCTCACTCTTTTTGTTGTTGTTTGCTTGCATTTTGTTTTCTTCCTCATTTTCTTTCCTTTTTAATCTGATTTTTCTTGTGTAGCAAGAGAATTGTATAAATATGTTTATATATATTGAATTTAAAATATATTTTAATATGCAAAACATATATTGGATTACTTGCCATCTAGCTCTGCAAGGGTCAATATTAAAAAAATTATCCATGCATATATTTTGAAAATTAAAGACTTTTTAAAAAGTTGTATCAGTTTCAAAATAGTACAGCTAGCAGGATAATGCATAGGTAGTGGGTATGAGTATAAGATGAACCTGAGAAAATGTCATAAAAATTATTAAGAGATGAGAATGAGGACTACACTGGATGCAGAAGGAAGAGAGAAGCAGAATGGGATAAATAATTTCATATGAAGAGTCAGAAAACTATTATAGTGAAGAAGAAAACAGAAGGATGGAGATAGGCATCCTCTGAACCTTAATTTAATAAGTATTGGCTCAAAGAAAGATAATATACACAATCAATAGAAAACAGAAATCTATCTTACTTGTATAAACTTATTCAAAGTGAAATAAACAGTAACAGATGATTATTACACATGGCAAAAGCAACATTTGGTTCAACTCTGAATAATTTAGATCTTTTCAGCAATACAATGATCCAAGGAAATTACAAATAATTCAGCATGGAAAATGCCATCCACATCTGTAGAAAAAAGTGATGGATCAGAACAGATCAAAATATACTATTTTCATTTTATTTTTTACAATTTTTTCCCATTGAGGGTGGAAGCAAGATGGTGGAGAGGAGATACATCTTTTTCTGAGCCCTCCCTATGTCCCTCCCACCAACTGCAAATGCAGCCTCTAAACTAGTTTTGGAGTGACAGAACCCATGAATATTTGGAATATAACAAATTACTAGCACACAATAATTTTGAAGATCTCCAAAAAAGTTGTTTCAATTGGACACACAGGAATGCAAGCAACCCAAGCACAGATGCCTAGAGCAAGCAGTACACAGTCTCAGTGCAGTATGGGTTGTATGCATCACAGAATCTACCAGGAGAAATCTACAGCAGTATTGGCTATTCTGTAGAATAGATTGGCCAGTAGATTAGCAGACTAGTTCTAAGAAATCCAACACAAATACAAAAGGCAAATAGTGAGCCCCTAAATACCAGAATTTCATGGGGCCTGATCATGCCCAGCTAGCACTGAAAATTAGTCACCACTAACTCAGCACAGCCACTGTCACTTTTAGAGGAAGCTAGGACAATCTCCCTCTAATCCTAAAAACAGATATCAACGTTTTAAAAGTGAGCAAAAAGGCAGAAAGAACTCTGACCATAGATAGATTTTATGGGGAAAGAGAACAGATTTCAAACCATGAGGTACCCAAAACATATCATTTCCAGATAAAGTCCCAAAGGATGATATAAATTGGTCCCCATCTCATGAGGCTTTCTTGGAAGGAATTAAAAAGGATCTTAAAAGGGTTCTAGAAGGAAAATGGGAAAAGGAAATGAGAAAGTTGCAAAAGGATATGGAAAAGGAAACACAGAAATTACAGGGAAAAAACTCCTTACAAAATAGATTTCATAAAATGGAAAAAGCACATAACTCCCTACAAAATAAAAAATGGAAAAAGAAAACAACTCTCTGAAAAATAGAATTTGTGAAATGGAAAAAAAAATCCATAGAACAAAGCAATTCATTAAAAAATTCAATACAAATACAAAATGAACAAAAATGATAACTGAAGAAAATTATTCACTAAAAATTAGAAATGAACAAATGGAAATGAATGACTCAATGAGTTTTCAAGAATCAGTCACACAAAACCAAAAAAAAAATTAAAAAATGGAAAACAATGTTAAATATTTTATTGGAAAAACAACTGACCTGGAAAATAGATCTAAGAGATACAATGTAAAGATTATAGGACTTTGTGAAAATCATGATGAAAAAAAGAGCATAGAAATTATCTTTCAGGAAATCATTAAAGAAAATTGTCCTGATGTCCTAGAATCAGAAGGTAAAATAGCAATTGAAAAAATTCACCAATCATCTCCTGAAAGAGACCCTAAAATGAAAACTCCAAGGGATATTATGACTAAATTTCAGAACTATGTGACCAAGGAAAAATGTTGAAAGCAGCCAGAAAGAAACAATTCAAATACTGAGTATCTACAATAAGGATTATGCAGGACCTAGCAGGACTGAAGGGCCTGGAATCTGATATTTCAAAAGGCAAAGGAACTTGGAACACAGCAAAGAATAAACTATGCAGCCACATTGAGGGTTTTCTTTCAGAAAAGAAGACAGACATTCAATGATACAGGCAAATTTCATTTATTTCTGATGAAAAAACCAGAATTGAACAAAAAAATATGACCTCCAAATATAGAACTCAAAAGAAGTATAAAAAGGTAAAAAGGAAAGAACTCTTGAGAACTATATGTCTTATGGGTACACATGGAAAGTGCAGGTTTAATTTATTTTACTGTCATAAATATGAAAAAGAAAGTAGAAGTGGGAAAAGGGGAAAATGGAGGTAAAATGAGGGAAATTACATCTCATGAAGAGCCAAAGAAGACCTATTATAATGGAGGGAAAAAAGGGAGGGAGATGAAAATTGTGTGAATTTTACTCTCATCAGGTTTGGCTCAAAGAGAGAATATCAGATATATTTGGTTTCACAAAGAAACTTGTCTCACCATATAGGGAAGTGGAAAGGGAAAGGGCAAAAGAAAGGGAAAGACTAAGAGAAGGGAAAACAGAGGTATCAGGGAAAAGGAATAAAAAAAGGGTAAGGAACATTAAAGGCAGAGGACTGTTTGAGGGAGGTGGTCATCAAAAACAAAATACTGGGGAGAAGGGAAGGGGGAAAGGAAAGAGAAAAAGTATAACTTTGGGTAAATAAGATGACAGGAAATACAGACTTAGTTATTTTGTCTGTGAAAGTGAATGGGATAAACCCTCCCATAAAATGGAAGTGTATAGCAGGCTAGATTAAAAGCTAAAATCCTACAATAGGTTGTTTATAAAAAACACATTTAAAGCAGAGAAATAAATACAGAATAAAGTGAATGGCTGGAGCAGAATCATTATCTTCAGGTGAAGTAAAGAAAAGCATGGGTAGCAATTCTGATCTCAGATCAAGCTAAAGCAAAGATAGATCTAATTAAAAGAGATAAGGAAGGAAACTATATCTTGCTAAAGGATACCATAAATAATGAAGTAATATCAACACTAAACATATATGCACCAAGTGGTATAGCATCTAAATTCCAAGGAGAAGTTAAGAGAGCTGCAAAAAGTAATAGACAGCAAAACTATACTAATTGGAGATCTCAACCTTGCTCTCTCAAAATTAGACAAATTGAGCCACAAATTAAATAAGAAAAAAGTTAAGGAGGTAAATAGTATATTAGAAAAGTTGTATGAATGAGCTTTGGAGAAAATTAGAGACCGAAAAGGAGTTCACTTTTTTCTTGGAGGTTCATGGAACCTTCAACCTCCAATCAAAGCTATACAAAAATGGAGCATATATAAGGGCATAAAGACCTCAAAATAAATAAAGGCAGAAATAGTAAATATCTTTTTCAGACAATGAAGATATAAAAATTACATTAAGTAAAAAGTCAGGGGAAAACAGACCAAAAACTAATTGGAAACTAAATAACCTATGCAGAGGGCCACAGATAGTGAGGGAACTTTGGGTAAAGTATAAGACCCTTCAGCCCAGAGGGAACCTGCTGACAATGTCTGGTTTGCCTCCCCTCCTCCCTTTGGTAGTCTCATCCTTCCTGAAAAATCAACTTGAACCAAGGGATACTTACCGTAAGAGACATTTACATAGCAGGGTGCTTATTGTTAGCACTTGCTAGGTGTGATGTGATGATACAGTGGTTCTTTAGTTGGCACATGCTTATTGTGCTGTAATGATGTAATCATACTGAGGTATTTAAGGGCTGAGAGGACTGGAAAGAAACACTTTATTTTTGACCATCCTTATAAGTCTTCTGCCTCCTTTACTCCTCCAACTAAGAACAAGACTAGTCCCAAGATCCTCCAGAGAGCTAGTCCAGACAGTATATTTTGGCACTCCAGTGTGGGAGCTCTAGAAAGCATAGTATATTTTGGCACCCCTACTTGGGGGCTCCAGAAGGACACTACATTTTGGTGCCCAAATAGGGACATCCAGAAGGACATTACATTTTTGCACCCAACATGGGACACTAAATGTGGGGCCTTAGATGTAAGGTCCTGGACATAAGCCCTTATACTCAGCAGCATTACTGATACGGTCATAAGCTCAGTGGAGAAGTCCCTGTGACCCGGAAATAGGATGAGTACAAAAATAGACAAGCAGGAAAATTTGGTAAGGGCTAAACTAGTCACTTTTTTTTTCAGCTGAAATTGGGCAAATATTAACAAAACAGTCTGTGGAAGCTCTTGGAGAATTGACCTGCCCCTTCACTTAGGCATAGTCCTTAACAATTCCCATTTTTTGTTTTATGGAAACTCGATTATTTTCCCCCCACAGCATGGTCAGTAAGTTTATATATTAGCTGTTATCTAAGTCCACATGCTAAGGTGGCTGAGTCCACATGCTAGGGAGTGCAAACAGCATCATAGCAGGTGTTGAAGCTTGTGAGATGTCATAGAAGCAAACTTTCAAATGGAGAAGAGAAAAGTCTCTCACCAGTGTCCTGTTTCAGCCCTTTTATGTATTTGCCTATTTAATTACTTTGATTAAAAAAGTCTTACTGGGTCTGTTCTCCCTTTCCTTCCCTGAGGGTTATTGAAGAAACTCTGGAGGATCCTATTGACAAACAGCTCGAGCACTACCATTTCTTTATTTGTTGTGTTTCTTATGTCCCACATTCGGGCACTATATGTTGTGATATGGGAGCCACCTGCCAGTGGCTGTTAGAAGGCTAACTCAGACCTGTAGAATGGATCTCTTCATGTGAGAGGATGATGAGGATACAAGGAAACTGAGAGGCAGTTGCATTCTCTGACCTCTCTCCTCTTCCCTCCAATTTATTTCATTCCCAATTCACGAGGAACATCTGTGTTAGTAAAGGCTGCTTTGTAACGTCTTCAAATGTTACAATTCACAGCTGTAGAGGCTCTTGGAGAATTGACCTGCTCTGTCACTTAGGCATGGTCCTTAGCAGTACACTTAGAGAACTCTAGAGAATTAACTAAAAATCTACTAGAAACAATACACAATTTTAGCAAAGTTGAAGGATACAACATAAAGCCACATAAATCATCAGCATTTTTATATATTACCAATAAAGTCTAGCAGCAAGAGATACAAAAAAAAATTCCATTTAAAATGAATGTTGATAACATAAAATATTTAGGAATTTACCTGCCAAGGTAAAGTCAGGAATTATCTGAACACAACTATAAAACACTTTCTACACCAATAGTCAGATCTAAACAACTGAAAAAATACCAAGTGCTCTTAGGTAGGCAGAGTGAATACAATTAAGATGACAATACTACCTAAATTGATCTACTTATTTAATGATATAACAATCAAACTCCCAAGAAATTATTTTATGGATATATAAAAAATAATAACTAAGTTAATCTGGAAGAACAAACAGTCAAGAATTTCAGGGGAATTGATGCAAAAAATGTAAATGAAGGTGGCCTAGCTGTACCAGATCTAAACTATATTGTAAAGCAGTGGTCATCAAAACCATTTGGTACTGGCTAGGAAATAGAGCAGTCAATTGATCAATGAAGTGTAGGTTAGGTTCACAAGACAAAATAGTCCCCTAGTAAAGTGTTTCAAAAACTCCAACCTTTGGGATAAGAACACATATTTACAAAAACAGCTGGGAAAATTGGAAACTACTATGAGAAAAATTAGACATTGATCCACACCTAACACAGTATGTCATGATAAGGACAAAATGGGTCCATGATGTAGACATAAAGAGTGATATTAGAAATAAATTAGAAGAATATAAGATACTTTAGCTCTCAGATCTGTGGAGGAGGAAGGAATTTGTTACCAAAGCAGAACTGGAGATCATTTTTGCTTACAAAATAGATAATTTTGATTATATTAAATTAAAAAGTGTTTGTACAAACAAAACTAATGCAGATAAGATTAGAAGGGAAGCAATAAATTGGGAAAATATCTGATTCAAATTTATAAGAATTCAAGCCATTCTCCAATTGACAAATGGTCAAAGGATATGAGCAGACAGTTTTCAGAGGAAGAAATTGAAATCATTTCTATTCATATGAAAAGGTGTCTTAAATCATTATTGATCAGAAAAAGGCAAATTAATACAACTCTGAGATACCACTACACAGTTCTTAGATTGGCTAAGATGATAGGAAAAGATAATGACAAACGTTGGAGGGGATGTGGGAAAACTGGGACACTAATACATTGTGTTATGAAGTGATCCAACCATTCTTGAGAGCAATTTAGAACTATGCCCAAAGAGTTATCAAATTGGGCATACCCTTTGATCCAGCAGTGTTTCTACTGGGATTACATCCCAAAGAGATCTTAAAGGAGAGAAAGGGACCCACATATACAAAAATGTTTGTGTCAGCCCTTTTTCTAATGGCAAGAAACTGGAAACTGAGTGGATGCCCATCAGTTGGAGAATGGCTGAATAAGTTATGGAATATGAATTATGGAATATTATTGTTCTTTAAGAAATAATCAACAGGATTTTGCTGAAACAAAGTCTATAGAGACTTACATGAACTAATGCTAAGAGAAATGAGCAAAACCAGGAGATCATTGTATATGGCAACAAGATTATATGATGATCAATTCTGATGGAAGTGGCTTTCTTCAACCATGAAATGATTCAGACCAGTTCCAATGATCTTGTGATGAGGAGAGCCATCTACAGCCAGAAACAGGACTGTGGGTACTGAGTGTGGTTCATAACTTAGCATTTTCACTCTTTTTGTTGTTTGTTTGCATTTTATTTTCTTTCTGATTTATTTTTTCAGGTTTGATTTGATTTATTTTGTGCAGCAAGGTAATTGTGTAAATATGTAAGCATATATTGGATTTAACATATATTTCTACAATGTTTAATGTATCTTTGACTACGTTCCATCTAGGGGAATGGGTTCAGGGAGAGGGGGCATATTGGAAAACAAAGTTTTGCCAGAGTTAATGTGGAAGTATCATCCATGCATATGTTTTAAAAAATAAAAAAGCTTAATAAAAATAATTTTTTTCTCATTTTAGTATGTTGATTCATTCATTATTGTGACCAATTTGGAGGTACATTATATATGATTGTACGTATATAACCTTTATCAAATTTCCAACCATTTTAGGAAGAGGTGAAGAAAAGGTGGGATAATTTGCAATTCTAAATTCTATAAAAATGAATTCTAAAAATTTTCTTTATAATGAAAAAATATTGTTTAAAATTAGTTATGTGTTGAATATGATGGGATGTTTAGCTAAAAAATAAAGTCAAGATGATGACTTGAGAAGAATGCCTTGGGAAAAGTGGAAAAAAGGATATAGAATGGGATAAATTATCTGACATAAAAGAAGTCTAAAATATATTTTTACAGTGGAAGGCAAGATAGGAAAATAGGAGTGGGGAGCACATGAACCTTGCACTCGGCTGAATTGACTTAAACAAGAATAACATATACACTTTTTTGGATGTAGATATCTACCTTACCATATAGGAAAGTAAGAGAGGAAGGAGATAAGAGAAGGGGATACTTATGAAGGGAGGAAAGATTGGGCAAAGTAAGAGCCATAAGTAAAAAACATGAAAGACACAACACACACACACACACACACACACACATACACAAAGAGACCAAGAGACAGAGACACACTGAGACAAAGAGTCACAGAGAAACGAGAGACAGAGAGACAGAGTCAGAGAGACTCAGAGGAACACAGAGAAAGAGACAGAGAGACAGAAAGAAATAAAAAGAGAGAAGGTGAGAGAGAGAGAGAAGGAGAAAAAGAAAGAGAGGGAGGGACAGAAGGAAAGAGAGAGAGCAGGTAAAATGGGGGGAATATATTGTTGGTGCTCATTAATGTGAAAAATGTTACGTTTCTCTTCTAAAGAGAAGTTTCTCTTGTCAGTTCTCAAATACAAAGAAAACTGGGTCATATTTTAGAAATAAGAGCTATTCCTTAATTGATGAATGATCAAAGAACATGAACAGTTTTCAGAAAAAGTAATTAGAGCTATCTGTAGTGACATAAAAGAGCTCTAAATCACTATTGATCAGAGAACTGCAAGTTAAAGTAACTCAAATCTATTATCACACACTTATCAGAATATCTAATATGACAAAAAAGGAAAAATTAAAATACTAATATACTATTGGTAAAAATTGTATACTGAATCAAACCATTCTGAAAAGCTATTTTTAGCCCCCTAAGGGCTATAAAACCATGTGTATGTTTTTATCAAAAAGTACCACAGTATTCCAAAAAAGACTCTTTAATAAAGAAAAAGGACCTTTGTGCACAAAAATATTTATAGCAGCTCTTTTAGTAGTGGCAAAGAACTGGCAATTGAGGGGATGCCCCTAATTGGGAATGATTGGACAAATTCCTTTGTATCATTGTGATGAAATGTTATTGTGCTATAAGAAATGATAAGCAAGATGCTTTCAGTAAATGAATATAAAAAGGCAGAACTACTAACCAAAGTTTTTGTAGGCCACAATGCAACAAAATATGAAAACTTTCAGGGACCACAAGAAAAAGACAACAACCTAAAGAAGACTTAATAGTTAACACTAAATTTTATTCCAAAAATATAATTTAACAGAATAAAAAGAAGACAAAAATAAGTAAATAAACCCCAAATAAGAAAAAAGCAAGGAAATATTGAAAATCAGAGGAAAAATAAACTGGAAACCTAACAGATTATTGAAATGCTAAACAAATACATCAGTTCTTTGAAAAGACCAACCTGATTAAAAAGAAAGAAAAAAAATCAAATGATCAAAAAGCAAATTGAAAAGATGAAATTATAAGACAGGCAGAAGATATAAAAAAGAATGACCAAAACTTACAATATGCTGAGAAAATGCCCAAATGGAATTTCTTGTTCAAGGACCAATAAAGAGATTAGTATCACTGGGTTGAAGAATATATGTTAAAGAATAGGTGTCAGGAGATTGGAAAGATGTGACTTTGGTGTGTGTGTGTGTGTGTGTGTGTGTGTTGCCTAGTTTATGAAGGGATTTAAATGCCAAAATAGAGAATTTTTCATTTTGTCCTGGGGGCAACAGGGAGCCCCTTAAATTAGTTGAGTTAAACATGACATACTTGGACTTGTGTTTTAGGAAAAAGTGTTAGCTGAATATAAGATGGATTGTAGTGGGGAAAGACTTGAGACCCATCATCAGAATATTTATTGTAATATTCCAAGAGCACATGGAGGGAAGTAAGATATAAGAAAGCAAGTAAAGAGATGAAGGCCTGTATCAAGGTGTTGGCAATCTCAGAGGAAAAAGAGGTAGATTTGAAGGTTGAGACAAAAGTATAATTGACAGATTTTGGCAATAGAATGTTATGAGAATAAGAAATAGTGATGAGTTGCGTATGACTTCCTAGGTTGTTAATTTAAAGGATTTGGAGGATAGTGTTAATTTAATCTCATTTGAAATAGAAAAGAAAGAAGTGGGCAGTGTTAAAATACTGAATTCAATTTTGGATATGTTGAGTTTAAGATGTTCACTAAGTTTCCAGTTTAAGATGTCTAAAAAGCAGTTTGAGTTGTAAGATTGGTAGACAGCAGAGAGGTCGATTTGCATATCATGAGTTTAGAGATAATAATTAAAGTTAGAGGAGCTGAGAAGATGACCAAATGAACTAATATAGAGGAATTAAAGAGGCCAGGAACCCTGTGGGATACTCAGGACAAGGGGGTATAAACTGGATTTGGAGTCAGTGAAGGAGACTGAGAAAGAATGGTCAGCTAGATAGGAGAAAAAACAAGAGTTTTAGGTGTCCCAAAATCCTTTCCTTTTTTTTATTCCCTTCTCTTTCTATTTTATTGGGTAACACAGATAAATGAATCTGTATGTATTTCCATCCTTAAGACAATTTGGATGAAAGTTTTGTTCAAATGTTGCCCACTACCTCTCCTATTTTCTTCTCTTTATATCTCTCTAAAAGCGACATGTAAGATAATTTCTCTTCCTTTCATCTTCCTCGTCTTTCTCCCTTTTCCCAGTGCATCCATTTTTCTTAATTCTTCAATTTTTTAGAACATGCATGTTTGCTGTTTATAGAGACTTCTATCTGCCTTAATAATGATAACATTTTTTACTTCATATATCATCTCAAATAATTTTTTTACTTCTCTTGAGTCTTGACTTTGAATGCCAGATTTTGTATTCAAGTTCTGGCTTTTCATCAGGAATGCTTGAAGTTCTCTGTTTCATTAAATGTCTGTTCCTCTTAAGAATTATACTCAGTTTTGCAGGTAGATTATTCTTGGTTTTTATCCTAATTCATTTGCCCTCTGAAATATTCAGGTTCTTTTAATGTGGAAACTGTTAAATCCTCTGGGATACTGACTTACTTCCATGATATCTGAATGGTTTCTACCTGGCTTCTTTCAGAGTTCTGGACTTTGGCTATAATATTTCTGGGAATTTCATTTTAGTTGCTCAGATAGTGATCTGTGTATCCCTTCAATTTCTACTTTAGTTTTTTGTTCCTAAATATTAGGGTGGATTTTGTTTATAATTTCTTGAAATATAATGAAAAATTTTATCATAGTTTTAAATAATTTTAAGTTATCATTCCTTGATTTATTTTCTAGGTAACTGGTTTTTTAATAAGATGTTTCACATTTTCTCTTTTTTCATTCTTTTGACTTTGTTTTGTTTTTTTTTCTTTATTAGTTATTGAGTCCTTATCTTTCACTTGTCAAAATTTCTATTTTTATGGAATTTTTTTCTTCTGTGAATTTTTGTTGTTTTTGTTTTATTAAAGCTTTTTATTTATAAAGCATATACATGGGTAATTTTTCAACATGACCCTTGCAAAACTTTTGGTTTTAAATTTTTCCCTCCTTCCTCCTACTCTCTTCTCTAGATGGCAGGTAGACCAATACACGTTAAATATTTTAAAATATATGTTAAATCCAATATATGTACACATATTTATACAGTTATCTTGCTGCTGCTTCTGTGAATTTTTGTACCATTCTGTTTTTTAAGGTGATATTTTCTTTAGTATTTCTGTGCCTTTTAAAAACCAAATGACTAATTTTTTTTTTGGTAATTTTATTTTATCACTCTCATTAATTTTCTTATTCTTTCTTCTTCCTCTCTGATTTATTTTCTTAGATATTCCATGAATTCTTGTTAGGTTTGTATTCGATTAACATTTTTCTTTGAAGCTTTTCTTGTGGCTGTTTTCATGTTATTTTCTTCTAAATTTGCATTTTTATCTTCCCTTTTCATCATAATAGCTTTTAAATTTTTTTTTTGTTTGTTCATTTTTTTCAAGCTATTTCTTGTCTTTTAATTTTATCCTAAAAGTTGGACTTTGTTCCTGGAATAAGGTTGGAGACAATGTCCCAAACTTCAGACTTTTTCATGTTGCTGTTTTCAGTTATTTCTGTGAGTCTGTAAGCTTTTAGTACTTTGAAGGAAGTGTGATCTGGAGAGAAATGTGGTTATTGCCTTCTTGTTCTGCATTGTATTCTTTACCCAAGTCTTTCCCCTAGAACCACAACCAAGAGTATTTCTGGAACTATGATTTGGTTTCCTTGTTTCCTGAAGCTGCAAGTTCTAGTGCTCCTCTCCACCTTGGAATGGCAAGTGGGAACTGTTTATGGGAAATGTGACAGTATCCTGTACCTAGTACCAGTAAAGGGTCCTATGTCACCTTTTTTTGATCAATTTTGTGACTCCCTTACCCTCTCTGGAATGAGAGGTCCCAAAGCTGCTGCTGCCACTGTCACAGCTCCCTTTGGAACCCTCTATTGTTGCTGTTGCTATTATATATGCTCTGGGATAGCATCTACCTATTTTGATCACCTAAATTGTCTTGAGTTAAAAAAAAAATCTCATTCTTACCTTTTGTTTCCTTTGCCACTCTAGAATTCAATTTGATGCATTATTTTAAACTTCTCTGAAGAGGAATGTTGGGAGAGTTCAGGTGAGTTGCTGCCTCTATGCTGCCCTCTTGACTATGCCTTCCAAAATAAGTGAAATATGTGTGTATACACATACATATGAATAACACACATATACATGTGTTTTACATATATGTGTTCCTTCATATATAATCTACACACATATATGTAGGTAATATTATGAATCCTTACCTCCCCCTATAATTTCTTGAAATTATTTGGTGTTGTAAACTTAGGTTTTAGAACTGGTCAAGAAGAAAACAAAAATATAACCATGGGACTGTATTTTCAAAATCAAAATCTATTAAATAAGGTATTTTTCTTTTTTAAAAAAATAATCATCAACAAATAGAAATATGTCTTAAGTCACAATTATATAATTTGAAGAGAGAAAAAAGAAGTTATCTTCTATTATGAAATTTTAATGGTAAACTACCACAAATGACAAGTGTACTGAAATATGCCATTTATGACAAATAAAAGTAATGCTATTAACTGAATATTTTCAAAATAATGTGATAAAATGTAATTGAATTGATTTTATTCTGATCTGAATTTTCTTCTTAAGTTCATCATGCTACCACTTATTTATTTCATACTTATTTTTGTCTTTTATCCAGAATAAGACATTTTATCTATGCTTTCTAAAATGTCTGAGCTGTTATTTGAGACTGACCTTGGATAATTGCCATACTGGAAAATAGCTGACATTATTTTGTATGGTAAACAAAGCATTGCTTGAAAAACAAAACTTCCAGTACTAAAATGTGTTATTTGCAAAAGAGAATGATTTTTATTTGCTAAGGGCATATAACAGTTATGTAACCAAAATTAAAACAAATGACTTCCAAGATTATTATTCATTTTCCAATATTATAGGAGTTATCCTGCCATTTAGCACAAGGTGAAATTGGAAATATATGAATATAACACAACTCAATTTATACATCATGTTTTATAAATTGATGTTATTTTCTAATTCTATTCAAATTTTGATTAAAATGGACAAACATTTTAGACATAATGCTGAAGTAATTAAGGTTAGTATCAATAAAAAAAAAGTGGGGACTCATGCCTTCATATGGCACATTTTTATATATATTTGAAACTTTTCAAAGTAGCAAATATAGATATTTTTGATACTAATACCCGAGAACAAACAGGGATTTTTTCAATGTGTGATGGAAGGATGCTTCTATCCATTGTTGGGAATGACTATTCTTTTCTTACCTGAAATGAAGTTATTGGATATATATTAACATGGGCCTCATTCCAGTGCTGTCCTTTATTTCCACTTGAAGACCATAATGGATTTTCTATTGTAGTTTGGCCTTTTAAACGTAGATAAACATTTAAAACACCTAAAAATAATAATAAGATTTTATCTTCCACAGTTTATATAAAAAGTAGTAAAGAATTATAATTATATATTTTATATTTATTTTATTTCTGTTTGCAAAGCAGTTATAGCTTTAAAAAATGAAGATATGAAGTTTTTTTTTTAATTGTGGAATATCTTGTATGAAGTGATGTAGAGAAAAATTAATCACACACACATATATATTACATATACATATCAATATATGCATATTATATATATATATACACATATATATACACACACATATATATATCCAGTTATACAAATCATGATTATAGCATACAGTAAGAAAAATAAAATGTAGATTGTCATTCTTACCTTTTATTACCTGTTGTTAAAGTTAAAACACACATTATTGCATAATTTAACAAAATATGATTTACAAAAGTGTATATAGCATATATTATGGGTCGAAACATTATTTTGTGTTTTTTTAATCTTTCTCAGAAAGTATTTTTTGAGTTTTTGGTTTAACACCTATGTTAAAATGAATCAATAAAAACACAAACAATTTACACAAGAAAACTTCAAAGTCCATGGTAATCATTCTTTGAATTCAAAACACTTAGTATTATACTGTTCATGAACATTAATTATTTCAGATAATTTATCCAGATGTACATTTATCAAAATTATATCTATACATTTCATATTTCAATTTGGTGGTTAAAAAAACCCCAAATAAACCAAAAAACCAAAACTGAGCATTAAATTAACTAAGGAAAAATGCATGTTTTAACAAATTCTGACCTGCATTCTTTATTCTTTAATCTTATAACAAACTGTTTGACCATCACCATCGCATAACATTATAGTTGGACTAAGATAGCCTGAATTCTAGTTTCAGATTTACAAGATATTAGTTGTTTGACCTGAGTGGAACAAAAGTTCTTTGTGCCTCAGTTTTCTTATTTATATAAAGGTAAGAGATCTCCAAGATCACTTCTGGGATAGATGGCATAGTGGATAGTGTTGAGCCTGGAGTCAGGAATACTCATTTTCCTAATGTCAAATCTGGTCATATCTAACTGTGTGACCCCTGGCAAGTCACTTGATTCTGTTTTCCTCAGTCCTCATCCATAAAATGAGCTAGAGAAGACAATTACAAACCCCTCCAATGTCTTCACTAAGAAAATTCCATATAGGAGTCCCTCATGAAGAGGGACATGACTGAAAAATGACTAAATAACAAAAATCACTTCTAATTTTAAATCCTAAGCAAAATTTATTTTGCATAGTTAGGCATAAATAATCACAATTGTTCAAGTATTTCTTTGCTCTTAAATGATTTAAATTGATATTTTCAAAATTTCACGACTCTTTGTTAATCTTTTCTGGCAGAAGAGTACTGGCAGAAGAGAAAAGGGTTATGTAAACTTATCCTCATTAGTTTATAAATAAGAACCAGCCAATTTGACCTCACTCTCCATTTAGTCACTCCAGGAACTTTTCTACATTCTTGATAAAACATCTTCTTACCCTGAAGAAATCTTTATCTTAAGAAAGATACTCCTTCTTATCCTATTCTTATCCTATCCTATTCTCTAATTGGTGATCCTCCCACTTGGGCTACCATTTATTGAGAAACATCAGCCATGATGACTTCATTCCCAACTCAACCTTTTTATTTAACTTCTAGTTCTTAGTTGCCTTATCTACTTCCCCATTAGAATGTTAGGTTTTTCAGGGTAGGATCTGTCTTGTTTATATTTATATCCCCAGTTTTTAGGATAATGCATGACACATAGTAGGTCCTTAATAAATATTCTAATTCTTTATTTTAAGTCAAATCAACAAGCATTTATTAAGCACTTACTATGTGCAGCTAGGAATACAAAGAAAAGCAATCTAATTGGGGAAACATAATTCAAACAATTATGTACAAGCAAGATAGGTAATGATATGTGCCTGAGTGCCAAAATAGTGAGATTTACACATACGTGCACATAAACACACAATACACACATATGTATACATGTGTTTGTGTATATGTGTGTATAGACAGAATAGAGAGAAGATATTATAGAAGAGGGGGATAGGGAAAGATAAAAGATGGAATGTAAGCTGAGAAATGAAAAAAGCCAAGAACCAGAGATAAGAAGGAAGGAATTATATACTTAAGGATTAGGAAACAAAAATGCACAGTAGGAAATAGAGTGTTTTAAATTATGTATAAGGAACAACAAAGAATCCAGTGTCACTTAACTGTGGAATAGATGGAGGTTCATAAAGTGCAAGATGACTGAAAGGTTTTATCTCTTTCATGTTTTTTCCCTTTTACTCTGATTTTTCTCTCCTAATATTATTGTGCCACAGTTCCCTTTTGATGTCCTGACCTAGTTTCTCCAATTGTCCAATTGTCCAATTATAATCTGCCTCAGATTATAACCTTTCCCTCTTAATGTTTGAAGAGATAAAAATTTTATATCTTTAGGCTATGATCATTCCTTCTTAATGTTTGACAGGATAAAGGTCTATCCATTTTAGACATCATTAGAATATCAGTAATCTCTCCAGTACCTCCTTCCATTGTGTCATCCTAGGTGCCTCCCCCCATTAGGTTACCCCCATCCAGATACCTCCCCCTTTATGTCATTGTTCTTGTTATCCTATAAAAAATCTTGCTGTCTAATACTCAAGGCTGGATTCTTTGAGATGATAGTCTCTTCCAGCCCTGGAACCAACCATGGATCCATTTGGTCTCAGTATATCTTTCCATTTAATAAACTATTAAATTGGTCTCTAATCTCTGTCTTGCTCAGTTTCTCTGGCATTACAGTATGTTGCATAAAGCAATGTGTATTAAAAATAAATGAACTTACTACAATTTTAAAAAAAGAATAAAAATTAAATAATAATTATAAATAAATATAAATATAAATAATTAATAATAATAATATAAATAAATAATAATAACAATAAATAAAAAAAAAAAGAAAAGGTAGGAAAGGGCCAGATTATGAAGGTTTTAAAAGTCAAATGGGCAGTGGGGATTACCTTCCTGAATTTAATAGGGAGCTACTGGGGTTTATTGAATGGTGTAGTGTGACTTGGAAGGTCACTTTGATAACTTAGTACAGAATGTGCTAGATTGAGAAAAGACTTGAAATCAATCTGGAGGCTATTGCAATTTTGAAATGAGGTAAGGGCTCACATTGTCTATCTAGTTACCTATCTATCTTTATGGTATTCCTTATTTGGTATTATACTTTTAATTTTCATGAGTTTATTTCTATTATAAATAGAAAGTATACCAGAATGTCAGTTTATAACTTATATGTAATGTTCTAAATCTTCTATGATTACTACTACTACTTGCTCACATTTTTATATCTCTTTTAAATTTGTCTTTTTTTTCAATATACATTATCATTTCATAATGCCCAGCATGGTAATAAATTGAATGATAAAAATAAAAATAATGCAGACATGTCAAGTAAAATGCTATTAAATATGTAGGGTTTTTTTTTTAGGGGGAGGGTAAAGAAGTATATAAACTTTTTTAGTCTTTATAAACTTTGATATGATGCAATTAGAGAATTTCCTGTGGGGGAAAAAAAAGAACTTTTTAAGGATAGACTATTGCTCTGAAATTTTTAGTTTAGGAAGTTATCCTGACTACAGAGACAGTATGTGTCAGAGATAGTCTCATAAAATATACAAAAAATTACATTTGTGACAAGTGGCTATCTGATATGAAGACTGAGTGAAGACATCAGAATGAATCTATTGGATACGACTATTTCATATGACTAAAATTTGATTAATTTTTTTGTGGCATTTATATTTTATCCCTCCCCATTATAACTTGATCTTATCTTTTTCATCAAAAGTACATGACTTGCTGTAATTAAAGCAAACCTGGATCATACTATTGACAAGTAGTGATCAGGAGCTCCTTGAGAAAAGATTCTTTTTCTCTTCTCTTTATATCGTTTGCATTTAGCACAATGATTATTAACACACAGAAGGTGTTTCAACTATCTGACAAAATGTGTGGGTTAATATTCAAGTTGCTTAAGGAAGTCAGTTTTATTAGAAGTTTTATTAAAATGAGGCTTTTTATTTGATTGTTTTCTGAAATATGGAGGCAAGTATATTGCAATCATGAGGCTATAACAATGCTATTAACAGTAATTACAGGTACCAATTTTATGTATGCTTAAAACATCTCTTTTGGGTATTTTTTTCTATGTCTCCCCTGTAACCCACTCATATTATATATATATATATATATATATATATATATATATATATATATATATATATATATATATATATATATGTATGTATGTATGTATGTAGACATATACATATATAAAACATATATTTTTCTCTTTGACCACCTTACTAAAGTTCTTGAATTTGGGATTCTGCAAGGTCTAGCTGTGAGAGTGCTGTTATCTTCTTCCTTTATAAAAGAATTTAAATTAAGCTGCATATCTACTTATTTATCCTGATGGTCCAGAACTGGCTTTACTGGGAAAGCAATTTCCTGGCTAACCTATAAAGCACTTTTCTTGGATTCATCTTTACTTCTAGGTTAGCCGTAAGTATCAGATGACCCCAGTGGACCCAGAGAATGATCCCCATTTCATCTTGTCTCCCCTAACATATTGCACCCTCTTTTCTTGTCTATTGGCTCCTTCCTTACTGACTTCAAATATGGCTATGTCTCCCCCAGATGCAAACATCATTTGATAATTATCATCTTCTATCTCTTACTCTTTGTGGATAAACTCTTTGAAAAAGTGAGTGTCAGAAATGTGGTAATAGAGAATAGAGAAGATATTGTGGATCAAGAGAAATAAAGATGTTGGGAAGACAGATGTCTTTCACAAGGAAGAGGTTGAGTTTTCCTTTGGTAATACTGTATTTGAGTTGACAAGACTAAATATTCAAATTCACATATTCAAAGACACATTTTTGAGGAGATGAAATCTAAGGTCCTATGGCATTCCATATCTAAAAGTGGAAAACACATCAATCATTAGCAATCTAGCACACACAATCCTATCAATATCTAATACAAATATCTGCAAATCTCAAATTCTCATTTTAGTAATTTGTGAATCTCTAGTCAGTATACTTAGCAAAAACAAAAAGTAACAAATTTGATAGTTGTCTTTAAGTAAGAAATAATAGCATTATTTCTTACTTAAAGACAACTATCAAATTTGTTACTTTTTATTAAAATTATTAAAATAATAGTATTATTTTAGATTTACATAGTTCTTTAGCACTTTTCAAAGTCTCTGTTTATGCATTAGCTCCTTTAGTTTTCAAAAACAAATGAAAAATCAAATAGATAATACAAGTATTATTATCTCCATTTTTTTTGTTTAAATTGGAGAAACAGAAGTTTAGGAAGGAGATTTCATATATACATACATATATATATATATATATATATATATATATATATATATATATATATATATATAAATACATATGTATGTGTATGTGTACTCATATGTGTGTGTGTGTGTGTGTGTGTGTGTGTATAACTTGTCCAAAATGGCATTGCTTTTACACACTAGAATAATGACTTGATGATGTCATCTGATTCCAGATCAAGTTCTTTCTCTATCAAAACACTGCCACTTCTCATAATATTACCTTCAATCACATTTATAAAACTAATGGACAATATAAGTTTTATATTATTATTGAGTAAATATAAAAAGGCCTCCACAATGGTACAGCACAGAACACAGACCAGGCAATTATGGGAAAACATGGACAACAAATAAACAATGGATGAAGGTGTCACAATGATGAAAGCAAAAATCAATCTAAAAAATTAAGGATGAGTTTTGCAAATAAGAAAATGAAGGTTCTAAAATTCATACAATATGGCTATTTTAAAATAATATTTCTAAATATGACAACTCTTCCATTCTCATTAAAATATATTACATAATTTGTCAGCCAAGTGTCTAGTATGAGCTAAAATCTCCAAAATGACTTTAAAATTCATCCCTTTGGAGATTTTACTGAGTTATTCTCCTTGGGAAAATCAGGTTTGGTTGCTACCAAAAGGTTTGACTTTTAATTTGATTATGGACTTAGGGAAGGAGAAAAGAAATATTGAACTTCTGAATAATTATTAGAAAAATTGTTGATCAAAGAAATAATCCATGACTATCTTGTCCAGAATTAATTTTGATTATTGTTATGACTTTATTTCCCTCATTTTTGTTTTGAGACAAACATAGTAGCTCACATTATCTTACCTATATGTTGTCCATACATGTGATAAAAGAAGCTGAAACAATATGCAGTATTTGTGGCTCCATAAGGATTTTTGGGGGCTATGCTGAAAACTGGACTTAGTAATCTGGCTTTTTCTCCTTCTAATCTGGGCCGAGAGGTCTCAATATACATATAATAACCTAAAAAAAAAAGAAAAATAAGCTTAGATTATTTGAATACTGACATTTCAACTTGGTGGGGTTGGTGGCATAGTAGATAAGAGTGCCATGCCTAGAATCAGGAAGACTCATTTTTCCTGTGTTCAAATCTAGTCTCAGATACTTAATGCCTGTGTGATCTTGAGCAAGTTATTTAACCTTTTTTGCCTTAGTTTTTTCATGTTTAAAATGATTCAGAGAAGGAAATAGCAAATCACTCTCTTATCTTTGGAAAAAAAAAACAACAAAGAAAAACCCAAATGGAGTCATGAATAATCTGATACAATGGGAAAATAACTGAACAAAAATATCAACATGGGAATTGAAGTTAAAAGTAGAGCTTAAAATTATTAAATGATATTTATTTTTCATATCAAATAAATATTGATGGATTGCTTTTTTTAAGCTCTAAAAGTTGATAGTTGTGTGTACAGATGTCAGTATTGACATGATAGTAGTAATTTAATATATGAAATCTATCAATAAATATGCTGGTAACTCAACAATGAGAAATAAGACTGCATTGCCCATACAACTATAAAAAATTCTTTGAGTAGTACTCATTAGTACCAAAAATAAATGAACACAAATTTAGAAGTTACACATAAAATAATGAAAATTTTAGTCAATTGGTTGAATAATTCAGGTTTAATAAATTACAATTGTTTGAAAAATTGAAAAATTCAGATATTGAAGCAAGAATGGGGTTGAGTCTTTATGTTTTAGATAAAGTCCTCTATTTTCTATCTTGCTTTATGAATGATCTTATGGGATAAGAAACAATCTAGAATATTCAAAATTATCTTAAAGTTTAGTATCATATAAAGAATAATGCAGTAGTTATATCTTCATAATTGCTACATGGTCAAAAACAACTTCATAAAAGTTTTATTCCAATTCTACAGCAATAGGTTGTCTGGCATCTCATAATCACTAATTAATTAATAATGTTACCAGGAAATTGGCTACTAGGTGATAAAGTTGTTGGTAATAATGTTTGGAGAGATTGCGAATATGTATCAGTGAAAATAATCTCAGAGGGTGAAACCATAACATCTTGAAATATTGAAGATAATAAAACTATAAAATGATTGCTAAGTCTTGCACCAACCTGGCATTAATATTGCATTTTAAGTGCCTATAGGTCTCTACCTACCTTCTATTCTGAAGACTTTCATTCACAAGGATTTCATACCTTCTTTGGATCCAGTGCGATCAGCATTAGGCCCAGTATTGGGGGTATACTTTGTATTTCTAGTTGCAGTACTTTGCTTTGTCCAGTCAAAATTATCTGTATCATCTTGAGTGAACAAACAGATGTTACCATCTTCAAATCCACAGTGAAACTCACCTGTAAGAAAATTAAATAAACTATATCAAAAATTGCCATTCTAAAGCACTATTCAATAAAAATAGTCAATAACATGGGTTAAAGTAGTAGGATTTAGCTTCCTCAGAATTTTTTCTAATTTGTCTAATCAACAGTAATTTAGAACTTTTTTTCTTATTACCCAAGATAGACTTTCTTCCTCTGAAATCTGACTATTTATATCTCTTGCATATTTTCAATCAGGGAATGGCTCTTATTTTTATAAATTTGGTAATTATATATATATATATATATATATATATATATATGTATATATTTAAGAAGTGATATATTTGCTATAAATTCCCCCCAGTTTTTCTTTTTCCTCCTAATTTTGACTTAATTGTTTCTCTTACTCTATAATGTGATTATTATTTATTTGGTATTTAGTTTATTTGGTGTGATATGGAATAAGTAATTAAGGTAGTATTGTTATTTTGATTTTATTAACTCAGTTTTCCTATGAACAATTGATATATCTTCAGTTATTAAGATCTATCTTTTTGTGTGTGTAGAGTATTTCTAATTGTGTTTATATAGATATAGTCTTGGAAGGTACATCCAAGTGTTTCTTAAATACTCCTTTCTGTCAGTTGCTATTTTAAATGGACTTTCTCCATCTCTTTCTGCTGTATTTTATTGAAAATTTATAGAAATGGTGATGATTTGTGTAGATTTATTTTATATTCTGCAGCTCTGCTAAAATTTTTCTTTTTTCCCCCAGTTGATTCTTTAGGTTTCTCTAAGTATATCATCATCTTATCTGGAAAAAAAGATAGTAGTTTTATATCCTTTGTATCTTGGAATACTTACTCATTCAATTTCTTTTTATTCTTAGCATTTCCATTACAAAATTGAATAATAATGTTGATAATGGACATCCTTCTTTCACCCCTTATCTTACTGGGAAAGCTTCTAGCTTATCCTGATCATAGATTATGTTTGTTCTTAGTTTTATAGACACCACTTAACATTTTAATTTTAATTTTAATGCTGAATTTACTGTCTAGTGTTTTTAAATAGGAATGGGTATTGTATTTTATCAAAAGCTTTTTCTGCATATATTGACATAATCAAGTGATTTTTGGTTTTGTTATGGTCAATTATGCTTAGAGTTTTCCTAATATTGAATTAGTCCTTCATTTCTGGTATAAATCTCATCTGGTCATAGTATATGATGTTTGTGATACATTTCTGGAATTTTTTTCCTAGAATATTATTTAAATTTTTTGCATAAATATTCATTAGGGAAATTAGTTTATCATTTTCTCTGTGTATTTTTACTCCCCTAGGTTTAAGTAATAAAATCAGTGTTATAGAAGGAATTTTGCACAATTCTCTTACCTATTTTTTCAACCAATCTATATAGTATTTGAATTAATTGTTCTTTAAATGTCTGGTAGAATTCACTTGTAAATTCATCTATTCTATCCTCACCCCACCTCTCTTTTAGGTTACTCACTATTGGCTTGTTCAATTTCTTTTTTTAAAAAAAAAATAGGGTTATTTAAACTGCTGTTTCTTCCTTTGCTAATCTGGGCAATACATTTTAAAAATATTTATCAATTTTAATTGAATTGTCAGTTTTACTGATGTATTGTTGGGCAAAATAACTCCTAATGCTTTAATTTCATTTTCTTTGTGCATTTACACTATTGATATTCATAATTTGTTTTTCTCCTCTCTTTTATAAGATCAAATTCACCAATGAAACCACTTTTTACAAAAAAATATTATTTATCATAAAATATTTATTTTGTTGTTTTTCCCACAAAACCCAACTCCTACTTTTAGTTATTAGTTCATAATTTTATTACTCTCCTTTTCTATTGGGGTTTTTTATTTTAGAGTGTAAATGAGGATTTTCAATTTCTAAGTTTTCAGTTTTTTTAGTTGCATAAAAAATTCACCCATCTCTTTTACTTATATAAGCTTTTAGTGATATGCATTTTCTATTAAGTATTGTTTTTGTTGTATCCAACAAATTTTAGTATGTTTTCTCATTACTGTCTTCATTTCAAATGAAATAACTTTGCATGATTCTATGATTCATTCTTTAGGATTAGATCAATTTTAACTCTGGCTTCAATGGCTCTTTATCAAATGTAATATTTATTGTATTATGGTTCAAAAGAGGTACATTTAATTTTTCTTTTTTTCCACATATTTTGGTGAAATTTTTATTTTTATGACTAATTTCTGTGAAGGTGTTTTGCACAACTGAAAAATTGATATACTTTTTTCTATTTCCATTTAATTTTCTCCAGAGGCCAATCATATCTAATTTTTGTTATTTTAATTAGTTTTGTTAATCTTAATTTTTTGATGTTTATTTTATGACTAGATTTTTTTCTAGTTCTTAGAGGAGAAATTGAGTTTCCCAACTAGTAAAGTTATACTATTTCCTCTTGAAATTTATTTAACCTTTCCCTTAAAAATGGGGATAGTATGTCATTTGGTATACACATAATTAGATTTAATATTACTTCATTGTTCCTAGTACCTTTTAGCTAATAGTGTTGCCTGGATTATCTTTTTAATTACATCTATTTTTTCTTTTGCTTTGCCTAACATCATGATTGTCAGCCCTGTTATTTTTATTTCAACTGCAGCATAATAGTTTATTTTAATTCTGTGTGTAAAATACTAGTTTTAAGTATATCTCTTACAAACAACATATTGTTGGAGTCTGTTTTTTAATTCATTCTCCTATCATCTTCCATTTTTAAAAATGAGTTTATCTCTTTCCCATTGATATTGTTAACTGTGTAATTTTCTTCATCTTTTTATATCTTCCTTTTCTGCTTGTTTCTTCCTTAAAATTCTGTTATGAATCTGACCATTGTGTCCCTTAATCTACCTTTCCTTATCATTATTGTACCTTTCTCTTATCCTTTTCCCCTCCTACTGCCATATTGTATAATAGCCAATTCTAAGTGCATATGTGTGTTATTCTCTTGAACCAGTTCAGATGAGAGTAAATTTTAAGTTTTTCTCACTCCTATCCCCCATTATTTCCTCCATTATAAACATTCTTCCTTGTGCGTCTCTTATATGAGATAATTTCCCTCATTCATCCTTTCCTTCTCCACTTCTCCACAAATGAATCCCTTTTACTCACACTTCTGTTTTTTCTTCTTAGATCATCCTAACATATATAGGCAGATGGGTGGTGCAGTGGGTAGAATACTAGGTCTGGAGTCAGGAAAAAGAGTTTTCCTGACTTCAAATGTGGTATCAGACACTGCTAAGTGTGTGATCCTGAGCAAATCATTTAACCCTTTTTGCCTATGTTTCTCTACTATAAAATGAGCTAGAGGAAGAAATGGGAAATCATCGTATCTTTGCCAAGAAAACCCCTAAATGAGGTCACAAAGAATTCTACATGATTGAAAAGACTGAACAACCACTACAATCACTAAAACAACACAATAATATGTTTGCATCCATGTCCTCTCAATAGAGACTCTTCCTTCTAACTGCCCTATTAACAGTAAAAAAAAAAATTAGGGGCTACATGTATTGAGAATGTAAAAAATGTATCCTTGTTAAATGAATCCCTTGTTACATCTCACTCATTTACTTTTATAATGCTCTCTTGAGCCTTGTGTTTGAATGTCAAAGTTACTATTCAGCCCTGGCATCAGAAATGTTCCTATTTCATTAAATGTCCATTCTCTCCCCACCTCCCTGTAGGATTACACAATATTAAGTTTTGCTAGGTATATTATTCCTGGCTGTAATCCTAGCTCTCTTGAACTTTAGATTACTGCATTTAAAACCCTCCAATCCTTTAACATGGAAGTTGCTAAATCTTGTATAATACAATTTATAGCTCCACAGAATTTTAAGTTATTTCTTTCTGGCTGCTTTTAGCATTTTATTTTTCATCTAGAAATTCTAGGTTTTAACTATAATATTTCTAGAAGTGTTCTCTTTGTAATTTCTTTCAGGAAGTGACAGGTTTCGATTTCAACTTTACCTTATGGTTCTAAGACATCAGGGAAATTTCCATTTATAATCTTTTGATATATGATTTCTAGGGTCTTTTAAAAAAATCATTCTTAAATAATCCAATAATTCTTAAATGATCTCTTCTCAGTCTACTTCCATGGTCATTTAAGATATTTCACATTTTCTTTTTTTCCATATTTTTGATTTTGTTTCTTCATGTCTCATGGAATCATTAGCTTCTACTTGCCCAGTTCAATTTTTCAAGGAGTTATAGTCTTCACTGATATTTTATCATTTGGCCCATCCTGATTTTTAAATTTTCTACTATGCTTTCTCTTTCTAAATTCCAGACATGATGCTGCTTCCACTACATCCTTTGACATGATCTTGGCCAGTTCCATTTCCAATGTCCAGACTTTTCTCTCTGTCTTTCTAAACTTCAGTGGACTGAAAAATTACTCACTATGAATTTTTCTTGGCTTTTCTATTCAGAATTTGATTTTACCTTTTTATATTTGTTTTGCAGGAGAAATTTTGGGGCAACTCTGGTGTTGTGACTCTTTATCTTCATTTTTCTTAACTTTATTATTCAACAATAAGTAACTGAATTCAATACAATTCAACAAGCATTTATTGAATGCTTTCATTGTGCTCAGCTCTGTGCTAGGCACTGGAGATACAAAGACAAAAGGAAAAGACTCCTGCACTCAAGATCTTTTTTTTTTTTTTTTTTTTGAGGAAGGGACCAGATCAATAGGTTAATCTATATCACAACAAATTTATGCTTCAAAAAAAAATCAAAGGGAAGACATCACTAATTTTAAATAGGAGGCTCAAATAAATTTTCCTATTGGAAGTTGTTCCTGAAAGATACTTTAAAAGAATCTATAGATTCTAGTCACTGGGAATAATTTATTCAAGGAATTCAGGGGAGAAAGGAATGTTATATTTAGGAAATGACTACTAGGTTAGTTGCTTTGATTGGAAGGAAGAATGTATGGGGAAAAAAATGAAATCAGCTTCTACAGACCCATTGGATCTCAACTATGAAAGGCTTTAAATACTAATAAGAGATGTTTGTATTTTATTCCAGAGGTGATTTGGAACCATTAAAACATCTCAGTAGGGAAGTTGTATGCTCAGACATATAACATGGAAATATCAATGCTTGTAGCTTTGAATGTATTGGAGTGGGAAGAGACTGAAGGCAAAACTAATTAAGAGGTTATGGCAGTAGTTCAAGTGAGAGACAATTAGCGCTTGTCTCAAGATAGGAGTTGTAGCAATGAAAATTGGATCAAAAGAATTTGGCAAGCAATAAGAAATGAGAAATACAGAAGAATTAAGAAGATTACTCTAAGATTGCAATCCAACATGACTGAAAGAAGTGTTACTCCAAAGAAATATAGAGAATTTAGCAAAATGGAAAAAAATGGATATTTTGGAGGGAATATAGTGATTTCAGTTTTGGATATGTTAAGTTTGTATGGTCCATGAGACAATTAAGTAGAGGAAAGAGTCAAGAACTGAATTTAAACATTATTTACATCGATGTCAAAGTTGAGCCCCTAAGAACTGACAAGAAAGCATATTTGGAAACTTCCGGGGGTGGAGCCAAGATGGCGGAGCAGGCACACACAACTCTCTAAGCTCCTCTCATTATCCTCATAACCAACTATTTAATCCAGCCTCAAAAATAACTCTTCACTGCTTAAATTCATGAAGATTAGAAGCATTACAACTTACCAGCTGAAGTCAATCTGGAAGATCGCTAGGAAAGGTTTGTCCTGAGGGGCCAGGAATAGACTAGCATAGGCAGTGAGAGGCTAGCATCCTGAGCAGACCAGGGGCGGGGTGATCTCTGTGGCTAGAGAAGTTATAGGGACCACTCTTCTATAGGCTAACTGCTCTGCCTTGATTACAAAGCAGTAAAGTGGCAGAGAAATTAAAGCCTAAAACAGAGGATACTCTAAAAAACACCAGAACCTAACGAGATCTGGCTGTAACCCCTCAAACCCGGAAGTGACTCAGGCAGACTTTACCCCAGCCCTGCAGCCACATCCTGCAGTTTGGGGCTTTTGTGGGGGCAGTTACTAATCTGCATGGCAAGAGGGCACAGCCTGGGCAGCCTCTAATCGGTAGAGTGGGGGGCTCAGCCTGGGGCAATCGAACCTCCCCAGCTGACTGTGCTTCCGAGGCAGACACTTCTGGTCCCTGCAAATCCATTCACTGCACAACTACTATACCCATAGCCCCAGGGCAGGTTTTGGCTTGGGAAATGAAACTCTCACGGCTCAGCATCTAGCCCCAGGGCAGTCATTATCTCACACAGCGGGGGTTCTTTGAAGGGCACTTTGCCAGCTTGGCCCTGCAGGCCTGAGTTACTTTCGGGTGGAGAACTCTTTTCCAGAGCACTCCAGTACCTCGCTGCTTTTTGTAGCCGGTTGGCAGGACAGCTACCCATCCATATACCTTTCACTGCTCTGCAGAGGAAGCTGATAACCTCCTGGCTCTGAAGGCAGACCTTACAGGCTTTAACAAAATGAGTAAAAAAATCAAAAGAACGATTGATAGTTTCTATACAGAAAGAGAACAGCTTTTCAACCCTGAAGAGACTAATAGCAGACAGTCTCCAGACAATTGTTGGTCTCCAATACAAAAGGCTCTCCTAGAAGAGACTATTAAAAACCTTAAGAGAGCTAGAAGAGAAATGGGGAAAGGAAAGAAGCTATGCAAGAGAGTACAGAAAAGGCACATAACTCACTAAAAGAAAAATCTGATAAAGTGGAAAAATAAAACAACCTCCTGAAATGTGAATTGGAAAAGGTAAAAAACTCCCAAGAAGTGCAGGGAAACAGAATTTGCGAATTGGAAAAAGAAAATAACTCACTAAAAAAAAGTAGTGAAATGGAAAAAAATTCCATAGAACAAAACAACTCAATTGGACATATACAAAAAGAAGGGAAAAAAAGCTAATGAAGAAAATAACTCACTAAAAATCAGAACTGAACAAATAGAAATGACTGATTCATTGAAACATCAAGAATCAGTCAAGCAAAACCAAAAAAATGAAAGATTGGGAAAAAATGTCAAATATTTACTTGGAAAAACAATAGACCTGGAAAATAGATCTAGGAGAGATAACCTGAGGATCATTGGACTACCAGAAAATTATGATGAAAAAAAGAGCCTAGATACTATTTTACAGGAAATCATCAAAGAGAACTGCCCAGAAGTAATAGAACCGGAAGGGAAAATAGGCGTTGAAAGAATTCATCAAGCACCTTCTGAAAAAGACCCTAAAATAAAGACTCCGAGGAATATTGTGGCCAAACTTCAGAATTTTCAGACTAAAGAAAAAATTTTACAAGCAGCCAGGAAAAAACAGTTCAAATACTGAGATGCCACAATAAGGGTCACGCAAGATCTGGCTGCCTCAATATTAAAGGATTGAAGGGCCTGGAATCAGATATTCCAAAAGGCAAAAGAACTTGGAATGCAGCCAAGAATAAACTACCCAGCTAAGCTGAGTATTTTTTCCCACGGAAGAAGATGGACATTTAATAAAATAGAGGAATTCCATCTGTTTCTAAGGAAAAAAACAGACTTAAACAAAAAATTTGATCTCCAACAACAGGAATCAAGACAAGTAGAAAAAGGTAAAAGGAACTCTTGAGAACTGTATTTCTGTTGTGGATATACATAAAAACCATATGTATAATTTGCTTTTACCAATATAACATAAAAAAGGGAAATAGAAATAGAAAGAGGATAGTGTCAGAAAAAGGGAAAAGGAAAGATAAAAAGAGAGAAACTACATGCGACAGTGAGGCAAAGGAAACCTATCATAACTGAGGGAACTTATAGAGGGGGAGGAACATTGTGTGAATCCTACTCTCATCAGAGCTGGCTCAAAGAGGAAACAATTGACATATTTGTTTTACACAGATTCTTCTCTCACTACATTAAAAAGTGGGAGAGGAAAGGGGAGAAGGAAAAAGGTAGAAGAAAGGGGAAGAAATTCAAAGGGAGAAGGAAGGGATACTAAAGAGGGAGAGCTGTGTGATGTTAGTGGGACCAATAAGTTTAATACTTGGGAAGAAGGGAAGAAGGGCAAGAAAAAGAAAAGTATAATGTGGGGATATTAGGATGGCAGGAAATACAGAATTGGTTATTTTAACCATAAATGTGAATGGGATGAACTCTCCCATAAAGAGGAGGCGGATAGCAGACTGGATCAAAAGTCAGAACCCTACAATCTGTTGTTTACAGGAAACACATTTAAAACAGGGAGATACATACAGAGTAAAGGTAAAAGGCTGGAGCAGAATCTATTATGCTTCAGGTGAAGTAAAAAAAGCAGGGGTAGCCATCCTTATCTCAGATCAAGCAAAAGCAAAGATTGATCTAATTAAAAGAGATAAGGAAGGAAACTATATCTTGCTTAAGGGTACTATAGATAATGAAGCAATATCAGTATCAAACATGTATGCACCAAGTGGTATAGCATCTAACTTCCTTAAAGAGAAGTTAAGAGAGTTGGGAGAAGAAATGGACAGCAAAACTATAATAGTGGGAGATCTCAATCTTGCACTCTCCGAATTAGATAAATCAAACCACAAAACAAATAAGAAAGAAATTAAAGAGGTTAAATAGAATATTAGAAAAATTAGATATGATAGATCTCTAGAGAAAACTGAATGGTGACAGAAAGGAGTATACTTTCTTCTCAGCAGTTCATGGAACCTAAGCAAAAATTGAACATATATTAGGACATAAAGACCTCAAAATTAAATTCAGGAAGGCAGAAATAGTAAATGCTTTCCTTTCAGATCATGATGCAATAAAAATTACATTCCACAAAAAGTTAGGTGTAAACAGACCAAAAAGTAATTGAAAACTAAATAATCTCATCTTAAACAATGATTGGGTGAAACAGCAAATTATAGACACAATTAATAATTTCACTCAAGATAATGACAACAATAAGACATCATACCAAAATTTGTGGGATGCAGCCAAAGCAGTAATAAGGAGAAATTTTATATCCTTAGAGGCTTACTTGAACAAAATAGAGAAAGAGAAGATTAATGAATTGGGCTTGCAACTTAAAAAATAGAAAAAGACCAATTTAAAGCCCCCCAATCAATTGCTAAACTTGAAATTCTAAAATTAAAAGGAGAAATGAATAATATTGAAAGTAAAAAAAAATTATTGAACTAATAAATAAAACTAAGAGTTAGTTTTATGAAAAAAACAATAAAATTGATAAACCTTTGGTAAATTTGATTAGAAAAAGGAGAGAGGAAAATCACATTAGTAGTCCTACAAATGAAAAGGGAGAATTTTCCACCAATGAAGAGGAAATTAAAGAAATAATAAGGGGTTAGTTGCCCAATTTTATGCCAATAAATTTGATAACCTAAGTGAAATGGATGACTATCTCCAAAAATATAGGCTTCCCAGATTAACACAGAAGGAAGTAAATTGCTTAAATAATCCCATTTAAGAAAAAGAAATAGAACAAGCTATTAATCAACTCCCTAAAAAAAAATCTGCAGGACCAGATGGATTTACATGTGAATTCTACCAAACATTTAAAGAACAATTAACCTTAATGCTTTATAAACTATTTGAAAAAATAGGGAATGAAGGAGTCCTACCAAATTCCTTTTATGACACAGACATAGTACTGATTGTTAAACCAGGTAGGTTGAAAACAGAGAAAGAAAATTATAGACCAATCTCCCTAATGAATATTGATGCTAAAATCTTAAATAAGGTATTAGCAAAAAAACTACAGAAAATCATCCCCAGGATAATACACTACGATCAAATAGGATTTATACTAGGAATGCAGGGATGGTTCAATATTAGGAAAACTATCTATGTAATTGGCCATATTAATAACCAAATTAAAAAACCATACGATCATCTCAATAGATGCAGAAAAAGCATTTGATAAAATCCAACATCCATTCCTATTAAAGAAACTTGAGAATATAGGAATAATGGACTTTTCCTTAAAATAATCCATAGCATCTATTTAAAACCATCAGTAAGTATCATATGTAATGGGGACAAAGTGAAACCATTCCCAATAAGATCAGGAGTGAAACAAGGTTGCCCACTATCACCGTTACTATTTAATATTATATTAGACATGCTAGCTTTGGCAATAAGAGCTGAGAAAGAGATTAAAGGAATAAGAACAGGCAATGAGGAAACCAAATTATCACTCTTTGCTGATGATGTGAAGGTATACTTAGAGAACCCCAGAGATTCTACTAAAAAGTTACTAGAAACAATCCACACCTTTAGCAAAGTTGTAGGATACAAAATAAACCCACAAAAGTCATCAGCATTCTTATATATCACTAACAAAACACAACAGTTAGATTTACAAAAAGAAATTCCATTTAAATATAAAATATTTAGGAATCTATCTGCCAAGGGAAAATCAGAAACTTTATGAGCAAAACTACAAAACACTTTCCACACAAATTAAGTCTGATCTAACCAACTGGAAAAATATTAAATGCTCTTGGTGAGCAAATATAATAAAGATGTCAATACTACCTAAACTGAACTATTTATTTAGTGCTGTACCAATCAGACTCCCAAATAATTATTTTGATGATTTAGAAAAAATAACAACAAAGTTCATATGGAAAAACAAAAGGTCAAGAATTTCAAGGGAATTAATGAAAAAAAAATCAAATGAAGGTGGCCTACCTGTACCAGATCTAAAATTATATTATAAAACAGCGGTTACTAAAACAATCTGGTATTGGCTAAGAAATAGACTAGTTGATCAATGGAATAGATTAGGTTCAAAGGACAGAACAGCCAATAACTTTAATAATCTAGTGTTTGACAAACCCAAAGACCCCAGCTTTGGGATAAGAAGTCACTGTTTGACAAAAATTGCTGGGAAAAGTGGAAATTAGTATGGCAGAAACTAGGCATTGATCCACACTTAATACCGCACACCAAGATAAGGTCAAAATGGGTTCATGACCTAGGCATAAAGAATGATATTATAAATAAATTGGAAAAGCACAGGATAGTTTACCTCCCAGACCTGTGGAAGAGGAAGGAATTTATGACCAAAGAAGAACTAGAGATCACTATTGACTACAAAATAAAAAAATTTTGATTATATCAAATTGAAAAGTTTTTGTATAAACAAAACTAATGCAGACAAGATTAGAAGGGAAACAATAAACTGAGAAAACATTTTTATAGTCAAAGGTTCTTATAAAGGCCTCATTTCCAAAATATATAGAGAATTGACTCTAATTTATAAGAAATCAAGCCATTCTCCAATTGATAAATGGTCAAAGGATATGAACAATTTTCAGATGATGAAATTGAAAATATTTCCACTCATATGAAAGTGTTTCAAATCACTATTGATCAGAGAAATGCAAATTAAGACAACTCTGAAATACCATTACACACCTGTCAGATTGGCTAAGATGACAGGAAAAAATAATGATGAATGTTGGAGGGGATGCGGGAAAAGTGGGACACTGATGCATTGTTGGTGGAGCTGTGAATGAATCCAACCATTCTGGAGAGCAATCTGGAATTATGCCCCAAAAGTTATCAAATTGTGCATACCCTTTGATTCAGCAGTGCTACTACTGGGCTTATACCCCAAAGAGATACTAAAGAAGGGAAAGGGACCTGTATGTGCCAAAATGTTTGTGGCAGCCCTGTTTGTAGTGGCTAGAAGCTGGAAAATGAATGGATGCCCATCAATTGGAGAATGGCTGGGTAAATTGTGGTATATGAATGTTATGGAATATTATTGTTCTGTAAGAAATGACCTGCAGGATAAATACAGAGAGGATTGGAGAGACTTACATGCACTGATGCTAAGTGAAATGAGCAGAACCAGGAGATCATTATATACCTCAACAACGATACTGTATGAGGATGTATTCTGATGGAAGTGGATTTCTTTGACAGAGATCTAACTCAGTTTCAGTTGATCAAGGCTGGACAGAAGTAGCTACATCCAAAGAAAGAACACTGGGAAATGAATGTAAACTGCTTGCATTTTTGTTTTTCTTCCCTGGTTATTTATACCTTCGGAATTCAATTCTCCCTGCGCAACAAGAGAACTGTTTGGTTCTGCAAACATATATTGTATCTAGGATATACTGAGACATATCTAACATGTATAGGACTGCTTACCATCTGGAGAAGGGGGTGGAGGGAGGGAGGGGAAAAATCAGAACAGAAGTGAGTGCAAGGGATAATGGTGTAAAAAAAATTACCCTGGCATGGGCTGTCAATAAAAAGTTATTTAAAAAAAAGATAATTTGAAAAATTATTGGTCTACCTAAAGGCCATGACCAAAAAAACCCTGGATAACATTTTACAAGAAGTCATTAAAGAAAATTGCCCCAGTATTCTAGAAACAGAGGGGGAAATACTGATTGAAAGAATCCATAAATCACCTTTGGAAAGAGATCCCACAAGGAAAACCCCAAGGAGCACTGTTGCAAAACTCAAAAACTATTATCTCAAGGAAAAAAATAATGTAAACTGCCAGATAAAAACAATTCAGATATCAAGGAGCAACAATCAGAATTACTTAGGATCTGGCAGCTTCTACAATAAAAAGCCAAAGGACCTGCAATAACATATTCTGGAAGTTAAACAAGAATTAACCATCCAGATTCAGCATCTGAAGATGCTTTCAGGGAAGGCAATGGAGCTTCAATGAAGTTAGAGACTTTCAATCATTTCTATGAAAAAAACAACAACTAAACATTTACTTTAACTAAAATTTAATTTTATTTAAATATTTTAGTTTAATTTAATTTAAAATTAATTTATTTAATTAAATTTAACTAAAAATTTAATCTACAAAGGTGTCTCAAGAGAATTAGAGAAAAGTAAACAATGAGAAAATATATTTTACGGTTAAACTGTTTATATCCCTAGATGGGAAAACAATATCTGTAACTTTTGGGAACTGTATCTGACACTGTAGCAGACAAAGTGGAAGCCTCACATGGACTAAGGTTGTGGTTGTGAATGGACTCTGATGTGATGACATCAAAGAAAAAGACATTAAAGGTCTGTACTGGAAAAAGAGAAAAAGGATTGTATGAAACAATTAATTTATACCAAGGGGCATAAAACACCTATTTCAAAAGAGAGGTTATTGTGCATTGTTTGAAGCTTGATCAAATTAGTTTGGATTCTGAGAAGGAATAACTTAATGATTCAGTTGAGTATAAACATTTATTTAATATTATGAAGAAGTAGGAGGAGAAAGAAGAAAAGAAAAGAAAAGAACAGGATAGAAGTTAGGGCAAACCACTAAGAAAGGTAAAAGGAGGAAGGTTTGATAGAAGATAAGGTAGTAGGTGGAGTAGTTAAAAAAACACTACTAAGAGAAGGGGTAGAGGTGATAGGGGATAAGGAAGTGAATGGGGTGGGTTAAAAACCATGCCTAAGGACAGGGTGGAAAGAGAGAACAAAAAGTATATACAGGGGAGAAAATCGGTTAAAGGGAAATATAGAACTGATAATCATAACAATGTGAAGGAAATGAACTCTCCCATAAAACAGAAGTAAATAGCAGAGTGATTTAAAGAACAGAATCCTACAATATGCTGTTTACAAGAAACATATTATACATATAGAATAAAAGTAAAAAGCTGGAACAGAATTTATTATTGTTCAGCTGATTTAAAAAAACAGAGGTAGCAATTATGATTTTATTAAGTAAAGTAAAAATAGATCTTATTAAAAGATATAAGGAAGAAAAATTCATCTTGATAAAAGGTACTATAAATAATGAAGTAGCAACAAGACTAAATTTGTATGCACCAAGTGGTAGAGCAGGCAAATTCCTAGAGAAGATTTTAAGCCAGTTACAGGAAGAAAGAGATCAAAATTATTTCTCTGGAGGACCTCAACCTTCCCATCTCAGAAGCAAACAAATCTAACCACAAAATAAACAAGAAAGAAACTAAGGAAGTCAATAGGATTCTAGAAAACCTAGATATGACAGATCTCTGGAGAAAACTGAATAAAGACAGAAAGGAATACATCTTTTTCTTGGCAGTACATGGCACCTATAAAACAATTAACCATGCATTAGGGCATAAAAACTCAAGATCAAATGCAAAAAGGCAGAAATGATAAATGCTTTCTTTTTGGACCACAATGCAATAAAATTATATTTAATAAAGAACCAGGGAAAGACAGACTAAAATCAATAGGAAATTAAATAATCTGAGTGGGTCAAACAACAAATCATAGAAATAATCTATAATTGTATTCAAGAAAATGTCAATAATGAGACAACATACCAAAATTTAAGGGATACAGCCAAAGCAGTTCTTAGGAGAAATTTTATATCTCTAAATAGTCACATAAATAAAATAGAAAAAGAGGAAATCAACAAATTAGGCAGGGGACTTCCAGTTAAGATGGCGGAGAGGAGGCACACAGCTGTGTAGCTCCGCGCTTTCTCTCATTATCCATTTCATTAGAAGCCTCTGAATTAATGCTTGACTGAAAAAAAAACCCACAAATAGTTACCAAGAGAAGCCATCCTTGAGATTCGCCAAGAAAGGTCTGTTTTTACTGGAGGGCTGGGATGGTTTTAGATCGGGCGCAGGCGGCGGGCAGCGGCAGTAAGAGCACAGGAGCAGACTAGAGAGGGGGTGGGGAGTGATAGCAGCGGTCTCTGTGGGTAGAGCTTCGCTACAGGACTGGATACTTTGCTCTGGCAGCAAATCAGCAGCCCAGCAGAGAAGCTAAAAACACCGGGGTGAAGAATACAACCCCAAACAGCTGGAATCTCTCGGGATCAGGCCACCCCTCCCCCACAGTGTCTCAGCAAGCTCTGGGATTTCAGAGCGCAGGTGCAGCACAGTCCGGCTAGTGCCTCACTGCTCCCCCCCCCCCAACCCCCCGCAGTCTGTAGAGGAAGCTCGGTAACACCACCCAGCCTCTCCCCCAAAGAAAGACTCCAGTTTTCTCTTCTTTTCTTTGCTAGTTTGTCTTTGATTATTAGACAGAATGAGCAAGAAACTGAAGAGGACTTTAACCCTTGACAGCTTCTATACAGACAGAGAGCAGACTCTAAATCCTGAGGAGACTAAAAACAGACAGTCTCCAGGTAAATCCCCAAAGAGGAGATCATCTGTTCCTCAGCACAGATGAATCTCATGGAGGAAATTAAAAAGGCTCTCACAAGGGAGCTAGAAGAAAAATGGCAAAAGAGCCTGGAGAAGTCAGTTAAAGAGAGAGTGGATAAAGAAATAAAATCCTTGAAAAATAGGATTGGTGAACTGGAAACAGAAAATAGCTCTCTAAAAAACAAAATTGGCGAAATGGAAAAAAATTCCACAGAACAAAAGAACTCAATGGGACAATAAAAAAAGATTTTAAAAGAGTGAATGAAGAAAATACTTCACTGAAAATCAGAATCGAACAATTGGAATTGAATGACTCAAGGAGACAAGAAGAATCAGTCAAGCAAATCCAAAAAAATCAAACAATGGAAAAGAATGTGAAATACTTTCTGGGGAAGACAAAAGACCTGGAAAACAGATCCAGGAGAGACAATCTGAGAATCATCGGACTCCCAGAAAAGCATGATGAAAAAAAGAGCCTGGACACTATTTTCCAGGAAATTATCAAATAGAACTGCCCAGAAGTCATAGGAACAGAGATAAAAATAAACATTGAAAGAATTCATCGATCACCCACTGAAAGGGATCCTAAAATCAAAACACCAAGGAATATAGTGGCCAAATGCCAGAATCCTCAGACGAAGGAAAAAATATTGCAAGCGGCTAGAAAAACCCAATTCAAGTATCAAGGAGCCACAATAAGGATCACCCAGGATCTGGCAGCATCCACACTAAAAGATCGAAGGGCCTGGAATATGATATTCCGAAAGGCTAAGGAACATGGTATGCAGCCAAAAATAACTTACCCAACTAGAATGAGCATCTTTTTCCAGGGAAGAAGAAGGACATTGAATGAAGTAAGCGAATTTCACCTATTTTTGATGAAAAAGCCAGAACTTAACAAAAAATTTGATCTACAAATATAGAACTCAAGAGAAATCTAAAAAGGTAAAGATTAATCTTGGGAACTATATTTCGGCTATAAAGATGTATAAAGAATACATGTATACCTTGTTCTAGAAACTGATGTGGAAAGGACATTGTACCAGAAAAAGGATAAAGTGGGGGTAGTACATCTCATGAAGAGGCATAGGAAACCTATTATATCTGAGAGAAAGAATGGAGGGGGATGAATATAGTGGGTATCTTATTGCATTCAGAATTGGCTTTAAGAGAAAAATTTTAGACATATTCAATCTATGGTGAAACTTCTCCCACCTCATTGAAAAGTGAGAAGGGAAAAGTGAAAAGGGAAGGAATAAGCTAAGCGGAAGGGAATACGGAAACTGGGAGGGAAAGGGGTAAGATAGGGGAAGGAACTCTAAGGCGGGGGGAGGGATACTAAAAAGGGAGGGCTGTGAGAAGCAAGTGGTGCTCACAAGCTTAATACTGGGAAGGAGGGTAAGGGGGAAAGAAGGGAGAAAAGCATAAACAGGGATTAACAAGATGGCAAGTAATACAGAATTGGTCATTTTAACCATAAATGTGAACGGGGTAAACTCCCCCATAAAGAGGAAGCGGTTAGCAGAATGGATTAAAAGCCAGAATCCTACAATATGTTGTTTACAGGAAACACACCTGAAGCGGGGAGATACATGCAGGTTAAAGGTAAAAGGTTGGAGCAAAATCTACTATGCTTCAGGTGAAGTCAAAAAAGCAGGGGATAGCCATCCTGATCTCAGATCAAGCTAAAGCAAAAATTGATCTAATTAAAAGAGATAAGGAAGGGCACTATATCTTGCTAAAGGGTAGCATGGATAATGAAGCACTATCTATATTAAACATATATGCACCAAGTGGTGTAGCATCTAAATTCTTAAAAGAGAAATTAAGAGAGCTGCAAGAAGAAATAGACAGTAAAACTATAATAGTGGGAGATCTTAACTTTGCACTCTCAGAATTAGATAAATCAAAGCACAAAATAAATAAGAAAGAAGTCAAAGAGGTAAATAGAATACTAGAAAAGTTAGATATGATAGATCTCTGGAGAAAATGTAATGGAGACAGAAAGGAATACACTTTCTTTTCAGCAGTTCATGGAACCTATACAAAAATTGACCATATATTAGGACATAAAAACCTCAAACTCAAATGCAGTAAGGCAGAAATAGTAAAAATGCATCCTTTTCAGACCACGATGCAACGAAAATTACATTCAACAAAAAGCCAGGAGGAAGTAGACCAAAAAATAATTGGAAACTAAATAATCTCATACTAAAGAATGATTGGGTGAAACAGCAAATTATAGACATAATTTAATAACTTCACCCAAGAAAATGACAATAAGACATCATACCAAAATGTCTGGGATGCAGCCAAAGTGGTAATAAGGGGAAATTTCATATCTCTAGAGGCCTACTGCATAAAATAGAGAAAGAGAAGATCAATGAATTGGGCTTGCAACTAAAAATGCTAGAAAAGGAACAAATTAAAAACCCCCAGTCAAACACTAAACTTGAAGTTCTAAAAATAAAAGGAGAGATCAATAAAATCGAAAGTAAAAAAACTTGAATTAATTAATAAAACTAAGAGTTGGTTCTATGAAAAAACCAACAAAATAGAGAAACCCTTAGTAAATCTGATTTAAAAAAGGAAAGAGGAAAATCAAATTGTTACTCTTAAAAATGAAAAGGGAGAACTCGCCACTAACGAAGAGGAAATTAGAGCAATAATTAGGAGTTACTTTGCGCAACTTTATACCAATAAATTTGACAACTTAAATGAAATAGAAAAATACCTCCAAAAATATAGCTTGCCCAAACTAACAGAGGAAGAAGTAAATATCCTAAACAGTCCCATCTCAGAAAAAGAAATAGAACAAACTATCAATCAACTCCCTAAGAAAAAATCCCCAGCACCAGATAGATTTACATGTGAATTCTACCAAACATTTAAAGAACAATTAACTCCAATGCTAAATAAACTATTTGGAAAAATAGGGATTGAAGGAGTCCTACCAAACTCCTTTTATGACACAGACGTGGTACTGATACCTAAACCAGGTAGGCTGAAAACAGAGAAAGAAAATTATAGACCAATCTCCCTAATGAATATTGATGCTAAAATCTTAAATAAAATATTAGCAAAAAGATTACAGAAAATCGTCACCAGGATAATACACTATGACCAAGTAGGATTTATACCAGGAATGCAGGGCTAGTTCAATATTAGGAAAACTATTAGCATAATTGACTATATCAATAACCAAATTAACAAAAACCATATGATCATCTCAATAGATGCAGAAAAAGCATTTGATAAAATCCAGCATCCATTCCTAATAAAAACACTTGAGAGCATAGGAATAAATGGACTTTTCCTTAAAATAGTCAGGAGCATATATTTAAAGCCATCAGTAAGCATCATATGCAATGGGGAAAAACTGGAACCTTTCCCAGTAAGATCTGGAGTGAAGCAAGATCGCCCACTATCACCATTATTATTCAATATTGTATTAGAAACACTAGCCTCTGCAATAAGAGTCGAGAAAGAGATTAAAGGAATTAGAGTAGGCAATGAGGAAACCAAACTATCACTCTTTGCAGATGATATGATGGTATACCTAGAGAACCCCAGAGATTCTACTAAAAAGCAATTAGAAATAATTCATAATTTTAGCAAAGTAGCTGGCTACAAAATAAATCCCCATAAATCCTCAGCATTTTTATACATCACCAACAAAACCCAACAGCAAGAGATACAAAGAGAAATTCCATTCAGAATAACTGTTGATATCATAAAATATTTGGGAATCTATCTACCAAAGGAAAGTCAGGAATTATATGAGCAAAATTATAAAAAAGTCTCCACACAAATAAAGTCAGACTTAAATAATTGGAAAAATATTAAGTGCTCTTGGATCAGCCGAGCGAATATAATAAAGATGACAATACTCCCTAAACTAATCTATTTATTTAGTGCTATACCAATCAGACTTCCAAGAAAATATTTTAATGATCTAGAAAAAATAACAACAAAATTCATATGGAACAATAAAAAGTCGAGAATCTCAAGGGAATTAATGAAAAAAAAATCAAATGAAGGTGGCCTAGCTGTACCTGATCTAAAATTATATTATAAAGCAGCAGTCACCAAAACCTAACCTTTTCCACTGATCCACTAATCTATTTCTTAGCTAAGAAATAGATTAGTGGATCAGTGGAAAAGGTTAGGTTCACAAGACAAAATAGTCAACTATAGCAATCTAGTGTTTGACAAACCCAAAGACCCTAACTTCTGGGAAAAGAATTCATTATTTGATAAAAACTGCTGGGATAATTGGAAATTAGTATGGCAGAAATTAGGCATGGACTCACACTTAACACCATATACCAAGATAAGATCAAAATGGGTCTATGACCTAGGCATAAAGAACGAGATTATAAATAAATTAGAGGAACATAGGACTTGTGGAGGAGAAAGAAATTTGTGACCAAAATAGAAAATTTTGATTACATCAAATTAAAAAGCCTTTGTACAAATAAAACTAATGCAAACAAGATTAGAAGGGAAGCAACAAACTGGGAAAACATCTTCACAGTTAAAGGTTCTGATAAAGGCCTCATTTCCAAAATATATAGAGAACTGACTCAAATTTATAAGAAATCAAGCCATTCTCCAATTGATAAATGGTCAAAGGATATGAACAGACAAATTTCAGAGGATGAAATTGAAACTATTACCACTCATATGAAAGAGTGTTCCAAATCATTATTGATCAGAGAAATGCAAATTAAGACAACTCTAAGATACCACTACACACCTGTCAGATTGGCTAAGATGACAGGAAAAAATAATGATGAATGTTGGAGGGGATGCGGGAAAACTGGGACACTCATGCATTGTTGGTGGAGTTGTGAACGAATCCAACCTTTCTGGAGAGCAATATGGAATTATGCCCCAAAAGTTATCAAATTGTGCATACTCTTTGATCCAGCAGTGTTTCTATTGGGCTTATATCCCAAAGAAATAGTAAAGAAGGGAAAGGGACCTGTATGTGCCAAAATATTTGTAGCAGCCCTGTTTGTAGTGGCTAGAAGCTGGAAAATGAATGGATGCCTGTTAGAGTTCAAATGTTGGAGTTTGTTCTTCTCAGGGCACAGCCGGTTTAGAGGCTTAGAGCCCTTCGGATGTCTCCAAATCCAAAGGTTCTGTCCTTCAGCCTCTGCCTCTGCTTTCTTCTGCCTCCAACCAAGACAGAGATGGAAGGTCTCTCTTATCTCCTTCTGGGGAGCCCAGCCACCAACTTGCCGCAGAGAGAGGGCTTCTGGCGTAGCTCCACTGAAATCCGTCAAAAGTGTTCTCTGCACTAGAGTCGTTCCTCTCGAGTCCAGCGCGATCAGCCAGCCAAGAGGAAAAAATGTATTCTGCCATAGATCCCTCATCGTTGGCCTTTTATCTGCCTCTTATGAGAGAATGGGATTATGGGTTTTCTCCCATAGTGCTCTCTGGCCCAATGAGCTTTAAGGGAGGTGTAGAAAGTGTACTTTGTGACTCCAGTGAGTAAAGGTGTGAACACAAGCCTTGTCTTAATTAATTCTACTTAGTACCTTGTTTCAGGTTCTGGCCAAAACAACTTCTTGTAAGATTAGATCAACTCTAATTACTTAGCAGTTAGTAAGGATTCCAACAGATGCCCTTCAATTGGAGAATGGCTGGGTAAACTGTGGTATATGAATGTTATGGAATATTATTGTTCTGTAAGAAATGACCAACAGGATGAATACAGAGAGGACTGGCGAGACTTACATGAACTGATGCTAAGTGAAATGAGCAGAACCAGGAGATCATTACACACTTCGACAACAATATTGTATGAGGACATATTTTGATGGAAGTGGATTTCTTTGACAAAGAGACCTAACTGAGTTTCAATTGATAAATGACGGACAGAAGCAGCTACACCCAAAGAAAGAACACTGGGAAACGAATGTGAACTATCTGCAATTTTGTTTTTCTTCCTGGGTTATTTAATACCTTCTGAATCCAATTCTCCCTATGCAACAAGAGAACTGTTCGGTTCTGCAAACATATATTGTATCTAGGATATACTGCAAATATCCAACATATACAGGACTGCTTGCCATCTAGGGGAGGGGGTGGAAGGAGGGAGGGGAAAAATCGGAACAGAAACGAGTGCAAGGGATAATGTTGTAAAAAAAAAATTACCCTGGCATGGATTCTGTCTATATAAAGTAATTATTAAATAAAAATTAAAAAAAAAAACAAATTAGGCAGGCAAGTAAAAAAGCTAGGAAAAGAACAAATTTTAAACCTCCAATTAAATATACCAAATTATAAATGCTGAAACTCAAAGGAGGGATTAAAAAAGAGACTAAAAATCTATTGAACTAATAAGCAAAACCAAGAGTTGGTTTTATGAAAAAAACTAACAAATTTGATAAGCCTCTGGTTAATTGATCAGAAAAAAGGAAAAGAAAAAGCCAAAATCACCAGAATCAAAAATGAAAGGGGTGAACTTACCACCAATGGAAAAAAAAAAAACTAAAGCAATAATTTAGATCTATTTTGCACAGCTCTATGGCAATAAATCTGACAATCTAACCAAAATATAGTAATATTTACAAAAATATAAGTTGCTTAGGTTGACAGAGGAGGAAATAAAATATGTAAATAGTCCCTTTTTAGAAAAATAAATTAAGTCATTAATTAACTCCCTAAGAACAATTCTCCAGGGCCAGATGAATTCATATGTGAATTCTACCAAACATTTATAAAATAATTAATTCCAGTCATATGTAAACTATTTGCAAAAATAAGTAAAGAAGGAGTAGTGCCATATTTCTTTTATGAGACAAATATGACTCTGATACCTAAACCAGGAAGGGCCAAAACAAAGAAAATTAGACCAATTTCCCTAATGAATATTGATGCAAAAAAATTAATTACCAAAGAGAGTACAACAACTTATCAGCAGGGAAATACACTATGATAAAGTAGGATTTATACCAGGAATACAGGGCTGATTTAATATCAGCAAATCATAATCAACCACATCAATAACAAAACAATTAGAAATCATAAGATAATTTCAATAGATGCAACAAAAAGCTTTTTGACAAAATAAAGCATCCATTCCTATTAAAACATGTTCTTATAAGCATAAAGGAAGCTTTCCTAAAAATAATAAACAATATCTATATAAATATTAATATAAAATATCTATATAAAACTTATAGCAAGCATTATTTGTAATGGAGAGGAACTGGATGCATTCCCAATAAGATCGGAGGTGAAACAAGGATGCCCATTATCACCACTGTTATTCAACATTGTACTAGGAATGCTGGCTTTAGCAATAAGAAAATGAAAAGTAATTATAGGAATTAGAATATACAATGAGGAAATAAAACAATCACTCTTTGCAGATAATATGATGGTATACTTAGAAAATGCTAGAAAATCATACAAAAATCTACTGGAAATAATTAAAAACTTCAGCAAAGTTGCAGGATACAAAATAAATACACACAAATCATTAGAGTTTTTATTTATTACTGACAAAACACATCAGCAAGAGATAGAAACATAAATTCTATTTAAAATTTGTTAGAATCCTTACAAAGTGATGTCAGTTGCCTAATTTAGCATGGTACTTAGCAAATTCTCTAGCTCACTAATGTATTTAAGTACTCATTGGAGTTCACACTTTTGGGAGATTCACAAGTCAGTATTCAATATGAGATTCACAAGTCAAAAACCCACAATCCCACTCTCTCAGAGGGGGAGTAAACCTTTTACACCTAGCATAAAAAGGAGCTGAGTTAGTGAAGTGAGTCAGTTCTGAAGAAGCCCATTCTCGGAGGCAGAACTTCATTCACTTCATCTCACAGCACCGTGGTGTGACTAGCCTCCTGCACTTCCCCCACTGAGCCCAAGGGGGCTCTGAAAGGTTCTCCAGAAAGCTGCCCAGCCCCAGGCAAGGAGACAAGACTCAGAAAGAGATAAGAAATAAAGGTTTGGATTTTATCAGCTGGCTGTATTTGGAGTGATTATTACTCTGAATAAAACTAAGGCTGCCTCTAGAAAACTTCCCCAGGAAACCTGCCCAGAGAGAACCATCATATATTTTAGAAAAGAAGAAGACCACTACAAAAATTACATAAATACTTAGGGATCTGCCAAGACAAATCCAAGAACCATATAAACTCAATTATAAAACCCTTCTCACACAAATAAAATCTGATCTAAACAATTTGAAAAATATCAGTTGATTCTGGCTAGGCCTAGCTAATACAATTAAAAATGACAATTCTGCCTAAATTGGTCTACTTATTCAGTGTCATACCAATCAAACTGCCAAAATATTATTTTATAGGACTAGAAAAAATAATAACAAAATTCATCTGGAAGAATATCAGAGAATCAAGAATATCAAGGGAATTAATGAAAAAAAAATACAAAGGATTGTGACTTAGCAGTACCAAACCTAAAACTATATTATAAAGCAGCAGGAATCAAAATCATTTAGAACTGGCTAAAAAATAAAGTGATGGATCAGTGGACTAGATTAGATGCACATGACACAACAATCAAGGCCTTTATCAATCTATTTGATAAATCCCCAGACTTCAGCTTCTGGAATAAAAACTTATTATTTGAAAAAATTGCTGGGAAAACTGTAAAATAATATGTCAGAAAATCAGCATAAAACTACATCCAGAGCCTATACCAAAATAAGATCAAAATGGATACATGATTTGGGCTGACACCATCAACAAATTATGAGAACAAGGGATAATTTACCTATCAGATCTTTGAAGAAGGGAGGAATCTATGATCAAAGAACAAGTAAAGATTATGAAAGGCAAATGGACAAATTTTACTACAGAAACTAGATTATAAGGAAAGTACAAAGTTGGGAAACAAGCTTTACAGACAATATTTCTGATATGTCTCATTTCTATAATATATAAAGAACTATGTCAAAGTTATAAGACATGATGTGCCAAAATGTTTGTGGCAGCCCTGTTTGTAGTGGCTAGAAACTGGAAATTGAATGGATACCCATCAATTGGAGAATGGCTGGGTAAATTGTGGTATATGAATGTTATGGAATATTATTGTTCTGTAAGAAATGACCAGCAGGATGAATACAGAGAGGCTTGGAGAGACTTAAATGAACTGACGCTAAGTGAAATGAGCAGAACCAGGAGATCATTATATACTTCAACAACGATACTGTATGAAGATGTATTCTGATGGAAGTGGATTTCTTTGACAAAGAGACCTAACTCAGTTTCAATTGATCAATGATGGACAGAAGCAGCTACACCCAAAGAAAGAACACTGGGAAATGAATGTAAACTATTTGCATTTTTGTTTTTCTTCCTGGGTTATTTTTACCTTTTGAATCCAATTCTCCCTGTGCAACAGGAGAACTGTTCAGTTCTGCATACATATATTGTATCTAGGATATACTGCAACATATTTAACCTATATAGGACTGCTTGCCATCTAGGGGAGAGGGTGGAGGGAGGAAGGGGAAAAATCGGAACAGAAGTGAGTGCAAGGGATAATGTAAAAAAATTACCCTGGCATGGGTTCTGTCAATAAAAAGTTATTATAAAATAAAATAAAAAGTATAAAAAAAAATCCACAGAAGAAAACAAAAAACTCAAAAAAAAAAGTTATAAGACATATCTTTCCCCAATTGATAAATGGTCAAAGGATATGAACAGACAGATAATAAAATAAATAAAATAATAAAAATACTATGAATAAAAATATACATTATATTTCATATATAATATATATTATTTTATGTATGTATGATATATAAAATAATTTTACAATAAATAAGTAAAATAATAAAAAATAAAATTTCAGATGACAAAATTAAAACCATTTATAGTTATGTAAAACATGCTTTAAATCACTATTAATTAGAGAAATGAAAATTAAAACAAGTCTGAGGTATCACCTCACACCTCTCAGATTAGTTAAAATGATAGGAAAAGATAATGATAAATGTTGGAGGGGATGTGTGAAAAGTGGAACACTAATGCAATGTTGGTAGAATCATGAAATGATACAACCATTCTGAAGAACAATCTGGAACTATGCCCAAATGGCTATAAAACCATGCATACCTTTTGACCCAGCATGACATTACTACATCCGAATCCCAAGGAAATCATAAAGGAGGGAAAAGGACTGACACGTGCAAGTGTTTGTTGCAGCTCTTTTTGTGGTGGCAAAGAATTGGAAAAGGAATGAATGCCCATCAATTGGGGAATGGCTGAACAAGTTGTAGTACATGAAGGTAATGGGATATTATTGTTCTAAAAAGAACAATGAACAACTGATTACACAAAGGCCTGGAAAGATTTACATGAATTTGATACTGAGTGAAATAAGCAGAATCAGACATACATGACAATAAAAAAAAGAATGTATGATAATCAACTATGAAAGATTTGGTCCTTCTCAGTGGTTCAGTGATCCAAAGAAATCCCTTTGGACTTTGGACAAAATGTGCCATCTGCATCCAGGGAAAAAAAACCACCGCCAACACCAAAAAACAAAACAAAAAAATCTATGGATACTGGATGTAAATAAACACATGGTATGTTCACTTCTTTTTTCTGTTTTTTTTTTTTTAATCCCTCCCATGGTTTTTCCCTCTTGCTCTGATTTTTATCTCACAACATGATTCATAAAGGAAAGCTAATTAAAAATAATAAACTTGCTAAAATAAAAGAAACACATGTGTCACCTCCTGATGTACAATTTGTTTTAATTGATCATATATTTGCATAATTTTTTTTCTTGTATTCTCAATGGATGAATAGTTATAGGGGATGAGAAGATAGATTTTGATTGATTAAAATTCTTTCTCTCTTTTTCTAAACTTCTTTCTTTGTAATTTTGGTTATTTCCTGCCTTGAAAGAGAGAGACAGTGAGTATAAAGAGCAATTTTTTTATGTTTTGGTCAAAAACTCTGAGGGTCTTCCCCTCTCAGATTGATTTTTTTACCCAATTTTTCCCCATTTTCTTTGAGTAAGTAAAAGTAGTAGTAAAAGTTTAAAAAACTTCATTTTTTACTTAGCCTTAATCACTGAATGACTGTTACCTCAGACAAACCAGGTAAATAGCTTAGCATAAAAGGCTGGGTTCTCCACTACACACTGCTTAGCTTGGTTAAGATGACAGGAAAAGGTAATGATAAATATTAGAGGGAATGTGAGAAAATTGGAATGCTACTGCATTGTTGGTGGAGTTATGAAGTGATCCAACCAGTCTGGAGAACAATTTGGAACTATGGCCAAAGGACTATCTAATTTATTTATAGTCTCGTTCTTTATGCCTAGGTCATAGACCCATTTTGATCTTATCTTGGTATATGGTGTTAAGTGTGGGTCCATGCCTAATTTCTGCCATACTAATTTCCAATTATCCCAGCAGTTTTTATCAAATAATGAATTCTTTTCCCAGAAGTTAGGGGCTTTGGGTTTGTCAAACACTAGATTGCTATAGTTGACTATTCTGTCTTGTGAGCCTAGCCTTTTCCACTGATCCACTAATCTATTTCTTAGCCAATACCAAATGGTTTTGGTGACTGCTGCTTTATAATATAATTTTAGATCAGGTACAGCTAGGCCACCTTCATTTGATTTTTTTTTCATTAATTCCCTTGAGATTCTCGACTTTTTATTGTTCCATATGAATTTTGTTGTTATTTTTTCTAGATCAATAAAATATTTTCTTGGAAGTCTGATTGGTATAGCACTAAATAAATAGATTAGTTTAGGGAGTATTGTCATCTTTATTATGTTCGCTCGGCCGATCCAAGAGCACTTAATATTTTTCCAATTATTTAAGTCTGACTTTATTTGTGTGGAGACTTTTTTATAATTTTGCTCATATAATTCCTGACTTTCCTTTGGTAGATAGATTCCCAAATATTTTATGGTATCAACAGTTATTCTGAATGGAATTTCTCTTTGTATCTCTTGCTGTTGGGTTTTGTTGGTGATGTATAAAAATGCTGAGGATTTATGGGGATTTATTTTGTAGCCAGCTACTTTGCTAAAATTATGAATTATTTCCAATAGCTTTTTGGTAGAATCTCTGGGGTTCTCTAGGTATACCATCATATCATCTGCAAAGAGTGATAGTTTGGTTTCCTCATTGCCTACTCTAATTCCTTTTATATCTTTCTCGACTCTTATTGCCGAGGCTAGTGTTTCTAATACGATATTAAATAATAATGGTGATAGTGGGCAACCTTGCTTCACTCCAGATCTTACTGGGAAAGGTTCCAGTTTTTCCCCATTGCATATGATGCTTACTGATGGTTTTAAATATATGCTCCTGACTATTTTAAGGAAAAGTCCATTTATTCCTATGCTCTCAAGTGTTTTTATTAGGAATGGATGTTGGATTTTATCAAATGCTTTTTCTGCATCTATTGAGATGATCATGTGGTTTTTGTTTGTTTGGTTATTGATATAGTCAATTATGCTAATAGTTTTCCTAATATTGAACCAGCCCTGCATTCCTGGTATAAATCCTACTTGGTCATAGTGTATTATCCTGGTGACAATTTTCTGTAATCTTTTTGCTAATATTTTATTTAAGATTTTAGCATCAATATTCATTAGGGAGATTGGTCTATAATTTTCTTTCTCTGTTTTCAGCCTACCTGGTTTAGGTATCAGTACCATATCTGTGTCATAAAAGGAGTTTGGTAGGACTCCTTCAATCCCTATTTTTTCAAATAGTTTATATAACATTGGAGTTAATTGTTCTTTAAATGTTTGGTAGAATTCACATGTAAATCCATCTGGTCCTGGGGATTTTTTCTTAGGGAGTTGATTGATAGTTTGTTCTATTTCTTTTTCTGAGATGGGACTGTTTAGGATATTTACTTCTTCCTCTGTTAGTTTGGGCAAGCTGTATTTTTGGAGGTATTTTTCTATTTCATTTAAGTTGTCGAATTTATTGGCATAAAGTTGGGCAAAGTAACTCCTAATTATTGCTCTAATTTCCTCTTCGTTAGTGGTGAGTTCTCCCTTTTCATTTTTAAGACTAACAATTTGATTTTCCTCTTTCCTTTTTTTAATCAGATTTACTAAGGGTTTGTCTATTTTGTTGGTTTTTTCATAGAACCAACTCTTAGTTTTATTAATCAATTCAATAGTTTTTTTACTTTCAATTTTATTGATCTCACCTTTTACTTTTAGAATTTCAAGTTTAGTGTTTGACTGGGGGTTTTTAATTTGTTCCTTTTCTAGCATTTTTAATTGCAAACCCAATTCATTGACCTTCTCTTTCTCTATTTTATACAAATAGGCCTCTAGAGATATGAAATTTCCCCTTATTACCGCTTTGGCTGCATCCCATACATTTTGGTATGATGTCTCATTATTATCGTTTTCTTGGGTGAAGTTATTAATTATGTCTATGATTTGCTGTTTTACCCAATCATTCTTTAGTATGAGATTATTTAGTTTCCAATTATTTTTTGGTCTACTTCCCCCTGCTTTTTTGTTGAATGTAATTTTCATTGCATCGTGGTCTGAAAAGGATGCATTTACTATTTCTGCCTTACTACATTTGAGTTTGAGGTTTTTATGTCCTAATATATGGTCAATTTTTGTATAGGTTCCATGAACTGCTGAAAAGAAAGTGTATTCCTTTCTGTCTCCATTACATTTTCTCCAGAGATCTATCATATCTAGCTTTTCTAGTATTCTGTTTACCTCTTTGACTTCTTTCTTATTTATTTTCTGGTTTGATTTATCTAATTCTGAGAGTGCAAGGTTAAGATCTCCCACTATTATAGTTTTACTGTCTATTTCTTCTTGCAGCTCTCTTAGTTTCTCTTTTAAGAATTTAGATGCTACCCCACTTGGTGCATATATGTTTAATATAGATAGTGCTTCATTATCCATGCTACCCTTTAGCAAGATATAGTGTCCTTCCTTATCTCTTTTAATTAGGTCAATTTTTGCTTTAGCTTGATCTGAGATCAGGATGGCTACCCCTGCTTTTTTGACTTCACCTGAAGCATAGTAGATTTTGCTCCAACCTTTTACCTTTAACCTGCATGTATCTCCCCGCTTCAGGTGTGTTTCCTGTAAACAACATATTGTAGGATTCTGGCTTTTAATCCATTCTGCTAACCGCTTTCTCTTTATGGGGGAGTTTACCCCGTTCACGTTTATGGTTAGAATGACCAATTCTGTATTACTTGCCATCTTGTTAACCCCGGTTTATGCTTTCCTCCCTTCTTTCCCCTTTCCCCCCTTCCAAGTATTAAGCTTGTGAGCACCCCTTGCTTCTCACAGCCCTCCCTTTTTAGTATCCCTCCCCCCTCCTTAGAGTTCCTCCCCCTATCTTACCCCTTTCCCTCCCAGTTCCCGTATTCCCTTCCCCTTAGCTTATTCCTTCCCTTTCCACTTTTCCCTTCTCACTTTTCAATGACATGGGAGAAGTTTCACCATAGATTGAATATGTCTTAAGATTTTTCACTTAAAGCCAATTCTGAAGGCAGTAAGATACCCACTATATTCATCCCCCTCCATTCTTTCTCTCAGATATAATAGGTTTCCTATGCCTCTTCATGAGATGTACTACCCCCACTTTACCCTTTTTCTGGTACAATGTCCTTTCCACATCAATTTCTAGAACAAGGTATACATGTATTCTTTATACATCTATATAGTCAAAATATAGTTCCCAAGATTAATCTTTACCTTTTTAGATTTCTCTTGAGTTCTATATTTGTAGATCAAACTTTTTGTTAAGTTCTGGTTTTTTCATCAGAAATAGATGAAATTCGCTTACTTCGTTGAATGTCCATCTTCTTCCCTGGAAAAAGATGCTCATTCTCGCTGGGTAAGTTATTTTTGGTTGCATACCAAGTTCCTTAGCCTTTCGGAATATCATATTCCAGGCCCTTCGATCTTTTAATGTGGATGCTGCCAGATCCTGGGTGATCCTTATTGTGGCTCCTTGATACTTGAATTGGGTTTTTCTAGCCGCTTGCAATATTTTTTCTTTCACCTGAGGGTTCTGGCATTTGGCCACTATATTCCTTGGTGTTTTGATTTTAGGATCCCTTTCAGTGGGTGATCGATGAATCCTTTCAATGTTTATTTTTTCCTCTGTTCCTATGACTTCTGGGCAGTTCTCTTTGATAATTTCCTGGAAGACAGTGTCCAGGCTTTTTTTTTCATCATGTTTTTCTGGGAGTCCAATGATTCTCAGATTGTCTCTCCTGGATCTGTTTTCCAGGTCTGTTGTCTTCCCCAGAAGGTATTTCACATTTTTCTCCATTGTTTGATTTTTTTGGATTTGCTTGACTGATTCTTCTTGTCTCCTCGAGTCATTCAATTCCACTTGTTCAATTCTGATTTTCAGTGAAGTATTCTCTTCACTCACTTTTTTAAAATCTTTTTCTAATTGTCCAATTGAGTTCTTTTGTTCTGTGGAATTTTTTTCCATTTCGCCAATTTTGTTTTTTAGAGAGCTGTTTTCTGTTTCCAGTTCACTAATCCTATTTTTCAAGGATTTTACTTCTTTATCCACTCTCTCTTTAACTTTCTCCAGACTCTTTTCCCATTTTTCTTCTAGCTCCCTTGTGAGAGCCTTTTTAATCACTTCTATGAGGTTCATCTGTGCTGAGGAACAGCCGATCTCCTCCTTTGGGGAATCACCTGGGGACTGCCTGTTTTTAGTCTCCTCAGGATTTAGAGTCTGCTCTCTATCTGTATAGAAGCTGTCAAGGGTTAAAGTCCTCTTCAGCTTCTTGCTCATTCTGTCTATTAATCAGAGATAAACTACCAAAGAAAAACAGAAAAAAACTGGAGTCTTTCTTTGGGGGAGGGGCTGGGTGTGTTATCGAGCTTCCTCTACAGACTGCAGGTGGCAGCAGTGAGGCACTAGCAGGACTGTGCTGCGCCTGCGCTCTGAGATCCCAGAGCGTGCTGAGTCACTGAGGGGGGGGAAGGGGGGGGGGGGCAGGTCCTGAGAGACTTCAGCTGTTTGCGGTTGTATTCTTCAGCCCCGGTGTTTTTAGCTTTTCTGCTGGGCTGTTGACTTGCTGCCGGAGGAAATTATCCAAACCTGTAGCGAAGCTCTCCCCGCAGAAACGGCTACGATCACTCTCCACCCCCTCTCCAGTCTGCTCCCATGCTCTCACTGCCGCTGCCCTCAGCCTGTGCCCGATCTAAAACCGCCCCAGCCCTCCAGTAAAGACAGACCTTTCTTGGCGGATCTCAAGGATGGCTTCTCTTGGTAACTATTTGTGGGTTTTTTTCAGTCAAGCATTGATTCAGAGGCTTGTAATGAAGTGGATAGTGAGAGAAAGCGCGGAGCTTATGCAACTGTGAGCCTCCTCTCCGCCATCTTACCCGGAAGTCCGGAGAAGGAGAATTCCTAACTCAGTTTCAATTGATCAATGATGGACAGAAGCAGCTACACCCAAAGAAAGAACACTGGGAAATGAATGTAAACTATTTGCATTTTTGTTTTTCTTCCTGGGTTATTTTTACCTTTTGAATCCAATTCTCCCTGTGCAACAGGAGAACTGTTCAGTTCTGCATACATATATTGTATCTAGGATATACTGCAACATATTTAACCTATATAGGACTGCTTGCCATCTAGGGGAGAGGGTGGAGGGAGGAAGGGGAAAAATCGGAACAGAAGTGAGTGCAAGGGATAATGTAAAAAAATTACCCTGGCATGGGTTCTGTCAATAAAAAGTTATTATAAAATAAAATAAAAAGTATAAAAAAAATCCACAGAAGAAAACAAAAAACTCAAAAAAAAAAGTTATAAGACATATCTTTCCCCAATTGATAAATGGTCAAAGGATATGAACAGACAGATAATAAAATAAATAAAATAATAAAAATACTATGAATAAAAATATACATTATATTTCATATATAATATATATTATTTTATGTATGTATGATATATAAAATAATTTTACAATAAATAAGTAAAATAATAAAAAATAAAATTTCAGATGACAAAATTAAAACCATTTATAGTTATGTAAAACATGCTTTAAATCACTATTAATTAGAGAAATGAAAATTAAAACAAGTCTGAGGTATCACCTCACACCTCTCAGATTAGTTAAAATGATAGGAAAAGATAATGATAAATGTTGGAGGGGATGTGTGAAAAGTGGAACACTAATGCAATGTTGGTAGAATCATGAAATGATACAACCATTCTGAAGAACAATCTGGAACTATGCCCAAATGGCTATAAAACCATGCATACCTTTTGACCCAGCATGACATTACTACATCCGAATCCCAAGGAAATCATAAAGGAGGGAAAAGGACTGACACGTGCAAGTGTTTGTTGCAGCTCTTTTTGTGGTGGCAAAGAATTGGAAAAGGAATGAATGCCCATCAATTGGGGAATGGCTGAACAAGTTGTAGTACATGAAGGTAATGGGATATTATTGTTCTAAAAAGAACAATGAACAACTGATTACACAAAGGCCTGGAAAGATTTACATGAATTTGATACTGAGTGAAATAAGCAGAATCAGACATACATGACAATAAAAAAAAGAATGTATGATAATCAACTATGAAAGATTTGGTCCTTCTCAGTGGTTCAGTGATCCAAAGAAATCCCTTTGGACTTTGGACAAAATGTGCCATCTGCATCCAGGGAAAAAAAACCACCGCCAACACCAAAAAACAAAACAAAAAAATCTATGGATACTGGATGTAAATAAACACATGGTATGTTCACTTCTTTTTTCTGTTTTTTTTTTTTTAATCCCTCCCATGGTTTTTCCCTCTTGCTCTGATTTTTATCTCACAACATGATTCATAAAGGAAAGCTAATTAAAAATAATAAACTTGCTAAAATAAAAGAAACACATGTGTCACCTCCTGATGTACAATTTGTTTTAATTGATCATATATTTGCATAATTTTTTTTCTTGTATTCTCAATGGATGAATAGTTATAGGGGATGAGAAGATAGATTTTGATTGATTAAAATTCTTTCTCTCTTTTTCTAAACTTCTTTCTTTGTAATTTTGGTTATTTCCTGCCTTGAAAGAGAGAGACAGTGAGTATAAAGAGCAATTTTTTTATGTTTTGGTCAAAAACTCTGAGGGTCTTCCCCTCTCAGATTGATTTTTTTACCCAATTTTTCCCCATTTTCTTTGAGTAAGTAAAAGTAGTAGTAAAAGTTTAAAAAACTTCATTTTTTACTTAGCCTTAATCACTGAATGACTGTTACCTCAGACAAACCAGGTAAATAGCTTAGCATAAAAGGCTGGGTTCTCCACTACACACTGCTTAGCTTGGTTAAGATGACAGGAAAAGGTAATGATAAATATTAGAGGGAATGTGAGAAAATTGGAATGCTACTGCATTGTTGGTGGAGTTATGAAGTGATCCAACCAGTCTGGAGAACAATTTGGAACTATGGCCAAAGGACTATCAAATTGTGCATACCCTGTGACCCAAGATGTCTCTAATGGGTCTGTAACCCAGGAGATCATAAAACAGAGAAAAAGACCCACAGGTGCAAATATATAGCAGCCCTTTTTGTAGTGACAAGAAACTAAAAACAGTGGATGCTCATCAGCTGGGGAACCGCAGAATAAGTTATGATACATGGATGTAATGGAATATTATTATTCTATAAGAAACAACTAGCAGGATGATTTTAGAAAGGCCTGGAGAGACTTACATGAACTAATATTAAGTGAAGTGAGCAGAAACAAGAGAACATTGTACTAGCAACAAGAAGATTATGTGATGATCAACTATGATAGGCTTGGTTCTTTTCAACAAAGAAGTGATTCAAGGCAATTCCAATAGTCTTGTGATGGAGAGAGCCATCTGCATCCAGAGAGAGCAATAAGGAGACTGAATGTGAATCAAAACATTTCACTTTTATAGTTGTTTAGCTTGTTTTTTTTTTCTTTCTCATGTTATTTTTTCCTTTTTGATCTGATTTTTCTTGTGTAGCATGATGAATATAGAAATATATTTAGAAGATTTGCACATGTTCAACCTGCATTGGATAGCTTGTTGTTTTGGGGAGATGGAGCAATGGAGAAAAATTTGGAACACAAGATTTAACAAAAGTGAATGATGAAAACTATCTTTGCATGCATTTTGAAAAATAAAAAAAAAGATTAAAAAGAGACTACACCAACTATTTTGCTGTGTATGGGGGTATTTTCTTTTTAGCAATGACTTCCTTAGAATAAGAACCCAATGATAAAATCTCTGAGTAAAGATTATAGTCATTTGTTTGCAAATTTCCAAATTATTTTTACAGTACATTTAAACTGAGTTTATTTTTACTCCTTTCCCTCCCTAATATTACTTCCAAATTATATTTTGATTTTTTTCCTCTTTATAAACACAAAAGTCTTTATATTAAAGAACTTCAATTTGTATATTAATACTCTTAAAACCCTGTTAATTTTTTATTCTGTATTTGTTCATTTCATGGGATTTATTCTTCTATTCCATTTCAAGTATACACTGAGATGGTCATGCTTTTGATCTTGCCATTATCCACAAGTGTTTAACTTCTATGTTCATGAACTCTAAAATTTCTTTATCTTACTTTTTTTTTTTTTTGTATTTCATGCTTCTTTCTGTCTGGATTAGTTCTGGTGGACTGGCAGAACTCACAAATACTGGGAGTGTAAAAAATTACCAGGAGAAGATCATTTTGAAGACCTCCAGAAAATGTCTGTTTCGATCAGGCATGGAAGGAGGTGGGCCAAGCACAAGCAGGCTGAGTACAGATGGCAGTGCAGGCAGTGCACAGTCCTGGGGTGGTGTGACTTCTGCAGGCAGGAGAATCTACAGGAAGGACGGCACAGCAGTGTTGGCTACTCTGCCCTGGTCACAAGCCACTAGATCAGTAGAGAAGATATAAAACATCCAACACAAACACAAAAAGTAAATGCCAGAATTTTGTGGGACCTGACCACACCCACCTAGCACTGGAAGTCAGTTAGCAGTGACTCGGTGCAGCTAGGAAGGTTGGACAATTTCATTTGCCTTAAAAGCAGGTCTTAGATTTTTAAAATGATGAGCAAAAAAGCAAAAAGAACTCTGATTATAGTTTTTATGTTGAAAGAGAAGAACGGATTTCAAACTCTAAGGTCACTAAAAGCAGATTGTCTCCAGAGGAAAGCCCAAAGGGTGATATAAATTAGTTCCTATCTCACAAGACTCTGTTGGAAAAAAAAATTAAAAAGGATCTTAAAAGAGAGCTAGAAGAAAAAATGGGGAGAAGAAATGAAAACTTTGCAAGAGGATTTGGAAAAGGAAACAGATATTATCTGAAGAAAACTCCTTACAATTTAGTGAAATGGAAAAGGCATATAACAGCTTACAAAATAGTATTGATTTTTGGAAAATGGAAATGGAAAAAGAAAACAACTCCCTGAAAAACAGATTTTGTGAAATGGAAACAAAAATTACAGAAAAAACAATCCATTTAAAAATTCAATTGGTCAAATACAAAAAGAATTTAAAAAGGTAAATGAAAATAATTCACTAAAAATCAGAACTGAACAAATAGAAATGAATGACTCAATAAGACATCAGGAATCAGTCAAAGCAAAAACTAAAACATGACAAAATAGAAAATAATGTAAAATACTTATTTGGGAAAACAACTGACCTGGAAAATAGATCTAAAAAAGCCATTATAAGGATTATTGAACTTCCTGAAAACCATGCTGAAAAAAAGAACTTAGACATTATCTTACAGGAAATCATCAAAAGTACTGTCCTGATGTTTTAGAATAAGAAGGTAAAATAGCCATTGAAAGAATTCCTCAATCCCCTCCTGAAAGATACCCCCAAATGAAAACTCCAGGAAATATTGTGGCTAAATGTCAGAACTATCCAACCAAGGAAAAAATATTGCAAGAAGCCAGAAAGAAACAATTAAAACACTGAGGAATAAAAATAAGGATTACCCAGGACCTAGCAGCTTTAACCTTAAAGCATCGAAGGGCCTGGAATCTGATATTCCAAAAGGCAACGCAAATTGGAATGCAGCCAAGAATAAACAATACCACTAAACTGAGCATTTTCTTTCAGGGAAGAAGATGGACATTCAGTTTAATTATTTCTAATGAAAAGACCAGACTGAACAAAAAATCTGACTTTCAAATATAGAATTCAAGAGAAGCATAAAAAGGTAAAAAGAAAAGAACTCTTAAGAACTATATCTCTGTTATAGCTATATACAGAGGGTGCATGTATAATTTGATTTTACTGTTATAATATTAAAAAAAACTAGAGGTGGAAAGGGGATTGTACTGGAAAAGGAGTGGGGAGAATGTAGGTAAAATGAGGACAATTACATGTCAGGAAGAAGCAAAAAAAAAAAAACTATTATAATTGAGGGAAAGAAGGGAGGGGAATGAACATTGTATGAATCTTACTCTCATCAGATCTGTCTCAAAGAGAGAATATTAGACATATTTGGTTTCAGAGATAAACGTCTCTAATCTTATAGAGAAGTTGCAGGGGAAAAGGAAAAGGGGAGGTTAATAGAAGGAAAAAGAGAAATAGTAGGGGTAAGATATAAAAAAGGGGGAGAGGCTCTAAAGGGGGAGAGCTCCTTGAGACAAGTGGAGCTCAAAATCAAAATACTGGGGAAGAGAGAAAGGGGGACAGGAAAGAGAAAAGCATGATTTGGGGTAAATAAAATGGTGGGAAATACAGAATTAATCATTTTAACTGTGAATGTGAATGGGGTGAACTCTCCCATAAAATGGAATTGGATAGCAGACTGGATTAAAAGCTTGAACCATACAATATGTTGTTTACAAGAAAAACATTTAAAGCAGTGTGATATATACAGAGTAAAGGTAAAAGACTGTAGCAGAAAATATTATACTTCAAGTGAAATAAAAAAAAAAAAAAGCAGGGGTAGCCATCATGATCTCAGTTCAAGGAAAAGCAAAAACAAATCTAATTAAAAGAGATAAGGAAGGAAAATATATCTTACTAAAGGATAACATAGATAATGAAGAAATATCAATACTAAGCATATATGTACCAAGTAGTATAGCACTAAATTCCTAAAGGAGAAGTTAAGAGATTGCAAGATTTCCATAAATAACCAACAACTATAATAGTGAAGGATCTCAACTTTGTTGTCTAAGAACTATATAAATCAAACCAAAAATAAATAAGAAAGAAGTTAAGGAGGTAAATAGAATATTAGAAAAGGTAGGTATGATAGAACTATGGAGAAAATTGAATAGAGACAGAAAGGAGTACATTTTCTTCTTGGCAGTTCATGGAATCTATACAAAAATTGACCATATAGTAGGACATAAAGACCTCAAAATCAAATGCAGAAAGGCAGAAATAGTAAATGTTTTTTTTTTTTCCAGATCATGATGCAATAAAAATTACATCCAATAAAAGGCCAAGGACAAATACACCAAAAATCAATTGGAAAATAAAAAATCTAATCCTAAAGAATGAATAAGTGAAACAGCAAATCATAGACACAATCAACAATTTCATCCAAGAGAATGACAATAATGAAACAACATACTACAATTTGTGGAATACATTTAAAGCTGTAATAAGGGAAGATTTTATATATCTAGATGCTTACTTGCATAAAATAGAGAAAGAGAACATCAATGAATTGGGCTTTCAATCAAAAAAAGTTAGGAAAAAATAAATTAAATTTTGAGGTTCACAACATTCAACAAAGTATTCTCACTTTTTGTTGTTGTTGGCTTTCATTTTATTTCTTTATCATTTTCTTTTCTGGTTTGATTTAATTTTCTCATATAGCAAGATAATTGAATAAATGTGTATGCATATGTTGGATTTAACATATATTTTACCAGGTTTAACATATATTGTACTACCTGCTATCTAAGCAAGAAGGGTGGGAGAAGGGGAAGGAAACTGTAATGCAAGATTTTGTAAAAGTTAATGTTGGAGAATTATCTATGCATATGTTTTGAAAAATAAATGTTGGAGAATTATCTAGGCCTATGTTTTGAAAAATAAAAATCTTTAATAAAAAAATAAATTCTTCTCCTCTTTTTTCATTAAGTAGTTAAATAGAAAGCCCTCTCTTTTCTTATCCTTCAATTGTTTTTGTTCTTTAATTTAAATTTATATAATTTTCTGTACCTTTATCCAAAAAGGATTTTTAAATCTTATCTGATTTTCTATTTTGACGTTTATTCTTTGCTTCATGGTGAATTCATGTTCAATCTTTATTTTTTCATGTTAATCATGAAATTAAAACTTCTGAAGAATTTGTTTTGGGTTTTCTCTTTTAAACATTATATGATATTGCCCTGTATATCTTGCTTTTTCTCTGATCCCCTTTTCCCTGTTGAACCTAATCTTTAAAAATACCAATTTCTGTAGGTTAGAAAGAGGATATTGCTTCATATCACATTTTTTCCTATGTCCCTGATTGTGTATAAGTTTGTTATTAACTTTTATCTTTACCTCTTTTAAGTACTATATTCCTGCCTATAATACCCACTGTAAAATCTCTCTTCTCTTGTAGAAAATGGTTAGAGTGGGTATTATTGATAATTTCTCCCAGCATTGAAACAACATTCCCCTCTTTTTAAATCCCTACCTCCTTTGTCCCTTCACTTATTCTTCTGTTGGCTTTCTGTTTCTTGAGGGAATGCAAATTATTTTCTTTTCATTGTTAGCCTTTGGCTTGATTAGAATACAACTCATAGTTCGTACTATATTCTTCTATCTTGGTGATTTGGTTTGGTGTCTATCTTTCTCTGGTCTTTTGACTCATGTCTAACAGATATGTTATTTTGAATATCTGAGAATCTTCTTTTTTTTTTGAATTATTCCATTCAGCAATTTCTTACAAATGAACTTTCTTTTAAATCTAAGTGACTCAGATTTCCCCACAAATTTATTGTATATTAAGTCAATTAAGAAATATAAACACCATATGCCTCATAGTTTGAAGTATACTTTTCCTCCTGCTATTATCTGTGAATCTTCTCAATCAATGCCATGTTTTCTGTCTTTAGATGTTATGAATAATTTTCGTGGATTGTTTCTATTATCATGATATTCGTTTTTTATGACATGTTTTTCTGGAGATGTATAATCCTTAAATTATCTGTGTATGTAACCTCATCTTCAAGATCAGTTAAATGACTAGTATATGATTAATGTGTTCTTTTATGATTGTTACCTTTTGCTTTCTTTTACAATTTTTTCCATCTACTTTCATACTTTTTTATGTATTAACATTGTTGCTTATCTTGGGGCTCTACTTCTTTGGAAAGATTCTTCATTATACATTTCATTTTTTCAACTTCAACTCAGTTTTTTTCAAAGGTACTCTCCACTACTGACAACTAACTGACTAGTACCCTGGGTAGACTCTGTCTTGAGGCCTACTTTTCAATGCTTTTCAATGCTAATTTCAGTCTATCTTCTCCGATTTTTGTTCTTATACTAGGAGGTTTCAACATACATAGTAATGCTCCCTTGAACACCTTAATCTTCTAATTACTCAAGTTGGTCATTTTACAGAACTTATTATTCCATCCAACCTTCAGCTACACAGAGACATAGTTTTTCCATTATCCACAAATATTCTAACTTCATGTTTATCTAAAATTCCTTTATCTTATTATGTTTCTTTAAGCATTCCATCTTTTTCTCTGCCTTACAAACTCTATCACTATTCTTCATATTACATATGATTTCTACTCCTTATTTTGTTCTCCTTTCTTCTCCAACTTGGCCTCTGTTCACTTTCAACTTTATACTATCTTCTCTCTAATTCCTTTCCCCCATACTCGATTCAATCCTTCCAAGTCCTATTCATGTGCCACTGAAAGTAGCTGGGGAAAAATCACAATATCATCTTTACTTGATCCAATACAAATTTATATTATATAACATCATCATCATCATCATCATCATCATCATCATCATCATCATCTCTCTCTCTCTCTCTGTCTCTCTCTCTCTCTCTCTCTCTCTCTCTCTCTCTCTCTCTTTCTCCTCTTTCCCCCTTTTCTCTCTTAAGCAATAATCTTGCCTCATTTTCCAGTAATTTTTTTACTCAAAAATTTGAGGGCATTTGTCGAGAACTTCTTCTTTTCTCTTTCTTTTCATTATGTGATTAAAATGTCTTCCTCCACTATATACTTCTTAACCTCTGCCTCATATAAAAAGGGGATTTTTCTTCTTATCAAGGCAAACCTTTCTACATATACAAATGATTCCATACTATGCTACCTTCTTTAGCAGATTTAACCTGCTGTTTTCTCCATTCTTTCACAAATCTTTAATTTATCACTGCCTAAGTCTCCCCCGTTCTCAAAAACATCCTGTTCCCCCCCCCCATTCTAAAAAAAAAACCCTCACTTGCAATATGGCTGGCTTTCTATCACATCTTTATCCCTTATCTTAGCTAAACTCCTTGAAAAGACAATCTATATTTGGTTTCCCTACTTTTTTTCTTTCACTCTCTTTGCAAGTCTCTGCTATGTAGCTTTTGACTTTTTCATTCAAGTGAAACAGCTTTCTTCAGTTAGTTTTCATCTTTTATTTGCCATATCTAGCATTCTTAATCTTCTTGACTTCTCTGTAATCTTTGACACTGTCAATCACTCTTTTCTTTTTTTTCTCCAACTTTTTGTAGCCTTATTGCCCTCCTGGTTCTCTTTTACTTTTCTAACTACTCATTTTTAGTGTGCTTTGCTACATCTTCATCCAGGTCATTTCATTTTTAAAACATCTCTTATCTATGTTCCTTTTTTTCTCTGGCACAGTACCTTACTCATGATACTCCTCTCTAAATGAATGAAATAGTATGAGATATGTTTAATAAATGACTTCACATCAATTCATTCTTTGCTCATATATAAAGATGAATCCATATCATTCTCCCCTCCAGAAAATCTCAGTGCTAATTTTAGGATCAAATATAAATTCTATTTAATTTTTGAACTTCTTCATAATTTGGCCCCTTATTTCAAAACACTAAATCTAAAATCAATTATTACTGGCCTCCTTGACATCCCTTACATACCACATTCCTTCTCCAAACTATTCATTTCCACTGACTATTTCTAATGCCTGGAAAGTCTTCTCATTTTCTAGACTTCCCTGGCTTCCTTTAAAATTATACTTCTGCAAGCAATCTAGTCTTTAATATTAGCAATTTCCCTCTGAAATTACATCTAATCTGTCTGTATATTCATTGTTTTGGCATGTTGTATCCCTCAGTAAAATGTGAATAGTAATTCGTATTTTCACTTTCTTTGTATCCCTAATGCTTAGTATTGTGCCTGTTACATAATAAACACTTAATATTTTTTATTTGACCTGACTCTGCCTTTTGTGATTCTTGTGTTGTTACTTTTAGCTTTAATATATTCCTAAATTACTCTTTTAAGAAGTTTATGTTTCTTGCCCACAGATAAAAACATTTTTATTAATAGGATATGTATGTATATGAGTATGAATCCATAGGATAGTGGTGCATGCAATAAGTAAACACTAGAAATTTTCTAAATGAGTTTAGAACTAAAATAAAATTGGTATTTTTGCTATTGCTATTTGCAATTATTCTAGAAATTCTGAAAAATAAGAGAAAAATTAAAAATGTAAGCATAGACAAAGAAAAGTCAAATTTTCCTGTTTTTGCTGATAACATGATGATTTAAACAGAAAACTTTAAAGAATCAATAAACAAGCTAATTGAAGCAATCAATGCTTTCAGCTAAGTAGCTGGATACAAAATTAATCAAGAAAATTAAACCTTATTTCTACATTTTTATGATAAATATTAATAATTGATAGAAGGAAAATAAGTTTTTAGTCAAAAGGACTAAAAATCTCCTAAAATATCTGGGAGTTAGTCTACTAAGTAATAGTTAAAATCTGTGTAGATACAATTACAAAACATTTTTAAAGAACTAAAGATCTTTTTTTTTTTTATTTTATTTAATAATTACTTTATATTGACAGAATCCATGCCAGGGTAATTTTTTTACAACATTATCCCTTGCACTCATTTCTGTTCCAATTTTTCCCCTCCCTCCCTCCACCCCCTCACCTAGATGGCAAGCAGTTTTTTATATATGTTAGATATGTTGCAGTATATCCTAGATACAATATATATTTGCAGAACCAAACAGTTCTCTTGTTGCACAGGGAGAATTGGATTCAGAAGGTAAAAATAACCCGGGACGAAAAACAAAAATGCAGATAGTTCACATTCGTTTCCCAGTGTTCTTTCTTTGGGTGTAGCTGCTTTTGTCCGTCATTTATCAATTGAAACTCAGTTAGGTCTCTTTGTCAAAGAAATCCACTTCCATCAAAATATGTCCTCATACAATATCGTTGTCGAAGTGTATAATGATCTCCTGGTTCTGCTCATTTCACTTAGCATTAGTTCATGTAAGTCTCGCCAGTCCTCTCTGTATTCATCCTGCTGGTCATTTCTACAGAACAATAATATTCCATAACATTCATATACCACAATTTACCCAGCCATTCTCCAATTGATGGGCATCCATTCATTTTCCAGTTTCTAGCCACTACAAACAGGGCTGCTACAAACATTTTGGCACATACAGATCCCTTTCCCTTCTTTAGTATTTCTTTGGGATATAAGCCCAATAGAAACACTGCTGGATCAAAGGGTATGCACAATTTGATAACTTTTGGGGCATAATTCCATATTGCTCTCCAGAATGGTTGGATTCGTTCACACCTCCACCAACAATGCATCAGTGTCCCAGTTTTCCCGCATCCCTTCCAACATTCATCATTATTTTTTCCTGTCATCTTAGCCAATCTGACAGGTATGTAGTGGTATATCAGAGTTGTCTTAATTTGCATTTCTCTGATTAATAATGATTTGGAACACTCTTTCATATGAGTGGTAATAGTTTCAATTTCATCCTCTGAAAATTGTCTGTTCATATCCTTTGAACATTTATCAATTGGAGAATGGCTTGATAAGAACTAAAGATCTTAAATAATTGGAGGGATACAAAGATCCCAACTTTTGGGTAAGAATTCACTATTTGACAAAAACTGCTGGGAAAACTGGAAATCAGTATGGCAGAAACTAGGCATGGACCCACACTTAACACTGTACACCAAGATAAGATCAAAATGGGTTCATGATTTAGGCATAAAGAATGAGATTATAAATAAGTTAGAGGAACATAGGATAGTTTACCTCTCAGACTTGTGGAGAAGGAAGGAATTTGTAACCAAAGAAGAACTAGAGATCATTATTGATTACAAAATAGAAAATTTTGATTATATCAAGTTAAAAAAGCTTTTGTACAAACAAAACTAATGCAAACAAGATTAGAAGGGAAGCAATAAACTGAGAAAACATTTTTACAGTTAAAAGTTCTGATAAAGGCCTCATTTTCAAAATATATAGAGAATTGACTCTAATTTATAAGAAATCAAGCCATTCTCCAATTGATAAAAGGTCCAAGGATATGAACAGACAATTTTCAGATGATGAAATTCACAGATGAACTGAGAATTTATGAAATGAATTTATCCAAAGCATTGAAAATTTCTTCATTTTCAATAACTGATGGTTGACATATAAATCGTATTGACTGGTGGAGAACTTCTGTTTTCTTGGTGTCAATTGTCAGGCCAAATTAGCATAAGCAGCTGAGAATAGAATTTATATTCTCTTGCAACTCAATCTCAGAAGCTTCATTGACTGGACAAGAAGTCATGAACCAATTCTCCCTCTACCTTAGTCTTGCCTTAAACCTTTTCAAGTTGAATAATTTACTGTCACTGTGGTAGCAGACCTTGACATCAGTAATTAGGTAGCTTTAAAGGAAGATTAGGGCAGAGTTGAATATGATATCACTAAAAAGCAAAACTGTTTAGGAAAAGGTGAAAATAGTAATTATATTAAAAGAGTAAGGTGCAGATGAAGAGCCAACAAAGAGGCAAGGGGAGGGTTTGTAGTTCTGAAAACCTACTCATATTGGGAATAGATTAAATAGCATTATATCTATCTATTTATCTGTGTGTGTGTGTATATGTGTGTCTCTGTGTGTTTGTGTGTGTTTGTGTGTGTGTGTGTGTGTGTGTGTGTGTGTATGTATACTATGAAGGATAACACCCTCCAAAATATGTAAAGAAATAAGGAAGGAGAGAAAAGGATAAGATGGAGTACAGAAAGATTTGTAGACTTATGGCAGTGTAGAACAAAGTATGTAGATGAATGGGAAATGGGTAAAGAGGGAATTAAGGGCCAGTGCAGAAAATAAGGGATCCCTTGTTCTCCTAATTTGTATATGGTATCATCCTTTATGCCCAAATCATGTATCCATTTTGAACTTATTTTGGTATGAGGTGTGAGATGTAGATTTATACCAAGTTTCTGATATCATTTTCTACTTTTTCCAGCATTTTTTGTGAAATAGTGAGTTTGATTACTATAGTTCTTGATTATTGTGGCATGTGTTTATCTAACCTAGTCCACTGATCCACCACTCTATTTCTTAGCCAGTACCAAATGGTTTTGACGTCTTCTCTTTATAATAGAGTTTTAGGTCTGATACTGCTAGGTCATGATCCTTTGTACTTTTTTTCATTAATTCTTTTGATATTCTTGAACTTTTTTCTTCCAGATAAATTTTGTTATCATTTTTTCCAGCTCTATAAAATATTTTTTGGCAATTTGATTAGTATGACACTGTACAAGTAAACCAATTTAGGTAGAATTGTCAATTTTGTTATATTACCTCAGCCTACCCATGAGCAATTGATATATTTTAGTTGGTTAGATTTGACTTTATTTGTGTGAGAGGTCTTTTGTAATTGTGATCACGTAGCTCTTGAGTTTGACTTGACAGGTAGATGCCCCAATATTTTATTTTGTCTACAATTATTTTAAATGGAATCTCTCTTTCTACCAATTTATTTGTTTATTGATAAAATAAACACATACAAATCATCAGCAAGACTAAGACCTTGTCAGCTATACTTTCATAAGCAAGACTACTTGCCTTAACCAAAGAGATCTAGATCTGAAGGCCTGAACACCATTCCTCAGTGAAGAAAAATTATCTTTTATCAAGATCATTAGATCCATAAATCACTGACCAGGCCTAGGACTAGGACTTTTGGTTCTGATGTCTGTTCCCCAACATAAGGGAGTTTCTCTTCTGTCATAGTCAAAATGATGTTTCTGTTTTTGATAATATAAATATAAGAATGTCTTAACTTTTTTCTTTCAGGTAAAGGAGATTGTATGTATGGCACTGTATACACAACTGGATTTAATTGTATATGTTAGTTTATCTCATTTTGTTGCTTCTTTTTTCATTGTAAGAAATAGCTCTTAGAGCTAGAGAACTCTGCCTTTAAAGAAAATTAATCTGGCAACTGTGTAGAAGATAGTTTGGAATTAAGGGAGAGCTAAAATAGAGAAATGAAGAGACTTGTAACAACTTAAATGAGAGGTAATGAAGACAAGCTCAATCTGTGGCTGGAAGAATAGGAAAAAAAGTGTCAAATGAATGTTATAGAGATAGAAATAGAATGATATGGTGACTTGGATATATGGAATGAGAGTAAGTTATGAACCTGAGATCTGGAAAAATGACTATCTCATTGATAGAAATAAGAAGGTATTTTTTGCCTTTTGATGTGACTTTCCTTGTACAGAATGACAAAATGGAAATATGTTTAGAAGAATTACACTTTAACCTCTATCAGTTAGCTTGCTGTCTAGGGGAAGGGAACAGGGAAGAGAGGGTAAAAAATTTGGAACACAAAGTTTTGCAAAGGTTAAATGTTGAAAACTGTCTTTGTATGTGTTTGGAAAAACAAAAAGCTATAAAATAAAATAAAACTCATAACAAATTTAATTTATAATTAAATATTTAAATGAAAAAATAGGTTAATTTAGAAAACAATGTTTACATGTTATTAAAAAAATAAAATACTATTAAGTGGGGGGAAGGAGAATTACTGAAATACAATCAGTACACATCTAAAAAATAAAATTAACATATATTAAGAATGAAAATGAGAAGTTAAAATAAAATTTACTATATATCAAATAATATTTTCAAAAGGCAGAAGTTGTAATTATGGTTTCACTAAAGTGAAAAAATGAAAAATATATATAATGTTAAGAAAGATTTTTATTAAATATATTTAAAATAAAATATGTATATTTTATATGCAAACATCTGTCATTTCTTTACATTATACTTAGATGAATTGGGAGAAGTGATTATTTGTCCCTTGTATTAATAATAAATTATTGAATTAAAAATTCTTCCTTTTCTCCTTCATTATCCAGAAATCAACCAATGAGGAAAATCTTTCTCCAAGAATTATTCAGGTTAAGATTTAATCAAAGATTTTAAAAGAAATTCTTAGTCTAGATAAATGAGTGGATGCCTGCTCATTGTATTTACTCAAGTAGGTTTGGGGCAATGTGTATTCTCCCTTTTTACAGACACATAATATAAAAATTGATGCCTTTGAACAAGAGTAAGGTGTTCAGTTCAGTTTCGCATACCTCATTATATTCATATTCCATCTCTCCTTGTAAGATATATTTTGTTTTAATTTCTCATTTTCATTCTCAATATATATTAATTTTATTTTTAGATTGTGCTGTTTATATTGCAATAATTTTTTTCCTCTCTCACTTAATAGTATAGATATATATATATATGTATATGTATGTGCATACAAACAAACACATACACAGACATATCCACTTTTAATTGTAGCCTTTTAGGGGAAGGGAAGAAGAAAGGGAAAAAGAATAAAGCAAAAAAAAAAAAAAAACAGCAGAGAATGAAAATTTTAAGCAAAGAACATTATATTAAGCTCAAAATACTAAAAATCACATGAGTATAAGTTTTTTTAAAAGATACTAATAAAGCACATTATTTATCCATTCTAACAAACTTCCCATAAAACACTGAACAATCATTTTTATCTGAAAAATTATTTTTAGTGATGAAATTGTTCTCCCCAATGTTAGTTTGCAACAGAATTGTTGGCCATAGCAATATTAGAAGACAAAAAATAGTCATTAATATTGTCAAGGATGAGGGAAAAAACTGAAGTTTCTGAAATAAGAACTTACTATTTGACAAAAATCATTGGAAAAACTGGAAAATAAAACTGGAATAAAAATAAATCAGAAATTCAGCATATACCTACAGCTCATATCCAAAAACCATAAGGTCAAAATGGGTATGTGATTTGGGCATAGAGTAACACCATAAAGAAATTAGGATAGCAAAGGATAATTTACCTATAAGATATTTGGAGAAGGAAGGAATTTATTATCAAAGAACAAGTACAGAACATTATGAAAGGCAAAATGGACAACTTTGATTATGTTAAATTGACAAGATTTTGCTTAAACAAAACCAACATAAACAAGACGAAAAGGGAAATACAAAGCTGGGGGAAAATCTTTACAGTTAGTATTTCTGATAAAGGTCTTATTTCTATAATATATAAAGAACTGTGTCAAATTTATGAGACTACAAGTCATTCCCCAATTGATAAATGGTCAAAGGATATGAATAGGCAATTTTCAGATGCCAAAATTAAAGCCATCTATAATTATGTGAAAAAATACTCTAAATCACTATTTATTGGAGAAATGCAAATTAAAACAACTCTGAGATACCACCACATACCTCTCAGATTGGCTAAGATGACAGAAAAAGATAATGATAACTATTGAAGGGGATGTGGGAACTCTTGGACACTAATGCATTGTTAGTGGAGTTGTGAAATGATCCAACCATTCTGGAGAGCAATTTGGAACTATGCCCAAATGGCTATAAACCTATCTATGATTACCCTCTGACTCAGCCATCCCATTACTGGGTCTGTATCCCAAGGAAATCATAAAGGAAATCATAAAGGATCCAAATGTGCAAAAATATTTGTAGCAGCTCTTTTTGTGTTAGCACAGAATAGGAAAAGGAGTGGATGCTCATCAGTTGGGGAATGGCTGAACAAGTTGTGGTACATGAGGGTAATAGAATATTATTGTTTTATAAAAAATGATGAACAAGCTGATTATAAAAAAGCCTGAAAAGATGTACATGAACTGGTGCTGAGTGAAACAAACAGAACCAGGAATACATTGTACATAATAACAACAAGAATGTGCAATGATCAACTATGAAAGACTTGGTTCTTCTCAGAGTGGTTCAGTGATCCAAAGCAATCCCAATAGACTTTGCACAGAATGAGCCATCTGCATCCAGGAAAAAAAAAAAAAAAAAAAAAACTATGGATACTGAATGTAAATCAACACATGTTATGTCACTTCTTTTTTCCATGTATAATGTCTAATTGCAACAACTATATTGCTATCTTTTTTTTTCTGTGAGAAATATACTTTGTGAAATATGATGTATTCTAAGAAAAGGATGGGAAAATATTATTTGTAGCTGATGTTATGGTTTGCTTAGATAATCCCAGAAAGTTAACAAAAAAAAATTAATTGAATTGATTCCTAACTTCATTTAAAATAGAATATGTATTTCTATATAACACAGCAATATTGAAAGGATTTATAGAAAAAGGAATCTTATTCTCATACTCTCTAAAAGTCAATTTACAAGGATAATTTCAACATTTAAATAAAATTATAAAAAAACCTTCATACATAAAGATAAATCTTTAGAGAGATTTTCTTTGCTCATACCTGGGCTAGACCCATGTAATAAAAATGAATATACTATCTAAATAATTTTTTAAATTTAATGGTACTTCAATAAATCTATCCAGGATGTACTTTATAGAGGCAGAGAAATAATTACAAAATTTGAAGAAAAACAAATAGGGCTGCCATCTCAAGGGAAACAATAAAAAAAAAAAAAGTAAATAGCACTTCCAGGAGTCAAATTACATTAGCAAGCAATAATCATTATAACTAACATAAAAGGAATTCCAGCTATGAAATATCTCACAAATGATATTCCAAACTTTGACTGAAAACTTCTATCTTTTGAGGCAGACCATTCTCCTATATATTTTTTAATTTTAAATTTAATACCAAATTACAAAAAGAAAGGATTATACATGAAATTGCTAATTTCTATCATTCAGAGCTTGTTTTAAAAAGATGTAATAAATTTAGTATATGACTTTGAAAAAATGTCTTGGCTCAGATTATTCTAAAATTTTAGACAGTTCTAATTATAGAGCTTTTCTTATGCCAAGCTTTAATAAGCCTCTTTTCAGCTTCTGCTTATTCTGTTCTTTGTATGCAAAAAGAACAAGTCTAATCATGTTCACACATGATAACCATATACAGTTGAACACTATTAAACCTATTCTGACATTTCTTTTCTTCAGGCTAAATATACTCAATTCTTTCATACCACTGAGCTTCACATCACTCAAGGCCCTTCCCCACCCTAGTTGTACTCCCCAGAACAATCTCTTGTTTAACAAAATCTTTAATCATTAGCCACAATACATTGAAAAAAAATATATAGCACAGTGGTATTACCACTTCATTATTCAGAAGCCTACAATCTAAGAATATCTCCAATTTACCTCTTATACAACTTGTTTATACATAGCTGTGGACACTATTATATCTCCTATTAAATTGCAAGCCCCTTGAAAGCACAAACTATTGCTTTGTTTTTTGGCAAGTGTCTGACAAAAGCTTAATAAATGCTTATTCACTTGATTCAAATATTTCTGCATTGCATGTCTATCAATGAAGTCACAAATCACATGACATTTTTTGACTACTTACTCAAACTGAGCTTGCAATACACTAAACATCCAGATTTTTTTCATATTCATTAACTGTGTCTCCATCCTCTTAGATTAATAAATATTATTTATGTAATCAAGTATAAGTTTATATATATATATACATATACATATATGTGTGTATACACACACACACACACACACACACACACACACACATACATACACTTATGGAATTTCATCTTATTAGAGTCAACCCAATGGTCCAGCTTGTCAAATGTTAGACTTCTGATTCCACACTCCACTGTAAATTCCAACTTCATATAATTTATAAGACTTGCTACAATGACAATGTTATTAGCAATTATTCTATTCAGTTCTAAATATATCTAATTTTTATCATCTGATCCATATCACTCTCTTCCTCTCCAAATAGTATGAGAATTTTCCCCCTGAAATACAATCTTACCAGACTTTGCAACTGACCAGAAATCTTTTCTCTATATATTTTAACTTGGTATCCAGAAATGTAAATCCCATTGTGTCACCTTCTTAGCCAGCTCTTCACCTCCCAAATTCATTTTCCCTTCTATAATTTTCCCCTTCAATAACACGCTTTCAAAGGGAGTACCCTGAGTAAAATACAACTATAAGGCCTTGGTTTTCAGTTTCTTGAACAAGAATCACAATCATTTATGAAATGTTTTAGATTATTTCTGGTAATGTCATTGCATGTGTGTTTCATATTTTTTTTAAATGGTAAACAATCACAATTTAATTTTAACAATTCAGAAAATTTAATTCCTTAGAAATCATTTTATATAAAGAAAATAACAAATATATAAAGGAAACATTTCATATTAAAGCAAATAATTCAAAGCAATCCTATTTATCATTTTAAATGGTCAAGCAGTAAAAATCTAGGATCAGATTCTTTAAAAAAGAGATTTAACTTTAGTTTTCAAATTCATTAATTTTAAGTATGAAACTTAAAAATTGATTAAAAAAGAAGTTCTAAAATGTTTCATGTTAAAATATTTACATTTTTAACTCCAAATATTTTTTGCTTATCCCCATAAAATGATTTTTGGGTTTCATTCACAAGAAATTCTGTCACAAAATCAACAAACCTCCATTTTTCCTGAAGAGTTTCTGGTTTCATTATATTTTGTTCTAAATATCCCTTAATTTGTTTTTGAGATCTACCTGTTATTTTCTTTCCTATTACTGATTATAAAATTAAATTTGAAATAATAACTGTTATACCTTAATTTGTCCAAATATTTTTAGCATCACTCATATTTGTGTCAGTGGTGGAATGCAAACTATTTCTTCACAGTATTGAAATTGTCTCTGCTATTGCTTACTTGCTATATGGCTAAAGTGATTTTTTTTCTCAATCTTTGATAATGTCCTATAGGTCTTTTAAGAAAGTCATAACTAATAATATCATGCAACTTTTTAAGTACTCTAATCATGTATTTAGCCTTTGGGTTGTTTACAATTTTTATTTATCCTATAAATGTTCAACAATTATAAACAAGATGTCTTTACGAATAGAAAACTAAATTAGTGGGTATGTGAGCAACTCTATATCATAATTTGAATAACATATTTCTCAGAGGTGGAATTTATAGTAAATGAATAATAGATTTATAGTCAAAGCACTTAGGTTCAAATTCAAGCTCTATCTTTTATTACTTGTGCGCTCTATAGAAAGTCACTTAATAATTAAATATTTGGTTTTCTTTTCTATAGTAAGATCCCTTTAAAAGCTAATTCCATAAATAGTATGGCAAAAAGTAGGCATAGACCCACACCTATCACTGTATACCAAGAAAAGGTCAAAATGGGTTCATGATCTAGACATAAAGAATGATATTGTAAACAAATTAGAAAAGAACATAGCATTGTTTACCTCTCAGATTTGTGCAGGAGGAAAGAATTTGTGACAAAAAAGAATTCGAGATCATTACTAATCATAAAATAGATAATTTTGGTTATATTAAATTAAAAAGTTTTTGTACAAACAAAATTGATGCATACAAGATTAGAAGGAAAGCAATAAACTGAGAAAACATTTTTATATCCAAAGGATCTGATAAAGTCCTCATTTCTAAAATATATAGAGAATTGACTCTAATTTATAATAGTTCAAGCCATTCTCCAATTGATAAATGGTCAAAGGATATTAACAATTATTTGTAGCCACATGAAAAGATGCTCCAAAATCACTGTTGATCAGAGAAATGCAAATCAAGACAACTCTGAAGTATACTATATATTTCTCAGATTGGCTAAGATGATAGGAAAAGATAATGTGAATGTTGAAGGGGATGTGGAAAACTGGGATACTAATACATTGTTGGTGGAACTGTCAATAGATCCAACCATTCTGGAGAGCAATTTGGAACTATGCTCAAAAAGTTATCAAATTGTGCTGGATCAAAGGATATCAAATTGTGCATATCCTTTGATCCAGCAGTGTTTCTATTGGGATTATGTTCCACAGATATCTTAAAAGAGTGAAAGGGGCCTCATGTGCAAAAATGTTTGTGGCATCCCTTTTCGTAGTGGCAAGAAACTGGACACTGAGTTGATACCCATCAATTGGAGAATGGCTGAATAAATTATGGTATATAATATTGTTCTGTAAGAAAGGACCAGCAGGATGATTTCAGAGAGGCTTGGAGAGACTTATATGAACTGATGCAAAGCAAAATGAGCAGAACCAAGAGATCATTATACACAGCAACAACAGGACTATATGATGATCAATTCTGATGTATGTCAACATTGAAATGATTTGGCAGTTCCAGTTGGGCAGTGTAGAACTATCTACACCCAGAGAGAGAACCATGGGAACAGAGGGTGGAACATTCTCACTCTCTCTGTTATTATTTGCTTGCATTTTGTTTCTTTTTTTCTCAATTTTTCTTTTTCTTCTTTCTTGATCTGAATTTTCTTGCACAACTTGCCTGCTGGGTGGGGAAGGGGATGGGAGGAAGAAGGGGAAATTTTTTGGCAGGGGGTTATGCAGGGGTCAATGTTGGAAAAATTACTCCTGCATGTGTTTTGTGAATAAAAAGCTTTAATTAAAAAAAAAAGACAATTCTGAAGGAATGACAATGAGAAAAAGCTATACATTCCCAAAGAAAGAACTGATGGTGGCTAAATACAGATTAAAGTAGACTTTTTTTTTTAACTTAAGAAAAGGTGATTCCATGATATGTAATATATTTCACTGCCCTCCATATATTGTTAGACAGATATCTTTAAAATGAATATTCATTTTACTAATGGTCAAAGTTTGAGTCAGTGATTTGTGAATACCTGTATGGACCCCCCATATCATGAGACTGTGAGCTCCTTGAAAGTAGGGAGCAACATCTTTTTTTTTCCTTTTTTTTAATCCAGAGTACAAGGCTCGATACATAGTAGGTACTTAATAAATGATCCAACTATATCTATCTATTTATCTATTTATCTGCCTTAGTTGTCTTCCAAAGTTAGAAAAATATCATTTCCCAATAAAATAATTTTGTAGATGATCACTTATTTCTATGTGGATTTTGCATAGGATATCCTTCATAATACTCTCAAAATGTTTTCAGTGAGCGTGAATTTCATAATTTTATGTCTTTATGTAGATATTCAGAGGATTGTGGAACAAAGTTCAATGTAGATCAACTTTGCATCGGCCTTAGAATTTTGTCTTGGTTTGAACATGTACATGAAAGACATGATTTGAGAACTTTTAAAGCTGTGTTGTTATGCTGAGTCAAAAGAAAAAAAATTAATCAACAATCAATAGACAAAGAAATCCACTAAAACTGTCTAATACAAGAAATTGTTTGTGAAAGCTTACTTATTCCCTTTTTAGTATTTAATAAATGATAACCTCAATCATTCTAATTAAGATTTTTATATATAAGCTAAAGTCATGATAACTAGTGTTTTGTTTTTGTAATACTTTAAAAATTCTATTTCAATCACCTCTTAAAATTCTGGAAAATTGAAACCTGAGTGCCTATTTAACTTATGTGGTTTCCAACATGGCTTTCATCTATGTCTATAGTCAGAATTAACTGTTCCTCATAGTTTCTTTTAAACATATCATACATTGGAAAAGTAGAATAGAATTAGTGGTTTCAATATCATTGTTAATGGGAATTCAGCACTATGGAAGCAGCAAGAAGATATATTTTACTTATTATTTGTTGTTCTTCCATTTTCATCTATGAATGCCATTGTTATGAAAGTTTCTTTTCTCTACATGGAAGCAGAGATAGTGCTTACTTAAGGCTCATATGCAAATACGAGAAAGCTAGAAATTACCTTTATGACTTTTCTGTAAATTAGATTTTTGCATTCTACCTGTGTACACAAAATATATGTGTGGATCTTTCAGCTGGTTCTAACTTTTACAAGGTACTGGGGAGTAAATGCAGGAGGAAAACTGGTAAAGAATTAATATTTTTTCATTGCTAAGAATGATAATTTCCTTAGCATAAAAGTAAGTCTATGGTTCAAGAAGTACATTTTAATTTCTAAAGATAATAATTAGGTTATTGATTATCATATCTTTCTTTTAACCTGATTGAGGACTAAGCTGGAAGAGATGCTTTTGAACTATACCATAATAGATTTATGATGGACATTTTGTTAGGAAAAAGTGATCACTTATATTAGTAGTATTCTACATGATTCAAATGAAAGTTAATGTGATGTGATTTATTCTGTATAGTGAGAATACAAGAAAAATTTCAAGGGAGCACAAGAGGATTTTCTTTCTCCAGCCCATTCTGAGAAGCATCCTTCCAGTTTTTCTTTCTATGGGTGACACTGAGAGAATACTCATTATAACATACCTACCAAGGGATGAGAAATGGCTGAAGAATTATATTTCCAAGATCCTAGTCACTTCTAAAGTACCAGGATTCAGATCTTATATAGTGAAAGTAAAGAGACATGGGAAGGGACAATCCTCTCTGACCCTGACCTAACACTGGATTTTCAAAAGCTAACAGTCAAATCTTATTCTGGTCTTAATTCCATGGCACTATTCTCTGAAAGTCTCTAGATCAGGGCCAGGCCCAACCACTTATTTCAGAACTAGTACAGATGTGGTCTCTGCTCTTTGGATGTACTACCAGTCATCTAAGAAAGAGAACCAACCAGCAAACCAAAAGTTAGAACTTAAAAGTCCACCACAATAGGCCAGATAATTACATATAATGCTTATGATGTGAAGGGCAGAAATCCACAAAGAAAATGGAGAAATCTCTCTCAAGAAAATAATCACTTTTACAGATAATCATGGCTGAGGAAGAACCTCAGTATGACTTCTATGATTCTTTGCTTTCTGCCCATTGCCCTGACAATAGGAAACAACTCTTAAGAGCCAAGGAAAAGGAAAGAGGGAGCCTTGAAGTTATTATAATATTATATTACACCATTTCTTTTTGTTTTACCAATGTTTCCTCTTTTTAAAATTTCTGGGGAGTTTTTAAGAAACAACATTGCAAATATCTCCATATATTTAATAAAAATCTTTAGAAAACTACTAAGAACATAAATTTGACATATTTTTTATAGAACTAAAGATTAATTTTGGTTTCTCTCTCTAACACATTATGAAAATATCAATTTGAGAAGGCAAAAAGACTGGCAAAGAGATAGAATAAGAAAGAATTAGACAGAAGATGTTTATCTTTTCCCTTTAGGTGAGTTTTCCTATATTCATTTTTAAAATAATTACAATCATGTATCTTCCCTTCATGTATTTTTACTTTGAAAACTAAGTATATTTTATTTAAAATAAATATGTGAAATACTGATTTTTAGAGGGAAAAAACTGTTTTTAAAACAAAAAAAATCCTTTCTTTGCATGTTTACACTACTTTTTTAAAATTTAGTGAAATGAAGTAACTTTAAAAGAGAATAATGAAAATACTTACGCAAATGAGGATTTACAGGAGCTAAAGAAAAGAAAGGGGAAAAAAGAATATTAGCACAAATGGAAAGAATTCAAAATGTGAAACAATAAGCAATTTTTCTTAATCTATCAGTGTCTCTGGCCAAAGTACCTAATTATCTTCCCAACTACAATTCTATTCAATTATGTGGCATAATTCATTAGATTTCACAATTATATTTTTTAAATGATGCCAAAGAATTATTATTGATTCGACTTCTGGCCAAAATGGTGGAGATGAGGCACAAAGCTGTGTAAGCTCTGTGTTTTCTCTCAGAATCCATTTCATTACAAGTCTCTGAATTAATGCTTGACTGAAAAAAAAAAAAAAACACAAAGAGTTACCAAGACAAGACATCCTTGAAAGTCGCCAGGAAAGGTCTGTTTTTGCTCCAGGGTGGGGAAGGTTTTAGATTTGGCGCAGGCTGAGGGCAGGCAGCAACAGCAAGAGCACAGCAGGTAGCTCATGGCCAAACAGACTGGAGGGGAGTGGGGTGTGATCTCAGCACTATCTGCGGGGAGAGATTTGCTACAGGCTTGGATACTTTGCCCTGCCAGCAAACCAGCACAAAAGCAGAGAAGCTAAAAACACAGGGGGTGAAGAATACAACCCCGAACAGCTAGAGTCTCTTGGGACCCGGCCATCCCTCCCCCACAGGGTCTCAGCATGCTTTCAGAGTCTCAGAGCACAGGCGCAGCACAGCCATCGCAGTCCTGCTAGTGCCTCACTGCTGCCCCCTCGCAGTCTGTAGAGGAAGCTCGGTTACTTTCCAGCCCTCCCCTCAAAAAAGCAGATTCCTTTTATTTGTTTTTTTTCTTTTTTTCTCTGCTAGTTTGTCTTTGAGTCTTCTCTGACAAAATGAGCAAAAAATTTAAGGGGACCTTAACCATTGACAGCTTCTACACGGATAGAGAGTAGATTCTAAATCTGAGGAGACTAAAAACAGACTGTCTCCAGGTGATCCTCAAAGGAGGAGATCATCTGTTCCTCAGCACAGATGAATCTCATAGAAGAAATTAAAAAGGCTCTCACAAGAGAGCTAGAAGAAAAATGGGAAAAGGAGAGGAAGGCTTGGCAAGAGAGTCTGGAGAAGTCATCCCACTCATTTAAAGACAGAGTGGATAAAGAAATCAAATCCTTGAAAAATAGGATTTGCAAACTGGAAACAGAAAATAGCTCTCTAAATAATAAAGTTTGTGAAATGGAAAAAAATTCCATAGAACAAAACAACTCACTTAAAACTCAGTTGGACAATTAGAAACAGATATAAAAAAAGTGAGTGAAGAAAATACTTCATTGAAAATCAGAATCAAACAAATGGAATTGAATGATCGAGGAGACAACAAGAATCAGTCAAGCAAAACCAAAAAAAATCAAACAGTGGAAAAAATGTGAAATATCTTCTTGGGGAAACAACAGATCTGGAAAACAGATCCATGAGAGACAATCTGAGAATTATTGGACTCCTACAAAAATATAATGAAAAAAAGAGCCTGGACACTATTTTCCAGTAAATTGTCAAAGAGAACTGCCCAGAAGTTATAGAAACAGAGAATAAAATAGACATTGAAAGAATTCATCGATCATCTACTGAAAGGGATCCTAAAATCAAAACACCAAGAAATATAGTGGCCAAATGCCAGAACCCTCAGACGAAGGAAAAAATACTACAAGCGGCTAGAAAAACCCCAACTCATATATAGAGGAGCCACAATAAGGATTACTCAGGATCTAGCAGCGTCCACATTAAAAGATCGAAGGGCCTGGAATATGATATTCTGAAAGGCTAAAGAATTCAGTATGCAACCAAAAATAACTTATCCAGCCAGAATGAGCATCTTTTTCCAGAGAAGAAGATGGTCATTCAATGAAATAAGCAAATTTCACCTATTTTTGATGAAAAAAAACAGAACTTAACAAAAAGTTTGATCTACAAATATAGAACTCAAGAGAAACCTAAAAAGGTAAAAAGAAATCTTGGGAACTATATTTCTGCTATGACGATGTATAAAGAATACATGTATACCTTGTTCTAGAAACTAGAGGTGGAAAGGAAATTGTACCAGAAAAAGGGTAAAGTGGATGTACTACATCTCACAAAGAAGCAAAGGAAACCTATTATATCTGAGAGAAAGAATGAAGGGGGATGAATATAGTAGGTATCTTACGCCATCAGAAATGGCTTTAAGAGAAAAATTTTAGACATAGTCAATTTATGGTAAAACTTCTCCTACCTCATTGAAAAGTGAGAAGGGAAAAGTGAAAAGGGAAGGAATAAGCTAAGCAAAAGGGAATATGGAAACTGTGAGGAAAAGGAGTAAGATAGGAGAAGGAATTCTAAGGTAGAGGGGAGAGATACTAAAAAGAGAGGGCTGTGAAAAGCAAGTGGTGCTCAAAAGTTTAATACTGGGGAGGGGGGTAAGGGAGAAGTAAAGGAGAAAAACATAAGTAGGGGTTAACAAGATGGCAAGTAATACAGAATTAGTAATTTTAGCCATAAGTGTGAATGGGGTAAACTCCCCCATACAGAGGAAGCGGTTAGCAGAATGGATTAAAAGCCAGAATCCTACAATATGTTGTTTGCAGGAAACACACCCGAAGCAGGGAGATGCATACAGAATAAAGGTAAAAGGTAAAAGTAAAAGGTTGGAGCAGAATCTGCTATGCTTCAGGTGAAGTCAAAAAAGCAGGGGTAGCCATCCTCATCTCAGATCAAGCAAAAGCAAAAATTGATATAATTAAAAGAGATAAGGAAGGGCACTATATCTTGCAAAAGGGTAGGATAGATAATGAAGCAATATCAATATTGAACATATATGCACCAAGTGGTGTAGCATCTAAATTCTTTAAAGAGAAATTAAGAGAGCTGCAAGAAGAAATAGACAGCAAAACTATAATAGTTGGCGATCTCAACCTTGTACTCTCAGAATTAGATAAATCAAACCACAAAATAAATAAGAAAGAAGTCAAAGAGTTAAATAGAATACTAGAAAAGTTAGATATGATAGATCTCTGGAAAAAACTAAATGAAGACAGAAAGGTGTACACTTTCTTGTCAGCAGTTCATGGAATCTATACAAAAACTGACCATATATTAGGACATAAAAATCTCAAACTCAAATGCAGTAAGGCAGAAATAGTAAATACATCCTTTTCAGACCAAGACGCAATGAAAATTACATTCAACAAAAAGCCAGGGGAAAGTAGACCAAAAAATAATTAGAAACTAAATAATCTCATACTGAAGAATGATTGGGTGAAACAGCAAATCATAGACATAATTTAATAACTTCACCCAAGAAAATGACAACAATAAGACGTCATACCAAAATGTCTAGGATGCAGCCAAAGTGGTAATAAGGGGAAATTTCATATCTGTAGAGGCCTACTGCATAAAATAGAGAAAGAGAAGATCAATGAATTGGGCTTGCAACTAAAAATGCTAGAAAAGGAACAAATTAAAACCCCCCAGTCAAACACTAAACTTGAAATTCTAAAAATAAAAGGAGAGATCAATAAAACTGAAAGTAAAAAAAAAAACTATTGAATTAATTAATAAAACTAAGAGTTGGTTCTATGAAAAAACTAACAAAACAGACAAACCCTTAGTAAATCTGATTTAAAAAAAGGAAAGAGGAAAATCAAATTGTTAGTCTTAAAAATGAAGTGGGAGAACTCACCACTAATGAAGAGGAAATTAGAGCAATAATTAGGAGTTACTTTGTCCAATTTTTATGCCAATAAATTTGACAACTTAAATGAAATGGAAGAATACCTTCAAAAATATAGCTTGCTCAGATTAACAGAGGAAAAAGTGAATAGACTAAACAGTCCCATCTTAGAAAAAGAAATAGAAAAAGCTATTAACCAACTCCCTAAGAAAAAATCCCCAGGACCAGATGGATTTACATGTGAATTCTACTAAACCTTTAAAGAACAATTAACTCCAATGCTATATAAACTATTTGAAAAAATAGGGATTGAAGGAGTCCTACCAAACTCCTTTTACAACACAGACATGGTATTGATACCTAAACCAGGTAGGCTGAAAACAGAGAAAGAAAATTATAGACCAATCTCCCTAATGAATAGTGATGCTAAAATCTTAAATAAAATATTAGCAAAAAGATTACAGAAAATCATCCCCAGGATAATACAATGACCAAGTAGGATTTATACCAGGAATGCAGGGCTGGTTTAATATTAGGAAAACTATTAGTATAATTGACTATATCAATAACCAAATTAACAAAAACCATATGATCATCTCAATAGATGCAGAAAAAGCATTTGATAAAATCCAACATCCATTCCTAATAAAAACACTTGAGAGTATAGGAATAAATGGACTTTTCCTTAAAATAGTCAGGAGCATATATTTAAAACTATCAGTAAACATCATATGCAATGGGGAAAAACTGGAACCTTTCCCAGTAAGATCTGGAGTGAAGCAAGGTTGCCCATTATCACCATTGTTATTCAATATTGTATTAGAAACCCTAACCTCGGCAATAAGAGTCGAGAAAGAGATTAATGTAATTAGAGTAGGTAATGAGGAATCCAAACTATCACTCTTTGCAAATGATATGATGGTATACTTAGAAAACTCCAGAGGTTCTACTAAAAAGCTATTAGAAATAATTCATAATTTTACCAAAGTTGCAAGATACAAAATAAATCTCTATAAATCCTCAGCATTTTTATACATCATCAACAAAATCCAACAGCAAGAGATACAAAGAGAACTTCCATTCAAAATGACTGTCTATAGCATAAAATATTTGGGAATCTATCTCCCAAAGGAAAGTCAGGAATTATATGAGCAAAATTACAAAAAAAACTTCCCACACAAATAAAATCAGACTTAAATAACTGGAAAAATATTAAGTGCTCTTGGATAGGCCGAGCAAATATAATAAAGATGACAATATTCCCTAAACTAATCTATTTATTTGGTGCTATACCAATCAGACTCCCAAGAAACTATTTTAGTGACCTAGAAAAAATAACAACAAAACTCATATGGAAGAACAAAAGGTCGAGAACTTCAAGGGAATTAATGAAAAAAAAAAATCAAATGAAGGTGGCCTAGCTGTACTTGATCTAAATTTATATTATACAGCAGCAATCACCAAAACCATTTGGTATTGGCTAAGAAATAGATTAGTTGATCGATGAAATAGGTTAGGTTCACAAGACAAAATAGTCAACTATAGCAATCTAGTGTTTGACAAACCCAAAGATCCTAACTTTGGGGAGAAGAATTCATTATTTGACAAAAACTGCCGGGATAACTGGAAATTAGTATGGCAGAAATTAGGCATGGACCCACACTTAACACCATATACCAAGATAAGATCAAAATGGGTCCATGATTTAGGCATAAAGAACAATATCATAAATAAATTAGAGGAACATAGGATACTTTATCTTTCAGACTGTAGAGGAGGAAGAAATTTGTGACCAAAGATGAACTAGAGACCCTTACTAATCACAAAATAGAAAATTTTGATTAAATCAAATTAAAAAGCCTTTGTACAAACAAAACTAATGCAAACAAGATTAGAAGGGAAGCAACAAACTGGGAAAACATCTTCACAGTTAAAGGTTCTGATAAAGGCCTCATTTCCAAAATATATAGAGAATTGACTCTAATTTATAAGAAATCAAGCCATTCTCCAATTAACAAATGGTGAAAGGATATGAACAGACAATTTTCAGATGATGAAATTGAAACTATTTCCATTCATATGAAAGTGTTCCAAATCCCTATTGATCAGATAAATGCAAATTAAGACAACTCTGAGATACACTACACACCTGTCAGATTGGTTAAGATGACAGGAAAAAATAATGATGAATGTTGGAGGGGATATGGGAAAACTGGGACACTGATGCATTGTTGGTGGAGTTGTGAACAGAATCCAACCATTCTGGAGAGCAATCTGGAATTATGCCCCAAAAGTTATCAAATTATGCATACCCTTTGATTCAGCAGTGCTACTACTGGGCTTATACTCCAAAGAGATACTAAAGAAGGGAAAGGGACCTGTATGTGCCAAAATGTTTGTGGCAGCCCTGTTTGTAGTGGCTAGAAGCTGGAAAATGAATGGATGCTCATCACTGGATAATGGTTGGGTAAATTGTGGTATATGAATGTTATGGAATATTATTGTTATGTAAGAAATGACCAGCAGGATGAATACAGAGAGGCTTGGAGAGACTTACATGAGCTGATGCTAAGTGAAATGAGCAGAACCAGAAGATCATTATATACTTCAACAACGATACTGTATGAGAATGTATTCTGATGGAAGTGGATTTCTTTGACAAAGAGATCTAACTTAGTTCCAAATGATCAGTGATGGACAGAAGCAGCTACCCTCAATGAAAGAACACTGGGAAATGAATGCAAACTGTTTGCATTTTTATTTTTCTTCCCAGGTATGGGTTCTGTCAATAAAAAGTTATTTTAAAAAAAAGAATTATTATTGTATATCATAAGCTTTTCTTTTTTGAAAGTAGAGTACTGAAATAGAGTCCTGAAATGTCCTTTTAATATTCTTATCCATGCCAGAGAGACACTTTAAAAATAAAAACTATATATGTTACTAGCCACCTACTACAATCTAGATTTTTGATCATGAAAGTAATTCTCAAAGATAATGCTATGATCTTTTTATATGTTATCTGCTTAACTTGAAAATACATTAGGATATAATGGAAATACAATCAATGTATGTGAATACAAAAATATTTCATAGATTTCATCTTGAAATTGTATTTTATTTTTGTTATTTGGAAGTTGCTATCATTTAAAAGCAACCAATGTTGCTTTGTGCTTTTATCCTGAATAAATGTTTGCATAAATATCGCCTATGTTTTGCATAAAAGAAGTGATTTTCTTATAGAAAACTAATAGAATTTATACTGTCTTTGAAGGCACAAATGTTATTTCAGTACAATGATCAATTAAAATACATTTTTAAAAGATAAATTGGCTAATCTAGGAGACAAAATTACATACATATGTGCACATGCATATATAATCTCTATTTTGTTTATATAAAAATTTTATATAGTTCTCTCTGCATCTGCAGCACAAATGCCTATAATCTATAATTTATATATCTTGTATTTGAAATATATTGAAGAAAGATGCATGCATATGTTACAGTCTCTACTCAACATAGTATTTACTTCGAAGAAGCTCATGAATCTATTACCATGTATTATATTGGTTTTAGAATTTAAAAACTGAGAAAGAATCAGAAAGACAGTATAAAGAATATGCTTTCTTTATATAGAAAATGTGTATCTATTGTTTGTGGGTAAAGTTGTACTTGTCACTTTCTTTGACAATTTTTGTGGAATAAGCAAACCTTTACTATGAAGTCTAAAAGTTACTAGGAAATAATTCTATTACTTTTTTCTAGTTACTATTATTTACAAACCAAATAAGACTATTGTTGGTGCATTTTCTTTACATATGAGTTATATTTATTTGTGATTATTTTGAATGTATAATGTCAATCAAATATTTATTAACCATCTACTATGTGCCAAGCACTGTGATAAGCACTAGGAATACAAAAAAAAAAATAAAATAAAAGCAAAATACATATTATGCCCTCAAAAAGCTTTAATGGGAAAGACAACATTTACACATCTTATATCATTAGATGGAAATTGTTATTAAAACACATGTTGAATAACAATTTATTTTATTTTATTTTATTTATTTATTTTTTATTTTATTTTATTTATTTTCCTATTGCTTTTAAGTGAAATCATTTTATATAAAGGCATATACTGTTATAGTTCAGAACACTTGTACTTAAAACAAGGACTCTTACAAGGTGCTAACTCAGTGGAATTGATGAGACAATGGTTATCTAGTTTAACATGGTGATTAATAGTTCTCTAAGTTCAGTATAATTGATTTAATCTTATAACAAATAATGGTTTCCTAGTGATATAATGATTGGTTTATACTCAATGTAGAGCATATAAGCTGGGACTCAGAGCCAGAGAGACTCAGAAGGGCTCTGAGAGAGACTCAGAAGAACCAGACACTGACTGGAAGGGAGGAAGAGTCAGATTCATTCACTTAATCTCACAGCACCATGGTGACAGGCCTCCTGTACTTCTCCTATTGAGACCCAGGCCAGTCTGAAAGGCTCTCCAGAAAGCTGGCCTGGGCCCCAGGCAAGGAAACTAGATTGTGAAGGAGATAATAAAAGATTTGGACTTCAACACATGGCTATAATTGTGTTGATTACTGAACTGAAATGAAGGCTGCTCCAAGACCTCCAAAACACTAACCAAGAACGTTACAATAAACTGTCTTTGTGATTCTATTTGCTCAGTTTCTAAATTACAAAATCAAAGTTACAGAAGAATTATACAGATACATGAAATTCACTGAAGTAAGGGCTACTTGAGTGAATGAAAGGAAGTATAAAGGCTGTCTTTTCTTCAAATATAAGGATACATTGCAAAACAAAAACCCTTAAGTTATGAATTTTGTATGTTCTTTCTAGAAAAAAAAAAGATTGGTAGAGTGGAACCAAGATGGCAGAGAATAGACAAGTCTGTATCTGAGCTCTTTCTAGTGTCCCTTAGATGAATACCAGATCAAGTCTCTGAACTGGTTTTGGAGTGGCAGAACCCACAGATATTTGGCGTGAAACAAGTTTGCAAAAGAATATACTTTGCAAGAATTTCAGAAAAAGTTTTCTTTTAATAGGAAACTGCTGAGCCCCAGTGCAGCTCAGGGAGACTGGGGACAGGGAGCCAGGGTGTTGCAGTATTCACCCACTGAGGAATCTACTGCAAGACTCTTAGGCTACTCTGTCCTGGTTACAAGCCAGTGATTCAGCGAATTAGCTGTGGGACACTCAAAGAAAATACAAAAGACAAATTGTGAGCCTCTGAATCCCCTGGACTGGACACACTTATCCAGCACTGGAAGTCAATCAGCAGCACCAGCCCCAGGGTAAACTAAAGTGGCTGTTGCTCCTTTACCCTAAGAGTAGACCTCAACCTTTAGGGGAAAATGAGCAAAAAAGCAAAAAGAAATCTGACTATAGAAATTTTTTTATGGACAAAGAGAAGAACAGACCTCAAACCCTGAGAAGATCTTAAAGGCAAATCATCTCCAGATGAAACCTAAAAGGGTGATATGAAATGATTCCCATTTCAAAAGGCTATCTTGTAAGAATTCAAAAAGGATCTTAAAAGAGAGTTAGAAGAAAAATGGGGAAAGGAAATGAGAATTTAGCAAGTGAGTTTGAAAAAGGAAAAACAAACTACCTTAAGGAAACTCCTTAAAAATAGATTTGATGAAAAGGAAAAAGCATATAATTCCTTACAAAGTAGATATGAAAAAGAAACCAATTCATTGAGAAATAGAATCTGGGAAATGAAAAAAAATGCAATGGCCAAAACACCTCATTTAAAAGTTCAGTTGGCCAAATGCAAAAGGAGATAAAAAAGCTAACTGAAAAAAAAATCCACTAAAAATTAGAATTGCACAAATGGAAGTGAATGACTCAATGAGACTTCAAGAATTAGTCAAACAAAACCAAAAAAAGAAAAAATAGAAGAAAATTTAAAATAACTCATTGGAAAAACAACTGACCTGGGAAACATATCTAGGAGACACAGTCTAAAGATTCTGGACATCAATGTTCAGGAAATCATCAAGGAAAACTGCCTGGATGTCCTAGAATTAAAGGGTAAAATAGCCATTGAAAGAATTCACTGATTCCCTCCTGAAAGAGTCCCCAAATGAAAACTCTAAAAAAAAAATCATAGCTAAGTTTCAGAATTATCAAATCAAGGAGAAACTATTGCAAGCAACCAGAAGGAAACAGGTCAAATATTTAAGAGCCACAATCAGGATTACCAAAGACCTATCAGCTTCCATTTTAAAGGATTGAAGGGTATGGAATCTGATATTCTGTAAGGCAAAGAAACTTGGATTACAGCCAAAAATCAACTATCCAAAAAAACTGAGCATCATCTTTCAGGAAAAAAGATGGACATTCAATGAAACAGGTAAATTTCATCTATTTCTCATGAAAAGAGCAGAGCTGAATATGAAATTTGATTTTCAAATACAGAACTCAAGAGAGGCATAAAAAGGTGAAAAGCAAAGAAAAAATAACTTTCTTTTAAAAGTTGAAAAGCTTATATCCCTATATGGGAAGATGATATGTTTAACTCTTGAGATCTGTATGTATGTTATGGGTATACATAGAGAGTGCAGATGTAATTTGATTTTATTGTGATGATATAAAAAAGGAACTAGAGGAGTGAAGATGATTCTACTGGAAGAAGAGGAAAATGTGGCAAATTACATCTCACAAAGGAACAAAAAAGAATTATTACAATTGAAGAAAAGAAAGGAGGAGGATAAGCATTGTGTGAATCATACTCTCATCAGATTTGGCTCAAAGAGAGAATATCAGATACATTTAGATTCACAGAGAAAATTGTCTCACCCTATAGAGAGGGGAAAGGGGGAAGGAAAGGGGGATCCTAAGAGAAGGGAGAACAGAAGTAGAAACAGGAAAAGCATAAGAAAGGAGGAACAGCTGGCAAGAGGGAAGGGCTGTTTGAGGGAGGGGGTGGTCAGAAGCAAAATACTCAGGAGGAGGGAAAGGGGGAAAGGAAAGAGAAAAGTATAACTGGGGGAAAACAAGATGGCAGCAAATACAGTATTATTAATTTTATCTGTGAATGTTAATGGAATGAACTCTCCCATAAAATGGAAATAGATAGTAGACTGGATTAAAAACCAGAATCCTACAACTTGTTGTTTCTTATAAACATTTAAAGCAATGATACATTCAGAGTAAAGGTAAAAGAGTAGAGCTGAATCTATTATCTTCAGCTGAAGTAAAAAAAAAAAATGGGGGGGAGCTGGAAAATCTGTTCTCAGATCAAGCAAAAACAAAAATAGATCTAATAAATATATATATATATGAAAGGAAACTATACCCTACTAGTTAAGGAGGTAAGTAGAATCCCAGAAAAGTTAGGTATGATAGGCCTTTGGAGAAAATTGAATGGTGACAGAAAACAATATACTTTTTTTTTTCTCAGCAGTACATGGAAGCTATACAAAAATTAAGGCATAAAAACCTCAAAATCAAATTCAGAAAGGCAAAAATAGTAAATGCATTTTTAAAGATCATGATGCAATAAAAATTACATGCAACAAAAGACTTGGGGAAAATAGAACAAAAATTAATTGGAAATTAAATAATCTAATCCTAAAGAATGAGTAGGAGAAACAACTCAGACACAATCAATAATTTCATTCAAGACAATGACAATAATGAGATAACATATCAAAATTTGTGAGATGTAACCAAAGCAAGTATAAGGAGAGGTTTATTTGCATAAAATAAAGAGAACCAATGAATTAGGCATGAAAATAAAAAAGCTAGAAAAAGAACAAATTAAAAACCTCAATTAAGTATCAAAATTGAAATTAAAAGGGGAGATTAATAGGTTGAAAATAGAAAATTATTGAATTAAGAACTAAAAATGTATTGGTTTTATGAAAACACCCAACAAAATAGATAAATCTTTAGTAAATTTTATTAGAAAAAGGAAAGAAGAAAATCAAATTGTAAATATCAAAAATGAAAAGGGAGAACTTTCCACCAGTGAAGAAGAAATTAGAGCAAAAATTAGGAGTTATTTTGCCTAATTATGTCAATAAATCTAATAATCTAAGGGAAATGGAAGAATACCTATAGCAATAAAGATTACCCAAATTAACATGCAAAAAAATAAATTACTATAATATAGTTTTAGGTCTGGCACAGCTAGGCCATCTTCACTGGCATTTTGTTTAATTAATTCCCTTGAAATTATTCACCTTTTGTTCTTCCAGATGAACTTTGTTATTATATTTTCTAAATCAGTAAAATAATTTCTTGGGAATTTTATTGGTATGGCACGAAACAAGTAGATTAATTTAGGTAGTATTGTTATTTTTATTAGCTCAGCCTACCCATGAGCACTTGATATTCTTCCAACTGATTAGATCTGACTTTGTGTGGAAAGTGTTTTGTAGTTGCATCCATATAGTTCCTGACTTTGCCTTGGCAGATAGATTCACAAATATTTTATTCTATGGACAGATATTTCAAATGGAATTTCTCTTTGTATCTCTTGCTGTTGGACTTTTTTGGTGATATATAAAAATGCTGGTGATTTATGTGGATTTATTTTGCATCCTGCAACTTTGCTAAAGTTTTGAATTGTTTCTAGTAGTTTTTTAGTTGATTCTCTAAGTATAATCAATATAACATCTGCAAAGAGTGATAATTTGGTTTCCTATCTACTCTAATTCCTTTAATCTATTTTTCTTCTCTTATTGCCAAAGCTAATAGTTCTAATACAATATTGAATAGTAATGTTGATAATGGACAACCTTGTTTCATCCCTGATTGGGAATAGTTCTGATTTGTCCCCATTACATAGGTTGCTTGCTGATGGTTTTAAATGGTTTTAAATAAATGCTACTGACCATTTTAAGGAAAAGCCCATGTATTCCTATACTCTCTAGGGTTTTTCATAGGAATAGGTGTTGGTTTTTATCAAGTGCTTTTTCTGCATCTATAAAGATAATCATATGGTTTTTGTTAGTTTGGTTATTGATATAGTACTAATTATACTAATTATACTAATTGAATCAGCCCTGCATCCCTGGTATAAATCCTAATTGGTCGTAGAGAATTATCCTGTGGATGACTTTCTGCAATGTCTTTGCTAATATTTTATTTAACATTTTTGCATCTATATTCATTAGAGAAGTTGACCTATAATTTTCTTTCTCTGTTTTCTTTCAACTGGTTTAGGTAAAAGCACCATATCTGTATCATAATAGGAATTTGGTAGGACTCACTTTCCCTATTTTTTTCAAATAGTTTTTAGAGTATTGGAATTAATTGTTTTTTTAAATGTTTGGTAGAATTCACATGTAAATCCATCTGGCCCTGGAGAATTTTTCTTTGGGAGTTGACTTTTTCTTAGGGAGCTTTTTCTATTTCTTTTTTCTAATAATGGAATTATTTAGATAATTTATTTTCTCTTCTGTTAACCTCGGTAATTTCTCTTTTTGTATGTATTCCTCCATTTTCCTTAGATTATCAAATTTATTGACATATAGTTGGGCAAGATAACTCCTAATTATTGTTCTAATTTCCTTTTCATTGGTGAAAATATCTCCCTTTTCACTTTTGAAATTAGCAATTTGATTTTTCTCTTTCTTTTTTCTAATCAAATTAACTAAAGATCTATTTTTTAAATAAAACCAACTCTTAGTTTTATTTATTAATTCAATAGTTTTCTTATTTTAAATTTTATTATTCTCCCCTTTTATTTTTAGAATTTCAAGTTTTGTATTTATTTGGGGGTTTTAAATTTGTTTTTTATAGCTTTTTAAAGTTGTAAACCATTGATTTTCTCTTTATCTATTCTATGCAAGTAAGTCTAGAGATATAAAACTTCCCCTATTCAATGCTTTAGCTGCATCCCACAAATTTTGGTATGCTATGTCATTATTGTCATTCTCTTGGATGAAATTAATGATTGTGTCTATGATTTGTTGTTTCACCATTTATTCTTTAGAATTTTTAGTTTCCAATTAAATTTTGGTCTATTTTCCTCTAGCCTTTTATTGCATGTGATTTTTATTGTGTCATGATCTGAAAAAAATGCATTTACTATTTCTGCCTTTCTTTATTTGATTTTGAGGTTTTTATGCCCTAATACATGGTCAATTTTTTTTTAGGTTCCATGAACTTCAAAGAAAAAAGTAAACTTCTGTCTGTCTCTATTCAATTTTCTCCAAAGATCTATCATACCTAACTTTTCTAAAATTCTATTTACCTCTTTGACTTCTTTCTTAATTATTTTGTGGTTCAATTTATCAGGTTCTGAGAGAGAGCAAAGTTGAGATCCCCTACTAGTATAGTTTTACTATCTCTTTCTTTTTGCAGCTCTCTTAATTTCCTCCTCTGAGAATCTGGATGTTATACCACTTGGTATATATATGTTTAGTATTCATATTGCTTCTTTGGCTATGGTATTCTTTAACAAGATATAGTTTCTTTCCTTATCTCTTTTAATTAGATCTATTTTTTGCATTTGCTTAATCTGTGATCAGGATCACTATTCCTGCTATTTTTTACTTCACTTGAAGAATAATAGATTCTGCTCTAGCCTTTAACTTTACTCTGTATGTATCACTCTGCTTTAAATGTGTTTCTTGTAAACAACAAATTGTAGGTTTCTGACTATTAATCCATTCTGCTATCTGCTTCCATTTTATGGGAGAGTTCATCACATTCACATTCACAATTAAAAATAATTAATTTTTCATTTTCTGCCACCTAAATTTACCGCAAGTTATGCCTTTCTTTTTCCTTTTCTCTTTCCCTCCTCCCCAGTATTTTGCTTCTGACCAGGACCTCCTCAAAATGCCATCTCCCTTTACAGTCTCTCCCCTTTTCTTATGCCTTTCCCCTACTACTTCTGTTTTCCCTTTTATTAGTCTCCCTCTTTCTTTTCCCCTTTCCCCTCCCACTTCCTCTAAGGTGAGACAAATTTTTCTGTGAAACCAAATATGTCTGATATTCTCTCTTTGAGCCAAGTCTGATGAGTGTAAGATTCACATAATGTTCACTCCCCTCCTTTCTTTCCCTCAGTTATAATAGGTCTTCTTTGCCTCTTCATGAGATTCAATTTGCCCCATTTTACCTCCATTTCCATTTTTTTCCAGTATAGTCTCCTTTCCACCTCTAGTTTCTTTTTTATATTATCATAATAAAATCAAATTATATCTATACTCTTTAAGTATACTTTAAGAGAGATATAGTACTCAAGAGTTCTTTGCTTTTTACTTTTTTTATTCTTCTCTTGAGTTCTGCATTTGGGAATCAACTTTTTTGTTCAGCTCAGGTCTTTTCATCAGAAATAAATGAAATTCACCTGTATCATTGAATGTACATTTTCTTCCCTGAAAGATTTAGCTGGGTAGTTTATTCTTGGCTGCAATCCAGGTTCCTTTGCCTTTCAGACTATTGTATTCCAAGCCCTTTGAACCTTCAAGGTGGAAACTACTAGGTCTTGAGTAATCTTGATCATGGTTCCTGGATATGTGAATTGCTTCTTTCTGTCTGCCTGCAATATTTTTACCTTGATCCAATAGTTCTGAAATTTAGCCATGATAGTCCTTGTATATTTCATTTTGGGTTCTGTTTCAGGAGGTGATTGGTAAATTCTTTCAATGGTTATTTTACTTTCTGATTCTAGAATATTAGAGCAGTTTCCCCTGATGGTTTCTTCAATGATGATGTCTTTAGATTGTCTCTCCTAGATCTATTTTACAGGTCAGTTGTTTTTCTAATGTATTTCACATTTTCTTCTATTTTCCCAATTTTTTTGGTTTTGTTTGACTGATTCATGAAGTTTTATTGAGTCATTCATTTCCATTTGTTCAATTCTAATTTTTAGTGTATTATTTTCTTCATTTATCTTTTTAAACTTATTTTGTATTTGGCCAATTGAATTTTTAAATGATTTTTTTTTACATTTTACAAATTCTGCATTTCAGTGAATTAGTTTCTTTTTCATATTTATTTTGTAAGGAGTTATAGGCTTTTTCCATTTCACCAAATCTATTTTTTTTTTTTTTTGCTAAGGCAATTGGTGTTAAGTGACTTGTTCAGGGTCACACAGATAGGAACTGTTAAGTCTCTCAGACCAGATTTTTTTTTTTTAATTTAATAATTACATTATATTGACACTCATTTCTGTTCCGATTTTTTTTTCCCCTCCCTCCCTCCACCCCCTCCCCTAGATGGCAAGCAGTCCTTTATATGTTGGATATGTTGCAGTATATCCTAGATACAATATATGTTTGCAGAACGGAACAGTTCTCTTGTTGCGTAGGGAGAATTGGATTCAGAAGGTATAAATAATCCGGGAAGAAAAACAAAAATGCAGATAGTTCACATTCGTTTCCCAGTGTTCTTTCTTTGGGTGTAGCTGCTTTTGTCCGTCATTTATCAATTGAAACTCAGGTCTCTTTGTCAAAGAAATCCACTTCCATCAAAATATGTCCTCATACAATATCGTTGTCGAAGTGTATAATGATCTCCTGGTTCTGCTCATTTCACTTAGCATCAGTTCATGTAGGTCTCTCCAAGCCTCTCTGTATTCATCCTGCTGGTCATTTCTTACAGAACAATAATATTCCATAACATTCATATACCACAATTTACCCAGCCATTCTCCAATTGATGGGCATCCATTCATTTTCCAGTTTCTAGCCACTACAAACAGGGCTGCTACAAACATTTTGGCACATACAGGTCCCTTTCCCTTCTTTAGTATTTCTTTGGGATATAAGCCCAATAGAAACACTGCTGGATCAAAGGATATGCACATTTTGATAATTTTTTGGGCATAATTCCAGATTGCTCTCCAGAATGGTTGGATTCGTTCACAAGTCCACCAACAATGCATTAGTGTCCCAGTTTTCCCGCATCCCCTCCAACATTCATCATTATTTTTTCCTGTCATCTTAGCCAATCTGACAGGTGTGTAGTGGTATCTCAGAGTTGTCTTAATTTGCATTTCTCTGATCAATAATGATTTGGAACACTCTTTCATATGAGTGGTAATAGTTTCAATCTCATCCTCTGAAAATTGTCTGTTCATATCCTTTGACCATTTATCAATTGGAGAATGGCTTGATTTCTTATAAATTTGAGTCAGTTCTCTATATATTTTGGAAATGAGGCCTTTATCAGAACCTTTAACTGTGAAAATGTTTTCCCAGTTTGTTGCTTCCCTTCTAATCTTGTTTGCATTAGTTTTATTTGTACAAAGGCTTTTTAATTTGATGTAATCGAAATTTTCTATTCTGTGATCAGTAATGGTCTCTAGTTCATCTTTGGTCACAAATTTCTTTCTCCTCCACAAGTCTGAGAGATAAACTATTCTATGTTCCTCTAATTTATTTATAATCTCGTTCTTTATGCCTAGGTCATAGACCCATTTTGATCTTATCTTGGTATATGGTGTTAAGTGTGGGTCCATGCCTAATTTCTGCCATACTAATTTCCAATTATCCCAGCAGTTTTTATCAAATAATGAATTCTTTTCCCAGAAGTTAGGGGCTTTGGGTTTGTCAAACACTAGATTGCTATAATTGACTATTCTGTCTTGTGAGCCTAGCCTTTTCCACTGATCCACTAATCTATTTCTTAGCCAATACCAAATGGTTTTGGTGACTGCTGCTTTATAATATAATTTTAGATCAGGTACAGCTAGGCCACCTTCATTTGATTTTTTTTTCATTAATTCCCTTGAGATTCTCGACTTTTTATTGTTCCATATGAATTTTGTTGTTATTTTTTCTAGATCAATAAAATATTTTCTTGGAAGTCTGATTGGTATAGCACTAAATAAATAGATTCGTTTAGGGAGTATTGTCATCTTTATTATGTTCGCTCGGCCGATCCAAGAGCACTTAATATGTTTCCAATTATTTAAGTCTGACTTTATTTGTGTGGAGACTTTTTTATAATTTTGCTCATATAATTCCTGACTTTCCTTTGGTAGATAGATTCCCAAATATTTTATGGTATCAACAGTTATTCTGAATGGAATTTCTCTTTGTATCTCTTGCTGTTGGGTTTTGTTGGTGATGTATAAAAATGCTGAGGATTTATGGGGATTTATTTTGTAGCCAGCTACTTTGCTAAAATTATGAATTATTTCCAATAGCTTTTTGGTAGACTCTCTGGGGTTCTCTAGGTATACCATCATATCATCTGCAAAGAGTGATAGTTTGGTTTCCTCATTGCCTACTCTAATTCCTTTTATATCTTTCTCGACTCTTATTGCCGAGGCTAGTGTTTCTAATACGATATTAAATAATAATGGTGATAGTGGGCAACCTTGCTTCACTCCAGATCTTACTGGGAAAGGTTCCAGTTTTTCCCCATTGCATATGATGCTTACTGATGGTTTTAAATATATGCTCCTGACTATTTTAAGGAAAAGTCCATTTATTCCTATGCTCTCAAGTGTTTTTATTAGGAATGGGTGTTGGATTTTATCAAATGCTTTTTCTGCATCTATTGAGATGATCATGTGGTTTTTGTTTGTTTGGTTATTGATATAGTCAATTATGCTAATAGTTTTCCTAATATTGAACCAGCCCTGCATTCCTGGTATAAATCCTACTTGGTCATAGTGTATTATCCTGGTGACAATTTTCTGTAGTCTTTTTGCTAATATTTTATTTAAGATTTTAGCATCAATATTCATTAGGGAGATTGGTCTATAATTTTCTTTCTCTGTTTTCAGCCTACCTGGTTTAGGTATCAGTACCATATCTGTGTCATAAAAGGAGTTTGGTAGGACTCCTTCAATCCCTATTTTTTCAAATAGTTTATATAACATTGGAGTTAATTGTTCTTTAAATGTTTGGTAGAATTCACATGTAAATCCATCTGGTCCTGGGGATTTTTTCTTAGGGAGTTGATTGATAGTTTGTTCTATTTCTTTTTCTGAGATGGGACTGTTTAGGATATTTACTTCTTCCTCTGTTAGTTTGGGCAAGCTGTATTTTTGGAGGTATTTTTCTATTTCATTTAAGTTGTCGAATTTATTGGCATAAAGTTGGGCAAAGTAACTCCTAATTATTGCTCTAATTTCCTCTTCGTTAGTGGTGAGTTCTCCCTTTTCATTTTTAAGACTAACAATTTGATTTTCCTCTTTCCTTTTTTTAATCAGATTTACTAAGGGTTTGTCTATTTTGTTGGTTTTTTCATAGAACCAACTCTTAGTTTTATTAATCAATTCAATGGTTTTTTACTTTCAATTTTATTGATCTCACCTTTTACTTTTAGAATTTCAAGTTTAGTGTTTGACTGGGGGTTTTTAATTTGTTCCTTTTCTAGCATTTTTAATTGCAAACCCAATTCATTGACCTTCTCTTTCTCTATTTTATACAAATAGGCCTCTAGAGATATGAAATTTCCCCTTATTACCGCTTTGGCTGCATCCCATACATTTTGGTATGATGTCTCATTATTATCGTTTTCTTGGGTGAAGTTATTAATTATGTCTATGATTTGCTGTTTTACCCAATCATTCTTTAGTATGAGATTATTTAGTTTCCAATTATTTTTTGGTCTACTTCCCCCTGCTTTTTTGTTGAATGTAATTTTCATTGCATCGTGGTCTGAAAAGGATGCATTTACTATTTCTGCCTTACTACATTTGAGTTTGAGGTTTTTATGTCCTAATATATGGTCAATTTTTGTATAGGTTCCATGAACTGCTGAAAAGAAAGTGTATTCCTTTCTGTCTCCATTACATTTTCTCCAGAGATCTATCATATCTAGCTTTTCTAGTATTCTGTTTACCTCTTTGACTTCTTTCTTGTTTATTTTCTGGTTTGATTTATCTAATTCTGAGAGTGCAAGGTTAAGATCTCCCACTATTATAGTTTTACTGTCTATTTCTTCTTGCAGCTCTCTTAGTTTCTCTTTTAAGAATTTAGATGCTACCCCACTTGGTGCATATATGTTTAATATAGATAGTGCTTCATTATCCATGCTACCCTTTAGCAAGATATAGTGTCCTTCCTTATCTCTTTTAATTAGGTCAATTTTTGCTTTAGCTTGATCTGAGATCAGGATGGCTACCCCTGCTTTTTTGACTTCACCTGAAGCATAGTAGATTTTGCTCCAACCTTTTACCTTTAACCTGCATGTATCTCCCCGCTTCAGGTGTGTTTCCTGTAAACAACATATTGTAGGATTCTGGCTTTTAATCCATTCTGCTAACCGCTTCCTCTTTATGGGGGAGTTTACCCCGTTCACGTTTATGGTTAGAATGACCAATTCTGTATTACTTGCCATCTTGTTAACCCCGGTTTATGCTTTCCTCCCTTCTTTCCCCTTTCCCCCCCTTCCAAGTATTAAGCTTGTGAGCACCCCTTGCTTCTCACAGCCCTCCCTTTTTAGTGTCCCTCCCCCCGCCTTAGAGTTCCTCCCCCTATCTTACCCCTTTCCCTCCCAGTTCCCGTATTCCCTTCCGCTTAGCTTATTCCTTCCCTTTCCACTTTTCCCTTCTCACTTTTCAATGAGATGGGAGAAGTTTCACCATAGATTGAATATGTCTTAAGATTTTTCACTTAAAGCCAATTCTGAAGGCAGTAAGATACCCACTATATTCATCCCCCTCCATTCTTTCTCTCAGGTATAATAGGTTTCCTTTGCCTCTTCATGAGATGTACTAACCCCACTTTACCCTTTTTCTGGTACAATGTCCTTTCCACATCAATTTCTAGAACAAGGTATACATGTATTCTTTATACATCTATATAGTCAAAATATAGTTCCCAAGATTATTCTTTACCTTTTTAGATTTCTCTTGAGTTCTATATTTGTAGATCAAACTTTTTGTTAAGTTCTGGTTTTTTCATCAGAAATAGATGAAATTCGCTTACTTCGTTGAATGTCCATCTTCTTCCCTGGAAAAAGATGCTCATTCTCGCTGGGTAAGTTATTTTTGGTTGCATACCAAGTTCCTTAGCCTTTCGGAATATCATATTCCAGGCCCTTCGATCTTTTAATGTGGATGCTACCAGATCCTGGGTGATCCTTATTGTGGCTCCTTGATACTTGAATTGGGTTTTTCTAGCCGCTTGCAATATTTTTTCTTTCATCTGAGGGTTCTGGCATTTGGCCACTATATTCCTTGGTGTTTTGATTTTAGGATCCCTTTCAGTGGGTGATTGATGAATCCTTTCAATGTTTATTTTTTCCTGTGTTCCTATGACTTCTGGGCAGTTCTCTTTGATAATTTCCTGGAAGACAGTGTCCAGGCTCTTTTTTTCATCATATTTTTCTGGGAGTCCAATGATTCTCAGATTGTCTCTCCTGGATCTGTTTTCCAGGTCTGTTGTCTTCCCCAGAAGGTATTTCACATTTTTCTCCATTGTTTGATTTTTTTGGATTTGCTTGACTGATTCTTCTTGTCTCCTCGAGTCATTCAATTCCACTTGTTCAATTCTGATTTTCAGTGAAGTATTCTCTTCACTCACTTTTTTAAAATCTTTCTCTAATTGTCCAATTGAGTTCTTTTGTTCTGTGGAATTTTTTTCCATTTCGCCAATTTTGTTTTTTAGAGAGCTGTTTTCTGTTTCCAGTTCACTAATCCTATTTTTCAAGGATTTTACTTCTTTATCCACTCTCTCTTTAACTGACTTCTCCAGGCTCTTTTGCCAAGCCTCCCTCTCCTTTTCCCAAGCTTCCTTCTCCTTTTGCCAAGCCTCACTCTGCTTTCCCCATTTTTCTTCTAGCTCCCTTGTGAGAGCCTTTTTAATCACTTCTATGAGGTTCATCTGTGCTGAGGAACAGACGATCTCCTCCTTTGGGGAATCACCTGGGGACTGCCTGTTTTTAGTCTCCTCAGGATTTAGAGTCTGCTCTCTATCTGTGTAGAAGCTGTCAAGGGTTAAAGTCCTCTTCAGCTTCTTGCTCATTCTGTCTATTAATCAGAGACAAACTACCAAAGAAAAACAGAAAAAACTGGAGTCTTTCTTTGGGGGGGGGGGGCTGGGTGTGTTATCGAGCTTCCTCTACAGACTGCAGGGGGCAGCAGTGAGGCACTAGCAGGACTGTGCTGCGCCTGCGCTCTGAGATCCCAGAGTTTGCTGAGTCACTGAGGGGGGGGGGAAGGGGGGGGGCGGCCAGGTCCTGAGAGACTCCAGCTGTTTGCGGTTGTGTTCTTCAGCCCCGGTGTTTTTAGCTTCTCTGCTGGGCTGTTGACTTGCTGCAGGTTCCAAACCTGTAGCGAAGCTCTCCCCGCAGAGACGGCTACGATCACTCCCCACCCCCTCTCAGCTCTGCTCCCGTGCTCTCACTGCCGCTGCCCTCAGCCTGCGCCCGATCTATAACCGCCCCAGCCCTCCAGTAAAGACAGACCTTTCTTGGCGGATCTCAAGGATGGCTTCTCTTGGTAACTATTTGTGGGTTTTTTTTCAGTCAAGCATTGATTCAGAGGCTTGTAATGAAGTGGATAGTGAGAGAAAGCGCGGAGCTTATGCAACTGTGAGCCTCCTCTCCGCCATCTTAACCGGAAGTCCCGAATCCTCAGACCAGATTTGAACTCAGGTCCTTCTGACTTTAGGGCTGGTACTCTATCCACTGCACCACCTAGCTTTCCCACCAAATCTATTTTGTAAGGAGTTATATGCTTTCCCTATTTTATCATATCTATTTTAAAGGCATTTTCTTCAGATAAATTCCGTGTTTCCTTTTCCATCCCTCTTGCAAAGATCTCATTTACTTTTCCCATTTTTCTTCTGTCTTTTGAAATCTTCCAAGAAAGCCTTGTGAAAAGGAAGCAACTCAGCTGATCTGGAGTTGATTTGTCTTTAGGAACCTCAGGATTTGAGGTCTGTTCTTATCTTTCTCCATAAAAGGTGTCTATGATCAGATTTCTTTTTGCTTTTTTGATCATTCTTTTAAGGGTTCAAGTCTGCTCTTAACACAAAGGAGTGACAGCAACTTTAATTTGCCCTGGGGCAGTTTTGTTGACTGACTTCTGGTGTTGGATAATCACAGACAGATCCCACATACTTCTTTCAGGGCTCAGCAACTTATAATTTGTCTTTTGTATTTGCTTTTTGGTAGCAGATTTACTAATCATCTGTTTGCAATCAGGACAGAGTAGCCTAAGATCCTCACAGATCCCCTGTAAGCTCTGGCTCCCTGCTCCAGCTCCTTGCCCCCAGCTCCTTGCCCCTAGCTCCTTACACTACAGTCTGGGATAGGCAACCTCTTCTTCTATCTGACTGAAACAGATAGATTCTGAAGTTCTTCCAAAGTATCTTCTTGTGGAAATGTATTGACTCCAAATATTTGTGGGTTCTGTCATTTCAAAAGCAGTTTAGAGGCTTAATTTGCTGTTGGTTTGAGAGAAGGTCATAGAAGGTCAAATACCCCTGTGTCTATTCTAGGCCATCCTGATTTCACGGCTCCTTTCCACTCTCCTAGGAGCAGTATTTTCTATGTAGTTTAAAGTAATCTAATACCATGAAAGTAAGGCTAGTTCTTTTCTTTAAGTTGTATGAAAGCTTTCCTAAATACTTGATTGACTAAGGATATTACCTCAGTTGTTGATATAGTCTTTTTGTTTGCCAATATAGAAAACATTATTGGCAACCTCAGTTCCTTAGAAGACACTTCTGAGATTAAATAAAAAGTTAAAAAAAAAAAAAAACAAACCCTGGAAATTTCACTCAAAGTGTTGTCTTCACTAAATATCCCTATTAAGTGCTTTCCTTCTGGTATGGATAAAGAAACCTTTTTATTCTGATTATTAGATGGAGAGATGGAGTAAGAGTAACTCATTTCATTCAAATACTACCTGGGAATTAGTCTGAATCAGATGCACCTAATCCATACCACCTAAACTTAGGGGTTAATTAGATAGAGTCTAAAAGTCTCAGTAATTTTATATGAAATAGCCTAAGTAGATTAATTGGGAGAGCAAAGATATCATGAAGTCAAGTATTCCACAACTGTTGCTAATACCCCTTCAAAAGCTATGTCACTAGAATAATTAGCTAGATCATAAGGAAGCAAAGAAGTATTTATTAAACTCTGTGCCAGGCACTATGCTAAGTGCTTTACAAATATGTCATTTGATTCTCATTAACTTTTTTTTTTAACAGAAAGAGGTTAAGGGACTTGCCCAAGATCACATTTCCTTGGTGCAACTTCCTTGACTTCTTCTCCTCATATAATTTAATTGGCCTCAGCTTTTCTGAGTGCAGTTTCTGGCCGTTTAGTTCATAAAAAGGTCCCAATTACATGTGTAGTCAATATCTCTCACACCTGATTGTTGTCTGAGATCATGTGAGTCTACCTGATGACCTTAACCAAATATTGACTTAGGGGGCCAAATCCATAGAAGCCATTATATTCTTAGTTGCAAACCTAGCTCTCTGGAATATCATATTCCAAGCCCCCTAGTTCTTTAATGTAGAAGCTGTTAAATCTTGTGTTATTCTGATGGTGGCTGAATTGTTTCTTTCTGGATGCTTGCAATATTTTCTTCTTGACCTGGGAGTTCTGGAATTGGGCTATAATATTCTTAGGAGTTCTCATTTTGGGATCTCTTTCAGGAGGTGATCACTGGATTCTTTGAATTTCTAATTTACCCTCTGGTTCTCGAATATCAGAACAGTTTCCTTGATAATTTCTTAAGGGATGATATCTAGTATCTTTTTGGGTCATGATTTTCAGATAGAGTAAAATTTTTAAAATTATTTCTCATGGATCTATTTTCTAGGCAGTTGTTTTTTCAATAAGATATTTTACTTTTTTATTTTTCATTCTTTTGGTTTTGCTCTATTGGATCTTGATTTTTCATAATTATTATCTTTCATTTGCTCCCCAGTGTGCTTTTGTACCTCCTTTTCCAATTGGCCATTTTTGCTTTTTAAGGCATTCTTCCCTTTATTCTATGGCCTGAGCCCAATTCTTAGTTTTCTTGGAAGCTTTGGATATAGGAGTTTAGATTTTATCATCTTCTGAGTATGTGTTTTGATCCTTCTTGTCACTCTAACAATTTTCAATGGTCAAAACCTTTTTTTGTTTTCTGCTCGTTTTCCTAGCCTATTACTCTGCTTTTAAGTATTTGTTAAAGTAAGGCTCTGTTTCCAGGTTGGAGGGTACATTGTCTCAAGCTTCATAGGTTTTGTGCACTTGTTTTCAGAAATCCTTCTAGGAATCTGAACACAAGCACTCTTTTCTGCCCTGGAGCTATTAGGTGTGTTCCTGCTCCACTATAACTGTGAGATCTAGTGTGCTGATTGGGGCTCCACTGCCAGGGCTGTGCTGGAATCGTATACCAGAACCCTACCCCATTGTCCCAGACACTCAATGGATTAACCTTCTGAGTCCTCCCTGGCATCCATAGACTGAGAGGTCCAGAAACCTCCAGCATTACTGTTGATTCAGAGGACCTGCCTCATTGCAGCTGGTGTCCTGGCAGGAGCTGGGGCTGAGATGGACATGTGCTGAGATTGCATGCTGGGGTCCCACTCTTGTTCCACAGACCTTTTCTGCTGCCCCTCCAGGTCCTCTTTAGTGTCTCTGGGATGAGAAGTCTGTAAGTCACCAGGACTGCTTCATTCAGAGGTTAGGCCCAGGCCACACTGAGTCTAGGGCTGCCCCTGCACTCCCACCTGGGGTCACAGAAGTTTTCTGTTGAGCTTCTAATTTGATCTCCAGCTGAAAATGTTCTACTCCATCTTTTTGGGTGTTCTGATGCACTAAAATTTGTTTAGAGTCATTATTTAAAGAAATACGGAGCAGTTTGAGAAGAGGTTGAGCAAGTTCCTGCCTTTACTCTACCATCTTGATTCTGGCTCTCCAATTTTACCATGCTGGGATAAAGTAAATCTTCCTTGTTCAATTATTCATGAATGTATCATTTTATCCCAACACTGGAACTAAACTAAGAGGGTTCTGGTTTTCAGTGTCACACTTACAACATTTGGGGAAGCCTGATTACAACAAGGGAAAATGGCCTCATGATCAAAACTGGGGAGAAAGGCTTGTGCATTTGGAAAGGAAGTTGTTGGATCAAATGGTAGAGCACTGCCTTTCCTTATTGCTTGGGCCCTTATAGGATCAAACTCTGGCTTTTGAAGATTAGGAGTAGGGCTGACCAGGAAAGTAAAGAAAGAAACACTGACTCTTTCAGATATTGAATTACTAGTGAACTCAAACTGAAAGTAAACTAGGCCTGTTCATTCAGCAGCTAAAGAGAGTTCTTGGTTTTCAGGGACTATATATTGAAACAGCATTTAGTGGTGCTGGTAGCTGTGTAAGCAAAAAAAAAAAAAAAAAGATAAAAAAAAAAGTCTCCCATGTTGGTAGTGGGGACTGGGAGGATGTAGTTTAGGGTCTTTGACCCAGAGGTTCTGGTTTTTGCTGAGACAGAAGCCATCAGAGTAGAAGAAAGTCAAATGGAGTAGAGACTGGTAAATACTTACTAATCATTAGAAAGCCCCTGGCTTATCCTATCATTTTTCTTAGGAAAACTTTAATCACTACCTGCCCTGAGAGAGACAATGATTATAAATAGTAATTGTTTTGATTCTGGTCAGAAAGACTGAGGGTCTTCCTCTATCAGAATGATTCCTGACCCCCTTTTCTTTGAGTAGGCAAAAGAGGCCATTTTTTGGTCTCATTTCTTACTTAGCCTTAATCAACTAAATGACTGTTACTTCAGATAAACCTATTAAATATCTTAGCTTGAAAAGACTGAAGTTTCATGTGCAAGAATGTTTGTGGCAGCCCTCTTTGTAGTGGCCAGAAACTGGAAACGGAGTGGATGCCCATCAATTGGAGAATGGCTGAATAAATTGTGGTATATGAATATTTTGGAATATTATTGTTCTGTAAGAAATGATCAGCAGGATGATTTCAGAGAGGCCTAGAGGGACTTACATGAACTGATGCTGAGTGAAATGAGCAGGACCAAGAGATCATTATATACTTCAACAATATTACATGATGATCAATTTGGATGGATGTAGCCCTCTTCAACAATGACATGAACCAAATCAGTTCCAATACAGCAGTAAAGAATTGAACCAGCTACACCCAGTGAAAGAACTCTGGGAAATAAATGTGAACCACTACATAGAATTCCTAATGCCCCTATTTTTGTGCACCTGCATTTTTGATTTCCTTCACACTATTTCAAAGTCCGATTATTCTTGTATAACTGTATATATAAAAATAACTTTATGGACGTGTATACAAATATTGTATTTAACAGATACTTTAACGTATTTAACATGGATTGGTCTACCTGCCATCTGGGGGAGGGGATTGGGGGGAAGGAAAGGGAAAACTGGAACAAAAGGTTTTGCAAATTGTCAATACTAAAAAATTACCCTTGCATATATCTTGTAAATAAAAAACTATAATAATAAAAAAAGCAAAAAAAACAAACAAACAAACAAACAAACAAAAAAAAAAAACAAAAAACTGAAGTCTCCACTACATACCTCTCAGATTGGTTAAGATAACAGGAAACAATTATGATAAATGGTAGGGGGATGTGGGAAAACAGAGACACTAATATTGTTGGTGGAGTTGTGAAATGATCCAACCATTCTAGAGCAATTTAAAACTATGCCCAAAGGGCTATCAAACTGTGCATACAAAGCAGTGTCTCTATTGGGTCTGTATCCCAAAGAGATCATAAAAAAGAGGAAAAGACATCAGTGTTGAAATATTATCCATGCATATGTTTTGAAAATAAAAAGCTTTAATTAAAAGAAGAGGGAAGAATGCACATCTGCAAAAGTGTTTGTAGCAGCCCTTTTTGAAGTAGCAAATAATTGGAAATTGAGTTGGGGAATGGCTGAGTAAGTTATGATACATGAATGTTATTGTTCTATAAGAAACAATAAGCAGGATGATTTCAGAAAGGCCTGGAGAAACTTGCATGAACTGATGCTAAATGGAATAGAACAAGAGAATGTTGTACACAGCAATCACAAGATTATGTGATGATTAACTATGATGGAAATGGCTCTTTTCAACAATGAGTTGAGTGAAGACAATTTCATTAAGATTTGTGATGGAAAGAGCTATCTGCATCCTGAAAAAGGACTATGGGAAGTAAAAGTAAATTACAACATGATATTTTCACTTGTTTTGTCATTGCTTGCTTTTTTTTTTCTTTCTCATTTTTTTCCTTGTGATTTGATTTTTCTTGTGCATCATGCTAAATGTGAAAATGTGTTTAGAAAAACTGAACATGTTTAACCTGTATTGGATTACTTGCTGTTAGGGGGAAGAAGGGAGGAAAAGGAAAGAGAAAATTTAGAAAACAAGGCTTTACAAGGGTGATTGGTGAAGATTGTCTTTGCATGTATTTTAAAAATAAAAAGCTAGGGAATTCCGGTCAAGGTGGTGGAGAGGACATACACATCTATTTAAGCTCTGTCTTGCTCTCAGAAAAAAAAAAAAATTCATAACAAGGCTTGGAATTAGTGCTTGACTGAAAAAACCCACAAATAATTACCAACAGAAGATATCCTTGAAATTTGCCAGAAAAGGTCTGTTTTTGCTTGCAGACAGGGATGGTTAGATCAGGCCCAGAGTGAAGGCAGGTAGCGGCAGAGCAGCAGACAGTGAGAGTACCGAAGGCAGCTCACACTGAGAGACCTGAGGGGAGGAGGGGATGATTTCAGCGGATTCTATGGGGAGAATTTACCACAGTGTGGCTACTTTCCCCTGGCAGCAAGCCAGTAGATCAACAGAGAAGCTATAAATACAGCGGGTAAAGACTATAACCCTGAAAAGCTGGGGTCCCTTGGGACCTGGCCACAACCACCTGGAGTGTCTCAGCACACTCACAGAGTTTCAGAGCGCAGATGCAGCATAACAATTTCTGTCCTGCTAGTGCTTCACTGCTGCCCCTTGCAGTCTGTAGAGGAAGCTTGTTAATACCATCCAGTCCCCTCCCCCCCGCCAAAAAAAAAAAAAAAAGCAGACTGCATTTGTTTTGTTTGTTTTGTTTTTTTAGTTTGTTTTCTTTGATCCTTCTTTGACAAAATGAGCAAAAAATTAAAGGGCACTTTAATTATAGATATAACTATCTATAGTTAAAATCTGAGGAGATTAAAAACAGACTGTCTCCAGATGAATCCCCAAAGAGGGATATGATCTGATCCTCAACAGACAAGACTTTCATAGAAGAAATTAAAAAGGTTCTCACAAGAGAGCTAGAAGAAAAATGGGCAAAGGAAAGGGAAGCTTGGCAAGATGGTCTGGGTAAGTCATCCCACTCATTTAAAGATATAGTGGATAAAGAATCAAATCCTTGAAAAACAGATTTAATGAATTGGGAAAGATAAACAACTCCAAGTAAAACAGAATTGGAAAAAGAAAATAGCTTTCTAAAAAATAAAATTGTCAAAATGGAAAAAAAATTCCATAGAACAAAACAACTCACTTAAAAACTCAATTGGACAATTACAAAAAGAAATAAAAAAGTAAGTGAAGAAAATAAATCATTGAAAATCAGAATTGAACAAATGGAAATGAATGACTCAAGGCACCTAGAATCAGTCAAGCAAAACCAAAAAACTGAAACAATGGATAAAAATATTAAATACTTACTTGGGAAAACAATAGACCTGGAAAATAGAGATAAGATAAAATAAGATAAAAAAGAGATAATCTGAAAATTATTGGACTTCCTGAAAATTATGATGAAAAAAAGAGCCTAGACACTATTTTTCAGGAAACCATAAAAGAGAACTACCCAGATGTTATAGAAACAGAGGGTAAAATAGACATTGAAAGAATTCATCAATCACCTGATGAAAGAGACCCCAAAAATTAAAACTCCAAGAAATATTGTGGCTAAATTCCAGAACTATTACACCAAGGAAAAAATGCTCTAGGGAACTAGAAAAAAAAAACAATTATAATATAAAGGAGCCACAATAAGGATTACTCAGGATCTAGCAGCATCAAAATTAAAGGATCAAAGGGCCTGGAATCTGATATTCTGAAAGGCTAAGGAAATTGGTATGCAGCCAAGAATAATTTACCCAGCCAATGAGCATTTTTTCCCCCAGGGAAGAAGATGGACATTCAATGAAATAGGTGAAGTTCATCTATTTCTGATCTAATGGAACTTAACAAAAAGTCTGAACTCCAAATATAGGACTCAAGAGAAACCTATAAAGGTAAAAAGAAATCTTGGGAACTATATTTCTGTTATAAACATATATAAAGAACACATGTATAATTTGTCCTAGAAACTAGAGGTAGAATGGAAATTGTACCAGAAAAACAGTAAAATGGGGGTACTACATCTCACAAACAGGCAAAGGAAACCTATTATATCTGAGAGAAAGAATGGAGGAGGATGAACATAGTGTGTATCTTACTGCCATCAGAATTGGCTTAAAGAGAAAAATATTAAACATATTTGATTTACAGCAGAATTACACCCTATTGAAAAGTGGGAGAGAAAAGTGAAAAGGGAAGGAATAAGCTAAGAAAAAGGGAATACAGAAGGTGTGAGGAAAAGCGGAAAGAAAGGGAGAGGAACTTTAAGGTGGGGGGAGGGATACTAAAAAGAGAGGGCTGTGAGAAGCAAGTGGTACTCACAAGTTTAATACTGGGGAGGCAGGTAAGGGGGAAGGGCAGGAGAAAAGTATAAGCAGGGGTTAACAAGATGGCAAATAATACTTGGTAATTTTAACCATAAATGTGAATGGGGTAAACTCCTCCATAAAGAGGAAGCAATTAGCAAAATGGATTAAAAACCAGAATCCTACAATATGTTGTTTACAGGAAATACACCTGAAGCGGGGAGATACATACAGAGTAAAGGTAAAAAGTTGGAGCACAATCTACTATGCTTCAGATGAAGTCAAAAAAGCAGGGGTAGCCATCCTAATCTCAGATCAAGCAAAAGCAAAAATTGATCTAATTAAAAGAGATAAGGAAGGGCACTATATCTTGCTAAAGGGTAGCATAGATAATGAAGTAATATCAATATTAAACATATATGTACCAAGTGGTGTAGCATCTAAATTCTTAAAAGAGAAATTAAGAGAGCTGCAAGAAGAAATAGACAGCAAAACTATAATAGTGGGAGATAACCTTGCACTCTCAGAATTAGATAAATCAAACCATAAAATAAATAAGAAAGAAGTCAAAGAGGTAAATAGAATACTAGAAAAGTTAGATATGATAGCTCTCTGGAGAAAATGTAATGGAGACAGAAAGGAATACACTTTCTTTTCAGCAGTTCATGGAACCTATACAAAAATTGACACTATATTAGGACATAAAAATCTCAAACTCAAATGCAGTAAGGCAGAAATAGTAAATGCATCCTTTTCAGGCCACGATGCAATGAAAATTAAGTTCAACAAAAAGCCAGGGGAAAGTAGACCAAAAAATAATTGGAAACTAAATAATCTCATACTAAAGAATGATTGGGTGAAACAGCAAATCATAGACATAATTAATAACTTCATCCAAGAAAATGTCAATAATGAGATGTCATACCAAAATGTATGGGATGCAGCCAAAGTAATGATAAGGATATTTTATATCTCTAGAGGCCTACTGCACAAAATAGCCAAAGAGAAAGTCAATGAATTGGGCTTGCAAATAAAAATGCTAGAAAAGGAACAAATTAAAAACCCCTAGTCAAACACTAAATTTGAAATTCTAAAAATAAAAGGAGAGATCAATAAAATTGAAAGTTAAAAAAACTATTTTTTAATTTGTATTAATTTTTAATTTTAATTAAGTTTTATTAATTAAAACTAAGAGTTGGTTCTATGAAAAAACCAACAAAATAGACAAACCCTTAGTAAATCTGATTTAAAAAAGGAAAGAGGAAAATCAAATTGTTAGTCTTAAAAATGAAAAGGGAGAGCTCGCCACTAATGAAGAAGAAATTAGAGCAATAATTAGGAGTTACTTTGCCCAACTTTATGCCAATAAATTTGACAACTTAAATGAAATGTAAGAATACCTTCAAAAATATAGCTTGTCCAGATTAACAGAGGAAGAAGTAAATTGGTTAAACAGTGCCATCTTAGAAAAAGAAATAGAAAAAGCTATTAATCAACTCCCTAAGAAAAAAATCCCTAGTACTAGATGGATTTACATGTGAATTCTACCAAACATTTAAAGAACAATTAACTCCAATGTTATATAAACTATTTGAAAAAATAGACATTGAAGGAGTCCTACCAAATTCATTTTATGACACAGACATAGTACTGATACCTAAACCAGGTAGGTTGAAAACAGAGAAAGAAAATTATAGACCAATCTCCCTAATGAATATTGATGCTAAAATCTTAAATAAAATATTAGCAAAAAGACTACAGAAAATCATCCCCAGGATAATACACTATGACCAAGTAGGATTTATATCAGGAATGCAGGACTGGTTCAATAGTAGGAAAACTATTAGCATAATTGACTATATCAATAACCAAATTAACAAAAACCATATGATCATCGCAATAGATGCAGAAAAAGCATTTGATGATAAAATCCAATATCCATTCCTAATAACACTTGAGAGTATAGGAATAAATGGACTTTTTCTTTAAATAGTCAGGAGCATATATTTAAAACCATCAGTAAGCATCATATGCAATGAGGATAAACTGGAACCTTTCCCAGTAAGATCAGGAGTGAAACAAGGTTGCCCACTATCACCATCATTATTCAATATTGTATTAGAAATGCTAGCCTCGGCAATAAGAGTTGAGAAAGAGATTAAAGGAATTAGAGTAGGTAATGAGGAAACCAAATTATTATTCTCTGCAAATAATATGATGGTTTACTTAGAGAACCCCAAAGATTCTACTAAAAAGCTATTAGAAATAATCACAACTTTAGCAAACTTCCAGGATGCAAAATAAATACACACAAATCATCAACATTTTTATATATCACCAACAAAATCCAACAGCAAGAGATATAAAGAGGAATTCCACTCAAAATAACTGTCAATAGCATAAAATATTTGGGAATCTATCTACCAAAGGAAAATCAGGAATTATTTGAGTAAAATTACCAAACACTTTCCACACAAATAAAGTCAGATTTAAATAATTGGAAAAATTTTAAGTGTTCTTGGATAGACTGAGCGAATATAATAAAAATGACAATACTCCCTAAACTAATCTATTTATCTAGTGCTATACCAATCAGACTCCCAAGAAACTATTTTAATGACTTAGAAAAAATGACAACAAAATTCATATGGAAGAACAAAAGGTCAAAAATTTCAAGGGAATTAATGAAAAAAAAATCAAATGAAGGTCACCTAGTTATATCTGATCTAAAACTATATTATAAACAGTGGTCACCAAAACCATTTGGTATTGGCTAAGAAACAGATTAATTGATCAGTGGAATAGGTTAGGTTCTCAGGACAAAATAGTCAATAACTATAGCAATCTAGTGTTTGACAAACCCAAAGATCCCAACTTTGTGGATAAGAATTCATTATTTGACAAAAACTGCTGGGAAAACTGGAAATTAGTATGGCAGAAATTAGGCACGGACCCACACTTAGCACCGCATACTAAGATAAGATCAAAATGGGTCCATTATTTAGGCATAAAGAATGAGATTATAAATAAATTAGAGGAACATAGAGATAGTTTACCTCTCAGATCTATAGAGGAGGAAGGAATTTGTGACCAAAGAACTAGAGATCATTATTGATCACAAAATAGAAAATTTTGATTATGTCAAACTAAAAAACAACAAAAAAGTTTTGTATAAACAAAACTAATGCAAATGGAAGCAAGAAACTGGGAAAACATTTTTACAGTTAAAGATTCTGATAAAGGCCTCATTTCCAAAATATATGGAGTATTGACTCTAATTTATAAGAAATCAAGTCATTCTCCAATTGGAAATTGGTCAAAGGATATGAACAGACAATTTTCAGATAATAAAATTGAAACTATTTCTACTCATATGAAAGAGTGTTCCAAATCACTATTGATCAGAGAAATGCAAATTAAGATAACTCTGAAATACCACTACACACCTGTCAGATTAGCTAAGATGACAGGAAAAGATAATGATGAATGTTGGAGGGGATGTGGGAAAACTGGGACACCGATGCATTGTTGGTGGAATTATGAACGAATCCAACCATTCTGGAGAGCAATTTGGAATTATACTCAAAAAGTTATCAAAGTGTGCATACCCTTTGATCCAGCAGTGTTACTACTGGGCTTATATCCCAAAGAGATTCTAAAGAAGGGAAAAGGACTTGTATGTGCCAAAATGTTTGTGGCAGCCCTTTTTGTAGTGGCTAGAAAGCGGAAAAGGAATGGATATCTATCAATTGGAAAATGGTTGGGTAAATTGTGGTATATGAATGTTATGGAATATTATTGTTGTGTAAGAAATGACCAGCAGGATGAATACAGAAAGGCCTGGAGAGACTTACATGAACTGATGCTGAGTGAAATGAGCAAAACCAGGAAATCATTATACACTTCAATAACCATACTGTATGAGGATGTAATCTGATGGAAGTGAACATTTTCGACAAAGAGAAGATCTAATTCAGTTCCAATTGATCAATCAATGATCGGCAGAATCAGCTACACCCAGAGAAGGAACACTGGGAAATGTGGACTACTTGCATTTTTGTTTTTCTTCCCAGGTTATTTTTACCTTCTGAATCCAATTTTTCTTGTGCAACAAGAGGACTGTATAGATCTGCACATATATATTGTATCTAGGATATACTATAACATATTTAACATGTATAAGACTGCCTGCCATGTAGGGGAGGGGGTGGAGGGAGGGAAGGGAAGAGTCGGAACAGAAGTGAGTGCAAGGGATAATCTTGTAAAAAAATTACCCATGCATATGTTCTGTCAATAAAAAAGTTTTTAAAAAGAGTTTAAAAAAAAGAAGAAAAGAAAAAGCTATTATTTTAAAAAAGAAAAAAAAAAGCTGAGGTCTCCCACTGCATCAGGGATCATTTCTAGTCATCTTGATAGATGTTTTCCCAATGGACCCAGATAGCTATAGAAGAAAGAGTGAAGCTGCTAATTTTCCACAGCCTTTTTACACTTAAATCGAATTCACTTGTTAGTAAAGCCATCACTTTTCTCAATGTTACTGGTCCTCTTTGAGAATGCAAGACTAATAACGATGTGGCCTGACATAGGTTTTGCAAGAGAAATAGGTTGAAAAAGAAATGTGAAGAGTATAGATAGCCATGGTTACTAAGGTTTTGGTATAATGAAGCTCTCTGAAAGGCTTTCTGCTTTAAACTTCTTAGAGTCTAGGAAAATTAATTGTTAGTTTTCAGAGAAGTATGCTCTTTGGATGTGTTAAGATAATAGGATCTACAAATTTATTCACATGTGTCATTATAAAGATAAATTCCCTTTTTAGTCATTTTGCAGATGGGAATCTACAAAACAGAGAATAGAGTGTCTAAAGGAAATGGGTTTGATATATTGGATACATTTGCCACCACTATACTCTGCTGTTCCTGCCCTATCCCTCCAATTGACACACCTTATACCTAGTCAATTTTTAGGATAATTAAATCATGCCTCCTAGTTGGAGACACACAGAAAGGGCTTCATATTTTAGCAATGAATATTACCACCTATACAACCATATAGCTGTGTGCTGTTAATTTGGTATAATTTGATTAGGAGGGTGGGGTAACTTTAGCTTGGGCAAATATTTCTGCCTGCAAATAGACTCTGCATATGGTGGCAGTGGGCAGGGGGAGTTAGAAAGCTCCTTGCCATGGTACTGGGTGGACAGAGGAGAATGAAATCATCCCTAGGAGTAGATAAGAAAGTGATGATGGCCAATGAAAGTGTTAGAAAACTTACCTGGGAATTTAGTACTAGAATACTAGTAGTCCACTATCCCCACCTAACTTTATCCTTCAAATTGTTTTGTTTTGTTTTGTTTTTTGAATAATGGTTCTGTCATTTCCAATTCTTCATGAATTGAGGGGGAAGAAGGGGAATTTGTTTGGTAAAGATACTGAAGTAGTTTGTCATTAAGGCGAAATTGTAGGGGGTAGGTCACAGAGGGAAAAGGTGGTATGAGCTCAATATTTTTGAGGGGAGATAATGGGGTGAGGAGCAGCTTTCAGTAACTTCTAGTTATGCTTTCATGGGTAGGACCAAATGGAAACCATCCTTGTTACACTCTCAGGTTCCCAGGAGTGTGAAATATAGTTCTTCTCTAGTTTTAGACCAATCCTATGTTACCTATGAGGAAGCCAACTAGCTTCTGGTAGCATATAGGGGACTACAGTATAATCAACAATGTGCATTGTTCTCAAACCTACAGATGTTACTGATCTTGTCAATTCTAAAAATCAGGTAACCTATGCAGAGGGTGAATGTTATGGGGTTATCAATCTTGCCATTTTTTTCTCTATTCTATGGCTCAGACTAGTTAGAAACAGTTTTATTTTTATCTGGAAGGAGTACAATATACCTTAACCATCCTTCTACAAAATTAACTGAACTCTATTCTTAAACTGTCATATTATAGTAAGCAGATACTTGAAAGAAGTCTCTCTTCCTGAAAATATTAGTGTATGCTACTACACTAATGAAACTGTTTACTGGGCTAAGGGGGGGCATGCTGACAGAGGTTATAGATCATATGATAGGGATATATGAGAGACAAAGGGTAGGAAATCAACCCAAAGAAAATTCAGAATTCAACACACGCAATAGAATTTTGAGGAATACAATAAGGAAAAACTAGAAGATTCTACACATACTCCAGAATGTTACTGACACATTGCCCTAGGATCTTAGGAGGAACTTGAGAGATTAATTGGATTATAGATTTTGAAAAATCCACATACTCATATCTGGATATTTGGATAGCCCTTTTTTACCAAGTTGCCCATAATTGTCCTTCAAGTGGGGTTCAGAATAGATTTCAGTTCTGGAAGATGTAAAGTAAGTTGTTCAGTAATCTCTTCTCTAGGGCCCTTATGACCTTGCAAGGCTTATCATTCTGAAAATCTCTGTCCATAAATACTAGCCTTTGGCAGGCACCAGGAACAATCTATTTTAGATATCTGAACCTCCAAATATAATGTTAACTGGATCAGATGAGGTCATGGTGAAAAAAGCTATATATAAACAATAGCCCATATAAAGGACACAGGGTAGGTGAATGACTTCAAGAACAATACAGAATCTCAATGAAGGTTTCTAGAATTCTAGATGGAAAGAATGAGATGATTACATATATTCCATGTAAAAACTTCCTTATGCCCATAAGCATGGCAGAAATTGGCAGTGGCTGTAGCAGATGCCAAGATGTAAGATATGATAGGAACAATGTTTACTGTGTAAAGAGTCTGTCCTGCAGGCTACACTTGTATTTTTTAATAAAGCAATAAAAATCATTCTTGATATTTAATTGGACCAGAAAACAAAGACTTAAACAACTAATGTACTTCCCAATCTTGTAAGCCATAAAAAGTTCAACTGTATATAGTAAGTGTTCTTCAGATTTGATGGATGTTCCATTTCCTCCTTATCAAGTATGTTTACAAATGAAGGTGAAATAAGCTGTTTTCATCTGAACTATTGTACATTTGCAGAATATCCTAATAATATAGCTAAACAAAATTTGCTTAACATAATATGTGACAGAAAAGTATTTCATTTTATTTAACAAATAATTCTGAGTCTGGTCTGGGAAAACTGCCAGTAGTCTACATTTCATTCTATACATACTGAACGAAAAACACTAAGTTGAAAGTATTGTTATTACTTTTTCATATTTTCACTCCAATATCTCATACAAATTTCCTAATAAAATGGATGGTTGAAGAGATGGTTGAAGAGCACATCCATGTGCTCATGGATGATTCCCTTACTTGTTAAATGTAGAATTATACCATCAAGCATAAGAAGAGTCTTTAGCATAATAGTATATTTTATAGATAAGGTCATACAGCAGGCAGGTACTGAATTGGGAATCAGAAGATCTAAGTTCTATATTTGATTGGACTATGTGACCTCCAAGATGCTTCCAGCTCAAAAATTATTATTCTACAATATGTAAAAGGAAGATTTTAATGTAAAATTAAAAGTGATAACCTCTAAAGCTTTACAAAACATATTTTAGGCTCATAAGAATTGGAGAAAAAACATCGTTAATAATTTTATTTTGCCATTAATTTAGTTTAATTATGTGGGGTTCCTCTTTCTTAAACATTTTAAAAAATGTTTAAATTGTTAATATTTAACATTTAATCATTTAAATTTAATAAAACATTTAATTGGAGACAATGTGGAGACCCAGAATAAAAAAGACCTAGTTTTAAGTTTTGTCTCTGACACAATGTTGGTTAAGTAACAACAGGAGAAAAGTTTTCAATAAAGATAGGATTCCATGGAATTCTAGAAATGTAGTTCTAGTTTTGCACTATTAGTATTCATTTTCAAATTCAGTCCAAAAGATTTTTATTTTTCATTTTTCTATTGTTTTGTTTTGCAAGGCAATTGGAATTGTGACTTGCCTAGGGTCACATAGTTAGTGAATATTAAGTGTCTGAGGCCACATTTGAACTCAAGTCCTCTTGACTTCAGGGCTGGTGTTCTATCCTCTGTACCACTAAATGCCTCAGGCCAATATAGTTTTTAGTCACTTTACCACTCTATAGCTAGTATTTTTTTTTTTGATCTTTGATTTTTTTGAAAGAATATACTTTCTCCTCTTCATCTGTGATTTCATCAAGTTGAGAACTCTCATATGAAAATTGCATTAACAGACATAGACTGACAACTTGTTTGTAACATAAAGACTCAGTGAGTTTTGGGAGGTACTGAGATATAAAATGAATTGCATACATCCATAGAACTAGGATTTGTCATAGGCAGAATGTGAATTTAGTTCTCCTTGACTTCAAGACCAGGCTCATATTAATCATGACATTGCCTTTATATACATTACTTTATCTGCTTATTACAATAGCTCTGAAATTCATACTAAAATTAAGTTATTTTGATATACACTCACAGCTAGTAGATGTGTGAGGCAGGATTTAAACCAAGGTGTCTTTCAATTCCAATTCTTTCAACTCCTTATATCACACTCTCTTACCAATTAACAAACAAGTAGATTTTCAAACAGTTGGATTATACAATAATAGAATGGCTACCTTAGACAGTAGTGATATTTCAGAAGTATCATTGAAGAGATTTCTTCATCAGAAAATAGGATGGACAAATTCAAAACTCTATTATTCTGATGTTATCTAAGACATTCAATTATATATTTTTATATGAAAGACAAATCATGGCAAAGTTCATTATTTATATATATTCTCTAACATATATGTTAAAATGAAAAACTTATTACATGACTATAAATGAAACATTTTAGAAATATAAAAAGAATTTTAAAAAGTAAATAAAAACAATTCGCTAAAAATCAGAACTGAACAAATAGAAATGAATGACTCAATGAGACAGCAAGAATCAGTCAAGCAAAATAAAAAAAAGTGAAAAAATAAAAGAATTTCTGATGAACAGACCAGCACAGAACAAAAATTTTGACCTCCAAATATAAAACTCAGAACCATAAAAAGTTAAAAAGAAAAGAACTCTTGAGAACTATATCTCTGTTATGGGTATACATAGAAGCTGCAGGTATAATTTGATTTTACTATTGTAATAGAGAAAGTGAAGGTAAAATAAAGGAAATTACACCTCATAAAGAGGCAAAGAAAACCTATTATAATTAAGGAAAAGAAGGGATGGCAAGGAAAAATGTGTGAATCTAACTCTCATCAGATTTGTCTCAAAGAGAGAATATTAGACATGTTTGATTTCACAGAGAAATTTCTTTCAGTGGGAAGGGAAAGGGGAAAAGGGAACAGATTGGCTACTAGAAGAGAAAACAGAAATATTAGGGGAAAGGTATAAAAAAGGGGGGAAAAAGCTATAAAGAGGGAGGGCTGCTTGAGGCAAATGGTGCTCATAAATAAAATATTGGAAGGAGGGAAAGGGGAAAAAAAAAGATAAAAATATTATTTGAGGATAACAAAATGGTGGGAAATTCAGAATTAGTAGTTTTAACTGTAAATGTGAATGGGGTGAATGAACTCTCCAATAAAACATAAGTGGATAGCAGACTGGGGTAAAAGCCAGAAATTTACAATATGTTATTTACAAGAAATATATTTAAAGCAGAGTGATACATACAAAGTGAAAGTAAAAGGGTGAAGCAGGAATTATTATGTTTCAGGTGAAGTAAAAAACAAACAAACAAACAAACAAAAACAAGGGTAGCCATCCTGATCTAAGATCAAGCAAAAGCAAAATTTGATCTAATTAAAAGAGATGAGGAAGGAAACTATTTCTTGCTAAAGGGCATCATAGATAATGAAGCTATAGAAATACTAGATAGATAGATATAAATATATATATAGAGATATATATTTAGATATAGATATAGATATATCTAGATAGATAGATAGATAGATAGATAGATAGATAGATAGATAGATCAAACTACAAAATAAATAAAAAATAAGTTAAGGAGGTAAATAGATTACCAGAAAAGTTAGATATGATAGGTCTTTGGAGAAACTGAATGGAGACAGAAAGGAGTCCACTTTCCTTTTGGCAGCTCATAAAGTGACCATATATGAGGACATAAAGACCTCAAAATCAAATGCAGAAAGGCAGAAATAGTAAATGCATTTTTTTCAGATCATGATGCAATAAAAATTACATTCAATAAAAGGCCAGAAAAAAATAGTCCAAAAAGTAATTGGAAACTAAATAATCTCACCTTGAATAATTAATGGATGAAATAGCAAATCACAGACACAATAATTTCATCCAAGAGAATAACAATGAGACAACATGCCAAAATTTGTGGGATGCAGCCAAAGGAGTAATAAGGAGAAATATTATCTCTCTTAGATGCTTACTTGTATAAAATAGAGAATGAGAAAATCAATGAATTGGGCTTGCAATTAAAAAAGCTAGGAAAAGAACAAATTAACCCTCCCACCCCCCAGTAATCAAATAGCAAACTTGAAATTCTAAAAATAAAATGAGAGATTAATAAAATTGAAAGCAAAAAAACTATTGAATTAATAAATAAAACTCAGTTTTATGAAAAAATGAACAAAATAGATAAACCTTTAGTTCATTTGATTAGAAAAAGGAAAGAGGAAAATCAAATTGTTAGTCTCAAAAATGAAAAGGGAGAACTTTCTACCAATGAAGAGGAAATTAGAGCAATACTTAGGAGTTAATTTACCCAACTTTATGCCAAAAAAAAATTGATAATCTAAGTGAAATGGAGGAAATATAGATTGCCCAGATTAACAAAAGGGGAAATAAATTACTTAAATAGTCTCATTTTAGAAAAAGAAATAGAACAAGCTATTTATTAAATCATTAAGAAAAACTCTTCAAAGCCAAATGGATTTACATGTGAATTCTACCAAACAATTAAAGAACAATTAACTCCAATACTATATAAACTATTTGAAAAAAATAGGGAAAGAAGGACTACTACTAAATTCCTTTCATGATACATTCATGGGACTGATACCTAACCCAGGTAGCATGAAAACAGAGAAAGAAAATTATAGACCAATTTCCCTAATGAATATGGATGCAAAAAATCTTAAATAAAATATAAGCAAAGAGATTATAGAAATTCATCCGTAAGATAATATACTACGACCAAGTAGGATTTATACTAGGAATGCAGGGCTGGTTCAGTATTAGGAAAACTATTAGCATAATTGACTAAATCAGTAACAAAACTAATAAAAACCAGAGAGTTATCTCAATAGATGCAGAAAACCATTTTATAAAATCCAACATCCATTCCCATTAAAAATACTAGAGTGTATAGTAACAAACTGTCTTTTCCATAATATGGAACCATTCTCAAGAAGATCAGGGGTGCAACATGTCCACTATCACCATTACTATTCAATATTGCATTATAAATGTTAGCTTTGGCAATAAGAGAAGAAAAAGATATTTAAGGAAGTAAGAATAAGTAATGAAAAAACCAAATTATCACTCTTTGCATATGACATGATGATATACTTAGAGAACTCTACAGAATCAGCTAAAAAAATATTAGAATAAATCCACAATTTTAGCAAAGTTGTAGGATACAAAAAAATCTACATAAATAATCAGCATTTTTATATATCACTAACAAACTCCAATAGCAAAAGACACAAATAGATATTCCATTTAAAATAACTGTTCATCATACAAAATATTTGGGAATGTCTCTGCCAAGAGATAGTCAGGAACTATATGAACATAACTACAAAAAACTTTCCAAATAAATAAAATCAGATCTAAACAACTGGGAAAATATCAAGTGCTCTTGGATAGGTTGAGTGAATATAATAAAGATGACAATACTACCTAAACTAATCTATTTTAGTGCTATGTCAATCAAAGTCCCAAGAACCTATTTTACTGACTTAGTGAAAAAAAACTCATCTGGAAGAACAAAAGGTGAAGAATTTAAAGAGAATCAATGAACAAAATGCAAAGAAAGTGGCCTAGCTATGCCAGATCTAAAATTATTTAATAAAGCAGCAGTCATCACAACCATTTGGTATTGGCTAAGAAATAGACTAGTTAATCAGTGGAATAGGTTAGGTTCACAGGACAAAATAGTCAATGACTATAGTAATCTAGTATTTGACAAACTCGAAGACTCCAACTTTTAGGATAAGAATTCATTATTTGACAAAAACTACTGGGAAAATTGGAAACCAGTGTGTTAGAAATCATATAACACCATATACCAAGATAAGGTTAAAATAGGTTCATGATCTAGACATAAAGAATGATATTATAAACAAATTAGAAGAACATAGGATAGTTTACCTCTCAGATCTGTGGAGGAGGAAGGAATTTGTGAACCAGGAAGAACTGGAGAGCTTTGATCACAAAAGCTACTGTGATCACATAATAACTAATTTTGATTATATTAAGTTAAAATGTTTTTTTATAAACAAAACTAATGCAGACAAGATTAAAAGGGAAGCAATAAACTGGGAAAACATTTTTACATTCAAAAGTTCTGATAAAGGCTTCATTTCTAAAATATATAGAGAATTAACTCAAATTTATAAGAATTCAAGCCATTCTCTGATTGATAAATGGTCAAAGGATATAAACAGACATTTTTCAGATGAATAAATTGAAACTATTTCTAGTCATATGAAAAGAGGCTCTAAATCACTACTGTTCAGAGAAATGCAAATTAAACTACATTGAGACACTAGTACATACTCTCAGGTTGGCTAAGATAACAGTCAAAGATAATGACAAATGTTGGAATGGATATGAGAAGCCTAGGACACTAATACATTGTTGGAGCTGTGAATGGATCCAACAACTCTGTAGAGCAATTTGGAACTATGCTCAAAAACTTATCAAAATGTGCATACCCTTTGATCCAGCATTGTTTCTACTGGGCTTACATCCCAATTGTGGTGATCCTCTTCTTTTAAAATAAGTAGAATAGTTCTCTCTGGGGGAGAGGGCAGGTTTCTCGAGGGAGGTTTTCTTGGAGGCAGTCTTAGTTGCAGTTGAAAGTAATAATCACCCAAAATGCAGCCAGGTGATAAAAAGTTCAGATCTTTTATTGTCTCTAATATAGCCCGGTTAGCTTAGAGCCCTCCAAATGTCTCCAAATCCAAAGGTTTTGTCCTTCAGCCTCTGCCTCTGCTTTCTTCAGCCTCCAGCCAGCACAAAGATGGAATGAATCTCTTGTCTCCTTCACTTTGGGCTCGGCTAGCTTTCTGGCGAGTCTTTCAGACCAGCTTGGTCTCAGTGGGGGAAGTGCAGGAGCCCAGCCACCAACCACAGTGGTGTGAGATGAAGATGAATCTGGTTGTGCCTCTGAGAAAGCCTTCTTAATTTTCCGCTGAACTCTCGACTGGTAGCTTCTTCTTCTGAAAACTCTTCTTCTGCCACCAGCCAGCCAAGTGGAAAAATATTCCCTCAAATCACTCTTCACTGGCATATATATGACTCTTCTGAGAGAATGGGATTATGGGTTTTCTCCCATAGTGCTCTCTGGCCCTAAGAGCTTTAAGGGAGGTGTGAATTCAGGTATCTCATACTAAACCCTGAAATTTCCCAAAGGTGTGAACTCCAAGGAGTAAAGGTGCAAACACAAGCATTGTATCAATTAGTTCTACTTAGTACCTTGTTTCAGGTTCTGGCCCAAAACATCTTCTTGTAAAATCAGATCAATAATCTATCAACTCTAATGAGTTAGCAGTTTGTAAAGATTCCAACACCAATGATATCTTAAAGGAGAGAAAGGGATCCATGTGTGCAATAATAATAATGTGTTTGTGGTGGCCCTTTTTCTAGTGCCAAGAATCTGGAAACTGAATGGATGTTCATCAATTGGAGAATGGCTGGAATACATTATGGTATATGAATGTTATGGAATATTATTGTTGTATAAGAAATGACCAGCAGGATGATTTCAGAAAGACCTGGAGAGACTTACATGAATTGATGCTAAGTGAAATGAGCAGAACCAGATCATTATATATGCAACAACAGTATTATATAATGATCAATTTTAATGGACATGGCTCTCTAAAACAATGAGATGATTCAAACCAATTCCAATTGTTCATTGATGAAGAGGGCTATCTACATCTGGATAGAGTTCTGTGGGAACTGTGTGTGGTTTACAACATAGCATTTTCACTCTTTTTGTTGTTTGCTTGCATTTTATTTTGCTTCTCTCTCTCTCTCTCTTTTTTTTTTTTTACTGGTTTGATTTGTTTTTCTTGTGTGGCACAATAATTGTATAAATTTGTAACATATATTTCTATCATGTTTAATGTCTATTGGACTACTTGCCATCTAGTGGAGGGCATGGGGAAAGGAGGGAAAATTGGAACACAAAGTTTTACAAGGACTAATGTTGAAGAATTGTTTCAATTTGTGTTTTGAAACTATATGTTTTGAAAAATAAAGAGCTTTAATAAAGAAAAAAATAAATGTTAAAAAAATTTTAAAATAAACTAAATTGTGATTGATACTGTTTAAAATTTTATTTTTTTTTTATCATAGCTTTTATTTGCAAGATATATGGATAGGTAAGTGTTCAGCATTGACAGTTGCAAATCCTTTTGTTCCAACTATTTCCTTCCATCCTCTCACCCCTTCCCCCAGATGGCAGGTTGACCAACACATGTTAAATATGTTTAAGTATAAGTTAAATACAATATATGTATACATTTCCAAACAGTTATTTTGCTGTACAAAAAGAGTCAGACTTTGAAATAATAGCCTGTGGAGAAAATCAAAAAAGCAGGCAAACAAAAATAGAGATATTGGGAATTCTATAGTGGTTCATATTCATTTTCCAGAGTTCTTACGCTGGGTGTAGCTGGTTCAGTTCATTACTGCTCTATTGGAACTGATTGGGTTCATGTCATTATTGAAGATGGCCACATCCATCAGAATTGATCATCATATAGTATATAATGATCTTCTGGTCCTGCTCATTTCACTCAACATCAGTTCATGTAAGTCTCTCCAGGCCTCTCTGAAATCATGCTGCTGATCATTTCTTACAGAACAATAATATTCCATAATATTCATATACCACAATTTATTCAGCCATTCTCCAATTGATGGGCATCCACTCAGTTCCAGTTTCTGGCCACTACAAAGAGGGCTGCCACAAACATTTTTGCACATACAGGTCTATTTCCCTTCTTTAAAATCTCTTTGGGATATAAGCCCAGTAGTAACACTGCTGCGTCAAAGGGTACCCACAGTTTGATAGCTTTTTGAGCATAGTTCCAAATTGCTCTACAGAATGATTGGATGTATGCACAATTCCACCAACAGTGTATCAGTGTCCCAGTTTTCCCACATCCCCTCCAACATTCCTCATTATCTTTCCCTGTCTTCCTAGCCAATCTCAGAATTGTCTTAATTTGCATTTCTCTGATTAATAATGACTTGGACCATCTTTTCATATGGCTAGAAATAGTTTCAATTTCTTTATCTGAGAATTGTCTGTTCGTAGCCTTTGACCATTGTGATTGATACTTTTTGTCATATTTTCTCATATTTGCAATTCATTCTTTCTCTTAAAGATGATTTTTTTTCTTATTTTATCATCATCTTAAAATTAAATTTGGCCTAATAATTTCAGAGAACTTAAATTCTTACATCATGAAACCAAAAGATGATTAGAAATTGTGTATTTTGAGTTAGTTCTTAGTAAATTAACACAAGAATTTTTTTTTAAAAGTAGAATCACAATTCTCCCTGTGCAACAAGAAAACTGTTTGGTTCTGCACACATATATTGTATCTAGGATATACTGCAACCCATTCAACATGTAAAGGACTCTTGCCATCTGGGGGAAGGGGTGGAGGGAGGGAGGGGAAAAATCGGAACAGAAGTGAATGCAAGGGATAATGCTGTAAAAAAATTACCCTGGCATGCGTTCTATCAATAAAAAATTATTAAAAAATTAAAAAAAAAGTAGAATCATACCAAAATGATTAGATAACCATGACATAAGTTCCTTGTAATGTCACAACCTAGTGGAAACTTTAAGAGAGGTGAGAAATTGAATATGTATTTAAACAAAAGCAAGAGGAATTAATAAAAGACACAATGTAATTTACTGGAGAGAAAATTGAAATTACCAGAGATTAGTTAAATCTTACTCTCTATTATGTTCATAGGAAATTCAGAGAATTAAAAAATTCTACAATTGGAAGGAATTTCAAAGGCTATATACTTCCATACTTGAAAAAGGTTCCTTTCTTCATTTCCTAGTTAAGATGCTGAAAAAATGTTTTAGAAAAATACAGTATTTCAACACGAAGATAAACAAACATCCAAAAAGGTTCTCAGGATGACAGATGATAAAAAATGCCAAAAGGGATTAGGTATTCATAACTGAACCAAAAGTTCATTTTCATTTCTAGCTCTAATAGGAGATGACACTAGGAAAGTCAGCATCAAGTCAGATAAAGAAAAAGTAGACAAAGGAAAATGAAGGCATTGCAGAAGTCAGCAGGAGCTCCTTCAATTAGCTCTCAATTCATTCTCAAAAGTAAGAGAGGGAGGATATGGGGGTCAGTAAGGAGAGAATAAGAAGAAGGTCCTCAAGCTAGCATAAATTCAAGTAATCAGCGATATGAAGCTATATCCCATGCCCATTTTTTTTTTTAAAGAAAAGAAGCAGGGCATACATTCATTCCCTATTAGTGATTTCATAGGATTATTATCCTCAGCCATGCATTCTTTATGGCACCTGGAGACACTGTAGGAGACAAAGTCAGTTCAGTGCCTGAGTTCCAGCACGGTGGTAAATTTATATAAGAGGATCATAGTGAGACTATCATCTTTACCAGCAACTAACTGAGGACTTTTAGGATAATAACAGGGAATATAACCTATTTCTGGATCTGGATCACCAGATCCAGATTATAGAAGAAAAAGGACTTGACAAGACTTTCCCTAATGATAATTTTAGAGGGGACTGGTATAATTACAAACTCTCAATGTTAGAATGAAAGTTTAAAAATATTGAATAAGTCAAGTAACAAAACATGATGAAAATAAACAATGTTTTCAAGAGAGGTAACAGTAACTTGACAACAAATGTAAGCAGAGCTTCAGAGGAAAAATTAACCACAAAAACTATAATGTGGCTAGAAAAAATGGAAGAAAACATTAAAAATGAAATACATTTAATAAGAGTTCAGGAAAATAGTTGAAAGCAGAATTATTAATTAACATGAGAAAGTAGAAAATGTTCAATAAATAATGTTCTCCCTGAAAATTATTGTAAGAAAGAGAAGTGGTTACAGTTTTATAATTTAAAAAATGGAACATTTTATAAAATAGAGAATTTTTAAATAGTCTTGATGAAAATGCTAGAGCTTAATAGAAATTTTAGAATGTAAACATGGGAATTAAGAGAAATCCAGAAATGAGAATACATTTGAGCAATTAGAAAAGGTTAAACCATAGTGAGATGATTTCATTGTAATAGGGAGTGAATAAGTAAATGTCCCATTAGAATTCCACTGTCTCACTGGAATTAGTTTTCAAGGACACAAACAAGACAAACATAGAATTACAATCATATTTTCTTTTGATGAAAGTTTTGAGAAAGTGAAAAAAAAGAAAGAGGAAGGAAAATATATTAGAGAAGAAATGAAGAAGTAAGGAAAAGAACTTAACAATTTTGTCTAAATGGGATGCAAAAGAAGAATAGGAGCAGGCATTAGATATTTTCTCTTATCTGAATCACCAAAAAGTTGGACTGAATGCAAACATATGTGTGTTTGCACATGTGCATACACACATATTGTTTGATATAAAAATGCATTAAATTCAAGAAGCAAGAGTTTCATACAAAACAAACTAACTTCAAATGTGGGTCACAAAGAGAGGTTTAAAAAGATAAAGTATAAGAATCATAATCAGGTTTTAGGCTTGATAAAAAGAACAGGGGCAAAGTGGCAGAGAGATCATTTCAAAACTATATTATCTGGGTTGATCAAATTCTTTTCTTTCTTTAGTCTTCATCTTTTTTAAAAAAAGAAAAGATAATTATGACATAAAGCACACAATTAATAATCATAGCAATGAACATGGAAAGAATAAACTCACCTATAATAGAATGATAGCAGAATAAATTAGAAAGTAGTATCTAACTGAATTTTGTTTGTAAGAATTAAATTTTAAACATAAAACTCATATAGAAGTAAAGTTAGAGGCTTGAATGGAATTTATCATTGTTCAGACAAAATTTTAAAAGCAGAAGTAACAGGTTTGAATGCAGAAAAAGGAACACTAAAAATAGACATAGTTAAAAGAGATGAGAAAAACAGTCATAAATAAAGATGCCATAAATAATGAAATTATATATGCAGTTGATAAGTCATCAAAAGATATGAATAGGGAAAAAACTATCTATATTCAAATGAAAAAACAATCATTACTGGTTAGAGAAATGTAAATTAAAACAACTCTGAGATACCATTTCATACTTATCAATAATACTTATCAATGTCAGAAAAGGAAAATGATAATTGTTGGAAAGGATTTGGGAAATTAGGACACCAATATATTTTTAAAGGAGTTGTGAAGTGATCCAACTATTCTGAAGAGCAATTTGGAAATATTCCAAAGAACCATAAAACTGCTTAACTTTTCATCCAGGAATACTCCTATTTGGCCTATATCTCAAAGTGATTAAAAAAGGAAGAGAATATATATATATACATGTGTATATATTTGTAAAACTTTTTGTGGCAGGTAATAATTGGAAATTAAAGGGTTCCATCATTTGGAAAATGTCTAAACAAATTGTAAATGATTGTAATGGAATATTATTGTGCTGTAAGAAATGATTAACAGGATGATTTCACAAAACCTGGAAAGTCTTACATGAACTGATACAATGTGAGTTAACAAAATCAGAAGAACATTGTGCACAATAGCAACACTATTGTATGATGAAGAATTGTGAATGACTTAGCAATTCTCAGTAATATAATTATCTAAGGCAATACCAAAGGACTCATTAGGAAAAAAAGTTTTCCATCTTAGACAAAAAACTGATCTTGTCTAAATACAGGAAGCATATTATTTTTTTACTTTCTTTGAGTCTTCTTGCACAAAGTGACTAATGTGAAAATATTTTGCATGATTGATCATGCATAAACCAAGTAAGAATGCTGTGTCAGAGAGGAGGCAGGAGAGGAAAGGAAGGACAAAATTTAACAATCAAAACTTAAAAACTGTTTTAAAATGTCATTTTTACATATAATTTGGGAAAATAAAGTAATATCCAAAGAGTTATTAATGTATACATGTGGATATGCATATATACCTATATAAACATTCATAAAACAACATAGCATCTAAAGGAGAGTTCAATAGAATTCTAGGGAGAAACAGATGGAAAAGGTATAATAGTTGGAAACCATAATGTATCCTTTTAAAACCTAGAAAAATACAGATAAGAAAGAAATCAAGACCTTAAGCAGAATTTTAGAAAAGTCAAATATGATAAATAGATTTTTGTGATAAATAGGAATATAAAATATGCATAGCTCTTAGAAGCATAGCATGCTTTAACAAGAAAAGCATAAATTTTAAATGTAGCATGTTTATGGATGTATAATCTGCCTTGCTCAGTGTTCTTCCAGAAACAGTTACACTGACTCAGAGATCTAAGACAGTTTTTTTTTTCAATTTAAATGTGACAGGTTGTAATATACTTGAGAAATATAGATACCAGAATGGTTTTATAATTTAATAAAAATGTGAACCTGAAACCATGTTAGGAGCAGGTTTAAAGTTAGAGCAATTCTTTTTTAAAGTACTATTTTTCCTTCCAGTTACATGTAAAAAAAAATAGCATTCTTTTTTTTTGATTTCTTAATGAGTTGTGTCAATCATAGAAAGAGCTAAATCAGCAGCACAGTTTAATAATGGCTTAATAACTTTTTATAAAGGCAGTTCATATTTTAGAAGATGACTCAAAGAAAATAAAAAAAATAATATGCTTCCATCTGTATTTAGACAAGATCAGTTTTTTGTCTAAGATGGAAAACTTTTTTTCCTAATGAGTCCTTTGGCATTGCCTTAGATAATTATATTACTGAGAATTGCTAAGTCATTCACAATTCTTCATCATACAATAGTGTTGTTATTGTGCACAATGTTCTTCTGATTTTGTTGACTCACATTGTATCAGTTCATGTAAGATAGCTTTCAACATTCATCCTTATAAAAACTTGTATTCCAGATTTTTTCTCCCTCCCTTACTCCACCCCATTCTCTAGATGGCAAATAATACAACATATTAGTTAAACATTTGCAATTCTTCTATATATATATTTCCACAGTTATCATTTAACATTCATTTTTACAAAATTTTAAGTTCCTATTTTTTTCCTGTCCTCCCTCCTTCTCCCCTCCTCTTCTGAAGATGGTGGGCAGTTTGATATAGTTTATACATACGCTATTATATAAAACTATTTCTATATTAGTCACAGCTTTGGAAAAAGAAACAGGTCAAAAAGAGGAAAACACAAGGGGAAAAAAAAAAGCTAAATGGAAAAAAAATTGCATGAATCTGAACTTAGTCCATAGGCTCTTTATTTGTATATAAATAGCATTTTCCTTGCTCTTTTTACTTGTCTTGAATCATTGTTACTAAGAAAAGCTGATTCATTCATTCTTGATCATCACACAATGTTTTCCTGGTTCTGCTCATTTCACTTTGCAACAGTTCATATACATCTTTCCAGGTTTTTCTGAAATCTGTCTATTCATTATTTCTTTTTGTACAATAGTATTTATTCCATTACACTCATATACCACACTTTGTTTAGCCATTTCCTAATTGGTGGCCATCCCCTCAATTTCCAATTTTTTGCCATCATGCAAAGGACTGCTATAAATATTTTTGCACATATAGAACTTTTCCTTTTATTATGAGCTCTTTGAGATACAGAGCTAACAGTGGTATTTCTGGATCAAAGTGTATACACAGTTTAGTTGTCCTTTGTAACATAATTCCAAATTGTTCTGCAAAATAGGTCAGTTCACAATTCCACCAACAATGGATAAATATAGCAATTTTCCATATCCTCTCCAATATTTATCATTTTTCTTTTTTTGTCATATTGCTCAATTTCATAAATATAAAATAGTACCTCAGTATCTATAAATAGCTTTGATTACTTCATCTGAAAACTGCCTTTTCATATCATTTGGTCTTTTATCAGTTGGGGAATATTTAAGAAATCAGACTTTTATCAAGTACTCTTGCTGTAATGATTTATCTCTCAGCTTTCTGCTTTCTTTCTAATCTTGATTGCATTGGCTTTGTTTGTACTAAAGCTTTTTAATTTAACATGATAAAAGTTATCTATTTTGCATTTGGTAATGCTCTCTATTTTTTGTTTGATTATGAGCTCTTCCCCTCCCCATAGACTAGACAGGTAGATCCTTTCTCTAATTATTTTATTATGGTGTCACCCATTGTATCTAAATCATATACCCAATTTAACCTTATCTTGGTACACAGCATGAAATGTTATCCCAGTAATTTCTATCAAATGGTAAATTCTTATTCCACAAGTTGGAGTCTTTGAGTCTATCAGACACTAGATTACTATGATCATTGACAACGGTGTCTTCTGTATCAAATCTATTTCATTGATCCACTGTTTCTTAGCCATTATTATACAATTTTGAAGATTACTGCAGTATAATATAGTTTTGAGATCTGGTATTGCGAGACTACTCCCTTGATATTTTTTTTCATTAATTCCCTTGATATTTTTGACTTTTTGTTCTTCCTGAAGAATTTTGTTATTTTTTTTTCTATCTCTACCAGATAATTTTTGGTATGATTGGTATGATTTTATTGGTATGGTACTAAATAACTAAATTAATTTGTGTATTATTATTATTTATTTATTCTTGATTCAGCCTACCTATTGGAAAATATATTTTTCCAAACATTTAGATCTCTATTTATTTGTGCAAAAAGTATTTTGTAATTGTGTTCATATATTTCTGGGGTTTTTCTTGGCAGGTAGACTGCTAAGTTGTTTATCAGGTATTTTAAATCTAATATCTCTTTCTATCTCTTGCTACGGGACTTTGTTGGTCACATAAAGAAATGCTGATGATTTAAGTAAGTTCATCTCATATCTTAGAACTTTGCTAAAGTTGTTCATTATTCAAACAATTTTTTAGTTGATGTTTTAGGGCAAAGCTTCTTTAAAAAGCTTTAATCCTATATGGAGTCATGTAATTGAATCATGGTCATGAAATTATGATGATTATCAATAAGTTTTTATTTGTAAACCTATTGTATATATATGTATATACCTATATACCCAGGATCATATCAAAAGAAGTTTAAGAAGCTATTTTAGAGTTCTCTAGTCATACAATTAAATTATCTTCAAAGAGTGATTGTTTTGCTTCTTCATTCTAATTCCTTTAATTTCTTTTTCCTCTCTTATTCCTATAGTTAACATTTCTAGTACTATATTGAATAATACTTACAATATTTGGCATCCTTGCTTCATCCCTAATCTTATTGGGATGGCTTCTTGCTTATTCCCATTGCAAATAAACTTTACTGATAGATATTGCATATCATTTTAAGGAATACTCCCTTTTCCTGGGTCCCTAGTATTTTTTAAATGAATGAGTATTGTATTTTGTCAAAAGATTTCCCAGAATCTATTGAGGTAATCATATGATTCTTGTTATTTTGTTATTGATAAGGCCAAGTATACTGATAGTTTTCCTAATATTCAACTATATTATCTTGGTGATACTGTTGTGGTTGTGTTGCTATTATTTTGTTCTAAAATTTTTACATCAATTTTCATTAGAGAAATTGTTGTATAATTTTTTTTCTCAGTTTTAGCTCTTCTTGGTTTAAGTATCAGTAATGTGTGTCCTAAAAGGAGTTTGGTAGAACTCCTTCCTTGCTTGTTTTTCCAAATAGTTTACATAGTATTAAATTAATTGTTATTTAAATGTTTTATAGAATTCACTCACAAATCCATTTGGCTTTGGGCACTTTACTTAAGGAAGTCATTTACGGTTTGTTAAATTTTCTTTTCTAAAACAGAGTTATTTAGGGTTGTGTTTTCTAATTTGCTAAAATCTAGGTAATTTATATTTTGAAGAATATTCTTCAGTTTCACTCAGAAAGTCAGATTTAAGGGCATATAAATGGGTCAAATATTTCCTAGTGGTGGCTTTAATTTCTTCATCAAAAGAATTTTTTTTCATTTTTTCTTTCTGTTTTTTCATTCTTTTGATTTTGTTGATTGATTCTCATGTCTCCAAGAGTCATTAGCTTCTATTTGTTCAATTCTAATTTTTAAACAATTATTTTCTTTAATTAGCACTTATTCAACTCTAAAGTCATATTGATCAAGGTACTATTATGGATTATTCACCATCATTTATAGTTCTAGATTTGAATCCACTGAGTTCATGAATTTTTCTTCTTCTTGTGACTTCTTGGTAGGATTTTCTAAGTATGTCTTCACTATCTCTCACTGATATAGAGTAGAAACATACAATCTAGGTTTATCTGGGCTGTGATATATTTATTATTCTTACATTTATTTTAATATAAGTATATGTGATATTATTTCTTTTGACTTATTCAGAAAAAAAGCTATAATTAAGGCCTGACAGTATCATTATTTTGAGTCTCTGGTTTGGTGCAAATGAAAACACATTGGTGGGGCTTCAAAAATGGAAATAAACAATTAGGTGTTATAGGCCAGAACTCTTGTACTTAAAACAAGGATTCTTACAAGGTGCTAACTAAATGGAATTAATAAGACAATGGTTATCCAGTTTAGCATGGTGATTAATAGTTCTCTAGCTTAGCATGATTGATTTAATCTTATAACAAATAATGGTTCCCTAGTGATATAATGATTGGCTTATACGCAGTATGATGAATGGATTTAACTGTAATAGAACATATAAACTAGGACAAACTCAGCCAGGGTAGGATGCAGAGATAGATTCATTCCATAGTCCACCTTTGTGGTATCTGGAGGCTGAAGCACAAATCTTGGGATTCAGAGAGAGATTCACTTCATCTCACATCACAGTAGCTGGCCTCCTACATTTCCTCCACTGAATCCAAGGCCCATCTGAAGGATCTCCAGAAAGCTAGCTGAAACCCCAGGCAAGGAAACAAGATTTTGAAAGAGACAATAAAGAATTTGGACTTTAGCACCTGGCTGTTCTTGTGGTGATTACTTGGCTGAAATGAAGGCTGCTCCAAGACTTCCAGAAAACCAACAAGAACATTACAAGAAGGAATATATTACTTTTTACAACAAAGATATTCCTATAGCCCTGAGGTAATTTGAGTGTACTATTCTTTTGAGAGCCTAAATAACCCTGCCAGAATCACCCAGCTGAAATGATCAAGTCAACCTAGAAAAGCAGATATCCTCATGCTCTGTGTTAGAGATGGGGGGGGCTATGATGTGGATGATCATCTAATTTTATCCTCGTGGTAAGCTGGTAAATTTTTAACAATTGCTTCTTAAAAAAAAAAAAGGTAAGTGGGGGCAACTCGATGGGGCAGTGGATAGAGCAACAGCCCTGAAGTTAGGAGGGCCTGAGTTCAAATTTGATCTCAGACACTTAAGTACTTCCTGTACAAATCACTTAACCCCAATTGCCTCAGGAAAAAAAAAGTTAAGTGAATGATTATAATTAATCTTCCTTATTTGCATTTTCATTTCTTCATTATTTTCTTAAGTCTAGGAAATCAATCAACAAAATGATAAAGCAAACATTTTTTTGGTAGCATTTATTGATTTCCAAGGTTCAAATGTTCACATTGAAAATATAATCATAAACTCTCTTGAACCTGTTCAAATTGAGCCTGGCATTCATGCATCTCTTATACAAAAAATTTTAACCAAAAAAAAACTGCTTATCACTTGAAGATTGATGAACAAATTAAGGTTTATGACTATATTATTAGACTGTACGAAATTACAAAAGGGACAAGAATGAACTAATATAAATTGAAGTAAGAAGAAACAAGAGAACAATTTATAAAATCTATTGATTGCAAAACCATAAAACAACTGAAAAAGTTAATAATTATGAGTAAAAGAATGACATAATGAAATATGATTCCCACCTCTAGGCAGAAAGATACAAAATGAAGCATATCTTTTTGTTTTTCATAATCTTCAAGTATTTGAAGTGCTATCATTTTTTTTTCATAATTATAACTTTTTATTGACAGAATCCATGCCTGGGTAACTTTTTATATTATCCCTTGAATTCCCTTCTGTTCCGACTTTCCCCCTCCCTCTCTCCACCCCCTTCCCCAGATGGCAAGCAGTCCTATACATGTTAAATATGTCACAGTATATCCTAGATACAATATATGTGTGCAGAACCTAACAGTTCTCTTGTTGCACAGGAAGAATTGGATTCAGAAAGTAAAAATAGTCCAGGAAGAAAAACAAAAATGCAAACAGTTTACATTCATTTCCCAGTGTTCTTTCTTTGGGTATAGCTGCTTCTGTCCATTACTGATCAATTGAAACTGAGTTAGATCTCTTTGTCAAAGAAATCCACTTCCATCAGAATACGTCCTCATACAGTATCATTGTTGAAGTATATACTGATCTCCAGGTCCTGCTCATTTCACTTAGCATCAGTCATGTATGTCATGTAAGGCTTCTTTCTGTATTCATCCTGCTGGTTATTTCTTACAGAACAATAATATTTCATAACATTCATATACCACAATTTACCCAACCATTATCCAATTGATGGGCATCCATTCATTTTCCAGTTTCTAGTCACTACAAACAGGGCTGCCACAAACATTTTGGCACATACAGGTCCCTTTCCCTTCTTTAGTATGTCTTTGGGGTATAAGCCCAGTAGTAGCACTGCTAGATCAAAGGGTATTCACAGTTTGATAACTTTTTGAGCATAGTTCCAAATTGCTTTCCAGAATGGCTGGATGTATTCACAATTCCACCAATGTGTTAGTGTCCCTGTTTTCCCACATCCCCTCCAACATTCGGCATTATCTTTCCCTGTCATTCTAGCTAATCTGACAGGTCTGTAGTGGTATCTCAGAGTTGTCTTAATGTGCATTTCTCTGATTAATAATGACTTGGAGCATCTTTTCATATGGCTAGAAATAGTTTCAATTTCTTCATCTGAGAATTGTCTGTTCATAGCCTTTGACCATTTATGAATTGGAGAATGGCTTGATTTCTTATAAATTAGAGACAATTCTCCATATAGTTTGGAAATGAGGCCTTTATCAGAACCTTTGACTGTAAAAATGTTTTCTCGTTTTGTTGCTTCCCTTCTGATCTTGTCTGCATTAGTTTTGTTTGTACAAAAACTTTTCAATTTGATATAATCAAAATTTTCTATTTTGTAATCAATAATGATCTCTAGTTCTTCTTTGGTCATAAATTTCTTCCTCTTCCACAGGTCTGAGAGGTAAACTATCCTATGCTCTTTCAATTTATTTATAATCTCATTCTTTACGGCTAGGTCATGAACCCACGTTGACCTTATCTTGGTGTACGGTATTAAGTGTGGGTCAATGCCTAGTTTCTGCCATACTAATTTCCAATTTTCCCAGCAATTTTTGTCAAATAGTGAGTTCTTATCCTAAAAACTGGGGTCTTTGGGTTTGTCAAACACCAGATTATTAAAGTTATTGGCTGTTTTGTCCTTTGAATCTAACCTATTCTATTGATCAACTAGTCTTGTTCTTAGTCAATACCAAATGGCTTTGGTAACTACTGTTTTATAATATAACTTTAGATCTGGTACAGCAAGGCCATCTTCATTGTATTTTTTTTCATTAATTCCCTTGAAATTCTTGACCTTTTGTTTTTCCATATGAACTTTGTTATTATTTTTTCTAGGTCATTAAAATAGTATTTTGGGAGTCTGATTGGTATAGCGCTAAATAAATAGATTAGTTTAGATAGTATTGTCATCTTTATTATATTTGCTCGAGGCATATCTTTTCAAAAGTCCCCAGTGTGTGGAAGGGAGAGATTTTTTTTTTTTTGAGGGAAGTGAGTTGAAGGGATGGATAGTAATAAGAAAGTAATATTGAAGAAAACAGTGACATGAAACTTTTAAAAAGGAAGGGGGAAAAGCAAAAGGGTACCAAAATCATTTTTCTAATTAAAGAAAAAAAGCAAAATATAATTCAGAAAAGGGCACACTCAGTGTATGTTTAAAATAATCATGCTAAATTTGAAATAAACCTCTTCCCCCACCAAGGTGGGGGAGGGGAGACATGGTAAATAGTAAAGGTTTAATATACAATCCTCATTTCTTCTTTTTTCCTTTTTATTAAGGAAAATTCATTTTTTGTCAAATCCATAATAATGTGTTTAGTTCTAGACAGCACATTTAGAAAGGGCATTGATTAACTGGAGGGTATATACAGAGAAAACTAAGATGCAGAAGAACCTCAAATTTGTGCCATATATGGAAAGGATGAAGAATATTACAATATCTATTTGGGAGGAAAAATATTATTTTTCAAAACAACAATATGTTTCCAATAACTCAGGGAAATACAATGCCCAAGTAAATGGAGACTATAACTTCATGATGTATTGTCTTTTAAAAATAAAAAAAAATGCATTTATTTAATTAAAAGGGGAACCAAGGTGGCATAGTAAAAGCAGGGACTCTGAGCCTGAGCTTTCCACCAAACCCTCCAAGTACTTTTAATTAAATATTTAAAAATTTCTAAGGTGTTAGAATCCATTGGGAAAAAAAGACTGTATGAAACAATTTTCCAGCCAAAGACAATTTAGAAAGTCAGCAGCAATAGTCTGTTCCATGATGGTGAGAGTAGAGAACAATTCAGCACAAGCTGCACCAGTGCAGATCAAGTCCTGGTAAATCAGGTCCCAGCACACCAGAAGAATTTCTTAGGGCCTCTGAATCAATGGCAGCACTGGCAATTTCCAGACCTCTCAGCCCCAAGATGCCAAAAATGATTTAAAAATTAGCAGGGAAGGTTTGTAGCACTAGGGGAGGGTGGAACACAGTTCAGCACAGGTCCAGTACAGTCCCAGTCCTAGCAAACCAGGAATAAGCTTTGAGAGTCACTGAATCAGCAACCACTGCTTTCAAAGGTCTTAGCACCCACATGGTAAGGGGATTGAAAAATTGGTCAGAAGTGTTGGAATCTTTACAAACTGCTAACTCATTAGAGTTGATAGATTATTGATCCGATCTTACAAGAAGATGTTTAGTTTGTAAAGATTCCAACATCTCCCCCTTTCTTTTGTTTTAGAACATAGGGTGGTCATGACCTCCCTGACTTCTCAAGGAGGTGAGAACCCCGCAAAAAAGGTGATCACGCCTTCCCTGACACCCCAGGAAGGGAGATGAAAACACCAAAGGAAATAGGAAGTCAAATCAAATTAGCGGGTTTCTGAAGAGGCTCACTTGAAACAGGTACACATAAATCCATCAATATGGGCCAGAACTTTGAAACAGATATACATGCTATACATAAATCCATCAATATGGGAGGCATTACACATAATTTACATAAGCACATAGCAAGATAACACAGGCTAGTAGTAATGTAACAAATAACATGAATCAACCTGAAAATTTATACATGTCCATAAGTCCTAGAAATAGTCCAAAAAGATTCCATTGTCCATTAGTTCATGTGTCAGGAATCCAATAGTTCCTGTAAGCTCTGAAGTACTGCAATAGTCTCATCAACAATTTTTCATCTCAAGGAATTCAATGATTCTTGGTGGTTTTTCAAGAACTAAAACAGTCTCATCTTGTGTTAGGAAATCCAGTGATTCCTGAAGATTGTAAAAGTCCTTTTAACAGTCTCATTGTCAGCCATGCTCTTTCAGTGTCAGATGCTTCTTAATTCTCCTTTGTTTTGAAGTTTTTCTCTTTTTCTATTTCATCTCAAGAAATCCAATGATTGTTGCAGGGTTTTCAAGAACTGAAAGCTGAAGATTTTAAAGTTCTTTTAACAGTCTCATTGTCAGCCATCTGATTTCTTCTCCATTTGTGGAAGTATAAGCAGATCCTCTTCCCCAAGAAGTTAACCTATCTAATTCCCTTCTATTTACCACTTTTGGGATTTCTCCTCATCATCTGGTAATTACATTGGAGCTGTTTGCACTGGATATTTCCTTGTGTTAAAAGACCTGTAACTTCCCCAACTGTAATCCTGATTGCTTTTCTGTTGGTTAATGACATCAGAGTCCTGAATTTCTAAAGTCTCTCTGGGTGTAGCCTCAGCTGCTATCATGTCCCACCTGTCTTTTGATTGATAATTTGGAGCTGGACCCTGCCTCTCATTCCTCTGAGTCAGTCTACATTTAGAGGCCCAGTGAAAGCCTCGGTTACATTTTGGACATGGGGTTTTGGGTTTTCTCTCACACTGTCTTCTCACTCTATCTCCATTTCTACATTGGACTCTTAGATGTCCAACTTTTCCACACTGAAAACATTGACGAGTTTCTCTAGAATTCCTTTGCCAAGAAGGACTTGTCTTTCCATGTTCATCATGGTTTGGGCATAATAAGCATTTGTGCCCACTGTGGCACAGCATCTTATGATCTCCTCTAAAGGAGCATCTTTGTCTAGTACCCATATAATTCTTTTGCAAACCTCATTGGCATTTTCCTTAGCCAAATGTCTAGTCATTATTTCTGTGGCAGCATTATCTCCAATGGTTCTTATTACAGCTGTTTGCAAACGTCCCACAAAATCTGCAAAGGGTTCATTGGGACCTTGCTCTATTTTTGTAAAAGCTTTACTTCCATCTTGCTGTCCAGAGAGAGAATTCCAAGCTTTTATTGCAGTCTTAGAAATTTGCTCATACACGGTTATGAGATAATAAATCTGTTCTGAACTCTCTGCATACTGACCTTCACCAGCTAGTTGGTCAAAAGCTATTTGTCCAATAGCTTCTGTTTGCCTATTGTGTTGGGCTTGAATCCTACATAATTCATGAAACTCTGAAAGCCACAATAAATTTTGTCCCAGTTCTAGACATGTCTTAGCAATGGATTTCCAGTCATTTGGGGTTAAGATTTCATAAGACAAATTATCTAGTAACATCTTCACATAAGATCATATAGCCCCATAAAGATTGCAACCCTTTTACAAATCTTTAATTTTTTCCAAATTAAAAGGAGTGTATTTTCTCTCTTTTTGACCTGAAGAGTCAAGCTTTTCAATTACAGGATATGCATTTATAAAATCAGATATATTTTCTCCTTCTTCTAATCTTGTCATATTCTGCTTTACAGGAGAAGCTGACTGTTTCTGTCTCTCTTTCTCCACCTTCTTCCTCTACCCATGAAGGGTTAATTGAGGGGGGAGGGTCATGAGATGTAGAATGGCCTACTTCCTCCTTCTGTAGAGTATCATACTCAGAATTGTACTTAACTCCATTGTTATCTGATTCTTGCTCCTTTTCACTTAGTATAGTTGGCACCTCTCCCTCCTGCACTTTCTTTTTCTTCATTCTAAGACTTAAATAATTTCTTATAGCAAATTATATTGAATTGTATGTATAAAGTATATTTTTAGAAATTGAGTTTGGATGAGAATTGTAGAATTCACCTATCTGTTCTACCACTAACTTCCACTCATTTGGATCCAAATCTTTTTCTGTAGAGAACCAAGGAGATGTGTGCTGTACAGTTTTTAAAAGATCAACAACATGCTCCCAGGTTATAATTAAACCTTGATTTTTTATAAGACTAGCAATGGTCTCAGAACATTTTCCTTGAACAGAAACAGAAGGCTGTTTTCTAAACATCTGTCCCATCTCAGCTGAAATTCTACTTTAACTCTTTTAACAAAATTTCTTTGTTGTACTCACCCTAGTTTCTGGGTTGAGGAGTCTTTTCCACTGGATTCAGGATCAGAGGCCTTTCCACTGGAATCCATTGAGGGGGTCTGTCAGCCCCACGTTGGGTGTCAAAATGTAGAGGTCTTGTTTTTCTTTAAAATAATATAGTAAGGGTACTTCTCTGGGAGAGAAGGCAGGTTTCTCAGGGGATGTTTTCTTGAGGCAGTCTTAGTATCAGTTCAGATCAATAATTACCCCAAATGCAGCCAGCTGGTAAAAATACAAATATTTATTTCTCCTTCCAAGTCTTGTCTCTTTCCTTGGGCCTGGATTCTTAGAGACCTCTCTCTCTGCTTGGTTCCAAGAGCTCTTGCTGCTTTGTCCTTTGCTTCTGCCTCTGCTTTCTTCAGCCTCCAGAGCCAGCACCAAATTGAATCTGTTTTGCCTCTGAGAGAGCCTTCTTAATCTTCAGCTGAGCTCCAACTCGTGGCTTCTTCCCACTTGACACTCTTCTCTTCATGTAATTTGGCTGAATTCTGTCTGAGAGCCTCTGTCTGTTTCTTTTATACAAGAGAGAGGAATTGTGGGATACGAGAGAGATGGATTATGGGTTTTCTCCTATAGTGCTCTCTGGCCCTAAGAGCTTCAAGGGAGGTGTGAATTCATAAAGTTACACAGTTAACTTTGTGAATCTCCCATACTTGTGAACTCCAATGAGTAAAGGTGTGAACATAAGCATTGTATCAATTAGTTCTACTTAGTACCTTGTTTCAGGTTCTGGCCCAAAACATCTTCTTGTAAGATCGGATCAATAACCTATCTACTCTAATGAGTTAGCAGTGTGTAAAGATTCTAACAAGAAGGAGATTACAACACTGATGCAGGGTTCTATTAATTTGACCATTCTCAAATTTAAAAAGTAGTTCTGACCCACCGTCCCAGGGTGAGAAGTACTTAGCAAACTGGAGTTTGTAGCCATAGTAGGGATTCATTTCACAGTGTTTGTGGCTATTCAAAGACTACAGCACAGGCCAAGAGTGTAGTAAACCCACCTCTCCTTTAATCATATTACCTTGAAAAAAATGGGGGAAAAAAGCTCTACTTTAATGAAATGAAAGTCAAATAATAGACTAAGAAAATGAGCAAACCACAGGAAAAGATTCAGACCATAGAAAGTTACTATGATGATAAGAAAGATCAAACACACACTCACAAGAAGATAAGACAAATCTCCAATATCCAAAGTCTCTAAGAGAAATAAAGATTGATTTCAGACAATGAAGAGCTCAAACTAAATTGTGACAATCAAATAAGAGAGATAGAGGAAAAATTGGGAAGAGAAATGAGAATGATGCAAAACGGTATACAAAAAAACAAACAAAAAAAAATGAGGAGAAAAATGACTTGGAAAGCAAAATTGCCCATATGGAAAAGTAAGTACAAAAGCTCACTGAAGAAAACTATTCCTTAGCAAATGAAAACTAATAACTTTATGAGAAATCAAGATATAATAAAACAAAACCAGGAAGGTGACTGTGCAATATGTCAGTGGAACTGACCTAGAAAATAGATCCAGGAGGCATAATTTTAAAATTATTGGTCTAGCTCAAAGCCTGGACTTCATCTCTCTTTCTTTTTTTTTTTTCTTTTTTCTTTCTTTCTTTCTTTTTTTTTCTTTTTTCTTTCTTTCTTCTTTCTTTCTTCTTTCTTTTCTTTTCTTTTCTTTTCTTTCTCTTTTCTTTCTTTTCTTTTCTTTTCTTTCTTTGTTTCTTTTCTTTTCTTTTCTTTTCTTTTCTTTTCTTTTCTTTTCTTTTCTTTTCTTTTCTTTCTTCCTTCCTTCCTTCCTTCCTTCTTTCCTTCCTTCCTTTTCTTTTCTTTCCTTTCCTTTTCTTTTCTTTCCTTTTCTTTTCTTTCTCTTTTTTCTTTCCTTTCCTTTTCTTTCTCTTTTTTCTTTCCTTTCCTTTTCTTTCTCTTTTTTCTTTCCTTTCCTTTTCTTTCTCTTTTTTCTTTTCTTTTCTTTCTCTTTTTTCTTTTTTTCTTCATTCTAAGGCAATTAGGGTTAAATGACTTGCCCAAGGTCACACAGCTAGGAAATGTTAAGTGCCTCAGACCAGATTTGAACTTAGATTGTCCTCACTTCAGGGCTCATGCTCTATCCACCGGACCACCTAGTTGCCCCATGGACTTCATCTTTCAAAAATTTGTCAAGGAAAACTGTCCTGATATTCTAGAACCAGAGGGTAAAATAGAAATTTAAAGACTCTACCAATCACCTCCTGAAATAGATCCCAAAATGAAAGCTCCAGGAATATTATGGCCAGATTCCAGAATTCCCAAGTCAAGGAAAAAAGCATCCTGAATGACACAATGTGAGTATTGTGTATCCACACTCAAGATAACACAAAATTTAATGGCTTCAATATTATAGGACCAGAGTGTAAAGTACGGGCTAGTTCCCTGGAAGCCTCAGAGTCAGTCAGATTCAGGATGAATTAAAGTCCTTGGTCCTTAGGGGGAGAAGTGAAGGAAGCAGGCAAGCAGAATTCTCAATTCTAGAGTCTGGAGTCACCACCTTCTCTCCTCCTGATCCTGCTGCCAAGCCCTTCTTCCCCCGCCCTCCAATCCTTGCCTAACATTATCTTAACACCAAACATTCAGCAAGCACCAATAGTGAGAAGAGCCATTTATCCAAATATATGCTAATAGAGTCATTGCCTCACATCGAATAGGTAATTAGCTTTAAGTGCTCAGTTGTCTGATTCAAGCATACCTTTTTGGAGTTTCAGCCTTCTACACCAGAGGACTTGGAATATGATGTTCTACAGAGTAAAGAAGCTGTGCTTACAACCAAGAATCAGCTACCCAACAAAACTAAATATAATACTTCAGGGGAAAAATTATATTCAAGGAAATAGGAGATTTTCAAGCATTCTTTATAAAAAGACTGGAATTGAATAAAAAACACAAGACTGAAGAGAAGCATAAAAAGGTAATCAGGAAAGGGAAATGATAAGAGACTTATTAAGGTTTATCTCTTTATGCTCCTACATTAGGACAGTTAGGAGTATATATAAACAGAGGGCACAAGTGTGAGTTAAATATGAAAGGATAATATCTGAAAAATAATAAAATTAAGGAGTGAGAATTATACGGGGAGAAAGGAAAAGGGAGAGGTAGAACAGCATGAGTTATATGCCATTGGAGGGGAAGGGGGGGAAAGTGAGAGTGAATGAGTGAACTTTGGCTTAAAGTTCAGAATTGGCTTAAAGAAGAAATAAAATAAACACTCAACTGGACAGAGAAATCTATCTTACTACAAAAAAAAGTAAGCGGGAAAGAAGATATAAGAAAGGGAGGGGTAACAGAAGGGAGGAAATATTGGGAAGGGATAGTCAAAAGCAAAACTCTTTTTGAAGAGAGACAAAGGGAAGAGAGAATCAAATAAATGATAGAAAGACAATCAGTAATAGTAATTGTGAAAAAATTTTAAAACAAGTTTCTCTGATAAAGGCTTTATTTCTCAAACATATAGGGAACTGAGTCAGATTTATAAAAAATAAAAGCCATTCTCCAATTGATAATTAAAAGATATGAAGTTACCAAATGAAGTAATCAAAGCTACTTATACTCATATAAAAATGTTGTAAGTCACTATTGACTGGAGAAATACAAATTAAAATAATTCTTAGGTATTACCTCATATATATTTAATTGGTTAATAGAACAAGAAAGGAAAATGATAAATGTTGAGGAGGATGTAGGAAACTGAGACATAAATGTATTGTTAGTAGAATTGTGAACTGATTCAACCTGTTGCAGAGCAATTTCAAACTATGCCCAAAGCACTAAAAACCACACATACCTAGTAATACAACTAAGTATGTATCCCAAAGGAGATAGAAAGGAAAAGAAATGATATGTAAAACAAAATAATTATAGGATTCCCATCAATTGGGAAATGACTAAACAAATTTTGGCATTTGATTATGATGAAATACTATTTTGCTATTAGAAATGATGAGCAGGATGGTTTCAGAAAAATCTGGAAAAGCCAAGTCAAATGCACTAAGCACAAAGTAACAACAATATTGTGAGACGATCAGCTGTGAATGACTTGCTATTCTCAGCAGATCAATGATTTAAGGCAACTCTGAAGGACTTATGATGAAAAATGCTAACCACGCCTAGAGAAAGAACTGATTGTGTCTGAATACAATCGGAAGCACACTTATTTTTTACTCAAAAAATATTTGAAGCAATCTTTCACCTACAATTGAAAAAAAGATGAAGCTGTAATATACATATAAATGTGGAGGGAAGTGGTATATCATGGTATCTCTGTCATGTATCTCTAGTTAGTGTGCCTTTTGAATCATACGGTAGAGTCTCCACAAATTAAAAAAACATAGGCTTAAAAAATAAAGATTAAATATAATTAAATAATAAAATCAATTAAAGATTAAAAATAGACATTCCCCTGGAACAATGAAACAAGATTGAAATATTTGAACAGTTATTAAAGCCTAGAAACCAAAAAAATAGATACTGAAAAACTTAAATCCAGAGATCTAAATCTTATAATTCTAAAATGTAGACAGGGCTGAAAATATATAACAAATACCATTTCAAAAAACTACAAGTATAGATATGTTAGTAAATGAAATTATATTCTTATCCATCTTTACTTCTTGTAAATCGTTTTTTTTTTTTTTGTTCGCTGCTACACATCATTTTTACTTTATTCTTTTTTTTTTTATTTCTTTCATACTTCCCACCCCCAAGCAAGCTATAGTTGAGAAAGGATATATTTATATGTACATATTTAAATATATATATTCACATACCTACACACAGACACAGGCACACACATACACACAGACACACACACACACACACACACACACACACACACGGCAGTACATACACACACATATCTTTCCTATCCCTGTTGATCTTTTACTTTCTGTTCCTAACTTGCCTTGCTATTACTTAACCACCCCCTACTCATGAATTCCTCTCTTGTCTTCTTCCACTTTGCTTTCCAGTCCACCCATCTCTCCTTCCTTATTTCTTTATAGATTTTGGAGAGTGCTATACCCTTCATAGTTTATATGTAATGTTGTCTATTTAACCCATTTCTGATGTGAATAAATTTTAAATAAATAAACTATAAAAAATAAATGAATAAACTATGACAAACCTCCTCCCCCTCTAATGCCTCTGTATTGATTCTTCCTCTCCACCTCATTTGTATAATACAGTTACTATTTTTTACCTTCATTGTGCCTTGAACTTTCTTTTTAGCGTCCCTATTCTTTTTTCTTTTTTTTTACTCTTTTTTATTTTTTTTATTATAACTTTATATTGACTGAACATAGGCCTGGTTAATTTTTTACAACATTATACCTTGCACTCACTTCTGTTCCCACTTTTCCCTTCCCTTCTTCCACCCCATCTCCTTAATAACATAACATTAAATATGTTATATTAAATCCTAGATACAATATATGTGTGCAGAACTGACCAGTTTCCTTATTGCACAGGAAGAATTGGATTTAGAAGGTAAAAATAATCTGGGAAGAAAAACAAAAATGCAAACAATTCACACTTATTTCCCAGTGTATTTCTCTGGGTGTAGCTGCTTTTGTCCATCATTGGTCAAATGGCATGGAATTAGATCTTCTCTTTGTTGAAGATATCCACTTCCATCAGAATACATCCTCATACAGTATTGTAATTGAAGTATATAGTGATCTCCTGGTTCTGCTCATTTCACTCAGCATCAGTGCATGTAAGCCTCTCTAAGCCTCTCTGTATTCATCCTGCTGGTCATTTCTTACAGAACAATAATATTCCATAACATTCATATATCACAATTTACCTAAGCATTCTCCAATTGATGGGCATCCATTCCTTTTCCAGTTTCTAGCCACTACAAAAAGGGCTGCCGCAAACATTTTGGCATATACAGGTCCCTTTCCCTTCCTTAGCATTTCTTTGGGGTATAAGCCCAGTAGTAGCACTGCTGGACCAAAGGGTATGCACAGTTTGATAATTTTTTGGGCATAATTTCAGATTGCTCTCCAGAATGATTGGATTCGTTCACAACTCCACCAACAATGCATCAATGTCACAGTTTTCCCACATCCCCTCCAACATTTATTTTTTATTTTTTTCCTGTCATCTTAGCCAATGTGACAGGTGTGTAGTGGTATCTCAGAGTTGTCTTAATTTGCATTTCTCTGATCTACAGTTATTTGGAACACTTTCATATGAGTGGAAATAGTTTCTGAAAATTGTCTGTTCATATTCTATGACCAAAATTTATCAATTGAAGAATGGCTGGATTTCTTATAAATTAGAGTCAATACTCCATATATTTTGTAAATGAGGCCTTTATCAGAATCTTTAACTGCAAAAATATTTTCCCAGTTTGTTGCATCCTTTCTAATTTTGTTTGCATTAGTTTTGTTTCTACAAAGGTTTTTAATTTGATGTAATCAAAATTTTCTATTTTGTGATCAATAATTTCTAGTTCTTCTTTATTCACAAACTCCTTCCTTCTCCACAAGTCTGAGAGGTGAACTATCCTATGTTCCTCTAATTTATTTATAATCTCGTTCTTTATGCCTAGATCATGGACCCATTTTGATCTTATCTTGGTATATGGTGTTATGTGTGGGTCCATGCCTAATTTGTGCCATACTAATTTCCTGTTTTCCCAGCAGTTTTTGTCAAATAGTGAATTCTTATCCCAAAAGTTAGGATCTTGGGGTTTGTCAAACACCAGATTGCTATAATTGACTATTTTGTCTTGTGAACCTAACTATTCTATCAATCAACTAATCTATTTTTTAGCCAATACCAATTGGTTTTGGTGACTGCTGCTGTATAATATAATTTTAGATCAAGTACAGCTAGGCCACCTTCATTTGATTTTTTTTTCATTAATTCCCTTGAAATTCTCGACCTTTTGCTTTTCCATATGAATTTTGTTGTTATTTTTTACAGATCATTAAAATATTTTCTTGGGAGTCTGATTGGTATAGCACTAAATAAATAGATTACTTCAGGGAGTGTTGTCATCTTTATTATATTCGCTCACCCTATCCAAGAGCACTTAATATTTTTCCAGTTATTTATATCTGACTTACTTTGTGTGGAAAGTGTTTGGTAATTTTGCTCATATAATTCCTGACTTTCCTTTGGTAGATAGATTCCCAAATATTTTATGCTATTGACAGTTATTTTGAGTGGAATTCCTTTTTGTATCGCATGCTGTTGCATTTTGTTGGTGATGTATAAAAATGCTGAGGATTTATGTGGATTTATTTTGTATCCTGCAACTTTGCTAAAGTTGGATATTATTTCTAATAGCTTTTTACTAGAATCTCTGGAGTTCTCTAAGTATATAATCATGTCATCTGCAAAGTGTGATAATTTGGTTTCCTCATTACCTACTCGAATTCCTTTAATCTCTTTCTCAACTCTTATTGCCGAGGCTAGCATTTCTAATACAATATTGAATAATGATGGTGATAGTGGGCAACCTTGTTTCACTCCTGATCTTACTGGGAAAGGTTCCAGTTTATCCTTATTGCATATGATGCTTACTGATGGTTTTAAATAGTTGCTCCTGACTAGTTTAAGGAAAAGTCCATTTATTCCTATACTCTCAAGTGTTTTTTTTAGGAATGGATTTTGGATTTTATCAAATGCTTTTTCTGCCTCTATTGAGATGATCATATGGTTTTTGTTAATTTGGTTATTGATATAGTCAATTATGCTAATAGTTTTCCTAATACTGAACCAGCCCTGCATTCCTGGTATAAATCCTACTTGGTCAGTGTATTATCCTGAGGATGATTTTCTGAAATCTTTTTGCTAACATTTTATTTAAGATTTTAGCATCAATATTCATTAGGGAGATATAATTTTCTTTCTGTTTTCAACTTACTTGGTTTAGGTATCAATACCATGTCTGTGTCATAAAAGGAATTTGGTAGGACTCCTTCAATGCCTATTTTTTCAAATAGTTTCTATAGTATTGGAGTTAATTGTTCTTTAAATGTTAGGTAGAATTCACATTTAAATCCATCTGGTCCTGGGGATTTTTTCTTAGGGAGTTGATTAATAGCTTGTTCTATTTCTTTTTCTAAAATGGGACTGTTTAGTCTATTCACTTCTTCCTTTGCTAATCTGGGCAAACTATATTTCTGAATTTTCCATTTCATTTAAATTATCGAATTTATTGCCATAAAGTTGGGCAAAGTAACTCCTAATTATTGTTCTCATTTCCTCTTCATGAATGGCGAGTTCTCCCTTTTCATTTTTAAGACTAACAATTTGATTTTCCTCTTTTCTTTTTTTAATCACATTTACTAAGGGTTTCTCTATTTTGTTGGTTTTTTCATAGAACCAACTCTTAGTTTTATTAATTAATTCAATAGTTTTTTTTTTTTTACTTTCAGTTTTATTGATCTCTCCTTTTATTTTTAGAATTTCAAGTTTAGTGTTTGACTGGGGGTTTTTAATTTGTTCCTTTTCTAGCATTTTTTGTTGCAAGCCCAATTCATTGATCTTCTCTTTCTCTATTTTATGCAGTAGGCCTCTAGAGATATGAAATTTCCCCTTATTACCACTTTGGCGGCATCCCAGGCATTTTGGTATGACGTCTTATTATTGTCATTTTCTTGGGTGAAGTTATGTCTATGTCATATGTCTATGATTTGCTGTTTCACCCAATCATTCTTTAGTGTGAGATTATTTAGTTTCCAATTATTTTTTGGTCTACTTTCTCCTAGCTTTTTGTTGAATGTAATTTTCATTGCATCCTGGTCTGAAAAGGATGTATTTACTATTTCTGCCTTACTGCATTTGAGTTTGAGGTTTTTATGTCCTAATATATGATCAATTTTTGTATAGGTTTTGTGAACTACTGAGAAGAAAGTGTACTCCTTTCTGTCTCCATTTAGTTTTCTCCAGAGATCTATCACATCTAATTTTTCTAGTATTCTATTTACCTCTTTGACTTCTTATTTATTTTGTGGTTTGACTTATCTAATTCTGAGAGTACAAGGTTGAGATCTCCCACTATTATAGTTTTGCTGACTATTTCTTGTTACAGCTCTCTTAATATCTCTTTTAAGAATTTAGATGCTATACCACTTGGTGCATATATGTTTAATATTGATATTGCTTCACTATCTATGCTACCCCTTAGCAAGATATAGTGTCCTTCCTTATTTCCTTTAATTAGATATTTTTTGCTTTTGCTTGATCTGAGATGAGGATGGCTACCCCTGCTTTTTTGACTTCACCTGAAGCATAGTAGATTCTGCTCCAACCTTTTACCTTTACTCTGTATGTAACTCCCTGCTTCAGGTGTGTTTCCTGTAAACAACATATTGTAGGATTCTGGCTTTTAATCCATTCTGCTAACTGCTTCCTTTTTTATGGGGGAGTTTACCCAATTAACATTTATAGTTGAAGTTCCCAATTCTGTATTACTTGCCTTCTTGTTAACCTCTGTTCATGCTTTTCTCCCTTCCTTCTCCCTTACCCCCTCCCCAGTATTAAACTTGTGAGCACCACTTGCTTCTCACAGCCTTCCCTTTTTAGTATCCCTCCCCTCCACCTTAAAGTTCCTCTCCCTATCTTACCCCTTTCCCTCACAATTTCTATATTCCTTTCCTCTTAGCTTACTCCTTCCTTTTTCACTTTTCCCCTCCTCTGAGATAGGAGAAGTTTCACCATAAATCGAATATGTCTAAGATTTTTCTCTTTAAGCCAATTCTGATGGCAGTAAGATACACACTATGTTCATCCCCCTCCATTCTTTCTCTCAGATATAATAGTTTTCCTTTGCCTCTTTGTGAAATGTAGTACCCCCACTTTACCCTTTCCTGGGTACAATTTCCTTTCCACCTCTAGTTTCTAGAACATGGTATAGATGTATTATTTATATATCTTTATAGCAGAAATATAGTTCCCAAGATTTCCTTTTACCTTTTTAGGTTTCTCTTGAGTTCTATATTTGTAGATCAAACTTTTTGTTTAGTTCTGATTTTTTCATCAGAAATAGATGAAATTCACTTATTTCATTGAATGTTCATCTTCTTCCCTGGAAAAAGATTATCATTTTGGCTGGGTAAGTTATTTTTGGTTGCATACCAAGTTCCTTAGCCTTTTGGTTTATCAGATTCCAGGCCCTTTGATCCTTTAATGTGGACACTGCTAGATCCTGGGTAATCCTTATTGTGGCTCCTCTATATTTGAATCATTTTTTTCTAGCAGCTAACAGTATTTTTTCCTTTGTCTGATAGTTCTAGAACTTGGCCACTATATTTCTTGATAGGTGATCAATGAATTCTTTCAATTTCTATATTATCCTCTGTTTCAATAACTTCTGGACAGTTTTCTTTGATAATTTACTGGAAAATAGTGTCCAAGCTCTTTTTTTCATCTTATTTTTCAGGGAGTCCAATAATTGTCAGATTGTCTCTTCTAGATCTATTTTCCAGGTCTGTTGTTTTTTCAAGAAGGTATTTGACCTTTTTTCCATTGTTTCATTTTTTTGGTTTTGCTTGACTGATTCTTTTTGTCTTCTTGAGTCATTCAGTTCCATTTGTTTGATTCTTATTTTCAATAAATTATTTTCTTCACTCACTTTTTTATATCTTTTTCTAATTGTCCAATTGAGTTTTTAAGTGAGTTGTTTTGTTCTATGGAAATTTTTTTCCATTTTGCCAATTTTACTTTTTAGAGAGATATTTTCTTTTTCCAACTTACTAATCCTATTTTTCAAGGATTTGATTTCTTTATTGACTCTATCTTTAAATGAGTGGGATGACTTTCCCATACTCTCTTGTCTTTCCTTTTCCCATTTTTCTTCTAGCTCTCTTGTGAAAGCCTTTTTAATTTCTTCTATGAGAGTCTTGTATGTTAGATCATATCCTCCTTTGGGGATTTATCTGGAGACAGTCTGTTTTTAGTCTCCTCAGAGTTTAAAGTCTGCATTCTATCCATATAGAAGCTATCAATAGTTAGAGTCCGTTTAAATTTTTTGCTCATTTTGTCAGAGAAGAATCAAAGAAGACAAACTAGCCCCCAAAAAAACTTCCTTTTTTGGGAGGGAGGCTAGATGGTATTACTGAGCTTCCTCTACATACTGCAAGGGGGGTTGGGAGGAGGGAGGCAGCAGTGACGCACTAGCAGGACAGCAATGGCTGCACTGTGTCTGTGCTCTGAGACTCTGACAGGGTGCTGAAACACTGTGGGTGGGTGTGGTCAGGTCCCAAGAGACCCTAACTTTTCAGGATTATAGTCTTTACCCCCTGTGTTTTTAGCTTCTCTCCTTGTCTACTGGCTTGCTGTCAGGGCAAAGTAGCCCATACTGTAGTAAAACTCTCCCTGCAAAAAGGCTGAGATCACACCCACCCCCTCCAGTCTGTTCAGTGTGAGCTGCCTGTTGTTGTTTTTTTTTTTCAGTTAAGCACTTATTTCAAGGCTTGTCATGAAATAAATTCTGAGAGCAAAGACAGAGATTAAGTAGATGTGTGTGTCCTCTCTGTCATCTTGGCCTGAAGTCCCTGAGCTACTTCTTGATGTCAACCTTAAACATATGCTACATATATCCCATGTAAAAAAATAAACAATTTGTCCATATTGATCTTTGATATTGGTTCTATATGTTAAATTTTCTATTAAGTTTGGGTTTGGTTGAAAATCTGCAAATTTATTGAATATCCATTTTTTCTCATTCAGTGTTACAGATAATTTTGCTCCATATGATATTTTTGGCCACAAGCCTAATTCTTTTGATTGTCTATAGATATGATTTCAGGGCCTGTGGTCTTTTATTTTGACTGCTGATAAATGCTGTACAATTCTAATTGTAGCTCCAACATATTTGAATTATTTTTTCCTTGTTTCTTAAAAAATTTTTCTTTTCAATTTGGGGGTTTCAAAATTTGGTATTGTGTTCCTATATGTTTTCCATAAAGGATTTCATTAAGGTGATAGTCAAGGAATTTTTCTATTTCTACTTTCCCCTCCTCTTCTATCAACTCCAAATTCTTATATTATTTCTTGTACTATTGTGTCAAAGTTCTTTTTTTTTTTGTTCATAATTTTCAGGTAGTCCAATTATTCAGAGAAGAATCAAAGAGGACAGACTAGCCCCCCCAAAAAATATTTTCTCTCCTTTATCTGTCTTCCAGTTTTATCATTTTTCTTATAAGATGTTTCACATTCTATTCTATTTTTTCATTCTCTATAATGTTTTGTTATTTCTTGGTCTCTCATAGCTTCATTGACTTCCTTTTTTAATTTTTAAATTTTCAATTCTAATTTTCTTAGGGTAATTTTCATCTTTGAGATTTTATTTCCTCTTATAGTTGATTAACTTTTATTTCATAATCTTGTTTTTCTTGGATGGTTTTTATGTTTTTATTTTTTTTTCAGTTTTTCCTCTTCTCTTGTTTGATTTTTAAATCCTTTTTTTTTGAGTTTATAAATTCTCTCTAGGCAAGGAGTCATTTCACATTACTCTTTAAGGTAGAAGCTATTTTTACTTTAGTGAAGTAATTTATCTCTTCAGAAGATCTTCTCTGGTCCTCCCTGTTCACATAATATGTTTCTGTGGTAAAGGGGATAGTGTCTCTGGCTTTACTTCAGCTCTTTCCTCTGATCAAGATCCAAAACAGAGAGTTCTTCCCTCCAGCAAGCACCTGAAGCCATCAGCATCCATAGGTTGTGCTAGTTCTGTCTTGCCCAGGGTCCCCTGTTCTACATCTGGGTCTGATGTTCTTAATTAGCAGAATTTTCTCAGTCTTCCTGGACTCAGACCTAACTCCACAAAAGCCCAGGAGATAAAAGTCTCTGTGGTTCCTGCTGAGTTTCCAGCCACATCCAGCTAATTCCAGGGCTCACTTAGTGTTTTTGCTGAGCTATCCTGGAGGTATTTCCACTTTCACGTGGGTTAATTTCTGCCCTGGGTATTTCTTCAGATTTTCAGTCTTTCTTCACATCTTCTCAGGTTATATCAAGAGGACCCCTGTTCTGCCCAAGACTTCTTGATTTTTCACCTGTTTATGTTTGCCCTGAGGCACAAATTTGAAATTGGGAGAGATAGAAATTTACTAACCTATTCCATCATCTTCCCAGAGTCTTCGCCAATCCCTTAAAATTATGTTAATAAATCTTTTATTATTTCTATTATGAAACTGTTGAGGAAAAAATTATAATCCTCAAAAGTTTATTAAAATTTGAGTTATTTTTATTGTGCCTAAAACATTTGTCTTCAACCATTTCAATAGATCACTCTGACGGTACATAAAAACAATTTCATGGATTCAAATTAGAATTACTTAAGACAACTGCATAGTACAGTGGATAGAATGTTAAACTTAAAGTCAGGATTTTAAATCAATAGAAATCATGGTTCAGGTTTTTACTAGCTATGTAACCCTGAGCAAACCCTTTAACCTTTTTTTTTTTTTGCCTCCGTTTCCTCATTAGTAAAATGGTATTGATAATGACATTTACTTCTTAGGGTTGTTGTCAGAATAAAATGAAACATTTGTAAAGAGCTCTGTAAACTTTAAAGTGCTGCACATCTAAGAGAAAGATAGCAATTTTATTTGTTTTCTTAGGAATTAGTTGGAAAGATACACTTTTATACTGACTTCATAATGGTCTGTATGAGACTTTTATTTTTACATTTTGAATTTTGGCTTAACTTCCTATTTCTCAGAAATCATTTTCCATAGCTCTTGTCTCCACTATTTTTGTAAATACCTTATTCAAGAGCAATTAAGGAAGAGTTCATTTTAAATATTGATAAATCCTCCATTCTGGGTCACTTTTCCTCCTTGTCTGTGTCTGTCAGCAAAATCTCTAAAAATATGAAAACTTTACCCTTAACAAGGGAAATTTTATGACTTAGCTTTGGGAGCAGTGTTCAAAAACTGTCAGAGTACATTCCAGGTTATATACTGATGGAATCCATTGAACTCAACTGTTACCAGAAATCTTGACTCTAGATTGAAACAGAACTATTAGAGCTAATGGTCTAGGTGACAATGACCACTGTTAAAAAGGTTGCCTGAATACACTCGAAATAAAATTCCTTTTTTTGTATCCATCAATTGTTCAACTTATTTTTGTACCTATTCACATAGCCTATTTTATCAGACTAAAACAATATGCAATGCACAAAAAAATGATTTAAACAACTACTTACCACTATATTTGATGATACGAATGGTTGAATCTCCCTCACCAAACTTGGTAAGAGGAGTCAGACGAACTTCATAGGACTCTGGCTTTATCAATTCAGTCAGATTATAGGTAATGAGTTCTCCTTTTTGTATGTTCCCACTTATTTTAATCTCCTGCTCCCACCAGCGTTGCTGTCCAGCCTGAAATCAAAAGGAATGATGTAATGCCATAAGTTCCTTCTATCATAGTGTTTTCTTAACACTTCTACTAAAGTAGAAGAAAAAGGAAATAACTAAGCAATTTTTTTTTACCATAATAGGCAACTTGTTACATGTATAAGTCATATAAAAGCTAATTTACTTTTAAAAGTAAATTGCAAGACATCTTGCAGATATTTTGATGGTTAATTAAATGATGGTAGAAATTTTAAAAACCTTCAAAACTGATTCTTTTTATAAAAGGAAATAATTTTTCTTTTTAAAAAATATTATCTGAGGCTATATTTACTGTTTTATTTTCCCCAGTTAGATGTAAAAACGATTTTAACATTAGTTTTTAAAATTTTGAGTTCCAAATTCTCTTCCTTCCTTCCTCCCCACAGCCCTCCATAAGAAAGCAAGCAATTTAATAAAGGTTATACATGTGTAGACATGCTATTAATATTTTCCAACAAAATACTCACAGCAATGAAGATGTACAATGAATATGTACAATGAATGTACAAGACATTGCCTTATATTCTTTTAACTTTTCAACCTGAATAGCCTATAGTGATTGGGAGCCCGATATATCAGTCATACTTAGAAAGACAGTAGTGCTAAGTGGGGTAAAAAAATCAAAAGCTTATAATTCACATACTTTGCTCTTTGTTTTTATCATGAAAATAAATTAGATAGAAATAATTTTTCTAGCTTTCAGAATCACCGTTCAGGATTTTTTTAATCTTTTGTTACTTTTTCCCCATTGATGGTCATTTAAACCAGTTTTTATAACAGAAAATTTAACTGTGATTTAGAATTGGGGAGATACAAGAAGAGAGAATGGTATGTTGCAAATTTTTCCTGATTCTTTCATCCTCTTGGGAAAGCTTACATCTTTACAAATTATATTAAAAACATTTGGCTGGGGGGGGGGGGGCTAATGGTGAAAGTACAATAATAAAAAGAATGAAACAAGTTGAAAATGAAGTAAAATCAGTGAAACAAACATTATATGTTAAATTCTCTATGCACAAATAATTTGCATTATTTAAACAATCCCTCCCCAGTCTCCAAGAATATAATCACCACAATAATCATATGTTACCACCTATTTCTCAGACCATAAGGCTTTCTAAACTTTAGGATTTTAGGTCCCATACCCAATGGGAACTATGTCAATCAGAAGTTCTTATCAAGTAAATTAGAGATCCCTCCCTCAGAAATTATAGCGACTGTGCTTCTGTCAACTCAGAGACCAAGAATCATGTGCCTTATTCATATACAAGGTATTGTGGAGGCAAGAATAGAAGAATGTCATATAACTCCCTATAGTTAAGGCATCTCTAAAACTGAACAACCTCTTTTTAGAAACTATCTTCAATTTCATCCAAAATAAGAAGACATGTACTTTGAATTGCTCTCAATCTTTAAACCACTTCTACCTTATCCTTACTAGTATGCAAGCACTTTTGTTATGGACAAGACAATGAAAACATTTCAAAGTGAGGTTAAAATGAAAAACAGATTCATAATCCTACACTTTCTTCTATGTCATATAAGTTTAACAAATTTAGTTAAGTGAAGTCATAATCTTATACACACCCCAAGGAAAAAAACCTATATAAACAGACGCTCTATAAGTAAATCAAATTATAGACTAAACAGACAGTTCTCAATAGATTTAGGAGAAAATTATAAGAGAAATTCTTGTTTACACAGTCAAACAGGGGAGGTAACAACTAAATTACTTTAGGGAACTCAAATTCTCCTTTTATCAAAAAAGGTCAAGAGCTTTTCTCCTAAGAGTCAGATTTTGGTCAGATATGGTTAATATTAACAAAAGACAGATTTTTAGCTAGCCAGAAGCTGCAGAAGGAATGTCTCTGAGCTCTAAATAATGAAATGTAATAAAAGGAAATAAGAAGCTGGTTTTTATATTACAGAGGTCTACCATGCCTCTCTTTTACCATAAGGCACAAATATGTCATCACTAGTATTTGGGCACACACAACTTTAGGTAAACATAAACACCAGGAAATGTTAAAGCAAGAATAATATACAATAATCATACTCAATACTAATTTCCATAAAATCTATTTTATCTAGTTTGTTACTTGTACACAAGTACCATTTAATCAGTTTGTTTCTTCAAGGATTTTAATTGTCCCTGGAAATATTTTTCCTTATAAATTTTAGAATAGGTGTTATTCCCAGGGCAGTTCTGGAGAGACATTCTTCCTAGTACATTCATTTCCCTTCTTAGTTCCAAATTACTTCCCATAGTCCTTAGATATTCCTTAGATAGATAGCAGGTTTTTACCTTCTAGTGAATGCAATTTAGTAAATTCTCTTAAATTTGATTTTTCAATTAATCTTATTAACAAAAATATAAATATATTAACACAAAAACCCATAATTCACACTGAAAATTCAGAAATTGTAGTTTTTGCATAATAATTTTTTCTATTATCTAATATACATAATGCAACTTAAGGAAGAATCTTTAAAAGTATCCATGAGGACATAACTTCCAAAATAAGTCTTTCTATCACTTAATATTTTAAAATAAAAACTTCAAAATAAGACAAAAATAAGCACAATTTAATTTTCCCATTATTAATACAATTTTTATGTAAAATCCTCAATATAATTTTGAGAAGTTATGACTAAAATATAATCAAAGTTTGTAAATCCCTCCTGCAAAAAGAAGAAAAGGATTTAAAAAAATTCATCTATGTATATATTATATCTAACCTGAAAGAGGTTGAGTACTTTTTTCCTATCTTTTCAGTCTTCTTAAGAACTTTTAGGATCAAAAAGAAAAATATTTTTAAAAACATAGAGGAAAACATTTGTACTTTTTTTTTTTATCATTGCTCTTAATAGATACATTGAAAAGTCAATCATATAAGCACATCTTTGCATACATATTCATATATATGTGTATATCTGTGCATGTATACAGATATATATGCACACATTGCATGTGTATATATATTTATGTGTGTGTGTGTATATATACATTCTCAGTTCTCAGTGAAAAGAAATTTTATCTAATCTAAAAGCAATAGCTTTTATCAAAATGAAATTTATTATTGAATTAAAATGTAAAACTTTTATATAAAATTTGAAGCTTAATGCTTTTATATCTTTATTACAACATATCTTTGTCCTAACCTCTTTTTTGAGGAAACATACACAGATACAGAGACAGAGAGACAGAGAGAGAGAGAGACAGAGAAAGAAATAAATGGACAGATTAGATTAGAAAGTTAAAATGAATATTGACCACAAACTCAGACTAGTAAAATTCAAAACATCAGTCTTTCATGTTTTCATCCTATTACAATAACTGCCCTTAATACTAATTAACCCATTCTGTGTCATTTAATTAGTTTGTTTCAGCTTAACTTTTAATTGTCCCTTATGGCTGACCAATTATTGGAAATATTTCTCCTCAAAAATTATAGAATTGAACATGTTCTCTAGTGAGGTATTCTTCCTCAAAGATGTTTGACTAGTGCAACAACAAGATTTATTGTATGTAAAATTATTTTTACAATTCATCTGCCCTGATAATAGAAATTTGCTATGATAGGAAGGAGTAAGTGACAATATCAAGATTGTTCCTTCAAGAGCACAGACCAGACTGACATAAGTATAGGACAATAAACATGACTCACTGTACAGGGCTGAAACTCTGGAAAGATGTACTTGAATCAGACAGCAAAGCACTTAAGGCTAATTACCTATTCTCTGGTGTTCTCTTCTTTAAAATATAATGGTTCTCTGGGGGAGAGCAGGTTTCTTGGGGAGGTTTTCTGGAGGCAGCCTTATTTTCAGTTGAAAGTAATAATCACTTCAAATGCAGCCAGCTGATAAAATCAAACGTTTATTTTCTCCTTCCAAAATAGCCCGATTAGTTTTTCTTAGAGGCCTATCTTTCTGCTTGGTTCCAAGAGCTCTTGCCCCTAATCTTTTGCCTCTGCCAGCTTCGGCTTTTCTTCTTCCAAAAGTATCCAGCCAGCACCAAGGTGAAAATTGGAATGAATTTGTCTTGCCTCTGAAAGAGGGCTTCTCTCTGAACTGGCCCTGACTGGCTCATGAAGCTCTATTTATGCTGGGTGTAAAAGGTTGACTCCTCCTCCAAGTGAGGGATTAAGGGAAGTGTGAATTCACGAAGTTACAAAGTTAACTTTGTGAATCTCCCATAGAACTCCAATGAGTACTTAAATACATTAGTGAGTGAGAGAATTTGCTAAGTACCATGCTAAATTAGATAATTATTGTCTCTATCAATTTAAGGATTCCAACACTATTTGATGTGAGATAATGGTTCTATATACATATATTTAGAGAAGATGGTGATTCAATTGCTCTCCTCACCATTGGAGCTTGCTAAAAAGGTAAGAATTGGAGGTCTGAAGGAGAGAGGTCAAAATCACCCTGCCAAGGATGAGGAGTAGAGAGACTTGAGGCTCTGGACTCCAGAGTTCAGGATTCATCTTTGGCAAGCCTTGTGGCAGCTTGCCTGTCTCCTTCACTTTTCCCTCTAAAAGCCAAGAACTTTGATTGATCCTGACTCTGACTGATCCTGAGATCCTCCAGAGAGCTAGCCCTGACATTTTAGAATACACGAGAGCTGTTGGAATACACGGGAGCCACCTGACAATGGCTGCTGGAGATCCAACCCGGAATGGATCTTCTGTTGTGAGAGGATGATACAAGAAAACTGTCAGTTGCTGTTCTCTGACTCTCTGACTGAGAGGCTGTTGCATTGTCTGACCTCTCTTCTCTTCCCTCTGCCTCCAATTTATCTCATTCCCAGTCCACAACACCTGTGTCAGCAAAGGCTGCCTTGAAACTCCTTCAGTTATTATGATCCATAGCTGTGGAGGTTCTTAGAGAATTGACCTGTCCTTTTACAACTTACTTCTGTTAGATTCCAAGTAAGATTTAAAATTCACTTTTTTGGAACAGCCAATCATACAACAAAAGTCCCCATTATTCAGAAGGTATCATAGCCAGGCTCAAGATTAAGCAAGTGGGAAAATTTCTTGTTCAGAAAAAAAAAAAGAAAATCATATAATGAGGAAATGAGTCAAGAGGATCCTACCATTACATTTGTAATGTCTTTCTCTCAAACTTCCCAGACACATCATCCACCTGTAGCAATTTTCAGATTGTACTTTCTTTGAGTAGTACATGACATTTCCCTTGAATGGTGGATTATTTATGTAATGATAATTCTAATGATCATACTTGAAATCAGAACTCAGAATAATATCAAAACACAATCCTAAGAGATTTTTACCTCAAATACTAAGTTTAACTAAACACAGGTGAGGGCTAGGTACACTTTTATTATTTTTTTCTTATGTTGAAGGAATTAAAATGAACAAAAATGTTATTCATTCTTTCTAATTTATATTCATCCTAGAGTAGAAATCAATCATTAGAAATTAAGAAAAATGCCCGTCAAGTAATATCAACTTGGATTAATATATTTCTGAATTATCTCATGGAAAATTATTTCAAAATTAAACAATTTATACTAATCATAATCAAAAATCAGTGCACAGTAATTTTGAAGCAATTACACTTCAAATTCTTATCCATATAGGTTTTTAGGCATGTCACCTTACTGACAAACTCAAATACAATATTATTTATGGTATGCTGTAGCTATAGAGGATCAAATATCATAACTATCCCAATAGGATAATACATTTCATTTTACATTATAATTTATTTTAGGAGAAACTTAACCAAATCAAATCTGGATTTAAATTATAAATGGTATCATTAAAAATCTCAATTTTTTTTCACATGTCCTTGGCTGCCAACATCTTAAACTGTAGGGCTCACTATTTTCAATAACTCAGTTACAAATGTTTATGATCAGCAGTTCACTTTTTTAATCTCTCTTCTTTGTGGCTCCTATGGCTTTCTTAAAGTCATAATATTCCCCACATAGACATTGAAATATGCCCTTCTAAAATTCTTAAATTTTAGCATGCTATACTCAAATAATTCTATGTTCCAAATTTATTACTGCAGATTGCTTTGGATAAATGTAACTTTATAGGAACCTGTCAAAAGAGACAGTTGTCCAACTAGTGCCAATAAATTTAAATGAATAAAAATTTTATCCTATTTTTCTTATCTCAATGAGGTCCAACTCCATCTTAAACTGCAATTTCCAAAAGTCCAAATTCTTTACTTTAAAAACCACTGTAAACACTGTCAGTGAAAATAGACCATAACTTTCTATCCACTCTCTTTTTTATCTTTTTTTTTTTTGCTTAAATATGTTTCTTTTTTCAGTGAATGGACTTTTTTTTACCCTTTACTTACTGATCCTATCCTTTACTTACTCTTTTCTTTTTCTTTCCATTTTAAACTTATTTCCCAGTTATATCAATTTTAGCAGTCTGACAAATCTTCTTATATTGTGCTAATTAATTGTAAAACTTTAACATTTTGAGTTACATAGTGTATTTCAGTTTTTTTTTAGTTGTCTTTCTTCTGATTTAATTTCAATTAAATCCTATTAAACAGTTTACAGAAAAAAAGACAGTTATAAGATATAATATCCTCCCAAGATCAAATTTTCACTTGATAAAATCTTAGACTGCAGACTGCAAACCATTTCTCCCTTTACTGTAAGAAGCAAATTCTTAGCATGTGCTAGGTATTTATTTTAGTTTTTAGTTAAAAAAGAAATCTATTACTTTCTAAGGGAAATAGTGATTTAAAAGGGGGGAAAAAGGTCTTACAGCTTATTTGCATATTCCTTAAAATCCTGTGATAGTCCAAATATAAAAAACCTAATTTAGAAATTTATAGTAAAGATATTACATTTAATTTTCAAATTGAGTCTCTGACTAGCTATAAGGCTATAAATTCTTTCTATTTCTTTTCTGTTTTCAATTTTGCAATCTCAAAATGACAAGGATTAGGATGACCACAAAAAGTTTATTTTTCAAACTTTCTTGTTTAATCTAAAACTTTATCTTCCAACAAGTCTGATTGATGTAGAGTAAGTCTCTGTTTATTGAGGAGAGTATCAGTACGTCAGTATATTACAGAGAAGAGGGAAAGCTGATTTTTAGTATAAATATTTAGAAAGTTAACTCAGTAATTTGAATCATTTCAATTTCCTTTTCATTTTAGAATAAAAGAGTTTTACATTTCATTTCACTATGGAGACTTGAAGCAATGCCAGTAGATCTAAGGAGGGCATTCAGTGTCCTTTCTGCTAATGTTGTAGGCATACATCATTACAATAGGAACCTATACTATGATTCTTGAGTCCCTGATTCCTTCTTCTCCTCCCATGGAAGTGTGAAAGTGTGAAACTTGCAGTTGGTTGTTCCTTTGGCCCTTGCTAGAGGTAAAAGGTAGGCAAAGCTATAATTACTTGATTGTTGAAATTCTTACTCATTTTTTCTTTTTTCCTCCTGTTATAGACATTTTAGCTTCATATCCAGAAACTAATACTAAAAAGTAATCTCAGAAATCATCATCAGTTTTATCTGTCAGCACTACCAGTACTATTTTGATCATCAAAGGGATTCTCAATTCCTTGTGTTAGTCTTAAGGCTATTTTTAGTCTTCCCCATCATTTTCATTTGTGACTTGGTTAACTCATAAACTTGGTTCAGTTTATAAATCTTGCACTGCTTTTCTTTAAGGGGGAGTTTTGTGATGGGAGGAGATGATAGGACCTACCTTCTCATTTGCATAAGAAAGTAGGATTTTCTGATTATTAAGCCCTTGGATGAAGCTACAGAAATAGTTGTCAAAACCAAATTTTGGGCAACCCTGGGTTGTTGGGTCTCCTGTTTTTTTAATTTAGGGCAGAATTTTTGATTTTCAGGACATACTCAAATGTGCAAATAAGCCATTTGATAAAAAAGTAATGATTTTTCTACAGTCAATATGAATTCAGATGGGGGTGTTAAAACAAAAGTATCCATTCCATGGCCAACTACTCCTTGGAGTTAATCTTGTCCAAACATTTTCACAAAGATTTTAGCTAATTTGAATTCCTCAAAAGGAATCTTTTCCAAATTAGCCAGAAAATAACCCAAAGGGACATTTTTTGGAGGAAATGAACTGATTAAACATCATGCTTTAGAATAAAAATTTTTACCAAGTATATTGAAGCTAGAATTTGAAAAACTCAAAAGAAGACTAATTTTGGAATTAAAATTTTCTATAAAATCAAAAACTAATTTGCTGAAACCAATTCATTGAAACTGATGCACAGAACAAATTTAACTGAAATAAATTTACTAAAATAATTCACTAAAGCCCTTAAAAGAAATTTTAGATCAGTCTAGAGTTTTGTTGTTGGTAGTAGCAACACTGATAAATGAGACAGTAAATGACAGATAAATGAAACAGCAAAAAGAAAGGGTGAGATCCTAAATGATTTCTAACTTCACTCAACATGAACTGTCATCAGGGAACTTCTTGCTTACACATTTAACTAGGGGAGCTAATAATTAAATCACATTGAGACATTCAAACAATCTTCCTTTTATAATTTTAATTGTAGGATTCAGATTTTGGTCAGGCAAAAGTTTAAAAAAGGTTTTTAGTTAATCATAAGTTGCAGGAGGAATGCCCTTGTGCTCCAAATAATAAAATTAACAAAATTAAATAAAAATTCCTATACCAGATCCAAAGTAGCTGAGATTTCCTAGTGTGTGCTGTATTTTATATGTTGTTACTCCAATATAATAAATAATAGACTAAAATAAAGATTATAAATAGTGTCATATTTAAATTCACATTAACCCTTGCAGACTCATGATAAATTCAATGTTTTAAGCCTTGGATCAACAGTAAAGATAATAAGCCAGAAAATGAATAATGTTGTTTTTCTATGTCCTCTCCCTCTCCCTTACTCTTCCCCTCTCTTTTTCTCCCTCTCTCCCTCCCTCTTTCTCTCTCTCTGTCTCTGTCTGTGTGTGTGTGTATTTCTGTCTCTGTCTCTGTCTCTTTATCTGTCTCTCTCTCTGTCTCTATCTATGTCTCTGTCTCTCTTTTAAATTAAAGCTTTTTGTTTTCAAACCATATGCATAAACAACTTTCAACATTCACCCTTGCAAAACCTTGTGTTTCGAATTGTTTTCTCCCTCCTTTATCCCCACCTCCCTCCCCAGATGATGAGTAATTCAATATATGTCAAACATGTACAACTCTTCTATACATATTTCCAGAACTATCTTGCTGCACAAAAAAAAAAAAAAAAAAAAACAGATCAAAAAGGGAAAAAATGAGAAAGAAAAGAAAATCAAGCAAACAAAAACAAAAAAGTAAAAATGTTATGTTGTGATCCACACTGAATGCCCACAATCCTCTCTTTGGGTACAGATGGCTCTCTTCATCACAAGACCATTGGAATTGCTCTGAATCACCTCACTGTTGAAAAGAATCACTTCCATCAGAATTAATCATCATATAATCTTACTGGTGCTGTGTACAGTGTTCTCCTGATTCTACTCACTTCACTCAGCATCAGTTCATATAAGTCTCTTTAGGTCTTTCTGAAACCATCCTGCTGATAATTTCTTATACAACAATAATACTCCATAACATCCATATATCATAACTTATTCAACCACTCTCCAATTGATGGGCATCCAGTCAGTTTCCAGTTTCTTGACACAATAAAATGGGCTGCTACAAACATTTTTGCATATGTAGGTTCTTTTCCCTTTTTTATTATCTCTTTGGGATACAGACCCAGTAAAGACACTGCTAGATCAAAAGGTAGCCACAATTTGATAGCTTTTTGGGTATGGTAGAACTGACCAAATTGATACAAGAGACCCATTTAATTCTCATTACATATGGAGAATACCATGCTTCATTACATATAAGTAACATCATTACTGATCTGATACTGATGAGAAAATGCAGTTATTTTTGCCATAAAACTTTATAGTATGATTTGGCCATAAATTCCAACCCAAAAATCTAGAGACAACTTCCTTGAAGGTCTGGTATCCAATTTGAAGGTGAGAAAAATTCTTTTAAAGTATATTTTGGAGCCTCAAGGGAGGGTTTTCCATAGCCTCTCCCAACAAATAAGATATCTGGATTTTCTTTTAACAAATCAGAAAAGAACTGTGTTTGATAAGGGGTTTTGCTTTTGTTTTGGGTTTTTTTTTTTAGGTTCTGGGTTTGTCCCAGATGTTCTGTGTGGTTTGACGGCAACTGGCTCCTCCAGAGGAGTTTTTTTATTTTATGCTGACAAAATTCCTAGAAGTATTCCATGGCATCAGATAAATTAAAGGCACAGTTGAGAAATTAGGAGAAGGGAGAAAAAGGGAGAAACTGGTCATTCTCCCAATTTTTTTGTATAGACCTTTATTTTTTTAACCTCTAGAGGTAGCTTAACTTATGCATACCAGATTGATTCATTGGTATAAGAACACTGTCTATCATCCACTACCTACTCTACTTAGGGTTAATTTTTGTAAACTTCACCCAAGTTATAATTAGTATGGTGATAACTTCTGATAGATTCAAGTAAGAATGAAGAAGATAAATTTCAGAACCCAGCAAAAGAAATCTGTGTAAATGGGTTAGCTGGCAAAAGCATTCATCTTTTATCTATGGCTATATGAGTGATATAATCAATTAAGGAAAAATCAACTTTTAATTTAGCTGCGGTCAATTTGAGAAGATTGGAAATTTTTAACAAAGATCCATAAAGCTCAATTCTGTACTGTTCTCTCATCTCTGAGGTGGTTATTCTGACAAAAGGGAGGTGAGGTGGAAACATAAGTAGGAAAAATCTCCCTTTTCTTTCAATATTGAAAACATATTTGTTTTTTGAAAAAGGAAAATTAGCCCCAAGTAAATCACACAGTTTGAATGCTTAAATTTCTTTAATTAGGTTGGAATGCTCTGTGGGCATAATAATTTTTTTTCAGGTGATGAAAAGTTTTCTTTCTCTCATTCACAATATGGTGCCTTAAAGAAAAAGGGAAAAAGAAGATAATTGCACAGAAGAATTCAAGTTAGGAGGGCTCTCTCTCTCTGTGTGACTGTCTGTATTTGTCTCTCCTTCTAAATCTTTCTTTGTGTCTTTCTCCCTTACAGAATTTAATGCTTTGAAAATAAACTCAATCTGCGTCAGATTGTTTGCTGTCATATGGAGGGAACAGGAAAGGGAAGAAAGGAGAAAAATTTGGAATTTATAATTTTTCAGAAAAAGGAATGCTGAAAATTATCTTTACATACATTTGGAAATAAAATACTATTAAAGAAAAATGAAATGATGTAATAATGCTACCCATTTTTCCCCCAAAGGTAAAAAATGGGAAAAAAATGAACTGGGAAGGAAAATGTTGACTTCACAAGTAGTTTTTTTCTCTTTTAATTTTATTTTTTCAAATCAGTACATTTATTTTTTATCCATCATTGATACAATTAAACAATAATAAAAAAGAAAATCCTCATAAACATATACATAATCAAGTGAAATAAACCTCTTTATACTTCACGTCCAAATTTATGTCTCACTGCACTTTGAGTCCACCATTTCTCTATAAGGAAATATGAAGTGGACTTCAGGACAAGTTAAACTTATACTTGGATATTGTGATTTGGAGTTCTTAGAATATAACCTCAAAATGAAAAGCAAGCAACTTTGAGGGAACAGTTTTTGAGCCTGTGTAACTCCAGTAGGGGAAAAAAAAGAGTTTAGAACATGATGTTTTCGTAAAGAGCATTTGTTTAAATATGCTGTTATGCTGACAGATCATAACAAAATGGAAGCTTTTTTTAAAAGTCCTTGAGAGTGAAACACCTTATGGAATCCTGCTTTCAACAAGAGAAAAATATCTGCTATAGGAATAAATTGGAAATAAGGAAGCTTTTTGGCAATTTTTTGCCAAGAAATATGTGTCACTATATTAGAAAATTAGTTTAAATTTTCTCTTTGAACTGGCCCTTGAAAAAAGAAGATTATATATAATGTACACATTTAAATATGACCATGTTTGAAAATTTTCCTATTATATTGAAGCTATCTCTGAGATACCAGAATGGAGCATTAGTCACTTAGAATATACCTTGAAAAAGGTAGTGTTTGTAAAGATTGTGACTATGAATATAATTAAATTGTGGACAATTAGTTTTATGATATTTAAATGTTTTATTTGATGACTTGTCTGTAATTATACAGATTGTTGCTGCTTTTGGAGATGAAAATAATTCTGTTCAATTGTGAAAACAAAATGACTTCTATTTTAGGAGAAACCAAAATTTTAAATAATCCTATTGTAACCCCCCATTGAATGTTTGATAAATATTTTTTACTGAAGTTGATTTTATCTAAGTTGTTGATTTTTATTTAATCATAACAGAGTTTGCTCCTCAGGAATATTTAGTATAAAACTTCTATTATATAATCACAAGACTACCAATCATATTGACTATTTGGAGTTTGAAATTTTGAATGAACTAAAAAGTTAAAGTTTGAAAATATATTAAACTCAGATTTACATACAAGAGGGTATAAATTGTGAACTTAGTCTTCTATTTCAACATAAGAACAGACCTGTGAGAAGTAGATTATCTTTGCTACAGAAAGTAGGAACACATATTGAACTCAAAAGTTTCTTTATTAATGAAATAAAGAAAAAAAATAGAAAAATGTTGAATATATTTTGGCTTTTCTTATCGATTTTTAAAATTGGATATCATTAGTTCAAATATAGTTCTAAAACATAAAAAGAGAAAACTTTAAGGTATAAATCCATCAACAAGTTTTTAAGATCTTTTATTTTTTAGGTTTACATATATGCATATTCATTTTTTATATATTTCTATATGAGTCATATTAGGAGAAAAAAAACAGAAAACCATGAGAAAGAAAAAAACAGAAAATAAGATGAAAATACTATGTTTCAATCTGCATTCACTTTCTACCTTTCTTTCTCTGAATGTGGACAGCATCCAAAATTAATTGGTATTTAATTGGATCACTGAATTTCTGAGAAGATCCAAGTCTATCATAATTGATTATTATGTAATCTTATTGATCAACAGTTATTTCTCAAGTATTTATAATGCACCAATCATTATACTGATGCTGGGGATATAAATATTAGAAAAAGAAAATATTTTTTTACTCAAAATAATCTTGCATTTTATTGGAGCAGGAAACACAAATAAAAATCTTTATATAGCATTGATATAAGGTTACTATAATTTTTGGTTTATAAACACAATTGAATGGAACTCTATTCTCACTGACAGAGTTTAAATACTTTATTACCCAAACTTTCATGTGACAGGTGAAACAGATGAGAGTTGAAGAGAGGAGACATCCTGCATTCTTCTGATTTTCATATTTGAGAGGAGATTACAACTTCTCTTCAAGTCCATGGAGAGAGAGAACCTCTGGGAAAAAGCTGACATGTAGATGAGCTGGTAATACTTATCATATTTCTATCCCCAGCTTGCTACACTACAGTCTGTAGACAGTTTTCTTTCTGAGTTATCTTACTCCCAAAGCACAAAGTTATTCAATGTGTTTTGTCTGGTGTTTATTTTCATAGGTATTCTTTCTCTGATTTCTGTTTGCTATCAACTTGCGTAAACATTTATTTGCTATTTGCTATGAGTTTATTATGGAATTACCATTTAGTAGGAAGGGCTTTTTTGTCCTTTGTTCTCAAAGAGGACCATGACATCAGGGAGGTAATGCCCTGACAAGCAAATAAACTGGATTGAATGAGGAAAGGCTGTTCAAAGTTACTTGCCTCATGTTCTCCTCCCCTGACTCTCATTTATTGGCCACTGGAAAGGGAATCAAGGATTGGCTATATACCTTGGAGACCTCCCTTCCTGTTAAAGAGTAGAGATCAGGAGTGCAATTTGAACCTACAATTATTTCTTCTAAACTAACACGTACAAGAATGTGTGTATGTGTATGTGCAGGTGAATTAGTGTGCCTCTTTTATCACAGCCTTAACAATGACTATTTCTAACTTTTGTCATATTTATTAATTTTGGCGGTATGGGGTTATTTTGTTTTACATTTCTCTTATCATTTATGATTTAGAACATTCATGTGGTCATTAATATTTTAGAATTCTTTTGAGAATTATTTTATATATTTGATTATATATAATTTCATGTTATTTTCATACATTTGAACACAGTGTATACATATATATATGTGTGTGTGTGTTTTGATGGAGAATCTCTATTAAAGAACTGTGATACAAATATTTTCCTCATTAAATAGCTTCTCTTTTTAGTTTAGATACCTTATTTTTGTCTATATTGGAAACTTTTCACTTTCAAGAAATCAGGTATGTGTTTTATTTTTTATATTTTTCTTTTTCTCTTTAGTTACTAAGAATATATTTCCTATATTAGGAATATAGTCCACAGCTATGTAAAGTACATGATCAGTTTATTTTCAAATTATTTTATGATATGATTTTTAACACCAGGATCATGTATCCATTTATTACTGGGCAGGTAGGTGGTACAGTGGATAGAATGCTGGACCTGTAGTCAGGAACACATCTTTTGAGCTCAAATCTAGCCTTAGATACTTAACTGTGTGACCCTAGGAAGTCACTTTATCCTTTTTGCCTCCATTTCATTTAAAAAATGAATTGTAGGAGAACATAGGAAACCATTTCAATATCTTGGCCAAGAAAACCTTAAATGGGATCATGAAGAATCAGACATGACTCAACAACAACAAAAAGCTGGGCATGATTGAAAAATGGCTGAACTGAATCTATTTATTGGAAATATGCCATAAGATGTTAGAGCTATATGTGTGTGTGTGTGTGTGTGTGTGTGTGTGTGTGTGTGTATACATATATGCTATAAGATATATAGAGCCTAATTTCTGCCTATTTCCCCCTAAAAGATTTGTTTCAAGTCCCATTTTTCTGATCCTCCCTTTTGCTCATCTATTCCATTAATCTATTTTTTGTTTCTTAACCACTATTATATGGTTTTAATGACTCTTGCTTTATAATGTAGTTTGAGGTTTCAAAGTGCTATTCTCTCTTTTGTACCTTTTTTTCATCATTTTCTTTAATAATTTAGATATTATTCCAGGTGAATTTTGCTCTTTATCAAGAGTTACAAAGTATCCCTTCAATAATTTGAGTAGTTGTATAGAAATAAAAACATAAATTAACTTTGATAGTATGGTCATTTTTTCATTATTTTTGCAGAATCCAGCATAAATACTTAATATTCCTCCACTTATTAAATTGTTATATATTCCTTAAGGAATAGTTTGAAAATGAATCTATACAAGTTTTTTGTTGCTTAGAATATTCATTTTCAAGTATTTTATGCGTCTTTGAGTTATTTGGAATGGGGTTTCCCGCTCCATTATTTCTTCTTGGATTTTGTGATTTTGGAAATACAACTGATTTTAAGGGCTTATTTTTTAAACTTCAACTTATATAACTGTCTTTATTAGAGAATTTGATGATTATCTAGAATTTTCCAAGCAAACCATGATATCATCAGCAAATAGATTGTTTTATTTCTTCTTTATCTTTATGCTCTTAATTTATTTCTCTTCTCTTATTGCTATTTCTAGCATGTCCAGAACTACATTAAGTAGTTTATTGTATCTCTTTTTCTGGCTTACTATTGCATAATAATACTTTACTTTTAGAGTTTTACTTATCAGTTTCATTTTCTATTCACATTAAAAATTTTAAAATATTTTTCCTTTTTTTTCCTTATCAGTTAAGTAGTCAAATAAAATATTCTCTTCTTTTCTTCCATTTTGTATTTCTTCTAAATTGTTTCTTTGTTATTACCTTGTAGATATTTCCCTTGGGTCTTCCTTTTCTGTTGTGTTTCATTCTTACAAATACCCGTTCCAACAGATGACAAATAGAAATATTGTCTCATTGTAGGAAAATTTTTGTGACACTGATTATGTAAGTCTTTGGTCTCCCCAGGATCACCTCCTACCTTGATTCCCATTATTCATAAAATATATTCTTTGATTCCACATCTCTCATTCTTCTGAGTATTAGTTGCTCCTAAGAGCTTTGATTCCTCTTCTCCTGAGGCAGAATAAGTATACTCCTTCTAAGTATGCAAACCTTGCAAAGTATACAGGATTCTCTGCGATCACTAAAACAAAATTTCTCCCTTTCTTTCTACTTGTTTCAATTCCTTTCGCTGCTACAGACCCATTCTATAGATCTGTCTCTTCCTGAAGAATGCAGGATTTATTTAACCTTCATTGTTAAGCTGCATTCCTCTCAACTTTTTTTTTTTATTCTCTCTAATCTCTCCAAAATGCATGGGTACTTTTACATTTTGCAATTTAATCTCAAAACTAAAACCAAGCATTGATTCACTTGTAGGTGGGGTTTTGTGAATAATGTTTTAAGAGTGTATATCATCATTCTAATGGATTACGTGTGAATAGTTAGGAGAAAAATATCCCTTAATGGTATCCAGAAGAGATGCCTCTTTTTATTAAACATTTTCATTTATAGTTAGATTTAGATTTGCAGAGTAAGTCACATTGGGATATATGTTGTGATCCATTGCTTTTCCAAAAACGTAACTTCCTTCTGTCTTATGGATTCTGACAGGGGCAGAATAGTTGTGTCATTTGAATTTCCTTCCCTTTATATTTAAGGACCTTTCTTTTTTCTTGCAGAATTTGTTATTTGTTAATGGAGTTGTTAAAGGTAACCACTGGAGTTTAAATGTAATAGTCTTGGAGTTTGCAGCACAGAGTTTTTTGTTTCTTTTCTTAGAGGTGCTCTGTAGATTCTTTTATTCGGCACTTTATTATTTTCTTTTCAGAAATTTTAAGCAATTTTCTTGTATGATATTTTGCATTATGTTTTTTGATGTCATGTGCTCTTGGAGATCTATAATTCTTCATTTGTTCTGATGTGTCCTGCATTCAAGATCAATATGTTTTCCTAGTATGAAGACCATGCTTTCTTATAAGGTTGTTGTTTTTTGCTTTTCTTATTCCAGATTATTCATTTCTGTGTTTTTACATTTTTAATCAATTATTTTCTTTTTGTTTCTTGTTTGAAATTTGCCACGATGGTTTCAAATTTTTCTATTTTCCAAATTATTTTCCCTTGTTCATTTCATAAATTTTTCTTTTTTATTTGCTGTGGTTAATTTTATTTTGTCTTCAAATACTTATTCATAGATGCCCAAATTCTCTTATTTGATTTAGAGTTCATTTTCCTTCTGCTAGAAGTATATTCTCTATTAGTTTATTTGTTTGTACTCAAGGTTTTGAACTCTGTCAACTTGAGATCATTATACACTGTTACTACTTATTTTGTACTCCTTTCTTTTAGAATATAGCTTTTCTGAGCCTTGGAACTCAAAATTATTTCAATTTCCTCCCATAGTGAGTAATTCATGTTTAACCATTTTTGGTCTCTGTCTCAAGCCAATTTATATACAGGATTGTTCCCACTTAGATGTCAGTTCCTGCCCTTCCCCACACATGCCTTTTTTAGAGTACCATATAACCAGTTACATGTTTTGCCCCATTTTCCTCAGTTTATCCTATCTGTTCAGCTAAGTGGCATAATACATAGAGCACTGGCCCTGGGGTGAGGAGAACCTAGTTCAAATCCAACCTCAGACAGTTAATACTAGTTGTGTGACCCTGAGCAAGTCACTTAACATTAACTGCCTCACAGACCAAAAAAAAAAAAAAAAAAAGTAAAATAAGATTCATAGTTTCATGTTCTCTGATAACTGCAACACTGCCATCACAGCCTGTACACATTTCTGAAATTTGGATCTCTGAAGCACTGAAAAGATGGGATGGAGTTGATTTTTGTTATAAACTCTTAGGTAGGCTCGTGCATTCTTGCTGACAGGAACATGAGAAGTGCGGAGAGAGAATATGATGAATCAAATTTTGTTAGGAGTTTGTCTTCTCTCTCATTAGTAAATTAACTTTTTAACTTAGAGAAGTTGGAAAAATACTGAGGATTGGAGAATATGTATATTTCTCTATCTTTTTGATCATACTTTTGTATGCTTAAAAAAAAAGTAAGATAAAGGGGCAGCTAGAATAAAGCACCAGCCCTGGAGTAAGGAAGACCTAAGTTCAAATCTAGCCTCAGACAGTTGATACTTAATAACTGTGTGACTCTGTGCAACTCATGTAACATTGACTGCCTTACCACAAAAAAGTAATATGAATATAAAATGGAGGTTCATAGACTACATTTGTGTTTTGCTTTCTGTGTGAAATATCTTTTTTGAGTGTCTAAGTTAAGAGTTTACATTTTTTAAAAGATATGATTTTGTGTCACAATTCATTATGCCTCTGAACTGTCTTTCTCACTGTTCTACAATTATCACTCTTCTTCAGGTCTTATTTTTCTCCCTTAATTATTTTGACCCTAAATAAAGAAGTTGAACTATATATTGGTACATCTCAAACACTGATGGAACCACATTGATCTATGACAAGGACATGATCCTGGAGAGATGGACTGAACACTTTCATAAGTATTCTCAACAGACCATCATCAATTAATGCTGAAACCAATAACCTTGGATTAGCATCCCCTTATTCATCCCTGTAAAATGTTGCTGGATGAAACAACAGAAGAACAATGCCAATTGAGTTCATTAAAATTTGTATTATGTAATTTCAATCAGTCACACATTGAGAGTGAAAAGAAATTAAGCCATCCTCTAAGAATTTCCTTTTCTTCCCTATTCCATGCCATAACCCTTATAAAATTACTCCTCTTTACTTTAATTTCTGAGAAAGAGGTGACCCTTCTCATTTCCAATGGTAAACTTTGTGCCCTGAATATCTCTAATAGTTTTTCTTTTAATTCTTCCATTTTTATTTTTATCTTCATCAGTCTCTTCTTAACCATTATATTCTTCCTTCCTGTTTACTACTCAACTATTTTAATATTTTGCTATTTTACTAATTAATTGTTTTATTATGTTACTATTTTACCTACCTTGCAGTCTTTTGGTGACAGGATGGTGATGAAGCAACAGGTGTGAAAAGACTGGGAGCTGTAGTCACAACCCTGCACTTAGGTAGCCCAGGACTTAGTGTCATCTTCTCGTTGGACTGAAGCAGCAGTGGAATTTGGCAGCTCTCTGAGTATCAGAGCAGCCTTTTTAAAGACTGCACTGTTCATGTCCTGGTATGAGAAAAAGGCTAAAGAAGATGCCCTAAAATTGTCTGTATCATCTAATGCTGGCCTACTTATTATGGCAGCCAGGGATCTCACCCTAAGGTTGAAACGCACACACATAAAAAAACACAAAAAATTTTTGTGAATATGATTCCACTCACCATTGATACATGGAATATGCACATGCTTATGGACAACACGAAATCCAGTAGACCTGAAAGACGAACAGCTCTCATTGAGAGAAAGCTTGGCAGGTATGGCATCCAAATAGCAGCTGGGACTAAAACAGATTTGGCAAATGAAGGCCAGCTTACCAAAGCTGGATACACATTTTTCTACAGTGATCAACATGATGCAGAGCACTGTGAAGATGGTAGGTTTTGCAATCAAATCTAATGTAGTCAACAAACCTGTATGCCTTCCAAAAGACCTATGGCAAAGCAATTCTCACTTGCAGGAAAGTGTCATGCCACCATCAATATATATGCCTCCACCATGATGATAAAGTAAAAACAAATTATAAAGACTTAGAAACCCTTATCATTAATGTATTGAAAGTGAAGGAGTTTTGAGAGATGCAGGTTTCTTGAGACAATGAGAATGCAGATAAGATTCAATTTCCTGCTGATAGCAACAATGCAAAGTGCTTTTTATGTTGCCCTGAAGGCTACTCATGGGCCAAAGACCTATGGTGCATCTCAAATATTCAACACTGATGGAACCATACTGATTTATGATAAGGACATGGTCCTGGAGGGATGGACTGAACACTTCCATAGTGTCCTCAAGAGACCATAATCAGCCAATGCTAAAACCAACAGCCATGTAAATCAGATTGAAATCAATCCCTCTTTAACTGAAGAAGTGATCTTGAATACTATTAGACTCCTCTTATAAGGCAAAGTATCTGCTGTTGATTCCATTTTAGCAGAGAATTACAAGGCAGAGGGTCCATAGCACATACAAAAGTTGTTAGAAATCTTCCAGGTTTTATGGAAAGATGGGGTTATACTCTTGCAGACTAACAATCATAGAGAAGTTTTATTCTTGGCCATTGTCAGAATCTTCCTTAATAGGCTGACCCTTCTTCTGGGAGATGGAAGATGAGACTCAGTATGACTTCATAAAGGACCGAAGAACAGTCTATGTGGTTTGCTACCAAACAATACTAGAAGTGTCAGGAGCAAAATAGGTCAGTTGTGGGGGCTTGTGGCTGATCATGGTAAAATTTGGTTTCCCAGGGAAATTCATCAGAACTGTACTCCCACTTTCATGATGGCATGTTTGCAGGAATTCTGATAATATTCATTTATCAGGACAATATTCTCATGTTTTCTCCACCAATGGAATGAAGCAGAGCTATGTTCTTGTTCCCATGCTTTTTAGCATGATGTTTTCAGGGTGCTGTCAGGTGCCTTGAATGAAGATGAGAATGGCACTGATGATAAATTATTTAACTTGAAAAGACAAGACAAGACTAAAGTGGAGGGAAAATTGGAGCATGATTTTTTGTTTGCAGATGACTGTTCACTCAACGCAGCTTCTAAGGATGAGACGTAGCCATGTATGGATTACTTCTTTGCCACTTGTGTGGCAAAAGATATTCTTCATTGACCAGCACTGCACCATCTATATGCAGAACTCTCAGTTATGCAAAAGGAGAAATTTTGAATGCTGTGGATAAGTTCACTTACCTTAGCAGTATACTTTCCAGGAAGGTATATAGATGAAGAGGTTTCCAATGCATAGATTTTGGAGGGCTCCAAAAGAAAGTGTAAGAAGTGAAGTATTAGATTGCCTACCAAAATGAAAGTATAAAGAGCCATTTTCCTGACGTCATTGTTGTATATCTGTGAAACCTAGACATTCTTCTACCAGTATAATGTCAGAAAATGGTAACCACTTCCTTTTGAATTATCTTAGGAAGAGCCTGAAGATCATCTGGCAAGATAAGATACAGGACACTAAGATTCTTTCTTGAGTTGAATTGCAAAGCATTCAAACTGCAGAAAGCACAACTCTGACTGATTGGCCATGTTGTTCAAATACCAAATATACATTTGTAAGACTATTTGGAGAACTTATACAAAGCAAATGTCCCCATGGAGATGAGAACAAGTGAAACAAAGACACTTTCAAGGTCTCTCTGAAAAACTTTGGTATGTATTCTAATACATGCAGACAATAGTCACAGGACTGTCCAGTATGTCATGCCTGTGTCAAGAAGTACTGAACAAAGCAGAATTGAAATAGAACAAAAGAGATGATCACATGGACTATTTGTCCACAACATGTGTTGGAACCTTCTGAGCTTGTTTGGTCTTGTTAGTCACAATTAACACAGTGTGAATTGACTCAAACACATGATAACTATTTTTGTTCTCATTTATTATGAAAGACAACAACAAATGATATTCTTCCTTGCTGTTAATAACTGTGTCCAGGTCTTTCTCATATTAAAAAATGTTCATTTGATATGAAAACTCCTCAAGTGTAAGAGGCTCTGGACCTGACCCTCCTGGAATGAGTTGAGACGCCTTTGTGTCAGGCCCACCCTAACCTGTATCCCTGGACTACTAAGGTGGCGCTGATGGTGTGGTGGAGTCTGGACTGGTTGGGGGACAGGGGAGGCACAGTAAGGTTGGGCTCCTCCTTTCGGGGAGGGATTGGGGAGGACTCTCTATCCCGATTGGTGTACAGCAAGGAGGAAGGAAAAGAGCTATAAAAAAAGAGCGGCACGGGACGGTTCGGAGAGACATGGCTGACTTGTAGCATCAATAAACATCACTGTTCTATCAACCTCGGCTCTCTGTCTGGTGATTCCCTCCTCCCGTCTCCACGAGGAGGGCCGGAGACGTCCGAAGCCCCATCAGGCTCAGGGAAGCTGGAAGAGGCAGTCTCTGTTGTGGTTTCCCGTTTTTCCTGTGACCTGGCCCGGCCCCCAACACTCAAGCAAGCACCTTATAGTTTCTTCCCTTTAATAGCTAGTTTTCTCTAGTCACCTACACTCTTTTCCTTTGTTTCTTAACTTTGTGAGCTCTTTTCATTCTGGTTTTTGATCTTTCTACTTAACTCTTGTCAAGTTTACCAATTATCTTTTTCTTACCACTTATCACACTTGTTAAATCCTCTGTAGCTTTTGACACTCTAAATGATTTCTTAAAATTCTCTTGCTTTGACTGTTGTTATACTAACTCAATATTATAACCTTCAAAAATTGTATTTTTATAGATAACTGTCAGATCTCTATATTAAGCAGCCTTAATTTGTTTCCTGAAATACAATCCTATTTTACCAACTCTCAATCAAACATCTCTATGAAGATGGCGGAGAGGAGGCTCACAGTTGCATAAGCTCCGCGCTTTCTCTCACTATCCACTTCATTACAAGCCTCTGAATCAATGCTTGACTGAAAAAAAACCCACAAATAGTTACCAAGAGAAGCCATCCTTGAGATCCGTCAAGAAAGGTCTGTCTTTACTGGAGGGCTGGGGCGGTTTTAGATCGGGCGCAGGCGGCGGGCAGCAGCAGTGAGAGCACGGGAGCAGACTGGAGAGGGGGTGGAGAGTGATCGTAGCCATTTCTGCGGGGAGAGCTTCGCTACAGGTTTGGATACTTTCCTCCGGCAGCAAGTCAACAGCCCAGCAGAGAAGCTAAAAACACTGGGGCTGAAGAATACAACCCCAAACAGCTGGAGTCTCTCAGGACCTGGCCGCCCCCCCCTTCCCCCCCCTCAGTGACTCAGCACGCTCTGGGATCTCAGAGCGCAGGCGCAGCACAGTCCTGCTAGTGCCTCACTGCTGCCCCCTGCAGTCTGTAGAGGAAGCTCGATAACACACCCAGCCCCCCCCCCCAAAGAAAGACTCCAGTTTTTTCTGTTTTTCTTTGGTAGTTTGTCTCTGATTAATAGACAGAATGAGCAAGAAGCTGAAGAGGACTTTAACCCTTGACAGCTTCTACACAGATAGAGAGCAGACTCTAAATCCTGAGGAGACTAAAAACAGGCAGTCCCCAGGTGATTCCCCAAAGGAGGAGATTGTCTGTTCCTCAGCACAGATGAACCTCATAGAAGTGATTAAAAAGGCTCTCACAAGGGAGCTAGAAGAAAAATGGGGAAAGCAGAGTGAGGCTTGGGAAAAGGAGAGGGAGGCTTGGCAAAAGAGCCTGGAGAAGTCAGTTAAAAAGAGAGTGGATAAAGAAGTAAAATCCTTGAAAAATAGGATTAGTGAACTGGAAACAGAAAACAGCTCTCTAAAAAACAAAATTGGCGAAATGGAAAAAAATTCCACAGAACAAAAGAACTCAATGGGACAATTAGAGAAAGATTTTAAAAAAGTGAGTGAAGAGAATACTTCACTGAAAATCAGAATTGAACAAGTGGAATTGAATGACTCGAGGAGACAAGAAGAATCAGTCAAGCAAATCCAAAAAAATCAAACAATGGAGAAAAATGTGAAATACCTTCTGGGGAAGACAACAGACCTGGAAAACAGATCCAGGAGAGACAATCTGAGAATCATTGGACTCCCAGAAAAACATGATGAAAAAAAGAGCCTGGACACTGTCTTCCAGGAAATTATCAAAGAGAACTGCCCAGAAGTCATAGGAACAGAGGAAAAAAATAAACATTGAAAGGATTCATCGATCACCCACTGAAAGGGATCCTAAAATCAAAACACCAAGGAATATAGTGGCCAAATGCCAGAATCCTCAGATGAAAGAAAAAATATTGCAAGCAGCTAGAAAAACCCAATTCAAGTTTCAAGGAGCCACAATAAGGATCACCCAGGATCTGGCAGCATCCACATTAAAAGATCGAAGGGCCTGGAATATGATATTCCGAAAGGCTAAGGAACTTGGTATGCAACCAAAAATAACTTACCCAGCGAGAATGAGCATCTTTTTCCAGGGAAGAAGATGGACATTCAATGAAGTAAGCGAATTTCATCTATTTCTGATGAAAAAACCAGAACTTAACAAAAAGTTTGATCTACAAATATAGAACTCAAGAGAAATCTAAAAAGGTAAAGATTAATCTTGGGAACTATATTTTGACTATATAGATGTATAAAGAATACATGTATACCTTGTTCTAGAAATTGATGTGGAAAGGACATTGTACCAGAAAAAGGGTAAAGTGGGGGTAATACATCTCATGAAGAGGCATAGGAAACCTATTATATCTGAGAGAAAGAATGGAGGGGGATGAATATAGTGGGTATCTTACTGCCTTCAGAATTGGCTTTAAGTGAAAAATCTTAAGACATATTCAATCTATGGTGAAACTTCTCCCATCTCATTGAAAAGTGAGAAGGGAAAAGTGGAAAGGGAAGGAATAAGCTAAGCGGAAGGGAATACGGGAACTGGGAGGGAAAGGGGTAAGATAGGGGGAGGAACTCTAAGGCGGGGGGAGGGACACTAAAAAGGGAGGGCTGTGAGAAGCAAGGGGTGCTCACAAGCTTAATACTTGGAAGGGGGGGAAAGGGGAAAGAAGGGAGGAAAGCATAAACCGGGGTTAACAAGATGGCAAGTAATACAGAATTGGTCATTCTAACCATAAACGTGAATGGGGTAAACTCCCCCATAAAGAGGAAGCGGTTAGCAGAATGGATTAAAAGCCAGAATCCTACAATATGTTGTTTACAGGAAACACACCTGAAGCGGGGAGATACATGCAGGTTAAAGGTAAAAGGTTGGAGCAAAATCTACTATGCTTCAGGTGAAGTCAAAAAAGCAGGGGTAGCCATCCTGATCTCAGATCAAGCTAAAGCAAAAATTGACCTAATTAAAAGAGATAAGGAAGGACACTATATCTTGCTAAAGGGTAGCATGGATAATGAAGCACTATCTATATTAAATATATATGCACCAAATGGGGTAGCATGTAAATTCTTAAAAGAGAAATTAAGAGAGCTGCAAGAAGAAATAGACAGTAAACTATAATAGTGGGAGATCTTAACCTTGCACTCTCAGAATTAGATAAATCAAACCACAAAATAAATAAGAAAGAAGTCAAAGAGGTAAATAGAATACTAGAAAAGTTAGATATGATAGATCTCTGGAGAAAATGTAATGGAGACAGAAAGGAATACACTTTCTTTTCAGCAGTTCATGGAACCTATACAAAAATTGACCATATATTAGGACATAAAAACCTCAAACTCAAATGTAGTAAGGCAGAAATAGTAAATGCATCCTTTTCAGACCACGATGCAATGAAAATTACATTCAACAAAAAAGCAGGGGGAAGTAGACCAAAAAATAATTGGAAACTAAATAATCTCATACTAAAGAATGATTGGGTGAAACAGCAAATCATAGACATAATTAATAACTTCACCCAAGAAAACGATAATAATGAGACATCATACCAAAATGTATGGGATGCAGCCAAAGCAGTAATAAGGGGAAATTTCATATCTCTAGAGGCCTATTTGTATAAAATAGAGAAAGAGAAGGTCAACGAATTGGGTTTGCAATTAAAAATGCTAGAAAAGGAACAAATTAAAAACCCCCAGTCAAACACTAAACTTGAAATTCTAAAAGTAAAAGGTGAGATCAATAAAATTGAAAGTAAAAAAACTATTGAATTGATTAATAAAACTAAGAGTTGGTTCTATGAAAAAACCAACAAAATAGACAAACCCTTAGTAAATCTGATTAAAAAAAGGAAAGAGGAAAATCAAATTGTTAGTCTTAAAAATGAAAAGGGAGAACTCACCACTAACGAAGAGGAAATTAGAGCAATAATTAGGAGTTACTTTGCCCAACTTTATGCCAATAAATTCGACAACTTAAATGAAATAGAAAAATACCTCCAAAAATACAGCTTGCCCAAACTAACAGAGGAAGAAGTAAATATCCTAAACAGTCCCATCTCAGAAAAAGAAATAGAACAAACTATCAGTCAACTCCCTAAGAAAAAATCCCCAGGACCAGATGGATTTACATGTGAATTCTACCAAACATTTAAAGAACAATTAACTCCAATGTTATATAAACTATTTGAAAAAATAGGGATTGAAGGAGTCCTACCAAACTCCTTTTATGACACAGATATGGTACTGATACCTAAACCAGGTAGGCTGAAAACAGAGAAAGAAAATTATAGACCAATCTCCCTAATGAATATTGATGCTAAAATCTTAAATAAAATATTAGCAAAAAGATTACAGAAAATTGTCACCAGGATAATACACTATGACCAAGTAGGATTTATACCAGGAATGCAGGGCTGGTTCAATATTAGCATAATTGACTATATCAATAACCAAACAAACAAAAACCACATGATCATCTCAATAGATGCAGAAAAAGCATTTGATAAAATCCAACATCCATTCCTAATAAAAACACTTGAGAGCATAGGAATAAATGGACTTTTCCTTAAAATAGTCAGGAGCATATATTTAAAACCATCAGTAAGCATCATATGCAATGGGGAAAAACTGGAACCTTTTCCAGTAAGATCTGGAGTGAAGCAAGGCTGCCCACTATCACCATTATTATTTAATATCGTATTAGAAACACTAGCCTCGGCAATAAGAGTCGAGAAAGATATAAAAGGAATTAGAGTAGGCAATGAGGAAACCAAACTATCACTCTTTGCAGATGATATGATGGTATACCTAGAGAACCCCAGAGATTCTACCAAAAAGCTATTGGAAATAATTCATAATTTTAGCAAAGTAGCTGGCTACAAAATAAATCCCCATAAATCCTCAGCATTTTTATACATCACCAACAAAACCCAACAGCAAGAGATACAAAGAGAAATTCCATTCAGAATAACTGTTGATACCATAAAATATTTGGGAATCTATCTACCAAAGGAAAGTCAGGAATTATATGAGCAAAATTATAAAAAAGTCTCCACACAAATAAAGTCAGACTTAAATAATTGGAAAAATATTAAGTGCTCCTGGATCGGCCGAGCGAACATAATAAAGATGACAATACTCCCTAAACGAATCTATTTATTTAGTGCTATACCAATCAGACTTCCAAGAAAATATTTTATTGATCTAGAAAAAATAACAACAAAATTCATATGGAACAATAAAAAGTCGAGAATCTCAAGGGAATTAATGAAAAAAACATCAAATGAAGGTGGCCTAGCTGTACCTGATCTAAAATTATATTATAAAGCAGCAGTCACCAAAACCATTTGGTATTGGCTAAGAAATAGATTAGTGGATCAGTGGAAAAGGCTAGGCTCACAAGACAGAATAGTCAATTATAGCAATCTAGTGTTTGACAAACCCAAAGCCCCTAACTTCTGGGAAAAGAATTCATTATTTGATAAAAACTGCTGGGATAATTGGAAATTAGTATGGCAGAAATTAGGCATGGACCCACACTTAACACCATATACCAAGATAAGATCAAAATGGGTCTATGACCTAGGCATAAAGAACGAGACTATAAATAAATTAGAGGAACATAGAATAGTTTATCTCTCAGACTTGTGGAGGAGAAAGAAATTTGTGACCAAAGATGAACTAGAGACCATTACTAATCACAGAATAGAAAATTTCGATTACATCAAATTAAAAAGCTTTTGTACAAATAAAACTAATGCAAACAAGATTAGAAGGGAAGCAACAAACTGGGAAAACATTTTCACAGTTAAAGGTTCTGATAAAGGCCTCATTTCCAAAATATATAGAGAACTGACTCAAATTTATAAGAAATCAAGCCATTCTCCAATTGATAAATGGTCAAAGGATATGAACAGACAATTTTCAGAGGATGAGATTGAAACTATTACCACTCATATGAAAGAGTGTTCCAAATCATTATTGATCAGAGAAATGCAAATTAAGACAACTCTGAGATACCACTACACACCTGTCAGATTGGCTAAGATGACAGGAAAAAATAATGATGAATGTTGGAGGGGATGCGGGAAAACTGGGACACTGATGCATTGTTGGTGGAGTTGTGAATGAATCCAACCATTCTGGAGAGCAATCTGGAATTATGCCCAAAAAATTATCAAATTGTGCATACCCTTTGATCCAGCAGTGTTTTTATTGGGCTTATACCCCAAAGAAATACTAAAGAAGGGAAAGGGACCTGTATGTGCCAAAATGTTTGTAGCAGCCCTGTTTGTAGTGGCTAGAAACTGGAAAATGAATGGATGCCCATCAATTGGAGAATGGCTGGGTAAATTGTGGTATATGGATGTTATGGAATATTATTGTTCTGTAAGAAATGACCAGCAGGATGAATACAGAGAGGACTGGCGAGACTTACATGAACTGATGGTAAGTGAAATGAGCAGAACCAGGAGATCATTATACACTTCGACAACGATATTGTATGAGGACATATTTTGATGGAAGTGGATTTCTTTGACAAAGAGACCTGAGTTTCAATTGATAAATGACGGACAAAAGCAGCTACACCCAAAGAAAGAACACTGGGAAACGAATGTAAACTATCTGCATTTTTGTTTTTCTTCCCGGATTATTTATACCTTCTGAATCCAATTCTCCCTACGCAACAAGAGAACTGTTCGGTTCTGCAAACATATATTGTATCTAGGATATACTGCAACATATCCAACATATAAAGGACTGCTTGCCATCTAGGGGAGGGGGTGGAGGGAGGGAGGGGGAAAAAAATCGGAACAGAAACGAGTGTCAATATAATGTAATTATTAAATAAAAAATTAAAAAAAAAACAAAAAAAAACATCTCTATTTAGATATATCAATCAGTATATCAAATTTCACTGTCCCAAACTAAACTCATTTTTTGAACTCCTAAGTTAAAAAAAGGAGAGTTTTAATGTTCCTTTAAAGCTCTTTCTGTTGGATGCACCATTGTACTTCCAATTGGCTAGATGTGCAATCTTGGAGTTAGCCCTTATTCTTCGTCTTACACATTAAATCAAATTTCCAGGCTTTATTAATTATATCTTCACCACTTTTTATGCATATATGACTTTCATAAAATTTCTAAGGTCATTGCTGAAGTTCAGATACTTATCAACTGGATTATTGCAGTAGACATTTTTCTCATCTTTATCATCTCCATGTAGCCAAATTGATGTTTAGAAAGTGCAGGTCTGATACTGTCCTTCTAATTCTCAAAGGACTTCAGTGGCTACTCACTCTACAATAAAGTTAAGGTTTTTCAGCTTGACATTGAAAGTTCTCCATGATCTATACACTCCTTACTAATGAGAAAGTATGCTGCATTTGGAGACAGAGGATTGAGATTGCAGTCTCACTTCAACCTGTAGACTTGTAGAACAGAGTTGTAGAATTCACAAGTACCTTCAATTTCATCTTGTCTAACACCTGCTTTTTATATGAAACAGGTTTATGGTAATTAAGTAATTTGACCAGTCACATAGCATAGTATAATGATAAGAAAATATCTTCAAAGTTATTTAATACATCTCTTTTCATTTTTAAAGATGAGGAATCAGATTGTGACTTTCATGGGGTCATATATCTAATAAATAGAAGAGGGGAAATCTGAACCCAGATCTTCTTGATTCCAATTACAATTCTTTACTTACTTAGCCACATTGCCATTTTCATTTCTTTCTTGTCATTGTGTTCAAAATTTTAGAATTTTGCCAAATGGCATTTTCACTTTCCAGAATTCTGCATGTTATATTCTCTCTTCCCCTCCCCCCAATATTGTTTAGCTACATATGTAAATGTTTGTTGCCTTCTCATTGTAGAATTCTTTTGACAGCAGGAGTTTTATAATTTCTCCAGTGCTTAGTACAGAGTTTTGCACATCATAGACAATATTAAAGAATTTTATTGTTGAATAGAATGTGACAAAAAAAATAATAAAAATTGTTTTTACTGTCATTAAGTATAATTAAAATTATCATAGATGAGAGCTTTTTAAAAAGTTTCTGGCCTTTTAACATTCTGATCAATTCTTTGATTTGTTGTTGTTTTTTAAACTGTCTCTTTATCTTGCTTATATTAGACATACAAGGATTACTCATCAGCCTAATCCCATTCTGGTTGATACAGGAGCATAGATTTACTTTGTTCTGGCTGGAAAGATTCAATTCTCCTTAGAGAACCTAATACTGCTTCCATTACTATTTCCAGGGACCATATTATTTTGGAACTTAGGACAGCCACAGACATGCACTCTGCTTAGTTCATTGCAAGTTACAACTCCACACCCTAGATCCCAACCTCATTCCTAAATTAAGACAATGTTGGTTTTAGAGCCATGCCTATGACATTGTTATAGTCCTTGCATGGTTGGGAAAAGAGGAGATAATCTCAAGCCTCAAATACTGAAGAAAAAGGTTGTCTGATCAGATACACTGTCAGGATTGCTGTTGCCAGGACCTTCTGATCTTATATGGAAATCTTCTCTGTGGGACTAGAAACAGATTCCAACTCAGACAGATCAATTAGAGCAAGAGGTCCTGCAGGTTAATGCCCAGGAAGATAAAAAAGGAAACAAAATTAGCATTCCAAGGATACTGTTGACCATGCTGCAGACACTGGATTAGTAATTTATTCTGGTCGATAGTAAAATGGGATAGAGTATTCAGCAACAGAAAGGGAAATATTGGTTTTTAGGAATCTTGCAATGAAATAACTGCTAATGGAGCTGGTGGCTATGTAAGTGGCTTCATTTTATTGTCACTCAAGAAGTTATAAGACTAGAGGGGAGTTGAATTGGAACAGAGACTGTGGTCACTCAGAGATCCTAGTATCTATTGAAATAGAGGTTATAAGACTAGAATTGAAATGGAACGGAGACTGCAGAACACCCTCTGATTATTATATCTTATCACCGCTCTTTGGTGGAGGACAATAACTACCTGCCTTGAGAGATCAGACTGTGGGTAAACTCTCACCAAATCTGGGGGCAATTAGATTTTGTCTTCTAGAGGTGATACTCAACTTTCATGGCTTCAGATTTTAGTTATGATTTTTCCTACCACACATACAGGCTAATCAAAGGAGAATTTGAGGGGTTATGGCTTAAATAAATTACTATTATCAGTGCAAATAGACATTGTAGGATGGTGGGTGGAGAGGTAGAGAAAGAAATTACAAAGTCTTGCTCCATAGGCAAAGGAAGATGATAACATTTCTCAGAGGAAGCTTAGGTTGTGATTAATGAACCAGAGGTTCATCAGAAAGTAATTGATGCCAGAGCATGTATGTGCTAGTAAAACTATATCAAGATAGTAAGCACTAAGGTACAGTCCCTAAAGCACTGGACCTAGAGTCAGAAAGACCTGAGTTCAAACCCAACCTCAAATACTTATCAACTATGTGAAACCCAATAAGTCATTTAACCCCAGTTTCTTTAACTATAAAATGAGGATAATAATAGTTAACTACCTTGCAAAGTTGTCATGAGGATCAAATGAGATATATGTAAAAGTGTTTAACAGTACATGTAGTATGTGTATACAAACACACACACACACACACTCACACACACACAATTACATTCCCCTTTCCTTTTTCCAAGTCTGAGGTAACCAAAGGCCCTGTTCCATTTGGATCTTTCAGGGGAGACAGGATACTATGGGTTTAGTGATGATATGGGCCCTTCTAATAACTTAGAGGTATGATACTGTAAATAGGGTAATTTTATATAATTAAAAATATATAATACTGTTAGTTCTCAATAGGGTAAAACATATTTCACCTCTAGTGAAAAAGATGAAGGAAGATAGTATAATTTTATGCTAGATGCCATTGCAACAATGTACCACACAATACTGAACAAAATAACCACATCTATCTCTACTGCTATATCTGATCTTATCAATGGTGTTAAATCAGGTAGCCCAGGCCTACAGTGTGTAGAATGCAGCTATTCATAAGGCCCTTCCCCCTCCGCAACACATACACATTACTGTGGTTAAGGTTAGTTAATACCAATCCATTCCTCTGGGAAAGAGTCTGATATGCTACAAAGTTGCTTCTACTATCTTAAAGAGTAGTTCAATTTTACATATTTACTCAGACAAAGATATATGTAGAAAAGGTTTCTGAAAGTTGCAAAGGAAGGAGTGTGTAGCAGAGATGGTCAATTATACATAAAACATTTGACAAACATCAAAGGAAAAAAAAACTTTCGTATCATTTTCCAGAATACAAAACCTTGTACAAATAAATCAGTAAATAAAGAGGGATAGTAATATTCTAAGAAGCAGAACAAATTAACTCAATCACTTTTCAAAGGGAAAAAAACACAATATGATACATCAATAAATAAAATCAGCATAAAACAAGTCATCATTTTTCAAGTTTTTCATTTCAAATGACCTTTATTCACAAGCTTAAAAATTGGGAGATTTAATAGCAAGAGGTAGAGTTTTGGCAATGCATTTAAATGAGTAATTGAATAAATAATCACAAATTTCTTTGCTGACATAATAACATGAGATTGTCCCAAACCCTCTAATAAAAATCTAAAGGACGATGGTTTTACTCTCAAATAAATAGTGCCTCAGTTTTCTACACTGATGAAATATTGATCAGAAACTGCTTATGTAGTGGCAAACTGCAAAAGCAGTAGGTGAAAACTGAAGAAATCTTCTCATTCTGTGTAGTGTGAATAAAAGAGTGAAGTATACTCCAATACACAATGAAGCAGAGCTAGTTATAGTACTATGCACTGTCTGTGGTTGTTCAGCCAATACCATATGAGGCAACATGCTTTTGGGGGAATCCCTTGAGTGTTAAAATTTTCTTCCCTGAAAAGTGAAAACACTCTTGTGGCCCTCCTGCTTCTTGTATTTCTCCACTAAGAACAAGGCTCATCTGAATGTCCCCCAAAAGCTAACCTGGCCCCAGGTTAAGGAGACAGATTGTAAAGGAGATAAAAACTTTGGACCATTCCTGACTCTTCTTTGTGGTGATTATTCTGCTGAATTCTGCCCATTCAAAGGATCTCCAGAGAGCTAGAACATTACATAAAAGTACAAGAAGCAAACTATCAAAACTTACAAATACAAAAATTACAAATAGTTTTTTTTTTAAATATCAATTTTGGTTACCTTCTCTATATAAATTATTTCTTCAAATGTCAAGAAGTGAATTAGGGAAAAAAGGAAAAGTCTATTCAAACTATACAGACCAAATTGGAAGGAGGAAGAAGAGGATTGGAGGTCTACCAACTTCTAGGCTGCCATGTTAGGCTGAGGGTTTTACTTGGTATGGAGTCAGGAATCCACCAAACTCATTATTTGAGGGCAGAAGCAGTTAGAACCTAACTGTGGTAAGATGGAATATGGCAAAGGCTTATCCTAATCAAGAAATTCTTATTGAATTCCTAAAAAGAGAAGGTTACATTACTGAGGAAGATAAGTTTACAGAAAATTTAACAAGAGACCTAAATCATCCAAACCAAATTTAAGAATGAAACTTGAAAGGGGGCAACAAAGGTATAAACATTAATGAAATCTCAGTTTCCTCTTCTGCAAAATGAGATAATAGCATCTTGTTTTCTAGGTTTTTGTGAGGATCAAGTGAGATAATATTGATAAAGCACTTAATACTGTTATTGGCCTACAATAGGATTTAAAAGAAACTTGTCTCCTTCCTTCCTTTCATCTAGTTCATGCCATACCTCAGCTAAAATCTTGCTACATCATGTTTGAAAAATAGTCAAACAAGTTTGCTCTTTCCACTTTTCTAATTACTTAACATGCCTAATTATCAGGAAGTTATGGTATCATAGGGACTATAGAGTGGAGTGGGAAATACAAGCAAGTATAACTAGTGAGAGAATTTGCTCCTGACTCATTGAATTTCCCACAGAATGTATTCACATATTATAAGATGTTAATGTGTTAGCCTTAACTTCTTCCTGAAGTATAAATAAAATGAATCAATAGAAGCATTGATTGGACAAACCCTTGAACTTGATAGTATTTAAAAGGCTCTGTTCACTATTTCCAGAGTTAGTCCAGGCTGAAAGCAGTTTGTGGAGAAGACCCTTATGTCTATTCTAAAGAAAACTAGAGAAAAGGGAGGAAAAGCTAGAAATCATCTGTTCTTTCTTCACCATTTGCCATGGTAAATAGCATCAGAGCTACTAGACCAATGTAAACATACCTTCCAACAAGAGAATTATTAGAAGAATATAGTAGCTTTATGTTACCTGACCACTGCCAACAAAGAAGACAGTGCACCACAGAGTTCTAAATTTAGTAATTGAGAAGTTGAGTAAATACCTTATGAGGACACCATGAGGAAAGGAAATATGTTAAATCCCTAAACTTCCATAGGTATGTGTTACTTTGGGTAAAAGTATTTTCTACATGTCTGCCTCAATATCATTATATTCAGTTTGTGCCTACTCTTTTCATGGATGTTAAATATATTCATGGAATAGTACATCCTAAATTTATGATAGGGAACATTTTGCAGTTTTGGTTTTTAATGTCAGTCAAGCATTTATTAAGAAATAACTATGTATCAGATCACTGTATTACATGCTGTGGATTCAAAGAAAAGGAAGAATAATTTCTGCTTTCAAGAAACTCACATTCTTATTATTATGACATTTATTGAATGCCTTTGCTTTGAACTGTCTTCTGATTTACTTTTAAGGGGAAGGATATTTGTGGGAACTTCATGATAGATGAGGTTTTTGCTTTATCTTGTCTAGAAAAATTCCTTCACTACACTTCCTAAGCATATGGTTACATGATGTTGCCACTGAAACATCTTCCCATTTCTCTTTCTATCTCGTCTTTATGTGTTTGTTTTCTCTACCCATTTTAATGTAAGTTCCTTGATAAAAAGGACTGTTTTGTGTTGGTGTTTTTCTTCTTTAAAATAAGTAGAATAGTTCTCTCTGGGGGAGAGGGTAGGTTTCTTGGAGGAAGGTTTTTCTTGGAGGCAGCTTTAGTATCAGTTCAGATCAATAATTACCCCAAATGCAGTCGGGTGATAAAAATTCAAACGTTTATTTTCTCCTTCCAAAGTAGCCTGGTTAGTTGAGGCCTCTCTCTTTGCTTGGTTCCAAGAGCTCCCTCCGAATGTCTCCAAACCCAAAGGTTTTGTCCTTCAGCCTCTGTCTCTGATTTCTTCAGTAGCCAAAGCAGCACCAAGTTGAATCTGTCTTGCCTCTGAGAGAGCCTTCTCAATCTTCACTGAACTCTCGACTCGTAGCTTCTTCCTCTGAAAACTCTTCCTCCGCCACCAGCCAGCCAAGTGGAAAATTTTCTAATGAATCACTCTTCACTGGCTTATATATGACTCTTCTGAGAGAATGGAATTAAGAGCTTCAAGGGAGGTGTGAATTCAGATTATCTCATACTAAACCCTGAAATTTCCCAAACGTGTGAACTCCAATGAGTAAAGGTGTGAACACAAGCATTGTATCAATTAGTTCTATTTAGTACCTTGTTTCAGGTTCTGGCCCAAAACATCTTCTTGTAAGATCAGATCATTAATCTATCAACTCTAATGAGTTAGCAATTTGTAAAGATTCCAACAGTTTTGTTTGCTTGTATGTGTATTTCCATTGTTTAGCCTATTATTTGGCATATAATAAGTGTTTAATAAAAGTTTGCCCACTCAATCTATCTATTCATCTATCATGAATTATAATCTTAAAAGTTCAGTGTCATATAAGGTACTCTTAAGACCTGAGAGGAACAGCCACCCTAGAGGGATCCAACTTATGAGTTTGAGGGAAAGTTGAGTAAGCATCCAAAAATAGTTATTACACATTTAAAGTAAATAGATGGGGAAAAAAAACTTATAATTATTAGGTACATATCTGATGGATGGAATTCTTTGAACCTTAGTTTGGGAACATGTTGAAAAACATCCGTCTGGAAAGAGAAGAAAGATTGTATCTTTCTCTCTCTGGGGAAAGAAAGAGAAAGAGAGAAGGGAGTAACATTCATTTATATGGTTCAGAAAATTATTATACTGTTTAAATCCATCCTTATGTGATTATACATCCTTCATACCCAGAATGTCACCAAGTAATTCTCTAGGAATGCTTGAAATGGCTACAAGGTATTTTATGTTCCTCTAGGTCCTGGTCCAGGACCTAGTCAGAAGTTGTTTTCAGTTACCTTGTGATGGACACATGAAAACTTTATGTTTTCATCAAGTTGACTTCTCCACAAAATTGCTTAATTATGTACATGTGGTTTTTGTACAGATGTTATTATTATATAAATATTATATCATATAAACATTCCAGAGTCAACAAGAGGGAGTCAAGGCCCCTTTTTGTCTCACTCTCTTTTTACCAAATAAATAAATGTCTTTCTAACATGATTTCAGATTTTGGGGTTGTTCTTGTGAACAACAAAATATCAGAAGTAGGATTCCTTGATGGTGTCCTGAATAAACCCAAAGGATCATCAAGACTATAGAAGCTGAATAATTTTAGGATTGTAATTCTAGGATTGATCATGGACGGAACTCACCAATATTAGGATCATATCAAATAAAGCAAAAATCTGATGAGTCATCTTGATTTCAAGTCAGACAAAATCAAGGCTGTGGCTCAGGAATTGACTTAGGTTACTCTAACTCCTAATCAGCATTGAAATAACCCCTGAAATCTACATAGATAAATTAGGCTGTCATTTGATGAGTGGTTTTCCTTTCTTTTATTGTCTTTCTCCTCAACTCTCCCTAAACACTTAAGTCTATCATAAATTGCTACTATTAGTAGCAATCTAGATATTATAGTGAACATGGGAATTTAATTAATTAGGATGGCTTTAGGGTAGCAAGAGAAATTTATATTTGGCAGGGAATGAGGTAGGTTTTTAAAATTTTTTTTTATTATAGCTTTTTATATACAAAACATATGCATGAGTAATTTTTCAATATTGACCCTTGCAAAAACTTCTGTTTCAACTTTTCCCCTCCTTCCCTCCATCCCCTCCCCTAGATGGCAGGTAGTCCCATACATATTAAACATGTTAAAATATATGTTAAATACATTATATGTGTACATATTTATACAGCTCTCTTGTTTCACAAGAAAGATCGGATTTAGAAAGAAGATAAAAATAACCTGAGAAGAAAAAAACAAAAATGCAAGCAAACAATAACAGAATGAGTGGAAATGTTATGTTGTGATCCATACTCATGTTTCAATGTTCTTTCTCTGGGTGTAGCTGTTTCTGTTCATTACAGATCAATTGGAACTGAGTTGGATCCTCTCATTGTTGAAGAGAACCACATCCATCAGAATTGATCATCATGTAGTATTGTTGTTGAAGTGTATAAAGCTTCTGCTCATTTCACTTAGCATCAGTTCATGTATGTCTCTCCAAGTTTCTCTGTATTCATCCTGCTGGTCATTTCTTATAGAACAATAATATTCCATAATATTCATATACCACAATTTATTCAATCATTCTCCAATTGGTGGTCATACCTAATTTCCAGTTTCTAGCCACTACGAAAAGGGCTGCCACAAACATTTTTGCACATATGGGTCCCCTTCCCATCTTTAATATCTCTTTGGGATATAAGCCCAGCAGTAACACTCCTGCACCACAGGATATGTGCAGTTTGATAACTTTTTGAGTATAGTTCCAAATTGCTCACCAGAATGTCTGGATCCATTCAAAACTCCACCAACAATGAATCAGTGTCTCAGTTTTTCCACATCCCCTCCAACATTCGTCAGTATCTTTTCCTTTAGCCAATTTTAGCCAATTTGACAGGTGTATAGTGGTATCTCAGAATTGTCTTAATTTGCATTTCTCCGATCAACAATGATTTTGGAACACCTTTTCATATGACTAGAAATAGTTTCAATTTAATCCTCTTAACATTGTCTGTTCATATCCTTTGATCATTTATCAATTGGAGAATGGCTTGATTTTTTATAAATTAGATGAGACCTTTATCAGGACCTTTAGTTACAAAAATGTTTTCCCAGTTTATTGCTTCCCTTCTAATCCTGTCTGCATTAATTTTATTTATACAAAAGTTTTTTAACAATATAATAGAAATTTTCTATATTTTGTTCAATAATGACCTCTAGTTCTTCTTTGGGTCATAAGTAAATGATCCTATGTTCTTCTGACTTATTTATAATCTGATTCTTTATACTTAGATCATGAATCCATTTTGATCTTATCTTGGTGTGTGGTGTTAAGTATGGGTCAATGCCTAGTTTCTCCCATAATAATTTGCAATTTCCCCAGCAATTTCTGTCAAATAATGAATTCTTATCCCATAGGCTGGGGTCTTTGGGTTTGTCAAACACTAGATTGCTATGGTTACTGACTATTTTGTCCTGTAACTCTAACCTATTCCACTGATCATCTAATGTATTTTTTAGCCAATATCAAATGGTTTTTGTGACCACTGCTTTATAATGTAGTTTTAGATCAGGTACAACTAGGCCACCTTCATTTGATTTTTTTTTTCATTAGTTCCCTTGAAATTCTTGACCTTTTGTTCTTCCAGATGAATTTTGTGGTTATTTTTTCAAGGCCATTTCTTGGGAGTCTAAATGATATAGCACTAAATAGATTAGTTTAAATAGCATTGTCATTATTATATTTGCTCAACCTGTTGAGGAGCACTTAATATTTTTCCAGTTATTTAGATCTGACTTTATTTGTGTGGAAAGTGTTTTGTAGTTTTGTTCATATGGTTCCTGACTTTCCCTTGGCAGAGGAATTCCCAAATATTTTATTCTATCAACAGTTAATTTAAATGGAATTTCTTTTTGTATTTCTTGCTGTTGGATTTTGTTAGTAATATATAAAAATGTTGATCATTTATGTGGATTTATTTTGTATCCTGAAACTTTGCTAAAGTTGTTGATTATTTCTAATAGCTTTTTAGTAGAATCTCTGGTGTTCAGTGAGGTAGGTTGTGACGGGGTCTTCTTCTTCAGAAGTTCTTTAGCACACACAAGGCCTTGTTTACTTGAGAGAACTTTGAAGGAGACAGGTTACATCCATAAAAAACTTCAGTGAGAGCATAGTTTAGAGGGGTGAAAAACTAAAAAAGTCAGAAGAGTTGATTGTGCTATCTGCAATATTTTTGTTTAAATTTTCAATTGGAGGGACTTCCGGCCAAGATGGTGGAAAGGAGGCACACATCTACTTAAACTCTGCCTTTTCTCTCAGAATTTATTTCATGACAAGCCTCGGAATTAGTGTTTGACTGAAAAAAACCCCCACAAATAATTACCAAGAGATGACATCCTTGAAATTCACCAGAAAAGGTCTGTTTTCACTTGAGGGTGGGGATGCTTAGATCCAATGCAGGCTGAGGGCAGGCAGCAGCAAGAGCACAGCAGGCAGCTCACAGCTGAGCAGACCTGAGTGGAGTGAGGTGTGATCTCAGCAGTCTCTGCGGGGAGAGCTTTACCACGGTATGGCTATTTTGCCCTGGCAGCAAGCCAGTAGATAAGCAGAGAAGCTAAAAACACAGGGGGTGAAGACTATAACCCTGAAAAGCTAGCATCTCTCAGGACCTGGCCACACCCACCCTTAGTGTCACAGCATATTCTCAGAGTCTCAGAGCACAGACGCAGTACAGCTATTGCTGTCCTGCTAGTGCCTCATTGCTGCCTCCCCTCAGTCGGTAGAGGAAGCTTGGTAACACCATCCAACCCTCCATCTTCCCCCCAAAAAAAGCAGATTGTATATGGGTTTTTATTTGCTAGTTTGTCTTCTTTGATTCTTCTCTGACAAAAATGAGCAAAAAATTTGAACGGACATTAATCATTGATAGCTTCTATATAGATAGAAAGCAGACTTTAAACCCTGAGGAAGCGAAAAACAGACTGTCTCCAGATGAATCCCCAAAGGAGGATATGATCTGATCCTCAATACAAAAAAAAATGTCATAGAAGAAATTAAAAAGGCTCTCACACGAGAACTAGAAGAAAAATGGGAAAAGAAAAGGGAAGCTTGGCAAGAGTCTGGATAAGTCATCCCACTCATTTAAAGATAGAGTGGATAAAGAAATAAAATCCTTGCAAAACAGAATTAGTGAACTGGAAAAAGAAAATAGCTCTCAAAAAATAAAATTGGTGAAATGGAAAAAAATTCCACAGAACAGAACAACTCACTTAAAAACTCAATTGGACAATTAGAAAAAGATATTTTAAAAATGAGTGAAGAAAATATTTCATTGAAAATCAGAATTAAACAAATGGAATTGAATGACTCCAGAAGACATCAAGAATCAATCAAGCAAAACCAAAAAAAAAAAAAAAAAAGAAAAAAAAAAAAAAAAGAAAAAGAAACAATGGGAAAAAATGTCAAATACCTTCTTGGGAAAACAAGAGACCTGGAAAATAGATCTAGGAGAGATAATCTGACAATTATTGGACTCCCTGAAAAAATGTGATGAAAAAAAGAGCCTGGACACTATTTTCTAGGAAATTATCAAAGAGAACTGCCCAGAAGTTATAGAAACAGAGGGTAAACTAGAAATTGAAAGAATTCATCGATCACCTACTGAAAGGGATCCTAAAATCAAGACACTGAGAAATATAGTGGCCAAAGTCCAGAACTATCAGATGAAGGAAAAAATACTGCAAGCTGCTAGAAAAAATCAATTCAAATATAAAGGAGCCACAATAAGGATTACTCAAGACCTAACAGCATCCACATTAAAGAATCGAAGGGCCTGGAACCTGATATTCTGAAAGGCTAAGGAACTTGGTATGCAGCCAAAAATAACTTACCCAGTTAAAATGAGCATCTTTTTTCCAGGGCAGAAGATGGACATTCAATGAAATAAGTAAATTTCACCTATTTTTGATGAAAAAACTGGAAGTAAACAAAAAGTTTGATCTACAAATATAGAACTCAAGAGAAACCTAAAAAAGGAAAAAGAAATCTTGGGAACTATATTTCTGCTATAAAAATATATAAAGAATACATGTATACCGTGTTCTAGAAACTAGAGGTGGGAAGGAAATTGTACCCAAAAAAGGGTAAAGTGGGGGTACTACATCTCATGAGGAGACAAAAGAAACCTATTATATCTGAGAGAAAGAATGGAGGGGGATGAATATAGTGTGTTTCTTACTGCTATCAGAATTGGCTTAAAGCGAAAAATATTAGACATATTTGATATATGGTGAAACTGCTCCCACCTCATTGCAAAGTGGGAGGGGAAAAGGGAAAAGGGAAGGAATAAGGTAAGCAGAAGGGAATACAGAAATTGTGAAGAAAAGGAGTAAGATAGGAGGAGGAACTCTAGGGTAGCAGGAGGGATACTAAAAAGGGAGGGCTGTGAGAAGCAAGTGGTGCTCACAAATTTAATACCAGGGAGGGGGGTAAGGGAGAAGGAAGGAAGAAAAGCATAAACAGGGGTTAACAAGATGGCAAGTAAAACAGAATTGGGAATTTTAACCATAAATGTGATTGGGGTAAACTTCCCCATAAAGAGGAAGCAGTTAGCAGAATGGATTAAAAGCCAGAATCCTACAATATGTTGTTTACAGGAAACACACCTGAAGCAGGGAGATACATACAGAGTAAAGGTAAAAGGTTGGAGCAGAATCTACTATGCTTCAGGTGAAGTCAAAAAAGCAGGGGTTACCATCCTGATCTCAGATCAAGCAAAAATTGATCTAATTAAAAGAGATAAGGAAGGGCACTATATCTTGCTAAAGGGTAGCATAGATAATGAATCAATATCAATATTAAACATATATGCACCAAGTGGTATAGGATCTAAATTCTTAAAAGAGAAATTAAGAGAGCTGCAAGAAGAAATAGACAGCAAAACTATAATAGTGGGAGATCTCAACCTTGCACTCTCAGAATTAGATAAGTCAAACCACAAAACAAATAAGAAAGAAGTCAAAGAGGTAAATAGAATACTAGAAAAATTAGATATGATAGATTTTTGGAGAAAACTAAATGGAGAGAGAAAGTAGTACACTTTCTTCTCAGCAGTTCATGGAACCTATACAAAAATTGACCATATATTAGGACATAAAAACCTCAAACTCAAATGCAGTAAGGCAGAAATAGTAAATGCATACTTTTGAGACCACGATGCAATGAAAATTACATTCAACAGGGAAAAATAGACCAAAAAATAATTGGAAAATAAATAATCTCATACTAAAGAATGATTGAGTGAAACAGCAAATCATAGACATAATTAATAACTTCACCCAAGAAAATGACAATAATGAGACATCATACCAAAATGTGTGGGATGTAGCCAAAGCAGTAATAAGGAGAAATTTCATGTCTGTAGATGCCTACTTGCATAAAATAGAGAAAGAGAAGGGCAATGAATTGGGTTTGCAACTAAAAATGCCAAAAAAGGAACAAATTAAAAACCCTCAGTCAAACACTAAACTTGAAATTCTAAAAATAAAAGAAGAGATCAATAAAATTGAAAGTAAAAAAACTATTGATTAATTAATAAAACTAAGAGTTGGTTCTATGTAAAAACCAACAAAATAGACAAACCCTTAGTAAATGTGATTAAAAAAAGGAAAAAGGAAAATCAAATTGTTAGTCTTAAAAATGAAAAGGGAGAACTCACCACTCATGAAGAGGAAATGAGAGCAATAATTAGGAGTTACTTTGCCCAACTTTATGCCAACAAATTTGATAATTTAAATGAAATGGAAGCATATCTTCAAAAATATAGCTTGCCCAGATTAGCAGAGAAAGAAGTAAATAGAATAAACAGTCCCACTTTAGAAAAAGAAATAGAACAACTATTAATCAACTCCCTAAGAAAAAATCCCCAGGACCAGATGGATTTGCATGTGAATTCTACCAATTTAAAGAACAATTAACTCCAATGCTATATAAACTATTGGAAAAAATAGGGACTGAAGGAGTCCTACCAAATTCTTTTTATGACACAGACATGGTATTAATACCTAAACCAAGTAAGTTGAAAACAGAAAGAAAATTATAGACCAATCTCCCTAATGAATATTGATGCTAGAATCTTAAATAAAATATTAGCAAAAAGATTACAGAAAATCACTCCCAGGATAATACACTGACCAAGTAGGATTTATACCAGGAATGCAGGACTGGTTCAGTATTAGGAAAACTATTAGCATAATTGACTATATCAATAACCAAATTAACAAAAACCATATGATCATCTCAATAGAGGCAGAAAAAGCATTTGATAAAATCCAAAATCCATTCCTAAAAAAAAAAAAAACACTTGAGAGTATAGGAATAAATGGACTTTTTCTTAAACTAGTCAGGAGCACATATTTAAAACCATCAGTAAGCATCATATGCAATGGGGGATAAACTGGAATCTTTCCCAGTAAGATCAGGAGTGAAACAAGGTTGCCCACTATCACCATTATTATTCAATATTGTATTAGAAATGCTAGCCTCGGCAATAAGAGTTGAGAAAGAGATTAAAGGAATTCGAATAGGTAATGAGGAAACCAAATTATCACACTTTGCAGATGACATGATTATATACTTAGAGAACTCCAGAGATTCTAGTAAAAAGCTATTAGAAATAATATCCAACTTTAGCAAAGTTGCAGGATACAAAATAAATCCACATAAATCCTCAGCATTTTTATACATCACCAACAAAATGCAGCAGCATGCGATACAAAAAGGAATTCCACTCAAAATAACTGTCAATAGCATAAAATATTTGGGAATCTATCTACCAAAGGAAAGTCAGGAATTATATGAGCAAAATTATAAAAAAACACACACAATATAAACCCACACAAATAAAATCAGACTTAAATAACTGAAAAATATTAAGTGCTCTTGGATAGGGTGAGCGAATATAATAAAGATGACAACACTCCCTAAAGTAATCTATTTATTTAGTGCTATACCAATCAGACTACTAAGAAAATATTTTAATGATCTAGAAAAAAAATAACAACAAAATTCATGTGGAAGAACAAAAGTTCAAGAATTTCAAGGGAATTAATGAAAAAAAAAATCAAATGAAGGTGGCCTAGCTGTACCTGACCTAAAACTATATTATAAAGCAGCAGTCACCAAAGCCATTTGGTATTGGCTAAGAATAGATTAGTTGATCGGTGGAATAGATTAGGTTCTCAAGACAAAATACTCAACCACAGCAATCTAGTGTTTGACAAACCCCAAGATCCCAACTTTTGGGATAAGAATTCACTATTTGACAAAAACTGCTGGGAAAACAGGAAATTAGTATGGCACAAATTAGGCATGGACCCACACATAACACTGTACACCAAGATAAGATCAAAATAGATCCATGATGTAGGCATAAAGAATGAGATTATAAATAAATTAGAGGAACGTAGGATATTTTACCTCTCAGACTTGTGGAGGAGGAAGGAATTTGTGACCCAAGATGAACTAGAGATCTTTATTGGTCACAAAATAGAAAATTTTGATTATTTCAAATTCAAAAAGCCTTTGTACAAACAAAACTAATGCAAACAAGATTAGAAGGGAAGCAACAAACTGGGAAAACATTTTCCCAGTTTAAGGTTCTGATAAAGGCCTCATTTCCAAAATATATAGAGAATTGACTCAAATTTATAAGAAATCAAGCCATTCTCCAATTGATAAATGGTCAAAGGATATGAACAGACAATTCTCAGATGATGAAATTGAAACTATTTCCACTCAAATGAAAGAGTGTTTCAAATCCCTATTGATCAGAGAAATGCAAATTAAGGCAACTCTTAGATACCACTACACACCTGTCACATTGGCTAATATGACAGGAAAAGATCATGATGAATGTTGGAGGAGATGTGGGAAAACTGGGACATTAATACATTGCTGGTTGAAATGTGAACAGATCCAACCATTGTGGAGAGCAATTGGAACTATGCTTAAAAAGTTATCAAACTGTGCATACCTTTTGATCCAGCAGTGCTACTACTGGGCTTATACCCCAAAGACATACTAAAGAAGGGAAAGGGACCTGTATGTGCCAAAATGTTTGTGGCAGCCCTCTTTGTAGTGGCTAGAAACTGGAAAAGGAATGGATGTCCATCAATTGGAGAATGGTTGGGTAAATTGTGGTACATGAATGTTATGGAATATTATTGCTCTGTAAGAAATGACCAGCAGGATGAATACACAGAGAGGCTTGGAGAGATTTACATATACTGATGGGAAGTGAAATGAGCAGAACCAAGAGATCATTATATACTTCAACAACTATACTGTATGAATATGTATTCTGATGGAAGTGTATTTCTTCAACAAAGGGAAGATCTGTTTCAATTGATCAATGATGGACAAAAGCAGCTACAACCAAAGAAATAACCCTGGGAAATGAATGCAAACTGTTTGCATTTTGGTTTTTCTTCCCAGGTTATTTTTACTTTCTGAATCCAATTCTTCCTGTGCAACAAGAGAAATGTTCAGTTCTGCACACATATATTGTATCTAGGATATACTGTGACATATTTGACATGTATAGGACTGCTTGCCATCAGGGGGTAGGGGGGAAGGGAAGGAGGGGAAAAGTTGGAACAGAAGTGAGTGCAAAGAATAATGCTGTAAAAAATTACCCCGGCATGGGTTCTGTCAATAAAAAGTTATAATTATTAAAATAAATAAATAAATAATTTTTAGAAAATAATTTTCAATGGGAGATAAAAAGGAAAACTGTGAGATTATTTTTTCTCTCTGTTTTCACAAATCCTGCCAGATTGGACATTGCAGAGATACAGACAGACAAGGGAAAAAAAAAACATTTCCTCCCGATTTATAAAAATTTATGGAATTATGAGGTAATTAGAGACTGAAATATATTATTTTTATTGGAAATTTCCAAAAATTGTAGGTTAAAAAATTTTTGTAAGTGCTAAAATACCATTAGAAATTTTGGGGGGAGGGAAGGAGGTTTTAAGGGGACACTGACTGCTAGAATTAATAATAAATGCAAATAACACATTCTCTCCTTCCTGGAGGGAATAGATGCATTGTTCTAATAGAAAGGGATTTCATCTTGTAGAAAATAAGCATAACTGAACTTGATTTGAAGTGATTCAATAGAATTAATTGATTAGGGAAACTAATAGCTGTGATGTACACTCAAATAATCTATACAACTTGAAGTAAAAATATAGCAATTAGTTGGTATTATATAAGGCAATCTATACTGAAGAGTGTCCATTAAATGGTAAGCTAAAATATATTTGGGAAATAAAGAAAAATAAACTTAATACTTTTGGAAAAATTGGAAGAAAGAATGGGAGAATTTGGAAGAAAGAAGATTTAAATAAGTAGAGATAGAAGGACAGTGGTAGAAAATTAAAGAAAACTGGAATCTATTTAAATTAACAGTGTAAGTAAAGGATTTGAAAGTTTGGAGTTTTGGAAAGATATTTGAGTAGTTTTTTTTCCCTTTTTATTTAATTGAAATAAGAAAGATCCGAGAAACATTTTAGAGATTTGCCTGTTAGCAATTTATATCAAGTTATGTTTAACAAATGGAAAATATATAAAAAACAGTTACAGGATGAAATTATTTTAATGTAGCATTCTAAAAATCTTTCCTGGAAGGATCACTAGACAGGCATGTCTCCAAAATGATAAGAATGAGAATGTAAGACTGCCAGAATGAATCTTTGAAAGTAAGCAGCTAAATTGAAAGCAGTAAGTTCTAAAATTTAAGGCGTTGGCAGCATCTTAGTTCTTGGGGAGAATTGAAATTTTCTATGTTACCATTAGTGATTGCAAATTCATATTTGATTTCTTTGAAGTTTGTTTTAAAACTAACTTATAATGTGGTCTCTTTAGAGTTAAATATATCCTATTACGATAACTATGGTAAATCAGAATTTAATATAACATTCATTCGATATTTAGCATTGAAGCAATATGCTTGGAAAATGAATGATAGAAAAACCTCAATTCAAATCCAGTCTCAGAAATGACTTTTCTACGTCACCTCAAGCAATTTACTTCAGACGCTTATCTCAGTTTACTCATGTATAAATTGGGATTATAATAACACTTATCTCTCTAGGTTGTTAGGAGAATCCAATGAGATAAGCTCTACATGGTAAGTGCGACATAAGTGTTAGCTTTTATTATATTAAATAAGCATGATTATTCTAAACTGTTTTTTTAATATAATTGGAATAACATGCCTGATTGACAGATGATGATTTCTTACATAAAATGATTCAAAAATGTGTACAAATGAATTGATACTATTTGAATGGCAAAAAGTTTTATATTATGTTTTTTTAAAATTTGTAATATTTATGTTATTATTAGACTTTCAAATAGTCTTATATTGTGATATTTGGGAAATAATTGTATAGGAAATTCTGTTAATTTGGGAAACAAATGATATTCAGAAGGGGGATAAAATTGTATCATTACAAAATTAACCTCTCTTTTAATCTGAGGTGTGGAATCAACTATTGTGTATTTGCTGTATGTATGAAACTCCAAGTTATGTCTATTCATAATTTCTAAATGAAAGATAAGTAGTTCTTAAATTTCATTTTCTTATAAACTTCAACTGTTTGTTAATTGTAGAAAGTGAATAATATTCTTTTTCATATCCAGAAAAGTTCATCAGTTCACTGTCCCACTCCATCTCCCAATTCTTAAAACTCATTCTTCCTTGTCCTAACTCTGAAAGTCTCTGATCTTTCCTTCAATTCAAAATCAGATTACCTAATTTTGTATCCTGGTTTGTATCATGTTAATAAAGTGATTAACAATAACAGATAATATATTAGTGAATAAATAATAAAGCAATCTGTCTTTCTTTGTATTTAGGTTTTATTTAGGTTTCTATAGCAAGCTGAGGAAGTCTAGTCCTGCAATGACATGCTTTGCTTAACAAATCAATGTCTTCAGAAGCTCAAACCTTTATTTCCTTAGGTTTCAGATTTTACCCATTACACAATGTTATATAGAGATTCTACACAAGTAACTTGGAATAAGAGAAGTGAATCTGCTAGAAGATTCCTTAAGAATTGACCTAAGAATGAGGCCTACTTTAGAATTTCCAAAAAAAGATGTTTCCAGGGACCTTAATGGGGAATTTAATTTAACTATTTTATTAACTATTTATTATAATTTAATTTAACTATTTTTATTATAATTTAACTATTTTATTATAATAATTCCATTATTTACTTATGGAAGTACTCCTCTACATTTGTTCTTAGCCAATGAGAAAATAAACTGAAGTTATGCACATGCATTGAAAACTTTGGCAAAAAAAAAAAAAATAAATAAACATGTTATTTTGAATCTAAGCAAAGGAAAATAATAGTAAGATTTCTGGGAAAAATGCCTTCTGGCTTTTTAAAGTAAATATTAAATGTGTTTCAATAGGTAATTTATAATACCCTTTGGGTTGCTTTCCTACATAATTATCAGGAATTCATATCATCTTATTTAGGCCCATCTTTTGGGTCTTTTGGATAGACCTCAAATTTAATTCTTCAAAGAACGTAGATTTCCATGACAACCAATTAATAAGGCTGGAAGAATGCTGTTATAAAAGTAGATTGACTTTTATTTTAAGGAGGAACTTGAGAATATTAAATTAATTGTGTTGTTTCCCTAAGACAATTCAGGCTACTTGTCTATTCTATTCTAAGCCAAGGCCATTGTCCATTTTCATTGTCAAATATATTTGTACTGACATGTGAACTCTATGTTTTATTCATCCAAATTTATCATTGTGGGGTGGGAAGCTATTCTTCATTTATTTTGTTGACTATAATACTTAAATAGAAATGAAAGTGAGGAACACTTTGGTCACATAAGTAATATGATGAAGGACCAGATATTTTCTCTAATCCACATGACTTTGTTGAACCTTTCCAAAATTTTGCACCAAACATAAAATAAGTTCATCTGTCCCCATGATCTAGGACTCAACTTTTTAAACCGTGATTCACAAATAAATATGGACTCTCATAACTGAATAGTTTTGATGCAGTTTGAATGCTCTCAATTCCTTGTGGTCAAGAGGTTAGTGACAATAAGGGAACTGTTAAGTATCCCCTTTAAATTGGCCACAGGTTTAGGAGTAAAAGAATTCACTCATTCCCAAATTATTAGTTGCAAAATGAAAGTTTATTGTTGGATAGAAATCAGTTTGTCAAAGGAATGACTTCTACAGTGGCAAAGATCTAGTAAGGAAATGGAGTTTTGGTGCTGAGAAAGCTTTCTCAGTAAGGCAGAAGGGTCCTGGCAGCTAAGCAAGCAACCTAAGGCTATCTGCAAAGACTTTAGTTGAGGGAAGCTGTTATATTGGATATCGTGGCGGGTGATGGAACAGCCAGAGCTGATCAGATCAGGATTTCTCAATTGAATGAGAATTTAGAATTTCTATCTTATCCTGGAGGATGGATTTTGTCTCCACTCCTTGGAGGCTGGGAGATCCTGATTTCTGAGTCAGAAAAGGGACACAATCTCTACGAGTGATAATCTTAAAGGGAACACAGTGTTAGTAAAGGAAACAGTTTTCTCCTGCTTCAGTTTATATATTTATGATTTATTATTAGTAAATATATGATTTGCATACCTAGGTCACATAAAAATTTCTCAAACAAAAAGGAGCTGCAAGCAAAAAAGCAGCCCTGGTTTAGAAAACCCAGAAAGAAAATAAGGTTAAAACTAAAATTATCAAAGAGTTTAAGGAAAAGGAAACTCAAAACTGTGAGCATGAGCAGATAAAGGAAAAAAAAAAAAAAACTAGTGTTTTTCATAGAAAAACTTGTTTGTTTTTTCAACAAAAGGAAATTTAGCCTCTAGAAAGAATAAATGAATTCAGATATTTATGGATAAGTATTACAAAATGTCTTCATGAGATAGAAGACCTGTGAGATTTGAGGAAAATATAATTCCAAAACAAAATGTTTCTGAGTGGTTCAAAAAAGAAATGAGGGGGAAAAGACAGGTTGGCAGAGAGATGACATGGCTTACTGTGACCTTCTCTCAAACCAACAGTAGATTAAGCCTCTAAACTGATTTTGGAGTCATAGAAAGCACAAATATTTGTAGTACAACACATTTCCAGAAGATATGTTGGAAGAACTTCAGAATAGGTCTGTTTCAGACTGGCAGGATGACAGTGTGCCAAACCCAGACCACAACACAGAGAGTCTGGGGCAAGAAGCTGGATGGGGAGTCAGAATATAACAGCTTCCATGTATCTAGGAATCTTCTGTGATCCTTTTAGGCTACTCTGTCCTGGTTGCAAGTGAGTGATCTAGCAGATTTGCTATAAAAGACAAATTGTAAACCACTGAGCCCCAGAAGAATGTGTGACCTAACTTTGATTTCCCAGGACCAGAAATCAATTAGCAGAACTGCCCAAGGGCAAACTAAAGCAGCTGTTGCTCCTTTGCATTAAGAGCAAACCTGAAGCTTTAAAAAAAAAAAAAAAATGAACAAAAAACCAAAAAAGAATTCTCATCGTAGACAGCTTTTATGGAGGAGAGAACAGACCTCAAATCCTGAGTTTTCTAAAGGCAAATCAACTCCAGATGAAGCCCCAAGGGAGATATGAGCTAGTCCCCATTTCACAAGGTTTTCTTGAAAGATTGCTTAAAGAATCTTGCAAGAGAATTAGAAGAAAAATGGGAAAAGGAAATGAGATCTTTGCAAGAAGGGATAGGAAAGGCATATGACACTCTATAAAATAAATTTGATAAAATGTAAAAGGAATATAACTCCTTAAAAATAGAAATAAAAAAATAATTCATTGCAAAACAGAATTTGTGAAATGGAAAAGAAAATGCAATGAACAAAACAATTCAATTGGCCAAATACAAAAGGAGCCAAAAAAGGCAACTGAAGAAAATAATACACTAAAAATTAAAATTGAACAAATGGAAGTAAATGACTCAATAAGACTTCATGAATCAGTGAAACAAAACAAAAAAAAAAAAAAAAAAAGAAGAAGAAGAAAGAAAGAAAAAATAGAAGAAGATATGAAATACCTCCTAGGAAAAACTGATCTGGAAAATAGATTTAGGAGAGGCAATCTAAGGATTATCACGCTTCCTAAAAGCCATGATGAAAAAAAGAACCCAGACATTATCTTATAGGAAATAATAATCATTGTTATTATAATGATGTCTTAGAAGATAAAATAACCATTGAAAGAATTCACCAATCACTTCCTGAAAGAGACCCCAAAATTAAAACTCCAAGGAATATTGTGGCTAAATTTCAGAAGTATCACACCAAGAAAAAGATATGACAAGTAACCAGAAAGAAATAATTTAAATACTGAGGAACCACAATCAAGATTACCCAGAGGGCAGCTAGATGGCACAGTGGATAGAGCATTGGCCTGAATTCAGGAGAACCTGAGTTCAAATCTGTTCTCAGACACTTAATACTTTCTAGCTGTGTGACTGTGGGCAAGTCAGTTAACCCCAATTGCCTCAAGAAAAAAGACAGGATTACCCAAAACCTAGCAGCTTCTACCTTAAAGGATCAAAGGGCCTGGAATCTGATATAATAAGCTATCCAGCTAAAATGAGCATGATTTTTCAGGGAAGAAGATGGACATTCAATGATACAGGTGAATTTCATCTAATTCTGATAAAAAGACCAGAACTAAACAAAAAAAATTGATCTCCAAATACAGAACTCAAGAGAATAATAAAATGGTAAAAAGGAAAGAACTATTGAGAACTATATTTCTCCTTTTTTATTATAGTTTTTTATTTATAAGATATATGCATGGGTAATTTTTCAGCAAAACCTTCTGTTCCAACTTTTCCCCTGCTTCCCCTTCACCCCTCCCCCAGATGGCAGGTAGACCAAAACATGTTAAACATGTTAAAGTACTATATTTCTCTTATGGGTATACTGAGAAAGTGTGGGTATAATTTGATTTTATTATGATAATATGAAAAAGAAACTAGAGGTGGGAAGGGGGTTGTGGTGGGAAAAAAAGGAAAAGGAAATAAAATAAGGGAAATTGCATCTCACAAAGAGGCAAAGAAGACCTATTATAATTGAAGGAAAGAAGAAAGGGGAATGAGCATTGTGTAAATTTTACTCTGATCAGATCTGTCTCAAAGACAGAATATCAAACATATTTGGTTTCACAGAAACTTGTCTCATCTTATAGGAAAATCAGAGGAGGAGAAAGGGGAAAATAAAGAGGAAGGCTAATAGCAGGGAAAACAGAAGTAGTAGTTGAAAGATGTAAGAAAGGGGGAGGGGCTCTAAAGGGGGAGAGTTGTTTGAGGAAAGTGATCAGAAGCAAAATACTGGGAAGGAGGGAAGAGGAAAAGGAAAGAGAAAAGCATAACTTATAGCAAATAAGATGGCAGAACATACAGAATTAGTTATTTTAACTGTGAATGTGAATGGGGTAAATTTTCCCATAAAACAGAAGTGGATAGCAGACTGGATTGAAAGCCAGAATCTTACAATATGTTGTTTACAAGAAACACATTTAAAGCAGAGTGACACATACAGAGTGAAGGTAAAGTCCTGGAGCAGAATCTATTAGGTTTCAGGTGAAGTCAAAAAAAAAAAAAAGGCAAGGGAAGCAATCCTGCTCTCAGATCAAGTAAAAGCAAAGGTAGATCTAATTAAAAGAGATAAGGAAGGAAACTATATCTTACTAATAGTAGAGTAGCATAGATAATGAAGCAATATCAATACTAAACATCTAAGCACCAAGTGGCATAGCATCCAAAGTCCTAGAGGAGAAGTTGAGCGATTCAAAAAGAAATAGACAGCAAAACTACACTAGTGGGGGATTACAACCTTGTTCTCTCAGAACCAGATAAATCAACCCAAAAAAACTGGGGAGGAGAAGACCCAAGAAATATCGGGTGGTTCTGTTGCTGATTGTGCTCATAAGAATTATTAAATTCCTGGCACATGAACTAATGGACAATGGAATCCTATTGGACTGTTTCTAGGACTTATGGACATGTGTAAATTTTCAGATTAATTCTTGTTATTTGTTACATTACTACTAGCCTGTGTTATATTGCTATGTGCTCATGTAAATTATGTATAATGCCACCCATATTGATGGATTTATGTATACCATGTATATCTGTTACAAAGTTCTGGCTCATATTGATGGATTTATGTGTACCCCCTCAGAAACCCCCTATGTTTTAAAACAAAAGAAAGGGGGAGATGTTGGAATCCTTACTAACTGCTAAGTAATTAGAGTTGATCTAATCTTACAAGAAGATGTTTTGGCCAGAACCTGAAACAAGGTACTAAGTAGAACTAATTAAGACAAGGCTTGTGTTCACACCTTTACTCATTGGAGTCCACAAGTATGCTAGGTTCACAAAGTACACTTTCTAACTTCAAGGGAGTTCACACCTCCCTTAAAGTCATTGGGCCAGAGAGCACTATGGGAGAAAACCCATAATCCCATTCTCTCAGAAGAGGCAGATAAAAAGCCAGCAATGAGGGATCTATGGCAGAATACATTTTTTCCTCTTGGCTGGCTGATCGCGCTGGACTCGAGAGGAACGACTCTGGTTCAGAGAACACTTTTGACGGATTTCAGTGGAGCTACGCCAGAAGCCCTCTCTCTGCGGCAAGTTGGTGGCTGGGCTCCCCAGAAGGAGATAAGAGAGACCTTCTATCTCTGTCTTGGTCGGAGGCAGAAGAAAGCAGAGGCAGAGGCTGAAGGACAGAACCTTTGGATTTGGAGACATCCGAAGGGCTCTAAGCCTCTAAACCGGCTGTGCTCTGAGAAGAACAAACTCCAACATTTGAACTCTTAACATTTGGCGCCCAAGCATGGGAACCAAGGACCCTACTTTCACTGAAGAAGTCTCCAGTGACCAGGAACTGAGTGAGTACAACCTTTTTTTTTTTTTTTTTTTAAATTTTTATTTAATAATTACATTATATTGACACTCATTTCTGTTCTGATTTTTTTTCCCCTCCCTCCCTCCCTCCACCCCCTCCCCTAGATGGCAAGCAGTCCTTTATATGTTGGATATGTTGCAGTATATCCTAGATACAATATATGTTTGCAGAACCGAACAGTTCTCTTGTTGCGTAGGGAGAATTGGATTCAGAAGGTATAAATAATCCGGGAAGAAAAACAAAAATGCACATAGTTCACATTCGTTTCCCAGTGTTCTTTCTTTGGGTGTAGCTGCTTTTGTCCGTCATTTATCAATTGAAACTCAGGTCTCTTTGTCAAAGAAATCCACTTCCATCAAAATATGTCCTCATACAATATCGTTGTCGAAGTGTATAATGATCTCCTGGTTCTGCTCATTTCACTTAGCATCAGTTCATGTAGGTCTCTCCAAGCCTCTCTGTATTCATCCTGCTGGTCATTTCTTACAGAACAATAATATTCCATAACATTCATATACCACAATTTACCCAGCCATTCTCCAATTGATGGGCATCCATTCATTTTCCAGTTTCTAGCCACTACAAACAGGGCTGCTACAAACATTTTGGCACATACAGGTCCCTTTCCCTTCTTTAGTATTTCTTTGGGATATAAGCCCAATAGAAACACTGCTGGATCAAAGGGTATGCACAATTTGATAATTTTTTGGGCATAATTCCAGATTGCTCTCCAGAATGGTTGGATTCGTTCACAACTCCACCAACAATGCATTAGTGTCCCAGTTTTCCCGCATCCCCTCCAACATTCATCATTATTTTTTCCTGTCATCTTAGCCAATCTGACAGGTGTGTAGTGGTATCTCAGAGTTGTCTTAATTTGCATTTCTCTGATCAATAATGATTTGGAACACTCTTTCATATGAGTGGTAATAGTTTCAATCTCATCCTCTGAAAATTGTCTCTTCATATCCTTTGACCATTTATCAATTGGAGAATGGCTTGATTTCTTATAAATTTGAGTCAGTTCTCTATATATTTTGGAAATGAGGCCTTTATCAGAACCTTTAACTGTGAAAATGTTTTCCCAGTTTGTTGCTTCCCTTCTAATCTTGTTTGCATTAGTTTTATTTGTACAAAAGCTTTTTAATTTGATGTAATCGAAATTTTCTATTCTGTGATCAGTAATGGTCTCTAGTTCATCTTTGGTCACAAATTTCTTTCTCCTCCACAAGTCTGAGAGATAAACTATTCTATGTTCCTCTAATTTATTTATAGTCTCGTTCTTTATGCCTAGGTCATAGACCCATTTTGATCTTATCTTGGTATATGGTGTTAAGTGTGGGTCCATGCCTAATTTCTGCCATACTAATTTCCAATTATCCCAGCAGTTTTTATCAAATAATGAATTCTTTTCCCAGAAGTTAGGGGCTTTGGGTTTGTCAAACACTAGATTGCTATAATCGACTATTCTGTCTTGTGAGCCTAGCCTTTTCCACTGATCCACTAATCTATTTCTTAGCCAATACCAAATGGTTTTGGTGACTGCTGCTTTATAATATAATTTTAGATCAGGTACAGCTAGGCCACCTTCATTTGATTTTTTTTTCATTAATTCCCTTGAGATTCTCGACTTTTTATTGTTCCATATGAATTTTGTTATTTTTTCTAGATCAATAAAATATTTTCTTGGGAGTCTGATTGGTATAGCACTAAATAAATAGATTCGTTTAGGGAGTATGGTCATCTTTATTATGTTCGCTCGGCCGATCCAAGAGCACTTAATATTTTTCCAATTATTTAAGTCTGACTTTATTTGTGTGGAGACTTTTTTATAATTTTGCTCATATAATTCCTGACTTTCCTTTGGTAGATAGATTCCCAAATATTTTATGGTATCAACAGTTATTCTGAATGGAATTTCTCTTTGTATCTCTTGCTGTTGGGTTTTGTTGGTGATGTATAAAAATGCTGAGGATTTATGGGGATTTATTTTGTAGCCAGCTACTTTGCTAAAATTATGAATTATTTCCAATAGCTTTTTGGTAGAATCTCTGGGGTTCTCTAGGTATACCATCATATCATCTGCAAAGAGTGATAGTTTGGTTTCCTCATTGCCTACTCTAATTCCTTTTATATCTTTCTCGACTCTTATTGCCGAGGCTAGTGTTTCTAATACGATATTAAATAATAATGGTGATAGTGGGCAACCTTGCTTCACTCCAGATCTCACTGGGAAAGGTTCCAGTTTTTCCCCATTGCATATGATGCTTACTGATGGTTTTAAATATATGCTCCTGACTATTTTAAGGAAAAGTCCATTTATTCCTATGCTCTCAAGTGTTTTTATTAGGAATGGATGTTGGATTTTATCAAATGCTTTTTCTGCATCTATTGAGATGATCATGTGGTTTTTGTTTGTTTGGTTATTGATATAGTCAATTATGCTAATAGTTTTCCTAATATTGAACCAGCCCTGCATTCCTGGTATAAATCCTACTTGGTCATAGTGTATTATCCTGGTGACAATTTTCTGTAGTCTTTTTGCTAATATTTTATTTAAGATTTTAGCATCAATATTCATTAGGGAGATTGGTCTATAATTTTCTTTCTCTGTTTTCAGCCTACCTGGTTTAGGTATCAGTACCATATCTGTGTCATAAAAGGAGTTTGGTAGGACTCCTTCAATCCCTATTTTTTCAAATAGTTTATATAACATTGGAGTTAATTGTTCTTTAAATGTTTGGTAGAATTCACATGTAAATCCATCTGGTCCTGGGGATTTTTTCTTAGGGAGTTGATTGATAGTTTGTTCTATTTCTTTTTCTGAGATGGGACTGTTTAGGATATTTACTTCTTCCTCTGTTAGTTTGGGCAAGCTGTATTTTTGGAGGTATTTTTCTATTTCATTTAAGTTGTCGAATTTATTGGCATAAAGTTGGGCAAAGTAACTCCTAATTATTGCTCTAATTTCCTCTTCGTTAGTGGTGAGTTCTCCCTTTTCATTTTTAAGACTAACAATTTGATTTTCCTCTTTCCTTTTTTTAATCAGATTTACTAAGGGTTTGTCTATTTTGTTGGTTTTTTCATAGAACCAACTCTTAGTTTTATTAATCAATTCAATAGTTTTTTTACTTTCAATTTTATTGATCTCACCTTTTACTTTTAGAATTTCAAGTTTAGTGTTTGACTGGGGGTTTTTAATTTGTTCCTTTTCTAGCATTTTTAATTGCAAACCCAATTCATTGACCTTCTCTTTCTCTATTTTATACAAATAGGCCTCTAGAGATATGAAATTTCCCCTTATTACCGCTTTGGCTGCATCCCATACATTTTGGTATGATGTCTCATTATTATCGTTTTCTTGGGTGAAGTTATTAATTATGTCTATGATTTGCTGTTTTACCCAATCATTCTTTAGTATGAGATTATTTAGTTTCCAATTATTTTTTGGTCTACTTCCCCCTGCTTTTTTGTTGAATGTAATTTTCATTGCATCGTGGTCTGAAAAGGATGCATTTACTATTTCTGCCTTACTACATTTGAGTTTGAGGTTTTTATGTCCTAATATATGGTCGATTTTTGTATAGGTTCCATGAACTGCTGAAAAGAAAGTGTATTCCTTTCTGTCTCCATTACATTTTCTCCAGAGATCTATCATATCTAGCTTTTCTAGTATTCTGTTTACCTCTTTGACTTCTTTCTTATTTATTTTCTGGTTTGATTTATCTAATTCTGAGAGTGCAAGGTTAAGATCTCCCACTATTATAGTTTTACTGTCTATTTCTTCTTGCAGCTCTCTTAGTTTCTCTTTTAAGAATTTAGATGCTACCCCACTTGGTGCATATATGTTTAATATAGATAGTGCTTCATTATCCATGCTACCCTTTAGCAAGATATAGTGTCCTTCCTTATCTCTTTTAATTAGGTCAATTTTTGCTTTAGCTTGATCTGAGATCAGGATGGCTACCCCTGCTTTTTTGACTTCACCTGAAGCATAGTAGATTTTGCTCCAACCTTTTACCTTTAACCTGCATGTATCTCCCCGCTTCAGGTGTGTTTCCTGTAAACAACATATTGTAGGATTCTGGCTTTTAATCCATTCTGCTAACTGCTTCCTCTTTATGGGGGAGTTTACCCCATTCACGTTTATGGTTAGAATGACCAATTCTGTATTACTTGCCATCTTGTTAACCCCGGTTTATGCTTTCCTCCCTTCTTTCCCCTTTCCCCCCCTTCCAAGTATTAAGCTTGTGAGCACCCCTTGCTTCTCACAGCCCTCCCTTTTTAGTGTCCCTCCCCCCACCTTAGAGTTCCTCCCCCTATCTTACCCCTTTCCCTCCCAGTTCCCGTATTCCCTTCCGCTTAGCTTATTCCTTCCCTTTCCACTTTTCCCTTCTCACTTTTCAATGAGATGGGAGAAGTTTCACCATAGATTGAATATGTCTTAAGATTTTTCACTTAAAGCCAATTCTGAAGGCAGTAAGATACCCACTATATTCATCCCCCTCCATTCTTTCTCTCAGATATAATAGGTTTCCTATGCCTCTTCATGAGATGTACTACCCCCACTTTACCCTTTTTCTGGTACAATGTCCTTTCCACATCAATTTCTAGATCAAGGTATACATGTATTCTTTATACATCTATATAGTCAAAATATAGTTCCCAAGATTAATCTTTACCTTTTTAGATTTCTCTTGAGTTCTATATTTGTAGATCAAACTTTTTGTTAAGTTCTGGTTTTTTCATCAGAAATAGATGAAATTCGCTTACTTCATTGAATGTCCATCTTCTTCCCTGGAAAAAGATGCTCATTCTCGCTGGGTAAGTTATTTTTGGTTGCATACCAAGTTCCTTAGCCTTTCGGAATATCATATTCCAGGCCCTTCGATCTTTTAATGTGGATGCTGCCAGATCCTGGGTGATCCTTATTGTGGCTCCTTGATACTTGAATTGGGTTTTTCTAGCCGCTTGCAATATTTTTTCTTTCATCTGAGGGTTCTGGCATTTGGCCACTATATTCCTTGGTGTTTTGATTTTAGGATCCCTTTCAGTGGGTGATCGATGAATCCTTTCAATGTTTATTTTTTCCTCTGTTCCTATGACTTCTGGGCAGTTCTCTTTGATAATTTCCTGGAAGACAGTGTCCAGGCTCTTTTTTTCATCATGTTTTTCTGGGAGTCCAATGATTCTCAGATTGTCTCTCCTGGATCTGTTTTCCAGGTCTGTTGTCTTCCCCAGAAGGTATTTCACATTTTTCTCCATTGTTTGATTTTTTTGGATTTGCTTGACTGATTCTTCTTGTCTCCTCGAGTCATTCAATTCCACTTGTTCAATTCTGATTTTCAGTGAAGTATTCTCTTCACTCACTTTTTTAAAATCTTTCTCTAATTGTCCAGTTGAGTTCTTTTGTTCTGTGGAATTTTTTTCCATTTCGCCAATTTTGTTTTTTAGAGAGCTGTTTTCTGTTTCCAGTTCACTAATCCTATTTTTCAAGGATTTTACTTCTTTATCCACTCTCTCTTTAACTGACTTCTCCAGGCTCTTTTCCCATTTTTCTTCTAGCTCCCTTGTGAGAGCCTTTTTAATCACTTCTATGAGGTTCATCTGTGCTGAGGAACAGCCGATCTCCTCCTTTGGGGAATCACCTGGGGACTGCCTGTTTTTAGTCTCCTCAGGATTTAGAGTCTGCTCTCTATCTGTGTAGAAGCTGTCAAGGGTTAAAGTCCTCTTCAGCTTCTTGCTCATTCTGTCTATTAATCAGAGACAAACTACCAAAGAAAAACAGAAAAAACTGGAGTCTTTCTTTGGGGGGGGGGGCTGGGTGTGTTATCGAGCTTCCTCTACAGACTGCAGGGGGCAGCAGTGAGGCACTAGCAGGACTGTGCTGCGCCTGCTCTCTGAGATCCCAAAGCGTGCTGAGTCACTGAGGGGAGGGAAGGGGGGGGGGCGGCCAGGTCCTGAGAGACTCCAGCTGTTTGCGGTTGTGTTCTTCAGCCCCGGTGTTTTTAGCTTCTCTGCTGGGCTGTTGACTTGCTGCAGGTTCCAAACCTGTAGCGAAGCTCTCCCCGTAGAGACGGCTGTGATCACTCCCCACCCCCTCTCCAGTCTGCTCCCGTGCTCTCACTGCCGCTGCCCTCAGCCTGCGCCCGATCTAAAACCGCCCCAGCCCTCCAGTAAAGACAGACCTTTCTTGGCGGATCTCAAGGATGGCTTCTCTTGGTAACTATTTGTGGGTTTTTTTCAGTCAAGCATTGATTCAGAGGCTTGTAATGAAGTGGATAGTGAGAGAAAGCGCGGAGCTTATGCAACTGTGAGCCTCCTCTCCGCCATCTTAACCGGAAGTCCGAGTACAACCTTTTTTGGCTGAAATGGGACAGATCCTAGGTAAAGATTCTCCATCCCCCACCCCAACCCCCCCAACCCCAGACCCACCCAGGAGTGGTGCTATAGAAAGCCTGCTTAAGCTGATAGAAGATCAAGGGCTACTTGTAACTTGGGAACAGGCAGCTAGACTTCTGGCTACATTAAAATGCACCTCCCCTTGGTTCTTAGAGGAAGAGCAAATCTCTCTAAAAAACTGGGCATTGGTTGGTCAACAGATCTCTGCATATAACAATGAAAACGGTCCTCGTTCAGTTTCCATTGTAGTCTTCTATTTATACAATACAATACAGATGGCCTTAAAATACCGGGATAGCCAAAGGGGGAAGCCTGAGATAAAGGAGGAAGACAAAGAACAGATTAATGGCCATATCCCCACAGGGCAGGGAGACTTAAGTGAGGCTCAAGGGTGGGGTGAATCTGAGGCAGCCTCAGCCCCACCTGAGGAGCAGGTAATTGACTCTCCTTCATCAACTCCACCCTCCGGGATGGAGGGAGGAGGGGTAGTGGGGGGGGGCAGTGACAGCACCAGCACCTCCCCCCCAGCATCCAGCACCTCCCCCCCAGCATCCAGCACCTCCCTCCCCAGCATCCAGCTGCTCCTTTGAGTAGATTGCAAAAGGGACTAATTAAGGCCAGAGAAGAAGGGAAAAATGTATCAGAATTTCAACACCACATTTTTCCTGTAATTCAACAGTTTAATTCTTCAGGTCAAGAAAGTAGAAGATACTCACCCTTTGATATAGAAATCCTCAAAGACCTGAAAAAAGCTTGCACTCTTTATGGGGCTACATCAGCTTATGTTAAGATGCTATTACAAAATTTGTCTTTTGAAATCTTGACCCCTAATGACTGGAAATTGATAGCAAAAATATGCCTAAAACCTGGACAGAACTACTTGTGGCTTTCTGAATATAGTGAGCTCTGTAGGATACAAGCCCAACAAAATATTCAAAGTGGAGTTCATACTGCAATCACCTGTGACCTACTAACAGGTACAGATCCTTATGCAGATGTCGCAGCACAAATTAGTTATTCTGTAGCAGCATATCAGCAAATTGCTGATAATGCTATCAAAGCATTCGCAATAAAGACGACAAGGGGGGGGGGGGCCTTCACAAAAATAACACAAGGGCCAAATGAACCCCTCGCTGACTTTGTGGGACATTTGCAGACAGCTATCATAAGAACAAATGGAGAAAATGCAATAACAGACATTTTGATAAGGCAACTTGCTAAGGAAAATGCTAATGAGGTTTGCAGAAGAATTATACTAGGACTGCGCAAGGATGCTCCTTTAGAGGAGCTCATAAGACGCTGTGCCACAGTGGGCACAGGTGCCTTTTATAGCCAGGCTATGATGCAGACTTCCCAAAATCCAAACATGAGAAGACAGAATCCCTCTTGGCAAAGGACTTCCAGAGAGACTCGTAGATGCTTTCAGTGTGGAAAAGTAGGACATCTGAAAGCTCAATGTTGATATAGAGATAGAATGGGAAGACAAGGTGGGAGAACAAGACCCTAAACCCCATGTCCAAAATGCAACAGAGGCTTCCATTGGGCCTCAGAATGCAGACAGATTCAGGGAAACGGGATGAGGGGCCCAGCCCCAGGGCCCAAGGCAAAAAACACTTGGGGCATGATGGCAGCCAATGGTGCACCCAGAGAGTGCCTAGAAGTCCAGTACCCAGACATGACCAATCAGCCAGAAAGCCATATGATGGGAGAAGGGGATTACACAGTCAACCAGCCAGGAAGCAACCTAATGGCAGAAGGGAATTACAATTGGGGAGAATAGAGCTGTATGCAGCTGGGACAACTGAGATACCCCCTGGAGAGGTGAAATCTGTTCCTCTCCAGCCTATGGATCCCCTACCTCCAGGCACAGTAGGCTTGACCATTTCACCTCCTTGTATGTACAAAACAGTGTCCATCCACACACTGATGTGGGAAACTGGGGAATGTGTAGATAATATCCCAGTCACTAATACAGGTAGACAATGTGTGACTTATCACCCAGGAGACATAGTAGCATCAGGTTTACTCATACAGAATCCTAATAAGCAGCCTCGTGATAGTCACCCAGGTTCTGACTCCAGACCACAAAAACCAGAAATATACTGGACAGCAGCAGTAACGGCTGACCGACCTATGCTCACTATCTATATAAATGGCCTACCATTGGAAGGATTGGTAGACACAGGTGCGGATCGTACAGTTATTAGAGGTGCCAGTTGGCCCAGTCACTGGCCAAAGATTAAAGAAGATACCTATATGTCTGGAGTAGGAGGATCAATAGCAGCTGAAGTTAGTGCTGCCCCTATGAGATGGACTTTTGAAGGCAAAACAGGAGTTTTTACTCCTTTTATAGTTGAAAAAATCCCCATCAATCTGTGGGGAAGAGACGTTTTACAACAATTGGGGTTAAAAAATGAGTACTTCGGTTTTTTAAGCAGGGCTGCTGTTGAAGGCCTGCCAACACTTTCACCTATTCCTATCCAATGGAAAACTGATACACCAGTGTGGATAGAACAGTGGCCCTTAAGTAGCGATAAAATTCAGGCCTTATTAGATATAGTACAGGAGCAGCTTGAACAAGGGCATTTACAACCTTCTCTAAGTCCTTGGAATTCACCAGTGTTCGTTGTAAAAAAGAAATCGGGAAAATGGAGGATGCTCACTGATTTAAGAAAAGTGAACGAACAGATGGAAACTATGGGAGCTCTTCAGCCTGGACTTCCATCTCCTACTCAGCTTCCTAGAGAATGGCCTCTTTGGGTTATAGACATCAAGGATTGTTTCTATTCCATTCCTCTGGATAAGGAGGATATGAAGAGATTTGCCTTTTCGGTGCCCAGTGTCAATTTAGCTGAGCCTTATAAAAGATATGAATGGACGGTTTTGCCACAGGGAATGAAGAACAGCCCCACTATGTGTCAAATGTATGTTGCTGCTGCTCTTGCTCCAATAAGAAAAGCATTTCCAAAAGTTATGCTATTACATTATATGGATGATATATTGGGATGTGCACCTGAGGAACAAATTCTAGAAGCATGTCTACAAAAAACCATGGAAACACTAAGATACTACAAACTTCATATCGCTACAGAAAAAATTCAAAGGCATGCTCCTTTTCAATATTTAGGATATGAAATATATCCTAAGGCACTTACACTACAAAAACTGTCTTTAAGAACAGAGAGGTTGAACACCTTAAATGATTTCCAAAAATTAATAGGAGATATCTAATGGATGCGTCCAGTATTAGGTTTAACTACCAATCAATTGCAACCCCTATATGACATTTTAAGGGGAGACACTGCTTTAAATTCACCACGCCGGCTTACAAAAGAAGCTCAAGAGACCTTGAGAGAAGTTGAACTGGCTTTATCCAATGTAGTTGAGAGAGTAACTCAAAAATCCTTGGAAATATCAGTTTTTGCTACAAAAGAAGCACCCACAGTCCTTCATCAAGGAGACAGTGTGATAGAGTGGGTGAACCTCCCAGCACAACCAGAACAAAGCCTTACGCCTTACCCAGTGCTTGTGGCTAGAATTCTATTAAAGGCCATTAAGCAAGCAGTACAATTATCTGGGACAAGACCTGACAAGATAAATACCTTCTATACAAATGCACAAATTAATGTATGCTGTGAAACCATCCCAGAGTGGCAGATTTTATTGGCCATGGCTCCAAATTTTGCACATGGATCTCCATTAAAGATAACTAGACTACTGCATAATTGGCAATGGATTTTTGAAGAGAAGGTTTCTAAGGTTCCTCTTGAAGGACCAACCATCTTTACAGATGCAGCCAAATAAAATATTTGTGCTGTATACTCTCATGATCTAACCGTAAAAAGAGTAGTCAGAACTCCTTTTCAGTCCACTCAGCAGAACGAATTATATGCGATCATGCTACCTCTCACTTATTACCCAGGCGACATAAATATAATATCTGATTCAGCCTATTCAGTAGGTGTGGTACAAAGAATTGCCACAGCCCAAATAAAATTTGCAGCTTCTAATATATATCAGCTCTTTAAGGAACTTCAAGAGCAAGTGAGAAAGCATCCAGGAAAGATTTATATCCTGCATGTCCATTCACATAGTGGACTTCCAGGTCCTATTTTTGATGGAAATTCAAAGGCAGATAGCCTTTTAACTATGTTGGCCAGTACACCTTTATTTCAGGAGGCCCAGGAATCCCATTCTAAATACCATCAGGCTGCTCGAGCTTTGCGTTTACAGTTTGGGATTACAAGAGAAGAAGCTAGGAGCATAGTAAAAAGCTGTACAGCTTGCCTTCCCTTCCACGCTCCTACACTGCTTCCAGGGAAGAACCCTCGTGGTTTGAGACCCAATGAAATCTGGCAAATGGATGTGACCCATTATAAATCTTTTGGTCGTCTGTCTTTTATCCATGTTGTAGTAGACACCTTTTCAGGATTCACTTTTGCCATACCAGCAGCAAAAGAGACAGCCCAAGTGGTCACTGAATTCCTCATTCAAGCATTCGCAATTATGGGTGTGCCACAAGAAATAAAAACAGATAATGGACCGGCATATACCTCCAAACATTTTGAACACTTTTGTGCACAGTATAAGATTTTACACACTACTGGCATACCCTTCAATCCTCAAGGTCAAGCAATAGTAGAAAGAAGAAACAGAGACATTAAGACACTCCTCCAAAAACAAAAGAAAGGGGGAGCCACGGGTAACCCTAGAGAACTTCTAAATTTAGTTCTCTATACCATTAATTTTTTAATCTTTGATAAAGATGCACTGGTTCCAGCAGACAGGTTTTATAACCCACCAGAAGAGCAGTGTCCAGTGCGAGCAGCTCCACTATCTTTAGATAATCGCCAGGTGATGTGGAGAGACCCAGAAAGTGGTGAATGGAAGGAACCAGATAGGCTAACTGCTTGGGGGAGAGGATTTGCTTGCATCTCTACAGGTGGAGAAGGAATCAGATGGGTGCCTACGAGCCGCATTCGCCTTGTCCATCGCAGAAAGATGGAGCAGACCCTTGAAACAAAGGAGAAGACCCAGGAAATATCGGGTGGTTCTGTTGCTGATTGTGCTCATAAGAATTATTAAATTCCTGGCACATGAACTAATAGACAATGGAATCCTATTGGACTGTTTCTAGGACTTATGGACATGTGTAAATTTTCAGATTGATTCTTGTTATTTGTTACATTACTACTAGCCTGTGTTATATTGCTATGTGCTTATGTAAATTATGTATAATGCCTCCCATATTGATGGATTTATGTATACCATGTATATCTGTTACAAAGTTCTGGCTCATATTGATGGATTTATGTGTACCCCCTCAGAAACCCCCTATGTTTTAAAACAAAAGAAAGGGGGAGATGTTGGAATCCTTACTAACTGCTAAGTAATTAGAGTTGATCTAATCTTACAAGAAGATGTTTTGGCCAGAACCTGAAACAAGGTACTAAGTAGAACTAATTAAGACAAGGCTTGTGTTCACACCTTTACTCATTGGAGTCCACAAGTATTCTAGCTTCACAAAGTACACTTTCTAACTTCAAGGGAGTTCACACCTCCCTTAAAGTCATTGGGCCAGAGAGCACTATGGGAGAAAACCCATAATCCCATTCTCTCAGAAGAGGCAGATAAAAAGCCAGCGATGAGGGATCTATGGCAGAATACATTTTTTCCTCTTGGCTGGCTGATCGCGCTGGACTCGAGAGGAACGACTCTGGTGCAGAGAACACTTTTGACGGATTTCAGTGGAGCTACGCCAGAAGCCCTCTCTCTGCGGCAAGTTGGTGGCTGGGCTCCCCAGAAGGAGATAAGAGAGACCTTCTATCTCTGTCTTGGTTGGAGGCAGAAGAAAGCAGAGGCAGAGGCTGAAGGACAGAACCTTTGGATTTGGAGACATCCGAAGGGCTCTAAGCCTCTAAACCGGCTGTGCTCTGAGAAGAACAAACTCCAACATTTGAACTCTTAACAGAAAACTATTAACATAATCAACTATATCAATTACCAAACTAACAAAAATCATATGATTATCTCAATAGGTGCAGAAAAAGCATGTGATAAAATTCAACTCCCATTCCTATTAAAAACATTAGAGAATATAGGAACAAATAGACTTTTCCTGAAAATGATCAGTAGCATCTATTTAAAATGATCAGCAAGCATCATATGTAATAGGGACAAACTAGAGCCTAAATTAATCTATTTATTTAGTGCCATACTAATCAACTTCCCAAGAAATTATTTTAAAGACCTAGAAAAATTAATAACAAATTCATCTGGAAGAACAAAAAGTCAAGAATTTCAAGGGAATTAATGAAAAAAAAAAGCCATTGAAGGTGGCCTAATAGTGCCAGACCTAAAACTATATTATAATCAAAACCATTTGGTACTGGCTAAGAAATAGAGTAGTTGACCAGTGGAATAGGTTAGAATCACAGGACAAAATAGTCAATAACTACAGCACTCTATGTTTGATAAACCCAAAGACCCCAGCTTTTGGGATAAGAATTCATTATTTGACAAAAACTGTTAGGAATATTGGAAACTAGTATGGAAGAAACTAGGCATTGACCCATACCTAACACTCTTTACCAAGATAAAGTTGAAATGGCTTCATGATTTAGACTTAAAGAGTGATATTATAAACAAATTAAAAGAACATAGGATAGTTTAACTCTCAGATCTGTGGAGAAGGAAGGAATTTGTATTCATGTTGAAAAATTATCCATGAATATGTTTTGAAAATAAAATGCTTTAAAATAAATAAAAAAATAACAAAGTTACAAAAAAAACAGAAATGAAAATTATGAGAGCAGAATTTATGGTCTGCAAAGCAAAACTAGTGAGCAGACAAACTTCATATAGACACACTTGCAAAAAAAAAAAAAAAAAAAAAAAAAAAGGTCAAAAAAGAAGGAAGAAAAAAGTAGGGAAAAGAATTATATGACCAGATAAAAACAGGTAAGTTTTTTTTTTTTTACAATTAGTATTTTATTTAAATAGTTCCAGTTGATACTGTTAATAACCTTCCTTCCCCCTTTTGAACTTTTCAATAGTATTTTAATTTTATAATTACATACAAAAGAGTTTTCAGCATTCGTTTTTGTTGATTTTTTTCTCCCTCTATTTGAGATAATAGCAAATTATAGCAAGCAATCTTTTATAGATTATACATGTACACTGATTATAAATATATTTCTTTATTAGTCATATTGAAAATGAAATATTAAAACAAAATGGGAAAATCACAAGAAAGAAAAAGTGAAATTAGTAAGTTGTCTTCTGTATTCAGACTCCAAAGTTCTTTCCCTGAATCTGAATGGCATTTCCTTTCCTAAGTCTATTGGAATCATATTGTATCACTTGTATCACTGTATTTTTGCAAAGAGTTAAATCTGTCATTGTTGTTCAATGCACAAACTTGCTATTATTGTGTACACTGCTCTCCTGGTTCTGCTCACTTTACTTAGTCTTAATTCATTTAAGTTTTTCCAGGCTTTTCTGAAATCAGCCTACTTATCATTTATTATAAAACAATAGTATTCCATTACAATCATATGCCAAAATTTATTCAGCCATTCCCAAGTTGATGTGCATCAACTCAATTTCCAATTTTTTGCCACCACAAAGAGCTGCTACAAACATTTTTGCACATATGATTTTTTTCCCTTCTTTTATGATTTTTTTGAGATACAGATCCAGCAGTGGCATTGCTGGATCAAAGAGTTCTCCCCAAAATAGAGTTATCACATTTTGACAGCCCTTTGGACAGAGATCCAAATTGTTCTCCATAATGACTGGATCAATTCACGACTTCACCAACAATGCATTAGTGTCCCAATTTTGTTACATCCTCTCCAACATTTATCATAATTTTTTCCTATTATAATAGCTAATCTTATGGATATGAGATGATAGAAGAAAGAAGGGGTTAAGAGAGGCACTGGTCAGAAGGAAAACACTTCTGAGAAGTGAAGCTAGGTGGTGCAGTATTTGGTCTTAAGTATTTGGGATAAAAAAGACATTAATTTTTTTTAATTGCATGCCCAGTCTATTATTCTGCTTTTTCTATATTTTATTGATTCAATCTGGCCTCAGAAATTCAGTAGCTGTGTGACTTGAGCAAGTCATTTAATCCTATTTTCCTCAGTTTCCCTATCAATAAAATGAGCTGAAGAAGGAAATAGCAACCATTCCAGTATCTTTACCAATAAAATGCCAGTTGTGGTCCCAAAAAGTCAGATGTAGCTAAAACAACTGAACAACTAAAGGGTAAAAAGAGAAAGAGAAGGCTAAGCTAAAGAAAACAGATTAGGAAAAAAAAAAACCGCATAAAAGGAAATGTAATTTAGTAATTTTAACTGAATGAATGGGATAAAGTCACCCATAAAATGTCTCCTTCCTTCCTCTCCCCCTCTCCCTTCCTTTTTCCCTTCCTCCCTCCTAGCCTTCCTTCTCTCTCTTTCTCTCTCTCGCTCTCGCTCTCACTCTCGCTCTCGTTCTATTGTACTTTCCATCTTTATTTATACATGTATGTACATATGTATGTGTATATATGTATATATTTGTTTATGTGTGTGTATGCCACTTGAAACAGAAAAAAAACATACACAGAATTAAAAAAATAAAATTAAGGGACTGGAGTAGAATCTGTTATGCTTCAGCTAAAGTGAAAAAGGCAGGGATAGTAAAAGCAAAAATAGACCTAATTATATATATAAATTAAATTTGATAAGCCTTTGAAGAAAATTTAATGGGAGTAAGAAGGATTATAATTTTTCTCAACTGTGCATGGCACAATGCCATTAGGACATTAAAACCTCATAGGAAGACAAAATATTAAACAGACCCTTTACAATGCACAAAATTTACATTAATCAAAGGTCTGTGGAAATGTAGGTTAAATTATTTGGAAATTAAATAATTTAATACTAAAGAATGATTGGGTAAAAGAACAAATCACAGAAAGAATCAATAATTTCATTAAAGAAAATAACAACAATGAGATATTCCAAAATTTGTGAGATGCAGTTAAAGCAGTGGTTAGGGGAAAATGTATATCTCTAAATGTTTGAATCAATAAAATGGAAAAAAAGTAGAAAAATAAATTGGGCATGCAATTAAAACACGAAAAATATCAAATTAAAACTGCCAATTAAACATTAAAATGAATAGTGTGTATATCAAAAGAGAGGTTAAGAAAAAAATGAAAGAAAAATTGAACTAATAAATAAGATTAGGAGCTGCTTTTATGGGAACATTTAATAAAATAGGCAAACCATTTGTTAATTTGAGTTTTAAAAGGGAAAATAATTAGTAGTATTAAAAATGAAAAAAGTGAATTCATCACCAAGAGAAATTAAAACAATTATTAAAAGCTATTTTGTCCAATTATATGCTAATAAATCTCACAATTCAAATGAAATGAATAAATATTTCTAAAACAAATAGCCAAAATTAAGAGAAAAAAAGAGAATATTTAAATAACTCTATCTTAGAAAAAGAAAAAGAAATTGAACAAGCCATAGATGATATCCCTAAGAAAAATTCCAAGACTGGACATTTAAAAGTAAAGTCTATCAAACATTTAAAGAACAATTCCAATGCCATAGAAATATTTTAGAAAAAAAGACAAAGAAGTCCTACCAAATTCCTTTAATGACACAAATATGATTCTGAAATGTAAACTAGGAAGAACAAAGACAAAGAAAGCTATAGTCCAATTTCCCTAATGAATAATAAGCAAAAATTTTGAATAAAATACTAGCAAAGAGTTTAGAGTAATGTATCACAAAGATATCATCAGGTAGGACTTAAACACGAATAACAGGATAATTAGATATAATATAATAAGGATAATAGACCATATCAATTATAAAAGAAAAAGAAAAAGGAAAAGGAAAAATCATATGATTCACTTCAATAGATATAGAAAAAGCTTTTGAAAAATACAACAATCATTCCCTATTCCTATTTAAAAAATCCATTCTTATTAAAAACACCAAAGAGTATTACAATAAATGAAGCTTTGTTATAATGCTAAGTAGAATCTGTCTAAAACTATCAGCAAACATAACATCATAGAATCCTTCCCAATAATTTCATGAGTGGAAGAAAAATGCTCATTTTGATCAGTATCATTCAATATTATAGTAGAAAAAATAGGTGTAGCCAAAAAAAAAAATGAAGGAAATAATATACACAATGAGAAAATAAAATTTTCATTTTTTTGCAGATGATATGAATAGAAAATCAATTAAAAACAAATTGAAAGAATAAAAAATCCTTAGCAAAGTTGCAAACTTAAAAAACCTCATATCAGTAATTTTAGATGTTATTAATAAAGACCAGAAGGAAGAGACAGAAAGAGAAATTTCATTTAAAATAATTGCAGAAAACATAACATATTTGAAAGTCTACCAACTAAGACAATTACAAAATGCTTTTTATACAAATGAAGATACACATAAAGAACTGGAAAAAATGTTAATTGTTCACAGACTGAGCCAATAAAATAAACATTATGTCTACATAAATTAACTTATTTGTTCAGTACTCTAACAATCAAACTACCAAAAATTATTTTCTAAAGCTAGAAAAAATAATAACAAAATTTATTTAAAACAGAAAAAAGTTAATAACATCAAGCGAAGCAGTGGGGAAAAAATGTGAAGGAAGGGTGCCTTACAAATTTCAAAGTGATAATACTTTGATATTTATTAAAAAAGAATGATTAATCAGTTGACTAGATCAGAAACATAGAAGGAAGTAGAAAATGATCATAGCAACTCAGCATTTTTGGATCCTCAAATCCAAGCATTTTGAAATTTTATTTTTCCCAATTAGAGGTAAAGAATATTTTAACATTCTTTTTTTTACCCTTCAAATTTTGAGTTCTAGATTCTCTCCTTGCCTCCTCTACCTGCCCACTGAGAAGACAAGTAATTTGATATAGGTTGTATATGTGTAGTCATACAAAACACAATGCCATGTAATTTATGCTGTGAAAGAAAACAGAAAAAAAAAAAAAAAGAAAGGAAAAGAAAGAAAAGAAAAAGTATCTCTGATATGCATTCAAGCCCCATTAGTTTTTTCTCTTGAGATGGATAACAATAGCTTTCATAGATTTCATCATATGTCCTTCAGACTTGTATTGGTTCATTGTATAGCTGAGAAGAGCTAAATTCTTCACAGTAGATTATCATAAAATATTGATGTTAACATGTATGATGTTCTTTTAGTTTTGACCATTTTACTTTGCATCAGTTAATGTAAATATTTCAGGGTTTTTTTTTTCCTGAAAATACCTTGTTTGTCATTTCTTACAACAAAAATAGTATTATAATGCAATCATATATACAACACACAACTTGCTCAGCCATTCCCCACAATTGATGAATGTCCCTTATTTTTGAATTCTTTGCCACCACAAAAAAGCTACTCTGAATACATATATATATATGTATGTGTGTGTATATATATATATATATACACACACATATATATACACACACACATACACACACATATATATAATGAATATTTTTTTCTTTTTTTGTTTTGTATCTCTTTGGGATATAGACCTACTAGTGGTATTGCTTGCTTAAAAAGTATGCATCGTATTATAGGCCTTTGAGCAGAGTTCCACATTACTTTCCAGAATGGTTGAAGCAGTACATAATTTCACCAGCATTGCACTACCATTTTAATTTTCTCACATACCCTCCAATATTTGTCATATACTATAGTGTAAAATGAATAATTTCAATTACTTTATTTTTAATAAAGGGGCTTGTACAAATAAAACATAAGTAGCCAAAATCAGAAGGTTATTGGGTGGAGGGGATTTTTTGTAGACAGATTTTTCAGATTAATGTCACATATCTAAAATATATAAAGAACTTTATCAACTCTATAAGCATATTTCATTCTCCAATTAAAAAATGGTCAAAGGATATGAAAAGGCAGTTTTCCAATGAAGAAATCAAAATAATTTATGGTCTTATAAAAATGCTGTAAATCATTATTAATTAGAGAAATGCAAAGCAAAACAAGGTTCAAATACCGTTTTATACTTCTAATATTGATTAAAAACAACTACTGTTGGAGGTGATGTGAAAAAATTGAACTTTAATTGATGATAGAACTCTGAATTGATCCAAACATTTTGGAGGGCAATCTGATTTGATATCTTAAGAGTTATTAAACTGTCTATATCCTTTGACCCAGCAATACCATTACTACATATTTTTCTCAAGATGATTAAGGAAAAAGGAAAAGAATCTATATATTATAAAATATTTATAGCAGCTTTCTTTGGGGTGGCAAAGAACTGGAAAATAAGAGATGTCCATCATTTGGAAAATGGCTAAACAAGTAATAATAGATGATTTTGATGGAATACTACAGTGCTATGAGAAATGATGAACTCAGTGACCTTAGAAAAACATGAATAGAGATGGACAAAATAATGGACAGTGAAATGAGCAAAACAATATATACAGTAGTAGCAATATTGTTTTAGGAACAACTTGGAGTGGCTAAATCATTTGAATTATTCTAAATATCCAAATTAACCACAGTACATATTTTGTTTAATGGGAGCTGTGGGGGCAGTAAGGAAGAAAAAAAAGGGGGGGGGATTACATGATAACTTTATTATGTATTGTGTGTAATAGATTTTCAGTTTCATGTGCAGTCATTTTTTTCTATTCTACTATATTATGGAATAGCTTGTTTTGTTTCTTCAGTTCAGAATAAAATAAAATAAACTTAAAATTTAAAAAGCAACAGATTTTTGAAGAGCTACAAGAATCAATTAAACAGATTGTGCTCTTAGACCTTTTTATGACCCAGATTACGGAAGCCTATCATAAAGATTATATATGTCCATAGGGTGCCTGAAATTATAAAAATGAACTCTAAAAGAGGTCATGTTTAACTATATATCTTTTGAAAAGTAGCTCCTACCTTGTTGATAAAACTGAAAGATTTTTCAGAATTGTGTGTTTAGTCCTACAACCACCTCTCTTGAGTTTTAAATAGTTCTGAATCTCCTAAGAAAGTTGCATCATTTTTATCCAGCAATGAACCCTCAGGAATCTGGCACAATTGAACAATGGAAAAGACAGATAAAAGTTAAACTCAAAGACCCTCACTTTCAACAAGTAGTGGGAGGGATGGTTAGATTGATTGCCTAATACAGTCTTTATCTTAAACTCTCTGTGTCCATTTAGAAGTTTCCCCCAGTCCATCCTCTAACTATACATTTATAAGAGATTGAAGATGAGGGACTAGAAGGAATTGTAACTTATGTTGATTGTAAATGATACTATACTCAACTGTTTTCTCTAAAACTGAGCTCAAATTAAGTGTTTTTTTTTTTTAATTCTCAACCTCTTTAATAGTAATTGGAAAACGGGTGAGAATAGATACTAACATCATTGTCCACTTTCTTGGCAATAAAAAGAAATTCTGCTTTACTGTGTCCATGTAAAAGACCTTGACAAGGTAATATGAGGGTCCTATTGATTCCCTCATCTACCTATTTGTAGTTCTCATTGGAATTAGATGTGAAGGTTTCATATAGTCAATCAGGAGATGATTAATGGCTCCCAAAAAATATCCTATTAGGAGATACAGGAAACCCATTATAGATTTCAGAGTTAAAAAAATGGATTATCATTTAGTAGACTGGACACAAGACTAAGAAACGATGGAGAGGAAGAGGAGTACCTAACTTGTTCTTTATACTTTTAAGTGACCTTGAGACACTTGCTGATTCTGCCAGATCCAGTTTGATGGCCAGAGTTGATGATATCTTCAGAAATGATAGCCATTGTTCTGACTTGTCAGTCACCATGATACTCACTTATTTTGATCACGTTTCCTGCTATTGTCAAATCTACTATCACAAACTTTATCATGAATTTACAATAGTCTATGAAAATAATATGAGGCTATCCCAAAGATTGCTATCTTAACAACTTATTTGGTTGGTCACTAAGCCTCAGGATACTCACTCCCCCCAAAGACAACTTTTTAGTACTAAAACAAAAACATGAAGGCAAGGGACATGGCTCAAGAAACTTTTACTCCATATACATTAGGTACCTTCCTACTCTTTTTCATACAATCCCATATACATATTTATACATGATGCACATTTTCAGTCTTTATCCACAGGATATCACACATAGTGTATCAAGATCCTTAAAAATATTAAAATTTTATAGGCACTTTCATCAATTGATTGTCTTTTCATCTCCAGCAAACTTGGGGGAAGTCTCCACGAGCATTTGGATGCTAAAGTATATCATTAGTAACTATACTAGTGTTTGAAAATGGAAGGAATGTATTGGGACCATGTATAATGAACATTTATGATAAAAGCATCACTTTTGCCTCTACCTAACTAAACATGTTTCCTAATAATCTATATTCTGACCTATTTCTGTATACTCCAAGATAGCTTTTGAATTTATAGAATTATACAATAAATAAAAATTTGCCAGGAGTAATATTTTCACAATTGGTTTTCTTAAGGCATTAGATTTTAGTTCTATAAATCCAAACTGTATGTACTAAGCGAATAATTAGGAATTTATCTTATACTATAGAATTAATTTTAAAAAACAAAATGGCCCAAACCATCAAAGAACAGACTGAGAGTATTAATAGAATGGCATTAGATTGACCAGCTAGCCACCAGACACTATTTGTTAGCCAAGTTAGGGAATATGTGCAATGACTAAAAACTTCTGTTGCTTTGGGGTAAATACACTAAAAAGATACAACAATTGGTGGCTAGGATCAGAAAATAGGGAATCTGACTTTCTTTTGAAATGTTCATCAAGTAGATAAGAAAGTGCTATAAATCAGACACTTAATGTTTGACTCAGTCATTACTGACACTCCCAATGGGAAAACATACTGAAACCCATTGTTGGAATTTCCCTAAATAGATGAATCAAGGAAGTGAATTGCAAAATTTGGCTTATTATTAGTCTCTAGATGACAAAGTGATTCTATGTTTAACAATTAATTGATCTTTGTAATTATTAAGAAGGTCTTATGTCCAACAACTGGTTCAGCCAGGTATAGTTAGGGCTAGGTATACAAATTTTAAAAACTTTCCTAATCATAATTCCCTAGTGGTTGATAAAAGTGAAATTGGGTAGGATATTGTTCCACTTCAAACCACCTAATAATTTAATGGATTATGCCTAAAGTTCTCATCCTGCTCAGTCCTTGTGAATCTATGCAAGAACAAGAACTCACAAGGGAGCCCCGAAACTCTAAAACTCCTTTAAGAACAGATTCTCTTTGAATCCTGGCCTCTGTAAAAGATCCTGAGAAATTGGCACCACCCCCATTGATAACACTCACTACTTATTAAGCTTCCCATTCAATTTAATCCTATTCAATTCCAGCTCAAACTCCACCCACTAGCCCTATCCAGAACAGGCCTCAGCTTGTAGCCAAAGGCTTCTATTATAAAAGAGCCAATTTTAAACTCACTCCTAGGAGAGGACTTAATATGCCAAGAAATCTCTCTCCCTGACATAGCAGCAAACTCTGCCAGCTGGAATGATATTCTCTTTCAGTGTTACCCTTTCTTTATCCTCACCTGTTTCCCTAAGGAGACTTTATACCTCTCTGTTGGAATCGCTCTACTAGAAACTTTACTTCTCTGCCAGGATTCCTCCACTACTTTACTCTCCTGTCAGGACTTTGCCACTGAGGAATTCAGCCTTTCTATACATGTATAGCAAAGGCTAGCTTTTCGGGTTCATAAATTCCTTTACGAAGGACCTCTGTGACACCAGAAAGGGGTTTCCAAAACTCCCTATCTTGAGCTGAATCTCAAGGGGAATTAGGGGAGCCAAACCTCTTCATTTGGTTTCCTGAACCCCAAACCTGCCACTAACCTCATCATTTAACTCCCTGACCACCAGGAACCCTATCATTTTGGTTCCCTGAATCTAATCCCATCAAATGGACAGAGAATCCATAGACCGGGTACTTTTGTGTACCACATGTGTATCACATGAACTATCATTTCTTTATGTGCACATGGAACTATAAGAATAGGGAATCAAATGTTTGTATAACAGTGACAAAGAATCCTAGAAACTGAGGGAAAATCAACTAATTTGATTTTTTTTAAATGGCTAAACTAGTTACATTTCAATCTTAAAGCAAAGGTACATTGGATGTCTATCTTTAAAAAAGAATCCTGAATTTGCAGCCAAAAGATGGTGATTCAGATACTTCTGCTAGACTTTTTAAAATTTAATCAAGTGACTTCTTCTATCTAGGTCTCAGCTAATATGGGATATTGGATGAAGTGATCTAGATCTTGCAGTTCTAAAGAAAAAAGATATTTGAAAAATTATTCACATGTTATCATTTGGAAAAAAGGAGTAGGCAATCTCCATTGATCCAGAGCAAGAGATAGATGTTATATCTCAGGATAAATGCAACCTTTTTACAATTATATCTAGGGGAAAAAATAAAATGGGATCCCTTGAAAAGTGTTATGTGTCCTGTTATTAGAATGTTGAATCAGAGAGAAAGTGGATATATATCCAGGTTACTGTGAGAGAGATTTTTTCACTGACTTTTAAGACCATCTACAACTTAAAGATTGTATGATTTTTGATCATCGAGCAGGAAATATAGAGTTAAACTTAGGATGAGATTTCTTAAGTAAAAAGAAACTTAAATTTTGGAAAATGGATGATTTTGTTAGTGGAAAAAATACAAGTAGATAAGTATACTAATAGAAGATCTTTATAATTTTATATATATGTGATATATATAAAACTGATTCATATACAGAAATATTTTTAAAAACATATTTATATATATATATATATGAATCAGTAATTGGATTCTAATACCATTCTTTATAATTTGAAGTCTTTGGAATTATAATTTGTAAGATTTCTAATTTTATAAGAAATAAAAATATTTTGTATAGGTGTGACACATTTGAAAGTTTCATTTCCAACAAATATTATATCATTCTTTTATTTTATGTAGAGGTTAAGTTTTTCATAAAATCCAGAGGGATAAAATTTTAACCTATCCATTGTAAAATACATACTTATTTCTATAGATTTCTAAGCATTTCATTACACATTTCTGATATATATGAAAATGAATAGAAAAGTAATTATAATCTTTAAGGGAAATAAAGAAAATAGACATTATATATAAATATTAACTAATTTTCTTACCTGCCTTATACCCAAGCGATAAGCAACAATGCGGTCCACTGCATCAGGATTCATTTGAGTCCACTGTAGACTATAGGAATATACTCGATGTCTGTTTTGCCACACAGGATTATAGGTGTCATAATAGAATTCGGGAGCATAAGCCTTGCCTGAAGGAAAGAAAAATGCATTATTTTCAAAAGGTTAAAAAAAAGAAGAAGAGAGAGCAGTTTAAAGGACCTAGGTGGTACAATGGATAAGAGTACTGCTCCAAGAATCAGGAAGGCCTGATGTCAAATCTGGACTCAGACTTTTACTAGTTGTGTGGCCAGGGGCAACTCACTCAACAAAATATATCAGTGAATTAAGCATATAGAGGGAACGGGAGAAACCTAGAAAAACAACAAATCATATATTTCCTACTAAAAACAAAACTAGACCTTCTAAATCACACACACACACACACCACACACACACACACACACACAAAATACTAGCTGTTTGACTCTCTGGTAAATCATTTAATTCAAATGACTGCTTCCTCCCAAAAAACCCCACAAACCCACAAACATTAGTAATGGAGAAACAACTAGAGTTCATTCCAAAAAGACCAGAGACAAAGCAAATAAGATGTAATTTAATTTACACATTCAATGCCATAACAATGAACTTTTCAATGAGTTACTTTTTAGAACCAGAAGAAATAAAATAATTACAAAATAATTGAGGAAGAAAAGGTCATGAGAAGAAGAAGAAGAAGGAGGAGGAGGAGGAGGAGGAGGAAGAGAAGGAGGAGGAGGAGGAGGAGAAGAAGAAGGAAGAAGAAGAAGAAGAAGGAAGAAGAAGAAGGAAGAAAAAGAAGAAGAAGAAAAAGGAAGAAGAAGAAGAAAAAGGAAGAAGAAGAAAAAGAAAGAAGAAGAAGAAGAAGAAGAAGAAGAAAAAGAAAGAAGAAGAAGAAGAAGGAAGAAGAAGAAGAAGAAATCAGGAAAACAAGGCTTTAGACTATAATGTAATAATCATCAAAACTACCTAGTAATTTTTTTTAAATGTCGGTTAATGAAACAGTTTACATAAATGACACAGTAGGAAGTATTTTGTCCTATTTGATAAAATACTTCTAGAAAAAAATGGATAATTATTTGGCAAACATTGGTTTAGATAAACATTTCACAACATAAACCACAAAAGACAATAATGGATATGTAAATGATATATAAAAGGTCATAACAGTTTAGAATATACTTTATTTGACTTCATTGATCAGGTTAAAGCAAGACCACATGAAGAAGATATTTTTGGAAGAGGAGGAGAGAATTCTCAAATAAACAAGAGATTATTTGATTATAATATGTAAAATGGTATTTTGTCACATATAATCATAAAACTTTTTAACAAATTCAACATAGTTAATATTAGAAGGTAAATAATTGTTTAAAAATCTTTTAAAAGAATATAGAACAGCAGTAATTCTCCAAAAAAAGAATTGAATAGACAATTCTCAAAAGAATAAACTCAAGCTGACTACAACTATATAAAAATGCTCCAAATAATTAATACTGAAAACAAAAATGCTACTTAAAAGAATTCTGAGGTTCTATTTCACACCTATAAGACTACCATAGATGATGAAAAAGTAACAAAAGAAATTGTTGGAAATATTTTTAGAGAACAGGTACATTAATGGGATATTGGTAGAGTTTCAACAAAATTTTGGGAAGTAATTTGAAACTATAACTCTAAAGTGACTAAACTGTTTATATGCTCTAATCCAATGATTCTTCTACTAATCATAAACCTCAAAGATATTTAAACTAGAGGGAAATGATGTATATATTTAAAAGTTTTTACGGTTGGACTTTTTTTTTTTTTAGCAAAATGTGAATTAAAATCATATAATTTGAAGATTGAAAAAGACCTAATGATTATCTAGTTCAATCTTTTTATAAAAATATTGATAACTCATTATCCAGTTTCTGGTGGAAAAATTCCAATGATAAGGAATCAATTACCTGGTAAAGTAGCCCATTCCACTCTTGGACAAGTTTAATTGTTAGAACATTCATTCTGTTATTTTGCCTACATTTGATTCAATGAAACTTGTATCCGTTTCTCCTAGTTATAATCTGGGGCTAAGCAGCAGAAATCTAAGCCATCTTTTATTTGATAGCCATTTAAATAGTTGAAAATAGCTATCATGCCTACCATGAGTCTTCTCTTTTCCAGGCTAAACATGTGGAGTTTGTTTAACTAATACTAATATGTCATGATTCAGGATTTGCCATCTTTGTTGCCTTATTCTGATCACTCCATCTTTTTTTTTTTTTTAAATTTTTTATTTAATAATTACTTTATATTGACACTCGTTTCTGTTCTGATTTTTTTTCCCCTCCCTCCCTCCACCCCCTCCCCTAGATGGCAAGCAGTCCTTTATATGTTGGATATGTTGCAGTATATCCTAGATACAATATATGTTTGCAGAACCGAACAGTTCTCTTGTTGCATAGGGAGAATTGGATTCAGAAGGTATAAATAACCCGGGAAGAAAAACAAAAATGCAGATAGTTCACATTCGTTTCCCAGTGTTCTTTCTTTGGGTGTAGCTGCTTTTGTCCGTCATTTATCAATTGAAACTCAGGTCTCTTTGTCAAAGAAATCCACTTCCATCAAAATATGTCCTCATACAATATCGTTGTCGAAGTGTATAATGATCTCCTGGTTCTGCTCATTTCACTTAGCATCAGTTCATGTAAGTCTCGCCAGTCCTCTCTGTATTCATCCTGCTGGTCATTTCTTACAGAACAATAATATTCCATAACATTCATATACCACAATTTACCCAGCCATAATCCAATTGATGGGCATCCATTCATTTTCCAGTTTCTGGCCACTACAAACAGGGCTGCTACAAACATTTTGGCACATACAGGTCCCTTTCCCTTCTTTAGTATTTCTTTGGGATATAAGCCCAATAGAAACACTGCTGGATCAAAGGGTATGCACAATTTGATAATTTTTTGGGCATAATTCCAGATTGCTCTCCAGAATGGTTGGATTCGTTCACAACTCCACCAACAATGCATTAGTGTCCCAGTTTTCCCGCATCCCCTCCAACATTCATCATTATTTTTTCCTGTCATCTTAGCCAATCTGACAGGTGTGTAGTGGTATCTCAGAGTTGTCTTAATTTGCATTTCTCTGATCAATAATGATTTGGAACACTCTTTCATATGAGTGGTAATAGTTTCAATTTCATCCTCTGAAAATTGTCTGTTCATATCCTTTGACCATTTATCAATTGGAGAATGGCTTGATTTCTTATAAATTTGAGTCAGTTCTCTATATATTTTGGAAATGAGGCCTTTATCAGAACCTTTAACTGTGAAAATGTTTTCCCAGTTTGTTGCTTCCCTTCTAATCTTGTTTGCATTAGTTTTATTTGTACAAAGGCTTTTTAATTTGATGTAATCGAAATTTTCTATTTTGTGATCAGTAATGGTCTCTAGTTCATCTTTGGTCACAAATTTCTTTCTCCTCCACAAGTCTGAGAGATAAACTATTCTATGTTCCTCTAATTTATTTATAATCTCGTTCTTTATGCCTAGGTCATGGACCCATTTTGATCTTATCTTGGTATATGGTGTTAAGTGTGGGTCCATGCCTAATTTCTGCCATACTAATTTCCAATTATCCCAGCAGTTTTTATCAAATAATGAATTCTTTTCCCAGAAGTTAGGGGCTTTGGGTTTGTCAAACACTAGATTGCTATAATTGACTATTCTGTCTTGTGAGCCTAGCCTTTTCCACTGATCCACTAATCTATTTCTTAGCCAATACCAAATGGTTTTGGTGACTGCTGCTTTATAATATAATTTTAGATCAGGTACAACTAGGCCACCTTCATTTGATGTTTTTTTCATTAATTCCCTTGAGATTCTCGACTTTTTATTGTTCCATATCAATTTTGTTGTTATTTTTTCTACATCAATAAAATATTTTCTTGGAAGTCTGATTGGTATAGCACTAAATAAATAGATTAGTTTAGGGAGTATTGTCATCTTTATTATGTTCGCTCGGCCGATCCAAGAGCACTTAATATTTTTCCAATTATTTAAGTCTGACTTTATTTGTGTGGAGACTTTTTTATAATTTTGCTCATATAATTCCTGACTTTCCTTTGGTAGATAGATTCCCAAATATTTTATGGTATCAACAGTTATTCTGAATGGAATTTCTCTTTGTATCTCTTGCTGTTGGGTTTTGTTGGTGATGTATAAAAATGCTGAGGATTTATGGGGATTTATTTTGTAGCCAGCTACTTTGCCAAAATTATGAATTATTTCCAATAGCTTTTTGGTAGAATCTCTGGGGTTCTCTAGGTATACCATCATATCATCTGCAAAGAGTGATAGTTTGGTTTCCTCATTGCCTACTCTAATTCCTTTTATATCTTTCTCGACTCTTATTGCCGAGGCTAGTGTTTCTAATACGATATTAAATAATAATGGTGATAGTGGGCAACCTTGCTTCACTCCAGATCTTACTGGGAAAGGTTCCAGTTTTTCCCCATTGCATATGATGCTTACTGATGGTTTTAAATATATGCTCCTGACTATTTTAAGGAAAAGTCCATTTATTCCTATGCTCTCAAGTGTTTTTATTAGGAATGGATGTTGGATTTTATCAAATGCTTTTTCTGCATCTATTGAGATGATCATGTGGTTTTTGTTTGTTTGGTTATTGATATAGTCAATTATGTTAATAGTTTTCCTAATATTGAACCAGCCCTGCATTCCTGGTATAAATCCTACTTGGTCATAGTGTATTATCCTGGTGACAATTTTCTGTAATCTTTTTGCTAATATTTTATTTAAGATTTTAGCATCAATATTCATTAGGGAGATTGGTCTATAATTTTCTTTCTCTGTTTTCAGCCTACCTGGTTTAGGTATCAGTACCATATCTGTGTCATAAAAGGAGTTTGGTAGGACTCCTTCAATCCCTATTTTTTCAAATAGTTTATATAACATTGGAGTTAATTGTTCTTTAAATGTTTGGTAGAATTCACATGTAAATCCATCTGGTCCTGGGGATTTTTTCTTAGGGAGTTGATTGATAGTTTGTTCTATTTCTTTTTCTGAGATGGGACTGTTTAGGATATTTACTTCTTCCTCTGTTAGTTTGGGCAAGCTGTATTTTTGGAGGTATTTTTCTATTTCATTTAAGTTGTCGAATTTATTGGCATAAAGTTGGGCAAAGTAACTCCTAATTATTGCTCTAATTTCCTCTTCGTTAGTGGTGAGTTCTCCCTTTTCATTTTTAAGACTAACAATTTGATTTTCCTCTTTCCTTTTTTTAATCAGATTTACTAAGGGTTTGTCTATTTTGTTGGTTTTTTCATAGAACCAACTCTTAGTTTTATTAATCAATTCAATAGTTTTTTTACTTTCAATTTTATTGATCTCACCTTTTACTTTTAGAATTTCAAGTTTAGTGTTTGACTGGGGGTTTTTAATTTGTTCCTTTTCTAGCATTTTTAATTGCAAACCCAATTCATTGACCTTCTCTTTCTCTATTTTATACAAATAGGCCTCTAGAGATATGAAATTTCCCCTTATTACCGCTTTGGCTGCATCCCATACATTTTGGTATGATGTCTCATTATTATCGTTTTCTTGGGTGAAGTTATTAATTATGTCTATGATTTGCTGTTTTACCCAATCATTCTTTAGTATGAGATTATTTAGTTTCCAATTATTTTTTGGTCTACTTCCCCCTGCTTTTTTGTTGAATGTAATTTTCATTGCATCGTGGTCTGAAAAGGATGCATTTACTATTTCTGCCTTACTACATTTGAGTTTGAGGTTTTTATGTCCTAATATATGGTCAATTTTTGTATAGGTTCCATGAACTGCTGAAAAGAAAGTGTATTCCTTTCTGTCTCCATTACATTTTCTCCAGAGATCTATCATATCTAGCTTTTCTAGTATTCTGTTTACCTCTTTGACTTCTTTCTTATTTATTTTCTGGTTTGATTTATCTAATTCTGAGAGTGCAAGGTTAAGATCTCCCACTATTATAGTTTTACTGTCTATTTCTTCTTGCAGCTCTCTTAGTTTCTCTTTTAAGAATTTAGATGCTACCCCACTTGGTGCATATATGTTTAATATAGATAGTGCTTCATTATCCATGCTACCCTTTAGCAAGATATAGTGTCCTTCCTTATCTCTTTTAATTAGGTCAATTTTTGCTTTAGCTTGATCTGAGATCAGGATGGCTACCCCTGCTTTTTTGACTTCACCTGAAGCATAGTAGATTTTGCTCCAACCTTTTACCTTTAACCTGCATGTATCTCCCCGCTTCAGGTGTGTTTCCTGTAAACAACATATTGTAGGATTCTGGCTTTTAATCCATTCTGCTAACCGCTTTCTCTTTATGGGGGAGTTTACCCCGTTCACGTTTATGGTTAGAATGACCAATTCTGTATTACTTGCCATCTTGTTAACCCCGGTTTATGCTTTCCTCCCTTCTTTCCCCTTTCCCCCCTTCCAAGTATTAAGCTTGTGAGCACCCCTTGCTTCTCACAGCCCTCCCTTTTTAGTATCCCTCCCCCCTCCTTAGAGTTCCTCCCCCTATCTTACCCCTTTCCCTCCCAGTTCCCGTATTCCCTTCCGCTTAGCTTATTCCTTCCCTTTCCACTTTTCCCTTCTCACTTTTCAATGAGATGGGAGAAGTTTCACCATAGATTGAATATGTCTTAAGATTTTTCACTTAAAGCCAATTCTGAAGGCAGTAAGATACCCACTATATTCATCCCCCTCCATTCTTTCTCTCAGATATAATAGGTTTCCTATGCCTCTTCATGAGATGTACTACCCCCACTTTACCCTTTTTCTGGTACAATGTCCTTTCCACATCAATTTCTAGAACAAGGTATACATGTATTCTTTATACATCTATATAGTCAAAATATAGTTCCCAAGATTAATCTTTACCTTTTTAGATTTCTCTTGAGTTCTATATTTGTAGATCAAACTTTTTGTTAAGTTCTGGTTTTTTCATCAGAAATAGATGAAATTCGCTTACTTCGTTGAATGTCCATCTTCTTCCCTGGAAAAAGATGCTCATTCTCGCTGGGTAAGTTATTTTTGGTTGCATACCAAGTTCCTTAGCCTTTCGGAATATCATATTCCAGGCCCTTCGATCTTTTAATGTGGATGCTGCCAGATCCTGGGTGATCCTTATTGTGGCTCCTTGATACTTGAATTGGGTTTTTCTAGCCGCTTGCAATATTTTTTCTTTCATCTGAGGGTTCTGGCATTTGGCCACTATATTCCTTGGTGTTTTGATTTTAGGATCCCTTTCAGTGGGTGATCGATGAATCCTTTCAATGTTTATTTTTTCCTCTGTTCCTATGACTTCTGGGCAGTTCTCTTTGATAATTTCCTGGAAGACAGTGTCCAGGCTCTTTTTTTCATCATGTTTTTCTGGGAGTCCAATGATTCTCAGATTGTCTCTCCTGGATCTGTTTTCCAGGTCTGTTGTCTTCCCCAGAAGGTATTTCACATTTTTCTCCATTGTTTGATTTTTTTGGATTTGCTTGACTGATTCTTCTTGTCTCCTCGAGTCATTCAATTCCACTTGTTCAATTCTGATTTTCAGTGAAGTATTCTCTTCACTCACTTTTTTAAAATCTTTCTCTAATTGTCCAATTGAGTTCTTTTGTTCTGTGGAATTTTTTTCCATTTCGCCAATTTTGTTTTTTAGAGAGCTGTTTTCTGTTTCCAGTTCACTAATCCTATTTTTCAAGGATTTTACTTCTTTATCCACTCTCTCTTTAACTTTCTCCAGACTCTTTTCCCATTTTTCTTCTAGCTCCCTTGTGAGAGCCTTTTTAATCACTTCTATGAGGTTCATCTGTGCTGAGGAACAGACGATCTCCTCCTTTGGGGAATCACCTGGGGACTGCCTGTTTTTAGTCTCCTCAGGATTTAGAGTCTGCTCTCTATCTGTATAGAAGCTGTCAAGGGTTAAAGTCCTCTTCAGCTTCTTGCTCATTCTGTCTATTAATCAGAGACAAACTACCAAAGAAAAACAGAAAAAAACTGGAGTCTTTCTTTGGGGGGGGGGGCTGGGTGTGTTATCGAGCTTCCTCTACAGACTGCAGGGGGCAGCAGTGAGGCACTAGTAGGACTGTGCTGCGCCTGCGCTCTGAGATCCCAAAGCGTGCTGAGTCACTGAGGGGGGGAAGGGGGGGGGGGGCAGGTCCTGAGAGACTCCAGCTGTTTGCGGTTGTATTCTTCAGCCCCGGTGTTTCTAGCTTCTCTGCTGGGCTGTTGACTTGCTGCCGGAGGAAATTATCCAAACCTGTAGCGAAGCTCTCCCCGCAGAAATGGCTACGATCACTCTCCACCCCCTCTCCAGTCTGCTCCCGTGCTCTCACTGCCGCTGCCCTCAGCCTGCGCCCGATCTAAAACCGCCCCAGCCCTCCAGTAAAGACAGACCTTTCTTGGCGGATCTCAAGGATGGCTTCTCTTGGTAACTATTTGTGGGTTTTTTTCAGTCAAGCATTGATTCAGAGGCTTGTAATGAAGTGGATAGTGAGAGAAAGCGCGGAGCTTATGCAACTGTGAGCCTCCTCTCCGCCATCTTAACCGGAAGTCGTCCCATACATTTTGGTATGATGTCTCATTATTATCGTTTTCTTGGGTGAAGTTATTAATTATGTCTATGATTTGCTGTTTCACCCAATCATTCTTTAGTATGAGATTATTTAGTTTCCAATTATTTTTTGGTCTACTTCCCCCTGTTTTTTTGTTGAATGTAATTTTCATTGCATCGTGGTCTGAAAAGGATGCATTTACTATTTCTGCCTTACTACATTGAGTTTGAGGTTTTTATGTCCTAATATATGGTCAATTTTTGTATAGGTTCCATGAACTGCTGAAAAGAAAGTGTATTCCTTTCTGTCTCCATTACATTTTCTCCAGAGATCTATCATATCTAACTTTTCTAGTATTCTGTTTACCTCTTTGACTTCTTTCTTATTTATTTTCTGGTTTGATTTATCTAATTCTGAGAGTGCAAGGTTAAGATCTCCCACTATTATAGTTTTACTGTCTATTTCTTCTTGCAGCTCTCTTAGTTTCTCTTTTAAGAATTTAGATGCTACCCCACTTGGTGCATATATGTTTAATATAGATAGTGCTTCATTATCCATGCTACCCTTTAGCAAGATATAGTGTCCTTCCTTATCTCTTTTAATTAGGTCAATTTTTGCTTTAGCTTGATCTGAGATCAGGATGGCTACCCCTGCTTTTTTGACTTCACCTGAAGCATAGTAGATTTTGCTCCAACCTTTTACCTTTAACCTGCATGTATCTCCCCGCTTCAGGTGTGTTTCCTGTAAACAACATATTGTAGGATTCTGGCTTTTAATCCATTCTGCTAACCGCTTTCTCTTTATGGGGGAGTTTACCCCGTTCACGTTTATGGTTAGAATGACCAATTCTGTATTACTTGCCATCTTGTTAACCCGGTTTATGCTTTCCTCCCTTCTTTCCCCTTCCCCCCTTCCAAGTATTAAGCTTGTGAGCACCCCTTGCTTCTCACAGCCCTCCCTTCTTAGTATCCCTCCCCCCTCCTTAGAGTTCCTCCCCCTATCTTACCCCTTTCCCTCCCAGTTCCCTTATTCCCTTCCGCTTAGCTTATTCCTTCCCTTTCCACTTTTCCCTTCTCACTTTTCAATGAGATGGGAGAAGTTTCACCATAGATTGAATGTGTCTTAAGATTTTTCACTTAAAGCCAATTCTGAAGGCAGTAAGATACCCACTATATTCATCCCCCTCCATTCTTTCTCTCAGATATAATAGGTTTCCTATGCCTCTTCATGAGATGTACTACCCCCACTTTACCCTTTTTCTGGTACAATGTCCTTTCCACATCAATTTCTAGAACAAGGTATACATGTATTCTTTATACATCTATATAGTCAAAATATAGTTCCCAAGATTAATCTTTACCTTTTTAGATTTCTCTTGAGTTCTATATTTGTAGATCAAACTTTTTGTTAAGTTCTGGTTTTTTCATCAGAAATAGATGAAATTCGCTTACTTCGTTGAATGTCCATCTTCTTCCCTGGAAAAAAGATGCTCATTCTCGCTGGGTAAGTTATTTTTGGTTGCATACCAAGTTCCTTAGCCTTTCGGAATATCATATTCCAGGCCCTTTGATCTTTTAATGTGGATGCTGCCAGATCCTGGGTGATCCTTATTGTGGCTCCTTGATACTTGAATTGGGTTTTTCTAGCCGCTTGCAATATTTTTTCCTTCATCTGAGGGTTCTGGCATTTGGCCACTATATTCCTTGGTGTTTTGATTTTAGGATCCCTTTCAGTGGGTGATCGATGAATCCTTTCAATGTTTATTTTTTCCTCTGTTCCTATGACTTCTGGGCAGTTCTCTTTGATAATTTCCTGGAAAATAGTGTCCAGGCTCTTTTTTTCATCATGTTTTTCTGGGAGTCCAATGATTCTCAAATTGTCTCTCCTGGATCTGTTTTCCAGGTATGTTGTCTTCCCCAGAAGGTATTTCACATTTTTCTCCATTGTTTGATTTTTTTGGATTTGCTTGACTGATTCTTCTTGTCTCCTTGAGTCATTCAATTCCACTTGTTCAATTCTGATTTTCAGTGAAGTATTCTCTTCACTCACTTTTTAAAAATCTTTTTCTAAATGTCCAATTGAGTTCTTTTGTTCTGTGGAATTTTTTTCCATTTCGCCAATTTTGTCTTTTAGAGAGCTGTTTTCTGTTTCCAGTTCACTAATCCTATTTTTCAAGGATTTTACTTCTTTATCCACTCTCTCTTTAACTGACTTCTCCAGGCTCTTTTGCCAAGCCTCCCTCTTCTTTTGCCAAGCTTCCCTCTCCTTTTGCCAAGCCTCACTCTGCTTTCCCCATTTTTCTTCTAGCTCCCTTGTGAGAGCCTTTTTAATCACTTCTATGAGGTTCATCTGTGCTGAGGAACTGATGATCTCCTCCTTTGGGGATTCACCTGGGGACTGCCTATTTTTAGTCTCCTCAGGATTTAGAGTCTGCTCTCTATCTGTATAGAAGCTGTCAAGGGTTAAAGTCCTCTTCAGCTTCTTGCTCATTCTGTCCAATAATCAAAGACAAACTACCAAAGAAAAACAGAAAAAACTGGAGTCTTTCTTTGGGGGGGGAGGGGGGGTGGGTGTGTTATCGAGCTTCCTCTACAGACTGCAGGGGGCAGCAGTGAGGCACTAGCAGGACTGTGTTGCGCATGCTCTCTGAGATCCCAAAGCGTGCTGAGTCACTGTGGGGGGGGAAAGGAGGGGGCGGCCAGGTCCTGAGAGACTCCAGCTGTTTGGGGTTGTGTTCTTCAGCCCCGGTGTTTTTAGCTTCTCTGCTGGGCTGCTGACTTGCTGCCGGAGCAAAGTATCCAAACCTGTAGCGAAGCTCTCCCCGCAGAGACGGCTGCGATCACTCCCCACCCCCTCTCCAGTCTGCTCCCGTGCTCTCACTGCCGCTGCCCGCTGCCTGCGCCCGATCTAAAACTGCCCCAGCCCTCCAGTAAAGACAGACCTTTCTTGGCGGATCTCAAGGATGGCTTTTCTTGGTAACTATATGTGGGTTTTTTTCAGTCAAGCATTGATTCAGAGGCTTGTAATGAAGTGGATAGTGAGAGAAAGCGCGGAGCTTATGCAGCTGTGAGCCTCCTCTCCGCCATCTTAACCGGAAGTCCCTGATCACTCCATCTTGATAATGTCTTTGTTAAACACTGGTCCCAGAGCTGAACACAATAATATAATAGGGGTTTTTAATGATCACATTGACTTTTTTGACTGCAGCTTCAAACTGTTGTCTCATATTGGATTTGCTATACTAAAAGTCCCAAACTTCCCCCCACCCAAACAACTGTTATTTAGCCATTCTTCTCTCTTTCATATACTTGTGAAGATTGCTTTTTGTGTCCAAGTGAAGGACTTCACATTAATCTCTAGTGAACCACCTTATTTGATTCAATTCACTGTCAAGACTTTTTCTGACTCAGAAATCCAATGCATCTGCTATCCTTTGTATCATATGCAAATTTGATGAATATGTAATCTGTTTTTTATCCAAGTATTGATGAAGATGTTTAACAGAACAGGGAGACAGATCTTCGGACTATTCTAGTGAAGATTTATTGCCATTTTTAACAATGAATTATTCTATTAAATAATAGTATAAGATACATAATAAAAAATGCTAATATCTGTAAACTGTATCCACGATATTGTTCTAATCTATAGAATTAGTTCTATGATTCTATTTTTAAGTGATATTAATTTGGTTCTATCTGTTTTTGAAGTCATACTCAATCTTAAAAATCACTGTTTTTTTTAGATATGAAATAGAAATGCAGAGACACACAGAGAAAAAAATCACTTACTTCCCGTCCACCATTTTACTTTAAACAAAATATTCTCCAACATGTTTTCTCCTTTAGGTTTCTGAAAGTCTTGTTCACATCCTTTTAAGTTTTAAGTCCTTTTGGTTCCTTTGGCAAAACAACTGTCAACTAATATGCTTATGTATTTTTGTTATGTGAACTCAATCTCTGGCCAATAAAGTGATCTCGATATTGTAAGTCATCATCTAGCAAGCCATATCCCATTCTTATACATCAACTTCTAGGCCAGCTTTTTACTTAGGTTAATCTTTGTTTTATCCATTCTTTATCTTTCATGAACAATTGTGAGAAATATACAATTTGTGTCTCACTAGTCTTCACTTTTTATGCCCTAAAATTCATAACTGTTGGCAATACTAGTTAGGTTCCTTCTTGTAGTATCATTTGTGCTCTTGTAAATATCCAGAAGGGTTTAGTTGTCATTCATTTTGAAAGGTCTGGGGAGATTCTATTTGACTATACTGTTTTAAGAATATTATCTTTTATTAGTGCTATCAGGCTAACAAATGACTTTTAGTGCTCTTGAGCAAGGACTCATCAAAATATAACTATATTTTTCTTCTTCCTCTCTCAATTCACAGTTTTTGTGATTCTATTAATGTAATTTTTGAAGGATAAAAATCTTCTTCCTCCTTTAAGCATTTAATTCTCACCTCTTCAGGAAGAAGTTCTAAAGTTTCATCTGTTTTAAAGTTCAGATGTTATAGCTATACTTTTCCTTTCCTCTCCCATCTGGTATATGAGTCCATTTTCTTTTACTGTTTTAAAATTATATATATACACATATATATATATATATATATATATTACACACACATATATATACATACATACATATATATGCACATACAAACATATATATACATATACATATATATGTATATATACGTTACACTAAAGATACTGGTCCTATCAATATTCAAAGAAAACTGTTTTTAAAAGTGATTTAAATACTGTTTACCCTTAAATTTTTTTATAGAATTTAATTCTAATTTTTCTTAAAACAAATTCTACAGAATGGAAATATATATGTACATATATTTATATTTATATATCCCAATTGAAAGTAAATTTTGATATTTATTTTTTAATTTTGAGTTCCAAGTTCTCTTTCTCCCTCCTGCACCTCTCCCTTCATTGAAAAAATGAGAAATTTGATAGCAATTATACATGTAAAGTCAAGCAAAATATATTATTATATTTAATAATTTTTCAAAAAAAACACAAACAAGAAAATAAAGTAAAACGGTATGCTTCAATCTACATTCAGATGTCATCATTTCTTTCCTAGCATATTTAATCATAAGTTCTTTGGAATTGTCTTGCATTACTGTTATCAGAGTAACTAAGTCTTTAATCATTTATCATCCTTAAAATATTTCTGTTAGCAGAGATACTGAAATAGTTTGTCATTTCTTTCTCCAGTTCATTTTGTAGATGAAAAACCTGAGGAAAACAGGGTTAAGTAATTGCCCAGGGTCACACAGTTTAGTAAGTGAGGCAAGATTTGAACTTCCTGATTCCAAACCCATTGCTCTATCTACTACACCACCTCATTGCCCAGAGTCAGATTAAATAATATTTATTACTAGGCAAATGACATCAGTTCTGTTGAATGCATATCCAAATTATCTCATATAAAAGAATCATTATTCTTATCATCTTTTGCATTTTATAGTAATAATCCACTCTGGAGTTATCAAATATGAACTGATTATATTTAATTAAAGAAATATAATAATAATGTCAACATTTATATAGTGCTTACCATATACTAGTCACTGTGTTAAGCATTTCACAATAATTATATCATTTGATCCTTACAACAACCCTGAGAGATGGATCTTATTACTATTTTTATATATCTTATTATTGCTATTTTTTTCTCTTTACAGATAAGGAAATTCAAATAAATAGAGATAAGATAACTTGCATATGATCATACAGTTGCTAAATTTCTAAGACCAGAACATAACTCAGGTTTTTTCCTGCATTTTCAAGCAGTTTTTCCAATACTTTATTTGGGAACTGGATCTAAGATGAAGAGGATCTAACACAATCAGAAGAGGAGGATCTCTTAGCTGAGGCAGGAGTCAGAGAATATTCTCTGAGCTTAGATATGGGATCTAGGGTCTCTGATCTAAATAATCTTTTTTCTTCTAATGGTCAAAGAAGAGTTACCAAGAAACAGCTATAAAGTGAAAATTATATACCTCATTTATTATCCTTCACTCTAGGAATGCCATCAAATTAGTTGTCTTTTTTCATTACACTAAAGGACTGGTCTATCAATATTCAAAGAAAAATATTTTAAAAAGTGATTTAAGTACTGTTTACCCTTAAAGTTTTTATAGAATTTAATTCTTTTTTTTTTCTTAAAACAAATTCCACAGAATAGTACCATAAAACTTACTAAAATATTTTTGGAATGTGTTGCTTAGCTGAAAAAGTTTAATCTCCAGACTCTTAATTTCCAACATTTATTAAGATTTTTAGCAGTTTTATAAAACAGCAAAGTTTTCCTTTTCATGATTATTTGACTTTATTTCTATAATTCCAGTTGTGGGTAAGGCTGAAATGACAGGAAAAAATATATATCTTGCTGTTTTATTCCCCTCTTTTCTTATAACCTAATCTCCCACTGAAATTCAGAAACTAGTAGTGAGTCTTTTTTATTGGGAAAACTACTTCAAATATGAATCTTTATTAATCTTTCCCAAAATACTAAATTCTTTCAATACCACTTTTTAGCACTCTGGGTGGTTGACTGCATTTTTCCTTTAAAAATATTTCAAAATAACAATCCACAAATAACACATGAAATAAGAAAATAAAAAGTTCCTATGTTTTATAAAGAAGCAAAAATACAGACAAAACAATAAAACAAACACTTATTTGCTAGGCTTAATTTATTCCTTTGTAAAAACAAACAAACAAAAAACCCCCCAAAAACCTCACTTAAAACCAAAACAAAGTAACAGTTAAATTTTCATGCAGATTTATTTCAAAAATAACATAATTCAATAGCATGCTATTTAAGCATTCCTTTTAATTACTGGGAGCAACAACCAAAAGTAGCATAATCATGGACTGAGGATATATTTGTGAATGGACTCTAATGCAATGATATCAAAGAAAAGGACATTTAGAGGTGGGAAAAGGTCTGTACTGAAAAAAGAGAAAAGGATATATGGGACAATTAAATCACAAAAGAGGTGCAAAAAATGAAGGGAAAGAAAGATGAAGGATGAGCATTGTCTGAAGCTTAATCTCATCAGTTTTGGCTCTAAGAGGGAATATTGTAATAATTCATTTGAGTATAGAAATGTATCTAATCCTATAATGAATTAGGAAGAGAAAGAAGAAAGTAAAAGGAGGGCCAGAGTAGAAGGGAGGGCAGAAGCACTAGGGGAAAAAGTAAGAGAAGGGACCAAGGAATGATAGTAGATAAGAGAGTAAAAAAAAAAAAAAAAAACTATTAAGAACAGGGGTGAAAAAGAGAGAACAAAAGTATATACAGAAGAGAAAGTAGGATGGAAGAAAATACAGAACTGGTAATCATAACTGTAAATGTGCATGGGATGAACTCTCCTAAAATGTAAGTGAATTGCTATTCAGAGTGGAATAAAAAACAGAATCCTACAATATATTGTTTACTAAAAACACATTCGACAAAGAGAGATACATACAGAATAAAGATAAAAGACTAGCACAGAATTTATTTTGCTTCAGCTGAAGTTAAAAAAAAGCAGGGGTAGCCATTCTGCTCTCAGGTAAAGCAAAAATAAAAATAGAATTTATTTAAAAAGGTAAGAAAGGAGAATATATCATGATAGAGGGTACTATAAATGATGAAGTAGTAATGATATTAAATGTGTATGTACCAAATGATAGAGAAGCCAGATTCCTAGAGAATATTTTAAACTAGTGACAGGAAGAAATATACAGCAAAACTATACTACTTGAAGAGCTCAACCTTCTCCTCTCAAAATCAGACAAATTCACCCACAAAATAAACAAGAAAGAATTTAGGAAGATTAATAGAATCCTAGAAAACCTAGATATCATACACTGCTGGAAAAAAAATTGAATAGGGACAGAAAGAAATACACATGGAAAAATAGCAGGTGCTCTTGGATAAGTCCAGCAAATATAATAAAGATAACAACATTACCTAAACTAATCTATTTATTTAGTGCTATACCAAAACACCCAAGAACTTATTTTACTGACCTAGAAAAAAAAAACAACAAAATTCATCTAGAAGAAAAAAAAGTTAAAAATTTTAAGGGAATTAATGGAAAAAAGCAAATGAAGGTGGCCTAGCTGTACCAGATCTAAAGCTATATCATAAAGCAGTTGTCATCAAAACCATTTGCTACTACCTAAGAAATATAGTCGTTAATCAGTGGAATAGGTTAATGACTATTATGTATATATAGCCAATGACTATAGTAATCTAGTGTTTGATAAACTCAAAGACCCCAGGTTTTGGGAAAAGAACTCACTATTTGACGAAAACTGCTGGGAAAATTGGAAACTAGTAAGGCAGAAGCCATGCATGGACCCACACAAAACACCATATACCAAAATAAGTTCAAAATAGGTTCATGATCTAGAAATAAAGAATATTATAAACAAATTAAAAGAAAATAGGATAGTTGACCTCTCAGATCTATGGAAGAAGAAGGAATTTGTGACCAAAGAAGAGCTAGAAATCATTACTGATCACAAAATAGATAATTTTGATTATACTAGGTTAAAAAGTTTTTGTACAAACAAAACTAATGCAGACCAGACTAGAAGGAAGTAATAAACTGGGAAAAACATTTTACATTCAAAGATTCTGATAAAGGCCTAATTTCCAAAATGTATAGAGAATTAACTCAAATTTATAAGAATTCAAGCTCTTCTTCAATTGATAAATGGTCAAGGATATGAACACACAATTTTCAGGTGAAGAAATTGAAACTATTTCTTGTCATATGAAAAAGTGCTCTTAATTACTATTGATCAGAGAAATGCAAATTAAGTCAAGTCTGAAATACCAATCCATACCTGTCAGATTCAGTAAGATGAGAGCAAAAGATAATGATGAATGTTGGAGGAGATGTGGGAAAACTGGGATATTAATACATTGCTGGTCAAAATGTGAACAGATCCAACCATTGTAGAGAGCAATTGGAACTATGCTCAAAAAGTTATCAAACTGTGCATACCTTTTGATCCAGCAGTATTTATATTGGGTTTATATCCCAAAGACATCTTAAGGGAAAGGGACCCACATGTGCAAAAATGTTTGTGGCAGCCCTTTTTGTAGTGGCTAGAAATTGGAAACTGAAGGAATGTCCATCAATTGGAGAAAGGCTGAATGAATTATGGTATATGAATGTTATGGAATATTATTGTTCTGTAGGAAAGAATCAACATGGTAATTTCAGAGAGGCCTGGAGAAACTTACATGAACTGATGCTAAGTGAAATAAGCAGAAATAGGAGATCATTATATATGGCAACAACAAGACTATATGACGATCAATTCTGATGGACGTGCATCTCTTCAACAATGAGATGATTCAACCCAGTTCCAATTTTTCAGTGATGAAGGAAGCCATCTACACTCAGAGAGAGGCCTGTGGGAACTGAGTATGGACCACGTCATAGCATTTTCATGTTTTCTGTTGATGTTTGCTTGCATTTTGTTTTCCTTCTCAGATTTTTTTCTTTCTAGATCTGATTTTTCTTGTTCAGGAAGATAATTGTGTGTATATATATATATATATATATATATATATATATACATACACACACACACATATACATATATTGGATTTAACATATATTTTAATATATTTAACATGCATTGGACTACCTCCCATCTAGGGTAAGGGGTGAGGGGAAGGAGGGAAAAATTTGGAACAGTAAATTTTGCAAGGGTCAATGTTGAAAAATTACCCATACATATGTTTTGTAAATAAAAAGCTTTAATTTAAAAAAAAATCACACACACACAAAAGAAAGGCATACACATTTTCTCAGCAGTACCTAGCATCTACACAAAATTGACCTTGTATTAGGGCATTAAAATCTCATAATCAAAGGCAGAAAGGGTTTCTTTTTCAGACTACAATGCAATAAAAGCTATATTCAATAAAGGTAAGGAAAGATATACTAAAAACCAACTGGAAAAATAAACAATCTAATTCTTAAAAAATGCATGGATCAAATAACAAATTACAGAAACAATACATAATTTCATCAAAGAGAATGACGATAATACAATATACCAAAACCTGTGGGATGCAGCCAAAACAATTTTTAGGGGAAATTTTATATCTCTAAATAGCTACATGAATAAAACAGAGAAAGAGAAAATCAATGAACTGGGCATGCACCTAAAAAAGCTAGAAAAAAAGAACAAATAACCCCCATGAAATACTACATTCAAAATTATGACACTCAAAGAAACAAAAATACAGACAAAACAATAAAACAAACACATACTTGATAGGCTTAATTTATTCCTTTGTAAAAACAAACACAAAATCCCCTCAAAAACCTCACTTAAAACCAAAACAAAGTAACAGTTAAATTTTCATGCAGATTTATTTCAAAAATAACATAATTCAATAGCATGCTATTTAAGCATTCCTTTTAATTACTGGGAGTAACAATCAAAAGTAGCATAATCATGAAACTAAAAAATATTGAACTAATAAATAAAATTTGGCAGAGCCAAGATGGCAAATAGTCGACAGATCTGGCATCCCTCAGATCAACACTAGATCAAGCCTCTGAACTGGTTTCAGAGTGACAGAACTCACAAATATTTGGGGCATATCAAATCTCTAGCAGAAGATATTTTGGAAGAACTTCAGAAAAGTTCTGTTTCAATCAGGCATGGGGAGGTGGCTGAGTGTAGGACCACTGCAGGGACCCAAGTGATGTGACATTTGAGGGCTGAGAAATCTACTGAAATGTTCTCAGCCAAAATACAGCAGCATTGGCTACTCTGTCTGGGTTCAGAAGGCAAAGAATCGGCAGATTAGCTTTCACATATCCAATGCAAATACAAAAGGCAAAAACCAGAATAATAAGGGACCAGGCCACACCCACCCAGCACAGGAAGGAAATCACCAGCACTGGCTCAGGGCAGGGTAACTCCTTTGTCTCCTGTGGAGGAAGCTTAGGACAATCTTCCCTTTGGCCTAAGAGCAGATCTCAAATAAGCAAAAAAATAAAAAGAACTCTGAACATAGTTTTTATGGAGACATCAAACAGACCTCAGCATAAAACAAATCTCCAGATAAAGCCCCAAAGGGTGATATGAATTGCTCCCTATCTCACAAGGCTCTCTTGGAAGAATTCAAAAAGGATTGTAAAAGAAAGTTACAAGAAAAATGGGAAAAGGAAATGAGAACTTTGTAGGAAAGTTTGGAAAAGGAAACAGAAATTATCTAAAGTAAACTCCTTAAAAATAGATTTAGTGGAATGGGAAAATCATATAACTCTTTACAAAATAGATTTGATGAAATAGAAAAAAGCATATCACTCTTTACAAAATAGATTTGAAAAAGAAACCAACTTGTTGAAAAATAGAATTTGTGAAATGGAAAAAAAAAAAAAAAACAGCAGACAAAACTCATTAGAAGTTCAAATGGCCAAATGCAAAAGGAAGTAAAAAAGCTAACCAAAGAAAATAATTCACTAAAAATTAGAATTAAATCAATGGAAGTGAATAACACAATGAGACATCAAAAGCCAGTCAAACAAAACCAAAATAAAAGAAAAATTTGGGGAAAAAAAAAAACAACAACAACTGATTTGGAAAATAGATCCAAGAGAGACAATCTAAGAATTATTGGACTTCCTGAAAAAAATGACAAAAAGAAAAGCCTAGACAACATCTTCAGGAAATCATCAAGAAAAACTTCCCTGATGTCCTAGAACCAAAAGGCAAAATAACCATTGAAAGAACTCACCAATCATTTCCTGAAAGAGACCCCAAAATGAAAACTCCAAGGAATAACATAGCTAAATTTAAAAATCATCAGATAGAGAAAATATTACCAGAAACCAGAAAGAAACAAAAATCAAATATCAATGAGCTACAATCAGGATTATGTGGTTCTATCAGTCTGCACTTTAAAGTATCAAAGGGCCTAGAATTTGATTTTTGTCCAAAAGACAAAGGAGTTTGGATTGCAGCCAAGTATTATTATTCGGGGGGAAAAATGAATATTGAATAAGGAAGATGAATTTCATTTACTTCTAATGAAAAGACTGGAGCTGAACAGAAAAGTTGATTTTCAAATATATACCTTAAGAGAAGCATAAAAAAGTAAAAAGGAAAGAAAAAAATATTGTTTCTCTTAAAAGGCAAAAATTTGACATCTGTATATGGGAAGTTGATATATTAACTTGAGAACAGTATATCTGTTATGGATTTACTTAAAGGGTTCAGCTATAATTTGATTTTATGTTGATGGCATAAAAAAGAAACTAGGGGTGAAAAGGGGATTACACTGAAAGAAGAAAAATGGAGGTAAAATAGGGTAAATTACAGAGGCACACATATCTATTACAACTTAAGGAAAGAAAAGAGGGATGAGAATTGTGTCATTTTTACTGTCATCAGATTTGTCTCAGAGAATATAAAACATATTTAGATTTAAAGAGAAACTTGTCTCACCTTATAGTATGTCATCCCGTATAGAGAAATAGGAAAGGGGAAGTGGTAAAGGAATGGAGGAGGCTAAAAGCAGGGAGAACAGAAGTAGAAAGGGAAAAGCATAAAAGGAGGAGGGGCTGTGAAAGGGGAAGGCTTTTTGAGTCAAGTGGTAGTCAGAAGCAAATTACAGGAAAGAAGGGAAAGGGGGAAAGGAAAGACAAAAGTAGGAAAGGAAAACAAGATGGCAGGAAATAGAGTTAGTCATTTTAACTGTGATTGTAACTGGGATGAACTCTCCCATAAAAGAGAAGTGGATAGTAGACTGGATTAAAAGCCAGAATCCTATAATATGTTGTTTATAAGAAACACATTTAAAGCAGACTGACACCTATGGAGTAAAGGTAAAAGGTTGGAGCAGAATCTACTATGGTTCAGCTGAAGTTAAAAAAAAAAAAAAGCAGGAGTACTGATTCTGAATTCAAAATAAGCAAAAGCAAAAACAGATCTACTTAAAAGAGATAAGAATGGAAACTACATTTTGCTAAAGGGTACCACAGATAATGAATTAATATCAATACTAAACATGTATGTACCAAGTGATATAGATCCCAAATTCATAAAGGAAAAGTTGAGAAAGCTGCAAGAATTAAATCCCAAAATTATATTAGCAGAGGAATCTCAACTTTGCTCTCTCAGAACTAAATAAATGAAACCACAAAATAAATAAGAAAGAAGTTAAAGAAATAAATAGAATACTAGAAAAACTAGATATGATAGATCTTTGAAGAAAATTGAATGGAGACAGAAAGGAGTACACTTTCCTCTCAGGAGTTCATGGAACCTATACAAAAATTGACCATATAATAGGACATAAAGACCTCAAAATCAAATGCAGAAAGGCAGAAATAGCCAATGTATTTTTTTCAGATCACAATGCAATAAAAATTACATTCAATAAAAAGACTAGGGCAAAAAAGACCAAAATGTAATTAGAAACTAAATAATCTCATTCTAAAGAATGAATGGATGAAACAATCAGACACAATCATAGACACAATCAATAATTTCATCCAAGAAAATGACAATAACGAGACAATATAGCAAAATTTGTAGGTTGCAGCCAAAGTGGTAACAAGGAGAAATTTTATAGCTCTAGATGCTTATTTGCATAGAAGAGAGAAAAAAGAAGTTTAATAAATTGGACTTGCAACTAAAAAAGCTAGAAAAAGAACAAATTAACCTCCCCCAACTAAATACCAAACTTGAAATTCAAAAAATAAAAGGAGAGATCAATAAAATTTAAAGTAAAAAAGCTTATTGAATTAATAAATAAAACTAGGTATTGGTTTTATGAAAAAAAAAATAGATAAACCTTAGTTAATTTGATTAGAAAAAGGAAAGAAGAAAATCAAATTGTTAGTCTTAAAAATAAAAAAAAATCCACCAATGAAGAGGAAATTAGAGCAATAATTAGGAGTTACTTTGCCCAACTTTATGCCAATAAATTTGACAATCTATGTGAAATGGAAGAATATCTACAAAAATATAGATTGCCCAGAGAGAAATTAATTACTTTTATAGTACCATTTTAGAAAAAGAAATAGAACAAGCTTTTAATCAACTCCCTAAGAAAAAATCTTCAGGACCAGATGGATTTACATGTGAATTCTACCAAACACTTAAAGAACAATTAACTCCAATACTACATAAATTGTAGAGGGCTGAAACCCCAAAAAGGTATGCTTGAATTAGACAACTGATCACTTAAGGCTAATTATTTATTCCATGTGAGGCAATGATTCTATTAGCATATGTTTGGCTTTTCACACCATTGGTGTTTGCTGAATGTTTGGTGTTATAGATAAGGATTGGAGGGCAGAGGGACAAGGGCCAGAGAGACACTTGGCACAGGACGAGGAGGAGAGAAGTTGGTGACTTCCCGAATCCAGGATTCTGTTTGCCTGCCTCTTTTGCTTCTCACCCTAAAGACCAAGGACTTTAATTTATCCTGACTCTGGCTGATCCTGAAGCCCTCCAGGGAGATAACCCACACCCTACAATAAACTATTTGTAAAAATAAGGAACGAAGAACTCCTACCAAATTCCTTTTATGACATAGACATGGTACTGATACCTAAACTAGGTAGGATGAAAACAGAGAAAGAAAGTTATAGACCAATCTCTCTTATGGATATTGATTTTGATGCAAAAATCTTAAATAAAACATTAGCAAAGAGATTACAAAAAAAGCATCCTCTGGATAATATACCTGACCACATAGGATTTATACCAGACATGCAGATCTGAGTCAATATTAGGAAAAGTATTAGCATAACTGACTATATCAATAACCAAATTAACAAAAACCATGATTATCTCAATAGATGCAGAAAAAACATTTGATAAAATCCAACACCCATTCCTATTAAAAATCCTAGAGAATATAGGAATAAATGGACTTTTCCTTAAAACAGTCAGTAGCATCTATTAAAAACCTTCAGCAAGCATCACATGCAACATGGATAAACAAGAACCATTCCCAATCAGATCAGTGGTGAAATAGGGTTACCCACTAGTACAACTGCTATTCAATATTATATTAGAAATGCTAACTTTGGCAATAAGAGAAGAAAAAGAGGTTAAAGGAATTACAGTAGGTAAGGAAGAAACCAAATTATCATTCTTTGCAGATGATAGTATAGTTAGAAAACTCTAGAGAACCAACTAAAAAACTATTAAAAGTAATCCACAACTTTAGCAAAGTTGCAGGATACAAAATAAATCCACATAAATCATCAGCATTTTTCTACAACATTAACAAATTCCAACAGCAAGAGATACAAAGAGAAATTCCATTTAAAATAAGTCAATAGAACAAAATATTTGGGAATCTATCTGCCAGGGGAGGGTCAGGAAGTATATGAGCAAAACTACAAAACACTTTCCACACAAATGAAGTCAGATCTAAGCAATTGGAAAAATATCAAATGCTCTTGGATAGGTTGAGTGAATATAATAAAGATGACAATACTACCAAAATTAATCTTTTTTATTTAGTGCTATACCAATCAAACTTCCAAGAAACTATTTTACTGATCTAGAAAAAATAACAACAAAATTCATCTGGAAGAACAAAAGGTCAAGAATCAGATCTAAAACTATGTTATAAAGAAGCAGCCCTCAAAACCATTTGGTACTGGTTAAGAAATAGAATTGTTGATCAGTGAAATAGGTTAGGAGAAAATAGTCAAGGATTGTAGCAATGCTAGTATTTGACAAACAAAGCTTTGGGTATAAGAATTCACTATTTGACAAAAACTGCTGAGAAAATTAGAAGTTAGTATGGCAGAAACAAGACACTGATCCACAGCTAATACCATATAACAAAATACGGCTAAAATAGGTTTGTGATCTAGACATAAAAAAGAATATTATAAACAAATTAGAAGACTCCCAGGGCAGAACCAAGATGTTGGAGATGGCACACGGTTCTTTTTGACCTTCTCCTACAACCATCACACTAATTAGCAAATCCAGCCTCTAAATTAGCTCTGGACTGGTAGAAGCCACAAATATTGGGAGTGTAACAACTTATCAGCAACAGATACTTTGAAAATCACCAAAAAGGTCTGTTTCAATTGGAAATGGGAGGGAGACAGCCAGTGAAAGCAGTTGAGCACAAACACCAATGCAGAGAATGCAGAGTCCCCAGGGCAGTGAGAACTCTGGGGATGATGCAAACTCTGCAGGGTGCTACAGACTCCATATGATGGAGAATCTATGGAGAGGAATCTATAGGAATCTATAGCAGTGTTGGCCATTCTGTCCTGGTTGCAAGCCAGTAGATCAGTGAGAAGTTATACAATATACAATACAAACACAAAAGGTCAATAGTAACCCCTGAAATGCTAGAATCTCATGGGACCTGGCCTTGCCCACCCAGCACTGGGAGTGAGTCAGCACTGACCCAGCACATGGCCATGGCCACTTACAGAGGAAGCTGTTGCTTGTAGAAGAAGTGTGGAAAACCTCCCCCGCCCTAAAAGCAGACCTTAAGTTTAAAAAAAAAAGAGTTAAAAAATAAAGAAGACTCTGATGACAGACAGCTTTTGTGGTGAAAAAAAGGAACAGATTTTAAACCCTGAGGAGATTAAAGGCAGATTGCTTCCAGATAAAGCCCCAAAAGGTAATATAACCTGATTATCCATCACCCCTCTAGAAGAAATTTTAAAAGATATTAAAGGAGAGCTAGAAGAAAATTGGGGAAAAGAAATGAAAACTTTTCAAAAGAGTTTGGAAAAGATATGCAACTCATTAAAAGATAGATTTGATAAAATGGAAAAAGAAAGCAACTCCCAGAAAAACAGAATTTGTTGAAATAGCAAAATAAAATATCTCCTTAAAAAACAAAATTTGTGAAATGGAAAAAAAATTCCATAGAACAAAACAACTCATTTAAAAGTTCAATTGGACAAATACAAAAAGAAGTAAATAAAGAAAATAATTCACTAAAATTTAGTACTGAACAAATGCAAATGAATGACTCAATGATTCAACAGGAATCAGTCAAGTAAAACCAAAAAAAATGAAAAAAAAAAATAGAAAAAAAAATGTAAAACATCTAATTGGGAAAATAACTGACCTGGAAAACAGACCTAGGACAGATGGTCTAAGGATTATTGGACACCCTAAAAAATGATGAAAAAAAGAGCCTAGACATTATCTTTCAGGAAACCACCAAAGAGAATTTCCCAGATATCATAGAATCAGAAGGTAAAATGACCATTTTACCAATTACTGAACACCTTCTGAAAGAGACCCCAAAATTAAAACCCCAAGGAATATCATAGCTAAATTTCAGAATTGTAAGACAAGAAAAAATATTACAGGCAGCCAGAAAGAAACAATTCAAATACCGAGGGGCCACGATAAGGATTACTCAGGACCTAGCAGCTTCCAATTTAAAGAATCGAAGGGCCTGGAATCTGATATTCCAAAAGGCAAAGGAACTTGGAATACAGCCAAGAATAAACTACCATGCTAAACTGAGCACTTTTTTCCAGGGAAGAAGATGGACATTCAATGAAAGAGGTGAATTCCATTTATTTTTGATGAAAAGACCAGAGCTAAACAAAATATTTGACCTCGAAACATAGAACTCAAGAGAAGCATAAAAAGGTAAAAAGAAAAAAAAACTCTTGAGAAGTGTATTTCTGTTATGGGTATACAAACAAAGTAATATATAATCTGATTTTAATGTTATAATATAAAAAAAGAAACTAGATGTGGAAAGAGAATTGCACCAGAAAAAAAAGGGGGAAAGTGGAGGTAAAATGAGGGAACTTACATCTCACAAAGAGGCAAAGTAAACCTATTATAATTGAGGGAAAGAAAGGAAGGTGACAAATATTGTGTGAATCTCACTCTCATCAGATTTGGCTCAAAGAAAGACTGTTATGAGTTCAAATGTTGGAGTTCTTGTTCTTCTCAAAACACAGGGCTTAGAGGCTTAGAGCCCTCCGAATATCTCCAAATCCAAAGGTTCTGTCCTTCAGCCTCTGCCTCTGCTTTCTTCAGCCTCCAACCAACACAGAGATGGAATGTCTCTCTTGTCTCCTTCTGGGGAGCCCAGCCACCAACTTGCCGTGGAGAGAGGGCTTCTGGCGTAGCTCCACTGAAATCCGTCAGTGTTCTCTGCACCAGAGTCGCTCCTCTCGAGTCCAGCGCGACCAGCCAGCCAAGAGGAAAAAATGTATTCTGCCACAGAGCCCTCATCGCTGGCCTTTTATCTGACTCTTCTGAGAGAATGGGATTATGGGTTTTCTCCCATAGTGCTCTCTGGCCCAACAAGCTTTAAGGGAGGTGTGGACTCCCTTGAAGTTAGAAAGTGTACTTTGTGAAGCTAGCATACTTGTGGACTCCAATGAGTAAAGGTGTGAACACAAGCCTTGTATTAATTAGTTCTACTTAGTACCTTGTTTCAGGTTCTGGCCAAAACATCTTCTTGTAAGATTAGATCAACTCTAATTAGTTAGCAGTTAGTAAGGATTCCAACAAAAGACTATTACATATATTTGGTGTCACCGAGAAACATTTCTCACTTTATAGAAAAGTAGGAAGGGAAAGGAGAAAAGGGAAGGGGTAGTCCAAATAGAAGGGAAAAAAGAAATAGTGGAAGAAAGGTATAAGAAAAGGGGAGGGTCTCTAAAGGGTGAGGCTTGAAACAAGCAGTGCTCATAAGTAAAATATTGGGGAGTAAGGAAAGGGGAAAAGGAAAGAGAAAAATACAATTTGGAATTAATAAGATGGCAGGAAATACAGAATTAGTGCTTTCAATTGTAAATGAGAATGGGGTGAATTCTCTCATAAAGCATAAGCAGATAGCAGACTGGATTAAAAACCAGAATCCTACAATATGCTGTTTACAAGAAACATATTTAAAGCAGAGTAATACATACAAAGTTAAGGTAAAAAGCTGGAGCAGAATCTATTATGCTTCAGATGAAGTAAAAAAAAAAAAAAAACAAAAAACAAAAAACAAACAGCAGGGGTAGCCATCCTGATCTCAGATCAAACAAAAGCAAAAATTGATCTAATTAAGAGAGATAAAGAAACTATACCTTGCTAAAGAGTACCACAGACAATGAAGCAATATCAATATTAAACATATATGCACCAAGTGGTGTAGCATCTAAATTCCTAAAGGAGAAGTTAAGAGAATTGCAAGAAAAAATAGACAGAAAAACTATAATTGTGGGAGATCTCAATCTTGCTCTCTCAAAACTTGAAAAATCAAACCACAAAATGCATAAGAAAGAAGTCAAGGGGGCAAAGCCAAGATGGTAGAGAGGACAAATGCATCTATCTAAGCTCTCCTTTACTCTCAAACTATTTTTTATGAAACTCAGAATCAGAATTAGAGCTTGATTGTAATAACCAATGAATATTGAGAGTATGACACATTACTAACAGAAGAAAATCTCAAAATTTACCAGAAAAGGTCTGTTTTTGCTTGTGGGTGAGGATGTAACAAGGCTAAGTCAGGCACAGAATAAGGCAAGTAGGCAGTGAAAGCATGGAAAATAACTCATGTTGAACAGACCAGAGGGGGACAGAGTGTGGTCGTCCCAGGATTAAAATTTTAGGGGAGAAATTTACCACAGTGTCAGCTACTCTGCTCTGGCAGCAAGCCAATAGATCAGTAGAGAACTATAAACACAGGGAGTAAAGACTATAACCCCAAAATTCTGGAGTCTCTCTGAACCTGGCAACACCCACCCAGCAAGGAGAGGGACTCAGTATGATCCCATCATGCAGCTGCTGATCCCAGCGCAGATATGACCACAGCACAGACACTAATCCCAGTGCAGATGCTGATCCCATCAAGCTATTGCTGTCCTACTGCTGCTTCACTGCTACTTCCTGTTGTTTGTTGAGGAAACTGTCCCAAAAGCCAGACTGCAGTTTTTTGTTTTGTTGTGTGTGTGTGTGTGTGTGTGTGTGTGTGTGTGTGTTTTGTTGTTAAAACGAGTAAAAAGGCAAAGAAGGCTCCAAGTACAGATAGCTTCTATACTGAAAAAGAGCAGATTTCAAACCCTGAGGAGACTAAAAGCAGATGGTCTCCAGATGAAACCCCAAATGGTGATATAATCTGGTCCCCATCACACAAGGCTCCCATAGAAGAAATTAAAAAGGTTCTTTAAAAAGAGCTAGAAGAAAAATGGGGAAAGGAAAGGGAAGCTTTACAAGAGGGTCTGAATAAGTCATGTTACTCATTAAAAGATAGAACAGATAAAGAAATCAACTCCTGGGAGGGCAGAGCCAAGATGGCAGAGAAGGCATACGTGACTTTCTAAGTTCCTCTCATGCCCTCATGATCAATGTCAAATTCAGCCTCAAAAATAGCACTTGACTGGTAAAACCCACGGGGTTTATAAGCACAACAACTTACCAGCTGAAGATAATTTGTAAGATCACCAGGAAAGGTTTGTCCTGAGTGGCCAGGAACAGACCAGAGCAGGCAGGGAGAGAGTAGCATCCAGAGCAGACCAAGGACGGAGAGGGGGGAGGGGTGACCTCTGCAGCTAGAGATGACTCTGCCATAGGCTAACTGCTTTGCTTTAATTATAAAGCAGTAAATCAGCAGAGAAATTAAAGCCAAAGACAGAGGGTACTCTCTAAAAAAAGCCAGAACCTAACAAGATCTGGCTATAATCACCCCAAACTGGAAGTGACTCAGCTCAGACTGTAACACAGTCCTGCAGCCACATCCTGCTGTATGGGGCTTTTGCAGGGGCAGTTACAAATCTGCACGGCATGGGGGTACAGTCCGGGGCAGCCTCTAATCTGCACAGTTTGGGGCTCAGCCTGGGCAATAGAACTTTCACAGCTGATTGCACTTCCCCCACCTTGGGTTTTGGCCTGGGGTAGTGACACTTTCACTGCCCAGCTTCTAGCCCCAGGTCAGTCCTCAACTCGCACAGCAGTTCTTTGCAGGGCACTTCTTCAGCTCCACAGTGCAGGCCTGAGTTACTTCCAGGAAGAACTCTTTCCCAGAGCACTCCTGTACCTCATTGCTCTTTGTAGCCAGTTAGCAGGACAGCTACCTTCACACACCTATCATTGCTCTGCAGAGGAAGCTATTCATAACTTCTATACAGAAAGGGTGTAGCTTTGCAACCCCGAGGAGACTAATAGCAGACAGTCTGCAGACAATTTATTGGTCCCCAACACAAAAGGCTCTCCTAGAAGAGACTATTAAATACCTTAAAAGAGAAGTAGAAGAAAAATGGGGAAAGGAAAGAGAAGCTATGTAAGAGAGCAACAACTTCCTGAAATGTGAATTGGAAAAGGTAAAAAACTCCCAAGAAGTGCAGGGAAACAGAATTTGTGAATTGGAACAGGTTAAGAATTCCTAAGAAAATAGGATTTGTGGATTAAAAAAAGAAAATAACTCACTAAAAAAAAATTATTGAAATGGAAAAAAATTCCATAGAGCAAAACAACCCATTTAAAAACTCAATTGGACATATAGAAAAAGAAGTAAAAAAAAGCTAATGAAGAAAATAACTCCATAAAAATCAGAACTGAACAAATAGAAATGATTGATTCATTGAGACATCAAGAATCAGTCAAGCAAAACCAAAAAAAAAAAAAAAAAAAAAAAAAAAGAGAGATTAGGAAAAAATATCAAATATTTACTTGGAAAAACAACAGACCTGGAAAAATAGATCTAGAAGAGATAATCTGAGGATCATTTGACTACCCAAAAATTATGATGAAAAAAAGAGCTTAGATACTATTTTACAGGAAATCATCAAAGAGAACTGCCCAGAAGTAATAGAACCAGAAGGTAAAATAGGCATTGAAAGAATTCATCGAACACTTTCTGAAAAAGACCCTAAAATAAAAACTCCAAGGAATAGTGTGGCCAAATTTCAGAACTCTAAAATTAAAGAAAAAATATTACAAGCAGCAAGGAAAAAACAATTCAAATAACGAGGTGCCACAATAAGGATCATTCAAGATCTGGCTGGCTCAACATTAAAGGATCAAAGGGCCTGGAATCTGATATTCCGATAGGCAAAAGTACTTGGAATGCAGCCAAGAATAAACTACCCAGCTAAGCTGAGCATTTTTTCCCATGGAAGAAAATGGACATTTAATGAAAAGATGAATTCCATTTGTTTCTAAGGAAAAAAACTAGATTTAAACAAAAAATTTGCTCTCGAACCATAGGACTCAAGAGAAGCAGAAAAAGGTAGAAGGAACTCTTGAGAACTGTATTTCTGTTGTGGATATACATAAACACCACATGTATAATTTGATTTTACTGATATAACATAAAAAAGGGAAGGAGAAATGGAAAGGGGATAGTGTCAGAAAAAGGGGAAAAGGGGAGATAAAAAGAGAGAAACTACATCCCATGATGAGGCAAAAGAAACCTATCATATCTGAGGGAACTTAGAGAGGGGGAGGAACATTGTGTGAATCTTACTCCCATCAGAGTTGGCTCAAAGAGAAAATAATTGACATTTATTTTATAGAGAATCTTTTATAGAGAAAAGGGGAATAAAGAGAGTAAAGGGAAGGGTACAAGAAAGGAGAAGGGATTCAAAGGGTGGAGGGAGGGATCCTAAAGAGGGAGAGCTTTGTGACACAAGTGGGGCCCATAAGTTTAATACTAGGGAAAGGGGTAAGGGGAGGCAAGAAAAAGAAAAGCACAATTCAGGGATATTATGATGGCAGGAAATACAGAATTAGTCATTTTAACCATAAATTTGAATGGGATGAACTCTCCCATAAAGCTGAGGCAGATAGCAGACTGGATCAAAAGTCAAAACTCTACAATATGCTCTTTACAGGAAACACATTTAAAACATGGAGATACATACAGAGTTAAGGTAAAAGGCTGGAGCAGAATCTATTATGCTTCAGGTGAAGTAATAAAAAAGCAGAGCTAGCCATCCTTATCTCAGATCGAGCAAAAGCAAAAATTGATCTAATTAAGAGATAAGGAAGGAAACTATATCTTGCTAAAGAGTACTATAGACAATGAAGCAATATCAATATTAAACATATATGCACCAAGCGGTATAGCATCTAACTTCCTAAAGGAGAAGTTTAAGAGAATTGCAAGAAGAAATAGGCAGCAAAACTATAATAGTGAAAGATCTCAATCTTGCACTCTCAAAACAAGATAAGTCAAACTAAAAAAAGTTGAGGAGGTAACTAGAACACTAGAAAAGTTAGGTATAATAGACCCTTGGAGAAAACCAAGAGGAGACGGGAATATGCTTTTTTTTTTTGGCAGTTCATGGAACCTATACAAAAATTGACCACATATTAGGACATAAGGACCTCAAAATCAAATGCAGAAAGGCAGAAAAAGTAAATGCATCCTTCTCAGATCATGAGGCAATAAAAAATACATTCAATAAAAAGCCAGAGGAAAATAGACCAAAAGTAATTGGAAACTAAATAATCTCATCTTAAAGAATGATTGGGTGAAACAGCAAATCATAAACATAGTTAATAAATCCACCCAAGAGAATGACAATAATGAGACAACATACCAAAATGTGTGTGGGATGCCTCCAAAATGGTAATAAGGGGAACTTTTATCTCTAGAGGCCAACTTGCATAAAATAGAGAAAGAGAGAATCAATGAATTAGACTTGCAACTAAAAAAGCTAGAAAAACAGAAATTAAAAACCCCCAATTGAACACTTAACTTGAAATTTTAAAAATAAAAGGAGGGATTAATAAAACTGAAAGTAAAAAAAAAAAAACTATTGAATTAACAAAACTAAGAGTTCATTCTACGAAAAAACCAACATAGTAGATAAATCCTTGGTAAATTAGATTAGAAAAAGCAAAGCGGAAAATCAAATTGGTGAGTCTTAAAAATGAAAAAGGAGAACAATCCACCAATGAAGAGGAAATTAGAGCAATAATTAAGAGTTACATTGCCCAACTTTATGCCAATAAATTTGATAGCTTAAAGGAAATGGATGAATACCTTCCAAAATATAGCTTGCCTAGATTAACAGAGGAAGAAGTAAATTGGTTAAATATTCCCATTTTAGAAAAAGAAATAAAAAAGTTATTAATCAACTTTCTAAGAAAAAATCCCCAATATCAGATGAATGTACATGTTAATTCTACTAAACATTTAATGAACAATTAACTCCAAATGCTATATAAACTACTTGAAAAAATAGGGATTGAATGTGTTCTACCAAATTCCTTTTATGACACAGACATAGTACTGATACCCAAACCATGTAAGATGAAAATAGAAAAAGAAAACTATAGACCAATCTCCCTAATGAAAATTGATGCAAAAATCTTAAATAAAATACTAGCAAAAAGATTACAGAAAATCATTCCCAGGATAATGCATCATGACCAAGTAGGATTTATATGAGAAATGCAGGGCTGGTTCAATAGTAGGAAAACTATTAGCATAATTGACTATATCAATAATCAAATTAACAAAAACCATATCATCATCTCAATAGATGCAGAAAAAGCTTTTGATAAAATCCAACATTCACTCCTATTAAAAACACTAGAGTGTATAGGAATAAACCATCAGTAAGCATCATATGTAATGGTGATACTGGAACCATTCCCAATAAAATCAGGCGTGAAACAAGGTTGCCCACTATCACCATTATTATTCAATATTGAATTAGAAATGCTAGCTTTAGCAATAAGATAAAAAAGAGATTAAAAGAATTAGAGTGGGTAATGAGGAAACCAAATTATCATTCTTTGCAGATGATATGATATTATACTTAGAGAACCCCAGAGACTCTACTAACAAGCTATTAGAAATAATTCAGAACATTAGCAAAGTTGCAGGATACAAAATAAATCCACATAAATCATCAGCATTTTTATACATCATTAAGAAAATCAAATAGCAAGAGATCCAAAGAGAAATTTCATTTAAAATAATTGTGGATAGTGTAAAATATTTGGAAATCTATCTGCCAAAGAAAAGTCAGGAACTATATGAGCAAAACTACAAAACATTTTCCACACAAATAAAGTTGTATCTAAACAATTGGAAAAATATTAAGTACTCTTGGATAGGTTGAGCGAATATAAAAAAGATGACAATACTACCTAAACTAATCTATTTATTTAGCACTATACCAATCAGACTCCCAAGAAAAATATTTTAATGACCTAGAAAAAATAACAACAAAATTAATATGGAAGAACAAAAGGTGAAGAGTTTCATGGGAATTAATGAAAAGTGCAAATGAAGATGGCCTAGTTGTACCAGATCTAAAACTATATTAAAAAGCAGTGGTCACCAAAACCGTTTGATATTGGCTAAGAAATAGACTAGTTGATCAGTGAAATTGGTTGGGTTCAGAGGACAAAATAGTCAATAACTACAGCAACCTAGTGTTTAACAAACCCAAAGACCCCAACTTTTGGGATAAGAATTCACTATTTGACAAAAACTGCTGGAAAAATTGGAAAATTAATATGTCAGAAACTAGGCATGGATCCACACTTAATACCGTACACCAAGATAAGATAAAATAGGTTCATGATTTAGGCATAAAGAATGAGATTATAAATAAATTAGAAGAGCATAGGATAGATTACCTCTTAGACTTGTGGAGGAGGAAGGAATTTGTGACCAAAGAAGAACCAGAGATCATTATTGATCACAAAATAGAAAATTTTGATTATATCAGCTTTTGTACAAACAAAACTAATAAAGACAAAATTAGAAGGGAAGCAATAAATTGAGAAAACATTTTTACAGTTAAAGATTCTGATAAAGGCCTCATTTCCAAAATACATAGTGAATTGACTCTACTTTATAAGAAATCAAGCCATTCTCCAATTGATAAATGGTCAAAGGATATGAACAAACAATTTTCTGATGATGAAATTGAATCTATTTCTATTCATATGAAAAGGAGTTCCAAATCATTATTGATCAGAGAAATGCAAATTAAGACAACTCTAAGATACCATTATACACAGGTGGCTAAGAAGACAGGAAAAGATAATGATGAATGTTGGAGGGGATTTGGGAAAACTGGGACAATGATGCATTGTTGGTAGAGTTGTGAACGGATCCAATCATTCTGGAGAACAATTTGGAACTATACTCAAAAAGTTATCAAACTGTGCATACTCTTTGATCCAGAAGTGTTACTACTGGGCTTACATCTCAACGAGATATTAAAGAAGGGAAAGGGAACTGTATGTGCAAAAATGTTTGTGGCAGTCCTTTTTGTAGTGGCTAGAAACTGGAAACTGAAGGAATGTCCATCAATTGGAGAATGCCTGAATAAATTATGGCATATGAATGTTATGGAATATTATTGTTCTGTAGGAAACAACCAACAGGGTAATTTCAGAGAGGCCTGGAGAAACTTACATGAACTGATGCTAAGTGAAATGAGCAGAATCAGAAGATCATTATACACTTCAAAAACAGTATTATATGAGGATCAATTATGATGGAAGTTGTTATCTTTGGCAATAAGAGGATCCAATTCAGTTCCAATTGAAGCAGCTACACCCAGCAAAAGAACATTGGGAAATGAGTGTGGACCACAGCATAGCATGTGTACTATTTCTGTTGTGGTTTGCTTGCATTTTTGTTTTTCTTCCCAGGTTATTTTTACCTTTCTAAATCTGATTTTTCTTGTTCAACAAAAGAGTTGTATAAATGTGTACACATATATTTTATTTAACATATACTTTAACATGGTAACATATATGAGACTGCTTGAAATCTAGGGGAAAGGATAGAAGAAGTAGGGGGAAAGTTGGAACAAAAGTATTTTCAAGGATCAATGTTGAGAGAAGTGAACACAAAAACTGTATGTTTTATCAATAAAAAGCTATAATAATAATAAAAAAAAGAAGTTAAAGATAGATGTGATAGATCTTTGGAGAAAATTAAGTGGAGACAGAAAGGAGTACATTTTCTTTTTGGCAGTTCATGGAACCTATACAAAAATTGACCATACATTACATCATAAAGACCTCAAAATCAAATGCAGAAAGGCAGAAATAGCAAATGCACTTTTTTTCTGATCATGATGCAAGAAAAATTATATTCAATGAAGGGCCATGGAAAAATAGACAACAACGTGGAAACTAAATAATCTCATCCTAAAGAATGATTGAGTGAAACAGCCAATCATAGACACAATTAATAATTTCATCCAAGAAAATGACAACAATGATACAATGTACCAAAATTTGTGAGATGCAGCCAAAGTGGTAATAAGGAAAATTTTATATCACTAGAGGTCTACTTGCATAAAAGAGAGAAAGAGAAAATCAATAAATTGGGCTTGAAACTAGAAAAGATAGAAAAAGAACAAATTAAAAATCCCCAAATAAATACCAAACTTGAAATTCTAAAAGGAAAAAGAGAAATCAATAAAATTGAAATTAAAAAATCTATTGAATTAATAAATAAAACGGAGTTGTTTTTATGAAAAAACCCCAACAAAATAGATAAACCTTTAGTTAAATTGATAGGAAAAAGGAAAATTAAATTGGTTAGTCTTAAAAATGAAAAGGGAGAACAATCCACCAACGAAGAGGAAATTAGAGCAATAATTAGAAGTTACTTTGTCCAACTTTATGCCAATAAATTTGACAACCTAAGGGAAATGAAGGAATATCTATAAAAATATAGATTGCCCAGATTAACAGAAGAGGAAACAAATTACTTTTATAGTACCATTTTAGAAAAAGAAATAGAATAAGCAATTAATCAACTCCCTAAGAAAAAATCCTCAGGACCAGATGGATTTACATGTAAATACCACATATTTAAAGAACAGTTAACTCCAATATTATATACGCTATTTGAAAATATAGGTAATGAAGAACTCCTACCAAATTCCTTTTATGACATAGACATGGTACTGATACTTGAACCAGGTAGGACAAAAACAGAGAAAGAAAATTATAGACCATTCTCTCTAATGGACATTGATTTTGATGCAAAAATCTTAAATAAAACATTAGCAAAGTGTGGTGTTCTCTTCTTTTATATAATATATGATCATTCTCTCTGGGAGCAGGTTTCTTGGGCAGGTTTTCTGGAGGCAGCCTTAGTTTCAGTTCAGAGTAATAATCACTTCAAATGCAGCCAGCTGATAAAATCCAAAAGTTTATTTTCTCCTTCCAAGTCTTTTCTCTTTCCTTGAACACAGGTAGCTTTCTTAGAGGCCTATCTTTCAGTGGAGAAGCGAAGGAGGAGAACTTGTCACCACAGTGGTGTGAGATGGGATGAATGAATCTAGCTGCACCTCCGAGAGTGGGCTTCTTCTGAATTGACTGACAATCCCCTCTCAATCTTTTCAACTGACCCTGCTGACTGAACTCAGCTGTTTTTATGCTCTCTCAAAGGTTGACTCCTCCTCTGAGAGAGTGGGATTGTGGGTTTCTGACTTATGAATCTCATACTGAATACTGACTTGTGAATCTCCCAAAAGTGTGAACTACAATGAGTACTTAAATACATTAGTGAGCTAGAGGATTTGCTAAGTACCATGCTAAATTAGACAACTGACTTATTATCACTTTGTAAGGATTTTAACAGCAAAGAGATTATTAAAAAAAATCATCTGCAGGGTAATACATCATGACCAAGTAGGATTTATACAAGAAATGCATGGCTGGGTCAATATTACCAAAAGTATTAGCATAATTGACTATATCAATGACCAAATTAACAAAAACCATGATTATTTCAATTGATGCAGAAAAAGCATTTGATAAAATCCAACACCCATTCCCATTAAAACAATCAGTAGCATCTATTTAAAGCCTTCAGCAAGCATCACATGTAATGTGGATAAACAGGAACCATTCCCAATCAGATCAGGGATGAAACAAGGTGGCCTGCTATCACCATTGCTATTTAATATTTTGCTAGAAATGTTAGCTTTGACAACAAGAGAAGAAAAAGAAATTAAAGGAATTAGAGTAGGTAATGAGGAACCCTTTGTAGTAGGAAATTGCTACAAAGAGTAGTATTATCCACTCTTTGTAGATGATATGTTGGTATACTAAGAGAACCCAAAAGAATCAACCAAAAAAACTATTAAAAGTAATCCACAATTTTAGCAAAGTTGCAGGATACAAAATAAATCCACATAAATCATCAACATTTTTATTCATCACTAATAAAAAATCCAACAGCAAGAGATACAAAGATAAATTCCTTTTAAAATAACTGTTGATAGTATAAAATATTTGGGAATTTATCTGCCAAGGGAAAGTCAGAAATGATATGAGAAAATTACAAAACACTTTTCACACAAAAAAGTCATATCTAAACAAGTGGAAAAATATCAAATGCTCTTGGATGGGTTGAGCAAATATAATAAGAATGACATTACCTAAACTAATCTATTTACTTAGTGCTATACCAGCCAAACTCCCAAGAAACTATTTTATTGATGTAGAAAAAAATAATAAAATTCATTGGAAGAATAAAAGGGGAAGAATTTCAAGGGAATTAATGAAAAATGCAATTCTCCCTGTGCAACAAGAGAACTGTTCGGTTCTGCAAACATATATTGTATCTAGGATATACTGCAACATATCTAACATATATAGGACTGCTTGCCATCTAGGGGAGGGGGTAGAGGGAGGGAGGGGAAAAATCGGAACAGAAACGAGTGCAAGGGATAATGTTGTAAAAAAATTACCCTGGCATGGATAATATAAAGTCAATATAAAGTTATTATTAAATAAAATAAGAAAAAGAAAAATAAATAAATGAAAAATGCTGTACCAGATCTAAAATTATATTATAAAACATTGGTCATCAAAATCATGTGGTACTGGCTGAGAAATAGAGTAGTTGGTTAGTGGAATAGGTTAGGTTCACAGGATAAAATAGTCAATGACTATAGTAATCTAGTGTTTGATAAATCCAAAGACACCAGATTTTGGGATAAGAATTCATTATTTGCCAAAAACTGCTGGGAAAATTGGAAACTAATATGACAGAAACTAGGCATCGACCCACACCTAACACCATATAGTGAGATAAAGCCAATTTGGGTTCATGATTTAGACATTTAAAATGATATTATAAACATATTAGAAGAACATAGGAAAGTTTACTTCTCAGATCTGTGAAGGAGGAAGAAACTTGTGACCAAAAAAGAAATAAAGTGATTAATAGAGGCTAAAAACTGGAAATTGAATGGATGCCCATCAATTGGAGAATGGCTGGGTAAATTGTGGTATATGAATGTTATGGAATATTATTGTTCTGTAAGAAATGACCAGCAGGATGAATACAGAGAGGCTTGGAGAGACCTACATGAACTGATGCTAAGTGAAATGAGCAGAACCACGAGATCATTATACACTTCAACAACGATATTGTATGAGGATGTATTCTGATGGAAGTGGATTTCTTTGACAAAGAGACCTAACTGAGTTTCAATTGATAAATGATTGACAGAAGCAGCTACACCCAAAGAAAGAACACTGGGAAACAAATGTGAACTATCTGCATCTTTGTTTTTCTTCCTGGGTTATTTTTACCTTCTGAATCCAATTCTCCCTGTGCAACAAGAGAACTGTTCAGTTCTGCAAACATGTATTGTATCTAGGATATACTGCAACATATCTAACATATATAGGACTGCTTGCCATCTAGGGGAGGGGGTAGAGGGAGGGAGGGGGAAAATCGGAACAGAAACGAGTGCAAGGGATAATGTTGTAAAAAAATTACCCTGGCATGGATTCTGTCAATATAAAGTTATTATTAAATAAAATTTAAAAAAAAGAAAAATAAATAAATAAGTGATTAATAGATCACAAAATATACAATTTTAGTAATATTAAACTAAAAAGGTTTTGTACAAACAAAACTAATGCAGACAAGATTAGAAGGGAATCAACAAACTGGGAAAACATTTTTACATTCAAAAATTCTGAAAAAAGCCTCACTTTTAAAATACATAGAGATTTGATTCAAATTTATAAGAAGTCAAGCTCTTCTTCAATTGATAAATGGTTAAGGATATGAACACACAATTTCCAGATGAAGAAATTGAAACTATTTCTTGTCATATGAAAAAGTGCTCTTAATTACTATTGATCAGAGAAATGCAAATTAAGTCGTCTGAGATACCAATCCATACCTGTCAGATTGGCTAAGATGACCGGAAAAGATAATGATGAATGTTGAAGGATATGTGGGAAAACTGGAACACTGATACATTCTTGGTGGAACTGTGAATGGATCCAACCAGTCTGGAGAGCAATTTGGAAATATACTTAAAACATTATCAAACTGTGCATACCCTTTGATCCAGAAGTGTTACTACTGGGCTTATATCCCAAATAGGTATTAAAAAAGGGAAAGGGACCTGAATGTGCAAAAATGTTTGTGGCAGCCCTTTTCATAGTGGCTAGAAACAATTGAATGGATGCCCATCAATTGGAGAATGGATGATCATGACACACTTCAACAACAATACTATATGACGATCAATTCTGGTGGAAGTGGCTATTTTTGGCAATGAGAGGCCAATTCTGTTCCAATTGATCAGTGATGAACAGAATCAGCTACACCCAGCAAAAGAACATTGTGAAATGATGTGAACTGCTTGCATTTTTGTTTTTCTTCTTAGGTTATTTTTATCTTTCTAAATCCTTTTTTTTTGGTTTTGTTTTGTACAACAAGAGAACTGTATAAATATGTACACATACATTGTATTTAAGATACACTTTAACATGTTTAACATGTATGATACTGCCTGCCATCTAGGGGAGGGGGTGGAGGGAAGGAAGGGAAAAGTTGGAACAGAAGTGTTTGTTGTATTTAAATTGTTATTAGGATTAGGATTAGGACAGAAAGGATCAATGTTGAAAAATTACCCATGCATATGTTCTTGTCAATAAAAAGCTATAATAATAATAGCTGTAGCTAGCAGGGACCACCTTGTGAGCGAGAACTCTAGTTGCATTGAGAATGCATCATCAACAGGAGAAGGCTCCTTCTCTTATTGGCTGTGCTTGTGACCTCATAGACCCAGTATAAGTAGCAGGGACCAGGAAGCAGAGGAAGTGCTGAGAGAGAGCAGGATGTGAGGGCATGGAATAAAGACTTGAGCTCACAAGCAGCTATGTCCAGGTGCACTGTTGAACAAGAACCACTGCTTGATGAGGCAGTTGCTGGAGATGTCCGAAGGCCTGGAATTAGGTAAGATTGTAATCAGTAACCTGTGAGGGGGAGGTTACATAAAACAAAGTTGAGACTGAAAAAAAAAAGAAAACGTTAGATATCTTATAGCAAAAATGAATGAACTGGAAAAAGGCTGAGGACAAAAATGACTGAAGAAACATTGAACGAAATCTTCCCTCTCCCCCCAAAATGAGCCTAGACATTATATTTAAAGATATCTTGAAATAAAACTTCCCAAATAACTTATAACCATAAAGTGAGTATAGAAAGAATATACTCATCAAGTCCTAAAAAAAATAATTTAGAGCATCTAGGTCAAAGAAAAAAGTACTGTAAGAATTCTTGAAATTTAAAAGGTCATAGAAGGTTTACTATTTTATTAGTAACTCAACAGCAGCTCAGCTAGTCACTTTCTAAAATTCCCTTCTAAACAACTTTAAAATTATGTCCCCATTTGAATTCTGGATCAGCAAGCACACCAAAAGGTCAAGGAAAGACATTGTTATAACCCGACAATTTAAGAGATTAGGAGAGGTTTGTGACACAAATTAATATCTAGACTGAAGTATTCAGAACAGAAGCACCAGTAGTGGGCCTTAGAGGCACTTATACCAAGGGATGAACAGTTTTTGAGCTCTTAACCAAAAATAGTAAGAAGTCAAACAACTGATCAGAAAAAGATTATAGGGACCCTTAGCTGATTCTGGTTTAAGGCCCTATAGAATTGCCCATATGCAATCATAAGTCACAATTTCAGGGCAGAAATAGTATTTCTGATTAATTAAAAAGAGAGCAGGGTCCTGAGTACAGAGTAGAGCACCTGAATTTGTGGCTACAAGAGAACATAATTCCTGTTTGCAGTCCCAGAACCAAAGAAAAGTGCTGGCACAGTTGCAGAGGACAAGGATACATGTTCACATTTGGAGAGCAAAGAAAGGTGCTTCTGGTCACTCACAAAAAAGATCTTTGGTTCCAGTTCCAGGGTCCTGAGGATTTTTAGCCCCTTAAGCTGCAGGGGAGCAAGAGCCCTTACTGAGCAAAGAACAGAGTTCAAACCAGGAGAGAAATAACCACATTTTTCCTCAAATCATAACCTGTTGAAAGCATCAAAAACATTCAGACTTCCAGAATTAGCTCTGAAAACAGTAATAAAAACAAAGTGAAAGCTTGAAACAATGACTTTCCACTCCCGGGTAATTAGAGACCAACTTTAACAGAAAGTCAAGAAAGAAGTCAGAATTATGAGCAAAAAATAACTAATAAAAAAAAGTCTAACCATAAAAATTATTCTGTTGGCAGGGAAGAGGAAAATACAAACTCAGAAGACAACAATGTAAAAACAATTACAAGCAAAATATCAAAGAAAAATGTTAATGGGATGCAAATGTGTAAAAATTCCTGCAAGAGTTAAAAAGAAAGGCTGTAAAGGAAAAATTGAGAAAAGAAATTAGAGTGACACAAGAAAATTATAAAAAAAAGAAAGGCTTGGTAAAAGAGGCACAGGGCACAGTGAATAGAGTGCTGAGCCTGTCATCAAAACCCCTGAAATCAAGTCTGATCTCAGATACTTATTAGCTAAGTGCTGCACTGGCTAGAGTTTTGGACATAGAATCAGGAAGACCTCAGTTCAAATCTCTCCTCAGGTACTTATTAGCTGTGTGACATTGGGCAAACCTCTTAATCCTGTTTGTCTCCATTGCTTCATTTGAAAGATGAGTTAGAAAGGGAATTGGCAACCACTCTAGTATCTTTGCCAAGAATATGCCAAAGGGTGTCACAAAGAGTCAGATATGAGTGGAACAATTTAAATACAACAAAAGAGGCACAAAATTACATATTATATATGCACAGTCATGCTAACCCTATATCCACATTAGTCAGGTTGTGAAAGAAGAAACAGAACAAAAGGGGAAAACTGAAAAAAACAAAAAAAAAGGGGGGGGGGAAGTAGGCTTCAATTTAATAGCTCTTTTTTGTGGGATCAATGAATCTATAATTGAGGAGATGTCCATCAATTGGGGAATAGCTGAACAAGTTGTGTGTGTTTGTGATGAAACACTATGGTGCTAGAAAAATGGAAAAAAAATGGAAGAAACTCTGGAGAAGAATCAGAGAACATTGTACACAGTAAAAGCAGTAACAATCAACTGTCAGATACTTAGTGACACTAATATAATATTAAAACACAATTCTGAAAGGATCTTGACAAGAAATTCTATTTCCAGAAATAGAATTGATGGAGTCAGAGTGCAAATTAAGAATTTTTTTTTCATTTTGTTTATCTTGCTTTTTTCTCAGTAATGTAACATGTAAATATATTTTATGTGATTTCACATGTGTAATTGATATTATCTGACTTGCTTTCTCAATTGATGGGGAGGGGTTGAAGTGAGAGAAAACTTGTAATTCAAATTTGTTTTAAAAAATGTTAAAAAAAAAACCAAGAAATTAAAAACAAAACAAAACAAAAGCATCCATTTCTTTAAAAAGATAGATTTAACTACTCTAATCAAGATCATTATCCATAACAATTCCAAAAGACCCATGATGAACAATATTATCTACTTTCAGATGGAGAAATGACTTTTAAGTCTTAATTGCATCATACTGTTTTGAAATTATTTTTCTTGGGGATTTTTATGTGTTTTCTTTTGCAATGTGGCTGATACGGAAGTTTTTTTGCATGACTTTATTATATAATATATTACATAGTGCTTGCCTTCTAAAAATATGAAGGAGTGGTAGGAAGGCAGAAGAGAATTTGAAACTCATTTAAAATTATGTTTATTAAAATTTTTGACATGTCATTGAGAAATATTTAACAAAATCAAAATATACAAAAAAGAAAAAAAAAACAGTGAAATCTTAAATTCTCTAAATCTTTCATATACTTGTGAAATGGCAGCTGAATATCACATGTGATATTCTTCTCCCTATTATACTCACTACAGTTACTTCATATTTTCTTTAGTTTTATTTTTTCTTGAAGTCTCATAAGGTCATTAAGCTTTTACTTCTCCAATTATAATTTTAAAGGAATTATTTTATTCAGAAGAACTTTTATACTTTCTTTTTCTATTTGACCAATTCTGCTTTCTGAGAAATTCTTTTCTCAATGAATTTTCATGTTTCTTTTACTATCAGGTCAATTTTGTTTTTAAAGATGTTATATTGTTCAATATTTTTTGTGGTCCTCTTGTGTTGTTTTTCAATCATTTCACTCATGCTGACTCTATGTGACACCATTTAAGGTTTGCTGTTTCCCTCTCCAACTCATTTTACAGTTGAAGAAATGGAAGATCCTGACTCTAGGCCCAAAACTAGCCATGTTAGGTTTAGAATAGAGTAAAAGGAAAAATACTGGAGATAACTTATCATAGCATCTGCAGAAAGTGGAAAAGAAATACTGGATAATTGCTAATGAGAATGGTAAAACCAGATGAGGGCATTTTTTTTTTAATGAAGGAGAATAAATGTTTGTAGGAAGCAGGAAAAGATTCAGTTAATAGTTGTATTTTAGTCATGTCTGATTCTTCATAACTTCATTTGGGGTTTTCTTGACAAAGATAATGGAATGGTTTCCATTTCCTTTCTCAGCTCATTTTATAGATGAAGAAACAGAGGCAAACAGAATTAAGATTGTTACCTAAAGTCACACAGTAAGTGTCTGAAGTCAGGTTGGATTACAAACTCAATATCCTCTGTGCCATCTAACTGTGTTGTGCTTCTTTTATCACATCATTAATTCTTTTTGCATTATTTTCTTACATTTTTTTCATTTCTTTTCCAAATTGTTCCTCTACTATTATTTCTCTCTTTAACTTTTCCAGGAATTCTTGTTGGCAGCCAACAGTAAAATTGGACCGTTAAAAGGATATCTTGGGAGTTCAAGTGAACAACTTCCCAGCAGAGAATCAGCACCCAATGGGGATTCTATGAGGAGAAAAAGTAGCAGGTTTTATAAGTGGTCTTTGCCCATATATGTATCCAAATTTTCAAGTGAAAATGTTTACACTAAAAATTTTATAAAAGCTTTCCCTACCTAATATGAACTGACTCTATCACATCACTGCATAGATCCTACATGTAACGCTTCATTTTACAGAAAATTTTAACTCACTCTTCCGAGAAACACTACTTGTATTTTTTGGAAAAAAAACTCAGGTTTTGAAGTGTGAGGTATTTTACAACTTTACAACTTCTTGCTGTAGAAAGAATTTGCTTGTTTAGTGACTTATTATTAATGAAAAGTACATTGCTGTGGACTTATAAGCTATGAAATATAAATATATATAACTACATTCCACAGAATCTGTGTCTGTGAGAAAGACAAATCACTACTTGATAACATAAACTGTCAATATTAGTAAATGTTGAAGAAATACCTCAGAGTTATTATTCCATAAAAATAAAGCAAGGTAAAACATACGATCAGAATATTTGACTAACAAATATTCCAAAGAAGGGAAATATAAGAAAGTTTAATAAGTTCATTTATCTATAAAGAACAAGATATAAAATTAATTGTTAATAACTTTAAAATAAAATGGAATAAGATGTGATAGAACAAAGAGAAATCATCAAATAATAAATATAATTTGAAAGCTAAAGAACAAAAAAAACTTTAAAAAACAACAACAAAAAGAAAGGAAAGGAGCTGCTTGAAGAATCCATGGAAAAAGTCCTATCATCCAGAAGCAAATGTCTATCCTGTCTTTAATGGAAGGGATAACAATGGTAAATTGTGAAAATAGGGAGAAAAGATGTAAGAATCAGAGACAAACTAATGATTCATTGACATTGAGTCCATAGGTGAAAAAATGAGAAAATGACACTGTACAGTAATCAATTATAAATAATTTAGCTATTCTCAGCAACATTCCAAGAAAATTCTCAAAGACTTATGATGAAAAATGCCACTTATCTCCAGAACTAGTTCTGATAGAGTCTGGATACAGAATGAAGTATATGATTAACATTTTTCTTTATTTTTTTTTGAGGTTTTCTGTGGTGTCTGTTTTCTATCACATGATCAATGTTGAACTATTATCAATTTTTATGATTATCCAGAAAGAACAAAGAGCAAACAAATAAGGATATTATAGTTGAACTGGAGAATTTAAAATAATGAAATGGGACAGAAATAAAGAGGACAAAGAAAAGTGGTGCTGAAGAAAAAATGTTTCTTAAACTAGATGGTATGTAGATGGTAAACTAGATGTAAGTACAAAGATATGTAACTACAAGCTTATCTAGTCAAAAGAAAGGGAGAAAAAAATAAAAGACAAATAATAAAACAAAGTAAATTCACAAATTAAAATCAATTAACTTTTCACAATAAAGGTAATATTGAACTTTCAGGAGATCTTGTGAAAGCCAAACTAATAGCAGGAATAAAATGTTGACTTGCTCTTTTGAAAAAAAAGAAATAAAAATCAATATAGAGTGACTAAATGGAGAAAAACAAAACCCAAATAATTTCCTAATATCACATTTAATGAATCAAACAATTTAATAAAATTAGATTGATTGAATAAGAAAATAATCCCCCAAATTAGTTTTATACCAAAAATAAATCTAAAAGTAAAGATGAACATAAAAAGAAAATAAAGGATTAGTTCAAAATTTATTTTGTATCAGTCGATTTTTCTAAAAAAAAGTGAGTCTTCATGCTATCAGAGAAAGCAAATTTATTTAAAAATCACAATACCCAGAGAAAACCACATATTCTTAACATATCCATGGAAAATAAGATATTATCAATTCTAAGCAGATATGCATTAAATGCCATAGCATCTAACTTAAAAAGAGGCAAAGTTTACTGGATTATTAAAAGATATATACAGCCTAATAATTGTAGATTTTAATATTTTCTAGCAACTGAATAAATCGAATAAAAAGATCTGTTACAATAATCAAAAAAGGAAAACATAAAGTTGAAGATATTAGATCTGAAAGAATTATGACATATTTGAATTATGAACACTCAGAAAAAATATCTGTTTATGATAAATGTGTTAATTTCATCAAAAAAGATCATATGTTAGGATATGGAGAAATTATAAATCAATACAAAAAAGCAGACATACTAAACACATTTTTATTTTTGCCACACTCTTGCGCCAGAGTCTATCCTCAGTTTTGGAATTTTGTTCTAGGGCTAAATTGTCCTGTTTAGTGGATGAATGAATGAAAACTCATTTCAACATACTTTATCTCATTGGCTTCAGACTACACTTCACATACCACCTAGTGATTCACAATAAGAATTCACTATAATATTTTCCATTTTCCTTGATATTATACATCCCTCATGCCTCACTATGTTTTCTCTACTTCAGTTCCCACCAATTGCTACTGCTCACTTTTGCTCTAGGAACAAAAAATGAATAAATGGATGAATAAATGAATTTAAACAAAAATAGCATTGTACTAAGCATTAGGAATTCAAACACAAACCAAGCTAAATAATCCCTAGGATTTTATATTTTAAGTAAAGGGCTGTGTATTTTGTCTGTACATGCACATGCATTAGGGGTGTGTGTGTGTGTGTGTGTGTGTGTGTGTGTGTGTGAGAGAGAAACATTTCTGAATCAATGTTTTCATCGCATTATAGTGCATAAAGGAAGTATTTTTGCCTTTTCATATTTTTCTATAATTCTCTGCCCTAACATCTGTCATTTAGTAAATGTTATCTTTTAATTATACTTTATATAATTATACTTTCTTCAGCATCTTTTTCCCTTTGTTTATTTTACTGTGAGATTTACATACAAAGGTGAGATAAGGATATTGAAGTTTCTGAGTGGATGCCCATCAATTGGAGAATAGCTGAATAAATTGTGGTATATGAATATTATGGAATGTTATTGTTCAGTAATAAATGACCAACAGGATGATTTCAGAAAGGCCTGGAGAGAATTATACTTACATGATCCTTATGTACTTCAACAATACTATATAATGATCAATTCTGATGAACCTGGCCATCTTCAGCAATGAGATGAACCAAATCAGTTCCAATGGAGCAATAATGAAGTAAACCAGCTACGCCCAGCAAAAGAACTCTGGGAGATGACTAAGAGCCATTACATGGACCTGGTCATCTTCAGCAATGAGATGAACCAAATCAGTTCCAATGGAGCAATAATGAAGTAAACCAGCTACGCCCAGGGAAAGAACTCTGGGAGATGACTAAGAACCATTACATTGAATTCCCAATCCCTATATTTTTACCTGCCTGCATTTTGGATTTCCTTCACAGGCTAATTGTACAATATTTCAGAGTCCGATTCTTTCTGTACAGCAAAATAACGGTTTGGTCATGTATACTTATTGTGTATCTAATTTATATTTTAATATATTTAACATCTACTGGTCATCCTGCCATTTAGGGGAGAGGGTGGGGGGAAGGAGGGGAAAAATTGGAACAAAAGGTTTGGCAATTGTCAATGCTGTAAAATTACCCATACATATAACTTGTAAATAAAAAGCTATGGGAAAATAAATAAATAAATAAATAAACTTAAAAAAAAAAAGAAAGAAAAAAATTGTCACATGGTAGGATGCATCTCCCACACTATGCAGCCCCTCAGTGATCTATGCAGTCCTCCTAGTTACTTTCCCTCATTTGCCTCAAAATCTTTTCCCTAGGCACATAATTTCTCACTCCTTCAGAAGTAATAATAAACAATGTTGGAACCATTTCCCTTCACAGAATATCTCTCTTCACCCTTAGGAGCATTCATCAGTGAAACCTTCTTGTACTATCAAAGCAACTCATTCCTCTCCTTCTTTTCATTACTTTTTCCCTCTTCTTCATCACTCTTCTATAAGTTCTTCACTTTTTGAGATCACAAGGGTTATCTTTTCCTCATTGTTAGACCTTTATTTGACATAGGTGCATTACATATTTCCATCTATCACTTTGCTCCTCAACTTTTTTTTTCATGTTGCATCTATGTTTCATGTTGTTAGCATCTATGTCTGTCAGTCTGTTTCTCTCCTCCCCCCAAACACTTTCTCTCTCTCTCTCTCTCTCTCTCTCCTTCCTCTCTCTCTCTCTCTCTCTCTCTCTCTCTGTCTCTGTCTTTCTGTCACACACACACACACACACACACACACACACACACACAAATGTGCTCATGTGCATTGATTCGTGTCAGCAGCAGTATTGACAGTTTCTGTCCTTAGGGTCCTACGCCTGCCCTTTCACTATTTCCTCTACTGGAATTTTGCCTTCACCCCTGTTTCTTTGTATATATTTAGAAAGAAGTCTCTTAGAATTCTCTCTGCTGTCACTCAGTTGTTGCTGCTGTGCTTGACAGTTGCATTTGTTTACTCCTCTTCCATTTCTAATGAATCTCTGAGAATCAACTTGAAATCTCTTATCTGTCTTTCTTTCAAATAATGTTTCAAATCTCTCTTTATTATTGAACATTCATGTTTTTTCATTTATGGTTGAGTAGATTAAACAAGTTGTGCAGAGTAGTTCATCCTGAGCTGCATCCTGAGCTCCATTGCTTTTCAGAACACATTTTTGAATTATTTCTCACATTTTCTGATTAACTGATAATAGTCCTTTTTATAGCTTTTTATTTACAAAACATATGCACAGGTAATTTTTTTAATACTGACCCTTGAAAAACTTTCTGTTCCAAATTTTTTCCTCCTTTCCTCCACCCCCCACCCCTAGATAGCAGGTAGTCCAATACATGTTAAATATGTTAACATATATATTAAATCCAATATATGTATAAATATTTATACAGTTATCTTGCTGCACAAGAAAAATCAGATCTAGAAAGAAAAAAAAACTGAGAAGGAAAACAAAATGTAAGCAAATATCAACAGAAAGCATGAAAATGCTATGTTGTGGTCCACACTCAGTTCCCACAGGCCTCTCTCTGAGTATATATATATATATATATATATATATATATATATATAGCCTTCTTCATTACTGAACAACTGAAACTGGTTTGAATCATCTCATTGTTGAAGAGATCCATGTCCACCAGAATTGATTATTGCATAGTCTTCTTGTTGCTGTGTATAATGATCTGCTGGTCCTGCTCATTTCACTTAGCATCAGTTCACGTAAGTCTCTCCAGGCCTCTCTGAAATTATCCTACTGGCCATTTCTTATAGAATAATAATATTCCATAACATTCATGTACCATAATTTATTCAGCCATTCTCCAATTGATGGACATTCCTTCAGTTTCCAGTTTCTAGCCACTTCAAAAAGGGCTGTCACAAACGTTTTTGTACATGTGGGTCCCTTTCTCTCCTTTAAGATGCCTTTGGGATATAAGCCCAGTAGAAACATTGCTGGATCAAAGGGTATGCACAGTTTGATAACTTTTTGAGCATATGAACTGATAATTGTCTATTTTATTTTTAATTCCTTCCTTTTTATTTCTTTTCCTCTATAACATTTTTCTGAAGTGAATTGTTAAATTTAACCACTGTTGGCAGTGGTCTTGGAGTTGGAATTCTTAAGGTGATTTCTTTATCACTGGCAGAACTTGTTTTGGAATTGAATTGTCAATTTTAACTACTCTTGGAGTGGTCCCAGAGTTAGAATTCTTGTGTTTGTTTTTATTTAATGAGATATGAATCTTTTCAATTAATATTTCATTTCTTTCTTTCTTTTATTTATTTCTTTTAGTGTTCTCCTGGGAAACTTAAGATTAAGATTTCCTCTACACATCCAAAACTTGAGATCAGTATGTTTAATCTGAATAGTGAGCATCTTTTCTTTTAATTTTATTGTTTCTTCTTATCATTCTTCTATATCATTCTTCATTTTTTTCTATTATAATTTCCAAAGTGAACCTTGGTGAACCTTGCCATTTCAAATTCAAGATTTTCTATTCTGCTCATCATTTTTTTTCTGTTCTGACCATAAATTTTACTCTTATATCTCTCATTTTTCTTCTAAGGCACTTGAGAATGGTGTCTTATGGTTCCATCTGTTCTTCAGATTCCACAGAATTCTCAGCTAAATCAAATATCAGATTATTCTTGTTTTACATTATTTATTCATAGATTACCAAATGCATTTACTAGCTCTGAAGTTCTTATTTTCTTCTTCTGTTTAATATTTTCTTTTTATTTATCTACTATGTTCAAGATTTTTATTTTCTTCTGTCTGAAAACTCATATAATATTAGTCTTCCCAGAATATTCCCCATTTATTCACTTTCTGACCCCTTTTTTCTGATAGTATTATCTTATGGTTTGGAACCTTATCATATCAGATTCCTAGGAATGACCCCAGTTGTATGCTGCGCTCTTTTCTTCACTGGTGTGTTACACTTTTTTTCCTAATACATTACTACCTGTTCCAATGTCATATTCTATTTCTCTAACATTGTATCAATACTTTAGTATTTTACTTTAGAGTGTTGCCTTGCTAGTGCTATGGGGTTGTTTTTTTTAGTTTGTTTTTCTGAGGATCTAGAAGAAAGAATGTGTGGTATGTAGGGTTGAGCTCTATTTAAAGCCCCAATATATTTTCTACTTCTTTCCTACTGTCCTGATCCTTTTACCCTTGCCCCCATTCTCTCCTGAAGATATTTTCTCTACTCAGAATGCTACTCACACAACATTGACTGTTCTGCCCCCATGATTTCAAAATCTGGAGTACTGAAATGGTACTGTCTGGAGGCCTGATCAAAGGCAGTGGATAGAAGGAGGTGTGACCAGGATATGAGTTTGGATTGTGTTTCAGGCTCTTGTGTTGAACACTTGGGTCACCTAATACTGATTTGCTGAAAAAGGGTGCTGAGAAAGCTCAGGATGGATGTCAACTCATGTTTATTGTTGACATTTTGTTTAGTTTAATCTGTTGGCTTCTGAGTGTTTTAGAAAAAGAGATAGTTGAAGTTGTTTAATTTGGGGTACATAATTTCTGATTTGGATAGGTTTGAGAGATTGATGGGATCAGAAAACAAATATCTAGTTCCTTTTCTTGTATGCAAAGTGATTGTATGAGGACTCTGAAAACCAATATTTGAAAATAATACCAAAGGTTTTTTTAAAGAATCTTTTGTCATAGATCAATCCAAACAAGGTAATAAATAAAACAATTATAAACTGTTTTTTTTTTGAAGAGGGGAGAGGGAATCAATCCATGTTATCTCAAAAAATCTAAAGATATATGAATTACAGAAAAAAATATGCCGAGGAAAAATTGTTGCTCTCCTTTAAAAAGTCCATTTTTAGTTTCTATCAGTCAATTATCTATGGACCTGCTCCAATCCCTGGAAATTAATCAAAAGTTGTGAACTGTCTTGTCAATTATGCAAGATGACCAAATAGAAGCCTATATTCAAAAGGAGAAATGAACTGAAAGTGATCTGTTAATAAGCACTTGGTTCTTTCTTCTAAAATGTTCTTATTTATTACACATTCTTGTTTTGAGAAAATCAATTAATAAAATTCAAAGCACTCTAAAAGTGGTTTGTTATTTTTATTGCTATAGTTATTCAATTATATTTAATCATATGTAGCTAATAGATCCATGTGTAATAATATAGAGAGAGATAAATATATATGTGAATATGTATAGTTAAATCTAATTCATTTGCCTCATTGCGGGATGCATTTAAACCTGAATTCTTAAAAGTAATAATAACTGTTCAATCCTACCAAGCTGAATTGGCTTTGATATGGGCCAGGAAAAAAGATTTTGTGTCTGTGAATAGTAATTTAACTAAGTTCAGAGGAACTTATAACCAGGTTGTATGAAGATTTTTAAAAATAACACATCTTAAAGATCACCTAGAAAATTAAAAAAGAGGTTTGTGTGGAAAGAAATAACTACAGGTGTTAGGATTCTTACAAAGTGATAAGTCAGTTTTCTAATTTTAGCATTGTGCTTAGCAGTTGTCTAGTTCAGAGTTCACACCTTTCACACCTTTAAGAGTTCACACATTAGTTCACACATTAGCATTTGAGATTCACAAATCAGGATTCAGTATGAGATTCACAAATTCACTGGAGGAGATTCACAAGTCACAGCTCTCACAATCCCACTTTCGGAGGAGTCAACTTTTGAGTTCACACCTTTAAGAGATCATATATAAGAAGCTCTTGGAGCCTCAGTCAGGAGTCAGTTGAGGAGATTGAGAAACCAAAGACTGCAGTTGGGCAGAACTGGGGATTCAGAAGAAGAGAAACTGAAGCTGGAAGAGACAAAGGACTATCAACAAGAGCTCTTGGAACCAAGGAGGGAGATAGGCCTCTAAGAAAACTAACTGGGCTATTTTGGAAGAGACAATAAAGGATCTGAACTTTTAACAGCTGGCTGCCTTTGAGATGATTATTACTTTGAACTGAAATTAAGGCTGCCTTCAGAAGCCCCACAAGCAATCTGCTCCCAGAAAACCATTATATTTGAAAAAAATAACATTACATACAGTGATCATGAAAAACTGAAATAAATTTATTTTGATATTTCAGATATTTAGGGCAGAGTTTTATAAAATAATGGGCATTTAAATGTTGTTGAATTGAAGTTATGAAGAAAGACTCATTATGAAAAAATACAGGGAAGAAAAGCCTAAACAAAGATTCTAAAAGAAAATGTATTGTTACACACACACACACACACACACACACACATACACACACACACACAAAATTAAATTCTTATGTAGGTTCTAATTGAGGACTTTTATATAAAAAGGGGCATAGTCAATAATTAAAGATTTTCTTGGGCAGCATTCAAAATGTATGAAGATTAATGATGTATAATCAAAATATATACATTTTAGTGGAAAAATTGCTGTAGTAATTTTACTTTTTTAAATTGAAGAAGAATCATGACAAAGTATATTCATTTCAGACTTAAGTATCCACTCTCTTATAATTTGCTTTTTTCTTCTTGATGTAATTAACTATTAATTTTATTAGCTATTTCATGTTAAACAAAGAAAATTTTATTTTCCAAATAAAATGGAGAAAAAAAGGAAGATGAAAAGAATAATGTGATAAAGTAATATGCTTGTGTGTAGAAAATACACATACACATAGATATCTATTTTCAGGTACATATATTTATGTAAGACTGTACTATGCTTGTTTGTCTTCTGTTTCTCTGAAGGTGAATATCATTTATCCAAATCTTTCCATATATTTCTAAATGTAGCAATTCATCCTTTTTGACACCACAACAATATTCCCATCTTATGTTATAAATTATTTTAAATAGACTAAAACAATGTAGATTAATATGGTTGGCACATAGTGTAGTTTTCTTATTTTTCTTTTTCAAGACAATCTGTTTAGTTTCAAATTTATCTAAGATCAATAATTATTAACCCTGATTTTTCCTAATAAGTTCTCTCTTAATCTGTATTACTATGTTTGTGTATTTCTCTTATTTCTTATCCCAAATGACTTCCCTGCCTTACTTCTACCTGCTACCTTGCCTTATTATTGCTTAATATACTTCCCCTCGAGATCCCTCTCTTATTCTTTTCCCCCAATTTTTTTCCTCCATCTTTATTCCATTCCCATTAATCTATAAACCATTCTATGGCCCCTTTTCTTATTCCTTGCTCCTCTTATTTCTTTATAAATTTAGAAGATTTTATACTTTTCAAAATGTATGTATAGTTAACTCTTTAACTCATTCCCCATGTGAATAGGATTCCAGAACTACAAGCCCTCCTCACCCATCTAATTCCTCTGTATCAGTTCTTGTTCAACAACTCATTGACAGAACATAATTATTCTTTTTGCCTTTTCCCACATGGTTTTACTTTTCAGAATTACATAATACTCAGCTCTACCCCAATCTTTCTTTCAAACTACCCAATTGTTTAAGTCAATCTTATACATATGGTTTACATTTCCACATTATTGTATTAAGATTCTTATCTTGATTACAGTATGTTTTCTCTTCTTGATCTGTTCTTCAGATGTTATTTTTCTTATGAGAAGTTTCACATCCTCAACTATTTTTCATTTGTTATACTTTGATTTATTATTATCTGGACTCTTATAACTTCAAGGTTTGCCCTAATCCAGTTTTAGTTTTCAAAGAATCATTTTCTTCTTTTAGATACCCCTAGATCTCCTTTTCTACTTGGTTGACTTTCTTTTCATAATCTTGTTTTAGTTTTCCTTAATCTCTATCATTTGATTTTAAAACTCTTTTTTGAGTTCTTCTATGAATTTTTTTGGACAAGAAATCATTCAACATTTTACTTTCGGTTGAGAGGCTTTTCTTTTTATTTCAGTATCTTCCTCTCAAAATGAATCCTAGTCTTCTCTCTCCCTGGTAAACTTCTATGGTTGGGTTATTTCTCCTTTGCCTACTCACTTCTTTTTATTTTAATAATAGCTTTGTAACGTTATCTCTAGTAAAATTAACTCTAGTTGTAGAGTAAAGAGGATGGTGCCTCTGACTTCAGTTCCCCCCTCTAGTTCTTTCCTCTACCCTGGAAACCAAAATCAAGAACTCTACTCTCATACTATTAAGTGCTCATAGTCAGCAGCTTCTCTATTCCACTGATTGTGCACTCATCAGGTACATATCTGATTCTTTTTATCCCAGTGCAACATCTCTGAAGTATTTCTGGCATTAAGTAGCAACATAAATCCCATCAATCTTCCTTGACTCAGAGGCTCAGTTCCCCACACTATTTGGGAGGTGACAATTCCTGTGATGAAGGCACAGGCTATGTATCCTGGAGCACTTCATAGGGGCCAAACCTCAGAACTGGTATTTTTCTTTGGTTCTTCTCTGACTGTCCCAGCAAGATCACTCTTCTACCCAAATCCTTGTTAGCAGATCATTTTAAGATACTATTATTTTCTTATTTCCTTATTTTATCTCTATTTCAGATTATTAATTTTTGCTTTTTATATTATCACAATTGTAACTGCTATTTTTATACAGTCAATTTTTATTCACCTCATATATGAAAATTTAGTTACTTTTTTCTCATTTGTATTTTGTATTATTTTTGTATTCTTGTATTAAATGTATTTTATTGAATTTTTTATTATTGAATTATTGTATTGTATTATTGTATTTTGTTTATGGCTTTATTTTAAACATATTTTTTGAAAGTACCAGATATTAGGTTTTTGTTTTCTTTATTCTATTTGTCATTTTCTTTTGTTTAATTGGGCTGATTTTATTGTGTTTATATGTAAACTTATTAGTGTTCAATTGATATTTTCCTCCAGCTTTATCTCATTATATTTTGATCAATTAGAATTATTTTTTGCTCTTTTTTATGACAGTACTTCATCATGACAAGTATTTAATAACATTTTATTTTTCTCCAGTTACATATAAAGACAATATTTTAAATTAATTTTAATAATTTTGAGTCCTAATTTTTTTAAATCTTCCCTTACTCCTCTCCTCCTTGAGACAATTGGCAATTTATCCATTATTCACATTCAATCATGCAAAACATTAAACCATTTGACCATTTTAGGAGAGGTATTGGAGAGGGAAATAACTTGAAATTGAATTTATGAAAAAATAAATGTCTTGTCATGTTGTGAAAGAAGATACAAACCTAAAAAGGGGAAATAACATTAAAAAATACAAGAGGTGAAAAAGATTATTCAATCCGTATTTATACTCTATAAGTTCTGTCTCTGGATGTGAATAGCATTTTTATCATGATTTCTTTGAAACTGTTTTGGATCACTGTATTGCTGAAAATAATTAAATCATTCATGGTGAATTATCATTACAATACTACTATTACTATGTGCAGTGTTTTTCTGGTTCTGTTCACTTCACTTCACATAAGTCTTTCCAATTTTTTTTTCCTGCAAGTATCTTGTTCTTTATTTCTTATAGAACAATAGTATTCCATCACAATTATATAAGACAACTTAATAGCTATTCCCCAATTAATGGGAATCCTCTCAATTACTTGGCTTTTGCCAATACAAAAACGCTGCTATAAATATTTTTATAGCAATAGATCTCTTTCTTCTTTTAAACAATTTCATTGCGATATAGATATGAAAGTGGTACTGTTGGGTCAAAAGGTATGCTCAGTTTGATTGCCCTTTGGGCATAGTCGCAAACAATTTACTATTGAGTCTTATCTATTCCACTGATCTACCATTCAATTTTTTAGCCTACCAAATAGTTTTGATGATTGTTGCTTTATTTTCCTTCACATTTGTTTTCAATTCTTCCCTTGATATTCTTGATCTTTTGTTCTTCCAGGCAGAAATTTATCAGAGTATAACTGTACAAAATATTATTGTGTACAAAATATTGCGCTGAATAAATAATCTGGATAGAATTGTCATTTTTATTATATTGACTCAGCCTACATGATCAATGAATATCTTTCCAATTCTTTAGGTCTGACTTTATTTCTGTAAAAAGTATTTGTAACTGTTTTCATATTCTTATTGGGTTTGTCTTGGAAAGTAGACTCCTAAGTATTTTATGTTGTCTACAATTATATTAAAAGAAATGTTTTTATCTCTTGCTATTGGGCTTTGTGAGTAACATACAGAAGTGCAAATAATTTATGTAGATTAATTTTGCAATCTGCAACTTTGCTAAATTTGTTAATTATATCAAATAGTTTTATAGTTGATTCTCTGTGATTCTTTAAATATGTCATCATATTATCTGAAAAGAGTGATAGTTTCTTTTCTTCACTGCCTATTTTAATTCCTTCAAATTCTTTTTCTTCTGATTGCTATTGCTAACATTTCTAGTACAATATTGAATAACAGTAATAATGGGCATCCTTCAAATATTTTTGCTTAATATATATTAAATATTATTTTTTTCTGAGAGACTTTCTGCCTCTATATTTGACCCCTCTACCTTCTTGTTAAGCATCCCTTTTCTTAGTTTGGGAGTTAAATAAAACTTTGTTGTCTTTAATCCTTCCTTTTATTTAGTCATCAATTTCTTCCTTTTCCCCCTTTTTGTGATTAAATAATTAATTTAAAATCTTCCTTCTCATTTTCAACCTCTTTCATTTCTTTTGCTTCTTCTTTCACAAGACTAATATGGAATATGTTTTATATCATTGTATATAATTAACTCATATCAAATTGCTTACCATTTTATGGAGGTGTTGAAGAAAAAAGGAACTTGGAACTCAATTTTTAAAAATTGAATGTTGATAATTGTCTTTACATGTACTTTGAAAAAATAATGGGTTCTATCAATAAAAAATTATTTAAAAAAAAAGAAAGAAAAAATAATACTGAAAATGGTATTGGAATTTTGGTCTGTTTCATTTTTCTTGCTTCATTTTCCTTTCCAGTTTTGAATATAAGGGTGAAGTCCCTGAATCTTAGACTGTGAATCATAAGAACCTTGGAACCCAGGATTTCAGTCTAAGAGCTGCAACCAATCCAGAAGGGAAGTTGTAAGAAGCCAAGATCCTAGGACACAAGCTCAATGTAACTTTGAAAATTAATGGAATTGGTGCAGATCATAGTCCCCATGTTAACTCTGAAGTAAATATTCTTTTTATAAAAGTTAATTTTATTATATAGTAAAGTGGTTAAATGGAATAGAAATATTTGGACCCCTTAAACTGAGGAATACAATTAGTGAGATCTTGATAAAATGACAAAAATAAGAGACCATAATTCTCCAAAATTGTATTAGGGATTTCTGAGGGAGAGTCTTTCAGTGGAGACAAATCTTAAAATGTTCCAGAAGGAGCAATTGAAACCAACAATATAATCAGACACTCATCCAACCAATCCAGAACTACACAAAAAGTATTTTTGAATTGTTTTAATTTGCATCTTTCTAATCATTAGTAAGTTAGAATAATTTTATATGGCTATAAATAGCTTGATTAGTTCATCTGAAAACTTCATATCTTTTGATCATTTATCAATTAGGGAATGACTTAATTTCTTATAAATTTGACTAAATTCTTTAATACTTTTGAAAAATGAGGCCTTCATCACAGAAACTTGCTTTACCATTTTTACCCAATTACTATTGCCAATTGTGTTTCCCCTTGTTTATTCTATTCTTTCCTTTTACCTTATCCCACCAAAAAAGTGTTTTGCTTCTGAATACCACCTCCTCCAATAGGCTTTTCCTTTTATCTTACCCTCCTCCTTGTATCCCCTTCCCCTCCTACTTTTCTGTAGGATAAGATAGATTTCTATACCCATATTGAGTGTATAAGTTATTTCCTCTTTTAGCCAATTCTGAACCTTTGAGTCTCCCCTACCCTCCCTCTTTTCCCCTCCAATGTAAACACTTTTTCTTCCCTCTTTTTTGGAAAATAATTTTCACCTCTCCCTTTTTCTTTCTCCCAATACATTAATTTCCCCTTAATTTTATTTTAAAGATATTTTACTTTCATATTCAATTCACATCTATGTCCTCTGTCTCTATATACTCCTTCTAATTGCCCTAATAATGAGAAAATTCTTAAGAGTTACAGGTATCACCCTCCCATTTAGGAATGTAAACATATGACTCCTATTAAGTCCCTCATGATTTATCTTTCCTGAATACCCCCTTGTTCTTTTCCTGAGACCTGTATTTGAATATCAGATTTTTCTCTTCAGTTCTTGTCTTTTTGTCTCAAATGCTTGAAAAGTCCTCTATTTCACTGAATGTCCACCTTTAACCCTGAAGGATTTTACTGATGATTCTTGGTTATGATCTAGCTTCATTGCTCTCCTGAATACCATATTCTGATCCTTTAGTATAGAAGCTGCTAAATCTTGCGTTATTTTGACTAAGGCTCCACTGTATTTGAACTGTTTCTTTCTGGTTTGCAATATATTCTCCTTGACCTGGTAGTTCCAGAATTTGGCAATAATATTTATGGGAGTTTTCATCTTTGAATCATTTTCAGGAAGTGATCAGTGGACTCTTTCAATTTTTATTTTCTCTCTGCTTCTAGAATGTCAGGATAGTTTTCTTTGATAGGTTTTTGAAAGATGATATCTAGGATCTTTTCTTAATCATTGCTTTCAGGTAGACCAATAATCTTTAGATTACCTTTCCTGTATATATTTTCTAGGTTATTTGTTTTCCCAATAACATATTTCACCTTGTTTTCTATTTTTTTCATTCTTTGGTTTTGTTTGTTTCTTGATTTCTCATACCAAATTAGCTTCTGTTTACTCAAATCTAATTTTTAAGTAATTATTTTCCTCAGTGAGTTTTTTTTAACCTCCTTTTCATTGGGCCAATTTTGCTTTTTAAGGCATTCTTCTCCTCATTAGCTTTTTCTACTTCCTTTTGCATATTTCTTCCCAATTTTCCCTTTATTTCTCTTACTTCATTTTCAGGATTCATTTTGAGCTTTCCCATTGCTTAACACCAATTCTTACTTTTTTGGAGGCTTTGGATGTAGAAGCTTTGACTTCATTATCATCTTCTGATTGTGTGGTTTTAATTTTCCTTGTCCATTGTCAAAATTTTTTTAGTTGTTTATGCATTTTCTCAAATTATTACTTGGCTCTTAACTTTTTGTTACAATAAAGCTCTGTTTTTAAGGTAGAGAGTGCAATATCTCAAGCTTCAGGGGTTTAATTCAGCTGTTTTCAAAGCTCTTTCTAGGGACCTGTTTTCTGTTCTTCCAAAGTGGTATGATCCAAGAAGCATATTTACTTTGTTATAGTCTGTAAGTTACTACAGGGCTTTTCTGCCCTGGGCTTGTGAGAAGGGTCCCCAGTTTACTCTTATTGTAAATTCTAATGAACTAGTGTTTCTACTCACCATAGAACTGTGAGCCAAGACTGATTTTAGATCTGAGCATGGGCAAAGCAACAAAGTCTTATCTCAGTGCCAGCAAAGAGACTCTATCTGACCTCCTTACTGTCTGTTGGCTGAGTTCTCCAGAAAACATTTCCACTGCTGTTGCTGCTGCCACTGATGTAGATTCAATTTCTTGCAAGGACTACTCCTGGTTTGTTGGGGTTCCCCTCTCATGCTAGTGTGACATACCTTGCCTGCTAACTTTCCAAGCAGTTTGGGGTCTCTGTGAGTTGAGAGATCTGGAAATTACTGTTGCTACTACAATCTAAAAGCACCAAGATCTGCTCCTGATTTGATGGGACCAGAGCTGTGCTAGTGTGGCTGTGCCAGGATTGAACTGTATATTCACTATGGTGCAACAGACCTTTCCTGCTGACCTTCCAAATTATCTTCAGCTAGAAAAAGTGTTTCATTCCATTTTTTTATGGGTTCTGATATGCTGATATTTGTTTAGAGTCATAATTTAAAAGTATTTGGAGGAGTTTGAGGGAGAGCTTGGTCAAATCCCTGCCTTTACTCCACTGTATTGGCTCTGCTTCCCCACAAAAAAAGTTTAAGAATCATATGGCATCACAGAATTGGAAAAGAAAAAAAAAAAAACTAAGATAATTGGAAGGTTGGATGAAACAGCCCAATGACATAATAAGACAGTGTGCCCTGTTGAAACTTAGAGGCCCAGAAGATAAGACAGCATCAGAATGCAGTGTATTCAAAGCCCTTTGAGGTCAGGAACTATTTTTGAATTCTCATACCCAAATAACAGAACCTAATTAGTATCCAGGAACACAGGCTGCCTATGCTCAAAGGAGACAAGGTAGGTCTTTGTCACCAAACTCAGAATCTAGCAGGACCTACAGTCATCACTGAGGATTAAAGAACTAGAGTTTAGTTCAAACAATTACTCTGCATTCAAAAATTTAGGCTAGAGATTATAAAATAGAAGAAACACTAAAAAATAGAATATCTAAACTAAAAGAAATTCACATCATAAACCAAGAGAGTAATTCCATATTACTTTGTAATAAAATTAAATGTCTAAGTATAAGATGGACAAAGATTAAAATATGTATGATTTTAATCAAATGATACTCTCTCTGGATTTAAGTTTGCTTATCTGTAAAATTAGAAAGTTGAACTAGATATCAAAGGTCTTCTAGCTCTAAATAGACTTATGAGACTATATAATTAACTATAATTATATAACTATATAATTCAAGTACCTCAGGTGAAGAATCTGAATTCCAGCAATATGAAATAACTTGACCAAAATGGAATAAAAAGTTGAATTCATGCTCAGATTCTATAAATCAAAATCTAGTATTATATTATGCCAGAAAATGGAGTGTGCTTTTGAATGGCAGTACTTTAAGTTTTTTCTTACTGTCTTTTCTCATTAGTATATTTCTCAATGGTATTTTATATGGAAAACAACAGAACTATTTAGGACATTAAATATCAAACAAGCTTTTTAAATGCATTCTTTTGTATGTATGGGAATTTTTCTCATTCTGTACTCATATTTCATTACTTTTCTTCTAATAGATGGGAAGTATGTTTCAGTTTTAATTTTCTAAAATTCTAAATTCTAAAAATGATGAGTGCATCAGATCTCTTTTCAGAGTTTGTCTTCTTCACACTATATAGTCTTTATAGAAATAAATTGATCTGGTTCTGCTCACTTCCCTATGTATTGGCTTATAAAAGTATTTTTGAATTGCTCTGAATCCTTACCTTGCATCATTTATTGTAATACAGTAATATCCTGTTACATTCACAAATCCTAGTTTATCCAACAATTCCCATATTGATGGATTTTTCACCTTTTTACATGACTCATCTTAACCCTCTCCTTTAAAATGAACCTTCTTTCTTGATGACAAAGAAAAACAATTAAGCAAAAATATCCAATTCAATGATCATATTTAACAGTTGGTGCTAAGTAACATTACTACCATGCAGAGATCTGAGAGGTTAAAACTTGAGTTTCACTATGCTTAAGCACAGGTTGGGAATTCAGAAAAATAATTTTGAACACTCATTAGGTTTCTAACAATGATTATATAGTTTTCATTTACATCAGAGATATAATGAAATAACTTTTGTTTTACTGCCTTTTCAAGGCTTAAAGACTCTTCCACATAATCAGGGGAAGAAGGAACAAAATTTTACAGAGATAAACTTAACAGAAATACCAAACCTAGGTTGGTGAGATTTCGTTTACAATGGATTAATTGAGAAAGGAGATTCTTCTGATAAAAGATAATCACAGGGTTGGAATGGTTAGGCTCCTTCCATAAATAAAGGAAGTCACATTATTTTGAAAAGGTTGGCCTCACTTTTGGCTTCTTACCTCAGGAATATTTGTGAATTTTAACTAAATAATAATATCTCATGGACTATGCCCAAAGAGCCATCAAACTGTGCATGCCCTTTGATCCAGTAGTGTTGCTACTTGGCCTATATTTCCAAGAGGTTATAAAAAAGAGGAAAGGACCCATATTTACAAAAATTTTTATAACAGCTTTTTTTTTTTAGTGGCAAATAGCTGGAAACTGAGTGGATGTCCATCAGTTGGGAAATGACTGAATAAGTTATGGTATATGAATGTAATGGAATATTATTGTTTTGTGAGATACAATCAGCATGGTGATTTCAGAAAAGCCTGGAGAGACTTACATGAACTGATGTTAAGTGAAGTGAGTAGAACCAAGAAAATATTGTACACACCAACAAAATTATGTGATGATCAACTGTGATAGACTTAACTCTTTTCTTTCTTTTTTTTTTTAACCATTTTTTTTTATAGCTTTTTATTTACAAGATATATGCATGGGTAATTTTTCGGCATTGACAATTGCAAAACCTTTTGTTCCAATTTTTCCTCTCCTTCCTCTCACTCTTCCCCCAGATGGCAAGTAGATCAATACATGTTAAATATGTTATATGTTAAATACAATATATGTATACATGTCCATACAGTTATTTTGCTGCACAAGAAGAATCAGACTTTGAAATAGTGTACAATTAACCTGTGAAGGAACTCAAAAATGCAGGCAGACAAAAATAGAGGGATTGGGAATTCTATGTAGTGGTTCATAGTTATCTCCCAAAGTTCTTACACTGGGTGTGGCTGGTTCAATTCATTACTGCTCTATTAGAACTGATTTGGTTCATCTCATTGTTGAAGAGGGCCATGTCCAACAGAATTGATCATCATATAGTATTGTTGTTGAAGTATATAATGATCTCCTGGCTCTGCTCATTTCGCTCAGCATCAGATCATGTATGTCACTCCAGGCCTTTCTGAAATCCTGCTAGTCATTTCTTACAATATTTCATAACATTCATATACCACAATTTATTCAGCCATTCTCCAATTGATGGGCATCCACTCAGTTTCCAGTTTCTGGCCACTACAAAGAGGGCTGCCACAAACATTCTTGTACATACAGGTCTCTTTCCCTTCTGGACTTAAGTTTTTTCAAAAATGAGGTGATTCAGACCAATCCCAATAGATTTGTGATGGAGAAAGACATTTGCATCCAGAGAGAGGATTATGGGGACTGAACATGGATTATAACATAGTATTTTCACTTTTGTTGTTGTTTGCTTGCTTGTTTTTTTTTCCTTTTCTGTGTAATTTTTTATTTTTATTTTTTAAAAAGCTTTTTATTTTCAAAATATATGCACAGCTAATTTTTCAGCATTGACCCTTGCATAGCTTTGTGTTTCAGATTTTTCCATTCTTTTCCTCTTCTTCACTAGATGGCAAGCAACCCAATATATGTTATACATGTTAAAATATATGTTAAGTCCAATATGTGTAAACATATTTATACAATTCTCTTGCTGCACAAGAAAAATCAAATCAAACAAGAAAAATAAATGAGAAAGAAAATAAAATGCAATCAAAGAACAACTAAAAGATGAAAATGCTATGTTGTGAATCATACTCAGTTCCTACAGTCCTCTCTCTGGGTGTAGATGGCTCTCTTCATCACATGATCATTGGAGCTAGCAGGAGTGGGAAGGAGTCACATTCAGAATTGATCATTGTATAATATTGATATCCAATTACTATTTAGCCTCACGTGCTTGGGGCCTCAGTGCATCAACTCGAGCCTCAGCCCATTACATCACATCAGTTTATATAAGTCTCTCCAGGCCTCTCTAAAATCATCCTCCTGATCATTTCTTATTTAAAATATTTTGTAACATTCATGTACTATAATTGAATAAGTTCAGCCATTCTCCAACTGATGGGCATATATATATATATATATATATATATATATATATATCAGTTCTCCTGGCATAGTTTCCACCTTTACTAACTATAAATTTAAAATGAAAAGAAAAACCAACCTTCCCCACATCTTAGCCAATTAATTGCAGAGACAGGAAGAAAAGAGCGATGGGGAGTGTCATCTCTCCCCATCCCCCACCCCTACCCCCGCCTCCCCCTGAAACTAAGCATTTCAATTCTCAAACCTTGACCAGGTCTACTTGTACTATAAAAAGCCTGGATATTGGAAAAAATGAATGTCATACTCTACAGTGAAAACTAAGGAAGGGATCACATGACCCTATCTCTTTCTGATACCCTCAGTCCTTGATCCTTAGCCAGGACCTCCTTGTTCTTTTGACGAAGAAAAAAAATTATAATTGGAATGGCTATGGTTGGGATTGAAGACTAGAATTTTCCAAGTGATCATCTGCTGCCCATTATCACCATATTATTCAATACTGTATTGAAGGAATTAAAATAGGCAGTGAGGAAAAGAAACTATCACTCTTTTCAGATAATATGATAATATACTTAGAGAATCACAGAGAATCAACTATAAAACTATTTGATATAATTAACAAATTTAGCAAGCTTGCAGATTACAAAATTAATCTACATAAATTGAACAGTGAAAGAGAAATTTTATTCTTATATACAAATATTATAGTAACCTGTAGATTTCATTTCTAGTACAATATTGAATAATATGGTGATAATGGGCATTTTTGCTTTACTTTTGATCTTATCGGGAAAATTTCTAATAATTTTAATAATTACAAATATGATGGTTTTATATAGATACTGCTTATCATTTTAAGGAAAGCTCCATTTATTGTATGTTCTCTATTGTTTGTAATAGGAATGTTTACTATATTTTGTCAAAAGTCTTTTCTGCATCTATTGAGATAATCATGTTTTCTGTTGTTTTTGATATGGTCAATTATGCTAAAACTTTTTTTTAATATTGAACTAGTGTGCTATTACTGGTCTAAATTGCATCTGGTTCTTGTGATTTTTATGCTCTATTGCTATAATCTCCTTGCTAGTATTTTATTTACATTTTCTGTATCCATATTCTTAAGGAAATTTGTGTAAATTTTCTTTATTTATATAATTCCTGGTTTAGGGATCAGCATCATATTTGGATCCATAAAAGGAATTTGGCAGAATTCCTTAGCCTATTTTTGCAAATATTTTGTATAATATTTATGGTAATTGTTTTTTCAATGTTTGGTAGAATTCACTTGTAAATCCATCTTGTCCTGGGGATATTTTCCTAAGGAGTTCATTGATGATTTGTTCCATTTATTTTTCTAAAATATGGCAATTTAAATAATCCATTTCCTCTGATTAATTTATATTTTTGAAAATATTAATCTATTTCACTATCTAAGTGCCAATCTACACCAGATTTATTCTTATATATTTGGGGAAAATAACTCCTAATAATTGTTTTAATTTCCTTTCCATTGGTGGTAAATTCACCCTTTTCATGTTTTATACCCTCAATTTAGTTTCTTTTTTGTTTCTTTTTAAAATCAATTTATTCAATGGTTTATTTATTTCATTGATTCATTATAGTAAAGCATAGCATATTCATTCAATAGACAATCATTTCTAAAATATTATACATTTATCTATTGCACAATATTTGTGTATTAATGTGAGCAGTGTCTAATGTTTGTCGTTAAACAGCATAGAGATTCTTAATATCAGGAATAGACCTAGACCTTAAGAATGAAGACAGATGTTAGAGGAAATATGGAAGAACAGGACACTAATGCATAGTTGATGGATTTGTGAACTTATCCAACCATTCTGGAGAACGGTTTGTAACACAGCCAAAGGGCTATTAGTTGCACATTTCTCTAGGGAATAATACTAAAGACTGATGATGTGAAAAAATACCTGTGATGAAATTGCCTATCTTTACTGTTACATACATGAACTTCTGCATGTCTGAGTATGTTTTATTTTGCTGTTATAATTGTTTGACTATGTTTTGTATAGTATTCAAGCTATCACAATGTCTGTTGTTTTGTATATATGCTCTTATTAGTAATTATGTTTTTATTATATATAGGCCTATTGATAGTGTTGTTGCTTAGCTAGATAGCTTTGATTTATATAAGTTATGATTACTGCTCTTGATTGATTGCTATATTCTATGAATAAACATGTACTTTTAAAAATACTCATGTTCTTTGTCCTATAAACAAATAGGTATGATGTCACTATAGTATCCTCCCAGTAATGCTCTGTCTACTGCATGTACTATTAAGTGATATTTTTCCAGTTTCAATGATTATGTTAAATCACTACTGCTTATCTTATACCATATATTTACTGATTTGGACTTGGCTTCAGTTGATCTTTGAAAGAGACTGAAAAGTTTTGGTCTATGGGAGGAATATTACCTCTGTATTTAAAAGCTCATTGGTATGGGACTTTCTTCTCAAAAGATCAGTGCTTTGCCCTGTGTGAGAGGTGGGATTGTTGACAAGAATGAAAAAAAAAAAAAAGGAATGTCTCTTCAATTCTTTTTAAGCTTTGAGTTGATTCAGACTCTATAGTAGGTTTAAGGCACTCCTGCCTTCTGGCTTGGAGAGGAAAAATGGAAAAGGACAACCTCACTTCAGGATGCTGAAATAAAAGATTCTGGGAAGACATGAGAGGAGCTAGCATATCCCTCATATCTCTATTCTTAGCTTACTCTACTAGAGAATATGAGGAAGTTCCCTTTGCTCCCAATGAGGGAGACCTGGATTTCACCCAAAATGAAATTTCCCAAAGAGTACATTTAAATCTATTCTTTTTACACATTTAATTTTTTGTTATGTGTTTTCTCATGACCTATCAAGGTGCTTATTAAGCTTAATAAATTACTGAACTATTTCAAAAGCATGATAATAAATTATGACTCTGACTAAAATAACAATAAATCACCAGTTACAAAGTTCTTTCTATGGGTCAGACACTGTGGTAAGTGCTTGAAACAGACAAAAACAGACACCAAACTCAAGGAGCTTAATTTAATATGGGAGATGAATGGGACATAGATAGAGATATACAGATATATACATACATATAGATAAATGTGTGTATACATGCACATATATGTGCATATAGAAAATCGATGGAAACTGACCTTAGAGGAACAAGTCTAGTAGCTAAGAGGGCTAGAAAAGCCTCCTGTAGAAAATGACATAAAAGTTGTCTTGAAATGAGAGTTTTAAAGAAATGGAAGTTAGGGACAGAGTATGTATGTATGGAGGACAATAAGCGCAAAAACAAGGAAATTAGAAATGGTATCTTGTGTTTGAAGAAAAGCAAGTAGGCCAGCATGGGTGAATTTTAGAGTGCTTGTAGGGGAGCAGAGCACAAGATATAAATATAAAAGTAGTAAGATGTCAAGTTGTGAAGTTTTAAGATTCAAACAGAAGAGTTTGTATTTGATTCTAAATAAGAAACAAGAGAAGTTTATTGAATTGAGGAATGACTTGGTCAGACTATACTTTAGAAAAATGGATTGGAGTGGGAAGAGTCTTGAAGTGATGATCAATTAGTTTGGCTTTTCAGTCTTATCAGTGAAGACATGAATTGTGGCAATAAAATGGTACACAGCAAGAAGATACATAGGATAGATGTGTAGGTAGAAACAGTTACATTTAGTAAATGATTAGATGGATATATGGGGTGAGAATAATGAGTCGAGGATGTTGTAAAACTGAGATTGTAAAACTGAATGAAAGGGAGCATGGAATGCTCTTCATACTAATAGATAAATTGGGAAGAGAGGAGTATTTGGGGGAAAAGAATGAGTCTGCTTTGGATATTTTGAGTTTGATGTGTTTATAAGATATCTAGTTCAAAATGTCTGATAGGAAGCTAATGATGTAGAATTGTTCACAGGAGCAAGACTAGGGCTGGAGATATATCATTTTGGAAATAGAGAGAACAAACCAACCAATTGATTTGATTTATTAACTGAGTTCAATAAATGAAATAATATAAAGAGAAGAAAAAGGCTAAGAAAGAATTTTGGGGAACTCTCCCAGTTAATGTATATGACATAAAGACTAAGAAGTCTTCAGATAGAGAGGAGAAACAAAAGAGAGAGGTGTTATATAAAGCCCAGAGAAGAGAAAGTATACACAAAGAGATTATTAGCAATATCAAATGCTGCAGAGAACTAAGGAAGCATGAGGGCTGAGAAAAGGACATTAGATCTGGGCAATTAAGAGATCAGCTTTGAAGAAGCAGAATCAGTCAAATGATGTGATTGGAAGCAGTCTATAAGAGTTTAAAAAAGAAGAGAGGAAGTGAAGATACTAAGTATAATAGCTTTATCAAGGAGTTTAGTTAGGAAAGGGATAGAATAACAGAAGCAGGAATGGTAGGAACAAGAGGTTTTTTCTGTTTTGTACACAGATTTATTTCTTTTTTATATTCAATTCAATTTTATGTTCAATTCTGAATCCTTTCCTCCTTCCCACTCCTCTACCCATTAAGAAGGTAAAAGAAACAAAATTCATTATAAATACTTACCTTTGCAAAACATACATGTGTATAATGCAAAACAAATTCCAGCATTATCCATGTCCAAAAAAGCAGGGGAAAGGAAAAAAAGACAAAGAAAAAGGGAAGGGAAGGGAAGGGAAGGGAAGGGAAGGGAAGGGAAAGGAAGGGAAGGGAAGGGAAAGGAGAAAGAGAGGGAGAAAGAGAAACAGAGGAGAGGGAGAGGGAGGGAGAGGGAGAGGGAGAGAGAGAGGGAGAGGGAGAGGGAGAGGGAGAGGGAGAGGGAGAGGGAGAGGGAGAGGGAGAGGGAGAGGGAAAGGGTTAGGAGAGGGAAAGGGTTAGGAGAGGGAGAGAGTTAGGGAGAGAGAGAGGGGGGAGTTAGGGAAAGGGAGAGAGAGAGAAGGAGAGAGAGAGAGAGAGAAAGAGAGGGAGAGAGAGAGGGAGAGGGAGAAAGAGAGGGAGAGAGTTAGAGAGAGGGAGAGAGAGAGGGAGAGGGAGAAAGAGAGGGAGAAGGTTAGAGAGAGGGAGAAGGAGAGGGAGAGGGAGAGGGAAGGGAATTGCAAGTTTTGTCAATTTAGCAATCTGATGATATGAAAAGGTGCCAAATGATTGTTTTGAATTTTTAAAATTATTAAGGAGTTTGAGATTTTTTCACATAGCTATTAATAGGTTGGATTTATTTCTCTGAAAACAGATAATGTATATTCTTTGACTATTTTTCATTTGGGAAATTATTTTTGTAAATTTGATTCAGTTTCCCACATCTTCATGAAAGAAAATTGCCACAAAGATGTAGTTGTTTTGAACGGAAATTCTCTTTTTATTTCTTCTTCTAACTGATAACATCAAGAAATGTTAATAATTTATATAGATTGATTTTATATCTTTCAACTTTGCTAAAGTTGTAAATTGTTTTTGATTAATCTTCTGATTCTTTAGCATTCTTTAAGTAAACTGCAAAATATGATAGTATTTCCCCCCTCCCCTTTACCTGTTCTTATTGCTTGAATTTCTTTTTCTTGTCATATTTTACAGTTATAATAGTAGTGTTGATAATGGATATCTCCCCTTAAGCCATGATCTTTTTGGAAAGGTTTCTGACTTATTCCTATTGCAGATAATGTTGACTAATGGTTTTAAGTAGATGCTAATTATCATTTTACGAAAAGCTCTGCTTATTCCTATACCATTTGTTTTTGTTGTTTTTGTTGTTGTTCAATGTTCTTGAGGTATTCTTGATATAAATCCAGACTGATTATAGTTTAGGATATTTGTGATGTATTACTGAACTCTTCTTACTAATAGTTTTATTTTAAGTTTTCATAAATATTTGCTGAGGAAATTGCTCTATCATTTTCATTTTCTTCTCTCCCCACTTTTCCCCCTTCCTAATCAAGAGTATTACAAACATTTCTTTTTAGAATTAATTGTTCTTTAAATATTTGGAAAAATTCGTTGCAATCTATATGATCCTGTTTGCTCCCTCTGAGTTTTCATTTATGGCTTATTTTTTAAGATAATCATTGAAATCCTCTATTTTTTTATTCTGCTAGTTTGATCAAATTTTTTTATACATATTCATTTGATTGTTGAATTTTTCATTTTATTGGAATATAGCTGGATGAATAACTTCTTAAAAGTTGGTTTTTATTGCTTCTTTGTTGGCTATGAAGTTATCTTTTTAAATTTTTTGACCCTGGCAATTTGGTTTTCTTTACTTAAAAAAAACCCTAGCGAACCTATTTTATTTTATTTTTTACAAACCAGATTCTGGTTTTATTTATTAACTTTTAAAGTTTTAATTTTATTAATCTCTCCTCTGATTTTAAGGATTTCTATTTTTGTTTTGAATTTATTGATATTTATTTTTTATTGCAAGACCATTTGTTTTCTGTCTTTCATTAATGTCAGCACATAGAGAATATAAAATTTCCTCAAAGCTTTGTTTTGACTTCGTCCCCCAAATTTTGTTGAATTTTTTGTTCATATTTTATTTTGATGAAATTATTGCTATTGATTTGTTCTTTGATATACCCATTGTTTAGTATTGTTATTTAATTTCTCATTTAATTTTAATCCTTCTTCAAAGACTTTTGTCATGCAATTTTATTTGTAATTACTTAGACAAAGTATCACTGCTTTTCTGTATGTGTTATTTAAGTGTTGTGCTCTAATTAAAATGATTAATTTTTATGTTGCTGCTGTTTATGCATAATTTAGAAAAAGGTATTGAAATGATCATTATCGATTTTGTATTTTTTTATTGATCCTATTTACAAGTAATTGAGTTTGTCCTCTAATTGCTTTTGTCTAATAATTGTTCAAGTCATATCTCTGAAATTTGTTCAAAAACTCAGCTGGCCTATAATGGGTTACTTTTAAAATGTATTTCTGCTAGTCCCTGATCTATTCTTGCCTCAAGGAATTTGAATGACTTTGGAGAATTGTGTGAATACAAAGAATTGAACCTATTATCTTTCTACCATTGAGAAATCTTTTAAAGATGCCTTTTTTTGCTGTCCAAAAATCTGGGCTGCTATCTCGTACCTGTTGCTGTAAATGAAATTTTTTCAATACTATTTTTCAACTTGCCCAATAATTTTTGTGAAATAATGAGTCTTTATTCTAATACTTGGGCTTGCCTTTTCTTTCTTTGCTTCTTTCTCTCTTTCTTATGCTCTGGTATTAAAAAGAAGAAAGGGAAAGAGAGATCCATTTGCTTTAGTATGTTATGTATCCAACTGTAATTTAAGAATGGACGAATAAGCAATTGAATGTAATATTCTATAGGAAATTAGGTGATTCATGATTTTTAAAAGATATGAAATGTCCATGTCATTCCTACTTCTTGGTAAGAAGAAGCAGAAGAACAAATCTTACTATATCAAAATCAGGATGATGAAGAATGAAATGACATGATAGAAAAATGTATCTTTCTTTCAATACATTTGTTTTTTTTTTCTTTTTTGGAGTAAAAGATGAAAGGAAATAAAATAACAATAATAATAGCTATTATTTATATAATATCTACTGTGTGTCAGTCACTGTACTAAATTCTTTACAATTATTGTCTCATTTGATCTTCACAACAATTCTAGGAAGTAGATGATATTATTATTCTATTTTATAGATGAAGCAAGTGAGGCAAACAGAGGTTAGGCAACTTCCCCAGGTTCACACAGCTAGAAATTATCTGAAGTCAAATTTTAACTCAAGTATTCCTGACTCTGAGCCCAACATTTTAACAACTGTGTCATTTATTTTTTAAAAATAGGCATGGAGGATTTTATTGACATGGAATATTTTATGAACTTTCAGATGAGGTCATTGTATTATTAGTTTTATTTAATTGCTTTACTTTGTTACAAAAGGCAATAGAGAAAAATATTTAACCAAAAAAAATCAGTAAAACTTTTAAAAAATGAAATGCTAGGATCTAAATGCTAGGATCTAAAATATTATTTTATTTCAAGTTTGTGAGGAAATCAAATAGGGGGATTTAAAAAAAATCTACTTACTATTCTAAGAAGACCATATATAAAAGATTTATCTTCAAATAATTTAACATTTTCTCAAATGAATTTGTATTTTAACTTAAAGTGAATACCATTAATATTTGTTCCTTTAAATATTATTGTTCTGTAAGAAATGACCAGTAGGATGAATACAGAGAGGATTGAGTGGATTGGCGAGATTTACATGAACTGATGCTAAGTGAAATGAGCAGAACCAGGAGATCATTATATACCTCAACAACAATACTGTATGAGGATGTATTCTGATGGAAGTGGATTTCTTTGACAAAGAGATCTAACTCAGTTTCAATTGCTCAAGGATGGACAGAAGTAGCTACAGAAAGAACACTCGGAAATGAATGCAAACTGCTTGCATTTTCGTCTTTCTTCCCGGGTTATTTTTACCTTCTGAATCCAATTCTTCCTGTGCAACAAGAGAACTGTTCGGTTCTGCACACATATATTGTATCTAGGATATACTGTGACATATTTAACATGTATAGGACTGCTTGCCATCTGGGGGAGGAGGTGAAAGGAGGGAGGGGAAAAGTCGGAACAGAAGTGAGTGCAAGGGATAATATTGTAAAAAAAATTACCCAGACATGGGCTCTGTCAATAAAAAGTTATAATAAAAAAATTTGTTCCCTTATTCTTTTAATTAATAAAAGACTCAAAATAACAGCTCTACTTATAAGCCTTATTGAAATTGAAATATTTTATCTTAATTTCTAGACTAGATTTATCTTACAAGTCAATAATTAGAAACTATTCTAGAAAGAAGTCTATTTTGCTCCATGGATTTTCATATATGCTTTCATTAACATAGAATGAAGTGTCCTATGTATTGCTGTTATTGTTGTTTTAATTCACTGAAAATGTCTTTGAATTCCTACCTGTAACAAGATAGCTGCATCTTCCAGCTCCAGCTTCATTTATAATGTTACAATTGTAAATCCCATAGTTTTCATTGGATAGATCCTTCAGTGTGTACTCTGTGTACTCTTGTGAATCAAATTGACCCATCCGTAATAACTTATTGCCAAGGCGCCATTCATAGGTCAGCACCCGGATAGGATAGGCTCTCAATACTCTGCAACTCATTGTGACACTTCTATCTTGTCCTTGTCTTATTTCCAGGAATGGTGGTTCCACAGCAGGAGGATCTGTAGAAAACAGATATTTAAAACATTTTAAAACATAAAGACAAGACATTGTTTATAACAAAAAAAGTTACAAGTGAAATAATTGTATTGAAATTCAAATTGCTAAACCAGTAGCAAAAATAATTTTCCTTTACTTAAGGGGCTACTTGTTTTCTTCCATTTTCCCCAAAAGACAATAATAGGAAAGGAATTCACTTACATTGTACAATGAGCTGTACCAATGCTTCCCTTGGTGTTACATTAAATCCATTGTACTGGCTAGTCTGACATCTGTACATTCCTGACATCTCCCTAGATACATTCACAATTCTCAGTGTTCCGTCATAACTTTCCATTTGCATAGACCCATCTGGCATAGCAACTTCTTTGTCCGCTCTAGTCCAGAGGATAATGGGTTTAGGTTTTCCAGTTACTTGGCACTGTAGTTCTATGGTATCCCCTTCTCTGGTTACCAAAGGTGATTTTTCCTGAGGAACAGTCAAATTGGGTGGAACTTGACAGAGGAAAAAGAAAAGGGATTATAAGGTTACTATTAATTGTTAAAGTACACTAAAATATAGAAAATCAACTGCACATTGAAACAAAACAATCCCATGCCTGAAATTTTAGACAAAATAAAAAATTGTTAAAATCTCTCAAAGAGAATTCCTTAATATAATCCAGAAATAGTTTGATGTAACACTACCTAATGGGAAAAACCAATTATCAATCAACAAATCAGTTACTAGGTTGGGAATGACATGATCAACAAAAGAAAATATCTTCTTAGAATATAGTACTCTGTATTCTTATCAGATGATCACATGATAAATTGGACAAAGTCAAGTAGAAAGGGGACAAAAATATATAAAATGTTGGGGGGGGGAAATGGGGAAAGTTTTTATTTCTTTCTGTCTCAAATATATTTCATCTAAAGATGAAAGCCTGTGGAAAAATTCAGCCAGAGTGCTCAAGCTTTCCTATATTCTATAGTGGGAATGATATGTAAAGAATAATGAGGCAGATATATGATGATACTATCAATTTCTGTTTAGTTTTTATTTTGTAACTTGTGAGTGAACTATGGTATCATAGTTGAAATTTTAATTATATATAAAACCTAATTTTAAAGAATGCTAATATATTCTTCTATAATTTTTTGTTCTGTAAATATGTTTTTGTATTAAGTATCATTTTATTAAATTTGGGTTTCATAATTTTCTGGATAGAATGTTAATTATAGTGTATAATAGCACAGAGAGCAAACAGTATCATATATAGTTATGTATGATACAATAAAAATATTAATTACAGATGTTATTTATTTTAATGTTTTTCAATTAAATATCCATTTATAATAAAATACAATTAATATAAATTGGCAAAATGGAACTAGAATTCCTGTTACTGGCAGATAATATGCTAGAATACTTCTAATCACTGAGGAATTCCTCTAAAACTTTAATGGGAAGAATTGTCCTGAATAAGCCACACAATTTAGCAAGTATTCTAGCCTCATTCTCCTTTGAAGCCAGACCAGTTACATTTTCCCCTCAGGGTGATGTAAAAACTGTGTGTTTCTATATGAAACTTCATATTATACTGTTTGCTTTTAAATAGAATCCTAAGACCCTCTTTAGGAGAGAGATCACTATGTCCTGCCTCTCTTCTCCCTAAACTCCCATCATTTAATTAAAAATAGAAAAAATAAAGGGAATTTTTGGAAATAATGATCAAACAATATTAATACAGACTGATCATACCCACAAAAATATTCTCCTTGTATGCATCATATCTCTGTCAGTAATATACTGCAAGATAAAATATTACATTGCTCAGAATTTTTAAGTCTTTATAATTGTTTTATATATATATATATATATATATATATATATATATTGCAGAGGCAATTGCAGTTAAGTGACTTGTCTAGGGTCATACAACTACAAAGTATTAAATGTCTGAGACTAGATTTGAACTCAGGTCCTCCTCACTTCAGGGCTGGTGTGCTATCCACTGCACCAGCTAAGTGTCCCTATTTTACCTATTCTTAAAAGAATTGTTCCCATTCTGCTCACTTTACACTGCCAGTTAATATTTTCCCATAATTCTCTGAGCTAATTCATACTTTCCTTCTAGTTCTAGTCATCTCTTTTGTCATTGACAGTGTATTAGTACTCTGATATTTTAATATACCATTAATTATCCAACCATTTTCTAATTTTCTAAGAAGTAATCTAAAGTACACTTTAGATTTATTCCCTATCCTTCTTTTTAATCTCTATTTCAGAATCAGGGAATCGATTCTGTTTGTGACTAAGTAACTCCTCATAATATGTTTCTCATAACTTCACTTCTTTCTGTATATATTTGCTTATTTCTTCCTTTAGTTTGATATAGTCCTTATAACAAATAATTTAGGTATACAAGTGTGATGTATATTCAACATTTCTTTATCTACTTCAGCTGAGTCATCTATGAGTTCATCTGAAGTCCACTCTTAATATCTCTTCATACATGTTTGTAGATTTTTCTCATGAAATCAAATTATCAAAACTTGTTTCATTCCTTCTTCCTATTTTCTTTAGCAGGATATTCCCCTTATACTCTTATGGACCTTCAAACTAGGCATATAGCTTCTGAAGATGATTTAGACGATGTTTCAAGGTTTGAAAAAAGTCATTGCAATGTATTTATTTCTTATTTTGCTTTTATGTAAAATAACAACAAATACTGAGAGTCAGCCTTCTTTTACCTCAGCAGCCTACAAAAGGATCTTGAATTCCCTCATATGGGCCTGACAACCTTTCACTTTTGTAGATACAATTCTGAAAACCTCCAAGATGACACATTAGGGCTGGAGAATAAAGCCTGAATAATTGAGAATTCCACTAGAATTTGCCCCAGGATGCTCAAAATATGAGAAGTTCCAATTTCCAATATAATTCCTAACTAATTAGAATAGAATAAATTTAATGAATTTTTATAAATTACATTAGTCTTCAATCTTTGTTTTGAAAATGATACAGAGGGAATAATAATTTTTTTCTTCCAGGTTCTTGACCATGGCCTCTTTTCCCGCTCTTTGAACAATCAGAACAGGAAAGTTCTTTTAAAATCACTATAAAATGGTATTCGCCTATTAAATTGCATCCAATAAAAGGTCAGTAATATATTCTTCCAGCCCAACACAATTAAATAGTTCATAAAGACAGATTGGATGGAGTGAAAGTTGATATGAAGTCCATGTGGATGAACATCATTGATGGTGACAAAAACAGCAGTAGGTTTGGGAACTCTAAAGCCAGAGATGGTAAGATCACCTGGCAGCCTGTAAGAAAGAGATTACAAGAGATCTCTGTGATAGAACTGGACACATGATCAGATGCTACTTGACCATTCCATCACCTATACATACTTCTAAGTCATATTTCAAATGAGGAGAAACTCACTTTCTATCAAGAAGAAATGAAAGCCCTGAGAGTCAGTATCACTTTCGGTCAAAATAGATGAGGGAACTTGAGAAACAATATCATTTCTGGTCCCAAGGGATCATGGGAACTGTGGAGGAATAGAGATTGAAATCTCAAGGGATCGAGGATCCTTCCTGGGTAAGGACCAGAGTGCAGACTAAAATAGCAATGATTACAATTGTACCCAGCACAACTTAGAAACACTAGAAGCTTCTCTGGAAGTTGTTCAGAAATAGTGCTAAAAAGGGCAATGTAAAAAAGCTTAAAGCTCAAGACATGCCCTCTACTTATGCCAAAACCAGAACCCAACTTTAACATAAAGTTGAAAATCAAGAAACAAAATGAGAAAACAAACAAAAAAAACTGACCATAAAAACCATTAGGATTTCTCTTTCATGTGTACCTTTTTATGCTTCTCTTGAGTCTTTTATTTGAAAGTTGAATTTTCTATTCATCTACTTTTTTCAACAGGATGCTTGAAAGTCCCTTTATTTCATTAAATATCCATCCCTCCCCCTGATAGATTCTACTCAGTTTTGATGAATAAGTTATTCTTGATTTCAGTCCTTGCTTTCTGAATTGTCATATTCCAAGGTTTCTGATCCTTTATTAGGGAAGTTGCCAAATCTTATGTGACCCTGATTTTGACTCCATGATATTTTAATTATTTCTTTTTGATTGCTTTCAATATTTTCTCCTTGACCTAGAAGCTCTGTAATAAACTATAATATTTCTGGGAGTTTTCATTTTGGTATTTCTTTTAGGAAGTGTTGGTGGGTTCTTTCTTTCTTTGTTTTTTAACCATCTGGTTTTAGGATTTCAGGTCAGTTTTTCTCATTAATTTTTTGAAATACAATCTCTAGCCTGTTTTTTATCATGGCTTTGCAGTAGTTTAATAATTCCTAAATTATCTCTCTTCATTCTATTTTCCAAGTTATTTGCCTTTCCAATGAGATATCCCCCATTTTCTTTTATTTTTTCATCCTTTTGATTCCCCCCGCCTCCATTATTTCTTGGTGTCTTATGAGACACTTACCTTCCAATTGCCCAATTCTCATTTTTAAAAGATTATTTTCTTCAGGGAATTCATATACCTGTCTCTTTTTTTTTCTCCACTTGGCCAGTTCTACACCTAAAAAATTTATTTTTTTTCCAGTGAATTTTGGCATTTCTTTTGACCAGGATTCTTGCTTCTCTGTGACCATAAGTTTTATTGCTAGCACCTTTTGTTCCTGATACTGTAACACAAAACTGTGTATGGGAAATGCAGCAGGGTCCTAAGCCTTTTAAAGGTTGCAAAGTGTCTCCTGCAAACTCCTTCTGTATGTTCCATTCCCTCAAATTCCATGGAATGAGCTCCAAAAGCTACTTTTGTTGCCAATGCAGCTATCTCCAAGGCCCTCTGCTGGCAGTGCAACGCTCCATAGTTTGAAGTGAGCAGAACACCTGAATGATTTAGCAACTCTGATGAGAACAATAATTCAAGACAATGACCTATGGTGAAAAATGATATCCCTAGAATGAGAATTGATAAACTCTGAATAAAGACTGAAGCATACTTTTCTAAACTTCTTTTATTTTAGGTTATTTTCTGTCTATATTTTCTTTTACAACATGACCAATATTGAATTATAATTAATTACTACTAAATTATAACTAATAGAAATTAGATTTTGAGGAATATGGAAGTGATTTAATTACTGACTGGTTATTAAATGTATTTCATAAATTTTTCCTTCAGACTCTTTAGTTCACAGCATTGGGGGAGCATTCAAACTTTTGTTAATGTTGAAACTTTCCAAGTTACTAAGAGATGACTCTAGGATTTGGAACTATGAAATTTCTAAATAGGCTTTAATAGATTTTCTCAGGAGAGCAAATGTTAAAATTGTAGAAGAATGAAAGGCTAGAGATAAATTGAATCAATCAATCATAACATTATACTTTAATTAACTACCTTGATGTTCTATACAATCAAACTTTTATCAAGTGAGAACAAGCCTTAAATGACTTATCAAGAGTGATAAACTATTTGTGAAAATATTTTAATCAATTTAGAAAGAACAAAATGCTTATTGGATTTCTGTCTGTGTATGTATATATATTTCTATACAAATATCTATATACCTATCTATTTATTTATATATTTATTTATTTATACATCTACATACATCTATAGATCTATATACAGGCAGGCAGGCAGACAGACAGACAGAGAGACAGACATTGGTTGAAGAATCAGTCAGCAGGATTAAGACAGATGCTAGTTCAAAAACAGTCATTCCTGATATAGGGTAGCAAGTTCATTCAAACTTCTGAAAGGGAATTGTTATGGACAAAAAAGTGAGAGTACTAGAAACCCTCAAGTTCTCAGGTTAACCTCAAGAGGTTTGAGGAAAGAAATAGTCAGCCACCCTAACAATTGACATGAATGGTAGTTAACAAATAGGAAGGAGTGTTACTTATAGATTAGATTTCCTAGGTAAATTTCTTAAAATGTAACTCAGAGGTTTAAGTTAAAAAAATTTTAAATAAAAAATATCCAGTTGTATGAGTATTTTTTTTTACTCTTTTGACTATTCCAAAGGCAGAGATTATGGGGTATAGAAGCATCCTTACATTCATATGGACTACTTATCTTCTGTATAATAAACACATATTTACTTCTTTATTATATTTAGTCCTCTGGAATGAAGAAAATATTTTTAATGATCAGATACAATTGTGAAGTGCCTATGTTTCTAATGGGAACTAAGTATATTTTATATCTGAGATTTTATATTCTTTTTTTAAAAAAGATATCACTGCATGAATTGTGAAAATGTTGAGTATTATAATGTGAAATTCTTGAATTACAATTACAAAGCAAAAGGCATATAATTAGAGATTCAGATTAACTCAATTGTCTATCTCCAATAGAAAAGATAAAAGAATTAAATGATAGTCTTTTTATTAAAAGTAATTTCTCTACTGACAAATAATTGGCTGGAAGAATCCAGAATTTTGCTATTTCACAAATATTTATTCATTATTTAGAATTAAGATTCAAGAAATAAACAGATCCTAAAAATAACTGATCCAACTCACATTTAAAAATAAAAAATAAGTTAGACAACAACTTCCTCAAATAACACATGTGTAAAATGATCTATGTTTCCATTATATAAATGTAATTTATTAGTATTTTATTACTTGAACAACTCAGTAGTCACCATAGTAGGAATTAATGTCTTTAGACCAGACGACCTCCTGTTGAATATTATCAGAGTACTGGGAAAACTTCCAAAGACCTGCACTGTAGCTAGATTCTACCCAGTGTCTAAAATATTTGTTATAAAACATAAAACTCATTCCCTTTGGGACATGATTGTCTAATATTTATATGCGGATAAACCTAGTGTAAAGATTTTTGATTTTGATAAACAAGATAAGAAAAATGAGTTTTTAAAATGTATACAAAAATTATTTTATGATTTGAAATTCCAAAATATTTTAATTCAGAAATATCCCATATTTCTAACAGACCCATGGATATTTGTTTTTTTTTTTTCTTTCAGCCTTTAAAACTTGCATTTGCATATTTTAAAAATGTACAATCCAATAATTAGAACCATTTGGCAGTCAATATGCATTTTATTAAATGTGCTTATTATGTGCCAAACATTGTACTTAGGGTTAAGAATATAAAGAAAGGCAGTAGTTTCTGTAGTTAAAGAACTTATATTTTCATGCAGAAAATAACTGAATAATAATGTATATACTAAATGGATTGACAGATATCTGATAGATGACAGATACATAGATGGATGAATGGATGGATAGACAGATGTGGGAAATAATTTTATAGTGAAGACAGTGGAAGTGGAGAATTGTAAAGGTTTCTTTTGGAAGGTGGAATTTGAAATGAATCTTGAAGGAAGTCAGGGAAGCAAGGAGACAAGAAATGAAGTCATTAGAGGAACCACAAAAAAAACCTGTGTCACTGATTCAGAGGGTATTTGGAATCTAATAAAGAAAACTGGACAGATAAGAAAATCCTAGACCATAAAGCCTGCAAAACTCACAAGATTTTATATTTGATCTTTCATGGCTATACCAACCCTTTAGAAAAATTACTTTGGAAACAGTGCAGTATGGACTTCGAGTAAGGAAAAACTAGAGACAGGAAGACCAACCAGAAGGTTTCTATAAATGTCAGGTGATAAGGATCAGGACCAGGGTGATAGTAGTATTGGAGAAAACATGAAGTTTAAATGAATAAATATTACAAAGATAGAAAAGACAAGACTTTTCAAAAGATTGGATGTGTAGAGTGAGTCACAGTGAAAAGTCAAGGATAATCTTTAGATTTTGAACTGAGTGCCTGGAAGGATAGTGATGTCTGAGAGATAAAGATAATGAGTTAGTTTTGGAACATTTTGAATTGGAAATTTTGACAGGACTTCCAGTTCAAGATATCCAATAGACAGGTGGTAAGATGAGACTGGATGTAATGGTGAGATAAAGAGACCTGAAAATCATCTGAAACCATGACATCTAACATTACCACTAAGCAAAAGAGTGGGCATGATCTGGGGGAGAAACCATCAGAGTAGTAGGAAAAGAATCAAGAGAGATTAGGATCACAAAACCTAGAAAGAAAAATAGCAATCTGATTAATTTCATTTTATATCTTTCCAGATCTTATGAACAAATTTTCATTTTATTCTCTTAACTAGATTCACTGTTAACTCATCAACTGTCTTTTTTCAACAACTTGCAATATCAGTAGGCTGATGGAAAAGCTGCACAAAGACCTTCATTCTATGCTAGTAGTTATTTGTTCTCTTGAACTTGAAAGGGATGACATAGTCACTTACATTTTACATAACCTCTTTACATTTTACAAAGTTAAATAGTTAAAGAAGTAAAATATAAAAGTATTGATTGTGGAATATATACTACACATTGGAGGGGAAAATTTATTTATGATCTACTTGCTTAATCCAGTTTAGTTATTTCTTTTGAAGACAGTGGGGTTTTTCTTTGCCTTTCTTCAATGTAGACATCAAATTTATTCATCTTGTCTATATCATGTTAAGGATTAAATTTTGTATGACTAACAGAATGCTGTAATAAGGGAAAATAATTTATGCTGACACATAGGGTTACAAAACAAAAAAAGCAACAGAAATGGTAATAAACTACAGGATTGTTTGTACAGGAGACCTCTGGTTGTTTATGAAAACAATTACTTTAGGATAAGGAAAAGAAATTGTATAAATTAGTCAATAGAAAACAAAAGTCTGAGTTGTTTGATCAAAGGTATTACTAGTACGTGGGCTACTTACACAAATTGATTTTGCCTACATATAAGCATTATTTCTACTGCATATGATAAATGAACTTTTCTTGAAATTGAGATAATTTCGGTTTCCTGATTTTTACAATCTAACACTAGTCAGATATTTTTGCACATTAGTTAATAAAGAGTGGGATGCACAGAAAGTGGGTGTTCTTGATTGTATCAATGTTTCTTCTTATCAATAGGGTTGAATACAAATGGAACTTAGAAAAAACAAATTATCATTCTAGATGTTGTACTGTATTATATTTTTATTTTTTAAACACTTCACAATTACATTTTAATTTGGTTCCCACAGTACTGAAAAGTTTTGCTGGCAGTGAATCAGATACCTCTCCTTTTCATGATAATTAAAATTGGTTTTATGTTCTAAAGGTTCAGATTTAAAATTACCTTGAAATTTGACTTGATTTTAAATTCATCTAGTGTATAATTTGAAAACTTCAGTTAACAAGGACTGAGAATATTTAGAATGTAATTTAAATATGAATAAATTGTTCACAGTACAAATTCTGGTGATTATTTTGATACTATACAACACTGAAACTGCACAATGACATTCCTTTAGTCATACTGTGATAGGTTTTGTCAGGGAGAAAATCCTGGATCACATAGGTTCATTTACACAAAGTAGGAAAAATATCCTAAACTCTTTTTATTCCTTTCCCCAAAATTAGGATAGTTTTTCCTTAACAGGTATTGATACCTGTAATGGGCTGAAGCTCAAGTTGATGCACTGAAGTCCCAAGCATGTGAGGCTAAATAGTAATTGGACCATACTCTATGTGTAATATGTGATAATTCTTTCCTGGGCAGATTGCTAAATTAGCGCTTCCATTTCAAACTTTCATGGGCCTATCAATGTTTATTGTTTATTGTTTCTATCCTTTTGGAGTTTTACATGATTATATATTATAGTAAGAATAGAAAAACTACCACTTTTTGGAGAAGCCCAAATTCACAATAATTTAATGTAACCTCACTATTAGATATTTAAGAGGAAAACACCTTCCTAAAAGGCTATTTAAAAAATGTCACAGCTTATCAAAATTATAATACTAAAGGTTTCCACAAAGACACCTTGGCTAAACTATTTATTTTGCTTTCTCAGTCCAAAGTATTCTTACTTTCCTTGTTTCTCTCCACTTGTCCTTCAAGACTTACATGATTGGAATTTTATTGAGTCATAATAGATCTGTCTTTTTTAGAAAAATTTAAAAAAAAACCTTTAGTTACATAAGCAATGAATCATATTCATTGTTGTGGTAGGAAAAATATCCTAAACTCTTTTTATTCCTTTCCCCCAAATTAGGATAGTTTTTCCTTAACAGGTATTGATACCTGTAATGGGCTGAAGCTCAAGTTGATGCACTGAAGTCCCAAGCACGTGAGGCTAAATAGTAATTGGACCATACTCTATTAATATGTATGCTTGGAGAAAGAATGGCCCCATCCACTCTTTGTGCAAGTCCTGATGTATTGTATAGGAATTGACGATTTTGGTGGGTGGAGGAGAGGGGCGGAGAGAGAAGTGAAAAGAGATTGCTGGCTGGCTTCTTGTCGCAGCTGCTCACATTGCTATTGTGATCCCCCTTCACTTCTGCTGGCTGGGTCCTGTTGCAGTTGCCCATATTGCTATCGCAATCCCCCTTCACCTCAAAAAGAATAAAGATTGAAGATTTTCTCTTAACCTGAATTCCTGACTCTGGCTGATTTTAAAATACACGGTCATCACAAATACCTTCTTTAAAACTTGGTAGGTTCATATGATATAAAGTTTAGACTGTTTGGCTCTTGATATCATTTCCTCAGCACGAGGGTACAATGCAGCCATGAGTAGCTTTAGGAGTACTCTCTTGTTTGACTGTTGAATATTAGGGGTACTTCTTGCAAGATAGCTTTTCCCACCTTATTTAAGCAAATGTATTTTTATTAATTGCTAGCTAACCTAAAAGTGCCTCATTTTCTTCCTATTTTGAATCTAAACTACCAAAATTCTTTTCAGTTTAGTATGAGTCAGGTTCCGTTCAGAGAACTATTGTAGGATTGGATTAGAATCAATTAAGCTCCTCTAATAAATGTAAAACCAAGTTTACTGAATTTGTCTTTAATATACATAAAGTAAGAACACAAAGTAAACTTGCATGGGTTCCTCTATGATAAATAGTCACAGAATTTGAGTAAGATGTCACCGTCTCTAGAGGCATTGAGGTATTATCAAAAGTACACTAGAAGCATGAAGGCCAACTTGGTTCATTTTACTCTATACTTCCCTCACTTCCAATTTTGAAAAAATATTACTCATAATCTAATGGAAGAGACAACATGCAAAAAACTATAAAAGTTATAAAAAAAAAAAAAAAGACAAATTGGAAATAATCCACCGAAAGAAGGCATCAGAATTAAGAGAATGAGCAAAGGCCTCTCACAGAAGAGATTTTATCTTGGAATTGAAAGAAGCCAGGAAATCTGGAGCCAGAGAAAAGATATAAAAGTCCCACTAAAGAAAAGAGACAGCCTTTCTTATAAGTCAAAGAATTTGTATCCCCTCCCAATTAGGGATCCCAGCCAGGTTAAAATAAAGAAAATGGCCATGCAGTGTTCAGGATACTTCTTTTTGACCTGTGATGAAGATCAATGACTATTTTGGTGGTTATCATCTTTGATATACCTGTGATATCCCTGAGGCTGCTCTTGATGATAGTCACTTTTTTTTTTAACATATTTGGCATCACCTATCACATACACCTGAGAACTTAGTCCTTCCTGACACTCTCTCAAATTCACTCACTCCTTCAAGCTCCATTGGTTTTTGTTTGTTTGTTTTCCTTTTGGTTTTGCTCTTCCTCCTTTAATGCTTTTTGTATGAGACCAAATTTTTCTTTTTAAAAGTCCTCAACTTCATATGATTCTTGATAGAAGAAAGAGGAGAATCTAGAACTAAACAAAGGAAAGATCCCAGATTAAAGGAAAGAGCTACAACAAGATTGATTTGAGATTCAGCCAGGAAAGGAAAAAGAATGGAGGTTCAGAAAGAAATATTAGCAAAGAACAAAAACAAAAGAATTTTTATGTGCCAAGGATGCGCAATATAATAGGAAAGAAAAGGAAAATAATTGTTTAAAAAACACACCCAAAATAAAAACCTCAAAGGAAAAAAAATAGATTGCTCAGAATTAGAATACTTTGAAAAATTGATGCAAAAACTAAAAAGCTAAAAATAAAGGAAGGCAGAGTCAAGATAGCTGAATAAAGGCAGGGACTCACCTGAACTCCCTTCCCCCCGACCCCTCCAAATGCCTTTAAATAATCATCCTAAATAAATTTTGAGGTGGAAGAACCCACAAAAAGGCAGAATGAAACAATTTTCCAGCATGAGACAATTTAGAAGGTTAATAGGAAAAAGCTGTTGTATTAAGATGAGAGTGGAACACAGTCTATCACAGGCTGCTTCAATGCAGACTGTTCCAGCACCATGTAGACCAAGCCACAGAAAACCAGGAACAAACTTGAGGTGACTGAATTAGTGGCAGCAGTGGTTGTTTCCACATAACTCAGTCCATACCAAACAAAAAGATCTGTTATGCCAAGGTGAGAGTGAAGCACAGTTCAGCACAGTAAAGCACAGTGCCACTATAGGCCTGGCCCCAGCCAACCAGAAGCCGGCATTAAGGATCACTGAAGCAGCAGTGCCAATTTCTGGCTGATCAGAAAGAGATTACAGGAGGCTCTTTGCTAGCACTGAGGCAGAACTCTGTTGATTTGCCCAAACCACGATCAGGGTCCCAGTACTGAGACAATCCCAGGGCAAAGAGAAATTCCAGCATGTCGGTGTTTGTGGCCATGGTGGAGCTTCCATTTCAGGATATAAAAGAGTGCCTGTAGTTGCTATGGGACCAGATTACAGACTAGGACAGTAGTAAACACCTCTCCTTAGATTATACCCCATTGGAAAAACTGAAAAATATAGGTCCCTAGAAGTATCTCTCAAAACAGCTATTCAAAACTCCTGAAACTTGAGAACAGTGCACCCTTAACTCTGGAACAGAGTTAAGATAATGAACTGGGAAACTTGCTTCAAAATTATTTTATAATAACTGTGAAAATTTTTTGTAGTAAGTTTCTCTGATAAAAACCTCATTTATCAAACATAGATAACTAAATCAGATTTATAAAAATAAGTCATTCCCTAATTGATATCAAAAGATATGAACAGTTTTCAAAACCAAATGCTCTAACTCACCAATGATTGCATCCACACATATCAAAACAATTCTGAGGTACCATCACATACCTATTAGACTGGCTAATAGAACAGAAAAGGAGAAAGATAAATGGTGGAGATAATGTAGGGAAAATGGACAATAATGCATTGATGGTGGAGTTATGAACTGATTCAACCATTCTAAAGAGCAATTTGAAACTTTGCTTACCTTCTCAAGGAGGGGACAGGAGGAAGGGAGAGAATTTAAAACTCAATATTTTAAAGGTAAATGTTAAAAATTGTTTTTATATGTAACTGGAGAAATATACTAAATGAATTTAAAAATTGAATTCCCCAAAGTAGATTAAAAATATTGTAAATGGAATGAGAACTATGGAGAATAGACTTGGAAAAAAGATTTAACAGCTTAACAAAACAAAACAAAAACAAATATACAAAACTTTACCTTAAAAACAGACTCAAGAAAAATTAATAATAGGCCAAATAAAAGTTAATTACCAAAGTGTGAGACAAATAATACAAAGTCAAAAGATTAAAAAATAGAACATGTAGGAATGGCAATGTTATAGGAAAAAATAACAACTAAGATGGAAAACAGATTAGGAAAAATCATGTAAAGGTTTTTTTTTTTAATTTAATATCTGAAGAAAAAAATTGGATATTATATTTCAAGAAATAACTATAAAATATTTTCCAGACAAAAGAGAACAAATGAGGGAATTTATTTTGCTTAACCATTAATATTTATCAGATATTTGTTTACTTTCCTTTTCTCAATAGAATTAGAATGGACTTCTATTCATTTGAAAAATAGAAAATTAGGGGGATTCAAATTAAGACAACTCTGAGGTATCACTACATGGCTCTCTGGTTAGCTAAGATGATAGGAAAAGAAAATGATAAATGTTAGAGGGAATGTGAGAAAAATGGGACACCAATGCATTGTTGCTGGAATTGTGAAATGATCCAGCCACTCTGGAGAACAATATGAAACTATGCCAAAAGGGCTATCAAACTGTGCATATTTTTGATGCAGCAATTTTTTTACTGAGCCTGTAGCCCAGAGTGATCATAAAAAAGGGAAAAGGACACACATATGCAAAAATGTTTCTAGTGGCTGCTTTTTGTAGTGACAAGAAACTGGAAACTAATTGGATGCCCATCAATTGGAGAATGGCTGAATAAGTTAGAGTATAAGAATGTTATGGAATATTATTATTCTATAAGAAACAATTAGCAAGATGATTTCAGAAAAAAATAGAGAGACTTATATGAACTGTTGTTAAATGAAGTGAGTAAAGGAGGAAGAGAATTTGGAACACAAGGTTTTGCACAGGTGTATGTGGAAAACTATCTTTGTATATATTCAAAAATAAAAAGCTATTTTTTAAAAAAAAAATCAGGGGATGTTACATATTAGGAACATTGCATTCGATGATGTTATTATATTATTAATTTTTACAAACTTGTATTTTTATAAGAGACCCCTTATATGACATGACTAATATATAAATGTTTATAATTTTAAAAAATCAATCAACTTAAAAAAACAGCAGAAAAAATAGAAATTTTATTTAAAATAAGTGCAGAAAATATAAAGTACTTGGAAGACTAATATCTAATATAACCACACGAGAATTCTATAAATATAATCTATATAATATAATGATGTTTCTATTGCTCATAGAGAAAAGAATGAGCATTTACAGTGTCTACCATGTGCCAGATGCTTAATTGCTTTATAAATCTCATTTGATATTCCTAACAAGTCTGGGAGGTAAGGGTTTTATTATGTCCACTTTACAGTTAAGGAAAATGACAAAGCATAAAGAAATTAAGTGATTTGCCCGGTCACACACCTACTAATTTTCTGAGGCCAAATTTGAACTCAGATCTTCCTGTCTTCAGGCCCAGTACTCTATCCGATGCACCAACAGCTACCTCGTGGGTAAAGCATGTCAATAAAAGAAAAATAACAATATTTACTGAATTTATTTGCTTATTCAGTGTCATATAGGCTTACTTTATAGAGTTAGAAAAAATAATAATAAATTTATCTGGAGGCACAAAAAGTCCAAAATTTCAAGGGAAATAATTACCAAAAAGGAACTAAGGGAATACCAGATATCAGATTACCAGATAAGAAATATTAGTGTTGTATAAGAAATGATTTCAGAAAAGGACCTACATGTGCAAAAAATGTTTGTAGCAGCTCTTTTTGTGGTAGCAAAGAATTGGAAAATGAGTAATAACCCATCAATTGGGGAATGGCTAAACAAATTGTGGTATATGAAAATAATAGAATATTTTTGTTTTATTAAAAAAATGATGATCAAGCTGATTTTAGAAAGGCCAGGAAAGATATACATAAACTATTGTTGAGTGAAACAAGCAGAACCAGAAATACATTGTATACAATAACAACAAGAATATATGATAATCAACTATGAAAGACTTGGTTTTTTGCAGTGGTTCAGACATCCAAAGCAATCCCAACAGACCAGACAGAAAATGCTATCTGCATCCAGAAAAAGAACTATGGAGGCTTAATGTAGATCAATACATGCTATGGTCACTTTGTTTTTTCTGTTTTTTTTTTTTTTTTTTTTTTAATATCTTTCCCATATTTTTTTTCCTTTTGCTCTTAATTTTTTCTCCCAACATGATTCATAAAATAATGTGTATTAAGAATGAATTTACCAGAAAAAAAGAAATGATTTCAGAAAAGCTTTGAAAGATTTACATGAACTAAAGCTGAGTGAAGAAAGCAGAGATTGCTTTGTACACAGTAACAAGATTATGTGTTGATCTATGGACTTGCCTCTTCTCAACAATGTGGTGATTCAAGGCAATCCCAATAGACTTGAAATAGAAAATGCCATCCACATCCAGAGAAAGAAAGAGAGTGACTATGGATTGAAGTATAGCATTTTCACTTTTTTTGTTTCTTTGTTTTTTTTTTTTAATTTTATTTCTTGTGTTTTTCTTTTTTTGGTATAAATTTTTTTTGTACAACATGTCAAATAAGGAAATATATATGTATATGTATATATATGCATATATATGTATATATGCATATATAGTTGCACATAATTAACTTATATTAGATTGCTTATTGTCTTGGGATAAGAAAGGTAAGGAAGGAGGGGGAAAATTTTGGAATAAATGAATGTTGAAACCCATTTTTACATATATTTGTAAAAATAAAATGCTATTAAAATTTTTTTTTGACCAAGGCAATGCCCAGCCATGATTCCAGGAAATTAATGATGTAACATACTATTTTCTAATAGTGAAATCATGCTCTCTCAATATAACTGAATGTGTATATTTTTTGGACATTGTCAATATTGGAATTTATTTTGTTTGATTATGCATAGAGTGTTACAAGGATTTTGTTTTTCTTTTTCTCAACTGGGAGGAAGGATAGGAAAAAGGAAAATAAATTTATATCAATTAAAATTAATTTTAAAGGATGCATCTTTTAGGAATGGGAAAAATTATTATTAATTTCCAATGATTTGGGAAGATCCAGAATTTGCCTTCTTCTACTATCCTCATTTCAAAAACTCAGTCTTTTAACACTATTCTACTCTATACAATCCCATCCAGCCTTACCAGGCAAATCTAATCTAAGGTGAATTCTACTCAATCAAGCATGGGTGGAGATAAATCCTTTGTCTATATTGCATCAGCGAGTGATTTGGTTATAGCATATAGGGTATCCCTATTGTTCTGTAAATTACCATCCAAACTCCATTCCAACATTGCTCACTTCTTTTTATGAAGTCCTCCTGTCATTAACTGTTAACCAGTCAGAGTTGATTGTTGCTCGGAGCACCTTTAATCCAAAGGCATATAAATATCAAGAAATAGCCATGCTTCCTCTTTGACCATTTATTTATAGGATAATGAATCCACTTTTGTCAATTATTTGTTAGCTATGAGTGATAAAAATCAATTATGATTTACTCCCAGACTTTGTCTCTAGAAATTATTTTGGTTTGCCACAGGGGCATTGTAAATAATTCAAATGAACAAATTTTTATCAATTATTCATGATGTACAAAATACTATTATATCTTTTTCAATGATTCTTCAAAAACTAATTCAAAAGTTAAAATAGTTATTCTGTGATTTTTATCTACAAATACCTTAACACCTATGACCTAATTTCTTTCTCTACCTTATTCTCTGCCAGCATCCTTAGAGATTTCAATGTTCGTATTGAGTGCCTCTTTAAAACTAATTACTATCAACTTCTTATAGCTAAAATTCATCTGACTCTAAAGATTTTTAGCTCATTTATATCAAGTAGTGATTCTTTATTTCATTATACTTGTGTTTCTGATTATCATCATGTTTCTTTTTCCTTTTTTTTTTCCAATTTTAAGATCATTTTTCATAGAGGAGACAGAAACAAAAATAGTCAGCTAATTTTATTTTCTTTAAATAATGTCAATATTATATTTATTGCATCAAGTAAAAACACCCATTTATTCCATATTTTTCCTTTTAAAGTATATTGAAATATCTTTTATATAGTCTTTAGCATTTTTCAAAAGCTTCAGTTCATGCTAGGCTTTAACTCTCCTAAACTATCTCTAACAATTCTATGTCTTTTATTTTTTGTATTTACCCTTTATTATGTGATTGCTTGTCGTTATATATCCTATTTTTTAATCTAAGGACACCTGAGAGCTTTTTTCTGTAGCTTCTTTATATTTTATTCCTCATCATGAACATTTGAGACTACATTGACAAAGTTAATTTTTGAGAATAACATCCTTCCTGAAATGTTTTCCTCTTGAAAGTTTCTTACTATAAGATTATTCCTATTGTTCCTCTACCTTTATGAGTATATTCATCTAAAGTCTATGACATATAGGTAATACTAATTTTTCATTTTTTGTCATTATTAATTTTATAGAAAAAACTACTTATATCAATTCAATTAAAATCAATTAAATAGCCACTTATTAAATAACTAGTATATGTAAAACGCTTATGTATGAGCACTGAATATATAAAGATAGATATTATACAAACCTTACTTTCAAGGAGTTAATCAGTGGAGTCACAGTGGTAATTACATAAATATCTAAGAGTAAGGTCAATGTGTAATGCCTCTTCTAGAGTCACATTAAGCACTCAAGTCACTAGGACTACTAGAATATTTTTACACAAAGTCCAACTGGTTTAACTTGTTATTTTAAAATTTGATCTAGTTTTATTTTTGAAAACAAACAAACAAAGAAACATTTATTTCTATAATGGTGTAATAAGAATAATTAAAAAGACAAGTGCACATGACAACAAAGTCCATCAAATGGTCAAAAGTCCTATGATCTTTAGAAATGATTAAAGGCTTTTCCCACATAGATTGAGGAGGTTATAGAAAACTTCCTAAATATTTAATTTGCTCACCTTTAGGTGAGATGACAAACAATGTAGTACAAGGACTTTTCCATAATTCTCTTTTCATACAGGCAAAACTAACTGGAGGTGTTGCAAACAAATAAAGAGAAATACCCTCTCTAAGAAACTCCCACACAGGATGCACCAAATTCATCAATCATTTCTATGCATAAAATGATCCTTCTGGATATAGATTCATTTATCCAAAAATCACTAAAGGAAGCTTGCCAATCTATTAAAACAAATGAAGTGAAGTTCCAAATTCACTATGTTCCAAAGAACAAGCAGGTTAACTTAAAAGAATAAGAAAGCTAGAAAATCCTCCAAAGATGTGTAAAACTTCCAAAGAGATTAAGCATTTTGCATACATTATTCTATGAACCTTAGAAAAACTCTCTAGCTGTTATTGCAATAAGGCAAATAGTCTGATTCTGCTTGAAAGCAAGAAAGAAAATGGACACTTTGATCTAGAAAAAGTGTTAGGCACCAGTAACTTAGGAGTACAAAATTCCTATTAATTTAATATATCTTTGGGTGATCCTGGACAAAAAAATTATAATAATATAACAGATTAGAAAGACAAGATTACAAAGATAAGGAAAAAAGGTTATTTCAAAGGTTATTTGATCTGACTTTCAAATGGAAACATACCAGAAAAGCAATTGTGAAATTATAGTCTAAAACAAAAATATTTTTCAGTGAATTTCTCCAAAATATGATTTCCAAACATTAGAATCCCCAATAAAGAATATCTCCAGAGAATCTTCTCAAAAGAAAAGGTTCTCAACTTTATATTTATTGAGGCTCCTATGCTAAGTGCTTTGCAATTACTATCTCATTTGATCCTCACAATACCCTCATTATGTTATTATTGCTGTTATTTTTCTCATTTTATAGTTGAGGAAACTGAGACAAAGTTTAGATAATTTTTTCATTGCCAGTAAATTGCCTAACATTGAATTTGAACTTGTCTCTTTCACTCCAGGTCCAGAACTCTATCTGCTGTACTATCTAGATGCCTTTAGATTGGAATTGTAGAGAGTTTAGATTTCTAGTATTATTAAAGGAAAACACACAAGCTTCAATGCCTTCCATTGATATGACCTCAGATGACATTTAACAAAGATATTTACTGAGATTTTGGTTTGGAGTTCTTGGTCAGAGTGGAGAGCTGAAGGGAAGTTTGAGGATCTTATATGGGATTTCTTATCCCATGATTAGAAGTGCTTACACAAATACCTTTTATTAAAAAAAAAAAAAATGAAACAGCAAAGAAGTAATATGGGAACAAGGAAGAACAAAGTTCATTTTCAGAAAAGGAAACTTTAGGAAAAAAAGGTTTTAGCCTCAAAAGTAATGTGAAATGGCTTCCTGTCCAAAAAGAATTAATAAAAGAACTTGAAAAAAGAATTTAAAAGTCAAACGAGAGATATGAGGAAAAACTAAATAGAAACTATCCAGGAAAAACAAGATTATGAGAGACCAAGAAATAACAAAAATTATTATTTTTTATTCTTTTATTTTATTTTTTATAATGATGAATTATTTTATAATGCAGAAAATAATCCAATAAAATTGAACTGGAATGATAAAACATGAGGGGAAAGTAGAAATAGAAGATCACCACCTCAAAGTGATCCTGTATTAAAAACACAGGACAAATTTTAAAGAGATTTTTTCTAGATTTAAAGAGAAATTTTTCAAAACACAAGAAAAAAATTCAAATACTGGAGCTACAATTAGAAGTGTACAAAATTTATTAGTAGCTGCAATAAAAGGACCTGTGGGTATTGGAATCTACTATCAACAGAAATAGGCCTGTGGCCAAAATACCATATCCAATAAAATTATCTAAAATTTTGAATGTTTTCATATTCAATGGACATTCAATGAACCTGCAAATTTTCAGGACTTTCTATCAACCAATCTCAAACTTAACAAAAATTTTGACATAAAAGAGCCAATATGAAATAACAATTTTAAGGAACTTAAGATGGACAAACTGTTTAAATATGGATAAATTATTTATGTGACATATATATAGTATATGTTTAAGATTCACATTGACAATAGGATAGCTCAAAAGAAAGATTGGCAGAGTTAAGATTAAAGTAGCAATCATGTTATATAAATAAGGTGTAATAGAATAGATATAGAGGCATTACAGAGGGAGGAGGGCTCTTGGAGTCCATCAGGAATGGATTCAACAGAAACATTACATATATACCACCCTCCAAAATCTATAAAGAAATAAGGGGAGAGGGATGGACATTATGGGAAAACAAAAGGTAAGGGAAGAAGACAAGGGAGGAATCCTCGAGTGGGGGTAGGTTAAGTAATAGCAAGGCAAATAATGGAGCAGAATTTAATTAAAGAGGCAGAAAGAATAGGAAAGATGTGTGTTGTATGTATAGGCATATATATCTATATATGTATACATAAATATATCTTTTCTTAAATGTAGCTTGCTTGGACTTGGGGAGGATAAAAGGGGAAAAAAGAATAAAGTAAATAAGGTGCACAGCAGAAAACCAGAACAATTTATAAGGAAATAAAGAGGAATTCTAGGGTTGGAACCAAGATAGCAGAGAAAAGTCAGGAAGCTACTTGAGCTCTACTACATTCCCTGGAAAACTACGAAATCAAGCCTCTGAACAGAGTCAGAGGGAATGAAATTACTCTCCAACTCTAGATTTTTTTTTCCCTTAGGCAATTGGGGTTAAGTGACTTGCCCAGGGTCACACAATAAGGAAGTATTAAGTGTCTGAAACCAGATTTGAACTCGGGTCCTCCTGACTTCAGGGCTGGTGCTTAGCTCAAGATAGATTGAAAAAACTTTAAGAAAGATCAGTTTCACTGGGGTGCAAAGGTGTACAGATTAGGTCAGAAAGATGTTGGAAAAGCTGGTAAGAGGGTCTTAATCAGCAAATCAGCAACAAAGACCCTCATTCCTGGCTCAGGAGAATAACAGCAATTGTTCTTCCAGTCCCAGGTCAGCTGGCAAATTCTGAGAAATCAGGTTATTACTTGAATAGAAGTTACTCCCTACAAAGTCAAGGGGCCCCTGTGCTCAAAGCCAAGGCTCAAAACTGCACAGGAAAGTTGGGACAGCATCTGAAATTTACCTTGGGACCAGAGCTCCACCTAAAAAGTTTTTTTAAAAAAAGAGGAAATAGCAAAAAAAGGAAAGAAAATGAGCAAGACACAAAAAAGAATATTAACCTTAGAAAAATACTATAGGGACAGGGCAGACCAAAACACAAACTCAGACCAGGAAAGAATGTCTACAGAAGAAATCTCAAAGAGATAAATTGGTCTCGAGCCAAAAGAGTGATCATAAAAGACTTTAACGGACAAATAAGAGAGATGGAAGAAAAAATGAGAAAAGAAATGAGAGATATGCATAAGAGAGTCAACAATTTGGTACAGGAAAGTGAAAAAAAAAGAAGCTAATAACTTTGTGAGACAGCAAGAATCAGTCAAACTAAAAAGAATGAAAAAATGGAAATTTCACATTGACAAAATAGCCACTCTGGAAAATAGCTCCAGAAGATAAAATAATAATTATTAAAATAATTGGTCTAGGGGAGTGGAGCCAAGATGGTAGAGAGCAGACATGACTCTAACCTCTCAAACAGCAGATTAAAACTCTAAACTGGTTTTGAAGTCAAAGAATCCACAAAGATTTGGAGTACAACACATTTCTAGAAGAAGATACCTTGGAAGAACTTTAGAAAAGGTCCTTTTCAATTGAGCGGGGGGACAGTCTGCCAAATACAGACCACAGCCCAAGGAGACCAGACAAGAAGCTGGAGCAGGGTGTCAGAATTGTAGCTTCCACGCACAGGGAATCTTCTGTGAGCCTCTTAGGCCATTCTGTCCTGGTTGCAAGAAGGCAGATTTGCCTTATAAACCACTGAGCCCTAGAAGAATGCTGGACACAGCCTGTACTACCCAGCACTGAAAATCATTCAGCAGAACTGCCTCAGGGCAAATTAAAGCAGCTATCTCTCCTTTGCATTGAACAGACCTGAAGCCTTAAAAAAAAAAAATGAATAAAACAACAACAACAACAACAACAACAAACTTCTCACCATAGACAGTTTTTGTGGAGAGAGAGAACAAACCTCAAATCCTGAGGTTCCTAAAGCCACTCCAGATGAAGCCCCAAAGAGAGATAGGAGCTAGTCCCCATTTTACAAGGCTTTCTTTGAATATTGCATAAAGGATTAAAAGAGAGTTAGAAGAAAAATGGAGAAATTAAATGAGATCATTGTGAGAAAGAATGGAAAAAATAGAAAAAATTCAATGAATAAAAATATGTAATTGGCTAGTTGTAAAAGGAACTAAAAAAAGTAACTGAAGAAAATACAATAAAAATGAGAATTGAACAAATAGGAGTGAACAACTCAATAAGACTTCAAGAATCAGTTAAAAAAAAAAAAAGAAAAATAGAAGAAAATATGAAATGTCTCCTAGGAAAAACAGTTGACCTGGAAAATAGATCTAGGATAAACGATCTAGGATATTGGGCTAGCTGAAAGCCATGATGAAAAAAAGAACCTAGACATTATCTTACAGGGAATCATAAAAGAAAACTGCCCTGATATATTAGAAAGAAGGTTAAAATAGTCATCGAAAGAATCCACCAATCACCTCCTAAAAGAGACCTAAGATTAAATTTCAAAACAATTGCACCAAGGGAAAAATACTGCAAGGAGCCAGAAAGAAACAATTTAAATACTGAGGAGCCCCAATCAGGATTACACAGGACCTATTAGAATCCTAGTGTTAACTCAACTTGAAACAAGGTGATAACTCAAGGGAGACATTAGAATCCTAGTGTTAACTCAATGGAATTGATACAATGCTTGTGTTCACACCTTTAGAAAGCTCATATAAACAAGAAGTATTTAAGTACTCATTGGAGTTCACACTTTTGGGAGATTCACAAGTCAGTATTCAGTATGAGATTCACAAGCCAGAAACCCATAATCCCACTCTCAGATCCCACAATCCCACTCTCTCAGAGGAGGAGTCAACCTTTGGGAGATCACATATATAGAAGCTCTTAGAGCTTCAAGTCAGTTCACTTCAGAACATTTCCAGGGGTTGGAAGGAACACTCTGGGAGGAAGCCCATAAGCCCACTCTTGGAGGTGGAGTCAGATTCATTCCAACTTTCACCTTCGTGCTGGATGGAGGCAGAAGAAAGCAGAGGCAAAGGACAATTGCAAGAGCTCTTGGAACCAAGCAGAAAGATAGGCCTCTAAGAAAAACTAACTGGGCTATTTTGGAGGAAGTAATAAAAAAATAACACCTGGCTGCATTTGGGGTGATTATTACTCTTAACTGAAACTAAGGCTGCCTCCAGAAAACCTCCCCAAGAAACCTGCTCCCAGATAGAACCATTATATTTTAAAGAAGAAAAACTATTGTCTCTATCAATTCCACTAACTTGGCACCTTGTTTCAAGTTCTGGCCCATTACAATTTACCTCTCAGAGCTGTGGAGGAGGAAGAAATTTGTGACCAAAGAAGAACTAAAGATCATTATTGATCACAAAATAGATAATTTTGATAATATTAAGTCAAAATGTTTTTGTACAAACAAAACTAATACAAGATTAGAAGGGAAGCCATAGCATTTTTATATCCAAAGGTTCTGATAAAGGCCTTTTTTCTAAAATATATAGGGAGTTAACTCAAATTTATAAGAATGCAAGCCATTCTTCAATTGATAAATTGTCAGAGATTATGAACAGACAATTTTCAGATTAAGAAATTGAAATTATTTCTACTCCTATGAAAAGGTGCTCCAAATCACTATTGATCAGAGAAATGCAAATTAAGAGAACTCTGAGATACCACTACATACCTGTCAGATTTGCTAAGATGACAGGAAAAAATAATGACAAATGTTGGAGGGATGTGGGAAAACTGGGACACTGATACAATTTTGGTGAAACTGTGAACAGATCCAATTACTCTGGAGAGTAATTGGAACTATGTTTAAAAAGTTATCAAACTGTTCATACTCTTTGACCCAGCAGTGTTCCTACTGTGCTTATAAGCCAAAGGGATCTTAAAGGAAGGGGACTCACATGTGCAAAAATGTTTGTGGCAGTCCTTTCTGTAGTGGCTAGAAACTGGAAACTGAATGGATGCCCATCATTTGGAGAATGCCTGAATTGTGGTATATAAATGTTATAGAATATTATTGTTGTATAAGAAACAACCAAAAGGATGATTTCAGAGAGGCCTAGAGAGACTTACATGAACTGATGCTAAGTGAAATGGACAGAAGCAGGAGATCATTATACACAGAAATAACAAGATTAATTATAATGATCAATTCTGATGGACATGGTTCTCTTCAATAATGAGATGATTCAAACCAGTTTCAATTGTTCAAATAATGAAGAAAGCCATATACACCCAGAGAGAGGACCATGGGAACTGAGTATGGACCACAACATAGCATTTTCATGCTTCCTATTGATATTTGCTTGCATTTTATTTTCCTTCTCAGGTTTTTTTTTCCTAGATCCAATTTTTCTTGTACAGCAAGATAATTGTATAAATATATATATACATATATTAGATGTAGGGAAGTAGGTGGGAGGAAGGTGGAAAAAATTTGGAACAGAGGATTTTGCAAGGGTCAGTGTTGAAACATTACCCATGCATATGTTGTATAAATAAAAAGCTTTAATAAAATAGAAAGAAAAAAATGGTCTATCTGAAGGCTATGATCAAAAAAAGACCCTGGAGAGCATTCTACAAGAGGTCATTAAGGAAAATTACCCCAATATTATAGAAACAGAGGGAAAAATACTCATTGAAAGATTCCATCAATCATCTTCAGAAAGAGATCCAAGAAGAAAAATGCCAAGGAACATTGTTATGAGCATCTAGAACTACAATCACAAGGGGAAAAAAATACCACACAAGCTGCCAGACAAAAACAATTCAAATATCAAGGAGCAACAGTCAAGATTATCTAAGATCTGGCAGCTTCTACTGCCAGTAAAGGATCAGAGGTCCTGGACACCATATTCTGGAAGGAAAAGCAATTGAGATTACAACCAAGAATTAACTAACCAGCCAGATTCAGTATCATCTTTCTGGGGAGAAGATGGAGCTTTAATGAAATAAATTTGTCATTTCTATTGGGGTAAAAATCGAATTAAACAGAAATTTTAATCTACAAATATAGGGTTCAAGAGAATCATAGAAAGTCAAACAGGAGAAAACAGGAAAAAAGTATATTTAAAACTTAAATTGTTTACATCCCTAGTTCGGAAAACAGTATCTGTAACTCTTGAGAACTGTATCTGTCACTGGGACAGACAGAGAAGGGCATCAAATAGACAAGGGGTGTGGTTGTTATTGGACTCTGATGTGATGACATCAAAGAAAAAGACATTAAGAGGTGGAAAAGGTATGTGCTGGAAAAAGAGGAAAGGGAATACATATAATAGAAAAATTAGTGTACATGAAGAAGTGCCAAAGACCTATTAAAATCCAGGGAAAGAAAGGAGGGAGATGAGCATTGTCTGAAGTTTGATCTCATCAGTTTTGTCTTTAAGAGGGGATAATTTAATCATTCAGTTGGGTATAGAAATTTATCCAACCCTGTAAAGAAATAGGAGAAAGAGGAAAAGTAAAGGGAAAGACAGGCTAGAAGGAAGGTCAGAAACACTAAGGGAAAAGGGTTGATAGAAGATAAGGGAGTGGGTAGAGTGGGTTAAAAAAACATTAAGAGAAGGAATGAGTAAAAAACACAATTAAGGATGGGAGAAAATATAATGGACTGAAATACAGAGTTGGTAATCATAACTGGTAATTTGAATGGGATGAACTCTCCCATAAAACAGAAATGAATAGCAGAGTGGATTAAAAAACAGAATCCTACAATATGTTGTTTACAAGAAATACATTTGACACAGAGAGACACATACAGAACAAAGACAAAAGGTTGAAACAGAATTTATTATGCTGAAGTAAAAAAAAAAAAAAAAACAAAAAGCAGGGGTATCAATTTTGATCTCAGACAAAGCAAAAGTAAAAATGCCCAGATTAATGAAGTAAAATACTTAAATAATCCCATTCAGAAAAAGAAATTGAACAACAAATGAATTCTACCAAACATTTAAATATCAATTAATTCCAATACTATGTAAATTATTTGGATAATAAAGGAGTACTACCAAATTCCTTCTATGACACAAATATAGTACTGATACCTAAACTAGTGAGAACCAAAACAGAGAAAGAAAATTACAGATCAATCTTCCTAATGCATATTGATGCAAAAATTTTAAAGAAAATATTAGCAAAATGATTACAACAGTTTATCAGCAGGATAATTTAGTATGACCAAGTGGGATTTATACCAGAAATGTATATTTTTGCATTATTTTGCATTGCATTTTCAATATCAGAAAAACTATTACCATAATTGACCATACCAATTACAAACCCATAGAAATCTATTGATAACTTCAATAGATGCAGAAATTTTTTTTGACAAAATATAGCAGCCCTTCCTATTAAAAACGCTAGATAGCATGGGGATCAAGGGAGCTTTCCTTAAAATAATGAGCAGTATCTATCTAAAATCAACAGGAAGTTAAAATAGTCAGGAGCATATATTTAAAACCATCAGTAAGCATCATATGCAATGGGGAAAAACTGGAACCTTTCCCAGTAAGATCTGGAGTGAAGCAAGGTTGCCCACTATCACCATTATTATTTAATATCGTATTAGAAACACTAGCCTCGGCAATAAGAGTCGAGAAAGATATAAAAGGAATTAGAGTAGGCAATGAGGAAACCAAACTATCACTCTTTGCAGATGATATGATGGTATACCTAGAGAACCCCAGAGATTCTACCAAAAAGCTATTGGAAATAATTCATAATTTTAGCAAAGTAGCTGGCTACAAAATAAATCCCCATAAATCCTCAGCATTTTTATACATCACCAACAAAACCCAACAGCAAGAGATACAAAGAGAAATTCCATTCAGAATAACTGTTGATACCATAAAATATTTGGGAATCTATCTACCAAAGGAAAGTCAGGAATTATATGAGCAAAATTATAAAAAAGTCTCCACACAAATAAAGTCAGACTTAAATAATTGGAAAAATATTAAGTGCTCTTGGATCGGCCGAGCGAACATAATAAAGATGACAATACTCCCTAAACTAATCTATTTATTTAGTGCTATACCAATCAGACTTCCAAGAAAATATTTTATTGATGTAGAAAAAATAACAACAAAATTGATATGGAACAATAAAAAGTCGAGAATCTCAAGGGAATTAATGAAAAAAACATCAAATGAAGGTGGCCTAGCTGTACCTGATCTAAAATTATATTATAAAGCAGCAGTCACCAAAACCATTTGGTATTGGCTAAGAAATAGATTAGTGGATCAGTGGAAAAGGCTAGGCTCACAAGACAGAATAGTCAATTATAGCAATCTAGTGTTTGACAAACCTAAAGCCCCTAACTTCTGGGAAAAGAATTCATTATTTGATAAAAACTGCTGGGATAATTGGAAATTAGTATGGCAGAAATTAGGCATGGACCCACACTTAACACCATATACCAAGATAAGATCAAAATGGGTCTATGACCTAGGCATAAAGAACGAGACTATAAATAAATTAGAGGAACATAGAATAGTTTATCTCTCAGACTTGTGGAGGAGAAAGAAATTTGTGACCAAAGATGAACTAGAGACCATTACTGATCACAGAATAGAAAATTTCGATTACATCAAATTAAAAAGCTTTTGTACAAATAAAACTAATGCAAACAAGATTAGAAGGGAAGCAACAAACTGGGAAAACATTTTCACAGTTAAAGGTTCTGATAAAGGCCTCATTTCCAAAATATATAGAGAACTGACTCAAATTTATAAGAAATCAAGCCATTCTCCAATTGATAAATGGTCAAAGGATATGAACAGACAATTTTCAGAGGATGAGATTGAAACTATTACCACTCATATGAAAGAGTGTTCCAAATCATTATTGATCAGAGAAATGCAAATTAAGACAACTCTGAGATACCACTACACACCTGTCAGATTGGCTAAGATGACAGGAAAAAATAATGATGAATGTTGGAGGGGATGCGGGAAAACTGGGACACTAATGCATTGTTGGTGGAGTTGTGAACGAATCCAACCATTCTGGAGAGCAATCTGGAATTATGCCCAAAAAATTATCAAAATGTGCATATCCTTTGATCCAGCAGTGTTTCTATTGGGCTTATACCCCAAAGAGATACTAAAAAAGGGAAAGGGACCTGTATGTGCCAAAATGTTTGTAGCAGCCCTGTTTGTAGTGGCTAGAAACTGGAAAATGAATGGATGCCCATCAATTGGAGAATGGCTGGGTAAATTGTGGTATATGAATGTTATGGAATATTATTGTTCTGTAAGAAATGACCAGCAGGATGAATACAGAGAGGCTTGGAGAGACCTACATGAACTGATGCTAAGTGAAACGAGCAGAACCAGGAGATCATTATACACTTCGACAACGATATTGTATGAGGACATATTTTGATGGAAGTGGATTTCTTTGACAAAGAGACCTGAGTTTCAATTGATAAATGACGGACAAAAGCAGCTACACCCAAAGAAAGAACACTGGGAAACGAATGTGAACTATCTGCATTTTTGTTTTTCTTCCCGGATTATTTATACCTTCTGAATCCAATTCTCCCTACGCAACAAGAGAACTGTTCGGTTCTGCAAACATATATTGTATCTAGGATATACTGCAACATACCCAACATATAAAGGACTGCTTGCCATCTAGGGGAAGGGGTGGAGGGAGGGAGGGGAAAAAAAAATCGGAACAGAAATGAGTGTCAATATAATGTAATTATTAAATAAAAAATTAAAAAAATTAAAATAAAATAAAATAAAATAAAATAAAATCAACAGGAAGCATTATTTGTAATGGAGAGAAGCTGGATGCTTTCCCAATAAGATCAAAGGCAAAACAAGGATGCCCATTATCACTACTATTATTCAACATTTTACTTGAAATGCTGGCTTTAGCAATAAGAAAAGAAAAAAGAAATTAAAGGAACTAGACTAGGCAATGAGGAAATAAAATTATCATCTTTAAAAATGATAAAGATGATATGGTTATATACTTAGAGAATCCAAGAAAGTTATCTGAAAATCTACTAGAAACAATTCACAGCTCTAGCAAAATTGCAGAATATAAAATAAATCCACAGAAATCATCAATCTTTCTATATATTTCTGACAAAGCTTAGCAGCAAGAGATAGACACATCCCATTTAAGATTTCTGTAGACAAAATAAACCACTTGGGGGTCTACCTGCCAAGACAAACCCAAGAACTATATGAACACAATTACAAAACACTTCTCACACAAATAAAATCAGATCTAAACAATTGGAAAAATTTCAATTCATATCTAGAATGAATTAATATAAAAATTTTTTTTTAATTTTTAAAAGGCCAGTTTGCCCAAATTAGTCTACTTGTTCAGTGCCATACCAGACTGCCAAAATATTGAAAAAAAATTCATCTAGAATAAAATCAAGAATATCTAGAGAATTAGTGAAAAAATACAAAGGATTTCAAAACTCACTATTTGATTTTTAAAAAATTGCTGAGAAAACTGGAAAATAATATGTCAGAAATTCAGCAAGACCTACATCTCACACCCCATACCAAATAAAGTCAAAATGGATACATGGTTTGGGCATAAAGGATGATACCATATACAAATTAGAAGAACAAGGGATAATTTCCCTATCAGATCTTTGGGGAAGGGAGGAATTTGTGACCAAAGAAAAACTAGAGAAAATCATGAAAGGCAAAATGGACAACTCTGATTACAATAAATTAAAAAGGTTTTGCACAAACAAAACCAACAGAAACAAGATTAAAAGGAAAGTATAAAGCTGGGGAGAAATCTTTACATCCAGTATTTCTTTAAAGGTCTCATTTCTAAAATATATAAAGAATTGATGTCAAATTTATAAGAATACATATTATTCCCCAATTGATAAATGTTCAAAGGATATGGAGAGACAATTACTAAATGATGAAATTAAAACCATTTATGCTTATATGAAAAAAGTGCTTACAGAAATACAAATTAAAACAACCCTGAGGTACCACCTCACATCTTTCAGATTGGCTAAGATGACAGGAAAAGATAATTACAAATGTTGGAGGGAATGTGGGAAAACTGGGACACTAATGTATTGCTGGTGAAAGAGTGAAATGATCCAACCATTCTGGAGATCAATCTGCAACTATGCCCAAAGGACTTTAAAACAGTGCATACCCTTTGACCTAGCAGTGCCATTACTGGCTCTGTATCCCAAGAAAATCATAAAGGAGAGAAAAAGACCCACATGTGCAAAAATGTTTGTAGCAGCTCTTTTTGTGATATAGCAAAGAATTGGAAAAGGAATGGATGCTCCTCAATTGGGAACAAGTGGTGGTATAGGAAGGTAATGAAATATTATTGTTCCATAGAAAATGATGAACAACCTGATTATAGAAAGGCCTGGAAATATTTATATGAACTGATGCTGAGCGAAACAAGCAGAACCAGGCATGTATTGTACACAATAACAGCAAGAATGTGGGACAATCAACTACAAAAGCCTTGGTTCTTCTCAGTAGTTCAGTACTCCAAAGCAATGCCATCCCTTTTGCTCTATTTTTTTCTCTCAACATGATTCATTTTTAATACATGTATTAAAAATAAACAAACTTCCTACCAAAAACTGAAGGAGGGAAAAGTGGTTATTCATGAATATAATTTTTTCTACTAATATATATATATTTTTATATATATTATATATAAAAAATCAGATTTTTTGATCTGATAATTTGTTGTTATATATATTTGAATTGTCCCTTATTTTTTGTTTTGCTTTATTTTTTTATTATTTTCTGTTTTTTTCTTACTATTTTTTCAAATAAAATAAATTTAAAAACACAAAAACAGCTATGAAAGATTCAAGAATGTCAACTATATCTCCAGAAGACGTAATGTGAAGTATGCTACCTACTTTCTGAAAGAGTGGATATGGAATCTAGGAGCACAAAAAATACATTTCTTAGCATCTCTTAATGTATAGATTTATTTTGCTTGACTACACTTACTTGTTATACTTTTGAAAAATTAGGTTAGTATTAGCAGTAATGATGCCAAAAGGGGAAAGTATTGAAAAAAATTTTTTCTATATAGAAGAAAACAGTGAGAAGTTAAGAAAGAAGCACAGTTTGTCAAGCATGACACTTTTGAAAATAATTTTTAAATTATTACATGTATGTAATAATTATATATAAATTTATATACATACACACACACACACATATATATATATATGTATATATATGTTTAAAAGTAAATACTGTGAATGGAGATTCAAAGTTTTCCATACTACTTTTTTCCTCCCATATAATTCACTGTGTTCTACTGTGTGCATAAAAATGTTCTTTTTTGGCACTTAAAAATAATATATATATATGATGTTATAGCATAATATTGCTATTCATGAATGCATGAATATATATAGGCATCCTAGAGCTATATTGGGAGATAAAAATATGAGGCAGATCAACTAGAAGAACATTGCAACAATACAAGCAAAAATTGATAATAGTTTCAACTCGGGGAATGACCATGAGCGTAGAGAAAAGGAAATAGACACTAGATTTATCACAGAAGTAGATATGACAAGGTTTGGCCATTGATGGGATATGTGTGAGTGACAAAAAGTGAGAAGTCCAGGGTAAAGCCAAAGTTTTGTACATAAGTGAATGAAAAGAATGGTGAGGTTCTCCAGAGATAGTTGAAAAAAAGATTGAGTTCTGTTTTGAAAATGTGCCACTTGAAATGCCTGGAACAACTAGTTGATGATGTATGAGTGAAGCTTAGGAGAGAAACTATGATGGTATATATAGAGTTATATATATCTAGATATCCAAGTATCTAGGTATCTAGAGTATATACAAGATTAATAACTAGGATGATTAGGGTATTAATTCTTTTAACAGAAATACTAGAAGGCATACTTGAAGTAGAAAATGAGTTTAATTTCAGTAATGTTGAGTTGAGGGGACAGCATGACATCCAAGTAGAGATTATACATTAGACTTTTAGAAAAATTATACTGGAGCTCTTTGGAAAGGCTTAGGGTGACTGAATACAAATGGAAATTATTTGTAGATAGGTGATAATTGAAGCCTAACATTGAAAGAATTATCAAAAAACAAGAGTAGAGAGCAAAGAGGTCCTATGATAGAAGCTTTGGGAACATATTTAAGTGGTGCAAAAATCATTAGGAGAAGAAAAATATATCACAGTATGATTATGGGGATTGTCATAGAAGTATACATGTACAGTGACATTGAAGTTAAAGGAAGAAAGGCTAACAGGATCAAATGCTGCAGAATGTTTAAGGTAAAAAGGGGCAGAAAAAGTGCATTGAATTTGTTAATGAAGTCATTAATAATCTTGAAATGAAGTATATTTGTAGTGTGGTGAAGATAAAAATTTCTGCAGTAGGTTTGAGGAAAGGGTGGAGGAAATGGGGATAGCAAAATACTCTTTAAAAAAAAAAGTTTGGCTATGAAAGAAAAAATGTATTAAAAAAAAAAAAAAAGGAGACAGAACAAAGCCAGATGCTGAAGATGCAGAAGAAAGATGAGATAATTGATAAGATCATAAAGAAGATAGAAAAGAATAGGATAAAGAGCACAATAGAAAGATTAGCTCCCCACCCCCACCCCCAAGAATCACTCTTCCTTTGAGACTAAAGAGAAGGAGCAAAAAGATAGATGAGGATATCTTGGGGGAACCAGAGAATTACAATTGTGATATTTCTTATTAGATAGCCTTAGTTTTTTTTTTTTTTCCAGAAAAGGAATGGGTGAAATTTACTTCTGAGAAATAAAGAAAAGAAGATAGTTCCAGGGACTTGAGAAGTGAGGAGAAAGTCTTGAATAGATATTGTAGAGAGAATGTGAGGAAAGAGTCAAAGGTTTATTTCATACATACAGCAATAAGAATTCAGGTAGGAAAAAGGCATTACAAATTTATAGAGTTTCTAGATATAATATATGTTTTTTTCTACCAGTATTCAGCAATTCAGGAGCAGGAACAAAGGACAACAATGATCTAGAGCTGCAGTTGGTAGACTCAAAATCATAAGAAATTTGATTCTATAAAGAAAGCATTATTGAAATGGCTACCAAAATAGTCAATACTAGGTAGAAAAGTGTGGGAGAGAAAAAGTATTAGACTGCCTACCAAACTGAAGGTCTACAGAATTCTGCTGAATCAGTGTCATTTGAATTGTCTTAAAAAAGATTCTGAAGATCACCTGTCACTTAAGTTTTTTTTTCAAACTGAACTGACAAATCATTCAAAGTCTACTGCAGCAAATCCAACTCCAATGGATATATTGTTCAAATGTCAAATATATGTTTCCCTACAAGATTATTTTATGGTGAACTTAGTATAAGTTCTCTCTGAAGAACCATGGAATCAGTTGTAAGAGGCAATTGTACAGGATAACCGAGTATGGTGTGCTTGAATAAAGAACAACAACACTATGCTCTGTGAGCAAAATAGAATTCCAATAGGTCAAAGAAAACATGAGATGTAAGCATTTAGAACCATCTCTACTCCAAATGTCCACGTGGATTATTTGTATCCAATTGAAAGGAGAACCTTCCAAGCTTATAGTGGTCTGATCAATCACAGCTGGACACATTTACTTTGATACCAACACAGTGATGTCATTGTGGGCTTTTTTGAGAACAAAAGAAAATAATCAAACAAATCCAGTTGTTTCACTGTTTCTGTTATTTCACTGTCCATTAGTGTTGTTATTTTGTTGTTATTGTTAAATTCAGAATAGATTGCCATAAAGATTTTTTGAAGAATACAACAAATAATAAGTTGACAGTATCAAATATTTGACTTTTGTCCAATAAAAATGATAGCAGATGTTTATAAAATTTCCTGTTACTATATGAAGCCTTTTTGGCTGTTTAGTAATCCTTCAATAAGTATTCAGCCAATAAATATCTATTAGTAGATAGTTAATACATATTAATAACATATGCATACTATGTATATGCAATGATATATGGATATATATATACATATATAAAACTGTATTAGGAAAATATCATGTTTCTTTTTCTTTTTTGGCACACAAATGCATTTTACCATATTTCTAGGCATTCATGAATTTGACTTTTGAAAAAGGTATGTGACTTCTTAATAAACAGTTTTATTTTTACAATGTTTTACATTTTTCTTTTGAACAAAAGAACTTTTAGTTCCCATATATTAGATCTTTTTCTTTGAATTAAATTTATATTTTTCCATTTCTATGTTCTGGTAGTGTGAACCATTCCATGAAACATAAGTAATAACTGCCAAATAATGTTTTTCTTCCACGTTAAAATGTCACTATCACTTTAAAACAATTATTTATACAATGCATACGTAGATGCCCGATATCATATTTTCCCAAAATTGTTTTAATCTTATTTTATTACATTGGTTTTTTTTACTATATTCATTTCTGAATACATGTTCTTCTGCATATGCCAGTTGCTAGCAAAGTGATAGTTTTTGCCCACTAAAAAATGATGACTCCAACCTCAAGAGGCTATAGCCTGACCCCAAGGATCAGGACCAACCAATTAGGAAATGAGATGTGTCCCTTTTTATGCTCTCCATAACTGCCAATCATAAAATTTGTCTCCAATACAATGATATTTAGTCTTATTCTTTAGTACTGCTTGACTCTGATGCCCCTTTCCATTGTGTAAGCTCCCAAATGCTCTCCTGAACCAGTAAGTATATATGGCTTGTGATTTTTATAGTTGAAAGTAACAACTGCATTGATGAGGTCACACATCCATAAGAATTTTTTTCTTCCCTCTCTCCAGTTGTAATTTTCCAGAATGTCAATTTCTTTTTCAATTAATTCATTTTTTGAAGAGAGATTCCTTATTACTGTTCTAAATAGCCTTTTCTAGAACTTATCTTCTCTCGTAGTTATTTTTTCTTCATTGATTCTTTTATTACTCTTATAAACCATTCCAGAGATTATTTCAGTTTCTTCTTCATCAATTCTGGTTAGAGGCAAACTAGTTTACATTTACTCATGCTATTATTACTTTTTATTTGAAGTTTCTTTTGGTTTACATCTTCTTTTATCAGCTTCCTCATTATATTTGGTGAAGTTTTCCTCATAATAAATTCAATCAGGAAAAGGTTCAGTCATCCATCTTATCAGAAGTTCTTTCAATAATATTTATATAATTCATTATTTTCATAATATATCGACCGATTTGTCTTGGAACAAAGAAATTTTTTAAAAAATATCTATTTCAATTGATTTTTATAAATGATTTACAACTGTATTATTGTCATTCTCTGCTTTTTTCTGTCATCACAGAAGTGATGCTATCACAATTTGCCACCACAGAAGAAGCCAAAAAGAGTCATAGAAGGCCAAGGGTTATTTTTCTTATTTTAGTTTCATTTTGTTTGACTATATAGTCATTGCTTTGTTACAATAGAGGATTTCTACTAGGGAAAGGAACTTGGAACTTACGTATAAAGATGCAAAAAATGAAAGAATGAAAAGAGAATCATTGAAATGTTAAAAAAAATACTGAGAATAGGATGAAGTTCATAAAGGGATACAAAAAAGCATAGCATTTCTGTTACTATTATGTTAAATTTAATTAATTTTTCTCAAAATAAAAAGGTTATAATGTAAGTATATTTTTATACACAATCTGTGGTTTGTGTTACAATGTTAGTATTTATTTTTAAATTGATAATAAAGAAAATTAAAAATAAATCCATTTCAGTTTTTTAAAACAAGTGTTTATTAAATTCCTATGATGTACAAAATGTTTTACAAATATTAACTCATTTTATCTTCATAATGTTTCTAGGAAGTAGGTATTTTTTTTTTAATAAACCTCATTTTACAGTTGAGAAAACTGAAGGAAAAAGAGATTATATGATCTATCCCGGGTTAAATAGCTAGGAAATGTTTGAAACTATATTTGAAATCAAATCTTCTTGAGTCTAGGCCCAATGCTCTATTGCCCCAAAAGAACTAAAATAGACCAGAACATCACTGCCCAAAAAAGTTCAAGATGCTCTGTTTAGCATAGAGTGTCTATTCCCAGATTTCTAAAGGAAAGAAAGTCAAGGAGAAGGAAGCTTTAATTTGCCTCATTGTATTTCATCAGTTTTTAATTGGTAAAATGTTGAGGGTACTTGGCACTTTCGTTATCAAGAAAGTAGTTGGATATATTCAGTTACATTGCTGGAAATGTTGGGTGTACCTTAGTCATATTATTGCATCTATTAAAACCAACAAAAAGGGATAAAGTGAATAAGAAGAAAATGGCATGAAATACCAGCATTTCTGAGCTTCTGGTAAGTATGTGGAGGACATAAATATCTCAATAAGATCTGAGCATTATAGTAGAGAAGAGAAAAATGCTACTGGCTTGGCAAGATTAATTAGCAAATGGTTCAGTTGCTTCTTAAGTTGATTCCTATTAAAGATAAGATCGTGATCATCAGCATAGGAAAAAAGTACTGAGTACTTGTTCTTCCTTCCTTCCTTGCTTCTTTCATTCCCTGCTTTCCTCCCTTCCTTGCTTCCTTGCTTCCTTCTTTCTTGCTTCCTTTCCTCCTTTTTTTTCTTCTTTTTCTCCCTTTTTCTCTATTTTCCTTTCTTCCTCCCTCCCTCTCCACCCTCCTCTGTATTTCTGTCTCTATCTCTGCCTTTTTCAAAGGCTTAACTCAACAATTTTTTCACACAGATGCTTTGACCTAATCAGTTTCTGAGCTGGACTAATTCACCCTTCCTTAGTCAGCCTGATAGCCTTCCACTCCAAGGGGCTCACCATATTGCTGTTGAACTCAGAGCAGAAATCTAATTGGTGGTCTTCTTTGTAGCTCAGAATTCCTGAAATCAAGTAATCCACTAATCTCAGTTTCAACAAGAATTACAGTTTTGCACAATTATGCTTGGCTGTGATATTTTCTAAAAATAAAGAAAACATCCCCAATTCATGTAACAGCTTTACCAGCTTATTTTATAAAAGATATAAATATCAGAAAGGCTAGTTTATAATCTTTCATACTTCTTATTACTACAATTTTATCATCTCTAGAAAAATTCCTCAATATGCTTTCTGCATTAGTATTATGATACATATAAGAATCATGAAGTATAAGTAGCATGACGAAGTGGATAGAAAGACTGTTTTGGAATCCAAAAGTACTAGATTCAAATCCAGCTTTGTGTGTGTGCATATGTGTGCATGTGTGTGTTTGTGTGTGTTTGTATGTGGTATGGCATGCATTATTACATCAGTTTATATGTCTTCCCAGAATTTTTTTGAAACCATTCCTGTCATAATTTCTCAAATCCCAACACTCATCACTTTCATAAACAATATTTTTTCAGGCATTCCTCCATCCATTTTCCAATTTTTTGCCATCACAGATTTCTTTGGAATATAAATCTAATAGTGGCATTGCTACAACAAGAGTCTTAGTTTTATAGCCTTTTTGGAATAGTTCCAAATTGTTTTCCAGAATGATTGGATTAGTTCATAGATCAACTAATAGTTCGTTAGCTCTCAATTTTCCTATACCCTCTCTATCATTTGTCATTTTTCCAACTTGATAGATGTGAGATGTTACCTCAGAGATGTTTTAATTTGCATTTCTGTAATTATTAGTGATTTAAAGCATTTTAAAATGTTTAATTATGGCTTTGAGTTCTTCCTCTGAAAAGTTTATTCATATGCTTTAGCCATTTATCAATTACTTAATTGGTTCTTGCTTTTTTCTAAATTTCATTTAGTTCAATAACATCCCCTCCCCCCAATTTTTATTGTTTTTCTTCAAATTTTGGCTGTATTGGTTTTGTTTGTGAAAACAACTTGAATTGCTTCTGTCTATATTGCCTGTTAGTCCTGGTCACAGTGAGTTCCACTTCAGTCAATATGTCTCTATCAACACAAGTCAAAATATGGTGCCTAAGGCCACCCAGTCCAAGGTGGATTTATAGGAGGGTGAGAGACTGCGCTTTCATGGATGCTGATGTATGAGACGCCATCTGAGTGAGCACAGACATACAGACCAGAGACCAAAAAGCCACTATCTGGGCCAGAACAAGAAATGAGACATATGGGTCCTTGAGGTTTTCCTATTTTAAATACTTGGGACTCTAACTTATAAGAGTCACAGAGCCAGCCCCAGAAAAGAAGATAAAGCTTTGAGCCACCACAATCCAGAGTACTCAAAGCCAGAGCCAAGAAGCACAGTCCTCCCAGGAGCTGCCAGCAAGGGCAGCACCACCATGTAAGAAAGCCAGAAAGCAGGCTGAGATCAGCAATGCCAATATTAAGGAAAAAAGAGACTCAGTGCCAAGGCAAAAGTAGCAGGGGAGATCATTAAGGAGCTAAAGGACTGAGACCTGGTAACCAAGCAAAAGGAATTATTTAATCTGCTGCCCAGGAAGAGTGTAGACCTCAAACTTCATCATTTCAGTCACAAGAAATCTAGATCTGGCAGCAAAGTATGCAAAAGATGAGGTGATGTCTGAGATCAACTGTCATGCTGGACATAGAGCTAGCTACTGTGTGATTGTGAAAAATCTCAATATGCTAGCATTTAAGGTGAGTATCCAGATTCTCTTATGTCACAAATTTATGAAGAACCACATCTGCTACAATCGTTTATTGTGGAATGGTAATTACCACTCCTTTTGATAAGTCTTGCTTTATTGTTAAACTATTTGTAAGATTTCTTAAATACTTAGCAGAAAATTCTTAAATTCTTTTCAGTGGCACTGAATATGAGATTGCCCCTCCGAAGTATCACCAAAATGCTATTTAAGAGTTATATTTGGATTTCTATAAAAATAATTTGTTTTGAATCTTTCTTTTGTGCCAAAATTTTTGTTATTCAGCTATGTCAGATTCTTCATGACTCCATGGATCATACCACACCACACCCTTCTATTCTCCTCTCTCTCAAAGCCTGTCCAATTTCATGTTCCTTGTTTCCTTGAAACTGTCTATCCATCTCAGATTTTTTCCCCTTTTTCCTTCGATCTTTCCCAATATTAAGGCTGTGTGTGTGTGTTTCTGTGTGTTTTCTATCTGTGTGTTTCTCCAGTGAGTCCCACCTTCTCATTATGTGGCCAAAGTATTTAAGCTTCAGCTTCATATTTGACTTTCCAGTGAATAGCCTGAATTAATATTTTTCATTTTTGACTAATTTGACTTCCTTCTTTTTTTTAATTGAAGCTTTTTATTTTCAAAACATATGCAAAGATAATTTTTCAACATTGACCTTTTCAAAAACTTGTGTTCCAATTTTTCTACTTTTCCCCCCTCCCTTTACTAGATAGCAATCCATCTATCCAATCCAATATATGTTAAACATACTAAAATATTTGTAAATCGAACATAGGCATATATATTTATACCATGATCTTACTGCACAAAAAAAGTTTGATCTAAAAGAAAGAAAAATGAGAAAGAAAATAAAATTCAACAACAGAAGAAGTGAAAATGTTATGTTGTGATCCACACTCAGTTCCCAAAGTCCTCTCTTTAGGTATAGATGGCCCTTATCATCACAAGATCATTGGAACTGACCAGCATCATCCCATTGTTGAGAAGAACCATGTCCATCAGAACTGATGATTGTATAATCTTGCTGTTGCCATGTACAATGATCTCCTGATTCTGCCCATTTCACTTAGCATCAGTTCTTGTAAGTCTCTCCAGGCCTTTCTGAAATCATTGTGCATTTCTTATATAACAGTGGATATTCCATATTCCATATGTGGAATATGTGGATTATTCCAAATATTCCATAACATTTATATACCAAAATTTATATGCCATTATATAGTATAAAATTTATATGCCAAAACTTGTTTAGCCATTCTCCAACTGATGGGCATCAACTCAGTTTCCAGTTTCTTGCCACTACAAAAAGGCCTGCCACAAACATACCTCCTTGCTTTTCAAGGGACTCTCAAAATTCTTCTCCAGCACCACACTGTAAAGTGTCAATTCTGTGGCACTCAGTTGTCCTTATATTCCAATTCTCATACTATTAGAAAAAACAGAGCTTTGGTTAGAAAGGTGATGTCTCTGCTTTTTAGTATGCTGTCCAGATTTTCCATGGCTTTTCTTCCAAGAAAATTCATGGCTGTAATCAGTCTATGATCTTAGAGTCCAAGAATATAAAAACTGACACGGCTTCCATTTCTTTTTGAGGACTAGTTTGTTTCTTAAATATTCTTGTTTTGTTTTTTTAAAAAGTAATTGAAGGGCTGTGTTTTACTACCTTCTTTCTTGATTTTTAGTGCCAAAAATTTAACTCATTATATGTAAATATTCACTCATTTGTGCTAATTTTCTTTTCTTTCTTTTTAAAAAATGTTTAAAATAAGCAACTCTATTTTGAACTGTGATTAATTCTACAGATATATTTTCTTTGCCAAGGCTGTTGAAAAATTGTGATTTATGTTGTATGTTGTATTTTGATTTTAATACAAATTCTAACAAAATAGAAGTAATGCATAATTGCATATCCATGGTTTTCTGGGAAAGTGTTCTCAGGAAATATTTTTCACTTATTATAAATAAATAAATAAAAATATTTTAAAAATAATTTTATGTAATAAAAATACATTTTTAATCTACTCTATGATCCCCTATATCTCTGAATTTATATGATACTGAGTTAGGCTCCTATAGAAATGAATCACTATGGGAAGCATATTATTTTGGAAAAACATATACTATTGTATTTTTATTTATTTTATTTAAAATTTCTCGATTAAATTCTAATCTGTTTTGGGCTGCACTCGGGAGTTATGGGGAGATATGAAGGCAATACGACCTGCTGACCATGCATTTGACTCCTCCAGTTAAAAACAATAACCCCACATTATGGAGGTTTTGTGTAGAGAGGAGAAATGAAAGACTTTTTTACACTTCCAAAAAAAAAGTTTGCTCCCTAAGAATTGGAAAAAGAAAGAAAAATATTTATTTTTAAGGAAAAGTATTTAATTTTTCTGGATCTCAGTTTATTTAGCTGTAAAAGGGATAACTATTCACACTTCAAAGTATTGTGATAATTTGTTGTAAATTTTAATATACCATATAAATATGATCAACATTTTTGTCTTCCAGTCAATCTGTGTACAAACAAGATAGAATTCAGAGGTTTTGAGTTTTCTATCCAAGTAGCAGAGTCAGTATTTGAAAGGTAATCAGTTATATTCTTTATCTTGACTTCAAAAAGTTTTACAAGGAAAAGGGAAGTGGGTGGGAAGAATTATGTCCTGTTATAGAGGAGGATGACTCTTTTAACCCAGGGCAGAGAAGATGCAGACATGAACCACTTCCCTTTGAAGTTCTAATCCAGCTTAAGATCTCAGTTCATAAATATGGGCCCATAGCATCTTTTGTTATGTTACAACTTGAAACAATGTCATGGGCAGTTTTATGCTCCAATGATTGGAAAGCACTTGCACGGGCAATGTTGACACCAGGCCAGGGAGTGTTCTGGAAGACAGAATTTTTAGAACAGCTACGTTTGGTTGTTACTCAGGTTGCTCCAGGAGCAAACATGAAGTTATATATATATATATATTTCATCTTTTTTAAAAATATTATAACTTTTTATTGACAGAACACATGCCTGGTAACTTTTTACAACATTATCCCTTGCACTCACTTCTGTTCCGACTTTTCCCTTCCTTCCCTCCACTTCCTACCCTAGATGGCAAGCAGTCTTATATATGTTAAATATGTTGTAGTATATCCTAACAGTTCTCTTTTGCACAAGGAGATTATTGAACAAAAATGCAGACAGTTTACACTCATTTCCAAGGGTTCCTTCTCTGGGTGTAGCTGCTTCTATCCATCATTGATCGATTGGAACTGAGTTAGATCTTCTCTTTGTCAAAGATATCCACTTCCATCAGAATACATCCTCATACAGTATCATTGCTGAAGTATATAATGATCTCCTGGTTCTGCTCATTTCACTTAGCATCAGTTCATGTAAGTCTCTCCAAGCCTCTGTGTATTCATCCTGCTGATCACTTCTTACAGAACAATAATATTCCATAACGTTAATATACCACAATTAACCCAACCATTCTCCAATTGATGGGCATCCGTTCATTTTCCAGCTTCTAGCCACTACAAACAGGGCTGCCACAAACATTTTGGTACATACAGGTCCCTTTCCCTTCTTTAGTATTTCTTTGGTATATAAGCCCAGTAGTAATACTGCTGGATCAAAGGGTATGCACAGTTTGATAACTCTGGGAGTATAATTCCAGATTGCTCTCCAGAATGGCTGGATGTATTCACAATTCCACCAACAATGTATCAGTGTTCCAGTTTTCCCACATCCTTCCTACATTCTGTCCTTTCCCTGTCATTTCTTTCCCTATCATTCTAGCCAATCTGACAGGTATGTAGTGGTATCTCAGAGTTGTCTTAATTTGCATTTCTCTGATTAATAATGACTTGAAGCATCTTTTCATATGGTTAGAAATAGTTTCAATTTCTTCATCTGAGAATTGTCTGTTCATACCCTATGACCATTTCTTGATTTCTTATAGAGACAATTCTCTATATATTTTGGAAATGAGGCTTTAGCAGAACCTTGGACTGTAAAAATGTTTTCTAGTTTATTGCTTCCCTTCTAATCTTGTTTGCATTAGTTTTGTTTGTACAAAAACTTTTCAATTTGATATAATTAAAATTTTCTATTTTTTGATCAACAATGATCTTTAGTTCCTCTTTGGTCATAAATTCCTTCCTCTTCCACAGGTCTGAGAGGTAAACTATCCTATGTTCCTCTAATTTATTTATGATCTCGTTCTTTATGCCTAAATCATGGATCCATTTTGATCTTATCTTGGTATATGGTGTTAAGTGTGGGTCCATGCCTAATTTCTGCCATACTAATTTCCAGTTTTCCCAGAAGTTTTTGTCAGATAATGAATTCTTATCCCAAAAGTTGGGATCTTTGGGTTTGTCCAACACCAAATTGTTATAGTTACTATTTTGTCTTGTGATAAAATCAGTATTCCACTGATCAATTAATATTGTTTCAGGAGGTACAAGAGGTGATTTTAGTGAGTCCATCCTTTTATTTAATGCACATTTGCTCTCATACAGATGGGACTATGTTTGAAGGGAATTTAAAAAGTGGGTGGTCTGCTTAGAAAATGTATTCTTCTCTGCCCTCTGGAACAAGCAATAAAAGTTCGTGAACATTTGCATATATCTGTCTGCCAGGTCTCTTCAGAGATTCCATGGGGTGTCCCAGCAAGAAGCAACAAGCATAGTAAAAAGATGTGTAGCCTGTGTACCATATTCTCAAAGACCTGTAGGGCTGGGGACTAACCCCAGAGGTGACAGGCAAAATGACATATGACAAATGGATAATATACTTATGGGAAAAATATGCATTCACGTTACAGCTGACAATTATTCAGGCTTTGTATCTGCATCTTCTCAATGAGGGGAAGCTGCTTCACATGCAATAAATCACTTATTTTATTACTGTTTTGCCTCGATGGGTATCCCACACACCATTAAGACTTATAATGGACCCTCATATACCTCAAAAATATTAAAATAATTTTTACAGGAATTCTCTATATATCATATTTTGGGATTCTTTACAACCCTACAGGACAGGCCATTGTAGAAAGGACTAATAGGACTTCAAAGAGATTTATCAAAAAAAAAAACAAAAAAAAAAAAAAACAAAACAAAACAGGGAAATGGAGGTAGGGTCACTCAAAAAGATATAAATAAAAAAGTGTACACAATAAATTACTTAAAATTTGATTCAAATGATTTAAGTCCAGCTATGAAATACTCTCTGGTGAACATAGAGAATCACTCAAAGATAATATCCCATCTTCATTAAGAAGGCCCCCAAAGAATGAGACCATGGTAATAGAAAAGGGTCCTGAAGGATGGGAGGGATGGTTCTAATATTGGGGTCAGGATATGCTTGTATCTCCACAGAAGAAAACCTTCAGCAGTGGATTCCTACCAGACATCTCAAAGTTGTCCATAGAGCAGAAGTGGAAAAGAAGGAAAAAGAGATGACTGTCCAACAGGAGGAGAAGACATGCCCCCCAAACTACTAGAAAGAGTGTGTGTTACACACAATCAGGACTGGCAACAGAGGAAAAAGGATGGGCTATTGTGATGGAACCACCATGGCCTAGGATTGTCTCATGGGGGATGAGGTATCACATGACACATGCTGGGCATGCAGGGGATGTCCTATCATAACAATACCCTCATCCGCAGGAGAGTTGCAGCAGGATATATACATAATGTATCATCAGATTGATCCCTTAGAAAGCACAAGTCTCCATAGGACACATTCTTGTCACTCAACAATTGGGCCAACAATCTGGAATATGGAAAAACACCTTGGGCCCTGGATTTTGGACAAATAGCATGACAATTAAATACCAGTTTTATACTAAAGCCTTTCTGAAAGGGAAATATGTATTTATGTGGGCAGACTCTGCAACTCTCACCAAAGGAATATTAGATTTTTACAATATACTTGTTGGAATTTTATACTGAAATTGAAAATCAGACTTTAGAGTTCATCTATCAATGCTTCTTGTCAAAAGTGAGAAACAGACTTTAATCCTATTAGAAAAAAGAGAAGTATCATTGGAAATAGAAGCAGAAGTAGAGTTACTGAAACTCCAGGTTCAATTAAAATGTGAATTCAGATAAAACTGCTGAAAAAATCCAGCATTGGTTTGATAATACCTCTTTCATGGTGGTTAAAATTAGAATTGTGTATTACCCTGTATGTTGTTATGTTGTTACTGCTTTGTTGTTGCCATGTAATATTAGGATGCTTTTATAGATTTTTCTCCACCATCCTTTCAGAAATTGTAGTTCAAGAAAGGACATTTTATCTAAAAGATAAAAAGAGGGAATTTCAAGGGTATGGATCCTGCCAAGAAGGATTAACAAGGCCACCTCAACCTTTGATGCACAATAAGTTTTCATCCACATTGTAGAAACACCCTTGTTGAGCAAGGAGTATTGGTTTGTGATAATGGGAATGGGTGCAAGCTGAGGGTCACAGCTAGTTGCTCATGAGCAGGGATGCCTTGACAGAGCCTCTCACCTGTGAGTGAGTTGCTAAATTGCTAGATACCATAACAGATACCATGCATATGCAAAGCCCATGAGCTGCTTCTCTGAATAGTGATTGGGGGTTGCCTATTGCTCATGTACTAATCACACTTGCAAAAATGTATATCAACAAGGCTGTAAAGCATAAAACTGGAGCTCTTTTCACACTCTATGAGTCTCCCACCTCATTCATTTCACCTCTGAGAACAAAGGACTCTTTTGCTTTAAGCTCTTAAAAGATGGCTGCAACAATTTATGAAGTTTTTATTTTCCCATTAACTAACATATATACCCTATGGTATTAATTAAAGATTTAGATCTGAAAGGAAACTTGAAATACATTTCATTCATCATTGTCACTTAACAGAGGAGAATAGTGAAATCCAGAGAGATTGAGTAACTTGGCTAATGTGACACAAATAGCAAGTAACAAAACTTAATTTTCCAAATTACTCTTTGTACAATATATGTATGTATATGCATGTATACAAATATATGTATATATACACAAATACATACACATATATACTCTAACTATATATATATCTAAAATATGTAGTATATATTATATATATGTATATAAATTTAGTTTATTTACAAATGTTATTTAGTAAATCTGGGGAAAATAAACTACATATTGTTAATTCACATTAAATGCACACTAAATACAATTAGAAATTTTTTAACTTCATTTGGACAAAACATATTCTATTTTGCGCACAGCCTTTTCCTTAAGTACAGTACTTCTAGTACTTTCATGTCTTTGCAAATATTGTCATTATTAGAACTGAAAAAAAAAATGCTTTTAATAGATCTAAATCAATTAAGTTTATAGTACTTATCCTTGAGTTCTTGGACAACATATTTGAACAATGAAACAGAAATGTTTCAAATTCTTAGGTAAAAACTTAAGCTCCTACTTTACTCTCACCAAGAATTTAAGTAACATCTTTCTTTACTATCTTGGCATGATAGGAACATAAAATATAGGATAAAAGGCATTTTGGAGATAGTTTGATACAAACTTCTCATTCTCAAAATTGGAAAATTTTCCCATTTCAGATGTGAGTTGCCAAAAGTAATAGAGGTAACAGCTGATATTTGAACCAGTTCCTCTGATTCAAACGCCATTATTTCTTTCATTATACCATAGTACTTCCTGACACTAATGAAAATAGTTCAGGGCTTGTTGGAATCCTTACTAACTGCTAACTAATTAGAGTTGATCTAATCTTACAAGAAGATGTTTTGGCCAGAACCTGAAACAAGGTACTAAGTAGAACTAATCAATACAAGGCTTGTGTTCACACCTTTACTCATTGGAGTTCAATGAGTTCACACCTCCCTTGAAGTCATTGGGCCAGAGAGCACTATGGGAGAAAACCCATAATCCCTCTCTCTGGAAGGAGCATAAATAGGCCAATGGGCCAGTCGAAGTTCTAGAGAGGAAGACACTACAAGTCGGGATTTTCACCGGAATGACATGAAGACTGGAGCTGGCTGGAGGCTGAAGAAAGCAGAGGCAAAGGCTGAAGGACCAGACCTTTGGATTTAAAGACATTTGGAGAGAGCTCTTGGAACCAAGCAGAGAGATAGGCCTCTAAGCTAACCGGGCTATATTGGAAATAATAAAAGATCTGAACTTTTATCACCTGGCTGCTTTTTGAGAAGAAACAGCTCACAACATTTTGGCGCCCAACGTGGGGCAAACAGACCCCCTCAGTGGATTTCAGTGGAAAAGCTCCGATCCTGATTCAAGTGGAAAAGCCTCTGATCCTGATCCAGTGGAAAAAACTTCAACCCAGAAATTAGGGTGAGTGCAACAAAGAAATTTTGTTAGAAGAGTTAAAGTAGAATTTCATCTAAGATGGGACAGATATTTAGAAAACAGCCTGTTTCTGTTCAAGGAAAATGTTTAGAGAGCATTGTCAAAATTATGGAAAGCCAAGGTTTAATTATAAGTTTACAGCAAATCACTGAACTTTTACAAACTGTAAAGGACATATGTCCTTGTTTCTCTCTTGATAAGGAATTAGATCTAAATGAATGGAAATTGGTTGGAGAGGATCTTTGTCAATTCTATGACAAAAATGGGCCTAACTCAATAATTAATACATATAATGTAATACAATTGGCTATAAGAAGTTATTTAAGTGATAGAATGATGAAAAGGAAAGTACAGGAGGAAGAAATGCCAACTTTACTAGGTGAAAAGGAGGACGAATCAGAGGAGAATGGAGTTAATTACAATTCTGAGTATGATACTTCACAGCAGGAGGAATTAGGTGATTCCACATTAACCCCGAATGACTGGAAATCCATCACTAAAACATGTCTTGAACCGGGACAAAATTTATTGTGGCTTAGAAGGCTCTCCTAGAAGAAATTATAAAACATCTAAAAAGAGAGTTGGAAGAAAAATGGGGAAAGCAAATTAGTACTTCACAAGACAGTTTGGAAAAGGCAACACAAAATATACCTAGTGAAATGAAAGAAGCATATAACTCATTAAAAGATATGGGTGACAAAATAGAAAAAGAAAATAACTCCAGAAAAATAAAATTTGTGAAATGGAAAAAGAAAATAACTTCTTGAAAAACAGAATTTGTGAAATGGAAAAAAATCCATAGTAGAAAATAACTAATTTAAAACTTAATTGTACAAACAGAAAAAGAAGTAAAAAAAAAAAGTAAATGAAGAAAATAATTTACTAAAAATTAGAACTGAACAAATGGAAATGAATGATTCAATGAGACCTCAAGAAACAGTCAAGCAAAACCAAAAAATGGAAAAAATTAGAAAAAGAAAATGTAAAATGCCAACTTGAGAAAACAACTTACCTAGAAAATGGATCTAGGAGAGATAATCTAAGGATTATTGGGCTCCCTGAAAATCATGATTGAAAAAAAGATTCTTGACACTATTTTTCAGAAAATCATCAAAGAGAACTGCCTGGGTGTCACAGAATCAAAAGGCAAAATAGCCTTGGAAGAATTCACCAAACATCTCCTGAGACCCCAAAATTAAAACAACAAGTAATATCATGGCTAAATTTCAGAATTATTAGACCTAGGAAAAAATATTACAAGCAACCAGAAGAAAAACAATTCAAATCCTGAGGAGCCATAGTAAGGATCACCCAGGATCTAACAGCTTCCACATTAAAGTATTGAAGGACCTGAAATCTAATATTCCAAATGACAAAGGAACTTGGAATGCAGCCAAGAATAAACTACCATACTAAACTGAGCATTATTTTTCCAGAGACGAAGATGAGCATTCAATGAAACAGGTAAATTCCATTTATTTCTGATGAAAAGACTAGAGCTAAACAAATTTGACCTCCAAATATAGGACTTAAGAAAAGCATAAAAAGGTAAAAAGATCTCTTGAGAACTGTATTTCTGTTATGGGTATACATAGAGAATGCATGAATGATTTGATTTTGCTCTTATAATATTAAAAAAAAGAAGAAGAAAAGAAACTAGAAGTGGAAAGGGGATTGTACCAGAAAAAAAGGGAAAGTGGAGGCAAAATGAGGGAAATTACATCTCAAGAAGAAGCAAAGGAAACCTATTATATTTGAGTGAAAAAAGGGAGGGAAATGAACATTGTGTGAATCTTACCCTCATCAGATTTGGCTCAAAGAGAAAATATTACACATATTTGGTTTACAGAGAAACTCCTCTCACCTCATTGAAAAGTGGGAAGAGAAAGGCAAAAAAGAGAAGGGGTGGGCTAAATAGAAAGGAAAACAAAAATAGTAGGAGAAAAGTATAAGAAAAAGGGAGGGGCTCTAAAAGGGGAGGCTACTTGAGGCAAGTGATGCTGATAACTAATGTACTGGGGAGGAGGGAAAGGGGAAAAGGAAAGATAAAAGTATAATCTGGGGATGATAAAATGGCAGGAAATACACAATTAGTAGTTTTAACTGTAAATGTGAATAGGGTGAATTCAACCACAAAGCGTAAGTGGAGAGCAGACTGGATAAAAAAGGCATAATCCTACAATATGTTGTTTACAAGAAACACATTTAAAGCAGAATGATACAGAGTTAAGGTAAAAGGCTGGCATAGAATCTATTATGCTTCAGGTGAAGTAAAAAAAGCAGGAGTAGCCATCCTGATCTCAGATCAAACAAAAGCAAAAATGGATTTAATTAAAAGAGATAAGGAAGAAAACTATATTTTACTAAAGGGCACCATAGATAATGAAGCAATATCAATACTTAATATATATTCATCAAGTGGTATACCATGGAAATTCCTAAAGGACAAGTTAAGAGAGCTGCGAGAAGAAATAGATGGCAAAACTATAATAGTGGGAGATCTCAACCTTGCACTCTCAGAACTAGATAAATCAAACCACAAAATAAATAAGAAAGAAATTAAACAGGTAAATAGAATACTAGAAAAGTTAGTCATGACAAATCTTACAACCTATACAAAAACTGACCATATATTAGGACACAAAGATCACAAAATTAACTATAGAAAGGCAGGATAGTAAGTGCATTTTTTTTCAGATCATGATGCAATAAAAATTACAATAAATAAAAAGCCAGAGGAAAAGAGACCAAAAAGTAATTGGAAACTAAATAATCTCATTCTAAAGAAGGAATGAGTGAAACAGAAAATTATAGACATAAATAATAATGTCATCCAAGACAATGACAATAATGAGACAACATACCAAAATTTATGGGATGCAGCCAAAGTGCTAATAAGGGAAATTTTTACATTTCTAGATGCTTAATTGTATAAAATAGAGAAAGAGAATAATTGATGAATTGGGCTTGCAACTAAAAAAGCTAGAAAAACAGCAAATTAAAAATCCCCAAATACCAAACTGGAAATTCTAAAAATAAAAGGAGAGATTAATAAAATTAAAAGCAAAGAACGATGGAATTAATAAATAAAACTAAGAGTTGGTTTTATGAAAAAAGATAGTTAAATATTTAGTAAATTTGATTGGAAAAAGGAAAGAGGAAAATCAAATTGTTATTCTTAAAAATGAAAAGGGAGAAGTTTCCACCAATGAAGGGGAAATTACAGCAATAATTAGGAGTTACTTTGCCCAAATTTATGTCAAAAAATTTGACAACCTAAGTGAAATGGAGGAATAACTACAAAAATATAGATTGGGGGGCAGAGCCAAGATGGCAGAGAAGGCACACGCGACTTTTTAAGCTTCTCTCATACCCTCATTCCAATTTTTAAAATCAGTCTCAAAAATAGCACTTGACTGGGAAAATTCATGAAGATTGGAAGTACAACAACTTACCAGGTGAAGATAATCTGAAAGTTTGTCCTGAGGGGCAGGAACAGATCAGTGCAAACAGGGATTGAACCGGGAATGGGGGCAGCCTCTGTGGTTGGAAGATTTACAGAGAGCTCTCTTCCATAGCCTGACTGCTTTGCTTTGGTTGCAGAGTAGTGGACTAGCAGAGAAATTAGAGCCTAGGGTAGAAAGTACTCTGAAGGAGGCCAGAGCCTAACAGAATCTGTCTGTGCCCACCCAGGACCGGAAGTGACTCAGTACAGACCACAAAACAGCTCTACAGTAGCATTCTGCAGGTAGGGACTTTCACAAGGGCAGTCACAAATCTGCATGGCAGGGCGCACAGCCTGGGGCAACCTCTAATCTGCACAGTGGGGGGCTCGGCCTGGGGCAGTGGAATTTCCCTAGCTCAACTATGCTCCCCAGGCAGTGATACTTCCGGTGCCATGGGGGGTAAGGCAATTGCTAATGTTCAAATTGGGCTTTTGCAAGGGGCAGGGAGGGAGAGAACAGTGATACCTTCACTGCTCAGCCTCTAGCCCCAAGGCAGTCGCTAACCCTCACAGTGGGGCTCCTTGCAAGGTACTTCTGCAGCTCGGCAGTGATAGCCAAGCCTAGACACTTCCAGGGGGGAGTGTTTCCCAGAGAACTCCTGCAGATCAGAGGCTTTTGCAGGCCATTGACAGGTCAGCTACTGTCCATATACCTATCCCTGCTCTGCAGAGGAAGCTTTTTGCTCAGAAGGCAGACCTTAAAGGTTTTTTTTAAAAAATGAGTAAAAAAAATCAAAAGGACAATTGATAGCTTCTATACAGAAAGAGAGTAGGTTTTCAACCTCAAGGAGAATAATAGCAGACAGTCTCCAGACAATACCTCAAAGGGGGATGTAACCTGGTCCCCAATATAAAAGACTCTCTTAGAAGAAACTATAAAAAAAATTTTAAAAAAGAACCAGAAGAAAAATGGGAAAAGGAAAGAAAAACTATGCAAGAAAGCAACAACTTCCTGAAAGGTGAATTCAAAAAGGTAAAGAACTCCCAGGAAGTGCAAGGAAACAGAATTTGTGAATTGGAAAAGACAAAGAACTCCCAAGAAAGTAGGATTTGTGAATTGGAAAAAGAAAATAACTCAATAAAAAGATTAGTGAAATGGAAAAAAATTCCATAGAGCAAAACAACTCATTTAAAAACTTAATTGGACATATAAAAAAAGTAAAAAAAAAAAAAAAAAAAAACTAATGAAGACAATAACTCATTAAAAATCAGAACTGAATGAATAGAAACGAATGATTCATTGAGACATCAAGAATCATTTAAGCAAAAATAAAATAAAATAAAATAAAAAATGAAAAACTAGAAAAAATGGTAAATATCTACTTGGAAAAAAGACAGACCTGGAAAAATAGATCTAGGAGAGATAATCTCAGGATCATTGGAGTTCCCAAAAATTATGATGAAAAAAGAGATGATACTATTTTACAGGAAATTATCAAAGAGAATTGCCCAGATATAATAGAATCAGAAGGTAAAGCAGGCATTGAAAAAATTCATCAAATACCTTCTGAAAAAGACCCTAAAAAAAATAACTCCAAGGAATATTGTGGCCAAATTTCAGAACTATCAAACTAAGGAAAAAATATGACAAGCAGCCAGAAAAAAACAATCTAAATACCGAGGTGCAACAATAAGGATCACTCAAGATCTGGATGCTTCTGGATTAAAAGATCAAAGGGGGCTTGGAATTTGATATACCGAAAGGCAAAAGAACGTGGAATGCAGCCAAGAATAAACTACCCAACTAAGCAGAGCATTTTCTTTCATGGAAGAAGATGGATATTTAATGAAACAGATGAATTCCATGTGTTTCTAAGGAAAAAACCAGATCTAAATAAAAAAAAATTTGATCTCCAGCCAAAGGACTCAAGAGAAGCAGAAAAAGGTAAAAAGAACTCTTGAGAACTGTTTTTCTATTGTGGCTATATATAAAGAGTGCATGTATAATTTGATTTTACTGATATAACATTAAAAGGGAAGTAGAAATGGAAAAGGGATAGTGTCAGAAAAAAGGCAAAAGGGGAGAAAAAATGAGGAAAACTACATCCCACAAAGAGGCAAAAGAAACCAATCATATTTGAGGGAATTTAGAGAGGGGGAGGAACATTGAGTTGAATCTTACTCTTAGCAGAGTTGGTTCAAAGAGAAAATAATTGACTTAATTGTTTTACAGAAAAGCTTCTCTCATCCCATTAAAAAGTGGGAGAGGAAAAGGGAAGAGGAAAAGAGTAATAAGGGAAGGGTACACGAAAGGGGAAAAGATTCAAAGGGGGAGGGAGGGATACTAAAGAGGGAGAGCTGTGTGGCACAAGTATGGCTCATAAGTTTAATGCTGGGAAAGGGGATAAGGGAAGGGTAAGAAAAAGAAAAGCATAATCTGGGGATAATACAATGGCAGGAAATACAGAATTAGTAATTTTAACCATAAATGTGAATGGGATGAACTCTCCCATAAAGCGGAGGCAGATAGCAGACTGGATCAGAAGTGAGAACCCTACAATATGTTGTTACAGGAAACACATTTAAATCAGGGAGATACATACAGAGTAAAGGTAAAAGGCTGGAGCAGAATCTATTATGCTTCAGATGAAGTCAAAAAAGCAGGGGTAGCCATCCCTATCTCAGATCAAGCAAAAGCAAAAATTGACCTAATTAAAAGAGATAAGGAAGGTAACTATATCTTGCTAAAGGGTAGCACAGACAATGAAGCAATATCAATATTAAACATATATGCACCAAGTGGTATAGCATCTAACTTCCTGAAGGAGAAGTTAAGAGAGTTTCAAGAAGAAATAGACAGCAAAACTATAATTGTGGGAGGTCTCAAACTTGCACTCTCAAAATGAGATAAATCAAACCACAAAAAAATTAGAAAGAAATTAAGGAGGTAAATAGAATATTAGAAAAATTAGGTATGATAGATCTTTGGAGAAAACTGTATGGTGACAGAAAGGAGTATACTTACTTCTCATCAGTTCATGGAAATTATACAAAAATTGACCTGTATTACGACATAAAGACCTCAAAATTAAAAGCAGGAAGGCAGAAATAGTAAATGTTTACTTTTTAGATCACGATGCAGTAAAAACTACATTCAACAAAAAGTTAGGAGTAAATAGAACAAAAAGTAATTGGAAATTAAATAATCTCATATTAAAGAATGATTGGGTGAAACAAAAAATTATAGACACAATTATTTCATTCAAGATAATGACAACAATAAAACATCATACCAAAATTTATGGGATGCAGCCAAAGCGGTAATAAGGGGAAATTTTATATCCTTAGAGGCTTACTTGAATAAAATAGAAAAAGAAAAGATCAGTGATTTGGGCTTGCAACTTAAAAAGTTAGAAAAAGACCAAATAAAAAACCCCCAATCAATTACTAAACTTGAAATTCTAAAATTAAAAGGAGATATTAATAATATAGAAAATAAAAAAAACTATTGAACTAATAAATAAAACTAAGAGTTGGTTTTATGAAAAAACAATAAAATAGATAAACCTTTGTTCAATCTGATTAGAAAAAGGAAAGAGAAAAATCAAATTGTTAGTCTTAAAAATGAAAAGGGAGAACTTTCCATCAATGAAGAGGAAAGTAGAGCAATAATAAGGAGTTACTTTGCCCAATTTTATGGCAATAAATTTGATAACCTAGGTGAAATGGATGACTATCTCCAAAAACATAGCCTTCCCAGGTTAACAGAGGAGGAAGTAAATTGCTTAAATAGTCCTATTTCAGAAAAAGAAATAGAACAAGCTATTAATCAACCTCTAAGAAAAAATCCTCAGGACCAGATGGATTTACACGTGAATTCTACTAAACATTTAAAGAACAATTAGCCCCAATGCTATATAAATTATTTGAGAAAAATAGGGAATGAAGGAGTCCTACCAAATTCCTTTTATGACACAGACATAATACTGATACCTAAATCAGATAGGTTGAAAACAGAGTAAGAAAATTATAGACCAATCTCCCTAATGAATATTGATGCTAAAATCTTAAATAAGACATTAGCAAAAAGACTACAGAAAATCATCTCCAGCATAATACACCACGATCAAATAGGATTTAGACCAGGAATGCAGGGCTCATTCAACAATAGGAAAACTATTAGTATAATTTACCATATTAACTCCAAATTAACAAAAACCATATGATCCTCTCAATAGATGCAGAAAAAGCATTTGATAAAATTCAACATCCATTCCTATTAAAAACACTTGAGAGTATAGGAATAAATGGATTTTTCCTTAAAATAATCAATAGCAATTATTTAAAACCATCAGGAAGCATCATATGTAATGGGGATAAAGTGGAACTATTCCCAATAAGATCAGGAGTGAAACAAGGTTACCCACTATCACCATTAATATTCAATATTGTATTAGAAATGCTAGTTTTGGCAATAAGAGTTGAGAAAGAGATTAAAAGAATTAAAGTAGGTAATGAGGAAGTCAAATTATCACTCTTTGCTGATCATATGATGGTATATATAGAGAACCCCAGAGAGTCTACTAAAAAGCTATTAGAAATAGTCCACACCTTTAGCAAAGTTGCAGGATACAAAATAAACCCACATCAGCATTCTTATATATCAGTTAGAGTTATAAAGAGAAATTCCATTTAAAGTAATTTCCAATAGGATAAAATATTTAGGAATCCATCTGCCAAAGGAAAATCAGAAACTATATGAGCAAAACTACAAAAAACTTTCCACACAAATAAAGTCAGATCTAACAAATTGGAAAAATATTAAATGCTCTTGAATAGGGCAAGCAAATATAATAAAGATGACAAGACTACCTAATCTATTTCTTTAGCACTATACTAATCAGACTCCCTCAAAAATATTTTAATGACCCAAAAAAATATAACAACAAAGTTCATATGGAAAAACAAAAGTTCAAAAATTTCGAGGGCATTAATGAAAAAAAAATCAAATGAAGGTGGCCAAGCTGTACCAGAGTCTAAAATTATATTATAAAGCAATGGTTACCAAAACCATTTGGTACTAGCTAAGAAATAGACTAGTTGATCAATAGAATAGATTAGGTTCAAGAGACAAAACAGCCAATAACTTTAATAATCTAGTCTTTGACAAACCCAAAGACCCCAGCTTTTGGGCTAAGAACTCACTGTTTGACAAAAATTGATGGGAAAATTGAAAATTAATATGGCAGAAATGATGCATTGACCCACACTTAACACTGTAAACCAAGATAAGGTCAAAATGGGTTCATAACCTAGGCATAAAGAATGAGATTATAAATAAATTAGAAGAACATAGGATAGTTTACCTCTCAGACCTGTGAAAGAGGAAAGAATTTATGACCAGAGAGGAACTAAAGATCATTGTTTATCACAAAATAGAAAATTTTGATATGTCAAATTGAAAAGTTTTTGTACAAACAAAACTAATGCAGACAAAATTAGAAGGGAAGCAATAAACTGGGAAAACATTTTTACAATCAAAGGTTCTGATAAAGGCCTCATTTCCAAAATATATAGAGAATTATCTCTAATATATAAGAAATCAAGCCATTCCCCAATTGATAAATGGTCAAAGGATATGAACAGACAATTCTCAGATGAAGAAATTGAAACTATTTCTAACCATATGAAAAGATGCTCCAAGTCATTATTAATCACAGAAATGCAAATTAAGACAACTCTGAGATACCACTACACACCTGTGAGATTGGCTAAAATGACAGGGAAAGATAATACATAATGTAGGAGGGATGTGGGAAAACTGGGACACTGATAAATTGTTGGTGGAATTGTGAATACATCCAGCCATTCTGGAGAATGATTTGGAACTATGCTCACAAAGTTTTCAAACTGTGCATACCCTTTGATCCAGCAGTGTTACCACTGGGCTTATATCCCAAAAACATTTTAAAGAAGGGAGAGGGACCTGTATGTGCAAAATGTTTGTGGCAAGCCTTTTTGTAGTAGCCAGAAACTGGAAATGGAGTGGATGCCCATCAATTGGGGAAGGCTGAATAAATTGTGATATATGAATATTATGGAATATTATTGTTCTGTAACAAATGTCCAACATGGTCCTCCTCAACAATGAGATGAACCAAATCAATTCCAGTAGAGCAGTAATGAATTGAACTAGCTACACCCAGCATAAGAACTCTGGAGACAACTATGAACCACTACATAGAATTACCAATCCCTCTATTTTTGTCCACTTGCATTTTAGATTTCCTTCACGGGCTAATTGTACACTATTTCAAAGTCTGATTCTTTTTGTGCAGCAAAATAACTGTATGGATATGTATACATATATTGTACTTAACTTATACTCTAAAATATTTAACATGTACTGGTCAACCTGCCATCTGGGGAAGGGTGGGGGGAAGAAGGGGAAAAGTTGAAACAAAAGGTTTTGCAATTGTCAATGCTATAAAATTACCCATGCATATGTCTTGGAAATAAAAAGCTATTATATGTATACATTATATATATATAATAGCTTTTTAATTTATAAGATATATGCATATATATGTATATAATATATATATATATAAATTATACACACACACACACACACACACACACACACACACACACACACACACATATATATATATATATTTCCCAGATTAACAAGGGAGGAGATAAATTATTTAAATAGTCCTATTTTAGAAAAAGAAATAAAACAAGCAATTAATCAACTCCCTAAGAAAAAATCCCCAGGAACAGATAGATTTACATGTGAATTCTATGAAACATTTGAAGAACAATTAACTTCAATACCATATAAACTATTTGAAAAAATAGGGAAAGAAGGAATCCCACCAAATTGTTTTTATGACACTGCTACTGATACCATGATATCATTAGCCATGATACTGATACCTACATCATATAGGAGGAAAACAGAGAAAATTATAGACCACTCTTCCTAATGAATATTGATTTAAAAATGTTAAATAAAATATTAGCAAAGAGATTACAGAAAGCTATCTTCAGGAAAATACACCATGACCAAGTAGAATGAGGAATGCAGGGCTGAGTCAAACTTAGGAAAAGTATTAGCATAATTGACTACATCAATAACCAAACTAATAAAAACCATATGATTATCATAATAGATGAAGAAAAAGCATTTGATAAAATCCAACATTGATTCCTATTCAAAACACTTGAGAATATATGAGTAAATGGATTTTTCCTTAAAATAATCAATAGCAGCTATTTGAAACCATCAGCAATGGGGATAAACTGGAATCATTCACAATCAGATCAAGGATGAAACAAGGTTGCCCACTATCCCCATTACTATTCAATATTGTCTTAGAAATGCTAGTTTTAGCAATGAGAAGAAAAAGAGATTAAAGGAATTAAGAATAGGTAAGGAGGAAACCAAATTATCACTCTTTGCCGATTATATGATGCTATATTTAGAGAACCCCAGAGAATCAACTAAAAAGCTATTAGAAATAAATCACAACTTTATCAAAGTTGCAGGATACAAAATAAATCCACAGAAATGATCAGCATTTTTACACATCACTAACAAAACACAGCAAAAGATACAAAGAGAAATTCCAGGTAAAATAACTGTTGACAGTATAAAATATTTGGAATCTATCTACCAAGGAAAAGTCAGTAACTATATGAACAAAACTACAAAACACTTTCCACACAAATAAAGCCAGATCTAAACAACTAGAAAAATATCAAGTGCTCTTGGAAAGGCCAAGCAAATACAATAAAGATGACAATACTACCTAAAATAATCTAATCATTCATTGGCATACAAACAAACTCTCAAGAAACTATTTTACGGACCTGGAAAAAGTAACAACAAAATTCATCTGGAAGAAGAAAAGGTCAAGAATTCCAAGTGAATTAGTGAAAAAAAAATCAAATGAAGGTGGCCTAGCTGTATGAGATCTAAAACTATATTATAAAGCAGTGGTCACCAAACTATTTGGTACTGGCTAAGAAAAAGACTAGTTGATCAGTGGAATAGGTTAGGTTCACAGGACAAAATAGTCAATAAGTACAGCAACCTAGTGTTTGACAACTCAAAGACCTTAGCCATTGGGATAAAAATTCACTCTTTGACAAAAACTGCTGGGAAAATTGGAAACTAGTATGTCAGAAACTAGGCACTGGCCCACACTTAACACTGTATACCAAGATGACGTTAAAGATAGGTTCATGATCTAGACATAAAGGATGATAGTATAAATAAATTAGAAAAACATTGGATAGTTTACCTTTCAGACCTATGGCAGAGGAAGGAATTTGTGACCAAAGAACAACTAGAGATCATTATTGATCACAAAATAGATAATTTTGATTATATTAAGTTAAAAAGTTTTTGTACAAATAAAACAAATGCAGACAAGTTTAGAAGGGAAGCAGTAACCTGGGAAAACATTTTAATATTCAAAGGTTCTGCTAAATGCTTCATTACTAAAATATAGAGAATTGACTCAAATTATAAGAAATCAAACCATTCTCCAATTCAGAAATGTCAAAGGATATGAACAGAAAATTTTCAGCAAAGAAATTGAAATTTCTTCTAATCATATGAAAAGGTGCTCCAAATCACTATTGATCCGAGAAATGCAAATTAAAACAATTCTGAGTTACCACTACACACTGCTCCGATTGCCTTAGATGACAAGAAAAAATAATGACGAATGTTGGAGAGGATATGAGAAAACTGGGACAGTGATACATTTTTGGTGGAAGTATGAATGGATCCAAGCATTATAAAGAGCAATTTGGAACTATGTTCAAAAAGTTATCAAATTGTGCCTACCCTTTGACCCAGCAGTGTTTCTACTGAGCTATATCCCAAAGAGATCTTAAAGGAGGGAAAAGGATCCACATGTGGAAAAATGTTTGCAGCAGCCCTTTTTGTAGTGGCTGGAAACTGAATGGATGCCCATCAATTTGAGAGTGGCTGAATAAATTATAGCCTATAATGTTATTGAATACTACTGTTCTGTAAGAAATGACCAATAGGATGATTTCAGAGAGGCCTGCAGAGACTTAATGAATTGATACTAAGTGAAATGAGAAGAACCAGGAGATCATTATACATGGCAACAAGAGTATACAATGATCAATTCTGATGGACAAGGCTGTCTTCAACAATGAGATGATAAAAACTAGTTCTGATTGTTCTGTAATGAGGAGAGCCATCTCCACCCAGAGAGAATGAGTGTGGAACACAACATAGCATTTTCACTATTTCTGTATTGTTTGCTTGCAATATTTTCCTTCTCAGGGTTTTTTTTTTCTTTTTAGATCTGATTCTTCGTGTGCAGCAAGATAATTGTATAAATATGTATACATATATTGGCTTTAACATATATTTTAACATATTTAACATGTATTGGACTACATGCCATCTAGAAGAGAGGATGGGGGGAAGGAGGGGAAAATTTGGAACACAAGGTTTTGTCAATGTTGAAAAATTACCCATGCATGTGTTTCATAAATAAAAAGCTGTAATTTTTTTTAAAGTGTTTTAATTCTATCACCTACTACAATCCACCCTTCCTGTTAGTTCCCTTCTCTTACCCCTTTCTCCTCCCATATTCCTGTAGCATCAGATAAATTTCTATACCAATTGTGTGTGTATACATGTGTTATTCCCACTTTGACCCAGAGTAAGGTTCATAATCTCACTTCACCTTCACCATCATCCCCATCACCATAAAAAAATTTTTTATCCCACATTTATGTAAGCCAATTTATCCCATTCTACCACTATTTCCTCCCTTTTCCCAGTGAATTCCTTTTTTCACCACTTATTTTTTTAAAGGATATTCTCAAGGACTTCTGCCCAAGATGGCAGAGAGGACACACACATCTACTTAATCTCCAGGTTTTCTCTCAGAATTTATTTCACGACAAGCCTCGGAATTAGTGCTTGACTAAAAAAAAAAAAAACCCACAAATAATTACTAAAAGAAGACATCCTTGAAATTTGCCAGAAAGTCTGTTTTTGCTCAAGGAAGGGGACGGTTTTAGATCAGGTGCAGGCTGAGGGCAGGCAGCGGCAGCAAGAGCATGGCAGGCAGCTCACAGCTGAGCAGACCGGAGTGGGGTAGTGTGTGATCTCAGCTGTCTCTGGGGGGAAAGCTTTACTACAGTATTGGCTACTTTGCCCTGGAAGCAAGCCAGTAGACAAGCAGAGAAGCTAAAAACACAAGGGGTAAAGACGATAACCCCGAAAACCTAGTGTCTCTCAGGACCTGGCCACATCCATCCAGAGTGTCTCAGCACCCTCTAAGAGTCTTAGAGCACAAACGCAGTGCAGCCATTGCTGTCCTGCTTAGTGCCTCACTACTGCCTCCCGCAGTCTGTAGAGAAAGCTTGGTAATACCATCCAGGCCCTGCTCCCACCCCCCCAAAAAGCAGACTGCATTTGTTTTTTTGCTAGTTTGTTTTCTTTGATTCTTCTCTGACAAAATGAGCAAAAAATTTAAATGGACCCTAACCACTGATTGCTTCTATATGGATAGAGAACAGACTTTAAACCCTTTGGAGACTAAAATCTGACTGTCTCAAAATGAAAGCCCAAAGGGGGATATGATCTGATCCTCAACACAGAAGTCTCTCATAGAAGAAATTAAAAAGGCTTTCACAAGAGAGCTAGAAGAAAAGTGGGGGGAAAAAAGGAAAGCTTGGCAAGAGAGTCTGGAGAAGTCATCCCACTTATTTAAAGATATCAAATCCTTGAAAAACAGAATTAGTGAATTGGGAAAAGAAAATAGCTCTCTAAAAAATAAAATTGGCAAAATGGAAAAAAAATTTCCATAGAAGAAAACAACACACTTAAAAACTCAATTGAACAATTAGAAAAAGATATAAAAAAGTGAGTGAAGAAAATACTTCATTGAAAATCAGAATCTAACAAATGGAACTGAATGACTCGAGGAGACACCAAGATTCAGTCAAGCAAAACCAAAAATATGAAACAATGGAAAAAATGTCAAATACCTTCTTGGGAAAACAACAGACCTGGAAAATAGATCTAAAAGAGACAATCTGAGAATTATTGGTGTCCCTGAAAAAATAAGGTGAATAAAAAGAGCTTGGACACTGTTTTCCAGGAAATTATCAAAAAGAACTGCCCAGAAGTCATAGAAACAGAGGGTAAGATAGAAATTGAAAGAATTCATTGATCACCTACTGAAAGGGACCCTAAAATAAAACACCAACAAATATAGTGGCCAAAATCCAGAACTATCAGACAAAGGAAAAAATACTGCAAGCTTCTAGAAAAAATCAATTCAAATATAAAGGAACCACAATAAGGATTACTCAAGACCTAGCAGAGTCTACATTAAAGGATCAAAGGGCCTGGAATATGATATTCTGAAAGGCTAAGGAACTTGGTATGTAGCCAAAAATAACTTATCCAGTCAAAATGAGCATCTTTTTCCAGGGAAGAAGATGGACATTCAATGAAATAAGTGAATTTCACCTATTTTTTGATGAAAAAACTGGAAGTAAACAAAAAGTTTGATCTACAAATATAGAACTCAAGAGAAACCTAAAAAAGGAAAAAGAAATCTTGGGAACGAGATTTCTGCTATAAAGATATATAAAGAATACAGGTATACCGTGTTCTAGAAACTAGATATGGGAAGGAAATTGTACCCAGAAAAGGGTAAAGTGGAGGTACTACATCTTACGGAGAAACAAAAGAAATCTATTATATCTGAGAGAAAGAATGGAAGGGGGTGAACATAGTGTGTATCTTACTGCCATCACAATTGGCTTAAAGAGAAAAAACATTAGACATATTCGATTTATGGTAAAACTGCTCCCACATCATTGCAAAATAGGAGGGGAAAAGTGAAAAGGGAAGGAATAAGGTAAGCAGAAGGGAATATAGAAATTGTGAGGAAAAGGAGTAAGATAGGGGGAGGAACTCCTAGGGTAGGGAGAGGCATACTAAAAAAGGAGGGCTGTGAGAAGCAAGTGGTGCTCACAAATTTAAAACTAGGGAGGCGGGGTAAGAGAGAAGGAAGGGGGAAAAGCATAAACAGAGGTTAACAAGATGTCAAGTAATACAGAATTGGGAATTTTAACCATAAATGTGAATGGGGTAAATTCCCCCATAAAGAGGAAGGGATTAGCAGAATGGATTAAAAGCCAGAATCCTACAATATGTTGTTTACAAGAAACACACCTGAAGCAGGGAGATACATACAGAATAAAGGTAAAAGGTTGGAGCAGAATCTATTATGCTTTCAGGTGAAGTCAAAAAAGCAGGGGTTGCCATCCTGATCTCAGATCAAGCAAAAGCAAAAAATTGATCTAATTAAAAGAGATAAGGAAGGACACTATATCTTGCTAAAGGGTAGCATAGATAATGAAGCAATATCAATATTAAACATATATGCACCAAGTAGTGTAGCATTTAAATTCTTAAAAGAGAAATTAAGAGAGCTGAAAGAAGAAATAGACAGCAAAACTATAATAGTGGGAGATCTCAACCTTGCACTCTCAGAATTAGATAAGTCAAACTACAAAATAAATAAGAAAGAAGTCAAAGAGGTAAATAGAATACTAGAAAAATTAGATATGATAGATCTCTGGAGATAACTAAATGGAGACAGAAAGGAGTACACTTTCTTCTTAGCAGTTCATGGAACCTATACAAAAGTTGACCATATATTAGGACATAAAAACCTCAAACTCAAATGCAGTAAAGGCAGAAATAGTAAATGCATCCTTTTCAGACCACGATGCAATGAAAATTATATTCAATAAAAAGTTAGGAGAAAACAGACCAAAAAAATAATTGGAAACTAATCTCATACTAAAGAATGATTGGATAAAACAGCAAATCATAGACATAATAACTTCACCCAAGAAAATGACAACAATGAGACATCATACCAAAATGTGTGGGATGCAGCCAAAGTGGTGATAAGAGGAAATTTCATATCTCTAGAGGCCTACTTGCATAAAATAGAGAAAGAGAATGTCAGTAAATTGGGTTTGCAAATAAAAATGCTAGAAAAGGAACAAATTAAAAACCCCGAGTCGAACACTAAACTTGAAATTCTAAAAATCAAAGGAGAGATCAATAAAATTGAAAATAAACAAAAAAAAACCATTTAATTAATTAATAAAACTAAGAGTTGATTCTATTTAAAAACCAACATAATAGACAAACCCTTATTAAATCTGATTAAAAAAAGGAAAGAGGAAAATCAAATTGTTAGTCTTAAAAATGAAAAGGTTAAGTTCACGAGACAAAATAATGAATAACTATAGCAATCTAGTGTTTGACAAACCCAAAGATCCCAACTTTTGGGGTAAGAATTCATTATTTGACAAAAACTGCTGGGAAAACTAGAAATTAGTATGGCAGAAATTAGGCATGGACCCACACTTAACACCATACACCAAGATAAGATCAAAATGGGTCCATGATTTTGGCATAAAGAATGAGATAATAAATTAATTAGAGGAACATAAGATAGTTTACCTGCTTATCATTTATCAAAAGATATGAACAGACAATTTTCAGATGATGAAATTTAAACTATTTCCATTCATATAAAAGAATGTTCCAAATCACTATTGATCAGAGGAATGCAAATTAAGACAACTCTGAGATACCACTACACACCTGTCAGATTGGCTAAGATGACAGGAAAAAATAATGATGATGCGGGAAAACTGGTTCACTGATGCATTGGTGGTGGAGTTGTGAACGAATCCAACCATTCTGGAGAACAATCTGTAATTCTGCCCCAAAAGTTATCAAACAGTGCATACTCTTTGATCCAGCAGTGCTACTACTTGGCTTATATCCCAAAGAAATACTAAAGAAGGGAAGGGACCTATATGTGCCAAAATGTTTGTGGCAGCCTTGTTTGAAGTGGCTAGAAACTGGAAAATGAATGGATGCCCATCAATTGGAGAATGGTTGGATAAATTGTGGATTATGAATGTTATGGAATATTATTGTTCTGTAAGAAATGACCAGCAGGATGAAAACAGAGAGCCTTGGAAAGTATTACATGAACTGATACTAAGTGAAATGAGCAGAACCAGGAGATCATTATATACTTCAACAACAATACTGTATGAGGAGGTATTCTGAAAGAAGCGGATTTCTTTGACAAAGAGAAGATACAACTCAGTTTCAATTGATCAGTGATGGACAGAAGCAGCTACACCCAAAGAAAGAACACTGGGGAATCAATGTAAACTGTTTGCATTTTTTGTTTTTCTTCCCAGGTTATTTTTTACCTTCTGAATCCAATTCTTCCTGTGCAACAAGAGAACTGTTCGGTTCTATACACATATATTGTATCTAGGATATATTGTGACATATTTAACATGTATAGGATTGCTTGCCATCTGGGAGAGGGGGTTGGAGGGAGGGAGGGGAAAAGTCTGAACAGAAGTGAGTACAAGGGATAATGTTGTAAAAAAAATTACCCAGGCATGGGTTTTTTCAACAAAAAGATATAATTAGTAAAAAAAAAATTATTAATAATAATTAATAATAATGAAAATGTTTTATAGAGCTTCCATTTATCCATACTTTTAAAGAATTATTTTTTAAGTGAACTCTTTTGTTTCCTTTTAAAAATTTTGGCCAATTCTGTTTTTTAAAAAAGGTTGTTTCTTCATTTGATTTTTTTGTGTCTTTTTGCCCCTTTAGCCTATTCTGTTTTTAAGGCATTATTTTCTGCACTATTTTTGGTGCCTATTCTACCAGGATATTGAGTCTTTTTTATCATTTTCTTCATCACTCTCATTTCTTTCCCCAATTCTTTTTTAACCTGTTTTCTTTGATTTTTAAAATCTTTTTGAGTGCGTCAGGAATTCTTTTTGGTTCTGAGGACAATTCATATTTTTCTTTGAAGATTTGGATATTGTTTTGCTATTAATGGAGGGTTTTTTGGCTGAGATTGTTTTGATCTTTCTTATCACCACAGTAACTTTTAAGATCCGATTCTCTTGGTTTTGTTTTTTGCACATTTTTTTCTAATTTATTGACTTTTAACTTTATAGTAAATATAACTTTATAATTCTAGGAGGAGTCACTGCCTCAGGTTTCAGATTTTTGGGGGCAGGAATTTTCAAAGCTAGGTATGGAGATCTGTAAATGGTATGATCTAAAGAGCCATCTATCCTACATTCTTGGTTTGTGCTCTATTCTTTGAGTGATCACAAGCACTTTTTTTCCATATCTGTAACAAGGATCTCTGTTCCTCTAAAGCTACAAGCTGCAATGCAACGAAGTTCTATACCCAGTCCCAGCAAAGGACTCCCCATTAATCTCCCTCTGACTAATTGTCTGACCATTTGTTTGATACAATATCAGTGTGCTGACAGTTTTAAAAGCCATTGCTACTGATTCAGTTGCATCTAATGATCAAGCATTGGCTTTTGGAGATACTGCCTACTACTATCTTACCTGAGTATTGTCTGCGCTGGATTGTATTTCACTCCCATTCCAGTAAGACAGATCTTTCCTCTAATCTTCTAAGTTATCTTGGTTGAGAAATTGTTTCATCCTGAATTTTTATGGATTCTTATACTCCTGAATTCACTTTGAGGCATTATTTAAAGTTGTTGGGGGAGAATCTGGGAGAGCCCTGCCTTTTTTCTGCCATCTTGGCACTAGCCTTATAGAAATTTAAGTCTCCAAAATTTGCAAAAATACTAAAATAACAATTTAAGAAAACTGTTCAAAACAGAGACAACAGAGGACTGAACTTCTGACTTTATAGATTACTTCTAAAAACTCTCCCTCTCAGACTTTAAAGTTTAAATAACAAATTTTCAACCAGTGTATGAAAGATCTCAAATATAAAATGACATCAGTTCAAATAATGCATGGTTACTCTGCAATTATAAAAACATAAGACTATTTTCCAAGGAATGTTCAAGATGAAAAGTAAAGTAACACAATTTTCTAAGTTTACTTATTTTAAAAAGATGCAGTTTCAGCAAGAAACACTTGAAGTTTTCTTAAACAAAAAAATAAAAGAAGGATTAGTAAAGGAAAATGAAAGAAGAAAAAATTAACTGAATTACATTTGCAAATCTTCAAAACAATGATAAGAAAAAATCAGTATAAATTTCATGAAAAAATTAAAGGCAATAAATAAGTCATTTCACATTTCTAGATCATTTTCATTTTTTAGAATTATAAACTGAAAAAATAGGAACTAAAAATTAAATGAAAGAACAATGATATAACACCAAAGAAAAAAGATCCCTAAGATAAAGATTTCATGAAAACTTTTAGAATTAAGAATTTGGAGGGAGAAAAAGTTGAATTAATTTATTCATGAAATCTTGTCATCTTCTATAAGTGGATGAATATATTTTCTAAGAAGAATACCAGAGAGGAAAATCATGTAACTGAAGAGAAGGGAATTAAAAAACTAAGAAAAGCAGGAGATACAACCCCCATTAAGTCAATATGTGGAATGATGAAGGGATATATGTGTCTTTACAAGATTGAGAGTTTTGAGAGAATAATATAAAATAAGAACTATTATTATGGGGAGGGAAGGGGGGCAGTGGTAGTAAACGGAATCATTTGTCCCCAAAGGGAAAGAATGATGGGGGAGCTTATTATCTATTTTATACCAGGAATCCATTTTCTACCCAATAAAAAACTGAGGACGTGTTTCAGAACACAATATATAGGACTACAAAAGAAATCTATTATATTAAAATAATTATCAAAATTAAAACAAAAAAAGTTCCAGGGGTCAGCTAGGTGGTGCAGTGGATAGAGCACCAGCCCTGAAATCAGGAGGACCTAAGTTCAAATTTGACCTAAGACACTTAACATTTCTTAGCTATATGACCCTGAGTAAATCCCTTAACATGCCCCCCCACCCCCCTCAAATTGTCTCAACAAAACAATAAGTAAATAAATTCTAAGATTCCAGTCTGAGATCCCAAGTATTTTTTAAAAATTTCCCAATGAAGATATACACACACACACTCATTTTTAAATGCATATAATAAAATATATAAAATGTTACATTTCATTTAAAAGATTAATAAGAATAAGGAGGCATTTTTTCATCCAAGATCACATTGAAATCTATAGAAATTTGTTCTTTATTCAACATAGAAAAGAGAAGCATCCATTAATATAAAACAAATAAAATATACATAATATATATTTAGTTTAACACATATGAAAAATAAAATAAAATAATAAAACTAAAACAAGCTTTAAAACATAATTATCTTGACACTCTACTAAGCATTTGAAATTTAAATGTTAGAGCATGAAAGCAGTTTTTAGGACTGCTTAATTGGTATTTTATTTTGGTTTTGAACTGTCCAAATCATTTCCTCTTAATGTTTTTTTCTGATCTATTGAGCTTATCCTCCTGCTGCTGACAAAATTCTTTAATAAATATTCAGCTTCCCAGCAAAGCTGGAAACCTACTAGAATTCATGAGGCTCCCTCCAAGGCAAGAAATGTCTATCTTAAATTTTATTATTTGGTTACCAATGCTCAAGAAAAAAAAAAGTAGAAAAAACAGAAGACGAAGGCTTATCCTTAGTTTAAGCAATAGAATTTCTTCTTTATCTACCAGATGCTCATACATACCAGGAAGTTGGGGTGAGGAAGGAAAGAAGAATGTTGTTCTTTCTCCTTTCCCCACTTTTCTTTGGAAGCTCAAGTAGAGAGAGCACATATTAGAAGTAGGAAGAACTAAAAGTTATCTCTCATTTTTTAAATAGACACAGCATTTCACAAGCAACACCATCATCTTGTCCCCACCACTTTAATGATGTAGCTAGAAAACTAAGGGAACAATCAAGATTCATTGCATCATACTGAATCATTCTTTTAGTCAGCCAATCATCAATCATTAATCAAGTGCCTACCTACTATGTGTCAGGGACTATGCTAAACATTCAGAATGCAAAAAGAGACAAAAGATAGTTCTTGTTTTTAAGGAGATTATGTGACAGTACACATGTAAATAAATATATAAACAGAGAGAGAGAGAGAGAGAGAGAGAGAGAGAATTAAAAGGGAATTGAGAGAGGAAAGAGAAGGGTTGGAGACTTCCATCAAATGGAAGTCAATAGGCAGAACTGAAGTGGGGTAGCATTCCTAGCACTCAATACTCAGAGAAAATGCTTAGAGCTAAGATATGATATGTCACATTCACTGAACAGCCAGGAAAGCTGTCCCTGGGTTGAAGAGCATATGGTTGTTGAAGCCAAGATAGCTAAGTATAAGAACTATGTCAGCCTAACTCTCCTCCAGATAATTTTAAAAATAAAGAGCCAAATCAAATTCTAGAGCAGCACAACTAACAAAGAGTTGGGATTAAATATAATTTCTAGCCTAAGACAGCTTTGGAGGTTGGAAAAAGAGATCTGTGACACTGGTCGGAACTGGTCAAAAGCAAAGGGCACCACCAACTGGGAACTCTGAGGCATGTGTGACAACAACAGAACTTCAGGAATTCTTACCAAAGACAATTAAGGCAATTAGACAGTTTGTCAGAAAGAAATTACAAAGAACTCCTATAACAGCATTGATACAGCACTGAATACTACTCAATAATCCCATTGTCCATGTCCAGTTCCATGTAGCAGTTCCAGGGTGGAAAGGAGTGCTTGCAATCTGAAAGAAGCAAGGATACTAGTCCATTTTTTGGGCAGAGAGAAGTATTAGTTTTTGTAGGTGCAAGAGAGTAGGGGCCCTTCTTGGATAAGGACCAGAATACAGAACAGGATAGCAAAGGCCACATCTTTTCCTATATCATACCACTTTGGAAGCATCTAAAAATTATAAATACCCAGAGTTAACTATGAAAACAGCAGTATGGTGGAGAAATCAATTTTGATGTAAATTTTAAAATATAAAATAGGCTAGAAAAATAAGCAAACAATAACAAAGAATCTATCCATAAAAATCTACTATAGTGATAGGGGAAATCAAGTTACAAACATATATCACTATATGAAAACAGCTATAATTAAACCCTCAAAAGAAAAAATATCAGATTGACTACAACAGCAAAAAAAATTCTTAAAAGAACTGAAAAAGATTTTTAAAATAAAATAAGAATGATAGAGTAAAAAGTGGTCAAAGAAATGATAAGGGCACAACCAAGATGGAGGATTGGGAGTAGCAACAATCTGAATTCTCTCAAAATTTAATTCTAAACAGCTTTAAAATAATGTCTCAAATTAAATCCCAAAGTGGCAGAGCCAACAAAAGATCAAGGCAAAACATTTTTCTGGTTTAAGAAAACTTAAAAGGTCTTCAGGAGAGATCTGTGATTCCAGGGAGGAGGCTGGTTTAGAGTACACACATACATAGTGGCAACAATAATGGCTGTTGCAGCAGCAGATACTACTTTGGAAAGTCTCAGACAAAGGCAGAAGAATCAGAAAACTGGTTTTAAAAGATTTTAGGGTATCCATTGATGGCATTGAATACTGCTGGTGCTAATTGGTGACTCTGTTGCTCATGCATAGTTCTGAATTTCCAGGTTCTAGGACATGGAGGTCATTCACAAAAGCACAGGCACCCTCTTCAGTTCTAGGATCAAGAAGCACACTTGTACTTGCAATGACAGGGGAAAAGGGGATCATTTTAGGTAAAGAATAGAGAACATATGAGAAGATATGTGGGCACATTTCTGTTTGGTTCACACTATTGTGAAAGCACCAAAAATTTGCACATCCTCAGAACTAACTCTAAAAACATTAACATAAAAAAGATTTAAGTTTGAGAAAGTGCCTTCTGATCACCAAGTGATGATATCCCAACTGTAACATAAAGTTCAAAATCAAGAAATAGGCTGGAAAAATGACCAGATTATTTTCCTCCTATTAGGAGGAAAAACTTGACTGTAAAAGGTTATTGTGGCAACAGGGAAGACGAAGGTATAAACTCAGGAGAAGATAACGTGAAAATATCTTATAAATAAAACCTCACATAATATGTTAATTTGACACAATCCCAACAAGAGTTTGTAAAAAGATTGAAAAAGAGACAAGAATGTTAAAGAAAAATTAAGAAAATAATTGAGTGATGCAAGGAAATTATAAAAAAGAATTGCTAGAGGCAGCTAGGTGACAGAGTGGATAGAGCACCAGCTCTGAAGTCAGGAGAAATTGAGTTCAAATCTGGTTTCAGATATAACACTTTCTAGCTGTATGACCAAGTTACTTCAGCAAAAGAGGGGGGAAAAAAAGAATTGATAGCTTGGTAAAAGAGCAACAAAAATGTTGGAAGATAGATAATTTAAGTATTATTGGACTACCAGAAAGGCATGATAAAAAGAGCTAGATATTATATTTCTAGAAATTACAAAGGAAAAATGCTCTTTTATCTCATCTCTAGGGAGTAAAATAGAAATTAAAGGAACTAACTGATCATCTAAAAGAGATCCCAAAATGAAAACTCTTAGGAATACTATAGCTAAATTTCAAAGCTTCCAGATCAAGAAGAAAATACTGAAAAGCAGCCAGACAGAAATCATTCAGATATCATGAGTCATAGTTAAGATCACACAAGATTTAATGTCTTCTATGGAGTTGGAATCCTTGGAATATGATATTCCAGAAAGGAAAGGAGCAAGGGATTACAACCCAGAACCACCTACACAGAAAAACTGAGCATAATCCTTTAGAAGGGGAAATGGCTATTCAATGAAACAGAACATTTTTAAGCACTCCTGATGAAAAGAACAGAACTAAATAGAAAATCTTACATTAAAAACACAAGATTCATGAAAAGTATAAATAAGATAGACATGAGAGAGTAATCAAATGAATTCAATAAGGTTAAACTATTTACATTTCTATATGGAAAGATTATTTATGTAACCTCTATATGTACTGACTAAGCTAGAGGGAACCTAGAGTTTCAGTGAACTCTGTTTGGAAAGAAGTATTTTTTTGTTTTGTATCATATGTAAAAAGTAACACTTTTTTTCCCAATTTCATTTGAATGACTTTAAAACACTGATGTTATCAATGGAAGCATTTCCAATGAGGAATAATTTTCCTATATGAATAAAGGGCAATGCTAAATTGACTCCAAATCCTTAATCTCTGTAAGAAAAGCTCCATGTGACATCAAAAGTTCATTGTGAACCAGGTTTCTTTCAGTTGAAAGTCAGAATTAGCTTTGCTCTTTATTATATTTGTGGTCTTGAAAAAGGTCTTACAAAGTTAAGGCTAAGCAAGCAGAGATATTTGATAAATTATATAATATTTCTTATTTTGTTGGCTTGTTTGGGGAACTTTTTGAAATATTCATTTTTTGTGAATTTGAAAAACACTGTATCTGGAAATAATTGTGATTTTCATCTATTATGATTACATATGATAATGTAGCATTGGCTCTATTGCAATGCTATTATATGGCCATAAAGAAACAAAGAATATCACTTATGCTTCTCAGAGCTCACAGAGAATTATTCTGATTTTGGGACAAAGATTCTAAAAACAATTACTAAAATCAAATTATTTTAAAAAATGCATCTTATGGGATCTGGAAAGCAAATCTGGCATAGCACAAACTGAAAGGTTCTACAATTCAAGAAAAGCTTCAAGACTGCTTCCAGCAACATAGTGTGTCTGACATTAAGGGCTGGCCTAAATTTTGAGTTTTATCACCAGAAGTTTTGCTACTATATTCACAGAATAATAAAATTGAAGTGTAGAAAAATAAAAAAAAATGGGCCTCAGTCATTTATAGCCCCTTTTCTTTCTATAGTAAAAGTGGCAAAATGTTGAAAAAGAAAGGTACTAAGATCTACTTTTGAAATGATCAATAAGTAGCATCCTACTAGAGAAAGGACCAATCATGTTAGTTTTGACATTAATAAAACTAGAAGAAAGAAGATGCAGGTGACCCAAGAGGCCACTCCACTCACCACATATTAGTAGATCTACAGGTAGGCATTTTAGGAAACTGGACATATGCAGACAAACTCCCAACATATTTTCCCCCATTTGAAATTTTTCTTCCCCTGAAAATAGGAAGGGATGCATTTTTTTAAATAATGGAGACAGAAGCTAAGGAGGAATTCTGGTGAAGTCATAGTATAGAGGCAGACTGAGGTATCATGTATAGAGCCTGGTGGCACTCTACCTACAAGAGGATTAATGTATGAGGGGTTTTTTTTAGGCAGAGGAGGGACTAATATTACCACATGAAAGGAGCAGGAAGAAATGGGGAGAGAAGTGAATGTGTGTTATTCCCTGGTCAAACTGAGAACTAGCAATAGAAAGAAATTCCTTTGCTTCAGTAGTAGAAAACTTGCAGGGGAATAAGTATGAGTAGATGAGGAGGGATAGAGGAAGGACTGAATATGGAAGAGGATGAAGATAGTCTTGCTTTGGTAGTGAGAAGTATTTTCATTGATGAATGATTCCTTTAGAGGAAGAGAGGTGGTCTGTGAAGGGACATGAAGACATTAGATGTGGCCTGGAGGATTTGGTGCTTTGAAAAGTCTACTACTTCTACTTTGAGAGGGAAAATTGGAACTCTTAGGAGCAACTTCTTCTTGAAGAAGAAGGTGAGCATGTATGCAGAAAGAAGATTTTGAGGAAAATGTGAAGAAAGATGGTAACCAGTGGTGAAGTACTTAATCAGGGACATGATGAAAGAGGAACATTTTCATGGGACCAGAGAGAACACTATTTCAATTGGTATTGTTCCAGAAATGAGACACAAAAAAACAGGAATATCCAAGAGACCACCACTAGAAGATGATGGCATAAAGGAGAATCTAGGATAGACACTGTAAATTTTGTTTGCATGAAAAGTACAGAGAAAAGATAGAATTCAGATAATAAAAATAAGGGTCATGAATTAAAGAATGAAGATTTAGAGTACAGAAAGAGATGACTGATAATGAAGTGAGAGATCTTTTGTGGAAAAGAAGGCAAAAAAATGAAATAAAATCTAAAGAATGGGATTAGTTGAAGGTAAGAAGAGAAGATGGAATTTAACTAAAAAGGGGGTGGTGAGATGGGGGAAATTAAATAATAACTGGATAAAATCAGATGAAAAATGATTTAAAAAACAAAATTTCAAAAGACAGAAGGAACAAATGAGAAGAGGAAACAAAGATTTAAAGGAAGAGATCCCATAGAAATAGGGCACCTTGAAAAAGAATAAGATAAAGCAACTCAGGGAACATAGTACTGTGTTTACAATAGAAGAAAAAATCCTAACTTGGAAAAATATTACACAGAGGAAATTATAAACAACTCTCATAAATTTAAACATGGATAGATTAAACAATCCTATAAATTGAAAAAGTGACATTCTGCATAAGAAAACAAAACATCACAATCTGTTATTTATTAGAAAAACATTTCAAAAGTAAATACAAACAAAAAAGAAAATTGGTTGAATGATAATAATTTACTATGCATCAAGTTAGTCCAGAAGAAATAGGAGTTATTACCATGTTATCTGACAAAACAAAAACAAACATAAAGGAAATAAAAATAGATAAACAAAAAAGCGAAATTATGCCAAAGGGAACTATAGAGAATAATTTAATATCATTAATAAATGTGTATGCTCCAAATACCCCACCACTCAAATACATAAAGGAAGCATTCTATTAAATTATGAGAAGATTTAGAGAGTAACACAATAGATACAGGAAATGTCCTTTCCTTTTTTAGTTTTAGATAAATCTTATAAAAAATTAAATGGAAAACTATAGATACAAATAAATTGTTGAAACTAGAGTTAAAAGATTTGTGGCGTCTTTAAAATGGGAGATCAAAATAAAAATTTGCATGTCTCTCTATCTAATGTAGTAGCTTTACAAAAACTCACCATGTTATAAACATAGAGAAATTGCAAACAAATTTAAAAAGGCATGAATAACTAATATACCCTTTATAGACCATAAAACAACAAATGTAGTAATTGGCTTAGGGAGCACAAAGAAAGATACAGATTCAAATGGAGACTTAACAATGTCAAATTATAGAAATAATTAATATCTACATAAAAATATTATAATTATTAAACAGTATACCAAAATTTCTGGAATGAAGCTAAAACAAAAAATTATATCCCTGCAATCATATGTTACAAAATAGAAAAAGAGAGAATTAATTAATTGAAAATGTATCTTTTTAAAATTACAAAACCAACAAAAAACAAACCTAAAATAAGCACAAAATAATAGATATTACAATTAGAGGAGAAACAAAGTGTAAAACCAAAAAAAAAAAAAAACCCAAAAAACAAAAAGCCAACAACAACAACCCTTTAGGAAGAAAAAAATTATAGTAACACTATTTCTTTGAAAATAATAATAAAATTGATAAACTTTTAACTAATGATTTCATCTTGCTGATATGTTAATGTGATTAAAAGAAGAGAAGAAATCACATTAACATATCAGCAAGATGAAATCACAACAAAAGCAGGAAAAATAAAATGAACAATCGAACATATTATACACAGATATATTCTAGAAAAAGTAAGAAGATGAAAGAAATATAGGAATATCTAAAATATAAAATATTTGAACTATCAGAAGAACAAATATTTACCTTAAGTAACCTAATCTCTGAAAAGGAAATCAATTTAGCTGTAAAGGAATTGCCAAAAGAAAAATTTAAAAGAAGCTACTTTGTCCTAATAAAATTCCTTATAAAAAATTCTATCAAGTTTTTCAGTGTTCATACTTCACAAATTGGTCTCAAAAATTGAAAAAGTAATGCACACTATCAGAAACATTTATTAAAACAAGTATCATTCTAATACCTAAACCTAGGAAAGAGAAAACTCTTGGCCAATAGACTAATATTATTAATGAATTTTGATTTTAACATTTTAAAGTCCTGTTGAATAAACCATGATGACATATCCAAGAAATGCAATGACCAAGTGGGATTTATACCAAGAAGGCAAGAAGAATTCAGCATTAGGAAAACAATCAGCATATTCAATCATATTATATCATATATTAAAAATCAAAGCATACAAAATCATAGGATCATCTTAATTGATGTAGAAAAAAATATCTTGACAAAGTACCCCTTTGTGCTAAAAACTCTACAAAATATAGGCACTGAGGGAATTTTCTCAATATAAATTTTAAAACTATTTAAAATAAAAGGAATCCTCATATGCAGTGAGGACATATTAGAATCTTCTAAAATAAATACAAGAGTTAATTAAAGATGTTCAATCTTCCCACTATTTGTGAGATATATATATATATATATATATATATATATATATATATAGTTTTGAAATTAGCAACAATAATAGGACAAGACAAAGAAACTAAATGCTAAAAAATGAAAATGAGACCCCATTTGCTAATTATGTAATTATATATCAAGACAATCCTAGAGAGTCAGAAAAGATATTAATTCAGACAATCAATAGCTTCAGCATTATTTCAATCAATAAAATAATTCATTAAAACATCATCAATTTTCCTACAAAATAAGAAAACATAAGAAGCTACAATATAAAGTAAATTCCCATTCCAAATAATTTTAAAATGCATACAATTTCTAGGGTTTACTTAATAAATACTTTTATAGAGTCTATTATAAAGTATTTAAAGAAAAAAGTAAAAATGATCCATGTGTATAGAAATATTTATGACATCTCTTTTTGTGTTTGCAAAATATTGGAAGCTGAGGAGAAACCCATAAGTGGGGGAATGGCTGAACAAATTATGATATATTAATATGATGGAATATTCTTGGTCTATAAGAAAGGATGAGAGGGATGATTTTAGAAAAAAAATCTGGGAAGACTTAAACTGATGCAAAGAGAAATAAGCAAAACCAAAAGAATAATTTACAAAATCACAGCAGTATTGTAAGGGTAACATCTAGAACAACCTCAGGAAATCTGATCAGCACCATGCCCTATCACAATTCCAAAAGATTCATGGCTAAAAATATCAACATTCAGAAATAGAACTGACAGTTTTACAATGCAAACTGAAGCATGTTTTTTTTTTTTTTTTCCCCTTACCTCCCTCCCCAAATATAGCCAATGCAAAAATTTATTTTATATGACAAGCTTTTATATTTCTTACTTCTTGATGGGTAGGGAATGGAGTGGAGCATGGAATGATTTTGAACTGAAAAAATACAATTGAACTTAAATAAATAACAAGTTAAATAACTGGAAGGATATTTAGTGTTCATGACTAAGGCAGAGAAATATAATAAAAATGACAATCATGTGGAAATTTATTTATATTTTAATGTTATTCCAATCCAATTGTCAAGAGCATACTTTATAGAGGTTGAAAAAATAATTTTAAAAATCTGGAAAAACAACAGCTCTAGAAAATCAAGGGAAATGATCAAAAGAACTAAGGGAAAGGGAGCATATTGCTTTCATATCTCAAGCTATATTACAAAGCAGCAATAATCAAAGCCATCTATTATTAATTTTAAAACAGAGAGCTCACCAGTGGAATAGACTAATCAGAAACTATAGAATTCAATAACCAGGCAATTAAGTAAAAAGAATAAATTGCCTTGGAAAATATCGTTATTTAATTTAAAAAAAAAAGAATTACTTGGAAAACTTGAAAAGTTTTAAAGATTTCAGAGAGCACAATAGTCTATATTTCATGATACCTTGTAAATGAATACAAGGCCTTTAATATTAAAAATAATACTAGCAAAATTAAGAGAAGAGATTCTCATAGTCTCACAGTCATGAATATGAAATGTATTATTAATCAAAAAAGAAATTATAAAGATAAAATAGATAACTTTGATGACATAAAATTGAAAAACTGCTACACTTAAAAGAATCAACGAATCTAAGATTAAAATGCCCAATTGCAGGAAAGTCTTTGGAAAAAAATTATCTGACAAGAATTTGGTACCCAAGATATTTCAATAATATGTGTGGAGATAAAATTACATAACATAATATGTAGGAAAAAATATTATTTACATATATCAATATATCATTATATTTATATAACTATATTATACATATTTATATGTAAGTAATGTAATAAGTAGGTAAATGTAATGTAATTAATGTAATAAATGTAATTTATTATACATAATAGCCATTTCTTAATAGTCAAAATATATAAACAAATAATTCTCAAAAGAATTACAAAATATTCACAATCATATGAAGGAAGCTCCAAATCACCAAAAATATGATGACTGTATTTCCAAAATAAAAAACAAAAAACCTAAGATTTTGTCTCATCTTGAAAACTTGCAAAGATCAATAAAGGGCAATAGTCAATGATGGATCTGAGGTACTAACCTCACACATATTAGATTAGTTAATATGACAAAAAAGGGAAATTATGATTTTTGGAGATATGTGAGAAAACTGGGAGACTAATGCATTATTAGAGGAGTGTGAACTCCTCTAATTGGAAATCAATTTGGACCTATGCCCAAATGGCTATAAAACCAAATATATATTTTGATCCAGCAATTTCACTTCTAGGTCTATATTCTCAAGAAAATTTTTTTCAAAAAGGGAAAAGAGTCTATTTGTACAAAAATATTTATAGTATCTCTTTTTGTCGGGCTAAGAATTGGAAATCAAGGAGATACCCATCAACTGGGGGAATGGGGTGATTGTAATGGAATATTATTTTACTATAAGGATGATTTCAGAAACACATGAAGACAAAAGAGCAGTAGAATATTGTATAAAGTAATAACAAAATTGTACAATGAAGGATTGTAAATGGCTTAGATATTCTAAGTACTACAAAGATCCAAGACAATCTCCCAAAATGATGAAAAATGCTCTCTGCCTCTAGAGAAATAATTATGTCTGAATATAGACTAAAGCATGTTTTTATATTCTTTGTGTGTGAGACTTTCTCTCTGTCTCAATCTGTATCTATCTCTCTGTCTTTGTCATTGTCTCTGTCTCTCTCAAGTTTTTGTTGTTTTTTTTTACAAAATTACTGATATGGAAATGTTTCATTTGTTTGCACATGTATATCAAATTACTTACCATCTCAGAGAGAGGGAAGGAGAGGGAAGGAGGTATAGAATTCCAAATTCAAAACTTAAAATAAATGCAAAAATTGTTGAGGAGTTCATGTAATCAGGGGAAAAATAAAATATATATTTTTTAAAATAGCCAATGTTGGAATGGTTGTAGAAAGACAGGCACACTGATGCATATTATTGGTGGAAGTATGAAACTGAAAAGAAACTTGTAACTATGAAAATAAAATTATTAAAATTTCATATCCTTTGAACTAGACACTCCATTCCTGGGCTCATTTATAACTTCAGGAAACCATCAATAAGAAGAAAATGTCCATATATCGCAAAATATTTACAGCAGTCTTTTGTGTTAGTAAAACAAACAAACAAACAAACAAACAACAACAAAAAAAAAAAAAAAACGGACAAAATATATGAGCATCAACCAGGGAATGGCTAAACAAATTGTGTTGCATGAATGTAGGTGGATTAATGTACTATAAGAAATAAATACAACAAAGCATGGAAATATTTATGAAAGAAGTAAGCAAAATCAAGAAAATTGCATACACAGCAACCACAACAATGTAAATGGACAGAGCTACATGTGAAAAAGTTAAAAGTGAATGTACAAAATTATAAATAAAATTTTAAAGATTAATAAAGAGCATAATGACAAGAAATGAGAAGACATGCTAAACCCATTCCTTTGTGCAGGTAGAAGGTACACAGGTGTTATATATTGCAAACATTTCCAGACATTTTCATTTGTATTGATCAATTTTTCTGATTTTTTTCTCTCTCAAAAATATATTTTTTGGTATGAGATAGCTCTCTGGGAATAGGAAAAGGGAAGATACTTAGCATTACTATAAGGATATTAGACACAGATATCCATAAAAACTTTATTTAAAAAGACTTAAATATAAGGATATAAAAGATGGTAAGAAAAATTTTCCTTTCTAGTTAAAAAATGGGTGTTAGCTAACAGGAATGGGACATAATTGTATGTAGAAATGTCACGTTATTATTTCTTTAGGATTCCATAATACCTTTTGAGTCTCTGTAATTTTTTAACTAAAATTCTTCAAACTCATTTTTCATTTGAAGAAATTGAAACCATGGGTGGTTAAGTTCATCCTTCAATGTCATACGGATAGCAATGATTTCCAGACCAATTCTAGAGACATAAAATTTAGACTTGCACTTTCCTTCTCTGTTTATTAACATTAATGAATAAGATTATAATACCATTAGTTTTTCTCATACTCTTTTTCTCTTAGGTAATCTTAGTTTTCATTTGGACCTATCCTTTTTAAGCTACAGTCAAATTTGATATGTACCCAAAGAACTCTATGTATGCTCTAATAACATGTGAATCACTCATGTAGCATTATATGGTTAACTCTGAAGCGACGTTTTTTTTTTTTTGTTTTGTTTTGTTTTGTTTTGTTTTTTTCAGATCTCTAAAACGGTCAATCCTGGGAATCATGTATTTTTGTAATTGGCAAAAATTTGACTTCAATATTTCAAAACAATTTAGTTGAGAAAATGTTATTTTATTTTGAAAGGAAGTCTGTGATCAACAGACACATGTATGTATATATAATCTAGATCTTCATTTTTTTCACTAATTAAAAAGTGGGACAACTTTTAGAAATACAGTTCTAGATGATAACAAATTTGATTAGCTTAAAGAGGGGATAATAATATATTCTTAGAGAGAACAAGAGCTTAGTGTGGTCTGTAAATAGGAACTACAAGAATGAGAAAGTATATAGTACAGTGAAAAACTCACTGACTTTGGAGTTGGAAGATACTTCTGATAAATACTACCTGTGAGGACTTTGTCAAAACCCTTATCCTCTTTTGGTCTCAGTTTCTTCAATTGTGTAATGAAAATGATGGACTAGATGTCCTCAGGTTCAATGAAACGATCTATGAACTCAAGACACAAGATCTTAGATTCATTATCAATGTAAATATTGACAAGATAATATACATTCAAGCTGATTTTTGATTGCAGAGTATAAACAAAGCAAAGAATATACTTCTTGAAGTATCTTAGTGAATTCTTCTCCTAGTATTTAAAAAAATATTCCAATGAAAATGACACTAGAAATAAATAGAAAAGAAAAATAAATTTATTTAGCAGAAAGTTTAAGAAGCAAAACTTCTTAAACTTTTTTCCCACCTGCATCCCCTTTTCACCAGAGAATTCTTTTACATGATCCTAGGTATGTGGGTATATAAAAGAGATATACAAATCTTACTTTTGTGATCCCCACATTCAGTTACAAGACCATCTATGAAATCATGAATCACAGTTTAAGAAGCTGGGCTCTGGAGTATAACTGATCTTGAAAGATCATATTGTGCATCCTTCTATCCCATGCTAGGGTGGTCCCTTACACTTTCGTGATCACATCTAAATTAGCACAAATAAATGACAATGTGTTTACAAAAATAAATATTCAGAATGGATGTGTTTTAACTCAATTGAAAATGTAATTAATTCTGACTCTCATTTTAAAGGAAATTCCAATTATCTTTTAAAAATCATAAATTTAATTTTTGCACAATTCCAATTATTTTGTGATTGTTGAAGACAAATTAAAGTTATTTTTTTTACTTCAAATCTAATTTTATTTTATATATTAACCTATTTAAACATTTAAAACAATTTTACTATAGTCTATTTTATACAATAACTTACAGATATTGAATCATACTAAAAGCTAATGTAACATCTCTATGATTTTTACTTCAAAAAGCATTTTATTCTAAAAAAAATAGTTTTCATAATGCAGTATCTATTACTCAGACACAAAATCTTCTTTTAAAAAAATCTTTCTTGCTAGGGAAGAATAAAGATCAAAAAGCTTCATCTATTTGCACATGTATAATCTATAATCAATTGCTTACCATCTCAGAGAAGAACTAAAGGGGAGGAAAGGAAAGAATTTAGAACTCAAAAAAATCAATATTAAAAATATTTTACATGCAATTAAGGGAAATATTATTTTTTGAAAAAGTTATATCTACTAAGCAAAGAATAACTGTTCTCATATAATTCTAAAAATATGGACATCCTTTGTCATGTAATATCTTACCTGTGCTGCTGGATATGTTAACATCAATACTTATATCTGATATGCCTCCTCCTTTTAGGGATGCTACACATGTGTATGTTCCAAAGTCAGTAAATTTCAAATCAATGATGTCCAAGTTTGTCGTTCCAGGGGAAACATCAGGATCAGTCTGTGTTATAACCATCCGCTCAGAACTTCTTAAGGGACGTCCATTTTTAAACCAACTAAAAGTTAACTCCTCAGAAGGAATAGCTTCTACTTGGCAAGATATTTTCACCTCACGTCCAATCTGGATGGTGTCATCTTTGTGATAAGGATCCGGTGTAATCCAAAACCGTCCTTTTTTTAATGCTAAAACATAAAAATTTTCAAAAAATATCTTAACTTGGATATTCAGCTATTATGTTTACTTTTAATTTTATAAAATGAAAATCATCAAACTGTATCTGCATTCTTTGTAAATTCCACATTTTATATTAAATGGTTTTCTGCTATTAAAACATTTATGAAATTAGCTATAGAACTAAAATACAAGTTAAAGATTTTTATTTGCAAACTTTGATTACTACTGTTCTGATGTTGGACAACTGTTTACAGTCTAGGAAATCATCAAAACTTTTTTATTTGTTCTTTACAAAATATTATGGAATTTATCTACAATCTGTTAACTGCAATGTTTGCTATGTCTACAACTACAGGATGGCTAATAAGTGATTGGACAAAAATTAACAAACCACTGTATTGGATTGGACAAAATAAACATTTAATCAACATTCATGTTGTTGATCATTTAAAATTATATTTACATTTGAAATGATTAGAAACTGTTTTGTAGATGGATAAAACCTTTGCCTGATTGAAAGAGGTGACTATAATATTGCTGTAAAGGAATAGCATACATATATTAAATTTAAAATAATTATTTTATGGTTAGCTATTAAAATACTTATTAAATACAATTTTAAAACTATAAGTTTTTTTTTTTAAATATAAATATCCTTTGCAGCTAGATGGCAACTGAGGATATCTTGACTGAATGAAGCTGCAGACAATATAGGAATCTCTTGCAATGACAATTCTCTTAAGTATTTCTTGGCAAATATTAAGATAAAATCTGCATAATCCTAGATTCCTTTGACTCTTTGAATCAATTTTTATACTGTCTAAGAACTAGTTTTTAAAGTCAACTTATATTATTTATTGCATATTTTATCTATTTTTTTCTTGCTTGCCATTTATTAAGGGAAAGATAGAAAGAACATGATAGAAAATGTTAGCAAATGTAAGCAATCAGACTCTAATAGTTACAATAAGCTTGCTAATTATTGATGACGCAGCTATATTATCTTGACACATATATTTGGTTTTTTTTCTGTTTAAACATCATTTGTATTAAAATAAATATCTTTTTATTATGAAAGGAAATGTATATCCATAGCACAAGCATTTTCACCTCAAATTTTCATTAATTTTGGGTAATGAAAGCTGGAATAGGCATTGGAAATAATTATTAAATAATCATTATAGATGGTTTGCTGAAAAGGAGGAATGTAATTTAAATATGCTGGTAGACATAGCCAAAAGATAAAAATTATTTAGAAACTTCATATACAAAGATCCAAGCTTAATTAGAAGCATTAAAATAAGAATGATTTTAAATCTAACATTTTTTATTTTACTATTACCTTTTAGTGTAATCAGTAGCCAGACATATAAATATTAATTCCCCTAGCTATGTGTTAATACTTGACAAAAAGATATTTCAAGATAATGATAGGCACATAATATAATTATCTCAGTTCATGTATTTGTATTGATAAATAAAGCAAAATATAACAATTCATTACATATATCCCTTGTACTAGAAATGTCAATGATAGGATATTGTCTATACATCATATGCTATATAGTCCTTTGCACAAATATAAAGACAATTTCATAACTTGAAATGGAAATTAGCTTTTACAACACAATGCAAACCATAAGAATATGAGATATTCTTTAAGTACTGATTTATAACTAGAGGTTGCAGTGGATAGAGCATGGGGCTTAGAATCATCTTCACGAGTTCAAATCTACTTTCAAATACTAACTAGCTGTGTGACCCTGAGCAAGTCACTTAATCTTCTTTGTCACAGTTCCTCATATGTAAAATGAGTTACGGAAGAAAATTCTAAAGTTCTCCAGTATTTTTGCCAAGTAAATGCCAAAGGGAGTGATTAAAAGTCAGATACAACTAAATTACTGAAGAACAGCAGCAGATTTATAAAATATTTTGAGAGGCAATTATAATCTATCTTGTTAGCTCAGTGGTACTTTCAATGAAATACTCTCTTCATTTACTTAGTTTTTACTTTTTACATTTTAAGATTATGTAAATCCCACAAGAACTTTTTTAAGAAATCAGTTTCAGATAAGCACTTAATATTATAATGTTATAATCAAGGAATTTTCTAATTTCTAATTTTCTAAGGATTGTATTCTTTAAATTTTCTTTTTATATTGATTCAAAAAGTTAAATGATGATTATTACATAGTATCCAAGGATAGTATATAATCTGAAAAATATAATACCTGAAGCAATGTAGGCAGTTTGGTGTCATGGTTTAAAAGAAAAAAGCTGGATATAAAATCCAATTAACTAGGTTCAAATCAAATTTGCTTTATTTTGAAGACTCATTTAAAAATTAGAGAGTTGTGCAAAACAATACATGATAAAATTATACAATGATTGTCACAGACCCCAAAAGTTTTATAAATATAATTTGTAAATATAAGATTTTTAATCTATAATAGTAAAAGAAAGAAAAGGTTACCACTTATAATTGCATTACTTGGTATAAAACAATCCAATATAATGTCTTTAAGTATGTATGTATATATAGTAAGTCTGTGTGTATATATAGTTTTAACTTAAAGATGAAATAGTAATTACCTTTTTCAGGGATTGATAAGAGCTAAGAGCCAGAGTGAACAAAGCACATGGTGACATAACTCCTCCCCAGTCCCTCTGTCCTAAATGGGGAAGAGGATACTCCCTTTAGTGGGAGCAAGAAACTGAAGTAGGGACAGAAACTGGAGAGATGAAATCAGAGGACATACAAGGAACAATAAACAGGTTGGTACAAAGGATTAAAGCATTTAAAGATATAAAAAACTACTTTGACTACATCACAAAAATACATCTTTTTAAACTATTCATTCTTTAAGATTAATTGATATAGTCTCAGACTATTTTAATCCTTTCTTGACTAATGCTTACTTGAATATTTTTTAAATCAAGATAAGTAAAATATGTGTTTATATTTCTATATTAGTGAAGATTTTATGCTGGAAGAAGACAGAACAGCTAAGAAATAGGTAAACATTTTCTATCCTCATTCAATTGTTATCAAAAATCTATAATAGCTAACATTTCTTTAGTTATATTGCGATCATTAGGTAATTTCTTGTTTAATTTGATAAGAATGATCTCCATCTGAATGGAAAAAGTCAGCTTTTATGAATTTATTTTTGATTTTTTCATTTAACACATTTAACTTTTTATTTAAATATTTAGACATTATGCCATTCAAGGCATACATACCTGGTATTGGTATTTACTGCCTAGCCTTTCAGCAAAATGTAGTTTCACTCATATCTTTTGAATCAATTTTGTTGTTGTTGTTGTTGCCTTGTCTGACATCATGCCTTTCTCTTTTCAGCTGAAGTATAAAAATTTCTTGGACCTCTTATTTAACTGTTTGAATCTTTTCATGTCATAAATGTTTCTTCTAAAGAATATACTGAGAGATTTTGCTTTCTAATACAATCTGCTATCACTTTCTGTTTTATGGGTAAGTTCATCCCATTCCTATTCAGAGTTAAGGTCATTAATTATTTTATTTCTTTCCAACTATTCTTTATTTCTCTTTGCTTCCTATCCATATCTTTTAGAGAAGAAAAGAGTGGTGAGAAAAGAGTATGTTCAGCACCTGCACTCTAGATTTAATGCAATCTGCTTCTGTTGCCCTATCTCCTTTCTCTTTTCCTTGCCCAAAGATTAATCATGAGGTCTTATCCATTATTCCTTTCCTTTATAATCCTCTTCGCAATATATCTTTGTGATTAGAATATTTTTAGTCAACTAATGTCCCCTTTAATTTTTCCTCCCTCTTATTCCCCACTCCCTTCTGAGGAAGAAACTCCTATTTCCTTCTATATCCAACCATGTGTATTTTTCTTACCTTTGACCAGTATAGATGAATGTGTGGTGTCATCCTTCACCATATACCTTTCTTGTCATTTGCATTATTTTGTATTTGTTTTTTCCTACTATGAGATAAGTTCTATCACCCTTCTTCTTTCTTTCTTACCAGTAAGATGTTCCTTTCATCTTCCTTTTCCTTTCTTCATTTAAAATCATTAAGACATAACAAAATTTCTTCCAGAATGTCTTATTAGAATCCTCTCTGTACACTGATAATACCATTCTGATAGAACACATGTTTTCTCTTCCAAAATTAGGGTGTAAATAGATAATTATTATTTATTTTGGAGGCAATTGGTTAAGTTGGAGGTTAAGAGTCTGAGCCTGGGTTTGAACTCAAGTCCTACTCATTCTGGAGCTGATATCCAATGCATCACCTACCTGTCCCTGGTTTATCATTATTTAATTCTTTATGATTGAACAGTCCATATTTTCTTTTTAATGTTTCTTTTATACCTATATTTATATTATCAAGTTTTTGTTCAGTTTGGATCTTTTTATCATAAGTCTTATCATAAGCAAAAGAAGAAATATAAAAAACCTGATTTATTTCTATAAGACAGATAGTCATGTTCCACTTCTCAAGGTAAGAAATTTAAGTTATCTATAGCCATTTTTAAAAAATTCTCTAAATTAGTACTAGAGAAATGCAAAATTAAATAATTCTGGGAACTCACCACACAAATGACCAAATAGTGAAAATGATAAATCTTTGAAGGACTATGGGAAATTGGAAGGACACAGTCATTCTGAAAAACAATTTGGAATTGTACATATAAATTTACTAAGCAGTACCTTTAATAGGCCTACAGTAAAAATTGATCAAATACATAGAAAAAGGTGCTATACATTCAAATATATATAAGACAGCTCTTTTTGATGCTAAAATACTGGAACTTAACAAGCTGTCCATCAATTGAGTAATTACTGAATAAACTATGGTATGTGGAATTATGCCATAAAAATAAGGATGTTATGTTGATGATTTTAAAGAGAAATGGAAAGATTTAAATGAACTAATACAGATTTTGAAAAGGATAATCAGAAGATTATTTTATGGTATAACAACAATACTATAAAATAAATCATTTTAAGGATTTTTATAAAGTGAAGAATTAGATAACCAGAACCAAAATAAATTATAACAACACTATAAAAAACAAACAACTTTGAAAGCTATGAGTACTATGATCAATATAATAAAAACTTAAGATACCATAGGAATCATATTTTCTCCTGAGGCAGAGGTGATAAACTTAAGATACATGCATATATATATATACAAATATATGTAAAGCTACAAATTTATTTTTGTGATTATGCATATTTTTACAAGAAACTTGTTGCTGTAGTGTGCTACAAATGTGAAGTATTTCAAATAAAGTCACTATTATTAGTTTTAGTTAATTGTAAATAACCTCTCATGAAGTGGAAGAAATCTGTAAATGTGATGAAAAAAAAAATCAGTAACACTTTTTAAAAAGAAATGGTTGAATAGCTTCCATTACATTAAAAATCCATTCCTCCTCTTTAGAATTATATTCATTTTTACTGGATAAACTATTCCTTGTTTGTTTAGGCTATATATTTTTGGCCTTTTTCATATTCCAAGAACTAAATCTTCGAATTGGGAGACTATGAAAATAACTCTGTATAAATAAGATATATTTACAACAAATTAGAAATAATCTCAGAAGAAAGGTACTAGCATTAAGGGGGATTGGAAAAGTCTTCTTTCAGAAGTTGAAATTTTAGCTGACTTGAAGGGAAGTCAGGAGAGTTAGATAAAGAGGGAGAGAATTCCAGGTATGGGACACAAACATTGAAAATATATATGACTTCCGGGGTGTAGGCAAGATAGAGGATTAAACTCAGAAACTTGCTTAAGCCCTCTCAGTTTCCCTCTAAAAATACATGGAATCAACCATCCGAAAGTCGGATGGAATGAAACAACTTTTCAATTCAAATAGACTGGAAACACTTTAAGAAAAGTCAGTCTCACTGGAGTGAAAAGGGTGTTCAGCCCTGCTCAGATTGACTTTGGAAAAGCTGGTGAGAAGGACTTAATCACAGCAAATCAACAACTAAGATCTTCAGTCCTGGCTCAGTAGAAGAGCAAGTCAGTGGGGCTGCTTGAATCCCAGCTCAGAAGGCAAACTGGGAAATCATGCTGTTTCCTGAAAAGAACAAGCTCAAAGAGCTCAGAGCTCAAAACTAAAAGTAAACAAAAAAGAAAAGGAAAGAAAATGAGCAACAGACAAAAATATTGATCATAGAAAGTTACTATGATGACAGGACAGACCAAAACTCAAACTCAGACAAGGATAGTATGTCCACAGAAGAAATCTTAGAGTGATACAAATTAATCTCAAACCCAATGAACTTATTAGAAGTGCTCATAAAAGACATTAAAAGGCAAATAATGGAGGCAGAAGAAAAATGAGGAAGGGAATGAGAGATATGCATGAGAAAGTGAACAGCTTAGAAAAGGAAGAAAAAAATTATCTGAAGAAAACAATTCTTTAAACAATAGAATTAACTAAATGGAAATAGAAATACAAAAGATAAAAAAGAAAATCACATATTAAAAACTTAAAACAGAGCAAATGGAAGCTAATGACTTTGTGTGACACCAAGAATCAGTCAAACTAAAAAGAATGAAAAAAGAAAGAAAAAGAGAAAAACCTCATTGAAAAAAACAGCTGATCTGGAAAATAGATCCAGAAGAAACAATTTAAAAATTATTGGCCTATCTGAAGGCCATAACCAAAAAACAAAACAAAACAAAACAAAACAAAACAAACAAACAAACAAAAAAACCCAACCTGGAGAGCATTTTTCAAAGGATCATTAAGGAAAATAAACAAAACAATATTCTAGAAACAGAAGAGGAAATACTCTTTGAAAGAATCCATTGATCACCTTCAGAAAGAGATTCCACAAGGAAAATCCTAAGGAACATTGTTGTGAAACTCCAAAATTACAATCTCAAGGGAAAAAAATACTGCAAACTGCCAGACAAAAACAATTCAAATATTATGGAACAATAGAAAGAATTATTCAAAATCTGGCAGCTTCCACAATAAAGGATCAGAGGACCTAGAATACCATATTCTGGAAGGCAAAGGATCTAGGGTTACAAGCAACAATAAAATACCCAGAGAGATTCAGCATCATCTTTCAGGGGAGGAGATAGAACTTCAATGAAAAGATTTTCAATCATTCTATCAAAAAAACAGAACTAAACAGAAAATTTAATCTGCAAAGGCAGGACTCAAGAGGAGCACAGAAAGGTAAACAAGGGGAAAATATATATTATTTAAAGGTTAAACTGTTTACATTCCTAGATGGGAAAATGATATCTATAACTCTTGAGAACTGTATCTGCCACTGGGGCAGACAGAGAAGGGCATCAGATAGACAAGGGGTGTAGTTGTGAATGGACTCTGATGTGATGACAGCAAAGAAAACACATTAAGAGGTAGGAGAAAAAAGTGTATACTGGAAAGAGAGGAAAGGGGAGATATGATAGGAAAATTAGTTTATATGAAGAAATACCGAAGAACTATTACAAACTAGGGAAAGAAGGGAGGAGAATGAACATTGTCTGAAGCTTGATCTCATCAGTTTGGGCTCTAAGAGGGAATAATCTAATCAATTAATTGGGTATATAAATTTATTTAATCCTATAAAGAAGTAGGAGGAGAAGGAAGAAAAGTAAAGGATTTTTCAGATTAGAAGGGAGGACAGAAACCATAAGGTAAAAGGGAAAAGAAGGTGGGGAAAGATTGATAGAAGATAAGGGAGTGGGTTAAGTGGGTTAAAAAAAACACTATTAAAAGAAGGGACAGGGTGATAGGAGGTAAGGTAGAATGTAGTTGGGTGGAAAAAAAACACACACACAACTAAGCACAGGGTGAAAAGAGAACAAAAGTATATTTAGGGGAGAAAATAAGATGGAAGGACATACAGTGTATGTATCATGTAATCATGACTATGAATGGGAATGGAAGGAATTCTCACATAAAAGTGAAGTGAAGAATAGACTGTTCTAAAAATCAGAATCCTACCATATGTTGTTTAAAAGAAACACATTTGACACAAAGAAACAACATACAAAGTAAAGAGAAAAGACTAGAATAGTATTTATTATCTCAGCTGAAGTAAGAAAGCAAGGGTAGTAGTTCTAACCTCAGATAAAACAAAACTAAAAATAGAACTTATTAAAAGAGATAAATAAAGAAAGTACATTTTGATAAAGAGTATCATAAATAATGAAATAATAACAATATGAAATGTGTGTGCACCAAATGGTAGAACAAGCAATACTAAATGTGTATTACTAAAGGTACCGCAGGCAAAATCCTAGAGAAGATTTTAAGCCAGTTACAGGAAGAGATAGACAGTAAAACTATCCTAATGGGGGGCCTAAACCTCAGAATCAAACAAATCTAATCATAAAATGAACAAGAAAGAATCTAGGGAGGTTAATAGCATTCTAGAAAACCTAAATATGATAGACACTTTTCTGGAGAAAAGAGAATAGGGACAAAAGGGAATACACATTTTTTCTCAGCATGTATATGTCAATATAAATTAAAACTTACCATGTATTAGGGTATAAAAACCTCACAATCAAATGCAGAAAGGTGAAAATAATAAATGCTTCATTTTCAGACCACATGGTAAGAAAAATATTATTCAATAAAGGGCCAGGAATAGACCAAAAAAATGGAAACTACATAATCTAATTCTAAGGAATGAGTGGGTAAAACAACAAATCACAGAAACAAACTGCAATTTCATTCAAGAGAATGAGGATAGTGAGACAAGATGACAAAACCTATAGGATGCAGCCAAAGCAGTTCTTAGAGAAAATTTTTTATCTCTCAATAGTTACATAAATAAAATAAAGAAAGAGGAGATCAATGAATTAGGCATGCAACTAAAAAACTGAGAAAAAGAATAAATTCACCTCCCGACACACAATGAAATATTACATTAGAAATTTTGAATCTCAAAGGATAGATTAATAAAACTGAATCTAAGCAAACTATTGAACTAATAAATAAAATAGTTGGCATTATGAAAACAAAATAGATAAACCTTCAGTTAATTTGTCTAGTTTGTTTGGTTAACTTGTCTGTCCTGATTGCAAGCTGGTGGTTTGGCAAATTTGCTACAAAAGGCAAAGCTCTGGAAGAGCACTGAGCCCTAGAAGAACAAGGGACTAGCCCAATTACACAGCATTGGAAGTCAATCAGCAGAATTGCCCCAGGGGAAACTAGAGCAGCTGTCACTCCTTTTCATTAAGAGTAGAACAAAAAGCAAAAAAGAACTCTCAAAATAGGCAGCTTTTATATATAGAGAGAAAGACAAATCAATTCCAGGTGAAGCCCCAAAGAGATATATAGCTTGTTTTCTTTTCACAAGCCTTTCTTGCAAGATTCCATAAAGAATCTTAAAAGAGAGTTAGAAGAAAAATGGGAAAAGGAAATTAGATTTTTGCAAGAAGGGATGCATATAACTCCCTACAAAAGAGATTTGATGAAATGTAAAGAAGCATATAATATTCACAAAATAGATATGAAAAAGATACCAATTCACTGAAAAAGAAAATTTGTGAAATGGAAAAAAATGCAAGAACAAAACAATTCAATTAGCCAAATAGAAAAGGAGCTAAAAAAAAAAAAGTAACTGAAGAAAATAATACAATAAAAATTAGAATTGAACAAATGAAAGTGAATGACTCAACAAGACTTCAGGAATCAATGAAACAACCTCCCCCGCCCCCCCCCCCCAAAAAAAAAAGAAAAAACAAAAGAAAATATGAAATAGCTCCTAGGAAAAATAACTGACCTGGAAAATAGATCTAGGAGAGATGATCTAAGGATTATTGGACTTCCTGAAAGCCATGATGAAAATAAGAACCTAGAAATTATCTTACAGGAAATCATAAAGGAAAACTGTCCTGATATTTTAGAATCAGAAGACAAAATAGCCATTGAAAAAATTCACCAATCACCTCCTGAAAGAGACCACAAAATTAAAACCACAAAGAATATGATGGCAAATTTTTAGAACTATTGCACCAAGGAAAAGATATTGCAAACAGCCAGAAAGAATCAATTTAAATGCTGAGGAGCCACAATCATGATTACCCAGGACCTAGCAGCTTCCACCTTAAAGGATGGAAGGGCCTGGAATCTGATAGTCTAACAGACAAAGGAACTTTATCCAGCTAAAATGAGCATTATCTTTTTAGGGAAGATGTACATTCAAACACATAGGTGAATTTCACCTATTTATAATGAAAAGAGCAGAAATGAACAAAAAATTTGATTTCCAACACAGAACTCAAGAGAAGGATAAAAAGGTAAAAAGAAAACTCTTGAGAACTATATTTCTGTTATGGATGTATTTAATTATATATAATTTGATATTTATTATATAATTTGATTTTATTATGATAATATGAAAAAGAAACTAGAGGTGGAAAAAGGATTGTACTGGAAAAAGAGGGAAAAGGACGCAAAATAAGAGAAATTACATCTCATAAAGAGGCAAAAAAGACCAATTATAATTGAGGGGGAAAGGGAGGGAAATGAGCATTGTGTAAATCTTATTCTTATCAGATTTGGCTGAAAGAGAGACTATCAGACATACTTGTTTTCACAGAGAAACTTATCTCATCTTATAGGAAAGTGGAAAGGTAAAGCGGAAAAGAAATGGAAAGACTAATAGAAGAAAAAACAGAAGTATTAGGGGAAAGGTGTAAAAAAGGGAGAGGGGCTCTAAAGGGGGAGCAGTGTTTGAGAGAGATGACAGTTAAAAGAAAAATACTGGGGGAAAAGGAAAGGGGAAAAGAAAAGAGAAAAGCATAATTTACAGTAAATGAGATGGCAGGAAATATAGAATTGGTCATTTTAACAGTGAATGTGAATGGGATGAACTCTCCCATAAAACAGAAGTGGATAGTAGACTGTATCAAAAGCCAGAATCCTAAAATATGCTGTTTACAAGAAACACAATTAAAGCAAAGTGATACATACAGAGTGAAAATAAAGGGCTGGGGCAGAATCTACTATGCTTCAGGTGAAGTGAAAAAAGTAGGGGTAGCAATCTGATCTCAGATCAAGTAAAAGCAAAGATGCCTAATTGAAAGAGATAAGAAAGGAAACTACATTTTACTAAAGGGTAACATAGATAATGAAGCAATATCAGTACTAAACATAATATGCACCAAGTGGTATAACATCCAAATTCCTAGAGAAGAAGTTAAGAGAGCTGCAAGAAGAAATAGACAGCAAAACTATACTAGTGGGGGATCTCAACCTTGCTCTCTCAGAAGTAAATAAATTGAACCACAAAATAAATAAGAAAGAAGTTAAGGAGGTAAACAGAATGTTAGAAAAGTTAGATATGATAGATCTCTAGAAAAAATTGAATGGAAACAGAAAGGAGTTTACTTTTTCTCAGCAGTTCATGGAACCTATACAAAAATTGACCATGTATTAGGGCATAAAAACTTCAAAATCAAATGCAGAAAGGCAGAAATTGTAAATGCATTTTTTTTTCAGATCATGATGCAATAAAAATCAAAAGATCAGGAGAAAATGGACCAAAAATTAATTGAAAATTAAATAATCTAATCCTTAAAAATGAATGAATGAAACAACAAATCATGGACACAATCAACAATTTCATCCAAAAGAATGATAATAATGATACAAAGCAGTAATAAGAGGAAATTTTATATCTCTAGATGATTACTTGCATAAAATAGAAAAAGAGAAAATCGGATGAATTGGCCTTACAAATAAAAAAAGTAGAAAAAGAAAAAATTAAAAACTCTCAATTAAATACCAAATTTGAAATTCTGAGAATAAAAGGGGAGATTAATAAAACTGAAAATAAGAAAACTATTAAGTTAATAAAAAAAACTAAGAGTTGGTTTTATGAAAAAAAAAACCAACAAAATAGATAAACCTGTTAATGTGATTAGAAAAAGGAAAGAAGAAAATCAAATTGTTAGTCTCAAAAATGAAAAGGGAGAAGTTTCCACCAATGAAGAGGAAATTAAAACAATAGTATTAAGAGTTATTTTGCCAATAAATTTAATAATCTAAATGAAATGGAGGAATAATTATAAAAATGTAGATTGTCCAGATTAACAGAAGAGGAAATAAATTATTTAAATAATCCAATTTTAGAAAAAATAGAACAAGCTATTAATCAAGTCCCTAAGAAAAAATTTCCAAGGCCAGATGGATTTGCATGAGAATTCTACCAAAGGATTTCTTTGACAAAGAGACCTGAGTTTCAATTGATAAATGACGGACAAAAGCAGCTACACCCAAAGAAAGAACACTGGGAAACGAATGTAAACTATCTGCATTTTTGTTTTTCTTCCCGGATTATTTATACCTTCTGAATCCAATTCTCCCTACGCAACAAGAGAACTGTTCGGTTCTGCAAACATATATTGTATCTAGGATATACTGCAACATATCCAACATATAAAGGACTGCTTGCCATCTAGGGGAGGGGGTGGAGGGAGGGAGGGGAAAAAAAAAATCGGAACAGAAACGAGTGTCAATATAATGTAATTATTAAATAAAAAATTAAAAAAAAAAAAGAGAATTCTACCAAACATTTAAAGAACAATTAATTCCAAAACTATATAAACTATTTGAAAAAAAGCCCTCTTTTTTTCCTACCAAATTTAACAAACCCAAAGACCTCAGCTTTTGGATAAGAATTAACTATTTGACAAAAACTGCTGGGAAAATTGGAAAATAAAATGGAAGAAACTAAGCATTGATGCATACCTAATACCACAAACCAAGATAAGGTAAAAAAAAATGATTTCATGAATGAGACATAGAGTGATATAAACAAATTAGAAGAACATAGAAAGGACATAGCTAGGTGGCACCAGCCTTGAATTCAAGAGAACCTGAGTTCAAATCTGGTCTCAAAATATTTAACACTTCATAGCTGGGTGACCTTAGGCAAGTTACTTAACCCCAATTGCCTGAGCAAAGAGAAGAAGAAGAAGAAGAAGAAGAAGAAGAAGAAGAAGAAGAAGAAGAAGAAGAAGAAGAAGAAGAAGAAGAAGAAGAAGAAGAAGAAGAGTAATTTTTCAACATTGACCTTTGCAAAAACTTCTGTTTTAACTTTTCCCCTTCTTCCCTCCACCCCCTCCCTTAGATGGCAAGTAGTCCCATATAAGTTAAATATGTTCAAGTCTACATAGATTCAAATCTACATGCATACATACTTATACAGTTATCTTGTTGCACAAGAAAAATCTGATTTAGAAAGAAGGTAAATATAACCTGAGAAGAAAAAACAAAAATACGAGCAAACAATAACAGAAAGAGTGGAAATGTTATGGTGTGATCCATACTCATTTCCCAGTGTTCTTTCTCTGTGTTTATCTGGTTCTGTTTATTTCATTTTTATTTTTTTTAATTATAACTTTTTATTGACAGAACATATGCATGAGTAATGTTTACAACATTGTCCTTTGCACTCACTTTTGTTCCAACTTTTTCCTTCCCTCCCTCCACCCCTTCCCCTAGATGGCAGGCAGTCTTATACATGTTAAACATGTTAAAGTATATCCTAAATATAATATATGTGTGCAGATCCATACAGTTCTCTTGTTGCACAAGAAAAAAATGGATTCAGAAGGTAAAAATAACTTGAGAAGAAAAACAAAAATACAAGTGGTCCACATTCATTTCCCAGTGTTCCTTCTCTGGTATAGCTGATTCTGTCCATCATTGATCCATTGGAACTGAATTACTGGATTTTCTCTTTGTGGAAGATATCCACTTCCATCAGAATAATCCTCATACAGTATTATTGTTGAAGTATTTAATGATCTCCTAGTTCTGCTCATTTAACTCAGCATCAGTTCATGTAAGTCTCTTGAAGCCTCTCTGTATTCATCCTGCTGGTCATTTCTTACAGAAAAATAATATTCCATAACATTTACATGCCATAATTTACCCAACCATTCTCCAATTGATGGGCATCTTTTTATTTCCCAATTTCTAGACACTACATACAATAAGAGCTGCCAAAAAACATTTTGGCACATATACATTTCCCTTCTTTAGTATCTCTTTGGGATATAAGCCCAGTAGTAACACTGCCAGATCAAAGAGTATGCACAGTTCGATAACTTTTTGAACATAATTCCAAATTGCTCTCCAGAATGGTTGGATTCGTTCACAGTTCCACCTCCAATGCATCAGTGTCCCAGTTTTCCTGCATCCCCTCCAACATTTGTCATCATCTTTTCCTGTCATCTTAGCCAGTCTGATAGGTGTGTAGTGGTATCTCAGAGTTCTCTTAATTTGCATTTCTCTGATCAATAGTGATTTGGAACACTTTCATATGAGTGGAAATAGTTTTAATTTCATCATATGAAAATTGTCCGTTCATATCCTTTGATCATTTATCAATTGGAGAATGGCTTGATTTCTTATAGATTAGAGTCAATTCTCTATATATTTTGGAAATGAGGCCTTTATCAGAAGCTTTAATTGTAAAAATGTTTTCCCAGTTTATTGCTTCCCTTCTAATCTTGTTTGCATTAGTTCTGTTTGTATAAAAGCTTTTTAATTTGATATAATCAAAATTTTCTATTTTGTGATCAATAATGATCTCTAGTTCTTCTTTGGTCACAAATTCCTTCCTCCTCCACAAGTCTGAAGAGGTAAACTATCCTGTGTTCCTCTAATTTATTTATAATCTCATTCTTTATGCCTAAATCATGAACACATTTTGATCTTATCTTGGTGTATGGTGTTAAGTCATCATCAATGCCTACTTTTTGCCATACTAATTTCCAGTTTTCCCAATAGCTTTTGTCAAATAGTGAATTCTTATCCCAATAGTTGGGATCTTTGGGTTTATCAAACACTAGATTGCTATAGTTATTGAGTATTTTGTCCTGTGAACCTAACCTATTCCACTAATCAACTTGTCTATTTCTTAGCCAATACCAAATGGTTTTGGTGACCACTGCTTTATAATATAATTTTAGATCAGGTCTACAGCTAGGCTGTCTTCGTTTGATTTTTTTTTCATTATTTCCCTTGAAATTCTTGACCTTTTGTTCTTCCATATGAATTTTGTGGTTATTTTTTCCAGGTCATTAAAATAGTTTCTTGGGAGTCTGATTGGTACAGCACTAAATAAATAAATAAGTTTAGGTAATATTGTCATCTTTATTATATTCTCTCAGCCAAGAAGGAAAGAATTTGTGTTCAAAGAAGAACTGTAACTCATAATTGACCACTAAATACCTTTTTTTTAACAAACAAAACGAATGCGCAGACAAGATCATAAGGGAAACAATAAACTGGGAAAACATTTTCACATTTAAAAGTTCTGATAAAGGCCTCATTTCTAAAATATATATAGAATTGACTCAAATGTATAAAAATTCAAGCCATTCTCCAATTGATAGGATTGGATATGGACAGGTCAAAGGATATGAACAGAAAATTTTCAGATGAAGAAATTAAAACCATTTCTAATCACATGAAAAGGTGTTCCAAATCACTACTGATTAGAGAAATGCAAATTAAGACAACTCTGAGATACCACTACATACCTCTTAGATTGGCTAAGATGGCAGGAAAAGATAAAGATGAATGTTGGAAGGGATATGGGAAAACAGGAACATCAATACATTGTTGGTGGAACTGTGAATAAATCCAGCCATTCTGGAGAGCAACTATGTTCAAAAAGTTATCAAACTGTGTATACCCTTTAATCCAGCAATGTTGATATTGAGCCTACATTCCAAAGCGATCTTAAAGGAAGGAAATGGACCCACAGAGAAACAGGGCAGTGTGGGATCTATGCCCTGAGGAAGCTACTGAGAGGAATCTATAGCAGTGTTAGCTACTCTGTCCTGGTTGCAAGTCAGTAGATTAGCACATAAGCTGTGAAATAGCCAACATAAATGTAAAAGGCAAATAGTGAGCCCCTGAACCCCAGCATAATACAGGACTGGCCATGCCTAACCAACATCTAAAATTAGTCAGACCAATCCAGCACAGCCACTGTAGCCTATAGAGGAACCTTTAAAAAATAATCAAAAGAGCAAAAACAAGACTGACCATAAATAATTTTTATGATGAAAGTGAAGAACAGACCTCAAACCCTGAAGTCACTAAAATCTGATCATCCCCAGATGAAGCTCAAAAGGTGATATGAGTTGGTTTTCATCCTACAAGGCTTGGACAAATTCAAAAAGGATCATAAAAGAGGGCTGTAAGAAAAATGGGGAAAGGAAATGAGAACATTAGAGGAGAATTTTGAAAAGGAAATGAATTATCTGAAGAAAACTCCATCCAAAAAGATTTAGTGAAATGGAAAAAGCATATATCTCCTTACAAAATACATTTGACAAAATAGAAAAAGGAAACAATTCCTTGAAAAACAGAATTCATGAAATGGAGGAGAGGGGGAATCCATTGAATAAAAGTACTCATTTAAAAATTTAATTGACCAAATACAAAAGGAGCTTAAATAAAGGTAACTGAAGAATATAATTCACAAAAAAAAATTGGAAATGAATAAATGGAAATGAATGACTCAATGAGACATCAAGATTAAGTCAAACAAAACCAAAAAAAAGAAAAAAAATATTTCATTGGAAAAAACAACTGATCTGGAAAATAGAATTAGAAGAGAGCATCTAAGGATTATTGGACCTCCTGAAAATCATGATTAAAAAAAAAAGTCTAGACATCAATCATCTTTCAGAAAATCATTAAGAAAACAGCCCTGATATACTAGAATCAGAAGGTCAAATAGCCATTAAAAGAATTCACCGATCAACTCCTGAAAGAGACCCCAAAATTAAAACTCCAGGGAATATCTCAGCTAAATTTCACAATTATCAAATGAAGCAAAAAATATTGCAAGCAGTCAGAAAGCAACAATTCAAATATTACGGAGCCATAAGCTTGGTTACTCAGGAACTAACAGCTTTCGACCTTCAAGGATCAAAGAGCATGGGATCTGATATTCTGAAAGGCAAAGGGACTTGCATGGCAGTCAAGAATTAACAATCCAACAAAACTGAGCATTATCATTCAAGGGAAAAGATGGACATTCAATGAGAAAGGTGAATTTCATTTATTTCTGATGAAAACATTGAAGGTGATCAAAAATTTGATCTCCAAATAGAGAACTCAAGAGAGATAAAAAGGAAAGAATTCTTGAAAGCTGTATCTTTATTACAGGTATAATAAGAGAGTGCAGGTATAATCTGATTTTATTGTGATAATATAAAAAAAAATTCCACTAGAGATAGAAAACTGGTTCTCCAAGAGGAAAATGGAAGTAAAATGAGAGAAATTTCATCTATTAAAGAGGCAAAAAAGTATTATAATTGTGGGGAGAAAAAGGAGAGGGATTAACATTGTGTGAATCTTCTCTCATCAGATTTGGCTCAAAGAGAATATCAGACATATTTGGCTTCACAAGAGAGACTTGTCTCACCCTATAGAGAAGTGGGAGGGAAAGGAGGAAAGGACAGGGAGAGACTAATAAAAGGAAAAACAGAAATAGTAGGGAAAAGGTATAAGAAAGGAGAAGAGGATATAAAAGGGGAGGGCTGTTTGAAGAAGGTAATAGGCAGAAGCAAAATATCAGGGAAGAAGAGGGAAAGGGGGAAAGGAAAAAGAAAAACACAAATTGGATTAAATAAGATGGTGGGAACTATGGAATTAGCCATTTTAACTGTGAGTGTGAATGGGATGAGCGCTCCCATAAAATGGAAGCAGATAGCAGAATGGATTAAAAGCCAAAATTCTACAATACATTCTTTTCAAGAAATATATTTAAAGTGAAATAAAACATATAGAGTAAAGGTAAAAGGCTGGAACAGAACCTGCAATGCTTCAGGAGAAGTAAAAAAAAAAAAAAAGAAAAGAAAAGAAAAGAAAAAAAGAAAGAAAAAAGCAGAGATAGCAAATCTCAAATCAAGCAAAATCAAATATAGATATAATTAAAAGAGAAAGGGAAGGAAATTATATTTTGCAAAGGGGCACCATAGATAATGAAGTAATATCAATACTAAACATATATACACCAAGTGTTATGACATTCAAATTCCTAGAGGAAAAGTTAAGAGAGCTAAAAGAAAAATTAGACAGCAAAACTATACTAGTGGGGGATTCTCAACCTTGTTCTCTCAGAACTAAATAAATCAAACCACATAATAAAAAAGAAAGAAGTTGAGGAAGTAAATGGAATTTTAAAAGAATTAGGTATGATACACCTTTGGAGAAAATTGAATGGAGGCAGAAAGGGGCATAGTTTTTCTCAGCAGTTTATGGTACCTATACAAAAACTGACCATAAATTAGAGCATAAAAACCTCAAAATGAAATGCAGAAAGGCAAAAATAGTTAATGCATTTTTTCAGATCATGATCACATTAAGAATCACATAATAAAGAACCAGGGGAAAATAGACCAAAATAAATTTAAAACTAAATAATGTGATCCTTAAGAATAAGTCAATGAAACAACAAATCATAGACACAGTTGATAATTTTATCCAAGAGAATGACAATAATGAGACAACATACCAAAATTTATGGGATTAACCAAAAGAATTCTTAAGGGAAGTTTTATGTGTCTAGAGGCTTACTTTCATTAGATGGAGAAAGAGTAGATTAATGAATTAGGCATGTGTTAAGGATCATGTCTAGATGAAGGGGCAGGTCAGTTCTCCAAGAGCCTCTACAGCTATGAATCATAACACTTGAAGGAGTTGCAAAGCAACCTTTACTAACACAGATGTTCCTTATAGATTGGGAATGAAATAAATTGGAGGCAAGAGGGAAAAGAAGGGATGTCAGAGAACAGCAACTGCCTCTCAGTCTTCTTGTATCATCACCATCCTTTCACATGAAAAGATCCATTTTACAGGTCTGAATTAAACCTCCAGAAGCCACTGGAGCTAGGGGAGGAAAAACAAACAAAAAAATCCCCTCAAGTAAATACTAAATTTAAAATTCTGAAAATAAAAGGGGAGATTAATAAATTTGAAAGGAAAAAATATTGAACCATAGTTTTATGAAAAAGACCAACAAAATAGAAAAACCTTTAGTTAATTTGATGAGAAAAATATCAAATTGTTAGTATCAAAAGGGAAAAGGATGAACTTTCCACTAATGAAGAGGAAATTAGAAGAAAAATTAGGAATTATTTTGCCAAATATATACCAATAAATATGATAATCTAAGCAAAATGGAGGAAAACTTACAAAAATATAGATTGTCCAGATTAACAGAGGAGGAAACAAATTGCTTAAATAGTCCAATTTTAGAAAAATAAATATTACAAAATATTAATCAACTCCCTAACACTCCTTAAACAATTTCCAGCACTAGACAGATTTACATGCAAATTCTACCAAGCATTTAAAGAACAATTAATTCTAATATTATACAAACTCTTTGGACAAATAGGGAAAGAAGGAATCCAACCAAATTCTTTTTATGACACAGACATGGTGCTTATACCTAAAGAGGTAGGGTCAAAACAAAGAAAAGAAAATTATAGATTAAAATCCCTAATGAATATTGATGCAAAAATCTTAAATAAAGCAAGTTATCTCCAGGGTAATACACAATGACCAAGTAGAACCAAATTAAGCACTGGTTCAATATTAGGAAAACTATAAGCATAATTGACTACATCAATAATCAAACTAAGAAAAAAAATGATTATTTCAGTAGATGCAGAAAAACATTTGACAAAATTTAGCACCCATTCCTATTAAAAATAGTAGGGAGTACAGGAATATGTGGAGTTTTCCTTAAAATGATCAATAGCATTTATTTAAAGCCACCAGCAAGCATGAGATGTAGTGGAGACAAACTAAAACCATTCTCAGTAAGATTGGGGTAAAACAAAGTTGTCCACTGTCATCATTACTATTTAATATTGTACAAGAAATGTTAGCTTTGGCAATAAAAGAAGAAAAAGAGATTAAAGGAATTAGAATAGGTAAAGAGGAAACCAAATTATCACTTTTTGCAGATGATATGATGGTATACTTAGAGACCTAGAAGCCTAGAGAAGCAACTAAAAAATTACCAGAAACAATTCACAACTTCAGCAAACTTGCAGGATACAAAATGAATACACATAAATCATTAACTTTTTTTTAATATTAGCAATAAAATCCAGCAGCAAGATACAAAGAAAAATTCCACTTAAAATAACTGTAGATAATATAAAATATTTGGAAAGTCAGAAACTATATAAACGTAATTACAAAACATTTTCCATACATATAAAGTCAGATCTAATCTTTTGGGAAAGTCAAGTGTTCTGGATAGGCTGAACTAATATAATAAAAATGACAATAGTATCTAAATTGTTCTACTTATTCATTGTCATACCAATCAAACTCCCAAGAAATTACTTCACAAAGGTAAAAAAAAAAATAAAAATGTTTATCTGGAAGAGAAAAAGGTCAAGAATTTCAAGGGAATTAATGAAACAACACACAAATGAAGGTAGTCTAACTATCTCAGACCTAAAACTATAATATATAATATAATTAATATAATATAATATAATAAATACAATATAACATAATATAAACTATATTATAAAGCAGCACTCATCAAAACCCCTGAGTAATGGCTAAGAAATAGAGTAGCTAATCAGTTTAATAAGTTAGGTTCAAATGACAAAATAATCAATGACTATTCTAATTTAATGTTTGACAAACCCCCAAAAGCCATCTTTTGGGATAAGAATTCACTATTTGACAAAAACTGCTGGGAAAACTGGAAATAATTATGTAGAAACTAGGCTTTGACCCACATCTAACACCATACATCAAGATAAGGTCTAAATGGCTTCATGATTTAGACATAAAATATGATATTATAAGCAAATTAGAAGAATAAAGGTGAGTTTACCTCTCAGATCTGTGGAGAAGAAAGGAATTTGTAGCCAAAGAAGAACTGGAGCACATTATTGGAGTACAAAATGGTTAATTTTGATTATATTAAGTTACAAACAAAACCAATGCAGACAAGATTAAAAAGGAAGCAATAAACTGCGGGGAGGGGGGGAGGGAGAATTTACATTCAAATGTTCTGATAAAGGCCTCATTTCCAAAATTTATAGAGAATTAACTCAAATTTATAAGAATTTAAGCCATTCCCCAATTGATAAATAGTCAAGGGATATGAACAGGCAATTTCAGATAAAGAAATTAAAACCATTTCTAGTCATATGAAAAGGTGCTCTAAATCACTATTGATCAGAGAAATGCAAATTAAGTCAACTCTGAGGTACCACTATATACCTTTCAGAATAGCTAAAATGACAGGAAAAGATGATGAATGTGGAGGGAATGTGAGAAAACTGGGATACTAATACATTGTTGGTGGAGTTCTGAACTGAAGAGTGATTGGAGAGTAATTTGAAATTATGTCCAAAGGATTATCAAACTATCCACTCCCTTTGATCCAGTAGTGTTTCTATTGGGCTTGTATGCTAAAAAGATAATAAAGGAGATAAAGAGACCCACATGTGCAAAAAGGTTTGTGGCCGCTCTTTTTGTAGTGGCAAGAAAATGGAAACTCAATAGATGCCCATCAGTTGGAGAATGGCTGAATAAGTTATGACTTATGAATGTTATGGAATATTATTTTTCTATAAGAAATGATCAGCAGGATGATTTCAGAAAGGCCGGGAGAGACTTTTATAAGCTGATGCTAAGTGAACCAGGAGAACATTGTTCACGGCAACTACAAGATTATACAATGATCAGTTCTGAAGATCCTGGCTCTTTTCAACAGTGAAATGATTCAGGCCATTTTAAGTATCTTGTGATGAAAAGAGCCATTTACACTAAAAGTAGGTACTGTGGGAACTGTGTATGTATCATAACATAGTATTTTCCCTCTTTTGTTGTTGTTTGATTGCATTTTGTTTTTTTCTCATTTTTTTTCCTTTTTGATCTGATTTTTTTTTTTTGTGCAACACAATAATTGCAGAAATATGTATAGAAGAACTGAATATATTTGACTTATATTGGAGTACTTGTCATATATGGGGAGATGGTGTGGAGAAGGATAGGAAAAATTTGGAACACAAGGTTTTGCAAGGGTCAATGTTGAAAAATTATCCATGCAAAGGAGCCCCCCAGTAGATTCCCTGGTGCTTGACACCAAAAAGCCTTGGTTACCTGCGCTGGGAGTCTTTGTGCTGCATCTGCCCTCAGCAGCCTCTACCCCTGCCTGATTGAAACAGACCTTTTCTGAAGTTCTTCCAAAGTATCTTCTTCTAGAAATTTGTTACACTCCAATTATTTGTGATTCTGTCACTCCAAAATCAGTTAAAACCAGATTTGATTTGGTGTTGATCTTAGTGACACTAGGAGGAGCTAAAATAAAGATGTATCTACTCTCCTCCATCCTTACTTCACCCTCCTACAAAACATATCTCGAACAAATAATCAGATCTAAACAATTTGAGAAATATCAATTGCTCATGGTTGGGTTGAGCTGAGCTGATATAATAAAAATGACAATTTTGTGTAAATTGATCTACTTGTTCAATGACATACCAATCAAACTACTAAAACATTATTTTATAAAACTAGAAAAATAATAACAAAATTTATCTGGAAAAACAAAAGATCAAGAATATAAAGGGAATTAATGAAAAAATAATACAAATGATGGTGGCTTAGCAGTACCAAACCTAAAACTTATTATTATAAAGCAGCAGTACCTTTTGGTACTGGCTAAAAAAAAAAAAAAAGAGTGTTGGATAACTAGAATAGATTAGAAAACCACAACACAAAAATCAAGGCCTATAGCAATCTAGTATTTGATAAACTCCCAAACTCCAGTTTGTGGAATAATATTTAACTATTTGATAAAAATTGCTGTGAAAATTTGAAAATAATATGTCAGAAACTTGTCATATTCCTACATCTCACATCCCATATCAAAAATGAGGTCAAATTGATACATGATTTGGGCATAAGGATGATACCATACACAAATTAGGAGAACAAGGGATAATTTACTTATCAGACCTTTGGAGAAGGGAGTAATTTATGACCAAAGAAGAATTAGAGAAAATTATGAATGATAAAATGGACAACAATGATTACATTAAATTAAAAAGGGTCTGCACAAACAAAACCAACAGAAACAAGAGTTAAAAAGAAGTACAAAGCTGGACTCTTTATAGTCAGTATTTCTGATAAAGGTCTCATTTCTAAAATATATAAATAACAATGTCAATTTTATAAGAATACAAGTCATTCCCCAATTGATAAATGGTCAAAGGATATAAATAGACAATTTTCAGATGATGAAATTAAAACTATCTATAGTTATATGAAAAAATGATCTAAATCAATAATGATTTATACAAATTAAGTGCAAATTAAAACAACTCTGAGGTACCATCTCACACCTCTCAGATTGGCTAAGATGACAGGAAAAGGTAATGATAAATGTTGGAGGGAATATGGAAAAATTGGAAGACTAATGGAGTTGTTGATGGAGTTGTGAAATGATCCAACCATTTTAGAGAGCAATCTGGAACTATGCCCAAAGGGCTGTAAACCAATGCATACCCTTTGCCCCCGCAGTGCCAGTACTGGGTCTGAATCTCAAGGAAATCATAAAGAAGGGAAAAGGACTCACATGTGCAAAAATTTTGTAGCAGCTCTTTGTGTGATAGAAAAGAATTAGAAAAGAAGTAGATGCCCATCAATTGGGATTGAACAAGGGATGGTATATGAAGGTAATGTAATGTTATTGTTGTATAAAAAATAATGAACAAACCAATTTTAGAAAGATCTGGAAAGATTTACATTGAACTGATGTTGAGCACAACAAGCAAAACCATTGTACATAATAATAGCAAGAATATGTGATGATCCACTTTGAAAGATGAGGTTCTTCTCAATGGTTCAGTAATTAAAGAAATCCCAATAGTCTTTGGACAGAAAATGTCATCTGCATCTAAACCACCCCAAAACAACAACAACAACAACAATAACAACAGCAAATAACTAAGGAGGCAATGTAAATCAACACATGTTATGTTCACTTTTTATGTTTTTTTTTTATCTGTCCCATGGTTTTTCCCTTTTTCTCTGATTTTTCTCTCAAGAGAAGTCTGAGTGTTACCTTCTCGTCTGAGTTCTTCAAGTTCCTGTCCTAGATTTGAATTTGAGCAATTCATTTGTGAGATTGGTCCTGACTGGGATGGCAGGAAACTTTCAGACTCAATCAGTATTAACTATCTAGAAATCTCTAGAGGTTTAGAAATCTCTAGTGAGCTGGGGACTACATTCCTCAAAGAAATGAAACAAGAGATTGTTTAAGAGTTAAAATGACAACATAAATGAAGTGAGAACTTTGGATAAAAAGAAACTTACATTTTAATACAAGAATTATACAACCTTATTCAATTAACAAATTCCTTGAAAATTAGAAAAGACCAAACAAATTAATGAAGTTTAATTAAATGTTAAATGAATATTAAATGAAGTTCAAAGGAAAAAATAAAAAAGTATCTTGAAGACTTCTGTGTGTAAATGAATGGACTAGACATTTTCTATAATCTCCATAATTATTCAAACATTTCCAAAACAACAACAACAAAAAAAATTTAATAACTTTTCATTAACAGAACCCATGCCAGGGTAATTTTTTACAACATTTTCCCTTGCACTCACTTCTCAAAACAAAAATTTTACATCAAAGATAAAGCCAATTCAAATCTAGGACCCTTAGAATCCAAAAGATTAAGAAAAATCAGATCTAAGAACTGATGCTCATTGATCCTGAATTCACTCAGTACCCTCCTCTATTTTAAAATGTTCAGTAGAATTTTATTTCTTCCATATACATGTAATGATAGTTTTCAACATTCAATTTTGAAAGATCTTCTGTTCCAAATTTTTCTTTTTCCCTCATTTCTCTTTCCTTTCCCCAAGACAACAAGCAATCTGATATAGGTGAAATAATTGCAGTTCTTTTAGACATATTTTCATATTTGTCAAGTTGTGCAAGAAAAATCATTTGAAAAGAGAGAAAAAAACATGAAAAAGAAAAAAAAAAAAACAAATAAACAAAAATGTGAAAATACCATCCCTCAATCTACATTCAGTTTGCATAGTTCTCTCTCTGGATGCAGATGGCATTTTTCTATTATAAGACTATTGAATCATAGCACTATTGAGAAGAACCAAGTCCATCACAATTGATTATAATATAATCTTGTTGCTACAATGTACAATGTTCTCCTGGTTCTGCTCACTACAACATCAGTTCATATATGTCTTTCCAGGCTTTTCTGAAATCATCCTGCTCATCATTTCACATAGAACAATAATCCATTATATTCATGTGCCATGACTTATTCAGCTATTCCCAACTAATGAGCATCTACTCAATTTTTAGTTCTTTGTCATTAATAAGGGCTAGTATAAACATTTTTGCACTTGTGGGTTCTTTTCCCTCTTTTATGGTCTCTCTGGGATACAAACCCAGTAGTGGCAATGCTAGATCAAAAGGTGTTCCTAGTTTGATAGCATAGTTCCAAATTATTCTTCAGACTCATTAAATCAGCTCACAACTCCACTAGCAAAGCATTATTGTCTCAGTTTTTCCATATTGTATCCAATATTTAGCATTATTTTTTCCTGTCATCTTAGTCAGTCTGAGAAGTGTGAAGTGGTATTTCAGAATTATTTCTCTAATGAATAGTGAATTAAAGCATTTTTCATATGACTATAGATGATTTAATTTCTTTATCTGAGAACTATTTGTTCGTTTGACCATTTATCAGCTGAAGAATGGCTTCTATTCTTACAAATCTGAGTCAATTCTCTATATACTTGAAAAATGAGGCCTTTGTCAGAAACACTGGCTGTAAAAAGTTTTTCCCACCTTTCTGCTTCCCTTCTAATCTTGTTTTTAAATCATTGTTTTTTTTTTTTTAATCGGTACCCCATTTCTAGCTCCCTTACTCTGAAATGAGAACATATTAGCAAATCCAAGGGTCCAACACAGGCTTACAACAAAATCCACTCCTGTACCACGGGGACCCCTCTCTCATTCCAGTGCCATGAATAATTCAGCTTCAAGCTGCAAAATTTTGAACAGGACTTGACAATTCTGCCACAGCCCTTTGGGAACAAAAGCTTCCTAGAACTTATGAATAAAAAGCACCAGTACTACAAAGTTCTTAACTATTGATACCAGCAGCCTCTGAACTACTAATTTCAGGCCAGAAAACTAAGGAATGGAGGACTGAGGCAGCAAATCATGTGTATATGTGGGCAGGAAGGAGGAGGGAGTCGTATAGAATTCCACCAAACCTGAAGAAAAGAGCATAACATAGAACTAGGGTAATGTCTGGCCACCCAATTAAAGCAAATTAAAGCAAAAAGACATGCTGGTAAACTATAAATTTGCCCAATGTGGGAGAAGAATGAAGCTTTTTGGGAACTAATCCCCCCAAAAAAAAATAATCAGAAAGAAGAGAATTGGGTATCATAGAACTAGGAATGATAAAGAAAATAAGATGGAAAGAGCAGGCAAAGCTTGAAAATATATTTCAAAAGAAATCTCAGATACTTTGAAAATTAATAGATAAATCAACAAGAAATAACGTAATATTATATATGTATATAATTTTATGTAATAATATAACATAAAACAGCCATGAGGCATTATAACAAATTTTCTGATGCAATCAAAGCAGTTTTCAAGGGGAAAGTTATATTTTTAAATATTTTAACACAAATTAAAAAATAAAAATAAATCAATGGATTGAGCATAAAACTAAAAAAATTGAGAAACCATTAAATTAAAAAGACCCAATTAAATACCACAATAGAAATTCTGGAAATTATATGTTATTAATGAATTGAAAGTAAAAAATGGAAACAATAAACTAGAAATTCCTAAAACACTAAGAAATAAATCATTAAGAAATTTGACAAAAAGAAGGAAAAAAATATTAATATTAAAATGAAATGGATATGTATTCAAATATATGCATGACTACATTTGGAAAAGTACAGGCATATATATATAATCAATTTTAATAGTTTCACAGAACAATAAGTAGGAACTTAGAATTTAATCAAATATTTGAAAAACAGAGGGAAAAATACTACAGGACCATGGATGACACAACACTGACCATGAAATTAGGAAGACTTGAATCTAAAATATTCAGTCATTTTCTACTTTTTTGAAAATCTGGTCAACTTAGTTAATGATATTCAATGTCACTTTGTAATGTCTGAACTAGCTCTCTGGAGGACCTCGGGATCAGCCTGAGTCCTTGGTCATAGTGAAGGACTGAAGGAGGAGGTGGAAAAGTGTAAGAGGCAGGAGAGCTATTATGTGGCTGGTCAAAGATGGAATCTGGCATCTGAAGTCTGGAGCCTGAAGTTTTCTCTGTGTCTATGACTGAGAGCTGTGGCTGAGAAAGCCTTCTGTGTCTGAGACACTCTTAAATATCTCAGTACAATTATATCACTACAATCCACTGAGCACCTGCAATCATTACATCACCATAAAGAACCATTATCTCACATTGAGTAGATGCTTAACTATAAGCACCATGCTGACCTAGATTCAAGTACACCTTTTCAGAGTTCAGGCCCTCTATTTCCAGCTTTGTTTTGTTTTAGAACACAAGTGGTCACTCTCTCCCTGACTTCTCAGGAAGGGAAGTGAAAACATCAAAAAGGAGGTGATCACGCCCTCCCAGACTTCTCAGGAAAGGAAATGAAAACACCAAAAGGAAACGGGAGTCAAAGCAGATATTGTTAGCAGGTTTCCTCTGGGCTAAAATTGAAACAGGTATACATAAATCCATCAGCATGGAAGGTATTACACAAGCACATAGTAATTTAACTAAAGGCTAGTAGTGATGTAACAAACAACATGAATCAACATAGTGATATAACAAATAATATGAATATACATGTCCATAACTCCTAAAAGGAGGGTATATAAATAACAATCACATATACATCTTCTTCAGCAGCCACTATTGTCCATTACTTCATGTGTCAGGAAATCCAATGATTCCTACAAGTTTTGAAGTACTGAAACAGTTTCTTCATGTGTCAGGGAATCCAATGATTCCTGCAGATTTTGAAGTCCCACAACAGTCTCATCATGTCTCAGGGAATCCAATGATTCCTGTGGGTTTTAAAGTCCTGCAACAGTCTTATCAACAATTTTTGATGTTCATGACTCAATTGCCATAATGTCATGCTCTTGCAATGATGGACAGTCAGTGATAGAACCATCACATGTTTCTTAGGTCTTCTCCTTCTGGGGAAAGTTCTTCTCCATCTCTCTCTGATGCACAAGGTGAATATGGCTCATTGGCACTCATCTGATTCCTTCTCCATCTGTAAAGATACAAGCAAACCCTCTCCCCCAAGCAGTTAACCTATCTGGTCTCTCCCATTCACCACTTTCTGGATTTTTCCACATTACCTTGGGATTATCTAAAGATAGTGGAACTGCTCGCACTAGACACTGCCCTTCCAGTGGGTTATAAAACCTGTCTTCCCGAGCCAGTGCATCTTTGTCAAAAATCAAGAAGTTAATAGGTATAAATAGCTAGATTTAGAAGTTCTCTAGGGTTACCTGTGGCTCTCCCTTTCTTTTGTTTTTGGAGGAGTGTCTTGATGTCTCTGTTTCTCCTCTCTACTATTGCCTGTCCTTGAGGATTAAAAGGTATGCTAGAAGTGTGTAAAATCTGATACTGTGCACAAAAGTGTGCAAAATGTTTAGAAGTATATGCAGGACCATTATCTGTTTTTATTGCTTGTGGAACAGCCATTATTGCAAAAGTTTATATAAGGAATTCAGTGACTACTTGGGCTCTCTCTATTGCTGCTGGTATTGTAAAAGTAAATCCTGAAAATATATCTACTACAACATGGATAAAAGACAGATGACCAAAAGATTTATAATGGGTCACATCTATTTGCCAAATTTCATTGGGTCTCAAACCACAAAGGTTCTTCCCTGGAGGGAGCATAGGAGCATGGAAAAGAAGGCAAGCTGTACCGGATTTTACTATGCTCCTGGCCTCCTCTTTTGTTATCCCAAATTGCAGACATAAAGCTCGAACAGCCTGATGATATTTAAAATGAGATTCTTGGACTGCCTGAAATAAAGGAGTATTGGCCAATATAGTTAGAAGGCTATCTGCCTTTGAATTTCCACAAAAAATAGGATATGGAAGTCCACTATGAGAGTGGACAGGTAAGACATAAATCTTACCTGGACGCTTTCTCACTTGCTCTTGAAGTTCTTTAAAGAGCTGATATATATTAGAAGCTACAAATTTTATTTGGGCTTTGATAATTCTTTGTACCACACTTACTGATATCAATACCAATCTGATACCGAATCAGATATAATATTTACAGTTCCTGGATAATAAGTAAGAGGTAGCTTGATTGCTTACAATTCATTCTGCTGAGTGAACTGAAAAGGAGTTCTGACTACTCTTTTTATAGTTAAGTCACAAGAGTATACAGCACAAATGTTATGTTTGTATGCATCTGTAAAGATAGTTGGTACTTTAAGAAGAACCTTGAAACTTTTTCTTCAAGAATCTCTTACTAATTATATAATAGTCTGGTTGTCTTTAATGGAGACCCATGTGTAAAATTTGGAGCTGTGGCCAACAAAATTTGCCACTCTGGGATGGTTTCACTGGATACATTGACTTGCGCATTGGTAAAAAAGTATATATCTTGTCAGGTTTTATCCCAGATAATTGTACTACATGCTTAGTGGCCTTTAATAAACTTCTAGCCACAAGCACTGGGTAAGGAGTAAGGCTTTGTTCTGGTTGTACTTGGAGGTTAACCCACTCTATCACACTGTGTCTTTGATGAAGGACTGCTGTGGGTGCCTCTTTTGTAGCAAAAACTGATATTTCCAAGGGTTTTTGAGTGACTCTTTCAACCACACTGGATAAAGCCAGTTCAACTTCTTTCAAAGCCTCTTGAGCTTCATTTGTAAGCTGGTGAGTTTAAAGCACTGTTTCCCCTTAAAATGTCATATAATGGTTGTAATTGATGTGTAGTCAAGCTAACACTGGACACATCTATTGGATATCTCCTATCAATTTTTGAAAGTCATTTAAGGTGTTCCACTCCTCTGTTCTTAAAGAAAGTTTTTGTACTGCAAGCATCTTATGATATACTTCATATTCTAAATATTGAAAAGGAGCATGTCTTTGCATTTTTCCGGAGCTATATGCAATTTGTAGTTCCTTAGTGTTTCTGTGGTCTTTTATAAATATGCTTCTAACATTTGCTCCTCAAGTGCACACCCCATCCATGTAATGTAACAACATAACTTTTAGAAATGCTTTTCTTACTGGAGTAAGAGCAGCAGCCACATACATTTGACAAATAGTAAGGCTATTTTTCATTCCCTATGGCAAAAGTGTCCATTTATAAATTTTATACGGCTCGGCTAAATTAACGCTGGGCACCGAAAAGGCAAATCTTCTCATATCTTCCTTATCTAGAGGGATAGAATTGAAACAATCCTTAATGTCTATAACCCAAAGAAGCCATTCTAAAAAGCCTAAAAACCTGAAGTACTCAATTGTAATCCTAACTGTTGTAAGATGTCTCTTCCCCATAGATTGATGGGGACTTTTTCAATTTAAAAGGAATAAAAACTCCTGTTTTACCTTCAAATATCCATTTCAAAGAGATAGCAATAATTTCAGCTGCTATTGATCCTCCTATGCCAGACATATAGGTATCTGCCTTAATCTTTGGCCAATGACTGGGTTAATTAGCATCTCTAATGACTGTACAATCTGAACCTGTGTCTATCATCCCTTTCAATGGTATGCCATTTACATAGATAGTGAGCACAGGATAGTCAGCTGTAACAGCTGCAGTCCAGAATGTTCTTGGATTCTGTTGTTGGGAGTCAAAATTTGGGTAAATTGCCTATTAGGAGTATATATCAGTAAACCTATTGCTACTACTTCTCCTGGATGATAAGTCACATATAGTCTACCTGTATTAGTGACTGGAATATTAGGTACACATTGCCCAGTTTTCCACATATGGATAGACATTGTTTTGTAAGCACTCTAAGGAGGTAAAATGGTCAAGCCTACTGTGCCTGGAGGCAAAGACTCTATTGGCCGGACAGGGACAGATTTCCAGGGGATATCTCAGTAGTCCCCTGCATACAACTCTTTTCTTTGCAATTGTAATCTCTTTCCTACATTAGATTGCTTCTCAGCTGAATGACCATGTTGGAGTACTAAATTTCTAAAGACTATCTAGGTGTTACATCAGCTGCCATCATGACCCAAATGTTTTTTGCCTGGGCCCTGAAGCTGGGCCTTGCTTCGCATTTCCCTGAGTCATTCTACACTCTGATGCCCAATGGAAGCCTTTCTTGCATTTTGAACATGGTGTTTTGGGTCTTGTTCTCCCACCTTGTTATTTCACTCTACCTTTATGCCACATCAAGTCCTACTTTGCACATTGAAAGCCAAAGGGACTGCCCTTACCACATTCAGATCTTGGGAAGTCTGCATAATAGCCTGGGTATAAAATGTATTTGTGCCCACTGTGGCACATCATCTTATGATCTCATCTAAAGGAGCACCTTGTGTAGCTCTAGTATAATTCTTCTACAAACCTCATTAGCATTTTCTTTAGCAAGTTTTCTTATCATAATTTCTGTTGCTACATTTTCATCAATAGTTTGTATGACAGCTGTCTGCAGACGTCCGACAAAATCAGCAAAGGGTTCATTTGGACTTTGTGTTATTTTCTTGAAGACTTCCCCTCTATCTTGTCTTCCTCGGAGAGTGCTTCATGCTTTGATAGCAGCAGAAGGAATTTGCTCATATGCTGCTATAGTGTAATTACTCGGTGCTAAAGTGTCTACATAAGTATCTAAATCTTCTAGTTGATCAAAGGTGACTTAGATTAACTCCAGGTTGTCCATTTTGTTGGGCTTGTATTCTACAGAGTTAACTATACTCAGAAAGCCACAAGTTTTGTCCAGGTTTTAAATATTTCCTTGCTATAGATTTCCAATCATTAAGGGTTAAAATTTCAAAAGCCAAATTTTCTAACATCATCTTAACATAAGACGATGTAGACCCATCTCCGTGAGTGCAAGCCTTTTCCAGATCTTTGATAATTTCCAGATTAAAAGAAGTGTATCTTCTTTTTTCTTGATCTGAAGAGGTATACCTTCAATCACAGGGTACACTTCTATTCTCAAATCAGATGTATCCTATCCTTCCTCTAGTTTTAGTGTGTTTTGTAATTGTGTCATAGTGGGTGGACAAAGCTGCTGCATTGGTGGTACTGATGGTGTCACTGCCCTTCCCACTCCTCCTCCTCCCATGAAAGTGAAATTGAAGGAGGATGATCAAGAGGTAGGGAATGCCTTAAGGGCACCTGCCTGCTTGGTGTAACTGAGCTGTAAAAGTGAGAAGCACCACACTCTTTAAGCTTATGTGCATGGTACTTAAGATCCACCTCTTCATGCCTTTCAGCTGCTTTGTCAGTACCATCCTCCCCCTTTCTCCTCACATTTTCTTGTCTGGCTGTTCTCCTTAAAACTTTTCCTTTTTTTAGAACTTGTGGGATTCTTTAAAGCCAATTGTATTATATTGTACATAAGAAATGTTTCTTCAGGAATTGAATCAGGACCAATAGCTTGAAAATATTCAATTAGTTGTTTTCCCACTAGTTCGCACATATCTGACTCTAATTTTTCTTCTTTAGATAGCCAAGGAGACATGCACTCTAATATATTTAAGAATTTCTCCACTGAGCTTAAGATCGTGTCAATCGAACTGCTTTGTACCCTCCTTTGCAAGGTCCTGTATTTCTAGGGCCCCGCGTTTGGCTGCCAAAATGTAATGTCCAAACTAGCTCTCTGGAGGACTTTGGGATCAGCCTGAGTCCTTGGTCTTAGTGGAGGAGTGAAGGAGGTGGAGAAGTGAAGGAGGGAGAGCTGGTCAAAGATGTAATCTAGTGTCTGAAGTCTAAAGGTGGAAGTCTTCTCTGTGTCTATGGGCTGAGAGCTGCGGCTGAGAAAGCCTTCTGTATCTTAGACTCCCTTAAATACCTCAGTACAATTACATCACTACAATACACTGAGCACGCACAATCATTACATCACCATAGAGAACCATTATCTCACATTGAGTAGGTGCTTAACTATAAGCACCATGCTGACCTAGATTCAAATACAACTTTTCAGAGTTCAGACCCTCTACATTGCTTCCCATTTGTTTTTGAAAATCTATTTTTCTTTTCAAGTATTTTTTTAAATCATCAATTTTGCCATTTCTTATACCAAAGTAGAATTCCATCCAACACAATAATATACCACAATTTTTTCAGACATTCACCACTTGACAGGCATCCCCTAAATTTCCAGTTCTTTGCCATCACAAAAAGAGCTGCTATAAATATTTTAGAACATGTGGCTTCTTTTTCTTTTCCCTTGGAAACAGACCTACTAGTGTTATTGCCAGATCAACAATTATAAGTAGTTTAAGAACTCTTAGAGAATAATTCCAATTGCTCTCCAAAATGGTTAAATGAATTCAACTAGCAGTGAATTAGTGTAAGAATTTTTCCACATCCCTTCTAATGGTTGTCACTTTCCCCTTCTAGATTTTAACAATCTGGTGGATTAAAAAAATGATCTATCAAGCATGTTTTAATTTGCATTTTTCTAATTAATATTGAATTGTAACCATTTTTCATATGACTATATGTTGTTTTGATCTCTTCATTGGAAAATTGCCTATTTGAATCCTTTGACCATTTATTAATAGTTCTGATAGATTTGTATTCTGATAGATTTGACAAAGTTCTCTATTTGAGACATGACATCTTTTTGAAAAATTAGAAAAAATCAGTTTTCTTCTTTCTTTCTAATCTTGATTACATTGGGCTTATTTATTTTTTAAAAAACCTTTTTAATTAAATGTAATGAAATAATTCATTTTATATTTTATCATGCTCAATATCTCTTGTTTATTCAAAAATTTTTCATGGATCCATAAATCTGATAAATAATATATTTATCTTCTTCAAGGTTTTCTTTAATATCTTTATGTCTAGGTAATATATCCCTTTTGATATTATCTTGGTGAGTGGTGCATGATATAGCTCTAGATCTTCTCAAACAAACCCAGGAACTATGCAAACAAAATTAAATAAATTTCATACAAATAAAAAATCAGATTAAATATTAGAAAAACATTTATTCTTCATGAGTAGACCATTAAATATAGCAAAAATCACACTTGTTCTTAAACTACTTTGTATATTCAATGTTATCCTAATTAAATGACTAAAAAATTACTTTACTGAGTTGAAAAAAATAATTCTTTTGAAAGAACAAAAGGTCAAAATATCAAAGGAACTAATATAAAATATAAAGGAAGGAAGTTTAGCCTTAACAAATATTAAATGTATTATAAGACAGTAATTTTTTATTATTTTTTATTATAAATTTTATTTTTGAAACATGCATAGATAACTTTTTAACATTGATCCTTGCAAAACCTTATACTCTAAATTTTTACTGCCCTTGCTCTCCACCCCCTCCTCTAGATGGCAAGTAATCCAATACATGTTACCTATGCTAAAAATATGTTAAATCCAATATATGTATATATATTTATATACATATTTATGTAATTATCATGGTGCATAAGAAAAGTCAGATCAAAAAGGGAAAAAATTAGAAAGAAAATAAAATGCAAGCAAAAAACAACAAAAAGAGGGAAAATGCTATGTTGCAATCTACACTTAAATTCCCACAGTTTTCTCTCTGGATGTAGATGGCTCTCATCATCACAAGATCATTAGAACTTTCCTCCATCATCTCACTGAAAAGAGCAGTGTCCATTGGAATTGATCATCATGTAATCTTTTTGTTACCATGAACAATAATCTCCTGGTTCTGCTCACTTCACTTAGCATCAGTTTATGCAAGTCTCTCCAAGCCTTTCTGAAATCATCCTGCTGATCATTTCTTATAGAAAAATAACATTTTACAATATTCATAAGTCATAACTTATTCATCCATTCTCCAACTGATGGGCATCCATTTACTTTCCAGTTTCTTGCCACAAACATTTTTGCACATGTTGGTCCCTTTCTCTCCTTTATGATCTCTTGGGATGAAAACCCAGTAGAAGCACTACTAGATCAAAGGATATTTTGATAACCCTTTGGATATAGTTTCAAATTGCTCTCCAGAATGGTTGGATAAGTTCACAATTCCACCAACAATCTATCAATGTCCCAGTTTTCTTACATCCCCTCCAACATTTGTCATTATCTTTTCCTGTCATCTTAGCCAATCTGAGAGCTGTATATGAGAGTTGTTTTAATTTACATTTCTCTTATCAATAGCGATTTAGAACATCTTTTCATATGGCTAGAAATAGTTTTTATCTGAAAATTATTCCTATCCTTTGATCATTTATCAATTGGAGAATGGCTTGAATTCTTATAAATTTGAGTCAATTCTCTATTTTATAAATGAGGTCTTTATCAGAACCCTTGATGTAAAAATTTTCCCAGTTTATTGCTTCCCTTCTAATCTTGTCTGCATTAGCTTTGTTTGTATAGAACCATTTTAATTTAATATCAAAATTATCGAATTTGTGTTCAATAATGTGTTCCAGTTCTTTTTTGGTCACAAATGCCTTCCTGTGTCACAGAGCTGAGAGGTAAACTATCCTATATTCTTCTAACTTGCTTATATTACCACTCTTTATGTCTAGACCATAAATTCATTTCCACTTTATCTTTTGGTATATGATATTAGATGTGGGTCAATGCCTAGTTTCTGCCATATTAATTACCAGTTTTCCCAGCAGTTTTTGTCAAATAGCGAGTTCTTATCCCAAAAGCTGGGGTCTTTGAATTTGTCAAACATTAGATTCCTATAGTTATTGACTATTTTGTCCTCTGAACCTAAGCAAAAGCTAATGGTTTTGATGATCACTGCTTTATAATATAGTTTTAAGTCTGGCACAGCTAAGCCACCTTTGTTTGCATTTTTTTTTTCATTAATTCCCTTGAAATTATTGACCTTTCATTTTTCCAGATTGTTATGAGCCAGAACTTGAAACAAGGTGATAACTCAATGGAATTGATGGAAGCAATGCTTGTGTGCTTAGGTTTGCACCTTTAAGAATTTACACATTAGCTTACACACTGGAGTTCACAAGTATGGGAGATTCACAAAGTTAACTTTGTAACTTTGTGAATTCACCCCTCCCATAATCCCACTCTCAGAGGAGGAGTCAACCTTTGAGAGAGCATAAAAACAGCTGAGTTCAGTCAGCAGAGTCAGTTGAAAAGATTCACAGTGGAGGAGCGTCAGTTCAGAAAATTGCCAAGAGTTGGAGTTGAGCTAGAAGCAGAAACTGCTAGAGGCAAAAGATTAGCAACTAGAGTTCTGGGAACTAAAGAAAACACAAGTGAGTAAAGTTCAGAAGATTGATAACCTAGAGACTGCAGTCAGGCAGAACTGGGGATTCAGGAGAGGCTTCTAAGAAAGCTAACTGGGCGCAAGGAAAGAGAGAAGACTTGGAAGGAGAAAATAAATGTTTGGATTTTATCAGCTGGCTGTATTTGTGGTGATTATTACTTTGAACTGAGACTAAGACTACCTCCAGAAAACCTCCCCGAGAAACCTGCTCTCACAGAGACCCATCATATATTATAAAAAAGAAGAGAACACCACACCAGATGAATTTTGTTATTTTTTTTCTAGATCTGTAGAATAATTTCTTGGAAGTTTGATTGGTATGGCACTAAATAAATAGATTAATTTAGGTAGTATTGTCATTTTTATTGTATTAGTTCAGCTTACCTATGAGCATTTTATATTTTTCAGCTGATTAGATCTGACTTTATTGGTGTGGTGTTTTTTAGTTGTGTTCATATAGTTCCTGACTTTGTAAGGCAGGAATTATTAAAACTACCTGGTACTAAGAAATCGAATGATATGTTAGTAGAAAAGAATAGTCATAACTCTTGCAGCAGCAAATTATATTAGTAATCTCTGTTTGACAAGAGTAAATATTTAACTTATGAGATAAGAAATTCATTATTTGATTAAAATAGTTGGGAAATCTGGAAAGCAAATCTGGCAGAAAGTGGACATAGATTAAAATCTTATTGTAACATTTAAACAACAGAATATGCTATCTATTTATTTATTTTTAACATTCATTTTTAAAATTTGAGTTCCAAATTTTCTTTCTCCACTTCCCCACCATAATTAATGCCGTCAATATGATATCAATATTGGGCAAAATCTATTTCCATATTATCCATGTTGGAAAAAAGCAAGAAAAAAATGAAAAAATATACTTCAATGCATTTGTTAATCTGTTCTCTCTTTGTAGATTTTTATTTTATCCTGAGTCTGTTGAAATTGTCTTGTGTCATTTTATTGACTAGTGTAGCTAAATTTTCCACAAGTGATTATTAGTTACAATACTGTTTTTACTGGGTAAATTTTTCTCCTGGTTTTATTTATTTCACTTTGCTTCAGTTCATAAAAGTCTTTCCAATGTCCAAAGTTCTTCCAAAATGTCCTCATTATTTCTTATTCCCTCACAATCATACTACAATTAGTTCATCTGTTCCCCAATTGATCTGCATTCCCTCACTTTCCAAATATTTGCAATGCCTGAAATAGTTGCTATAAGTATTTTTGTACACATAGGTTCTTTTACTTTTCTTCTTATCTCTTTGGGATACAGACCAACTTATGGTATTATTGGTCAATTTTAGGCCTTCAAGCATAGTTTTAAATTGTTCTTCACAATGACAGGATTAGTTCACAACTTGATCAACAATGCATTATTGTACTTTTTTTCTACAAGTCCTTCAGAGTTTCACTTTTATTTTCTATCCGATTAGCCAATCTGATAAGTGTGAGATGATACCTCAGAATTGTTTTAATGCACATTTCTCTAAATATTAGTGATTTAGATTTTTTTTTATGTAACTTTTTTAGCTTTGAGTTCTTCTGAATACTGACTATTCATTTCCTTTGACTATCTATCAATTTGGGAATGGCATTTATTTTTATAAACTACATTTAAGAGAAGCGATGTCATTGTCACACAATCTTTCTGTAAAATTGAACCCTTGATTTTCTGTTTTCCTCCTAATTTTATCTTCAAACATGAATTTTTAGTTTTATCAAATACTAGATTATATGATCATTTATCATAGTAATGGGTCATTAATCTATTCCACAGATCTATCATTCTATTTTTAACCATTACCAGATAGTTTTGACGATTACTGCTTTGCAATATAACTTAAAGAATGGTGTCAACAGATGATATGATTGTTTGCTTAGAGAACCCTCAAAATTGATTGAAACAATAACTTTGGGGAAACTGTTGAATATAAAATAAATTCATCTAAATCTTCAATATTTCTGTCTCTTTAAAAAAAATCTCAGAAGCAAAGATTAAAAAGGTGAATTCCATTTGAAATAATGACAAAAATCTTTAAAGTTCTTCAGAATCTATCTATCAAAATAGAGATGGGAATTATATAATGACAACTACAAAATACTTTTTGTAGATAAGAGAGACTAGTATAATTCGAAAAATACTCATTGCTCATAGGTGGGTCAAGTTAATAATTTTCTATATAAGAATACCATCTGAAGTAATTAACTTTTGAATTGTCATTCCAAAAAATTAAAAATATTCACATTGGGAGCAAAGAGTCAAGAATCTTTAAAGAAATAACAATAGAAAATTGAGCCTAGCAATATTAGTTCTCACACTATACTATGAAGTAGAAATTATTGAAATGATTTTGTACCGGTTAAGAAATAGAGAAGCCAGAGTTGGATTCTGAAGATGAACCCCAGTCTTCGCTGTTCCCATGATAAGTTTCTTGGTTGTGTTCTTTTTTGCTGGTTCATTTTTTTAATGAGAAATATTTGTGTAAGTACTTCTAATAATGGGATGGAGGGATGGGGTCTCTGCCTTCACTTCAGCTCTTCCCTCTGATCCGGCATCCTAAACCAAAAGCTCCATCTGCAGTGCAAATGCACATAGCCAGCAACATCTCTCATCCACTGCTTCTGCATTTACTGAGTGTGCTGGTTTCTTTTTGTTCAGGGTCCCCACTCTGCAGCACAACTGGGCCTGGCATTCCTAATCAGCCAAGGTTCCCTCAGTCTTCACAGTTCAGGACTATCTTTGCCACATCTCAAAACTTCTGGTAATTTTTTTTCATTTTGAGAGGCAGAACTAAGATGTTAGTGAAGGAAAGGACTCACCAAGCTCTCCCCCAAACCACTCCAAATTCCTTTAAAAAATTACTCTAAACAAATTTTAAAATAAATTTAAGAACATACAAAAAGATGAAGTTGAACATTTTCCAGCTGAAGACAATTTAGTGTTAGAATCCTTACAAAGTGAAAAGTCAATTGCCTAATTTAATATGGTACTTGGCAAATCCTCTAGCTCACTAATGAATTTAAGTACTCATTGGAGTTCACACTTTTGGGAGATTCACAAGTCAATATTCAGTAGGAGATTCACAAGTCAGAAACCCATAATCCCACTCTCGGAGGAGGAGTCAACCTTTTACATAGAGCATAAAAAGGGCTTCAGTGAGTCAGTCAGAGGCAGTTTGGAACATTGCCAAGAGTCAGAGAGGAGCATTCTGGGACAGACACAGAAGCACTCTGGGAGATTGAGAGCCAGAAGCCCTCTCTTGGAGGCAAGACAGATTCATTTCAACTTTCACCTTTGTGCTGGCTGGAGGCTGAAGCACAAACCTTTGGATTTGGAGACATTCAGAAGGGGCTCTTGAAACCAAGTAGAGAGATAGACCACCAAGAAAACTAACCAGGCTATTTTGGAGGAAGCAATAAAAGATCTGAACTTTTAACACCTGGCTGCATTTGGGGTGATTATTGATCTGAACTGATAGTAAGGCTGCCTCCAGAAAACCTCCCCAAGAAACTTGCTCCCACAGAGAACCATTAAATTATTTTAAAGAAGAACAACACCAAAATTTGGGTCAGCAGAAAAGATCTGTGGCACCAGCATGGGGTCCAGCACCATTCTCAGGGCAGATTATGCCAGGACAGCCCTAGCCCTGGCCCCACACCCAGACTCAATACCAGCAAAGCAAAAATTGTCCTTGGCTCCTGAATCAGTAGCAGAACTGGAAGTTTCTAAACCTCTCAACCAAGAGTCACCAAAGGTGACTTGAAATGTCAGCAGGTAAACTCTATCCAAAGGTGAGAGGATCTTAGGAAACTAGCAAATCAGGAGTGGGCATGGGCTGCAGTGGTGTCAGCAGTTTCTGAAGGCCTCAGCTCACAAAAAAGTCTCTTTACTTGCATTGAGGAAGGACTGTTGCTTCAAAACGCTACATTTTACAGCTATATTGGAGTGAGGATACTCCTCACAAATCCGGGGAAGGAAAAAATGCTTGTGTTTGGATTCTCAGAAGGAATGCTGAAAACAGCCTGGGACAGTGCATCTTCCACCTTAGAAAGAGAGCCTTATTTAAGAAGGAGATAAAAGCCAAGTAATACACTCAGAAAATGAGAAGACAACAATAAAAAAGATTCTGACCATAGAAAGTTACTACAGTGACAAGAAAAATCAAAACACATTCAGAAGATGATTACAAACTTAAAGCTATTACATCCAAAGCCTCCAAGAAAAATAAGACTTGATCTTAGGCCATGGAACAGCTCAAAAGGGATTTTGAAAATCAAATAAGAGAGATAGAGGAAAAAATGTTAAGAGATTGAAAGTGGTACAAAAAGAAATACAGAAAGCTCAAAAAATGCCTTAAAAAGCAAAATTAGCCAAAAGGACAAATTGGTGCAAAATCTCAATGGGAAAAATAAATCTGTAAAAAATAGAATTAAGCTAACAGAAAGTAGTGACTTTATGAAAAATCAAGAAACAATAAAATAAAACAAAAGAAAAGAAAAGAAAAGAAAAGAAAACAATGTGAAATATCTCACTGGAAAAACAACTAACCTGGAAAATAGATTCAGGAAAAATAATTTTAAAATTATTTGTATACCTGAAAATCATGATATGAGAGAGAGAGAAGAGAGAGAGAGAGAGAGAGAGAGAGAGAGAGAGAGAGAGAGAGAGAGCCTGAAACATCAAGTTTCAGGAATTTATCAAGCAAAACTGTCCTAATAGTCTAGTATCAGGAGGTGAAATAGAGATTGAAAGAATCCACTGATCACCTCCTGAAAGAGATCCCAAGATGAAAACTCCAAGAAATGTTATAGCCAAGGAGAAAAAAATTCAGAAAGAAATAATTCAAGTATGGTGGAATCACAGTTATGATAACACAATATTTAGCAGCTTCTACATTAAAAGACTAGAGATCCCCAAATATGATATTCTGGAGAGCAATGGAGGTAGGATTACAGCCAAGAATCACCTACCCAGCAAAACTGAATATAATCCTTCAGGAGAGAAAGTATTCATTCAATGAAATAGAGGATGTTAAAAGTATTCATGATGGAACAGCCAGAGCTGAATAGAAAATCTAATTATCAAATAAAGGATTCAGGAGAAGCATAAGGAGATAATAAGGACAGTGATTATTATAAGGGACTTAATAAAGTTTATCTGTTTGCATTTTAACATGGGAGGACTCATTAGAACTTTCTCATTATTATGGCAGTTAGAAGGAGTATATATAGATGGAATAGATCTGAGTTAAATATGAAGAGATCATATCTAAAAAATTAAGGAGGGAGAGAGGAATATACTTAGAGAAAGGGAAAGGGAAAGATGGAATGGCATAAATTATCTGTCATAAAAAAGGTAAGAAAAAACTTTTTTAGTGAAGGAGGAAAGGGAGAGGAAAGGGGCTCAGAGTAAATGTAAATAGCAATTGTTTCAGTTTTACCCTGATATTATATATATATACATATATACATATATATATATATATATATATACATACATATATATATATATATATCTGGGAGGGGAAGATCCCTCCAGGATTTCTGTAAATGCATATATAGATTATGTAAAAAGAGTCATTATCTGCCTCATTTCTTACCTGACCTTAAGCATTAAATGGGTATTGCCTCAATCAAATTGAGACCTTTTAAAGACCTAAGTTTAAAAAGGTCAAGATCTCCCATATTATTCAGGGCCATCTCTAGTCATCCTGATCTATATCATGCCACTCAACCCAGATAGTGCTAGAGGAGAAAGTAAGGGTGATAACTGCAGAGTTTTCCATCACTTAATTCTAATTTATTTACATGTCAAAGCATCACTTCTTTGATGTGGTCCTCTTAGAGTATGAGGAACTGTTAGCATTCTTACAAGGTTCTAAGTAAGTGGAATTGAGGAGGCAGTGGTCAAATCTAGTTTAGCATTGATTTAAACCTACAACAAATAATGGTTTCCTAGTGATATAATGACTGATATATACTCAGTGTACAGCATATAAGCAAGAAGTTGCCAGGGCCAGACACACTAGCCAACTAGAAGCTCTCGGAGCCTCAGCCAGGATTTAGTCAAGCAGATTCACAAGCCAGAGAAGGCAGCTTAAGCTCTCGATATCAAGATTACAGAAGGCCTCTTAAAAAACTAGCTGAGTCCCAAGTGAAGGAGATAAGACTTTGAAGGGTACAATAAAGGATTTGGACTTTAACTCCTGGCTGCATTCAGGGTGATTACACAGAACTGAAATGAAAGCTGGTCCCAGAGGCGCCCCAAGAAATCTGCTCCCAGAGAACGTTATATTTTCTCTAAAGAACATTACAAAGGACAAATAAAATGAAGTTTCTATCCTTTCAAAATCATTCCTCTATTGCTGCTTTATCCTGAATTTTCTCTTACTACTCTGGAAATTCTTTCTGGAAAAATCTTATCAGTTCTACCTAATCATAGTGGAGAATTCTTCTACAAGACACAGTGCACACTTTATCCCACCAGCAAGATCCTTATGGACCTTCTATTTTCAGAAGAAGTTTATAACAACCTGCTTTTACTCCTGGACAATTTCCTGAGATATAGACTTTAAAATTATGCTCAAATATGGAATTATACCCAAAGGGCTATCAAACCATGCATACCCTTTGATCCAGCAGTATCTGTACTGAGTCAGTATCTCAAAGAAAGCAGAAATATTTGTAGCAGGCCTTTTTTTTGTAGTGGCAAGGAACTGGAAATGGAGTAGATGCACTTCAGTTGGAGAATGGCTGAATAAGTTATAGTATATGAAGGAAAGGAATATAATTATTCTATAAGAAATGATCAGCAGGATGATTTCAGAAAGGAGAGACTTACATGAATTGATGCTAAGTGAAATGAGTAGAACCAAGAGTACATTATAGACAGCAACAAGAAGATTATGTGAAGATCAACTGTGATAGACTTGACTCTTTTCAACAATGAGGTGGTAATTCAGGCCAAATCTTGTGATGGAAAGAGACATCTGCATCCAGAAAGAGGACTGTAGGGACTGATTACAAAATGATATTTTCACCTTTTTGTTGCTGTTTGCTTGATTTTTGTTGTCTTTTTTTTTTTTATTGGATTTTTCTTGTGCAGCATAATTGTGGAAATATGTATGGAAGAATCGCATATTTTTTTTTGTTTGTTTGTTTGTTTTTTGCTGAAGCAATTGGGGTTAAGTGACTTGCCCAGGGACACACAGCTAGGAATTCTTAGGTGTCTGAGACCAGATTTGAACTCTGGTCCTCCTGACTTTGGGGCTGGTGCTAAGAACTGCATATGTTTAACATGTATTGGATTACTTGCTGTCTAAGGGAGGGAGGAGAGGAAGAAAAAAATTGGTACAGGATGTTTTGTAGAAGTGAATGTTAAAAACTGTGCATGTATTTGGGGAATAAAAAGCAAAAAATTAAAATTAAAAAAAGTTTTAAAAATTGTGCTCCATACATATTTCCACAATTATGCTGCACAAGAAAAATCCAATAAAAAAGAAAGACAATCAAGCAAACAGCAACAAAAAGGTGAAAATATCATTTTGTAATCAGTTCCTACAGTCCTCTTTCTGGATGCAGATGTCTCTTTCCATCACAAGATTTGGCCCGAATTACCTCATTGTTGAAAAAAGTCAAGTCTATCACAGTTGATCTTCACATAATCTTCTTGTTGCTGTCTATAATGTACTCTTGGTTCTACTCATTTCACTTAGCATCAATTCATGTAAGTCTCTCCTTTCTGAAATCATCCTGCTGATCAGGATAGAATAATTATATTCCTTTCCTTCATATACTATAACTTATTCAGCCATTCTCCAACTGAAGTTTTTTGTAGTTTTTGCTTTAAAAAATGTAAGTTCTGTAAGGCATAGACTTTTTTTTTTTTGCTTTGGTTTGTATCCCCAGCACTTATTTCAACCTTTGATTATTTATTAATTGGAGAATGGTATAGCCATGTGGCTATAAATTTGAATTAAGGCATATAACCTTGGAAATTATATACTTAACTGCAAAACTTGCTGCAGCAATATTTTCCCAATTCTATGCATAAGGAAAGAATTTATAGCTAAATAAAAAATAAAGAGGATCATTGGAAATAAAATAATTTTGATTATATGAAATTAAAGTTTTTATACAAACAAAACCATAGCAATCAAAATAAAAAAAAAAGTGAGGGAAATTTTTATAGAAAGTATTTAATAGTAAGTATAGTAAGTTTTATAGTATAAGTAAGTAAAAAGACACATTTATGAAATACACAAAAACTGAGTCAAATGTATAAAATTTTTTATGATAAAAATATATTAAAAACTTAACATGAAAATTTTAACAGGTAGTTTTCAGAAGGAAAAATCAAAGCTTCATGTAAATATGCACTAACTCACTATTAATTAGAGAAATGAAAATTAAAACAACTCTGAAGCCTAAAGTGGTACTTATCTTACACCTATCATATTAGCTAATATGATAGAAAAGGAAAAGGACATATGCTGGAGAATATGTAGAAAACCAGGGACACTAATGCTTTGTTGTTGAAGTTGTGAACTGTTCCAGTTTTTCTGGAGAAAAAAAATGGAACTATTCCAAAAGGAATATAAAACTAACTACCCTTTGACCCAGCAATAATACCACTAATTCTAACCTTCAAAAATATCATTAAAAAAGGAAAATAATCCACATATACAAAAATAGAGTAGGGGTGGGCTCACCTCCTGTTGAAATAAATACTAAAGATATCATCTCTCTAAGATTTACAACTGTGGGATCACCCACCAAGAATTTAATTGATAGAGAAAATGAAAAACGCTAAAAATATACTTACTTTTAAAGTTTTCTAATTGATTTTATATTTTAGATTCGTTTATTTAAACTAGGTATTAAGAGGAAAGGACTCATATAAAAATATTTGTAAAAGCTCTTATTATGCTGATAAATAACTGGAAATTGGGAGAATATCCATCACTTGGGGAATGACTGAACAAATGGTGATATGTTGGAATCTTTACAAAGTATTAAGTCATTAGAGTTGATAGATACAATAATTATCTAATTTAGCATGGTTCAGTATGATTGATCTGATCTTACAAGGAGATGTTATGGGCCAGAAGAAACAAGGTACTAAGTAGAACTGACAGACAATAATGCTTGTGTTCACACCTTTAGAGAGCTCATATAAGCAAGAAGTATTTAAGTACTCATTGGAGTTCACAAGTATGGGAGATTCACAAAGTTAACTTTGTAACTTTGTGAATTCACACCTCCCTTAATCCCTCCCTTAGAGGGGAGGAGTCAACCTTTGGGAGATCATATATAAGAAGCAGACAGAGGCTCAGTCGGGAGTTGAGCTGAAAAGATCGAGAAGGGAGCATCAGTTCAGTTGAGGAGAAGCACTCTCTTGGAGGCACAACCAGATTCAGCACTCTGCGAGATTGAGAGCCAGAAGCCCTCTCTCAGAGGCAAAACAGATTCATTCCATCTTCCACCTTTGTGCTGGCTGGAGGCTGAAGAAAGCAGAGGCAAAGGACAACTGCAAGAGCTCTTGGAACCAAGCAGAGAGATAGGCCACCAAGAAAACTAACCGGGCTATTTTGGAGGAACCAATAAAAGATCTGAACTTTTATCACCTGGCTGCTTTTTGAGGTGATTATTACTTTTTTTTTTTTTGAGCTTTATTTATTTATTATTTATTTATTTTATAATAACTTTTTAGACAGAACCTGTAATGGGCTGAGGCTTGAGTTGATGCACTGAGGTCCCAAGCATGTGAGGCTAAATAGTAATTGGACCATACTCTGTTAGTATATATGCTTGGAGAAAGAATGGTCCCCACCCATTCTTTGTGCAAGTCCTGATGTGTTGTATAGGAAATGACGTTTTTTGTGGGTGGAGGCAAGGGAGTGGAAAGGGAAGCAGAAGGAGAGATTGCTGGCTGGTGTCTTGACACAGCTGCTCCCATTGCCATTGCAACAGCCCTTCAGCTCCAATATCCCTCTGCTACATGGCTTCCTGTCGCAGCTGCCCATATTGCTATCACAATTCTTCCTGCCCATATTGCTATCGCAATCCTTCTTGCCCATATTGCTACCACAATTCCTCCTCACCTCTACTGAGAATAAAGATTGAAGATTTTTCCCTTAACCTAAATTCCTGACTCCGGCTGATTTTAAATACACGGTCATCACAAGAACCCATGTCAGGGTAATTTTTTTACAACATTATCTCTTGCACTCACTTCTGTTCCAATTTTTCCCCTCCCTCTCTTCATCCCCTCCCCTAGATGGCAAGAAGTCTTATATATGTTAAATATGTTGTAGTATATCCTAGATACAATATATGTGTGCAGAACTGAACAGTTCTCTTGTTACACAGGGAGAATTGGATTCAGAAGGTAAAAATAACCCGGGAAGAAAAACAAAAATGCAAACAGTTTAAGGTGATTTTTACTTTTAACTGAAACTAAGGCTGCCTCCAGAAAATCTCCCCAAAAAACCTGCTCCAGGGAGAACCATCTTATCTTATATTAAAGGAGAAAAACACCACAGTGATATATGACTGTGATGTAATATTACAGTGTTAAAAGACATTATATGCAGGTTACTTTTAGTAAAACCTGGGAATTCTTATATGAACTGATGCAGAGTGAAGTAAACAGATCCAGAAGATTGGTGTACATAGTACCAGCTTTATTGTAAGGATGATCACTTGTAAAAGATTTAACTACTCTGATGAAGATAATTATCCAAGACAGATTCTAAAGGACCTGTAAAGAAAAATTATATCAATTTTCAGAGAAAAAACTGATGAATTGATTACAGATTGAAGCATGTTTTTTTTTCACTGATTTAATTGTTATTGATGTATGTGTGTTTCTTTTGTAACTTGGCTAATATGAAAATATATTTTGCATGTTTTCTATGTACAATTGACATATGTGGGAGGAAGGGAGAAAATATTTGGAGCAAAATTTTAATAAATGTTGTTTTTAAAATTAATCAAGAAATATTAAATGAAAGAAAAATTATTTTTATAATATTAACATTACTATTTTAATCATGTGTCACTTTTGGATTTTGTGAACTATAGTTTATCTTAGTCACTTAATAATGTTTCATCATTCTGGATAGCTTTTTTTTGAGGGGAAGGGGATTGGTGAGGTATGTACGTGTGTGTGTGTGTGTGTGTGTGTGTGTGTGTTTATATAGGAACATGAAAATGTGGTTTCTTCCTGAGAGCCATTAGCTTTCATGAACACATGCAGACTAAAAAAAATCCAGTTTTACTTTTTCTATAACCTCATCAATGTGATTCCCCCTTAAACAATGCAATATCTACATATTGTGTGTAACATTTGCATATATTTCCTTTTACAAATTCATCACAAGTGGTCTATCCAGTGTCCTGGAGGCCTTCCTTTGACATGAAAATATCAGTAGAGCACTAACCCTCACTTTTGCTATGTGCCAAGTCAATCTTCTTTTTTATCCATAAATTTTTGATGATATCCTTTGTTTTACTTCTTTGTAATTCCATGTTTATGATCCATTCATACCTATTCTGTATATCTTCATTTATCTCTAAGTGGTATTATTTCAATTCTTCAGAGACTACTGTGTTCTGTAAATCATGTCCAAATAACATAATCTGAAAATTATCAAACCTTTGGTTCAGAGAGATACTTGTGTTCATTAAAATTTCTAAATGCTTTTCCCTTCTTTTGATAGTATCTTCTTTTGTGTCCCTATGTGGTTTCATATAGCATCCACATGGATATACAGATTTCCTTTCATGTCTGCATTCTGATATTTATGTTTCTTTTCTCTCTACCCTCTCTCTCAGAAGGATCTCTATGAAACTTCTGGTGATCTCTCCCTTAAGAAGCCGTCCTTCTCTGTTCAACTCTACCTTTTATGTCCCTGTCTCCTTTTAAAAACAAGATTAGGAGCTAGCTTAATTTTGTCAATTTAATTTTGTTATAAATTTTGCCATAAAATCTTTGTCCTTAGCAGGAGGATGAGTATAACAGTGAAACAACTGAAGAATCAGGACAAGGATAATTCATACCATATCCAAGAAACACTTCTTGTTCAGGAAACAACTGAAATAAAAGAAGTGTACTTATTCTTTCTGGTGAATTCATCTCTATTCCTAAAATAGTATGCTTTTTTAAAAGTTCAAAGCTCTGGGAAGCCCTTAATAAAATATTTTAAAAATAATTCTTTAGCCAACCTTACCTCTCACTATGATGTTAATGGATTTTTTGGCTGGATTTCCCACATTGTTGTTGGCAACACAGCTATAAGTACCAGCATCATCTGATATGATGGCAGGAATTGTTAAAGTTCCTCCATTTAGCACAGTCTTTTCAGGAAGAATTCCAATGGATCTCACCCATGTAAGGGTAGGGGTAGGTTCACCTCCTGTTGTAACACATACTAAAGTTATCGCCTCTCCAGGATTTACAACTATGGGATCATCGACCAAGAGTTTAATTGATGGAGAAGCTGAAAGACATAAAAAAAATAGAACATGTACTTACTTTTAAAGGTTTCTAATAGGTTCCACAGTTATGATTCATTTGTTTAAATTTAATATTAACTATATTGTTCTGTTTTTCAAAATTTACTCTCCCACAACTTTCATTTAAATTCAAATAAAACTTAGGAAGTTTAAAATGATTTATATGCATATATATATATACATATGCACATATTCCTATGAATGTGTTATATTAAATTATATTTTAAAAATCAAAAGAACTAAATAATCACTTTTCTGAACTGATCTCTCATAACTATATGACCAATACATTTTTTCCTTATTATTTATATACTAATGACATTTTTCTGTTTATATCCATAGTTAACTGGTAGTATAGTAGAAAAAGTACTCATGCCTAAAGTTAGAAAAACCCAAGTTCAGATATGTCCTTAGACACTTAATAGCTGTGTGACCTGGAGCAAATTGTTTAACCCTGTTTGTTTTTTTCATCAGCTATAAAATGCGGATGATAAATAGTGCCTATGTTGAAGAGTTAATGTAAGGATAAAATAGTATAATATTTGTAAACAGCTTACCATGGTATTTAATACATAGTATGCTTTATAAAAATGCTTATTCTTTTTCCCCAGCTTCACTTCTTCTTTATATTTAACATATTTGTCTTTAGTTATATATTATATCTCTCATATCTGCCATAGATTTTTTTTTTACTCTTCTCTTTATAACAGCAAGGTTGGTATTAAAAGAAATGGACCTTAACTTTCAGATCATGTGGACAATAAAATGGTGGAATAACCTTTTTATTAATACCCACAAATCTTGATTTTTAAGTGAAATTTTATGTTAGATGTTTCTATAGGATAAGAAATAAAAAAGCCAAACAAGGTAATAGTCATGTTAATGAACAATGATAGAGGATTCTAAACTGTAACATTCACACTCAGCACTCTTCCCCTAATAGACTCCATGTTCTAGAATTGTATACAAATTAACCTACTATCTTGTGCTCCCTCAGGAATTTCCCTCCTACACATTCTACTTCAGTATTCTCTTGAAACAAGCCATAAAACAGTACAAGTTTAATAGATTTTCATTCTGGTTAGCTATGTACAGAAGAGGTAGATAAATAAGATGATACAATGGTCATTAAATGTTCTAGACACTGTACACAGTGCCATGAATACAAAGACAAGCAAAAAAAAAAAAAATAGATAACCCCCACCACCAAGGAGCTTAAATTCTAAAGAAAATAATCATTCAGTGTCTACAATGTGTCAGGCACTGTGCTAAGTGTATCTCTTTTGATCTTCCCTTTGAATTAAATGTTATTATTCCACTTTTATAGTTAAGAAAATTGAGGCAGAGAGAGAGATTAAATAACTTACCCAGAGTAATGTGGCCATTAAGTATCTAAGGTCATATTTGACCTGTGCTCGTTTACTGTTTGGAACAGTCACTAAATTATTGTCCCAAAAGAGAAGAACTTGCCAAAAACATCTACTTTACTCCCCCCTCCATTTTATACCTGAAAAAAGCAGCAGCCTCTGACTCTGTATAATTAGAAAATTAAAGAATGAATGCACCTGGCAGAGGGGGTCAGCAAGAAAAAATATATATAAGGGTATAGTAAACTTGAAGCAAAAGAGATTGGAATCTAGCTGGAGCTAGACTTTTCACACAACTTCCTAAGAAGTTTTGTTAAGTAATGGCAGAGGGCAGTGAAAAATACATCCCCTATGTTGAAATAGTATAAGACTATTATTTTGGGGTCTAATCTCAGGCCAAAACCAATCATTAAAGAAGTGGCCAGAAAAATAATAACAAGTAAATATAAAGAAATATCTATTTAATATAGAATATAAAAGAAATATATTTAAACCACTTAAAAACTCAGAATAAAAATCAATTAATAGCAGCTATATCATTAGTAATGATACTAAAAATCAGAAAGAAAACTGACCATCAAGACATCTACAAGATTGCGAACAACTTTATATAAATATTTCAGTTAATTCAGTGAATGCTTGTTGAACATAGAACTTCATGGATTTTCCAGAGAGCATGAAACTACAGCAAAAAGTTCAAGAGAAAAATTAGAATCTTGAAATATCCAGTAAAGAAAGAACAAATGGAAGCATTTCATTTCATTAGAATTCATTAGAATAGAAAATTTTGAATCTACAATGATAGGTCTCTCTTTAAAGAAGCAAAAAAATAATAATAATAATTTGGAACAAGATATATGAAAGTGAAAAATCATCTAGAGAAAAAGGAGGAAAAAGCAACATCTTTTAAAGAACCCTTGATGTGTATAAAGATAAAACATACTGATCGTGAAGACAAAATACATAGGATAAGAATCCTAGGCTTTCAGAAGTATTTGTAAAGTCAGAAATGCAAGAAATAACTTATAAAAATTACTCAGAACTTCTGATTATAGAAACAAAATACCAATTGAAAGACTACAGAAATAATCTCCACAAAACAAAAGAAAAACAATTTTCTAAATTCAATCTTATAGTCTCCTAATTTTCTAACTCCAAGACTCCAATGGCTAACTTTAATCAATAAATTCTGAAAATATGTTTAAGTCTTTCAAATATACTAGAAAGAAAATTCAAATGTTAAAAATGGTCTTTTTGCAGGTGATATATATATAATGACATTTTTTTCCAATTTCCTGATGATATTCAGAATATATATATTTATGGAAGTTGAAAAAGTATACCTGGAGAAGTCAATAAGATGACAGAGTAAAGAATCACTCAGCTGAGATCTCCCAAATTCCCTTCTAAACAGATCTAAAACAAGGTGTCAAATCAAATTCTGAAGTGCGAAAAGAAAACAACAAAAATTCAGTTGAAACAATTTTCTAGCTCAAGAAAACCTAGGAGATCTACAAGAAATGTTTGTGTAAACAGTGTTGTTTGGGTTTGTAATGCACTGGCACCATCAGCAGACCTTGAAGGTTGTTGCATTGGTGGCATCAGTGGCTTTGGGAGCTCTTACTCTACTGATAATGGAGGTGGAGGTTGGAAGGAGATTGTGAGGTAGCTTATGCAGACATTGGATTCTAAACTTGTTGCATTTCCCATAAGCAATTATAGGTCAAAGTTCCAGAATCAAAAGCAATGATCAGCGCACAGGAACAGAGACTATTGTTGTGGTTCCAGAACAGAGAAGAGTGCTTTTGATCACTCACGGGGAGTAGGGACAATGGTCTCAATTCCAAGACAAAACAGAACACAAGCAATTGTACTTGCAGAAAAGCCAAAAATCTGGTCACAATCAGGAGTAGCCATTCCTGTAGTGGGCACAAAGAAGCGATGTTTCTTCCAGGGGAAAAACCAGAGCATAGACTAAGAAAGCAGAGGTCAAAGCTAGCTGTAAACATTTATTTGGAAGATCCCCAAACCTACAGAATTCTAGAAGTACCTCTGAAAATTGCTGTGAAAAGGCCTTAAATTTGGAACACCACCCCTCCATACTGGGAGAAGAGTACAACTTTAAAATAAAGTAAAAATTTAAGAAATAGTCTGGAAAAATAAGCCAACAGCAAAAAAGGAACATGACCATTACAAATTGCTAACAAAGATCAAGATAAAAACCCAGACGACAACTATGTAAAAGCACCTACAAATAAATCCTCAAAGAAATTTATGAATTGGATAGAAGTCTATTGAGAATTCATGGAAGAAATTCTATTCATAAAGAATTTTTAAAAACAAACAAAAAAAGAACAGAAAAATGGGGAAAAATGAATGACAAGAAAATTAAGAAAATAAACTTAACAACTTGATTAAAAAAAAAAACAACAACACAAAAATACTTTTTAAAAAACACCTTTAAAAAAGTACAGGCCAAATGGGAAAAAATATACAAAAATCCAATGTAGAGAAGAATATTTTTTAAAAAATTGTTCAAATGGAAAAATAGGTACAAAAAAAAATTAGAATTGAACAAATGGAAGACCATGATGCCATGAGACACCAAGAAACAATATAACAAAACCAAAAGATGAAAAAATAGAAAATAATGTGAAATATCTCACTGGAAAATAATTAGTCCTGGAAAGTACATTTTTTAAATGGTCTGGCCATAATATTTCAAGAAATTATCATGGGAAATTGTCCTTATATCCTAAAACCAGAGAAGCAAATAGAAACTGAAAGACTTTATTAATCACTTCTTGAAAGAGATTCCAAAATGAAAACTCCCTAGAATATTGTAGTCAAATCCCAGAGCTCCCAGATCAAACAAAAAATAGAGCAAACAACCAGAAAAAAAAATTCAAATATTGTTGAGCCACACTCAGGATAACACAAGATTTAGCAGTTTCCACATTAAATGATCAGAGTCAGTGAACTATAATATTATGGAAGGCAAAAGAGCTGGGATTCCAATCAAGAATAATTTATTCAGCAAAAAGTACAAGTCATGAAGGGGAATATGGATATTTAATTAAAATAGAAGATTTTCAAGCATTCCTGATTAAAAAAAACAGAGATTATTAGAAAATAGAATTTTCAAATAAAAAATCAAAAAGCTTTTTTGCTTTCTAAACATGAAAGAAAAATCATAACAAAATCAATAAGATTAATATTTTTATATTCCCATATGGGATAATGATAAATGCCATTCTTGAGAACTTTATCATTATGAGGGCATTCAAGGGGAGTAAACAGGGCACAGGTATGAGATGACTATGATGGGATGGTTTCATAAACATAAAAGTAAGGATTGAAAAAGAGGGATAATCTGAGAGAAAACAAAAAGGAGAGAGAAAACGAGGAAAATTATTGCACCTAAAAGAGATGTAAAAGAGCTTTTATAATGAGGTGGGGATGATGGGCAACACTTGAACCCACAATAGAACTGACTCAAAGAGGGAATGACATATACACTCAGTTGGATGTAGAAATGTGTCTTACAATACAGTGAAATAAGATGGAAAAGCATAAAAAAGAAAAAAAGAGGTTGACATAAGGGAAAGTAGTTATTAAGGGAGGCAATGGTCACAAGCAAAACAGATTTTTGAGAAAAAGCAGGATAAAGGGAGACAGATAGAGAGAGAAAGAAACCAAAGCTCTGAACAGAGTCTGGAATTATAGAGTCTACAAAGAGATTGAATGAAACAATTTTCCAGCTCAAGATATATCGGAAGGACTTCGAGAATGTTCAGTCTTACTAGGGTGAAAGGGGTGCTCTGTATCAAGGAAAGCCAGCGGGAATATCTAAATCACAGCAGATCAGCAACTGAGACCATAGAACCTGGCTCAGTAAAACAGTAAGACAAATGGCAAATTGCTGGCCCAGGAAATCATGCAATAATAAGTGGGACTACGATGGGCTATCCCAAGAGCTATGAGCAAGATACCAAATACAAGGGATCCCTGCACTCAAAAGGCTCAGTGTTGCACAAGAAGCTTGAGACAAAGTCTCTAGTATCCCAGGAGCAGAGCTTGCTTTGAAAATTATGAAATGGGGGGAGGAGGGGAAGAAAAAAGAAAATGAGCAAGAAACACACACACACACACACACAAAAATTAGCCATACAATGTTATTATACCAACAGGGAAGACCAAAACACCAACTCAGTATCCCATACCAAAATAATGTCAAAATGGGTAGATAATTTGAATATGATACCACCCTTTTGCAAGAGTGAATATTGGAAACTATCTTTGCATGTATTTTGAAAAATAAAAAAGCTATTATTTTTTAAAATGTATCATGAAACTCCAACTAAAGACATAAATAGAAATTCTAAAAATTAAATACAAGAATTAACATTTGAAAAAAGTCATTAAACTGAGCTATAAAAAAAATAATATCCATAGTTAATTTGATCAAAATAAAGGGAGCTATGTATGGTGGTATGTATTCATCCTTGTGACTGGCTCATCTTAGTGGGTCTTTTGGGCTAAAGAGTTCTGAGCTTCAGTAAGCTAAATTAATTTATTGTCTGTACTAAGTCCTGCCAAAATGAATTCTGGGAACAGGGTAGTACCAGACTGTTTAAGGAAGGTCAAATCAAACCAAATAAGAAAGTTTTTGTGCAGATGAATAATAAGATCAAGCCTATGGCTGACTGCTTCACTTTATTTCCAGTTTTCATGAGACAAGGCAATGAAATAAAGAAAAAGAGACCAGACAGCAAACAGATAGACAGAGACACCAACACAGACACACTGAAATGGACAAGGACGTAGACAAGGACACAGAGATAAAGAAATCAGATCATGGAAATCAGTAAAGAAAAAATTCAAAACAGATGAAGAGAAACTTTTTTAGAAACTGGAAACTAGTATGCACACAAAGCTAATCAATGAAATAGATAAATATAAATTTAAAAATAGATTAAAGCACAGAATGAGAGAAAAATAGAATATTCAAATAACCTAATCTCAGAAAAAGAAGTTGAATAAATCATAAATGAATTCCTTCCAAAAAAAGGAGAGGAGAAAGAGAACAAGAATAGGTTGAATTAAAGTGAATTCTATTTAATATTCAAAGAAAAATTAACTGTTTTGTTACATAACATCTGTCCCACCCCCAAACTCCAATAAGACCAAAAAACCAAATTTAGAATAGGTATAGTAGAGGAAGTAAACTGTAGACCAATGTTGTTAATGTATATTAATAAAATATTACCAGATTATGATGAATTTGTATTCATACCAGAAATTCAGATTTGGTACAAAATTATTTACATTTGGCATTCGAACAATGTGACCAGTCCAATAAAATTGTGTTCTCTGCATGTCCACATCAAAGAAGATGCTGTGATCTATAAGGGAAGTAGAACTGCAGTAGCTCAAAAGAAATGTGAGATGCACAGATTTGAAGACTAGTCCATTATAATTATTGGCCTCTGCATCTATAAATAAAATGACAAGAAAAAAGAAGCTGATCCAACATTAAAAAAAAAAAAAAGATCCTGTGAAATAGTGGTTGTTTCTACTAAATAGAAAAATATTTAAATAATTAAATAATATAAAAGAGAAATGCAAAGTATGAGAGCAGAAATTATAGCCTGCACAACAAAAATCATGGGGTAGAATAGAAAAACTGGAATTAGTAATGGCAAGTTTCACGAAAGAAACAAGAGAAAGAACAATATATTGGGAGTGAAAATATAAAGAAATTAAAGACAATCTAGAAGAAAAAAGCTAAAAATAACAATCCATTAACATTAAACAAAAATATTCACTATGGAAACAAAATATACTGATCTGAAAGAGAGAAAGCATATAGAGATGTTATGGGCCAGAACTTAAAACAGGATGCTAGGTCACTGGAATTGATAGAAACAATGCTTATGTACTTGATTCACACCTTTGGAGTTCACATCTTTGGGAGAGTTCACACATTAGCTCACACAGTAGAGTTCACACTTTTCACACCTTTAGAGTTCTCACCTTTAAGAGATCATATATAAGGTGCTCCCACAAGCCAACTAGAAACTTCCAGGAGATTCACAAGTCAGAAGCCCACAAGCCCACTCTCTGGGAGGAGGAGTCAGAGTCATTCTACTTCAACTTTTGTGCTGGCTGGAAGCTTTGGATTCAGAGGGAGCTGGAGGCTGAAACTGGCAGAGTCAAAGGACTAGCAACAAGAGCTCTTGGAACCAAGGAAAGCTAACCAGCCTATTTTGGAAGAGACAATAAAGGATTGGACTGTAACTCCTGGCTGCATTTAAGGTGATCATTACTCTGAATCGAAACTAAGGCTGCCTCCAGAAGTTCCCCAAGAAATCTGCTCCCAGAGAACAATTATATTTTAGAAGAGAATATTACACAAAGAGGCTAAGAATGATAGGTCTCCCAAAAGAACATCATAGAAAATAATGCCACAGTGGAAAAAAATAATGCAAGAGAACTACTCAGGACTTTCAAATATAGAAAATGAAATATCAAAAGAAGAAATTCTTAGATATCAACAGGTGTTTAGATTAACAGGAGTGGGATAAGGTCTGTAGATTAATGGGAATGGAATAAAGAAGAGAAAATGGAGTGAAGATAAGAGGAAGTTAAGTAATAAGGCAAATTAAGGAGTAGAATTAAAATTGGAGAGTTAGCAGAGATAGAGAAAAGGAGTAGAATTCATTAGGGAAAAAAAGTAGGATTAGTAATCATTATAATCATCTTAGACAAAGTCAAACAAAGATTGAAACAAAAGAGTAATCTACATTACATGTTAGCCATATTAATATTATTTCAGATGCATGCTACGTATGTGGAAAGGTGTGTGTATATAAGAGCTTGTTGTATGTAAGCATGTATATTTGTATGAAGATAAATATATATGGATTTGGTGTAAATATATGTGTGTGCATGCATGCGTGTGTGTGTGTGTATGTGTGTATAAATATACTTGTCAGTATGTTGCTAGGAGAAGGTAAGGGAATGACAGAGGAAAAAATATGTATGGCAGCTCTTTTTGTGGTGACAAAGAATTGCAAATTGAGGACTGAATAACTCATGGTACATAATCATAATAAAATACTATGGTATTTTAAAAAATGATGATCAGCCAGATTCCAGGGACTGGGGTGGAGGGAGGAGAATACAGAATGTCAACAACATTGTATAATGATCAAATATAATTGATTTAACTTTTCTCATCAATGAAATGATCCAAGACAATTCTAAAGGACTAATGATGGAAATGCTATCTACATCAAGAAAAAGAATTGTAAAGAGTCTAAATGCAGATTAAAGCAACAAATTTTACTTTCTTTTTCTTTTTTGCTTTTTCCCTTTTAGCCTTTTTCTTCTTTCACAACACTACTAATATGGAAATATGTCTTACATTACTGCAACTATATTACCCATTTAAAGTTATTACCTTTTTACAAAACAGGGAATAGAGGAAGAAAATTTAGAATTCAATTTTTAAAACTAAATGTTACAAATCATTTTACATGTACTTGGAATAAGTAAAATACTATTTTTAAAAGAAACAATTGAGAAGTAGGTGGAGCCAAAATGGCAGAGTGAAAATAGGGATTCCCCAGAATTCTCTCCCAGACTTTTCTGAATACTTTTAAATAATGATTCTAAACAAATCTGTAGCATCAGAACCCGCAAAAAGTAGTGGAACAGTTTTCCAGGCAAAGGCAATGTGGAAGTTTGGCAGGAAGGATCTGTGGTGTCAGAGTGAATTTGGAGTGCAATCCCAATGTAAGCCAAGCCAATACAATCTGGGCTCCAGGAAATCAGAAAGTGGTAATAATTTCCAGATCTTTCAGTGCACAGAAGCAAAGAATAACTCAGCACAAAAGGTTTAGAACACTAGGATGTGAGAGAGGCCCCAACCCAGGTTATGACATTGGGAGACCTGGAATAAATAGCAGTGGCAGCAGTGCTGTGTAGAAGCAACTACCAGGACAGCAATAACAGTGGCTGATTCTGGAGAGTTTAGTTCACAGAAAAAAGGGATGAGACAGTTGGTCAGAAGAAGACTGGAAGATCTTCTTTACAACCACTATAACAGGACTCTGTTGCTTTGCCCATATTCAGATCTGGATAAAAGTTCTATTTCACAATGCAGGAGCCCAAAAGGATCTGCGCACAAAACCAATGAAGCTTGGGCCATTGCACCCTCCACTCTGGAAAAAGAGTCATACTTCAATAAAGAGTAAAAAGCCAAGTAATGGGCAGGGGAAATAAGCAAACAAGAGAAAAATTATGACCATATAAAGTTACTATGGTGATAAGGAAGATGGTAATAAAGACAAAGCTCCATTCAAAGCCTCCAAGAAAATTATGAATTGATCTCAGATTATGGAAAAGTTCAAAAGGGATTTTGAAAATCAACTAAGAAATACCTACAGCAATCTATTGATTGAAAAACCCAAAGACCCCAGCTTTTGGTACAAGAACTCACTATTTGACAAAAACTGCTGGGAAACCAGTATGGCATCTAACACTGTATATCAAGACAAGATCGAAATTGGTTTATGATTTAGACATAGAGAGTGATATTATAAGCGGATTAGAAAAACATAGGATAGTTTACCTCTCAGCTCTGTGGCAAAGGAAGGATTATGTGACCAAAGAAGAATTATAGATTATTATTGACCATCAAATAAATAATTTTGATTATATTTTTTGTACAAACAAAATTAATATAAACAAGATTAGAAGGGAAGCAATAAATTGGGAAAACATTTTTACATTTAAGGGTTATGATAAAGGCTTGTTTCTAAAATATATAGAGAATTGACTCAAATTTATAAGAATTCAAGAGATTCTCCAATTAATAAATGGTCAAAAAATATAAACAAACAATTTTCAGATGAAGAAATTAAAATCATTTCTAGTCATATGAAAAGATGCTATTGATCACTATTGATCAGAGAAATGGAAATTAAAACAACTCTGAGATAGCACTCCAGACCTCTCAGATTGGCTAAGATGACAGGAAAAGACAATGACAAATGTTGGAGGGGATGTGGAAAAACTGGGACACCAATACGTTGTTGGTGCAATTGTGAATGGATCCAGGCATTCTGGAGAGCAATTTGGAACTATGCTCAAAAAGTTATCAAATGGAACTATGCTCAAAAAGTTATCAAATTGTCCATGCCCTTTAATCCAGCAGTGTTTCTACTAGGCCTAGATCCCAAAGAGATCTTAAAGAAAATGTGTAAAGATTTTTACATGTGTAAAAATGTTTCCTACAGCCCTTTTTATAGTGGCAAGAAACTGGAAATTAGGGCAGTTAGAAGAAGAACAGCTACATACATACATAGAACAACTAACATGTAAAGCTGGATAATTATCTCACTGCGAATTTTTATGGGTTCTGTCACTATGGAATCTAATTAATAGCTTGATTTAGCATTGTTCCTGATGGAAACTGGAGATAGCTCATGCCAAACTAGCATAGTGAAAAAAACCTGCAGCACCTCTGGCCCCAGTATGAAAAGCCAGTGAAGTAACACTGCAAAAGAAGCTCTCCAATATGCCCTAGGAACAGAGAAGAATTTTAAAAAATAAGGAAAAACCAAAAAGAGCCTTGACCATAGAAAACTTTTAGGCAAAAAAGAAGATAAAAACATAATTGCAGAAGACAACAGCAAAGACAAAATATGTAATGAAACTTCAAAGGAAAATGTGAAGTGGTCTCAGTGTCAAAAGGTTCTTTTGGAAGAACCCAAAAAGGATTTTAAAAATCAAGTAAAAAAAGTGGAAGGAAAAAAACCTGGGAAAAAAACTGAGTCCTATGGGGAGACTTTGGAGAATTTGGGGGGAGGGAAAAGAGTCAACAGCTATGATTAAAAAAAAAAAAAAGCACAACAACTGACTGAAGAAAACAACTTAAAGAACAGAAATGGCAAAATAAACACACATACACACAAACACACACACACACACAGAGCCACACTGCAGTTGTATACTGAAGAAAAAAAAATACTCCTTAAAAGAACAGAGTTAGTAAAATGGAAAAAAAAAATCCAAAAAATAAAAGAACTCCATTAAAAGTGGAACTGGCCGAATGGAGGATTTTTTTTTAAAGCTAACTGAAAGAAACTCATAAAATTTTGGAATTGAACAAAGAGAAGTAAACAATTCAATGAGACATTAAGAATTGTCAAACAAAATTTAAAGAATCAAAAATAGAAGAAAATGTAAAATATCTTATTGGAAAAAATCTGGAAAATAAATCAAAAGAGATAATTTAAGGATTATTGTATTCCCAAAAAGTCATGATCAAAAAAGAGCCTGAATGATATCTTTCAAGAAATCATTAAGGAAAACTGCCCAGATATCCCATAATAAGAGGGTAAAATAGTTACTGAAAGAATTCACCAGGTAGAGCCAACATAGTGAGCAAAAAAAGGCAGGAACTCACCCAACCTTTCCCCCAAACTGCTCCAAATTCCTTTACATACTGGTTCTAAAGAACTTTAGAGTATCAGAAATCCCAAAAGACAGAGTAGAACATTTTCCAGCTGAAGGCAACTTAGAAGAGGACCAGAAAAAGTCTGATTCATCAGGGTTGGGGCACAGCACACAATCCATGCAAAGACCATTCCAGCACAGCCCTGGCCCCAATTCTGGTTCCAGTTTCAGCAAAGTGGAACTTTGTTGCTTTAGCACACTAGATTTACAATTACAGTGGAGCAATGACACTCAAAACAATTCCAGAACACAAAAAAGGACTTGTGGTCAGATCTCTGGAAGGATCTCTGAAAATACAAAATGAAAGTACAAAATTCCTGAAGTTTGGGGATAGTGGTGGAAAAAGGGCCCTACTTTAACAAAGATTTAAAAGCCAAGTAATAGGCTAGGAAAATAAGCAGACAACAAAAAAAAAATGTTTATAACCATTGAAAGTTTCTGTGGTGACAAGGAAGATCAAAACTCACACTTAGAAGGTGATAACAAAGTCAAAGGTTCTTCATCCAAAACCTCCAAGAAAAATAAGAATAGGGCTGAGGGTCATGGAAAAGCTCAAAATGAATTTTGAAAATCAAGTAAGAAAGATGGAAGAAAAATTAGAAAAAGAATTGAGAGTGGTGCAAAAAAGAAATAGAAAAAGCTAATGAGAAGAAAAAAAAATGCCTTAAAAAAACAAAATTGGCCAATTGGGGAAAATGTGGGTGGGCTGAGGAAGAGAACATTGAACTCAAAAATTTTAAAAACAAATGTAAAAAATTGTTTTAAATGTAACTCTGGGAAATATTAAATAAAGCAAAAGAATCTACTAATCACCTCCTAAAAAGAGACTACAAAATGAAAACTCCCAGGAATATTGTAGCTAAATTTCAGGATGATCATCTCAAGGAGAAAACGCTTCAAGAAGCCAGAAAAAATATCCTGAACCCACAGTCAGGATGAACAAGGATCTAACAGCTTCTACATTAAAAGATCAGAGGATCATGAGCATGATATTCTGGAGAGCAAAGGAATTTAGTTTACAAACAGAAATAAGCTTCCCAGCAAAACTGAGCATTATTTTCCTGGGGAAAAGATGGAAATTCTTTGAAATAGGGAATTTTCAATAATTTCTGATGAAAAGATCAGAATAGGACAAAAAAAAAAAACTGATCTTCAAATACAAGATTCAAAAGAAATATAAAAAATCTAAACAAGAAAGAGGGGAAAGTCATTTCAAGTTTAAATTATTTACATCCCTCTTAAGAATGTATCTTTGTTGAGGTACTTAGAAGAGATATATAGAGGCAGAGAGTGTGGGGGGAAAGTGATTTTGAAGTGATCATAAAAAAAAAAGGGGGGAAGAAAAAGCATTGTACTGGAAGAAAAGAAAAGGAGAATAAAAATGATGTAAATTACATAACATAAAGATGTATAAAAGATTTATTATAGTAGAAGAAAAGAAGGTGGGGACATGAAGATTCTCTGAACCCACCAAATTTGGCTTAAAGAGGAAATAACAAACACACTGATTTGAGTATAAAAATTGATCTTACTCCATAGGGAAGTAGCAGGGGAAAGGGGAAAAGGGAAAGGGGAAAGAAAAGAGAAAAGGGAAGGCTAATAAAGGGCAGAGTAGAAATAGAAAAAGAAAGGAGGGAATGCTGATAGAAGGGAAGACAGATTGAAGGAAGTGGGATGAAGAGCAAAACACTGGTAAGGAGTAACAGGGTGAAAGAAGAGAGAAAAGCATAAATGGGGGGAAATATAAGGGTAAGAAATACAGATTTAGTAATCATACTTGTAAATGTGAATGGGATAAACTCTCCCTTAAAATGGAAGCAGATATCAGGATGGATCGAAAGCCAAAATTTTACAATATGTTGTTTACAAGAAACACATTTGAAGCAGAGAAATGAACACAGAATAAAGATAAAAGGCTGCAGCAGAATATGTTATACTTCAGCTGAAATAAAAATAAAAAAAGCAAGAATACAGAATCTTATCTCAGACAAATCAAAAGCAAAACTATATCTAACTATAAGAGATAAGGAAGGAAACTACATTTTAATAAAGGTTACCATAGATAATAAACTAAAATCTATAATAAATATATATGACATAGCATACAAATTCTTAGAGAAGTTCAGTGAATTATAACAAGAAATATAAGCAAAACCATACCAATGGGGAATTTCAACCTCCTTCCAAAGAACTAGATAAATCTAACCATAAAAAAGAAAGGAAGAAATTAATAAGGTGAAATGAATTTTAGAAAAGATAGATATGATAGATTTCTGGAGAAAATGGACTGGAGATAGAAATATAAATTTTTCTCAGCAGTCCATGGCACCAATGAAAAAATGAACCATGTATTAAGGTATAAAAATTTCACAATTAAATGCAGAAAGGACAGAAATATGAAATGCATATGTTTATCATGTTGCAATACAAATTACATGTACTATAGGGCCATGGAAAAATAGATGAAAATTATTTTTTGATTGTTAGATTGTTGGATGTGTTAACAACACATCATGGAAATAATAATTTCATCCAACAACATGACAATAATGAGGCAAAATACCAAAACTTGTGGCATACAGCTAAAAAAGTTCTTAAGGGAAATGTTATACATCTCTAGATACTTATTTGAATAAAATAGAGAAAAAGGAGATCAATGAATTAGCCATGCAACTAAAAAAATAGAAAAAGGACAAACTTTAAACCCTCAATTAAATGCCAAATTAGAAATTATGAAAATCAGATAGATTAATAAAACTGAAAGTAAGAAAACTATTGAACTAACAAATAAACCTAAGAGATGGTTTTATGGGAAAAAACCCTAAAAATAAACAAAGCTTTGGTGAATTTGTTTAGAAAAAATTAAACTAGAAAACCAAATTATCAATATAAAAAATAAAAAAATGGAATGTACCATCAATAAAGAGGAAATAATAATTAGGAGCTATTTGGGCCAACTGTATGTTAATTAATCTGAAAATATAATAGAAATGGATGAATATTTATCAAAATGTAAATTTCCAAGATTAACAGAAGAGGAAATAAAGTACTTACATTTTGGGGGGGGAGGAGGAGAAGGAACAAGCTATCAATGACTTCTCTAAGAAAAATTCACCAGGGCCAGATTTACAAGTAAATTCTACCAAACACTTAAACAATGAATTTCACTATTATATAAACTATTTTGGAAAAAAGTGGAATTTTACCTAATTCCTTTTATGACAAAGATTTGCTGCTGATACCTAAACTAGAAAGAGCTATCATTAGAGACAGAAAATTATAGACCAGTCTCACTAATAAATATTAATGCAAAAATCTTAAATAAAATATTAACAAAAAATTACAACTTATTAGAAGAATAATACATTATGGCCAAGTGGGATTTATACCAGGAATGCAAGAGTGGTTCAATGTAAGGAAAATTATTAGCATAATTAATCATGTCAATAACAAACTGTCAGAAATCATTTTATAGATGCATAAAAAGCATTTAACAAATATACAACATGCATTCCTAATTAAAATACTAGAGCATAGGGATAAATAGGGTTTTCCTTAAAATGATAAGTAGCATCTATCTAAAACCATCTAAAAATATTATCTGTAATGAGATCGGTAGAAGCATTCCCAATAAGATCAGAGATTTAAAAAGGATGCCTATTATCACCACTATACTTTCAATATTGCGCTACAAATGTTAGCTTTAATAATAATAGAAGAAAAAGAAATTGAAGGAATTAAAGTAGGCAATGAAGAAACAAAACTATCACTTTTTGCAGATGATATGATAATATGCTTAGACAATTACTGAAAGTCAACTAAAAAGCTACCTGAAACAATGAACACTTTTAGCAATGACGAAGAATATAAAATAAACTCACAAAAATTATGAATATTTCTATATGTTACCTACAAAACCTAGTAACAAGAGATAGAAAGAGAAATCCCATTTAAAACAACTTTAAACAATATAAAATATTTGGGAGGCTTTCTGCCGAGACAAATCTGGAAATTATATAGACACAATTACAAAATACTTTTCAAACAAATAAAATCAGATCTAAACAAATAGGGAAAAAAACCTCAATTGTTCATTAATAGGTCAAGCTAACATAATAAAAATGACAATTCCACCTAAATGTAGCTATTTATTCAATGCCATACTAATCAAACTGTCAAATTATTTTATAGAACTAGAAAAATAACAACAAAATTCATCTGGAAGAACAAAAGTTCACTAATATCAAAGTAATTAATGGAGGTGGGGGGAAATGCAAAGGAAAATGACCTAGCCATACCAGCACTAAAATCATATTATAAAGTGGCAGTTATCAAAATTATTTAGTACTGGCTAAGATTTAGAGTGAAATAGTCAGTAGAATAGATTAGGTATACAAGGAATATAAACCCAAAGACTCCAGATTCTGAAACAATATTTGACAAGAATTGTGAGGAAAACTGGAAAAACACTAGTCATAGACCAATATCTCACATCCTATACCAAAACAAGGTCAAAATGGATTCATGATTTAGACATAAAGGGTGATACAATAGCAAATTAGAAAAATAAGGGATAGTTTTTCTATCAGATCTTTGGTGATAGGAAGAATTTATGAACAAATAGAACATCATGAAATACAGAATGGATAATTATAAGTAAATTAAATTTAAAAGTTTTGTACAAACAAAACCAATATAGCTAACATTAGGAGAGAAACAGAAACTTGGAAATCTTTTTTTTCCTCCAACGATTCTGATAAGGCCTCATTTTTAAAGTATACAGAGAACTAAATCAAATGTATAAGAATGAAAGCCATTCTTTAATTGATAAAAGGTCAAAGGACAATTTTCAGATGAAGAAATTAAAGCCATTTATTTTCTTATAAAAGGTTCTACATCACTATTGTATAGAAAAATGTAAATTAAAAGAACTCTGAGGTGTAACCTCACATCTATCAGATCTTTTTCTGATTTTTGTCTGGAAAAAAAATAATAAATGTTAGAAGGGATATAGGAAAACTGAGACTAATGAATTGGTGATGGAATCGAAAACCAATACAGCCATTTTGGAGAGCAATTTGGAATTATGCCCAAATGGTTGTAAAACTGTGCATACCCTTTAATCCAGCAGTATCACTACTAGGTCTGTATCCTAAAAAGATCATAAAAGAGGGTGAAAGACCTATATATAAATACATGTGGCAGCTTTTTTTTCTGTTAGCAAGGAATTGGAAATTGAGTGGATGCCCATCAATTAGGGAATAGCTAAAAAAGTTATTGTATGTAAATATAATGGAATATTATTATTCTGTAAGAAATGATGGGCAAGCCAATTTCAGAAAAGCTGAGAAGACTTACACGAATTAATGCTGAGTGAAATGAGCACAAGAACCAGGAGAACATTGTATATAGTAATAGCAGAATTGTATGATGATCAACTATAACAGACTAAGGTCTTCTCAGAAATACAGGGATCCAAGACAATTCCAATAGACTTGAGATGAAAAATGCCATCCAGATCCAGAGGAAGAACTATGGAAACTGAATATGTAGATTGAAGCATACCATTTTCACTTAGGTTTTTTTTTTCACTTTTTTTTATTTGTGGGTTTTTCTCTTTTGTTCTGATTTTTCTTTCATAATATGATTAATAGGAAAATATGTTTAAAATAATTGTATCTATATAGTCTATATCAGGTTGCTTCCTCTCTTGGAAAAGAAAGAGGGAAAAAAATTTTGAGTTTAAAATCTTATAAAAATGCAAGTTGAAAACTATCTCTACATGTAAGTGGAAATATTTTTCCACTTACATGTAGAGATAATTTTCAACATGTATTAAAAAAAAATACTCTTGAAGAAAAAAGATGGATTGAAAGCCAGAATCCAAGCATATGTTCTTTTCAAGAAACACCTGAAATACAATGACACAAAAAAAGAGTAAAATGAAAGATTAGAGCAGGATTTGTTATGCCACAGCTGGGAGAAAAGGGCTAACGTGTTATCTCATATAAAACAAAAACCAAAGACTTAATTAAAAGAGATAAGAAGGGAAACTATCTTTTGTTAATAGATACTATAGACAAAGAAGTAATAGCAATCTAAAGCACATATGAATCAAATAACATAGCATCCAAATTCTTAAAGGAAAAGTGAAATAATTTACAGGAAGAAATAGTGAAAAATACTAGTGGGAGATTTCAACTTTAGCCTTTGAGAACTAGATAAATAGAACTATAAAATAAAAAAGAATTTAAAGACACGAATAGAATTTTAGAAAAGTTATGTATGATAAACCTCTAGAGAAAACTGAATGGAAATTGAAAGGAGTAGTTTTTTTTTTTTTTTCTCAGTAATAATTTGCACCTTTACAAGAACTGATGAACTTAGGTTATAAAAACCTCACAACCAAAGGCAAAAAACCAGAAAAATAAAATGAATTCTTTTCAGATCATAATGCAATAAAAATTACTTTCAATAAAGAACAATGGATAGATAAAAAATTAATTACAAGTCATAATCTAATCCTAATGAATGAGTGGGACAAAGAACAAATCATATCAATAATTTAATTTAAAAGAATGACAATAATTATACATCATACCAAAATTTGTGGGATGCAGCTACAACAGTACTTAGGGGAAATTTTATAACTTTTAAATGCTTACATTAATAAATACAGAAAGAGAAGGTCAATGAATTAGGCATGCAACTTTAAAAAAATTACTAAAAAAAAAATTGCAAAGCCTTAATTAAACTCCAAAAAAAAAAATACTGAAAATCAAAACAAGAAATTAATAAAATTGAAAATAAGAAAAGATTAAATTAAAAAATAAATCTGAAAAATAATTGTGGGTAAAATAAAATAATCATTATTGAGTTTATTTTTTAAAAATAAGAAATAAAAAAAAACAGATTACCAGTATCAAAAATTAAAAGACTGCATTTTCTATTAATGAAAAGGAAACGAAAGAAATTATTAAATGTTCTGTCAAGTTATATGCTTCTGAAATCTGACAATCTAAGTGAAATACCTAAATATTTATAAAAAATATGAATTGCCCCGATAAACAGAAGAGATAATAAGTTATTTAACTCCATGTTAGAAAAAGAAATTGAATAAGTCATCAATTAAATTCCTAAGAAAAATTTCCCAGGATCAGATGAATTTACAATTAAATTCTGCTTAACACTTAAAAAATTATTAATTCTAATTCTTTATAAAGTATTTGGGAAAAGAAGTCCTACCAAACTCCTTTTGAGACCCAAATGTTGTGCCATTATTGACTTAAAAAAATTTATATAAAATACAAAAAAGGATATTACAACACTATATCAAAAAGGTTATACATTATCAACCTGAGAAATTTATACCAGAAATGCAGGATAGATTTAATATTAGAAAAATTGTTAGCATAATAGATTATAAATATATGGTAGACCTCTGCTAATTATTGAATGGAAAAAGATACATATTACCTGCCATGAATAGGCATCTCAAGACAGAAAAACCCTCACAAACAAATGAAGCAAAGCAGAATTATCATATATATTACAATGCAATAAAATTATGTTAAATAAAGGTCCACTTGGGAGAAAACTATTAAAAAAATCAATGGAAGACTAACTTAATAAAAAATTGCTAGGTCACAGAACATAGACTCATAATGACAAAGAAACAACATTCTAAAAATTTTAGGCTCAAACCAAAGAATAAATTTTATCTTTAAGCACTTTTATTAATTTTTTAAATGATGATAAATGATTTGGAATGCAACCAAAATATTAGAAAATGAACAATTTTTTAGTCATTCTTTGTTTTTCTTTTGTCAGGCAATTGGGGTTAAGTGACTTGTGCTGGATCACACATTGTGTAAGTGTTAAGTGTCTGAAACCAGATTTGAAATCAGGTCCTCCTGATTCTAGCGCCAGTGCCCTAATCATTGTAACAGACAGTTGCCTCACAACAAATTTTTGTAAGTTAAACATCAAGATAAAAATCCCAAAATTTAAAGAATAAATTAATGAAATTGAAAGGAAAAAAAAAGTAACAAAACTAGGAGCTGATTAAAAATAAATCAGATATCCATTACTGTAATTTACTTTTTTAAAAAAAGGAGATACAAATACTAGTGTGAAAAATGGAAAAGGAGAATTCACAACAAATAACAAAAAAGTGGAGAACACTATTTATTGGAAACTATTTCAGTCTCTTATGTACCAGCAAATTTTAGACCTTAAATAAAATCAATGCATAGTAATAAAAATATAAAATACTCAAAATAATAAGAAAGTGAGAATTGAAGCAATTCAATTTCAGAAGGAAAAAAACTGAATAAAACATAAATAAATTTCCAAAAATAAAATCTTTAAGGCTACATGAATCCAGAAGTGACTTCTACCAAATATTCAAATAACAATGTCAGTATTAAATTTAAAAATGAGAGATTCTGCCAAGTATCTTCTTTAATAGGTTATATCAAAACCAGAAAAAAATGTAGGTTAATATCCTTAATGAACAAAGATAACAATTTCAAATAAAATATTATCAATATTATCCTTATACTCCATGACCAGGTAGTATTCATAGCTGGACTGCAACGTTAATACTAGTAAAATTTTATTGTTAATTAGCCATATTAGTAAGAAAATCAACAAAAGTAATATTTTATATCAATAGATACAGACAGAAAAAGCTTTTGAAAAATCTACACATTTCTTTTTTCTTTATTATAGATTTTTATATACAGAACATGTGCATGGGTAATTTTCAGCATGGACTCTTGCAAAAACTTCTGTTTCAACTTTTCCCCTCCTTCCCTCCACCCCTCCCCAAGACGGCAGGTAGTCCCATACATGTTACATATGTTAAAGTATATGTTCAATACATTATATGTATACATATTTATAGTTATCTTGTTTGCACAAGGAACATCAGATTTAGAAAGAAGGTAAAAATAACCTGAGAAGAAAAAACAAAAATGCAAGCAAACAATATCAGAAAGAGTGGAATTGCTATGTTGTGGTCCATACTCATTTCCCAGTGTTTTTTTTCTGGGTATAGCTGGGTCTATTCATTACAGATCAGTTGGAACTGACTTGGATTCTCTCATTGTTGAAGAGAGCCACAGCCATCAGAACTTATCATCATATTACTATTTGTTGTTGAAGTGTATAATGATCTCCTGGCTCTGCTCATTTCACTTATCATCAGTTCATGTATGTCTCTTTGTATTCATCTTGCTGATCATTTTTTATAGAACAACAATATTCCATAACATTCATATACCACAATTTATATAGCCATTCTCCAATTGGTGGGCATCCCTTCAATTTCCAGTTGCTAGCCACTATGAAAATGGCTCTCACAAACATTTTTGCACTTACAGGTCCCTTTCCCCTTTTTAATATCTCTTTATGATATAAGCCCAGTAGCAACACTGCTAGATCAAAGAGTATGCACAATTTGATAATTTTTTGAGTATAGTTCTAAATTGCTCTCCAGAATGGTTGAATCCATTCACAACTCCAACAATACATCAATGTCCCAGTTTTCCCATATCCCATTCATCATTATCTTCTCTTGTCATCTTCACCAATCTGACAGGTGAGTAGGGTATCTCAGAGTTGTCTTAATTTGCATTTCTCTGATCAACAAGGATGTGGAACACCTTTTCATATGACTAGAAATAGTTTCAATCAACACGTTTCTGATGAAAATAATATATTACACAAAAATAAATGGACTTTTTCTCTTATAACAAATAGTAGTTCGATATGAACTAATGTGAAATAAAATATTATTTATATCAGAGATAAACTAAAATTATTCCAAATAAATTGTCACTACTTCTATTCAACATAATACTAAAAATACTGCTTATGGAAATAAAACAAGAAATAGATATCATGAAAATAACCTTACTTTTAAAAAGAAACAAAATTATGACTATGCAAATAATATTATGGTATACTTAAGTAATTTTAAATAGAATTAAACAATAATAGTTATAATTATAGGACCCAAAATAATAAATCCATACAAATCATTAGATTTTTTTATGCAAAATCTAGGAGGAAGAGAGAGAAATTTTTAAAATTACTATAGATTACATAAAATGCTGGGGATTCTCCTTATAGGACTCTGAGCTCCTTAAAATCAGGAAAATTTCTTTACCTTTCTTCATATTTCTAGTGTTTAGCCTGCGATAGACTATAATATATACATTATAAAAATGAACAATTTTGAAGATAAATGAGAAAGACAAAACCAGGACAATCATGTATACAATAACTTTGAAAGTTGTAAGAACTATGATATTATAATAACCAGACAGCTAGTAAAACTGATAGAATTAGTTGATCTACAATCAGGAAGATGAGTTCAAATATAACCTCCAACATCTCAGTCTCCCCAACTATAAAATGAGTTTAAGAAGAGCATCTATCTCAAGAATCATTGTGATCAAATACTGATAATAGTATAAAAGATTTAGCATCAGTGCTTAGGACATGATAGGTGGTATATAAATTCTTTGTTACTGTTCAGTCTCTCATTCATGTCCCATTCTTTATGACATCATGGAAACCCGTACTGGCCATGAGATTTTCTTGCCATCATTTCTGAAATAGTTTATCATTCCTTTTTCAGAGGATTAACATAAATAAAAATTAACATAGTTACACAGCTAGTAAGTGCCTGAGGCTAGATTTGAATGCAGGAAGATAGGCTTCCTGACTGAAGGCCCAATACCCTATTCACTGTCTTGATATAAATCCTAGCTATTATTGCTGCTATTATCATTATTTTTTTAATTTTTTTATTATAGCTTTTTATTTACAAGTTATATGCATAGGTACTTTTACAGCATTGACAATTGGCAAATCTTTTGTTCCAATTTTTCCCCTCCTTCCTCCTATAACCTCCCCCCAATGGCAGGTTAATCAATACATGTGAAGTATGTTAAAGCATATATGTCCTAAGAATGTACAGTTTAAAATAGTGCACTATTAGCCTGTGAAGGAAATCAAAAATGCAGGCAGACAAAAATAGAGGGATTGGGAATTCCATGTAATGGTTCATAGTCATCTACCAGAATTCTTTGGCTGGGTATAGCTGGTTCAGTTCATTACTGCTCTATTGGAACTGATTTGGTTCATCTCATTACTGAAAATGGCCACATCTATCAGAACTGATCATCCTATAATATTGTTGTTGACTTATATAAGGATCTCCTGGCCCTGCTCGTTTCACTCAACATTAGTTTGTGTAAGTCTCTCTAAGCCTTACTGAAATCATCCTGTTGGTCATTTCTTACAGAACAATAATATTCCATAATATTCATATACCACAATTTATTCAGCCATTCTCCAATTGATGAGCATCATATTCCAGTATCTGGCCACTACAAAGAGATCTGCCACAAACATTCATGCACATACAGGTCCCTTTCCCTTCTTTAAGATTTCTTGGGGATATAAGCCCAGTAGAAACACTGCTGTATCAAAGGGTATGCACAGTTTGATAACTTTTTGAGCATAGTTCCAAATTGCTCTCCAGAATGGCTGGATGTATTCACAATTCCACCCACAATGTATTAGCGTCCCTGTTTGCCGACATCCCCTCCAACATTCCACATTATCTTTCAATGTCATTCTAGGCAATCTGACGTGTGTTATGGTATCTCAGGGTTATCTCAATTTGCATTTCTCTGATTAACAATGATTTGGAGCATGTTTTCATATGGCTAGAAATAGTTTCAATTTCTTCATGTGAGAATTGTCTGTTCATATCCTTTGACCATTTATCAATTGGAGAATGGCTTGATTTCTTATAAATTAGACTCAATTCTCTTTATATTTTGGAGATGAGACTTTATCAGAAACTTTGAAAAAAATGTTTTCCCACTTTATTGCTTCCTTTCTAATCTTGTCTGCATTAGTTTTGTTTGTACAAAAAGTTTTCAATTTGATAGAATCAAAATTTTCTATTTTGTGATCAATAATGATTTCTAGTTCTTCTTTGGTCATAAATTCCTTCTTCTTCCATAGGTGTGAGAGGTAAACTATCTTATGCTCTTCTAATTTATTTATAATCTCATTCTTTATGCCTAGGTCATGAACCCATTTTGACCTTATCTTGGTGTGTGGTGTTAAGTGTGGGTCAATGCCTAGTTTCTGCCATACTAATTTCCAATTTTCCCAGCAATTTTTGTCAAATGCTGAGTTCTTAACCCAAAAGCTGGAGTCTTTGGGTTTGTCAAAGACTAGATTATTAAAGTTATTGGCTGTTTTGTCCTTTGACCCTAACCTATTCCATTGATCAACTAGTCTATTTCTTAGCCAATACCAAATGGTTGTGGTGACCGCTGCTTTATAATATAATTTTAGATCTGGTACAGCTCGGCCACCTTCATTTGATTTTTTTTTTCATTAATTCCCTTGAAATTCTTGACCTTTTGTTTTTCCATATGAACTTTGTTGTTGTTTTTTCTAGGTCATTAAAATAGTTTTTTGGGAGCTGATTGGTATAGCGCTAAATAAAGAGATTAGTTTAGGTAGTATTGTCATCTTTATTATATTTGCTCACCCTATCGAAGAGTATTTCTTATTTTTCCAATTGGTTAGGTCCGACTTAATTGGTGCAGAAAGTATTTTGTAGTTTTGCTCATATAATTTCTGATGTTCCCTTGGCAGATAGATTCCAAAATATTTTATACTATCAGTAATTACTTTAAACAGAATTTCTCTTTGTAATTCTAACTATTGGATTTTGTTAGTGATATATAAGAATGCTGATGACTTAAGTGGGGTTTATTTTGTATCCTGCAACTTTGCTAAAGGTGTGGATTATTTCTAATAACTTTTTAGTAGAATCTCTGGGGTTCTCTAAGTATACCATCATATCATCAGCATATCATACAGCAAAGAGCAATTTGGTTTCCTCATTGCCTACTCTAATTCCTTTAATCTCTTTCTCAACTCTTATTGCCAAAGCTAGCATTTCTAATACAATACTGAATAGTAACGGTAATAATGGGCAACCTTGTTTCACTCCTGAGCTTATTGGGAATGATTGCAGTTTGTCCCCATTACATATAATGCTTACTGATGGTTTTAAATAGATGCTACTGATTTTTTAAGGAAAAATTCCATTTATTCCTATACTCTCAAGTGTTTTTAATAGGAATGGAAGTTGGATTTTATCAAATGCTTTTTCTGCATCTATTGTGATGATCATATGGTTTTTGTTAATTTGGTTATTAATATGGCCAATTATACTGATAGTTTTCCTAATATTGAAGCAGCCCTGCATTCCTGGTATAAATCCTACTTGATTATTGTGTGTTATCTTGTGGTTGATTTTCTGTAGTCTTTTTGCTAATATCTTATTTAAAATTTTAGCATCAATATTTAGTAGGGAGATTAGTCTATAATTTTCTTTCTCTGTTTTCAACCTACCTGGTTTAACTATCAGTACCATGTCTATGTCATAAAAGGAATTTTGTAGGACTCCTTTATTTCCTATTTTTCAAATACTTTATATAGTATTGGGACTAATTGTTCTTTAAATATTTGGTAGAATTCACATGTAAATCCATCTGGTCCTGCGGATTTTTTTTTTTTTTTTAGGGAGTTGATTAATAGCTTATTCTATTTCTTTTTCTGAAATGGGACTATTTAAGCAATTTACTTCCTCCTCTGTTAATCTGGGAAGCTTATATTTTTGGAGGTAATCATCCACTTTGTTCCTCCCCCTCTCTAAGTTCCTTCAGATATGATAGGCTTCCTTTGCTTCATCATGGGATGTAGTCTCCCTCTTTTTATCTCCCCTTTTCCCTTTTTCTGACACTATCCCCTTTCCATTTCTACTTCCCTTTTTTATGTTATATCAGTAAAATCAAATTATACATGTGGTTTTCTTTGTTTATCCACCACAGAAATACATTTCTCAAGAGTTCCTTTTACCTTTTTCTGCTTCTCTTGAGTCCTATGGTTGGAGATCAATTTTTTTGTTTAACTCTGGCTTTTTCCTTAGAAACACATGGAATTCCTCTGTTTCATTAAATGTCCATCTTCTTCCATGGGAAAAAAAATGCTCAGCTTAGCTGGGTAGTTTATTCTTGGCTGCATTCCAAGTTATTTTGCCTTTCAGAATATTAGATTCCAGGTCCTTCGATCCTTTAATGTTGAGGCAGCCAGATCTTGAGTGACCCTTATTGTGGCACCTCAGTATTTGAATTGTGTTTTTCCTGGTTGCTTGTATTATTTTTTCTTTAGTCTGATAGTTTTGAAATTTCGCCACAATATTCTTTGGAGTTTTTATTTTAGAGTCTTTTTCAGAAGGTGTTCAATGAATTCTTTCAACGCCTATTTTACCTTCTGGTTATATTATTTCTGGGCAGTTCTCTTTGATGATTTCCTGTAAAATAGTATCTAGGCTCTTTGTTTCATCATGATTTTTGGGTAGTCCCATGATCCTCAGGTTATCTCTCCTAGATCTATTTTCCAGTTCTATTGTTTTTCTAAGTAAATATTTGACATTTTTTCCTAATCTCTCATTTTTTTTTTTTTGGTTTTGCTTGACTGATGCTTGATGTCTCAATGAATAAATCATTTCTATTTGTTCAATTCTGATTTTTAGTGAGTTATTTTCTTCATTAGCTTTTTTAACTTTTTTTTCTATATGTCCAATTGAGTTTTTAAATGAGTTGTTTTGCTCTATGAATTTTTTTTTCATTTCACTAATTTTTTTTTTTTTTAGTGAGTTATTTTCTTTTTCCAATTCAAAAATCCTACTTTCTTGGGAATTCTTGACTTTTTCCAATTCATAAATTCTGTTTCCCTGCACTTCTTGGGAGTTTTTTACTTTTTCCAATTCACATTTCAGGAAGTTGTTGCTCTCTTGCATAGCTTCTCTTTCCTTTCAACATTTTTCTTCTAGTTCTCTTTTAAGGTTTTTAATAGTCTCTTCTAGGAGAGCCTTTTGTGTTGGGGACCAACAATTGTCTGGAGACTGTTTGCTATTAGTCTCCTCGGAGTTGAAAAGCTGGTCTCTTTCTGTATAGAAGCTACTGATTGTCCTTTTGATTTTTTTTACTCATTTTGTTAAAACCTGTAGGGTTTGCCTTCAGGGCCTGAAGGTTACCAGCTTCCTCTGCAGAGTAAGGATAGCTGTCAATTGGCTAAAAAGAGCAGTGAGGTACTGGAGTGCTCTGGGAAAGAGTTCCCGCAGGAGTAACTGAGGCCTGCACTGTGGAGCTGAAGAAGTGCCCTGCAAAGAACCCCACTGTGTGGGTTAACAACTGCCCTAGGGCTAGATGCTGAGCAGTGAACGTTTTACTACCCCTGGGGCAGTGGGGACCAGAAGTGTCCCTGCTCAGGGAAGCACAGTTGGCTGGGAAAGTTCTATTGCCCCAGGCCACGCTCCCCACTGTGCAGATTAGAGGCTGCCCTGGGCTGTGCCCCCCTACTGTGTAGATTTGTACCTGCCCCACAAAAGCCTTAACTGTAGAATGATTGGAGGGCTGTGTTATGGGTTGCCTGAGTCACTTCCAGTTTTGGGTGGCTATTGCCAGATCTTATTAGGTTCTGGCATTTTTTAAGGAGTACCCTCTGTCTTTGGTTTTAATTTCTCTGCCGGTTTACTGCTTTATAATTAAGGCAGAGCAGTTAGCCTATGGGAGAGTCATCTCTAGCCTCAGAGGTCACCCCCAACCCTGGTCTGCTCCAGGAGGCTAGCATCTCCCTGCCTGCACTGGTCTGTTCCTAGCCCCTCAGGACAAACTTTTCCTTGTGATCTTCCAGATTATCTTCGGCTGTTGAGTTGTTGTGCTTCTAATCTTCATGGGTTTTACCACTCAAGCGCTATTTTTGAGGTTGAATTTAATGTTGGTCATGAGGGCATTAGAGGAGCTTAGAAAGTTGCATGTGCCTTCTCCTCCATCTTGGCCTGTTATTATCATTATTAAAGCATTATTATTATTAACCTTTCACTCAGGGGAGGATAAATAAATACTATATCATTGAATTTCAGTGATAGGTTTAGGGGTAGAGTAAAACAAATGTACTTTTGAAAACAGGCATTGAGGGAGATTTCTTTTTTCTTTACTTTTTGGTGGGGATGGGTTCAGAATGGAAAAATGTTTTGTGTTGATTTAAAAAATAGAGAATTATTGCTATAGATATGGAATACATAGACATTTTTGGATGAGATCACTATATTATTAACTTTGCTTCATTATTTTGTCTTTTATATGAAGTTTCTTTAGAAATGGAAATTGTATAAATGTCTGTTAATGTAATTTAAAAAACAAAATATAAAAACCCTTAAATACAAACAATAGTCTTCTATTATATTGAGTCAATACCCCTTGAAAAATTATGTAGCTTTAAAAGACCTTTTATTTTCAGTTTTGATCCCTTTTTTCTTTACCATTTAACATATTAGATTTCTGTATTTTCATACCTTTATTGTAGTTGCTGCTAAGTCTCATGTTATCTGACTAACATGGAAATATGTTTAAAATGATTGTATGTATATATATATATATATATATATATATATATATATATATATATATATAAAACTTATATCAGATTGCTTGTTGTCCTGAGAAAGGGGGAGGAAAGGGAAGGAAGAAAAAAAAAATAGAATGTAATTATTAAAATAAAATACTATTGAAAAGGTTTTTTTTTTTTTTTTAAAGTAAATTGCTCTCAGTGATGAATTGAACCAGCTACACCCAGTGAAAGAATTCTGGGAGATGACTATGAACCATTACATAGAATTCCCAATCCCTATATTTTTGTCTGCCTGCATTTTTCATTTCCTTCACAGGCTAATAATACACTATCTCAAAATCTGATTTTTTCTGTACAACAAAATAATTGTTAAGATACACATACTTATATTGTATTTAATTTATACTTTAACATATTTAACATGTATTGGTCAACCTGCCATTGGGGGGAGGGAAAAAAGTGGAACAAAAGGTTTCAATGCTGTAAAATTACCCATGCATATATCTTGTAATTAAAAAGCTATATTTTTTTAAAAAATTAAATTGCTCTGGTTCCCTAAGAGCTGCATTATTTCAAACATAAATAAATCAACCTTAATATCTGTGATGCAGTGTGTGTGTGTGTGTGTGTGTGTGTGTGTGTGTGTGTATATCTTATTATGAGCTTGACTATACTTCCCTGGTTATTTATGTTTTTCTTCCTGGATACTTAACAATATTCTTTTTTCATAATGAAAACTCTGGATTTTGGATAAGATACTTCAGGACTTATGATGGATTGTTTATATACTCACATTGCCCTGTAATAGTTCTGGATTGTTTTTAATTGGAGAAAAGTATGTAAATTTTTGTTTAGTTATATTTTTCAGAGTCAATTTGTTCTTAATATCTCATCATTCAGTTTTCTAGGTTAGTTATTTTTTATAGTAAATATTCAGGCATTTTTTAAATGTGTCCAGTATTTTGTGTTCTCCTGTGTTTTAAGATACAGGAGTATCTTTAAGTTCTGGAATGAAAGCTCTGATATCTTTGCATCAGTTTAAAATATCAGCATTAAATAAAATTGATTCTTTATTGTCTTGCTGTCAGCACAGTACCTAGTATACTTAATACAGGTTTGTGATTGCTTGCCATGTCTTCTTTACTCTTCAGCTGGACAAATATTCTCCTATATTTGAATATATACTCACTTTTCCATATATGCTCACTCTTAAAATGTCCTTCATAAAAACTTATCCCTTAATTAACTTCTCCTTAAGCCAGAAAAATTGAATAAAACTCATTAGACTACCTATCTCTGAGTTATGCAGGTGACACTATTCAGATATTCATTTACCAGGATGCCATGAAGAACAATGAGGAGAGAGGTGACAGCAAGCAACTTGCTTTTCTCTTTTTGCGTCTTTCTTTATTTATGTCTCTGTCTTTCTAATTGTCTGTCTCTCTGCCTCTGTTTTTCTGTTTTTCTCTCTTTTTCTTTCTTTCTTCTTCCCTTCTTTCCTCCTTCCCCTGAATCTATCACAGTATCTAGCAAAAAAGTAAATAAAAATATTAATAATTTAAAATTTAAATCTCTAACAAACTGAGCTTAATGTTTAATACACAGAAATAGTTCCATACCTGTTTTATTGGAGAGTTTAAATGACACCATCTTATCAGGGATATTACATACACTCCTCACTGAAGCAATACAACTGTAATTAGCATAGTCCTGAGGTCGAAGATTCTTTAGCTTTAAGATTTTTGTTTCACCCTAGAAATACAGAAGAAGTGATAATAAAGAACCTATAATTAATTAGAAAGAACAAGACAATGATAGTGTACTAATTCAGATTATTAAAATGCAAATATTAAATAATAACTCAGTTTTATTTTGATATTTTTATTTTTAGCAAATGTTTCTATTTTTGGCAGAGAATATATTTTACAATATCATAAATGCAATAATAACTTTTCAGGACAAATCAAATGGATAGAATAAAAACTCTTAATGATTGTTATTAATATTGGTTTTCTAGGGGATAAAGTATATTTGAAGAATTTATGCAAATTTCCATGCAAAGAACAATATCTTATTCTTAAAAATAGAGACTGTTGAATTTATTTCATTAACTTTGCTTTCAGAACAGTATATGTGCTGCTTGTGATTTCCATGTCTTTTTATTATTCTTTTTAGTAAAATCTATATGGGAGCTGTTATCTTTTCAAAAAATGTTTAAGGCTGGGGAAGTGGGGTATAAGCCAAGATGGCAGAGAGTAGATAGATCTTTATCTGAGCTCTTTATGGCATCTCTCAGATCCACACCAGATCAAGTCTCTGAGTGAGTTCTGGAGTCACAGAACCCACAAATATTTAAAGCATAACAAATTTCTAGCTGAAGATATTTTGGAAGAACTACAGAAAAGGTCTCTTTCAATTGGGCATGGGGGAGGCTGTCAATTGCAGATGCAGTGCAGGGACTCAGGGTGGCATCAGCACACCAAGAAATCTACCTGGAGGCTCTTAGCTTTTAGCCAAAATACACCAGCTTTGGCTAAGCTCCTGGTTCAGAAGCCAGTAGATCAGCAGTTTAGCTGTGAAATATCCAACGCAAATACAAAAGGCAAAGAGTAAGCCTCTGAACTTCAGAATAATGTGGGACATGGCTACACCCATGAAGTACAGGAAGGAAATCTGTACATCAACCCAAAGCAGGGAAAAGCCTCTGTCACACATAACAGAAAATTTGGGACAATCTCCCCCTTGCCCTGAGAGCAGACAACAACTTTTTTTTTTTTAATGAGCAAAAAAAGCAATAAAAACTCTAATCATAGACAGCTTTCATGGAGAAAGAGAACAGACCTCAAACTCTGAGGACACTAAGGCAAATCATCTCCAGATGAAGCCCCAAAGGATGATATGAGTTGGTTCCCATCTCACAAGGCTCTCTTGGAAGAATGCAAAAAGGATCTTAAAAGAGAGTTAGAAGAAAAATGGGGAAAAGAAATGAGAACCTTATAGGAGAATTTAGTGAAGGAAACACAGAAATTAACTGAAGAAAATTCCTTACAAAATAGATTTACTGAACTAGAAAAAGCATATAACTCCTTAAAAAGTAGATTTGACAAAATGGAAAAAGAAAACAACACCTTGAAAAACAGAATGTCTGAAATGGAAAAAGAAATCCATTGAACAAAACATCTCATTTAAAAGTTCAATTGGCTAAATGCAAAAAGAGATAGAAAAGCTAACTGAAGAAAATAATTCACTAAAAATTAGAATTGAACAAATGGAAGTGAATGATTCAATGAGACTTCAAGAATCAGTCAAACAAAACAAAACAAAAAATGAAAATGCAAAATAAAATGCAAAATATCTCATTGGAAAAAATAACTGACCTGGAAAATAGATCCAGGAGAGAAAATATAACAATTATTGGACTTTCTGAAAACCATGATTGGAAAAAAAAAAAAAAGCCTACACATCATTTTTCAGGAAAACTGCACTGATGCCCTAGAATCAGAGGTTAAATAGCCATTAAAAGAATTCACCAATAACCTCCTGAAAGAGATCCCAAAATGAAAACTTCAAGGAAAATCTTAACTAAGGTTCAGAATTATAGATCAAAAAGAAAATGTTGCAAGCAACAGGAAAGAAACAATTCAAATATTGAGGAACCATAACCAGGATTACCCAGGACCTAGAAGTTTCCAAATGTAATGGATGGAAGGGCCTGGAATCTGATTTTCCAAAAGCCAAAAGAACTTGGATTGCAACTACCAAGTAACTATGCAGTAAAATTAAACATTATCTTTCAGGTAAAATGATGGTCATTAAATGAAACAGTTGGATTCATTTATTTTTGATAAAAAGACCAGAGCAGAACATGAAATTTGATCTTCAAATACAGAACTCAAGAGAAGCACAAAACAGGCAAAAAGGATAGAAAAAATAACTATTTCTTTTAAAAGTTAAAAAGCTTACAACCTTGGAGAGGAAGATGATATCTTAACTTTTGATTCCTTAGAGGATGAAGGTATAATTTTATTTTACTGTAATGATATAAAAAAGAAACTATGGGTGAAAAGTGGGATTGTACTGGAAGAAGAGAAAAATGCAGGTAAAATGGAGTAAATTACATCTCATGAAGAGGGAAAGAAGAAAGTGGGATGAGCATTGTGTCGATTTTACCCTCAACAGATTTGGTTCAAAGAGAAAATATCAGACATATTTAGCTTCAAAGAGAAATAGTAAAGATCATGATGCAATAAAAATTACATGTAATAAAGGGCCAGGAGAAAATTTAAAAAAAAACATTAATTTAAACTAAATAATCTAATCCTAAAGAATGAGTGAGTGAAACAATAATTGATAGAAATAATTGACGTCATCCAAGAATATGACAATAATGAGATAACATACAAAATTTTATAGAATGCAGTCAAAGAAGTTCTTAGGGGAAGTTTAGAGAACAATAGAAATAGATAATAAGAAAATCAATAAATTGACCATGCAAATAAAAAAGCTAGAAAAAGAACAAATTAAAAACTGTTAATTAAATACCAAATTTAAAAGTCTTAAAATAAAAGGAAAGATTAATAAAATTGAAAGAAAAACTATTAAATTAATAAACAAAAGTAAGACTTGGTTTTATGGAAAAAACAACAAAACAGATAAACCTTTAGTAAATTTGATAAGAAAAAAGGAAAGAAGAAAATCAAATTGTTAATATTAAAAATGAAAAGGGAGAAATTTCCATTAATAAAGAGGAAATTAGAGCAATAATTATGAGTTATTTTACCTAACTATATGCCAATAAATCTGATAATCTAACTGAAAGGGAGGAATACTTATAAAAAATATAGATTGTCCAGATTAACAGAAGAGGAAATAAAGTACTTAAATAATTACATTTTAGAAAAGAAGACAGAACAAGCTATTGAGCAGATTCCTAAGAAAAAATTTCCAGGGCCAGTAACAAATAGTTAATTTCAATACTATTCAAACTATTTGGGAAAATAGGAAAAGAACTCCTACCAAATTCCTTTAATGATACAGATATGGTGCTGATATCTAAATCAGGTAGGGGCAAAACATAGAAAGAAAACTATAGATTAATTTCCCTAATGAATATTGATGCAAAAATCTTAAAATATTAGCAAAGAGATTACAGCAAGTTATACCCAGGATAATATAGTATGATCAAGTTGGATTTATACCAGGAATGCAGGGCTGGTTCAATATTTGGAATAACTATTAGGAAAACTATTAGAATAATTGACTATATCAATAATGAAACTAACAAAAATCAAATGATTATCTTAATAAATAAAAAAAGGGGCATTTGACAAAATCCAATACCCATTTCTATCAAAAACACTAGAGAAAATAGGAGTAAATGGAGTTTTACTTAAAATGGTATCTAAAACTATCAGCAAGCATCATATGTAGTGGGGATAAATTAGAATCATTCCCAGTAAGATGAGGGGTGAAACAAGTTTGCTCACTATCACCATTACTATTCAATATTTTATTAAGAATTGTTAGCTTTGGCAGTAAGAGAATAAAAAGAGATTAAAGTACTTAGAGTAGGTAATAAGAGAACTAAATTATCACTCTTTGTAGATGATATGATGGTACACTTGGAGCATCCTAGAGTATCAACTAAAAAAAACCACTAGAAACAATTCACAACTTCAGCAAAGTTGTAGGATACAAAATAAATCCACATAAATTATTTGCATCTTTATATATTACCAACAAAGCCCAGCAGCAAGTGTTATGGGCCAGAACTCTGAAACAAGGATTCTTACAAGGTGTTAAGTCAGTGGACTTGGAATACAATAGTTATCTAGTTTAGCATGGTGCTTAATAGCTCCCTAGTTCAGTACATGTACTTAGTCCTTAATATAGTTCTACAAGATTCACACCTACAATGATGTAATTATAATAGAGTATATAACAGCCAGCTGGGACTCAGAGGCTGATTCATTCTATGGTCCACTTTTGAAGTGGCTGTAGGCTGAAGCACAAGGCCTGGGACTTAGCCAGATTCATTCACTTTATCTCATACCACAGTGGTGGCTGACCTCCTGCAGTTCCCCCACTAAGACCAAGGTTGGTCTGAAAGGTTCTCCAGAAAGCTGCCCAGTCCTAGGCAAGGAGACAATAAAGAATTTGGAATTTTCCCTGGCTATTCTTATGGTGATTACTCTACTGAAAGGAAGGCTGCTCCAAGCCCTCTAGAAAACCAACAAGAACACTACAAGCAAGAGATATAATGAGAAATTCCATTTAAAATAATTGTTGATAGTATAAAATATTTGGGAATCTATCTGGTAAGGTAAAGTCAGGGATGATATGAACACAATTACAAAGCACTTTCTACACAAATAAAGTCCAGTCTAATAAATAGGAAAAATAACAAGTAATCAGGGGTAAGCCAAGCTTGTATTATAAAAATGAGATACTATCTAAGTTAATCTACTTACTCAGTATCATACTAATCAAACTCCCAAGAAATTATTTTACAGAGCTTGGAAAAATAATAATAAAGTTCATCTGGAAGAAGTAAAAGGTTGGACTTCCAACCAAAATGGCAGAGAGGAGGCACAGAGCTCCTTAAGCTCCATGTTTTCTCTCAGAATTCATTTCATCACAAGCCTCTGAATTAATGCTTGACTAAAAAAAAAAAAAAACCACAAATAATTACAAAGAGAAGACATCCTTGGAATTCATCAGGAAAGATCTGTTTTTGCTCGAGGGTGGGGACAGTCTTAGATCGGGCAGGCTGAGGGCAGGCAGTATCAGCAAGAACACTGCAGGCAGCTCACAGCTGTGCAGACTGGAGGAGGGGGAGGGAGGTGTGATGTCAGCTGTCTCTGCGGGGAAAGCTTCGCTACAGCATTAGATATTGATATTGCTGCCAAACCCTGGCAGCAAGCCAGCAGCCCAGCAGAGAAGCTAAAAACACAGCGGGTGAAGAATACAACCCGGAACAGCTGGAGTCTCTCGGGACCTGGTCACCCCTCCCCCACAGTGTCTCAGCATGCTCTCAGAGTCTCAGAGCGCAGGTACAGCAGAGCCATCGCTGTCCCTCAATTAACTCTGCATGGGTGGAGGGAGAAGGAGGGGGAGAGAGATAGAAATGCAATCAGAACCACCTATTAAGGAGCCTGTGGCAAGATTAGAAAAGGCATTAGTTAAGGCAAAAAATGAAGGAGAAGATATATCTGATTTTATAAATGCATACCCTGTGATTGAATCTCTTCAATCTTCAGGTGACTCTTCAGGTCAAAAAAGGAGAAGACACACTCCTTTTGATTTGAAAAAAATTCAAGGATTTGAAAAGGGGTTGCACTCTTTATGGGGCTACATCATCTTATGTTAAGATGTTACTAGATAATTTGTCTTATGAAATCTTAATCCCAAGTGATTGGAAATCCATAGCAAGGACATGTTTAGAACCTGGACAGAATCTGTTGTGGCTTATCAGAGTATCAGAAATTATGTAGGATTCAAGCCCAATGAAATAGGCAAACAGGAGTTAATATACAAATCACCTTTGACCAACTAGACAGTGAAGGTCAGTATGGAGAGAATTCAGAACAGATTAATTACCCAACAACACCTTATGAGCAGATCGCAAATGTGGCTACAAAAGCTTGGGGTTCTTTCCCTGGACAGAAAGATGGAGGTAAAGCCTTCACAAAAATAGAGCAAGGTCCCAATGAACCTTTTGTTGGTTTTGTGGGACGTTTGCAAACAGTTGTCACCATTGGAGAAAATGCAGCTACAGAAATAATGACCAGACATCTGGCTAAGGAAAATGCCAATGAGGTTTGCAAAAGAATTATATGGAGACTACACAAAGATACTCATTTAGAGGAGATGAAAAGACGCTATGCCGCAGTGGGCAAAAATGCATATTATACCCAGACTATGATGAACACGGAAAGACAGGGTCCCTCTTGGCAAAGGACTTCTAGAGAAACTCGTCGATGCTTTCAATGTGTAAATAGGACATCTGAGAGCCCAATGTAGATATGGAGATAGAGTGAGAAGACAGGGTGAGAGAAAACCCAAAACTCCATGTCCAAAATGCAACTGAGGCTTCCACTGGGCCTCAGAATGTAGATTGACGCAGGGAAATGAGAGGTAGGGCCCAGCTCCAAGGTATCATACAAAAGACAAGTGGGGCATGATGGCAGCTGAGTTTACACCTAGAGAGTATTTAGAAGGTCAGGACTCTGATGTGATCGATCAGCTTAAAAGTAATCACATGGCAGAAAGGGATTACATGATCAACCAGCAAAAAAGCAATCAGATAGCCAAAAAGGATTACAATTGGGGAGAATACAGGCTTTTTAAAACAATAGGGCAGTGTCCAATGCAAACAGCTCCAATGTAACAGCCAGATGATGAGGAGAAATCCCCAAAGTGGTAAATAGAAGGGAATTAAATGGGTTAACTGACTGGGAGAGAGGGTTTGCTTGTATTCCTACAAATAGAGAAGGAAACAGATGGAGAAGGAAACAAAGGGTGGCAATGAAGACCTGGAGAGAGACAGAAAACCAGAAAAACCTCAAAACAAAGGAGAAGATTTAAGAAACATCTGACACTGAAAGAGCATGGCTAACACAAGATGAGACTGTTGTAGTACTTGAAAACCAGCAGGAATCATTGGATTCCTTGAGATGAAAAATTGTTGATAAAGACTGTTATAGGAGTTGAAAACCATCAGGAATCATTGGATTCCCTAACACAAGATGAGACTATTGCAGGACTTCAAAGCATGCAAGAATTATTGGATTCCTGGCCCATGAACTAATGGACAATAGATTTCTTTTGGACTATTTCTAGGACTTATGGACATGTATAAATTCTTCATGTTGATTCATGTTATTTGTTTCATCACTACTAGCCTGTGTTATATTGCTATGTGCTTATGTAAGTTATGTAATTATGTGTAATACCTCCCATATTGATGGATTTATGTATACCTGTTTCAAGTGAGCCCCATCAGAAACCCACTAAGCTGATTTGACTTCCCATTTCCTTTGGTGTTTTCACCTCCCTTCCTGAGAAGTCAGGGAGGGTGTGAACACCTCCTTTTTATGGTGTTTTCACTTCTTTTTTGAGCAATCAGGGAAGGTGTGATCACCTTCTTTTTGGAGGTTCTCACCTCCTTGAGAAGTCAGGGAGGTCATGACCACCTTATGTTCTAAATCAAAAGAAAGTAGGAGATGTTAGGATTATTACAAAGTGATAAGTCAGTTGTCTAATTTTAGCATCATGCTTAGCAATTCTCTAGTTCAGAGTTCACACCTTTAAGAGTTCACACATTAGTTCACACATTAGCATTCGAGATTCACAAGTCACAGATCCCACAATCCCACTCTTGGAGGAGGAGTCAATCTTTGAGTTCACACTTCTAAAAGAGCATATAAAAGGACATGCCTCAGTCAGGAGTCAGTTGAGGAGATTGAGAAGCCAGAGACTGCAGTGGGGCAGAAGTGGGGGATTCGGAAGAAGAGAGGCTGAAACTGGAAGAGGCAAAGGACCGGCAACAGGAGCTCTTGGAAAGAAGGAGACAGATAGGCCTCTAAAAAGCAAACTGGGCTATTTTGGAAGAGACAATAAAGGACTGAACTTTTAATAGCTGGCTGCATTTGAGATGATTATTATACTAAACAGAAAGGAAGGCTGCCTCCAGAAGTTCCCCAAGAAACCTACTCCCAGAGAATATTATATATTTTAGTGAAGAGAACATTACAGGGTATACTTTTTTTTCCAGTTATACATGGTGTCTTCATAAAATTTGAATTCAAATTAGGGCATAAAAACCATCACGAAATACAAAAAAGCAGAAATTTTAAATGCACCTCATAGACAGCAATGTAATAAAAATTATATTCAGTAAAAGCTTATAGAAGCATAGATTAAAATGAATTGGAATCTGAATAATGTTATTTTAAATAATGGTTAAAGAACAAATTGTAGAAATAATCATTTGATTAAAGGGAATGACTACAATGAAACATTATACAAATTTTTTTTTTTTAAATAATCAAAGCCATATTCAGGGGAAATTTTATGTCTTTGCCCAGGGCCATGTTTCTGCTACACAACTAGACTTGATGTTCCTAATTAGCTGAGATTCACTCAGTCTTCCCACACTGATTCCACACACTCACTCAGTGAGGTAAAAGTATTTGTAGCTCCTGTTGAAGCTCCAATCAAACACAGTGAAGCCCAGGGCTCACCATTTGGTGTTTCTTCAGAGCTAGCCTGGAGGTGGTTGCACTTCACACTAGTTAATCCATGATCTGTTCTTTAAATAAAGTTTTTCATTTTCAAAACATATTATTAGATAATTTTCAACATTCACCTTTGCAAAACCTTGTGTTTCAATTTTTTCCCCTCCTTCTCTCACCCTCTGTGGAGTACAGGCTCGCTCCCTGGAGGGCCTCAGGGCCAGCCAGAGTCAGGATAAATTAAAGACCTTGGTCTTTAAGGGGAGAACTGAAGGAGGCAGACAAGCAAAATCCTGGATTCTGGAGTCCAGAGTCACCAGCCTCTCTCCTCCTTATCCTGCAGTCAAATGCCTCTTTGGCCCTTCTCCCTCTGCTCTCCAATCCTTGCCTATGATTATCTTAACACCAAACATTCAGCAAGCACCTTAGGCTATACTTCATATCTTAAAGCCATGAGAAGAGCCATTTATCCAAACATATGCTAATAAAGTCATTGTCTCACATCTAAAAGGTAATAAGCCTTAAGTGCTTTGTTGTCTGATTGAAGCATACCTTTTTGGAGTTTTAGCTCTCTACATCTCTCACCTTCTTTTCTTTTGAAACTCAGGTAGTCATGCCCTTCTTGATTTCTGAGGGAGGTGAGAACCCCAAAAAGGAGGTGATCACTCCCCCAACTTCCCAGGAAAGGAGGTAAAAGCACTAAAAGGAGATGATCACATCCTCCTGACTTTTTAGGAATAGAAATGAAAAATACCAAAGGGAAGTGGGGAGTCAAGCCAGATATTGTTATTGGGTTTCTGGGTTAAAGGGTCTTACTAGAAACAGGTATACAAAAACCAATCAGCATGGGAGATATTATACAAGCACATTGCAATAAAGCACAGGCTAGCAGCAATAACTTTCCCCACAGCCAGTGCAGATTCAATGTGATGTAACAAACATGAATTGTATATGCAAGTAGTAATATAACAAACAATATGAATCAACATGGTTTGGTAAAGGATTTACAGAAGTCCTAGAAGGAGGGTATGTAAATTATAATCACACATACATCTGCTTCCACAACCAAGAGATAGTCCAAAACCAATATATTGTCCATTACTTCATGTATCAGGGAATCCAATGATCCCTGCAAGTTTTTGAAGTCCTGCAACAGTCTTTTTATTTGTTGGAGAATCCAATGATTCCTACAGATTTTGAAGTCCTGCATCAGTCACATCATGTGTCAGGGAATCCAAAGATTCCTGAGGGTTTTCAAATCCTACAACAATCCTATCATGTGTCAGAGAATCCAATGATTCCTGAGGGTTTTCAAGTCTTACACCAATGTTATCATTTCTCAGGGATTTCAATGGTTCCTGAGGGTTTTGAAGTAATTCATTAGTCTCATTAACAATTTTTGATGAGTCATGAGTCAATTGCCATAACTGCCATGCTCTTTCAGTGGTGGGTACAATCAGCAATAGAACCACCCAATGTTTCTAGGGTCTTCTCCTTTGTTTCAAAGATCTGCCCCATCTCGCTCTGATGGACAAGACGAATATAGCTCATTGGCACCCATCTGATTCCTTCTCCAGCTGTAGAGATACAAGCAAACCCTCTCCCCTAAGCAGTTAACAATCTGGTCCCTTCCATTTACCACTTTCAGGATATCTCCACATCACCTGGAAATTATCTAAAGATAGTGGAACTGCTCGCACTGTACACTGCCCTTCTAGTGGGTTGGAAAACCTGTCTGCTGGAGCCCGTGCATCTTTATCAAAAATCAAGAAGTTAATTGTATAAAGAACTAAATTTGGAAGTTCTCTAGGGTTACTGTGGCTCTGCCTTTCTTTTCTTTGGAGGAGTGTCTTGATGTCTTTGTTTCTCCTCTCTACTATTGAATGTCCTTGAGGATTAAAGGGAAAGCCAATTGTGTGTAAAATCTTATACTGTGCACAAAAGTGTGCAAAATGTATAGAAGTATATGCAGGACCATTATCTGTTTTTATTGCTTGTAGCACACCCATAATTGCAAATGCTTGTATAAGTAATTCAGTGACCACTCGGGCTGTCTCTTTTCTGCTGGTGTTGCAAAAGTGAATCGTAAAAAGGTGTCTACTAAAATATGGATAAAAGACAGACAATCAAAAGATTTATAATGGGTTATATCCATTTGCCAAATTTCATTGGGTCTCAAACCACGAGGGTTCTTCCTGGAGGGAGTGTAGGAACATGGAAAGGAAGGCAAGCTGTACAGACTTTTACTATGTTCCTAGCTTCCATTCTTGTTATTCCAAATTGTAAAGGTAAAGCTCAAGCAGCCTGATGATATTTAAAATGAGATTCTTGGCTTCTTGAAATAAAGGAGTATTGGCCAACATAGTTAAAAGGCTATCTGCCTTTGAATTACCATCAAAAATAGGACCTGGAAGGCCACTATGAGAGTGGACATGCAAGATATGAATCTTACCTGGGTGCATTCTCACTTGCTCTTGAAATTCTTTAAAGACCTGATCTATATTAGAAGCTACAAATTTTATTTGGGCTGTGGAAATTCTTTGCACCACACCTACTGAATAGGCCGAATAAGATATTTTATTTATATCTCCTGGATAATAAGAGCTAGTTCATTCTGCTGAGTGGATTGAAAAGGAGTTCTGCCTACTCTTTGTATAGTTAAGTCACGAGAGTATACAGCCCCAATGTTATGTTTGGATGCAATGTTATGTTTTGGATGTTTGGAAGATAGTTGGGCCTTTAAGAGAAACTTTGGAAACCTTTTCTTCAAGAATTCATTGCCAATTATAGTAAGTATAATCAGGTTATCTTTAATGGAGACCTGTGTGTAAAATTTGGAGCCGTGGACAATAAAATTTGCCACTCTAGGATGGTTTCACAGCATACAGAAATTTTGTGCATTGGTATAAAAGATGTATATCTTGTCAGGTCTTATTCCAGATAATTGTACTGTTCATTAAATGGCCTTTAATAAGATTCTAGCCACAAGCACTGGGTAAGGAGTAAGGCTTTGTTCTGGTTGTGCTGAGAGGTTCACCCACTTTATCACACTTTGTCCTTGATGAAGGACTGCTCTGGGTGCCTCTTTTATAGCAAAAACTGATATTTCCAAGGGTTTTTGAGTGACTCAACTACATTGGATAAAGCCAGTTCAACTTCTCTCAAAGCCTCTTGAACTTCTTTTGTAAACTGGCATAGTGAGTTTAAAGCGGTGTTTCCCCTTAAAATGTCATATAATGGTTGCAATTGATAGGTAGTCAAGCCTAACACTGGACTTATCCATTGGATATCTCCTATCAATTTCTGAAAGTCATTTAAGGTGTTCAGCTTCTCTGTTCTTAATAAAAGTTTTTGTACTGTAAGCACCTTAGGCTATACTTCATATACTAAATATTGAAAAGGAGCAGCATATCTTTTAATTTTTTTCTGGACTATATGCAATTTGTAGTTCCTTAGTGTTTGTATGGTCTTTTGTAGACATATTTCTAACATTTGCTCCTCAGGTGCACACCCCAAGATATAATCCATGTAATGTAATTACATTACTTTTGGAAATGCTTTTCTTACTGGAGCGCAGCAATAATATACATTTGATACATAGTAGGGCTGTTTTTCATTCCCTGTGGCAAAACTGTCCATTCATAACTTTTATAAGGCTCAGGTAAGTTAACACTGGGCACTAAAAAAGCAAATCTTTTCATATCCTCCTTATCTAGAGGGATAGAATAGAAAAAATCCTTAATGTCTATAATCCAAAGAGGCTATTCTCTAGGCAATTAAGTAGGAGATGCAAGTCCAGACTGAAGGGTTCCCATAGTTTCCATCTGTTCATTTACTTTTCTTTTTTTTTTTTTAAATAACTTTTTATTGATAGAACCCATGCCAGGATAATTGTTTACAGCACTATCCCTTGCACTCACTTCTGTTCCAATTTTTCCCCTCCCTCTCTCCACCCCCTCCCCCAGATGGCAAGCAGTCCTTTACATGTTGAATAGGTTACAGTACATCCTAGACAACAATATATGTGTGCAGAACTGAACAGTTTTCTTCTTGCACAGGGAGAATTGAATTCAGAAGGTATAAATAACCCGGGAAGAAAAACAAAAATGCAAGCAGTTTATATTCATTTCCCAATATTCTTTCTTTGGGTGTTGCTGCTTCTGTCCATCTTTGATCAAATGAAACTGAATTAGATCTCTTTATCAAAGAGATCCACTTCCATCAGAATACATCCTCATACAGTATTGTTGTAGAGATATATAATGATCTCCTGGTTTTGCTCATTTCACTTAAAGTCTTGCCAGTCTTCTCTGTATTCATCCCGTGGGTCATTCCTTACAGAACAATATTCATTTACTTTTCTTAAATCAGTCAACATCCTCCATTTTCCAGATTTCTTTCCTACAACAAATACAGGGGAACTCCAAGGACTTAGAGAAGATTGTAAGTGTCCTTAGTCAAGTTGCTCCTGTACTATATCTAATAAGGCCTGAATTTTATTGCTACCTAAGGGCCATTGTTCTATCCATACTGGTGTATCAGTTTTCCATTGAATAGGAACAGGTGAGAGTGTTGGCAGGCCTTCAACAACAGCCCTGCCTTAAAAACCAAAGTACTGATTTGTAATCCTAACTGTTGTAAAATGTCTCTTTCTCATAGATTGATGGGGATTTTTCAACTATAAAAGGAGGAAAAACTCCTGTTTCACCTTCAAATATCCATTTCAAAGAGGTAGTACTAACTTCAGCTGCTATTGTCCTCCTGCGCCAGACATGTAGGTGTCTGCCTTACTCTTTGGCCAGTGACTGGGCCAGTTGGCATCTCTAATGACTGTACAATCTGGACCAGTGTCTACCAATCCTTCTAATAGTATGCCATTTATATAGATAGTGACCATAGGTGACTATCTGCAGTCCAATATATTCCTGGATTTGGTCGCTTGGAGTCAGAATCTGGGCGACTATCACTAGATTGCTTATTAGGCGTCTGTATCAGTAAACCTGATGCTACTATTTCTTCTGGTTGATAAGTCACACATGGTCTACTTGTATTAGTGACTGGGATATTATCTACACATTCCCAAGTTTCCCACATCAGTGTATGGATAGACACCGTTTTGTAAGTACACTTAGGAGGTGAAATGGTCAAGCCTACTATGCCTGGAGGCAGGGGATCCATAGGCTGGAGAGGAATAGATTTCACCTCTCCAGGGGGTATCTCAGTTGTCCCAACTGCATACAACTCTATTCTCCCCAATTGTAATCCCTGTCTCCCATCAAGTTGCTTCCTGGCTGATTGATTATGTAATCCCTTTCTTCCATCAGATTGCCTCTTGGCTGATTGGTCATGTCAGAGTACTGAACTTCTAAAGACTCTCTGGGTGTAGCATCAGCTGCCATCATGCCCCAAGTATTTTTTGTTTAGGGCCCTACTGCTGGGATCCCCCATCCCATTTACCTGAATCAGTCTACTTTCTGCTGCCCAGCAGAAGCCTCGGTTGCATTTTGGACACAGGGTTTTGGGTCTTGTTCTCCCACCCTATTTTCTCACTCTGTCTCTATGCCAACATTGAGCTTTCAGATGCCCTACTTTACTACATTGAAATCATTGACAAGTCTCTCTGGAAGTCCTTTGCCAAAAGGAACCCTGTCTTCCCATGTTCGGATCTTGGGAAGTCTGCTTCATAGCCTGTCTATAAAAGGTATTTGTGCCCACTGTGGCACAGCGTCTTATGATCTCCTCTAAAAGAGCATCCTTGTGTAATCCTACTATAATTCTTTTACAAACCTCATTAGCATTTTCTTTAGCAAGTTGCTTTATCATAATTTCTGTTGCTACATTTCTAAGTATACATTCTATAAAGCTCCCATGGGTTGGGGTGGGGTGGGAGTGTGGGAGAATCTTTTCCAAATATCTGCCCCATTTCAGCTAGAAAATGAGAGCTACTAGTTTAGCTCTTAACAAAGTAAGTTCTCTGTCTATTAAAATACTCACCCTATTGCCTGGTCACAAGGACTTCTTCAGTGAAATTAGAGTCCTTGGTCCACACATTGGGTGCCAAATATAGAGTACAGGCTTGCTCCCTAGAGGGCCTCAGGGTCAGCCAGAGTCAGGATAAATTAAAGACATTGGTAAGCAAAATCCTGGATTCTGGTGTCCAGAGTCACCAGCCTCTCTTCTCCACATCCTGCATCCAAGTGACTCTTTGGCCCCTCTCCCTCTGCCCTCCAATCCTTGCCTATGATTATCTTAGCACCAAACATTCAGCAAACCCCAATAGTGAGAAGAGCCATTTATCCAAACATATGCTAACAGAATCATTGTCTCACATTGAATAGGTAATTAGCCTTAAGTGCTCGGTTGTCTGATTCAAGCATACCTTTTTGGAGTTTCAGAACTTTACAACCCCTTTCCTAGATGATAAATAATCCAATATATGTTAAACATGTTCTTCTATACATACTTCCCCAATTATGTTGTCATGCTGCCCAAGAAAAATCAAATCAAAAAAGGAAAATAATGAGAAAGAAAACAAAATTCAAGCTGTTTTCTTGAACAAAGAGAGTGAAAATACTATGTTGTGATCCACACTTAGCCAACAGTCCTCTCTTTTTATGTAAATGACTCTCTTCATCACAAGACCATTGGAATTGGCCTAAATCATCTCATTGTTGAAAAGAGCCATGTCCACCAGAATTTATCATCATATAACCTTATTGTTGCCATGAATAATGATCTTCTGGTTCTGCTCATTTCACTTAGTATCAGTTCATATAAGTCTTTCCAAGCCTCTCTGATATCATCTTGAACCAATAATCTTCCATAACATTCATATACTATAATTGATTCAGCCATTTTCCCACTGATGGACATCCACTCAGTTTTCAATCCCTTGTCATTACAAAAAAGGCTGCTACAAACATTTTTGTACATGTGGGTTTCTTTCCCTCCTTTGTGATCTCTTAAAGATACAAGCCCAGTAGAGACCTTTTGATGGATCAAAAGGTATGTACAGTTTGATAGCCCTTTGGGCATAGTTCCAAATTGGATGGATCTGTTTACATTTCGACCAGCAATGTATTAATGTCCCAGTTTTCCCCTATCACCTCCAACATTCATCATTATCTTTTCCTGTCATCTTGGTCAATCTGAGAGGTATGGAGTAGTACCTCAGAGTTGTCTTAATTTGCATTCCTCTGATCAATAAGTGTTTTAGAGCACATTTTCCTATGACTAGAAATGGTTTCAATTTTTTCATGTGAAAATTGTCTGTTCGTATCCTTTGACCATTTATGAATTAGAGAATGGCTTGAATTCTTATAAATTTGAGTCAATTCTCTTATATATTTTAGAAATGAGGCCTTTATCAGAATCCTTGAATTAAAATTTTTTCCCAGTTTATTACTTCCCTTCTAATCTTGTCAGTGTTCAGAAAATAGAAAAGACAGAGAGAATCACAATTGACAAAATGGATACTTTTGATTACATGAAATTAATTTTTTCGTACAAACATAAATAATGCAGCCAAAATTAGAAGTTAAGCAAGAGTCTAGGATGGGGGAAAATGAAAGTTATAAAATATTTCTCAGATAAAGGCCTCATTTCTCAATTACATAAAAACTGAGTCAAAATTTCTTTTTTTTAAGAGAGTCATTTTTCCATTGACAAGTACTCAAAGGATATGAATAGGCAATTTTCAGAAGAAGAAATCAAAGCTGTCAATAGTCACATGAGGAGCAGCTAGGTGGTACAATGAATAGAGCATTGACTCCGGAGTATAAGAACCTGAGTTCAAATCCATCCTTAGGCACTTGACACTTACTATGTTTCCACATACACACAAAAAAGTTACATGAGAAAATCTTTAGAGAAATGCAAAATAAATCAACCCTGAAATATCACCTTACACTTATCAAATTGGCTAAGGAAAATGAAATATGCTGGGGTAATAAAAAAAAATTGTGAAACAAAAGCACTGTTGGCAGATCTCTGAACTGATCCATCCTTTCTGGAGAGCAATTTGGAACTATGTTCAAAGAACTATAAAATCTGTGCATACTCTTTCATCCAGTAATACCACTATTTGGTCTATATTCCAAATTTTTTTTAAATGAAAAAGACCTATGCATACAAAAATATTTGCAATAATTTTTGTGATGGCAAAGTATTCTAAATTGAGGGTCTGTCTAACATTTTAGGAATGACTGAAGATGATAGAATACTACTGTTGTATAACAAATGATGAAAAGGATAGTGTCAGCACACCCAGAAAGATTTACATGAACTGATACAAAGTGAAGTAGAACTAATAACAAAACACAATATATTGCAATAATAATCAACTTCAGAAAATTTTGCTACTCTGATAAAAATAAATTACTCAAGACAATTCCCAAAGGACCCTTTAGAGAGAAAAAAATAATGAACCAAACTAAAATGATGCTAATATGGAAATATGTTTTACAGATATAACATGTATAACAGATATCACATTAATTTTTTTGTCAAAAACAAAATTCTGGGAGACACGTAGAAATTTGGGGTTCAAATTTTAAAATAATGAATGTGAAAATGTTTACACATAATTGGGAAATATTAAAAAAAATAAATAACAGAAAGTAAATAAAATAAAAAAGAAATTTAAAAAGAAATTCAGAATATTCAATAAATATTATGACAGAAATAAAGGATTGAATACCAAAAATTATTTTAAAATTTTACCTAAATTTATGTAGAATGAATAAGTAGAGCTAAGACAACAATATTCATTATTAGTTTTTAGTTAATTAATCATGACCAACTCTCCATGTTCTATTTGGAATTTTCTTGTCAAAGATATTGAAGTGTTTGCCATTTTCTGACTCATTTTACTGATAAGAAAACTGAGGCAAATGGGGTTAAGTGACTTGTCCAGGGCTAGAGAGCTAGTAAGTCTGATGTCAATATGCAGAATGATGATAATAGTGTACATGGAAAGAATAAGCAAAATAATTTAAAAGTGAATATTGAAAAAATATAAACAACAAGCATGGTTTGATAGAAGAGACATGAAAAGACAACCTTTTGAAGAGGTGGGACCACTACAAGTATTGTACACTTGTATAAATTTTGAGAGTTTTATCATATGCTGGCTCTACCCCCTTTTTTTGTCTTTAAAAATATTATTTATTATATGAGATTTTTTTTATGGAACAGGAGGAGGAAAATAATACAAGGAAAAATGATTTTGATAAGACATCTCAATTAAAACTTATTTTAAAACATTTTAATTAAAAATGAAAACTGAAACACTATATCAAGAAGTAATTTTTAAAATGTTTCAATAACTGAAAGTCATGACCAAAAAGAACAACAACAAAACTTAAATACTATATTTCAAAAAATCATGAAAAAAAGCTGCCTAGATTTATTAAAATCAGAAAGGAAAGCTAAAATCCAAAGAATACACTAGTGACCTCCAAGAAAGAAACCTCAAAATAAAAATACCTAAAAAATACCAAGATTGAGGATTCATGACTAAGAAAAATACTGAAAATCATCAGAAAAAAAGAGTTTATGTCAAGAAGTCAATCCAGATTGCATAAGAATTAGCAGCTTCAAATTTATAAGAAAAGGAAATTTAGAACACAATTTTGCAAAAAGCAAAGCTATAGACTTAAAACCAAGAATAACTTACCCAAAATAATTTTCCCTTCTACCAAATCCTGATAGTTATGTCTGGGGCAAAAGCACAGTGAGCAGAAATTTTGAAAGAAAAATAAAAAATTCAAGAAAAACATAAATCAGAAGGAATTAAAGAAAGATGAATTTATATTTTTATTGCAGGGATATGGCATAAATGTACTCTCAGAACATTAATTTTATTAAGGGATCAGAGAGAAAGTTGATTTAATGTATTTTGACAATAACAAAAAAGCAAAGAAAAGAAATGGGGAAAAAATAATATGCTACCTAGTAAAAGAAGTAGATAGGGAGACTTACTCCCTAAAACTAAGGTGAATGAGTAGAGACTATACAAACTAGGAAGAAGAGATTGGGAGAGTAGGCATCATTTGAAATTCACTTCCATATGAATCAGTTAATAAAGTATATCACATAGAAATATATTCAAGTAAATATAGGAAAATAGGAAGGAGAAGAAAGAAATAAAAGAGAATGTAAACTCAGAACAAAATTAGTCATAAGTAAAACAAACTCCTAACTTGAAAGATGGAAATTGAAGATGGGCTTTAAAGGAAGTGTAAAAAATTATGAATGAGTTCTGAGCAAAGGAAAGGAGAGAGGGACAAGATAACAGAAGAAGGCTCCATCAAATATAGAATAATGGGGCCAGGAATACTTATAGATTCTTCCCTACTTATAGATTCTTCACAAGTAGAAAGTTACAGCCAAAGGAAAAAAAATAAGAGAATAGGATGGGGGAGGGTGGAAATAAAGAATTGACAATCATAAAATTGACTATAAATCATATGAATACACTGAGACAACATGAAAAAGACAGCATAATAGATTCAAAAGCAAACTCCAAGAGCATTTATTTACAAGAAACATATTTACATCTAATTAAAATAAGTCAATCAGTAAATAAACATTTACTGATGACTTACTATGTGCCAGATATTCTGTCTGCTAAGTGTTAAAAAAAAAAAATACAAAGATCAAAAGAGCAATTCCTGTCTATAAGAAGTTTACAATTTAATGAGAGTGACAACAAAATTATGCAAAATCAAGCTCTACAAACTAAATGGAAATTAATCAACAGTGAGAGGACACTAAGATTATTAATCCTTGGGAAAGTCCATATAGAAGGTAAGATTTTAGATAAGGCTTAAAGGAAACTTGAAGATTAACAGGGATAAAATTCTAGGCATGGAGAACATCCAATAAAAGTGCCTCAAGCCCAGTTATAGCTGGGTGTCTTATTCCAAGTATACACAGAGGCAACCTCTAGATCAGAATACAGAGAGAAGTGAGGGTCAAATAATAGAAAACTAAAAGATAGGTGGCAGATTACAGGTTGTTAATCAAAACAGAGAATTCTGTATTTGATTCTAGAAGTGAAATAGATAATAAAAATGTAGCTACTGAATAAGGACATTAAAAGATAATGAAGAGTAGAGTTTGACAAGTCTGAGAATCAGGAAGATGGTGGTGCTCTCAAAAGTTTAGAAGTTCAATATAGGAGAAGATTATTGGGGAAAAGATAAATTCAATTTTGGATATATTGAATTTAAGTGTCAGCAGAGAGGTTAATACTGAATAAGCAGATGTGAAAATTGCTTTTTTCAGAGCTAGTTTTGTGGGTTTGAAAGTTTTCAGTACTTCTAAGATGAAATGATTTGGGAAATGATGTAGTTACAACTGGCTCAATATCTGTCAATAATGTATTAGAAATGAGTATTTTTCAAGTCTGAGTTATGAGAGAAGTCTTATGATGTCATCTTTAAAGCTCAGCATTCTGAAAAGGGTGAGGAAAGGCCAGGTACATATGAACATTTTTGACAATACTTTTTAAAGATACTCCAAATTTCACATTTTTTCTTTTTCTTGTTAAAAGGCAAAGAATGAAAAATAACTAGTTTTCCTTTGAATAGCGGTTTCTTCTTTCTCTGTCTAGCCCATCTCAAAGCCCATAGTCCTCATGTGAATAGAAATACAGAAATTTCTTATCTTATTTTATTATTTCAGGTATTATCTTTAACCTTTATAATGTTTATCAAGAATACAAAAGAAATTTAACTTTCAAAACTTGGACAAATGCTATTTTTCAATTAGAAAATTAATATTCATGAAAAAAGCTAATGAAATTTTTATTTAAAATATTTATTTTTTAATATTTAATATTTAAATTATTTAAAATAATTTATTTAAAAACTTGCAAGCTGGTTTTACAAATTTTACTTTAGCAGATGACAACTGTAAAATTTCCATTGGGAAAATAGAACCTAAATATTTATATGCTTTAGCTGCAATATTTACCTAAAATCTGGCTTCTTCTGTCCCTGATAAAGTTGTGAGATTAAAGGCAGAACTCTCTCCTCTCTAAGTGCAAGTTTAATATAAGAACAAAATAAGGCATTCATGAGTCACTAAATATTTAACAAAGGAGATTTATTTTACTTTAACACAGTAAAGATATAGTAGTGCTTAATTTCTCAGGACATGGCTACCTTTTTCCCCATCTGAAAACAGATTCAGCCAATCAATCATCACAATATAACAACGCACATATTTTCAGGAACAAACTCATTTTGAGAGAGTGACTTGAGCTCTTTATTGTCTCTAAGCCAGGAATTTTTGTCAGAGAAGCCTGGATCAATCAGAACAAAGTTTCATGAAAGAATCTACTAGTGAAAGAATCTACTGGAAAAAAAATGTTGTTTGGGAGTTGTATTTGAAGAGAAAGGTATGTATCAGGATAAGGAGAGTTGTGTCAAGAAAATAATGCACTACCATATATGTCAAATCTTTATTTAGTGCTACAAAATTTCGTTCATATAATTATTGATTATTACATGGTTACATTGCTCCAAACATTTAGCTTTTTTTAATAGCTTGTGATTTTTTGATACTTTAATTCATTTTCTGTACCAAAATAGTATTAAATACTTCAATAAATTTCAAACTCAAAAATTCTTCAAATTCTAAAGTACATCTATGATTTTATGCATGTGGGAATTCCTACTATCAGAAACACTGTTTGCAACCCATCTCTGCTTATGATTACATATATATCTATATAATCAATTCTTTATAATTCTTATCCATGCTCTTCTAATGATTGCATATAGAAAATCAACCCTATGTCCGGCTCTTTTTCTAAATCTTTAGATCTAAAAGCCCAAATGTAGTACTTGTAGGCATCTGAGATCCTTTTATCCATATACCTATCCTATCTGACAATTTTTTCCCAAACATGGTATCTTTGATGTCATCTTCTGCGTAAAAAGCCTGTCTCCATGTGGCCCCACCCCATCCTATAAAAGAACCTAGCCTAGTCTCTCCCTCATACCCAATTCCTAATTATGTTATTGTTCAGTCACTTACATTCATGTCCTCCTCTTCGTTACTTCTGGGGTTTTCTTAATGCAGTGGTTTGCCATTTCATTTTTTTTAGATCATCTCACAGATGAGGCAAACAAAATTAAGTGATTTCTTCAAGGTCACACAGGTAGTAAATGTCAGATGTCAGATTTGAATTTACGAAGATGTCTTGCTCATTCTGTTCCCTGCATTATATTTCCTTTACTACCTATCTACCCAACTCAAAATCTTTCTATAATGTCTGTTTTAATCATATATATTATTTCTTTAAGTCAATTGACTATTCATTGTATCATACAGAGACAATAACTAGATTTCTTTATGTAATATGTAATAATTTCTTTATGTAAGATTTATTTTAAATAAAACAGCATAATTTTCTTTATTCCACATTTCATTTTATGAAATGTACCAAATGCTTATTTATGTAATGTTATCAGCTAATAGCCCTGTCATAATATTATCATTTTTTCTAATTTTCTTATAGCATTGAGCCTTTTGAACAATAAATCTCACTAAAGATATATATTACTAGTGGCTAGTTCCATAAAATATAAGTCAGGGACTTAATAAATAGGAAGCATTGATAATTATTGTAACATTTCTTTATTGCTATAAAATAAGAAAAGTCAAAATTTGTCCTTTTCATGTGAATGCCTTTCCAAAATAAATAAGTAATATTAATATGCATATCATGTTTCAAATTCAGTGATTTAATGATGTGACAAATAAAATTTTCAAAAAATACATAATACCAAACATATTATCTATATTATTTGGCACCTTAAAATAAATATCATATAAAAGGCATAATTATAATTAGTTAATTTTTTAATTCAAAAGAACATATGTCAGATTCAATTTTGATAGAAGATGATAGAAGATGGAGGAAAATGAGTTTCAAAAGAAATGAGGCAATGAAATTAAAACAAATTACTCTGGAAAATATTCTAAAGGGAATAAATTACAACATCTGTGGTCCTACCTGAGTAAAAAAGGGCTCATAAATTTCAACTCCTTTATCAGATCCTTGCAGTAAGACTTCCTGGCCACGTCTCCAGCTATACCGAACAGGTGGATTGGAATTGGCAACACATCGAAGGAACACCGTCCTCTCATAATAAAATTGTTCTTTAGCTTCACCAATGCTTTGATGAACAGTTACTACTGGATCATCCAAATCTAGGAATAAAAATAACCAAGGTAATAATAACTTGTAAAATGTCTATTATATTATAAACAAAATTAACAGACTGAACAAAGAACTCTTCTAAATATGATGATGAATTATTTAAAAACAATATTCCAACATATTTGGAATACCTGAATAATATTTCCTAATCAGTGTAAGAAAGAACAAAGAAGATACCTTTTACTATCTTGTAATAAATAAATTGGGGGCCAAACTGATAATAAATCATTTATAAAGATGTATTTCTTAGAATACTTCTGAATTCAATTCTCCCTGTGCAACAAGAAAACTGTTCGGTTCTGCACACGTATATTGTATCCAGGATATACTGTAACCTATTCAACATGTAAAGGATTGCTTGCCATCTGGGGGAGGGGGTGGAGGGAGGGAGGGGAAAAATCAGAACAGAAGTGAATGCAAGGGATAATGTTGTAAAAAATTACCCTGGCATGAGTTCTATCAATAAAAAGTTATTTAAAAACAAAACAAAACAAAACAAAAAAACAATGAGACGATTCAGACCCATTCCAATGACCTTATGATGAAGAAAGCCATCTACACCCAGAGAGAGGACTGTGGGAACTGAGTGGGGATCACGACATAGCAATTTCATTCTTTTTTGTTGATGTTTGCTTGCATTTTGTTTTCTTTCTCACTTTTTAGGCTGATTTTTCTTGTGCAGCAAGATATTTGTATAAATATGCATACATATATTGGATTTAACATATATTTTAGCATGTTTAACATATATTAGATTACTTGCCATTTAGGGGAGGGGGTGGAGGGAAGGAGGGGAAAATTTGGAACAAAAAGTTTTTGTAGGGGTCAATGTTGAAAAATTATCCATGCATATGTTTTGAAAATAAAAAGCTTTAATAAAAAAATCTCCAGATTAAACATATATTTAAAGAATTAATATGTCTTTTTCACAAAATTTAAAGAGCAATCAATTTAAATCTGCCATATTGTGCTATTGAGAGCTAAGGGTTCTTTGGCTTGTGCTATGAATAGGAAGGCAGAATTAGGGAGAAAGAGACTATATTCCATATGTAGATATGATTACATATAGAGATATCATTGATATAATTGTTTCAAATAAGAATAAATAAAAATAATAAATTAATAATGTAGCACTAATACTCTAACACATTTTCAATTTCAGTTTAAAAAAATTAATCCAATGTATGTATATATATATGTATATGTACATATACATATATATATATGCACACACACACACATATATATATATATTGTATTTAATATAGACTTTAACATATTTAACATGTATTGGCCTACCTGTCATCTGGGGGAGGGGGTGGAGGGAAGGAGGGGGAAAATCGGAACAAAAGGTTTTTCAAGCGTCAATTCTGAAAAATTACCCATGCATATATCTTGTAAATAAAAAGCTATAATAAACAAAAATAATAAAAAAATAAAAAATTAACCCAATTGTGGTCTACATTATATTATGTAAGCCTTGCCTACATTTTTTTAAAAATACAGTTTATTTTGTCTACTACCTTTAACTTCCCCCTTATTTCCTTTCCCTTCCCCTCCAAAAAGTATTTGTAAAAGATAAAAAGAAGAAACTATTTCATTAAAATCAGATTAAAAATAAGAAACTGAAGCTATGTGCAATATTCCACAATCTTTGATTCTTCTGCAAAGAAATAGAGAGAACTGTTTTCTCATATCTTGCAACTTTCACTTTTAATTATTTGAAGTTGTTTTTTCCATTTATATTTCTGTAGTCATCCTGTGGATTGTTTTCATGAATGTCATCACTTCTTTTTGACTCACTTCGTAGGTATTTCCATGATTCTTTGAATTCAATAAGTTCACTATTTCTTCTAGCATACTAACATCCATGCATCATACTTCAAATTGGCATTCCCTATTGTTTGGACAGGTATTTTCCACTCCTTTGCCACTATAAAAGTTGCTGACATCTATACCACCCAATAGTTTTTTGTTTTTTTTTTTAAGAAATGACATAAGAAAATTTAAATACTTTTACTTCTTTTAAAATACAACCCCCAAGTACTTCACATAACTATGAATAGTTGGCATAAGTGACTTTGCAGATTTGTGTTTCAGAGTCTAGTTGTGGGAGTCTTTCCTTAGTCCATCCACAGAAGTGACAGCCTGAAGATCATCCCACTCACCAAACAGCACAGAAACACAAATGCTGCCAAGTCACTAAAAAAGAGAGAGATGGAAGAAAACATTAGCAATACTAACATTAGAAAACTAAAGAAAGCAAAAGTTTCTTTACCTTTGAGAAAGGGGATTAGAGGAGAAACCTCTCCTTTCCTAAACTGAGAAAATTAAGATATCAAAACTTGTAGAAATGTGTTTATCAGTAAAGGGGAACATGAGGAAAAAATGGGAAAAAAACTAAAGACTGGTAACTGAGAATACAAGAGAATAGCTAATGAACCAAAAAGTCTGAAAAAGAAAACTAGGTAAAATCCTAGATCCCAAGCAAAGGAACCAAAATATAGTCTCACAAACACAGAAAGGAGCAAAATTCAGATGGATACAAGAACATGATGAAACAACATATGAAGAAAAATGCACCCAAAATTTTCCAGTATAAACAAAGTAAAACTCAGTATAAAACTCCTGAAAGGTTAATAAATAATAATAATATTTAAGGACGTAGTCAGAAAAAAATTAAAACTCTCAGTGCATAATGAAATTGAATGAGTATAGATAAAATTTATAAGCACTAAAGAGAACTTAAATGAGTATTTACCTGAAAGAAAGAGAAACAAACTTTAAACATAAAGTTTTAGAAATAAGAGGGGCAAAAGGCAACATTAAAAGGACATATAAATACATGAACTTTATGAAGTCATATCAGTACTTTCAATATCATAATTTTCGGGGAGGTGGACCCAAGATGACTCTCCCAACCTCTTCCCCAAACTGCTCCAAATTACTTTAAATAATGACTCTAAACAAATCTGAGAATATCAGAACATCCAGAAAGACAGAATAGAACATTTTCCAATGGAAGGTAAGCTCAGCAGAAAGGTCTGTGACACCAGGATGGGAGTCCAGTATGCATTCCAGTGAAGGTTGCAACAGCATAGCCCTAGTCCCAGACACAGTCCCGGTCTGAATTCAGCCCTGACTCAGTTCTGAATGTCAAGTAAGCAGTGGCAATACTAGTAGCTTCCAGACTTCTCAGTCCAAAGATACCAAAGAGAACGTGAAAGTTCAGTCCAAAAGGTCTGTGGAACCAGGGTAGAGACCACCATGCAATCCCAGTGCAGGCCACACCAGCACAATTGCAGTCCAGCCCATGCTGACCATGTTATCAGCAAGGTAGGACCACTGAATCAGCAGGATTTTTCAGGCCTCAGGACACCAGGGAAGACTTGGAAGGTCAGTGGAAAGTGTCTGTGGCAACATAATAGCAGTCACATATGCCGTCCCAGAACAGGCTGCCCCAGCAAACCCCTATTCTGGTCCTGGCCCTTGTGTAAGCAAAGCAGGATTCTGTTGCTTTAGAACACTAGATCTTACATCTACAGTAGGGAAGGAATACTCCTGACAGTTTCAGGACAGAAAAGAATCATTGTGGTACATCCCTTAATCTCTGAAAACAGCTATACAAAACCGTCCACTCTGGAAACAGAGCCCTACTTTAGCAAAAAGTTAAAGCCAAGTAACAAGACAGGAAAACAAGAAGACAGTAACAAAAGAAGATCTAATCATAGAAAATTATTATACGGACAAAGATCAAACCCACACTCAGAAGGTGATAAGTCAGAATTCCTACATTATTGGTGGAGCTCTGAATGCAACCAACTGGAGAGCGATTTGGAACTTTGCTCAAAGGCTATCAAACTATGACTCTTTGATCCAGCAATGTTACTACTGGGCTTGTATCCCAAAGAGATCATAAAGGAAGGAAAGGGATCGACATGTGCAAAAATGTTTGTGGCAGCCCTTTTTGTAATGGCAAGAAACTGGAAACTGAGTGGATGCCCATCAGTTGGAAAATGGCTGAATAAATTATGGTATATGAATGTCATAAAATATTATTGTTCTATAAGAAATGATCAGCAGGATGATCTCAGAGATGCCTTGAACAGATTTAGATGATCTGATGCTGAGTGAAGTGAGCAGAACCAAGAGATCATTGTACATGGCAACAGAAGATTATATGATGATCAATTCGAATGGACATGGTTCTTCTCAACAATGGAGATGATTCAGGCCAGTTCCAATGATCTTATGATAAAGAGAACCATTTGCACTAAGAGAGAGGACTCTGGGAACTGAGAGTGGATAGTAATATAGTATTTTCACTCTTTTTGTTGCTTGCTTGCACTTTGTTACATTCTTTATCAATTTTTCTCTTTTTGATCTGATTTTTCTTGTGCAGCATAATTGTGGAAATATGTATAGAAAAACTGCATATTTAACATATATTGAATTACCATCTACAGGAGGAGGTGAGGGAAAGAGAAGGAAAAATTTGGGACATAAGGTTTTGCAAGAATGAATGATGAAAATTATCCATCCATATGTTTTGAAAATAAAAAGCTTTATATAAAAAAAGAAAAAAAAAAGGAAACTCATGGGAAAATCTGTCATATAGGCATGTACATTGTGACTGCCTATATGTAATTATAAAACATTTTTTCTCAGGTTAAAAAGGTATAATATTTGTATATTTCATATCTGTGCATGTTATTAAAGATTATTTATATATCTCAAAAACAAAACTCAAAATTCCTATATCCAAAGCCTCCAAGAAAAATAAGAATTGGACTCAGGCCATAAAAGAGCTTAAAAGGGATTGTGAAAATCAAGTAAGAGAGATGGAGGAAAAATTAGGAAAATAATTGAAGATGTTGCAAACAAAAAGTTAAAGAAAAAAAATGCCTTAAAAAGCAAAATTCGTGAATTGGGAAAGGAAGTACAAAAGCTCACTGAGGAAAATAATTTCTTAAAAATCAGAATTGATCAAATGAAAGCTAATGACTTTATGAGAAATCAAGGTACAAAAAAGCAAAACTTCAAAAAAGGGAAAAATAATGTGGAATATCTCAATGGAAAAGCAATTTATCTGGAAAAAAAGATCCAGGAGGGATAATTGTATGATTATTGGTTTACCTGAAAGTAATGATCAAAAAATGAGCGGGGACATCATTTTTCAAGAAATTATCAAGGAAAATTGTTCTGATATTCTAGAACTAGAGGGTAAAATAGAATTTAAAGAAAAGACTGATCACCTCCTGAAAGAGATCCCAAAATGAAAACTTCTTGGAAAATTATAATCAAATTCCTGAACTTCCAGGTTAAGGAGAAAATATTGCAAGCATCCAGAAAAAAAAAAAAATAAGTATAATGGAGCCACAATCAGAATAACATAAGATTTAGCAGCATTTACTTTAAAGGACCTGAAGGCTGGGAATATGACATTTAAGAAAATAATGTATCTAAGATTACAATCAAGAAAAAAAAAATATTTTTGAAATAAAAAACTTATTTCAATGTTTGAAAACTGCATAACTTAATTCCTTAAATTAAGGAATTTAATTTGGTTTATTTATTTATATTCCTACAAGTTCTCAAACATAGAGGGAACTGAATCAAATTCATAAAAAAAAAAAAAAAAGAAAAAAGAAAAAAGAACCATACTTCAGTTGATAAATGAACAAAAGACATAATCTATGCCTAAGGGGCATATTATTGACCTAACAATACCACTACTAGGCATGATAATATTTGTAATGTATTAGAACTATCTCATTATTATGACAGTTTGAAGGAGTATATATAAATAGAAGACACAGGTATGAGTTGAAAATAAAGGGAAAATATCTTTTAAAATGGTGAAATTAAGAGGGAGAGAGGAATGTAGTGGGAGAAAGGGAAAGGTGGAATGGTATTTAATTATTTTAGTTATTTTAATTATTAAAAAAGATGGAGGTAATGCTTTAACAGTGAAGGGAAAAGGGGAAGCAGAGGGGAATGTGTGATACTTACTCTCCATAGAATTGGTTCAAAGACGATGTAATACACATTCAATGCGGATAAAAAAAATCTATCTTACCCTGATGGATAATAGGAGGGGAATGGAAAATGGGGAAAAAGGAAGGTGATAAAAGAGAAAATATATTGGGGGAGGGAGTGGTCAATGGCAAAACATTTTTGAGGACAAGCCAAGAGAAAGGAGAAAAAAATAGAATAAAGGGGGAAGAGGGGGAACACTTTGGTATGTATATGGGAAATAGCTATGGTAATTGTAAAAAAAGGCATTTTGAAGTAAATCTTTATGAGAAGGCCTCAGTTCTCAAACATAGAGGGAACTGAATCAAATTCATAAAAAAAAAAAAAAGAAAAGAAAAGAAAAGAAAAAAGAACCATACTGCAGTTGATAAATGAACAAAAGACATAATCTATGCCTAAGGGGCATATTATTGACCTAACAATACCACTACTAGGCATGATTTTTAAAAGTTGGGGGAGGAAAAGGATCTATATGTACAAAAATGTTTACAATAGCTCTTTTCTCAAGGCAAGGAATTAGAAATTGAGGGAATGAAAAAACTATTTTAATGACCTAGAAAAAAATAACAACAAAATTCATATGGAAAAACAAAAGATCAAGAAATTCAAGGGAATTAATGAAAAAAAAATCAAATGAAGGTGGCCTAGCTGTACCAGATCTAAAATTATATTATAAAGCAGTGGTTACCAAAACCATTTGGTATTGGCAAAGAAATAGACTAGTTGATCAATGGAATAGGTTAGGTTCGAAGGACAAAACAGCCAATAACTTTAATAATCTAGTATTTGACAAACCCAAAGACCCCAGTTTTTGGGATAAGAACTCATTATTTGACAAAAATTGCTGGGAAAATTGGAAATTAGTATGGCAGAAACTAGGCATTGACCCACACTTAACACCGTACACCAAGATAAGGTCAAAATGAGTTCATAAAGAATGAAATTATAAATAAATTGGAAGAGCCTCTCAGACCTGTGGAAGAGAAAAGAAATTATGACCAAAGAAGAACTAGAGATCATTACTGATTACAAAATAGAAAATTTTGATTATACCAAACTGAAAAGTTTTTATACAAACAAAACTAATGCAGACAAGATTAGAAGGGAAACAATAAACTGGAAAACATTTTTACAATCAAAGTTTCTGCTAAAGGCCTCATTTCCAAAATATATAGAGAATTGACTCTAATTTCTAAGAAATCAAGCCATTCTCCAATTGATAAATGGTCAAAGGATATGAACAGACAATTCTCAAACAAAGAAATTGAAACTATTTCTAGCCATATGAAAAGATGCTCCAAATCATTATTAATCAGAGAAATGCAAATTAAGACAACTCTGAGATACCACTACACACCTGTCAGATTGGCTAGAATGACAGGGAAAGATAATGTGGAATGTTGCAGGAAATGTGGGAAAACAGGGACACTGATGTATCGTTGGTGGAATTGTGTATATATCCAGCCATACTGGAGAGCAATTTGGAACTATGCTCAAAAAGTTATCAAACTGTGCATACCCTTTGATCCAGCGGTGTTTTTACTGGGCTTATACCCCAAAGAGATACTAAAGAAGGGAAAGGGACCTGTATGTGCCAAAATGTTTGTGGCAGTCCTGTTTGTAGTGGCTAGAAACTGGAAAATGAATGGATGCCCATCAATTGGAGAATGGTTGGGTAAATTGTGGTATATGAATGTTATGGAATATTATTGTTCTGTAAGAAATGACCAGCAGGATGAATACAGAGAGGCTTGGCAAGACTTGCATGAACTTATGCTAAGTGAAATGAGCAGAACCAGGAGATCATTATATACCTCAATAACATTACTGTATGAGAATATATTCTGATGGAAGTGGATTTCTTCAACAAAGAGATCTAACTTAGTTTTAATTGATCAAGGATGGACAGAAGCAGCTACACCCAAAGAAAGAACACTGGGAAATGAATGTAAACTGTCTGCATTTTTGTTTTTCTCCTCAGGTTATCTTTACCTTCTGAATCCAATTCTTCCTGTGCAACAAGAGAACTGTTTGGTTCTGCACATATATATTATATCTAGGATATACTGCGACATATTTAACATATATAGGACTGCTTGCCATCTGGGGGAGGGGGTGAAGGGAGGGAGGGGAAAAGTTGGAACAGAAGTGAGTGCAAGGGATAATGTTGTTAAAAAAAAATTACCCAGGCATGGGTTCTCTCAATAAAAAGTTATAAAAAAAAAAAAAAAAGAATAAAAAAGAAATTGAGAGGATGTCAATCAATTAAGTAATGGCTGAATAAATTGTGATGTTTGATTGTCATGGAATAATGTTGTTCTATAGGAAATAATGAGCAGAATGCTCTTTGAAATAATAAATCTGGAAAGTCCTCCAAGAACTCAAGCAGAGTGCTGGGATAACCAGCTGAAAATTGTTGGAATCGTTACAAACTGCTAACTCATTAGAGTTGATGTTTTGAGCCAGAACCTGAAACAAGGTACTAAGTAGAACTAATTGATACAATGCTTGTGTTCACACCTTTACTCATTGGAGTTCACAAGTATGGGAGTTCACAAAGTTAAATGTGTAACTTTGTGAATTCACACCTCCCTTGAAGTTCTTGGGGCCAAAGAGCACTCACTATGAGAGAAAACCCATAATCCCTCTCTCTTATATCCCACAATTCCTCTCTCTCATATAAAAGAAACAGACAGAGGCTCTCGGACAGATTTCTCCGGAATGACATGAAGAATGGAGCTGGCTGGAGACTGAAGAAAGCAGAGGCAGAGGCTGAAGGACAAAACCTTTGGATTTGGCAACATTTGGAGGGAGCTCTTGGAACCAAGCAGAGAGATAGCCTCTAGGACTCTAAGCTAACCGGGCTATATTGGAGGCAATAAAACATCTGAACTTTTATCACCTGGCTGCATTTTGAGGTGATTATTACTTTCAACTGATACTAAAGCTGCCTCCAAGAAAACCTCCCCGAGAAACTTACCTTCTCCCTCAGAGAGAACTATTCTACTTATTTTAGAAGAAAAAGATCACCACATTTTGGCGCCCAACATGGGGCTGACAAAATCCTGATTCTAGTGGAAAAGCCTCTTCAACCCAGAAATTAGGGTGAGTGCAACAACGAAATTTTGTTAAAAGAGTTAAAGTAGAATTTCATCTAAGATGGGACAGATATTTAGAAAACAGCCTTCTGTTTCTGTTCAATGTTTAGAGAGCATTGTCAAAGTTATGGAAAGCCAAGGTTTAATTATAATTTTACAGCATATCACTGAACTTTTACAAACTGTAAAGCACATATGTCCTTGTTTCTCTCTGGAAAAGGAATTAGATCTAAACGAATGGAAATTGGTAGGAGAGGATCTTTGTCAATTCTATAATAAAAATGGGTCAAACTCAATTTCCAAAGACATACTTAATACATATAATTTAATACAACTAAACTTAGGAAATTTTATAAGTATTAAAATAAGGAAAAAGAAGAAACAGCAGCAGGGAGAAGTGCCAACTTTACTAGGTGAAAAGGAGGATGAATCAGATGAGAATGGAGTTAAGTACAATTCTGAGTATGATACTGACACAGCAGGAGGAATTAGCTCATTCCACATCTCATGATCCTCCCCCCTCAATTAACCCTTCATGGGTAGAGGAAGAAGAGGGAGGAAGAGAGGCAGAAACACAGTCAGCTTCTCCTGTAAAGCAGAATTTGACAAGATTAGAAAAAGCATTAATTAAGGCAAAAAATGAAGGAGAAGATATATGATTCTATAAATGCATATCCTGTTATTGAAAAGCTTGACTCTTCAGGTCAAAAAGAGAGAAAATACACTCCTTTTAATTTGGAAAAAATTAAAGATTTGAAAAAGGGTTGCACTCTTTATGGGGCTACATCATCTTATGTGAAGATGTTACTAGATAATTTATCTTATGAAATCCTAACCCCGAATGATTGGAAATCCATAGCAAGAACATGTCTAGAACCGGGACAAAATTTATTGTGGCTTTCAGAGTTTCATGAATTATGTAGGATTCAAGCCCAATGCAATAGACAAACAGGAACTATTGGACAAATCACTTTTGACCAATTAACTGGTGAAGGTCAGTATAGAGAGAGTTCAGAACTGATTTATTATCCCATAACAGTGTATGAGCAAATTTCTAAGGCTGCAATAAAAGCTTGGAATTCTCGCCTTGGACAGAAAGATGGAAATAATGCTTTCACAAAAATAGAGCAAGGTCCCAATGAACCTTTTGCAGATTTTGTGGGACGTTTGCAAAAAGCTGTAATAAGAACCATTGGAGACAATGCAGCAACATACATTTGGCATATAGTAGGGCTATTTTTCATTCCTTGTGGCAAAACTGTCCATTCATATCTTTTATAAGGCTCAGCTAAATTAATTATTAATTATTACTTTCAACTGATACTTAAGCTGCCTCCAAGAAAACCTCCCCGAGAAACCTACCTTCTCCCCCAGAGAGAACTATTCTACTTATTTTAGAAGAAAAAGATCACCACAGTAAATGACTTTGCAATTTTCAGCAGTACAATGATCAAACTACTCTGAAGGACTTATGATGAAAAATCCTATCCATAACCATAGAAGAAACTAATGGTGTCTGAATACAGATTGAATCATACTCTCTCTCTCTTTTGTAATTTTATTTTTCATAAGTTTTTATTTTTATTAGAGTGGGAGATCTATGTTTTCTTTCACAACATGACTTTCATGGAAATGTTTTTGAATAACTTCATATGTTTCTTAATGATGGCTGAAGGCAGAGATAAGGGAGAGAATCTAAAACTGAAAAGTTTAAAAAACAAATGTAAAAAATACTTTAAATGTAATTGGGGAAAAATAATAAATTAGAAAAAAAATTATCACATTACAAACAATAAGTTAGAAAACTACATAGCATAACAATATCCAAGAGCACTCTTTGAAATATCTGATGTGAGTCAGTCAACCAGCATTACAGGGTAGTTAGGTAAAATAATTTTATTATCTTGGAAGGAGTTCTTATGAGTTAAAAGTATCATCCTCTATATTTTATGTCCTACTACTTTATTAAATTATTTCCATTAACTTTTTATTTTACTCTATGGGATTCTCCAATTACATCATTATATTGTCTGCAAAAAGGGATAGTTGTATTGCCTCATTGCCTATTCTGATTCCTTCAATTTCTTTTGCTTCTCCAATTGCTATTACTAAAATTTCTCAAACAATATTGGATAATATTGGCAATGAGCATCATTTTTCACTCCAAGTCTTATTGTGAAAGCTTCTAATTTATCCCCATCACAAATAATGTTTGCTGATAGTTTTACATATTTGAATGAAGGAAAAAAAGTGTAACATCTCATTGGAAAAACAGCTGACCTGGAAAATAAATCCAGAAGAGACAATTTGAAAATTATTAGCTGACCTGAAGATCATGACCAAAAAAAAAAAAAAAAAAAAAAGAACCTGAAGAGAATTTAGAAGAGATCATTAAGGAAACTACCCCAATATTCTAGAAATAGAGGAGAAAATACTCATTGAAAGAATCCATTGATCACCTCTGGAAAGAGATCCCATAAGAAAAACCTTAAGGAACATTGTTGTAAAAATCCAAAATTATAATCTCAAGAAAAAATACTGCAAGCTGCCAGACAAAAATAATTCAAGGAGTAACATTCAGAATTGCCAGGATCTGGCAGCTTTTATAATAAAGGATGAGAGGGCCTGGAATACCATATTCTGCAAGACAAAGGACCTGGGGTTATAACCAAGAATTAACTACCCAGCCCAATTTAATATCATTTTTCAGGGGAAGAGATAGAGCTTCAACAAAGTAAGAGATTTTCAATCATTTCTGTTGAATAAAACATGAACTAAATAGACAATTTAATTTATAAACAAAGGACTGGAGAGAACCATAAAAAGATAAACAGGGGGAAAATACATATCTAAAGTTTAAAATGTTTACATCCCTAGATGGGAAAACAATATCTCTAATTCTTGGGAACTGTGTCTGACACTGGGGCAGACAAAGAGAGGCATCATATTGACTGAGAGTGTGGTTGTAAATGGACTCTGATGTGGTGACAACAAAGAAAAAGACATTAAGGGGTGGGAAAATGTAGTGGAAAAAGGGAAAATGTAAGGTATAATGGAACAATTAGTGTACATGAAGAAGTGTCAAATGCCTATTACAATCAAGGGGGAAAGGGGAGAAGGATGAGCATTGTTTGAAGCTTGATCTCATCAGTTTTGGCTCTAAGAGGGAATAACTTAATTATTCAGTTGTATAGAAATCTATTAACCCTATAAAAAAGTAGGAAGAGAAATAGGAAAAGAAAAGGGAGGGACAGGATAGAAGCCAGGATAGGAACATAAGGAAAAAAGATAAAAGAAGGGGGGAAGGATTGATAGAAGATAAGGTAGTGGGTGGAAAGGATTTAAAAAACACTATTAAGAAAATGGAGTGTGATGATAGGAGATAAGGTAGTGGGGTAAAAAAAAATGATAATTCTACAGACAGGGAAGAAAATAAAAGTATATACAGGGGTAAAAATAGGATGTAAGGAAATACAATCATAATAGGGAATGTGAATGGGATGAACTCTTGCATTAAATTGAAGAGAATAGCAGAGTGGATTAAAAAAATAGAATCCTACAATATATTTACAAGAAACACATTTGACACAGAGAGACATACAAAGTAAAGGGAAAAGGCTAGAACAGAAATTACCATGCTTCAGTTAAGTACAAAAAAAAAGCAGGGGTAGCAATTCTCATCTCAGATAAAATAAAACTAAAAATTGGTCTCATTAAAAGAGATAAAGATTCACATTGGTAAACAGTACCATCCATCATGAAGTAGTAACAATACTAAATGTGTATGCACTAAATGGTAGAGAAGGCAAAATCCTAGAAGATTTTAAGCCAGTTACAAGAAGAAATAGAAAGCAAAACTATTATAGTGGAGGTAAACAAAACTTTTTGGTCTATTTTCCCCTGAATATAATTTTTATTTCATTGTGATCTGAAAAAATGCATTTACTATTTATGATTTTTTGCATTTGATTTTGAAGTCTTTATATCCTAAGATATGGTCAATTTTTTTTATAGGTTCAATGAATTGTAGAGATGAAAGTATACTTCTTTCTGTCTCCATCCAATTTTCTCCAAAAATCTATCATATCTAACATTTCTAATATTCTATTTACCTCTTTAATTTTTTTTATTTATTTTGAGGTTTGAGTTATCTACTTCTGAGAGAACAAGGTTGAGATCTCCCACTAATATAGTTTTGCTGTCTATTTCTTGCAACTCTTTTAACTTCTCCTTTAGGAATTTCCATGTTATACCACCTGGTGCATATATATTTAGTATTGATATTGCTTCATTGCTTGTGGCACCCTTTAGCAAGATATAGTTTCCTTCCTTATCTCTATTAATTAGATCAACTTTTGCTTTTGCTTAATCTGAGCTCAGGATGGTTACTCCTGCTTCACCTGAAGCATAATAGATTCTGCTCCCGCCTTTACCTTAACTCTGTATGTATCACTCTGCTTTAAATAGTTTCTTGCAGGGCAGAGACAAGATGGCAAAGAGGACACATGTTTCTTTCTGATCTTATCCCATGACCATCAGATTAATTAGTAAATCCAGCCTCTGAATTAGTTCTGGGCTGGCAGAATCCGTGAATATTGGGAGAGGAACAAAATAACAGCAGAAGACAATTTCAAAGATTGGCAGAAAAGGTCTGTTTCAATCGGGCACAGAGGAAGGCTGGCCAAGCACAACAGGCTGTGCAGACTCAGAGCAGTGGGAGTTCTACATGGTGGAAAATCTACAGGGAGTAATCAACAGTAGTGTTGGCTACTCTTCCCTGCATGCAATCCAATAGATCAGCAGAGAAGTTATAAAACATCCAACACAAACACAAAAGATAAAGAGTAAATCCCAAAATGCCAGAATCTCACAGGACCTGGCCATGCCTACCCAGCACTGGAAGCCAGTAAACACTGATTCAGCACAGTCAGCACTGACTCAGTGCAGCCATTGCTGCTTGTAGAGGAAGCTTGGATAATCCCCCAGACCTAAAAACAGATCTCAACTTATTTTTTAAAAATGAGTTGAGAGAGAGAGAGAGAGAGAGAGAGAGAGAGAGAAACTGGAGACAAGGAGCAAGGAGGCCAGGAAGAGGCTATTACAACTATCCAGCCTCAGCGTGGTAATGATCTAAATTTAGGAGTGCAACAAATTATCAGCAGAAGAAGCCTGCTGGCTTGCCGTGACACCATTATCACTGAACTTTTTACCCAAGCAAGACTGGTCTTTCCTAAAGTACCGCTAAGTGGAAAATGATTTCATCTTATCTTTATGTAGGTTCTGCCACTCTAGGATCATTAGGAGCTTGATTTAACATTGTTTTCAAGGGAAAATGGGGAGAGCTTGGACAACTTTCTAATGTTCTCTCCACCATCTTACTCTTAACTTTTTAAAATCAAATTAAGCAGTGGCTTATATATTTTGTTGTTTGCTTATTTCTTTGTTTTTTTTTTTTTTCATAAAATCAGCTTCTATATGTATTTACTAGTTCAATAGCAAGAAATTTTATTAAGCTCTCCTCTGATTCTCAGGATTTTCAATTTGGTTTTTAATAGAGGATTTTTAGTTTACCCTTTTATCCATTTTAAGTAGTATTCTCAATTCATTGATTTAAGATTTCTCTATTTTATAGAAGAAAACATTTAGACATATAAATTTTTAGTAAGTAGTGCTTTGAGTGCATCTCATAAATTTCATTACATTGTCTCATTGTTTTATTCTTTTTGATGAAATTGATGATTGTTTCTGATTTTTTTCTTTGATGTACTTATTCTTGAAAATTGAATTATTTAGTTTCCAATTTATTTTTAATATATTTATCACTACCCTTTATTGAATGTAATTTTTCTTGTAATTCAATCTGAATTGGTGAATTTAAAATTACTGCATGTAATATAAAAATTTTATGTCCTGATTACTATGGTTAATTTTTTAAAGTACCACGTATTAATGGGGAAAAAAAGTTACTTTTTATTCCCATTCAATTCTCTCTAGATATCTATTATATCTAGCTTACCTAACATTCTACTATCTCCCAGATTTCTTTCTTATTTATTTTTAATTAAATTTAACTCTGTTTTGAGATGGTAAGATTGTAGTCTCCCAGTATTATAGTTTTGCTATCTATTTCCACCTGTTATTCATTTAGGTCTTCCTTTAAAAAGGTAGATGTTATAAAATTTGATGCTTATAGATTTAGTGTTGACATTACTCAATTTTTTTTGAATCTTTTATCATAAAGCTGCTCTATTTTTTTTAATTAAATATATTTTAGATTAAATTTTGTCTAAGATCACGATTGTTACTACTGCTTTTTTCCTTCAGCAGAAGCATGATAAATTCTACTCCAGTCCTCTATTTCTACTCTATATGTATCTCATTTTTAAATGTGTTTTTTGTAAACAAAATATTGTCAGTTTCTGTTTTTTAATCCATTAGGATATCCTTTTCTGTTTTATGGATGACTATATCCCATTCCAATTCAAAATTATAATTACTAGTTGTGAGATTCCTTCCATCCTATTATGGACACTGTTTATATCCTGCTTTCCTTTTCTTTTTATCCTATCCCAATTGACTTTTCTTTTTAAATACTATTCTATTTTTTCCCAGTTACTGGAAAAGAAAAAATTCTAGCATCCTTTTTGTAAAATTTTATATTTTTATTTAAAGCTTTTTATTTTCAAAATATATGCATAAATAGGTAGCAACATTCACATTTGTAAAAACTTATGATGCAATTTTTTTCTCTCTGCCTTTCCCTAACCCTCTTCCTTAGATGGCTGACAATCCAAGGTATATTAAGCATGTGCAATTCTTCTAAACATATTATCATGTTGCAAAAGAAAAATCAGATCAAAAAGGGGAAAATGAGAAAAGAAAACAAAAAGCAAGCAAACAACAACAAAAAAAGTGAAAACATTATGTTGTTATCAAAACTCAGTCTCCACATTCCTCTCTCTGAGTGCAGATGGCTCTCTCCATCACAAATTAATTGCATTAGTATGGCAGAAACTAGGCATTGACCCACACTTAACACTGTATACCAAGATAAGGTCAACATGGGTTCATGACCTAGGCATAAAGAATGAGATTATAAATAAATTGGAAGAGCATAGGATAGTTTACCTCTCACATCTGTGGAAGAGGGAGGAATTTATGACCAAAGAAGAACTAGAGATCACTATTGACCACAAAATAGAAAATTTTGATTATATCAAATTGAAAAGTTTTTGTACAAACAAAACTAATACAGACAAGATTAGAAGGGAAACAATAAACTGGGAAAACATTTTTACAGTCAAAGGTTCTGATAAAGGCCTCATTTCCAAAATATATAAAGAATTGACTCTAATTTATAAGAAATCAAACCATTCTCCAATCGATAAATGGTCAAAGGATATGAACAGACAATTCTCAGACAAAGAAATTGAAACTATTTATAGACATATGAAAATATGCTCCAAATCATTATTAATCAGAGAAATGCAAATTAAGATAACTCTGAGCTACCACTACACACCTGTCAGATTGGCTAGAGTGACAGGGAAAGATAATGTGGAATGTTGGAGGGGATGTGGGAAAACAGGGACACTGATATATCGTTGGTGGAATTGTGAATACATCCAGCCATACTGGAGAGCAATTTGGAACTATGCTCAAAACGTTATCAAACTGTGCATACCCTTTGATCCAGCGGTGTTTCTACTGGGCTTATACCCCAAAGAGATACTAAAGAAGGGAAAGGGACCTGTATGTGCCAAAATGTTTGTGGCACTCCTGTTTGTAGTGGCTAGAAGCTGGAAAATGAATGGATGCCCATCAATTGGAGAATGGTTGAGTAAATTGTGGTATATGAACATTATGGAATATTATTGTTCTGTAAAAGAATAACCAGAAGGATGAATACAGAGAGGACTGGTGAGACTTACATGAACTGATGCTAAGTGAAATGAGCAGAACCAGGAGATCATTATATACCATTATATACAGTATATATACTGTTTTGAGGATGTATTCTGATGGAAGTGGATCTCTACAATAAAGAGAGCTAATTCAGTTTCAATTGATCAAGGATGGACAGAAGCAGCTATACCCAAAGAAAGAATACTGGGAAATGAATATAAACTGCTTGCATTTTTGTTTTTCTTCCTGGGTTATTTATACCTTCTGAATCCACTTCTCCCTGTGCAACAAGAAAACTGTTTGGTTCTGCACACATATATTGTATCTAGGATATACTGTAATCTATTTAACATGTCAAGGACTGCTTGCCATCTGGGAGAGGGGGTGGAGGGAGGGAGGGGAAAAGTCGGAACAGAAGTGAGTGCATGGGATAATGTTGTAAAAAAAATTACCCAGGCATGGGTTCTAGCAATAAAAAGTTATTAAAAAAAAAAAAAAAGGAAAAAAAAAAAAGAGAAACGTACATTATATGTCAGAAATATTAATATTGTTATAAATGTATCTGTATATGCAAATATATTTGCACATCTATATAGGTAGGTAGGCATATGTATGTGTGTATATTGATATAGATTATATGTGTGCATATATATGCATTTAAATATATGTATGCACAAATATATTGTTGCTTAACTATAATATGCTTGGGAGAGGTAGGGGCAAGAAAGGGAAGGAAAAAATAAAGTAAAAAATGCAAAGCAGAGAATAAAAAAATCTACAAGAAATGCAAAGAAAAAAATAATTAAGAGTGAAATTAGCAGAATCAAAAGACCATTTTATAAAGTAATAGTAACATTGATGACTGTGAATGACTAAGCTATTCTGAGTATTATAAATATTATATATATATATATATATATATATATATATATATTCAAATCAACTATAAAGGACGTGTAAAGGAAGATGTTATCAACCTTCAGAGAAAAAAAGTGATGAATAGAAGTATGCATATTGTGGTTTTGCTTACATATTTCTGTCAAATGATGGTCTGTTCTAGGAAAGTATGGAAAGAAAGAGAAGATAATTAGGAACTTAAAATATATGAAAAAAATTAATCTTGCTTAAATCAACAAATAGGTCCCTTTCCACTTTATTTTTTATCAATCATTGTTCTTGTCACTTATCTTTGCAGTAATTCCTATCAATGTTCACAGGTTTTTCTCAAACCATTCCCTTAATCATTTATTATAGTGCAATAGTATCCTATCACAATCATATACCACAATGTGTTTAGCCATTCCTCAATTGATGTGTTCCATCAAATTCCAATTTTTTGTCACCACAAAAAAAGCTGCTAAAAATATTTTCTACATATGGGTCGTTTTTCTCTTATTAAAGTCTTAGAAATATTGCTAGAATCAGTAGAGAATTTCAGAGTGAATTTAAAACCAGAATCCTACAATATATTGCTTACAAAACACACACACACACACACACACACACACACACACACACACACACACACATTTAAAACAGATACTTACCAAGTAAAGGTAAAAGGCTGGGGCAGAATATATTATGTTTCAACTGAAGTAAATACAAACAAACAAACAAAAAACAGGTAGCAATCCTGATCTCAGACAAAGATAAAGTAAAAATACATCTAATTAAAAGAGAAAAGGGAGGAAACTACATCTTGATAAAAGATGCAAAATTGAACAAATCATCAGTGAACTCCAAAGAAAAAAGTTCACTAGGGCCAGATGGATTCACAAGTAAATTCTACCAAATATTTAAAGGCCAATTAATTTCAATACTATATAAACTATTTGAAAAATAGGTGTGAGAGTCCAATCAAATTCTTCCTTTGATACAAATATGGTGCTAATATCTAAATCAGGAAGAGCAAGACCATAAAAAGAAAATTACAGACCAATCTCCCTAATGAATATTGATTCAAATAAATGGCCAATTAATTTAAAGGCCAATTTAATAGTGATACTATTTAATAGTGATACATATATACATATAATCAAATTGCTTACCTTCTTTGGGAGGAGGGAATAGGGAAAGAGAAAAAATGGAAATCAAAATCCTATAAAAGTAAATATTGAAAATTAGAATAAATAAATGAAAATATTTAAATATCTATAGCAACTCTTTTGTGCTGGCAAGGAATTGGAAATTGAGGAGATGGCTGTCTATTGGCGAATGATTAAATAAGCTGTGGTGTAAGAATAGAATACTATTTGCTATAAGAAATAATGAACAAAAAAATGAAAAAGAAATGATGAACAGATTTCAGAAAAACCTTAAAAGACACTTACATGAACTGATGCTGAGTGAAATGAGTAGAGTGAAGAGAACATTGTATGCAGCAAAAGGAATACTTTGTGATAATTAGCTAGGATAGACTTAACTCTTCTAAGCAATACAGTGACCTCTGACAATGCCAAAAGAGTCACAGTAGAAAATACTATGCACGGCCAAAGAAAGGACTTGGGACATCTGAATGCAGATCAAAGTATACTATTTTCATGTTTTTTTCTTTTTTCTTTTATATGATTTTCCCCTTTTGTTCTGAATCTTCTTTCACAACACAAATAATGCAGAAATATTATTATTAATGTACACGTATAATCTATATTATATTGTTTACTTTTTGAGGATGGGGAAGTAATAAAAGCAGAGAAAAAATGTGGAACTCAAAATCTTATAACAGATAATATTGAAAACTTTCCAACATGTAATTGAGGGAAAAGTTTAAAAACTACTAAGGAAAAAAGAAAAAAAAATATGTAGCTAAAATTTTCATTGGTTATCTCCCTAATGTTACTACTAGTTAACTGTGTAAATTTTTCTTTTGGCTCTAGTAACCTCTCTTTGCCTTTGTGTAAAAGTTTTTCTGGGTTTATATACGTTTTTCTGGGTTTTTCTGAAACCTTCTCTTCCTCATTACTTACAGCATAATGTTCCAGTAAATTTATATAACTCCCAGAATGATACTTTTAACTAGGTAAAAGAGTCCTCATTTCTTACTTATCCTTAATCAATGACTAGGCATTATCTTAGTCAAAGTGGGACCTGGGAAAGACATCAACTTTAAAAAGGCCACTGATTCCAGGGCCATTTCCAGTTATCTTGACCTACATCTTACCACTGGATCCAGATGCCTGCAGAGGAGAAAGTGAGGCTAGTGACTTTGCCAAGTCTTCTATCACTTAAATACGATTCACTTGCATGTCATGACATCACTTCCCTGATGTCATAGTCCTCTTCAAGTATGAAGAAGAAATAATAATTTGTTTCCACAAAAATTTTTTGTAGGTAAGAACTTCTTTCCACTTTCTTTTATCTCTGACCTGGCACCAGTATTACTAAGTCAAAAAGTGAGCACAATTTAATAATGTTTTGAGCACAGTTTCAAATCACTTTTCAGAATGTTTCATTTACAATTCCACTGATAGTGCATTAAAGTACTTGTTCTCCCACATCCCCTCTAGCATACATCATTTTCCTATTCTATAATATATATTACAAATTTGATGGAGGTGAGCTGGTATTTCTGAGTCGTTTTCATTTGAATTTCTCTAATTATTACAGGTTTAGAGCATTTTTCATATGTCTATTGATAGCTTTGACTTCCCAGAAAACCATATTGAAAATTATATTATTTGACTATAAATTGGGAATTGATCTCATTCTTATAAATTTTATGCAGTTCCATGTATATTTTCAAAGTGAGACTTTTATCAAAGAAACTTGCTACAAAGATTTCCTCTCATTTTCTACTTTTCTTTTAATTGTAGCTACATTAGTATTATTTTTGCAAATCTTTTAAATTTTATTACATTTTACTTTCTGTTAACCTATATCTCTCTAACTTTGGCATGAACTCTTTCCTATCTATTTTTTCCCATATCATCAGACAAATACATCAGTCATATATTTATGTAATTTATATAAAATATTTACCACTAGTATCACTCAGAATATATGGACTCTAACAAAAAAATGGCTGAGGAACAACATGGGTGAGCCAAAAAAGCAACAAGACTATAATGTATAATTCATTAATTGAATCATCATTTGACAAGCTACATGAAAGCACTGAAACATTTATATTGCTTTTCTTGATTAATTCAAAGCCTTGATACAGTTTACAAGCCATGGCTTAATTGTGTACTTTAAACATATGTAACATATAAAATAGACCCAAGAATAATTAATACACTAAAATATTTAATGATTATATGGAAAACTTTTATTTAAAATTTATCACTCAAAGAAAAAAATGTTTAGGCCATTGCTACAAAGTATAGTATCTTCCTTGAAGAGATTTTAATTGTACTAAATTCTGTGTACTACTAAAACAGTTGTCACTTTAGAATATGATTGACTCAGAAATGGAGAAGCATCACAATTATGACCTGGATCTACATGGTTACTGTCAATAGTCTTTTTGGAATCTAAAAATATTTCAGGAAGTAGTGTGGTAATATGATGCTATCCCGAGTGAGCAACACTATCAGTCAGTTACTTCCCCATAAAAACAACCATTTCTGTGAACCAGCCTACTCGGTCCCGACCAGTCCTTCAGTCCCTATGGCAGAAATTTTCTTTTCTAAGCAAACTCAGTGAAAAGATTGCAGAAACTCTATTTGAGAACTATCCTAGCTATTCCCAGAACCCAGACCAAATTACTGATTATTTATTGTCTGAAGTAATCCTGTGATTCTTACTCCACCCCCTAAAAGTTATAAAAGTGGATTATTAACAATTTTATTAATTAAAAAATTAATTAAAAAAAATTTAAACTAAAAGTCTGAGTTCGCAGTTAGTATGTTTTTGTCAAAATACCACAATTTCAAAATCTTTGTTTCTTTCTTTATCTCCCCAATTACTTTTTGCCAAGTTTATTCAGATTACCATTTTTTATGTTTAACATTTTATCACAATTGCTGTCTTGATACATAGTAAATGTGTAAACAAAAAAGGTAACAATGTCTCTAAGAAACATATTTTTCCTACATCCAGGGAAAATATATCAATTTTTGATCTTTTTGAAGTGAAGGGTAAGAAAATTAAATGAGGAGAAGAGAAATGAAGATTCACCCTTTGGCTTCTACACTCTAAAAAGTTTCAATAACACAATCGCAGAACAGGAGTCAGTGATGATGATTTCTTGATAGTACTCTCTCCATAGTTTCTACTCTTTTAGTACTATATGCTCTTCCATCTTCTATTCCCATAATATTTCTCCTCTCCTTCAACTCCATGTACGTTAAAGGTTTCTCCTCATACAACACCTTAGGATGAAAGGTAGTTTTTCAAAGTCAGGCTGGTCAAAACAAAATTCCCAAAGGATTGAGAAGGTAATTCTAATATTTAAAGGGAGTGAAGGAAAGGATAGACTTAGCCAATGGGTATTCATATCCAGAGTACTGATTTGACTATATTGAATCCTAAGTTGAAGCTAAATGGGAATAACACATTTTGAACAATTAGCACTTGTGAAATACCTTCTTTAATATAGATGTGTGTGTATGTACATATACATATATATATTTCATCATACTGCCAAAATGACCATGACATAAAAAAAGTTAGGAACTTCTCATCTAGAATGGGACTAAATAGAAACCCATACAATAATATTGAAACTTATAACTCTAAAGTAATTATAGAAAAAATACTTCTCTTTTTAAATGAGAAACGTTCTTAGATCACATGGTAAATCAAACATTTATAGAAATATATTCAGAAGAGATATATTTCAAGTAAGATTCATGTCTCATTTGATTTGCGCTGTATGTTTATGTCAGTAGATTTCCCAGATAAAATTTTTTTCCCCTTAGGAAATACCTAAGAAACTAAAGTGGAGTCAAAATTCTTCCACAACAGCTCAATGAAATCAATCAATAAAAAGATAAGAAAAAAAAGATAGAAAGTAGACAGGCTGTCCTTGTTATTTCCAATTGATATAATCCCTGGAATATAATTATACATGATAAAGGGATGACACAGTAACAAAATGTTAGTAGCAAGTGATTTTTTTTATAAAGTATAAACTTCATACTACCCTGTCAAAATTAGGAATCAGTTAATTACCTTGGATAAAGAAGAGGTAAACAAAAACCTGGATAATACAATATTTTAACAGAAATAATTTATAATGGCAATTCAGAATTATATAATTTTCACCAGATATTACATAGAACTTTCTTTAAATAACCTATAGTTTAATGATAGATAAAAAATTCTTCCATGAAATGCAATGAAAACATTGCAATATATCACTGTAGACTACAAAAAATTTATTATCTACTGAAAGATACAAGTTGAATTTCATAAATGACCAGATGTCAAATCCCCATGCTACAAATGTAAATATAAAAATATCCTTGAAAATCTACACATAAAAACTTCCCAATGGGAACAAGACCATCATAAGTAATAGAAGTGGTATCCACAATCACCTGAACAGAAAACTAATCCATACAAATTTAAGAAGAGTTTTTAATAAGTATTACTATGCCAAATATACACAAGTATTATGGAATGAAAAGCATGCTAAATATAACAATATTGCAAAAGAAATTAAAATCAGGCAAGAAATGGATAGAATATATATTATCATCTCCATCATGTTGCCTTCTATAAACATTTTCTTGAAGACATTTTCATTGTCTACAAAATGAGTTTGAAGTTGCAATATTTGCTAAATAATTCCAAAAAATGTAGCTAGTTTATTCACCTAATTAAAAATATGCAGAATTTTAAATATGAAAGATAATAGGACAGTGCTTTCTCCTCCAATTATTCTATCTAAATTCATAGAGTAAGATGGAAAGAATGAGATAATATTACTGTTATTATTAATAATAAAGTAATGCCAATTTATGATTATAGCTTGGGTACAGCATTTCACTATCAGTTGATAAAGTTAGCTCATTGAATATATAAAAATACATGAAAAATAACATTTACTACTAAGCAGAATAATACACCAGAAGTTTCCTACATTTCAAACACTAGGAATAGATTTTAATTGTGATTTTGTTAGTTCAGGAAACTCCTTTGTTCTGATACTATGTCAAGGCAACACCTAAACCCAGACTTCAAGATTTCATATTACACTTATAAAAGCTATCCACATCTGAGAGGACTTGAAATAATCATGCTTTTGTAATAGTATGTTGTTAACTAGCATTTGTTCCCTATTTTTTCACTGATTAAAATCATTCATAATATGTATAGTAAGAAATGCAAAAACATAGTCCTCTGTCCTCAAGGAGATCACATTCTAATGGGGGAGACAAATTGAAAACATCTATGTACAAACAAATGTATACAGTAAATGAGAGATACTTTCAAAAAGTGGGGGGGTGTGTGGGGGGGAAATAAGAGGGAAATGAAAAAAAGATAGAGAGTGAGTATCACTTCCTTGCTCTCTCCAATTAATATAATCCCTGGAATATTGTAATACAGGGTGAAGGGATGACAGTCACAAAATGTTAGTAGCAAATGATTCTTTAATTAAAGTATACTTTATTCTCTGCCAAAATTGGGAATCAGCTAATTAGCATGGATGAAAATTGACCATCTGATTGATAGCGTTAAGTATTAAATCTTGGAAATAGCCAGGGCTTGAAAAATTGGAAAAAGTCAAAGACAGAATCAGCACACAAGGAAGATCTTTATTTCTTTGGAAGGTATTCTCCCCTTCCTCCCAACCATATGCCATGTAATGTGGCAGTAGAGCTACTTGCTCTGGAAATATCATTTCACTCCACAGTTATAAAGTCAGTTCAAGAGATTTTGAGTCACAGTTGAATAATCAGACTACAGACGTTTTCAAAGAGGCTAAAAAATGTTTGATAGAATGGGACCTCTAGAAGCAAAGAGAGTTGACTATGAACTGAAGAAATAATCTAGCTCTGGCAGTTGGGCTACAGAGAGGAATTAATTCTGAGCTACATCCAGCTGAGCTACAGAAATGCTACATCCAAAGGATGAACTTTCTTAGGATTCTATAGTAGAGCTTCTTAAACTTTTTCCAAACATCGCCTCTTTGGATCTGATAAATTTTTACCTTACTCCTTTAGGCCTGAAATGATGCTACATGACACTAGATATATAGATATATAAAACAGATATGCAAATCAAAGATTAACTGACAATAAGTCATAATTTCATGACCTCTACATTTAGATATGTGATATTGATCTACAGGAGAGAAAGAAATTTTAGTACCTAAGAAGTGAGCTTTCTTGGCCTTGTGTATCTTACATATATGTATCACTCCTGTTGATGTTTTAAGTTTGTGCTCACTCTTTCAATGAACCCTTTGTGAATTTATTCAAGACTAACCCACATTTAAGTTTCTGAACTACAGTAAGAAATCTGACTACATACTTTTTAGAATGTCAGAATAACAGCCACTCTCTGGAATATAACTCACAAGTGTAAAAGAAAACTGGAAAAGTATGTCATAGAGGTCACTTCTTCTGCAAAAGAATAGAAAATACTAAAATCTTAAAAATGAAAAAAACTATAATTAGTAATAAAAAACACTTTGTGGAAATAAATAGAAAATAATTTGAACTTAAGGTGATATTAAAAAAAAAAAAAAAAAAAAAAAACAAGGACATGGATAACTAGAAAAATAGTGAGGCCTTAACAGAAATGAAAAAGAGAAGAGAGAATGATTCCTAGTCATCACTGTGATTTTTTAAATGTATTATTTGTTGTAGTTACAATGATAGATGTCCAATAAAGAGTCACTTAAGTTAAGTGGTTCTAATGTCATAAAATGTATAGACATGATAGATAGATTGAGTTTTCTACTGTCTTTTTACTCCTGACTAATTCTGACCTTATGAAAAGTAGCAATGATCACAGCTTCTGATTGAATGGGACTGCTAGCCAAGTGCAGTAAGTTGTGACACATATCTATTCCTAAGATACTAGAATAAATGAAATCTGAGCTTCCTTAAAATCATTCAAAGTTAATTCATTAGCTTATTAACTCACTTATTCATTTACAGATTTACAGATTCATTTACAGCAACCTTTTTTTATGGGAGTGTAATAGAAGGGATTTGGACTCATGGTTTTATCACTACAAAAAATTCCTAGTGTGGAGATGCCTACACTCAATGCTGATCAACAATACCCTATCGTCAACTCAAGAGTCTTAGAAACTTGTCATTAAACACTAGGTTGCTAAATTCTCTAGGCTCACACAACCAGTATAATTTAGAGACAATCTGTAAACAAGTTCTCTTAATCTGCTATTTCAAATTGCCTCTCTACTCCAACATACTCCAAAGTGCTCTATTTTAAACATTATATTGCTACACAGAATTTGTATCATTTAGTGACATTAGCAAGAAAATCTTAATGGTTATTTAAATCATTTGTTTCTAAAATCCCAGTAAAGAAACAGTAAGAAGAAGCTTTCTTAGCTCTTTACTTACAATACACATCCACTCTAATTGACTTTATTGCTGGGGATCCCAAGCCATTTTCTGCTTTACAGTAGTATCGGCCTCCTTGGTGTCTCTGAATATTTGAAATCCTCAATGTCTCATTGAAGATACTTGAATCTTGAAATCTGTCAGAGGCACTTCCTGCTGTTTTGGTCCACCTGATCTGAGCAAGTATCCAAAAAAGATTGTTACTTTAGGTTAGTTGTAAGTTCACAAAACAAAATAGTATTCACTGACATCTCTGAACAATATACTTTCTAAGCTGATAATCCACTCATTCCTCTGAAAGGATGTTTAAAAAGTTTCCTTCATGAGTTTTATAAGTGAAGTACACTTTATAATTGTTTTCTGATCATCCAGCTTTTACAAGCAAATGACATAGATATGGTGCTCTAAAACTGACAAAGTTTTTATTTAATACATTATTTCATTTGAGCTTCACAAAAACTGAGAGCAAGTAGGTACATTGTTATCTCAATTTTGTGTAACAAAAGTTCACAGATGTTATGCAAGATCACTTCTAGTGATATACACATAAATAGGTCACTGAAATTTCATTACAAGGAAATCAGCAATGTTTCCATTTATATTGAGTTCTCTGGGAGAGGGGAGGACAACTACAAAGATCATATTTTTTTTAAAAAAAGGATGATGAGATCGTGAACATTTCACAACTACAACTAGAAAAATAGTTCTTAACTAAACAAGAAACATTATAGATTATAAAAGATAAAACAGAATGTTTTGATTGTGTAAAACTAAAAATATTTTGTGCATACTCTATGAACCAGCATTACCACCATTAATTAGATCTATCTCCCAAAGAGATCCAAAACAGGGGAGAAGAAATTATTTGTATAAAAATAATTATAGCAGCCCTTTTTTGTAGTGACTAAAAATTGTAAATTGAGGGAATGTCCTTCAATTAGAGAATAACATAAGAGGTTGTGTAAACAAGTTGCGTTTTATGTGTGTGTGTATATGTGTATACATACACACACACACACACACACACACACACACACACATGAATATCATTGTGCTGTAAGTAATAACAGTGGATTTTTTCTTTCTCATTTTTTCCCTTTTGATCAGATTTTTCTTATGCATCATGATGAATATGAAAATACATTTAGAAGAATACACATGTTTAACCTAAATTGGATTGCTTGCTCTCTAGGAGAGGGAGCAGAGTGGGAGAGAGGAAGAAAATTTTGGAACAACAGGTTTTGCAAAGGTGAATGTTGAAAACTATCGTCGAATATATTTTAAAAAATAAAAAAAACTATTTTCAGGACAGAAATGACAAGTCTGAAGATTTTTAGAAAAACCTGTAAAGACTTACATAAACTGATAAAAAGTAAAATGAGCAGAAGTAGAAGAACACTGTACACAATAAGAGAAATATTGTAATGGTGAATAACTGTGAGATGCTATCCTCAACAATAAAATGAACTAAGATAATCACAAAGGACACATGATGAAAAATGCCTCCAGAGAAAGAACCTGTGTTTTCTGAACAGACTGAAATATTGTATTTTTCAATTTCTTTATGCTTCTTTTTTTTGTTCTAGTTTTCTTGCACAAATGACATATGGAAATGTTTTGTGATTTTACATGATTTTTTTACTGTCTTATGGAAAGAGAAGGGGAAAGAAGGAGGCATAGAATTTGTTACTCAAAAAGAATATGAATGTTAAAAAATTTACATGCACTTTAGAGAAAAGAGGATTTTTTAAAAAATAATTAAGATGTATTTTTCATTAACAAAATCAATAATAAATTTCAAAAGTAAATATAGTTTGACAAAAATTTAGAGAATCACTGGTTTGGTTTCAACTATGAGTTTTAGTAAAGTATTTAATCAGAAACCTCTTATCAGAGACAGATGTTAACTTCATAGTTCTTGAAGGCACTGTAGATCCACTGTACAACAGACATGACCATTCTTGCATTGGCAGAGAGTACACTCAGTACCATGTTTAATCCAAGAAGATCCAGTGAAACGAACCATATGCATTTCATCCAGGCAAGTCTTCATCATATTATTGCGTATGGTATCAGCCTGGCAAGGGTCAGTGACACAGAGTGGACAACACTCATTCTCTGGAAGCATGCTGAATTCACACTCTAAGTCTGGACAAGGCAGAGGCCAGCAATCAACTTCCCCTTGCAAACATCGGCACTGTTGGCAATTCTGAACCCAAGTATCACCACTATTATATAAGATTTCCCCATTCTGATGGAGACATTGACTGGTAACCCTGAGGTCACATTCTGGGCAGCAAAAGAGATCAACAGTGGGAGTCTCACAGTCACAGACCATCCGGCAACACATGACAAATCCTTTCTGACATGAGCACACAGAACATCGATCATTATCTAACACCCAAATCTGCCCATTGTGTTTGACTTTTTCATTGTGAATACAATCCCCTGTGCAGTTTTTTCCAAGAGGACACCGGCAATCATAACCACCATCCAGGTTAAAGCAAATAGTATCATTGGCACAGCTGTGTCGCCCAGTACCACATTCATCTATATCTTCGCATGACTCTCCATTTGGTATCCATATGCTATCCATGTTATATAGGAAATCAAATAAGAGATTAAAAATAAGAACTATTTTTAAAATAATATCTACCTATAAGAGATAATATGAAAACATACCTCATATTATGATTTTAAAAAGTAAATTAAAATAACTCAAAAGTTTCAATTCTCATCTTTCAAATTGTCAAAGTCAAGAAAAAATGAGCTATTTTGGAAGAAAGAGTAAAGCTCAATGATAGCAGAGATATGAATGTTTTGGATATCAATTTAAAATTACACAAAAGGCCATAATTCCCACAGTTCAATTTATGCTCCAAGGAAGGTAAAGACAGAAACAAAAGTGTTACATACCAACATATCCATAATAGCATTCTTAATAGTGTCAAATAACTGGGAATAAAGTCATTCATACAATTGCAGAATAGCTAAAGAAAAAAAACTGAGGTAAAAAATGTAAGAGTACTATAAGGAAGGAAGACTGTAAGAAATTCAGAGAAATGTGCAAAACTTTAAATAAACAGATAAAGAGAAATAAGCAGAATGAAAAAAAGAGCATCTATTAGATTTTTAATTTTTGGTAAATTGTTACTGGAATAAAATGGAGGGTTCAACTCTGAGGTGGAAGATTATTTTCCACAAAAGACCAGAGCTGAATAGAAAATTTAACTGTTAAAATACAAGACTCTAGAAGCATTAAAAGGCAAACATGAAAGTGAAATCAAAAGGAATTCAATAAGGTTAAACTATTTACATTTCTATATGAGAAGATAATGCATCTAACTTATAAGAATGTTATAATTTTAAAGGTATTCAGAAGGTTTGTACATAGAAAGAGAGCATGAGAGTCAATTATGATGGGATGATTTTTAAAAATGGATGACTAAGAGAGATGGCAAAAGACAATGGGGAAGGAGAAAAATGGTTAACAACAACCTTACAATAAAGAAGCAGTTAAGTAGAAACTTTTATAGTGAAGGGGGAAATGTAAAGGAATGAATAGTAAGCAATATACACACACAAACACACATATATACATACATACACATTCAATTTGGAGAAATATGAAGGGAAAGAGATAAAAGATGCAATGATAAAAGGGAAAGCAGATAAAAGAAGATAGAAGGCAGTGGTTAAAAGTAAAACAGACTTTAGAGAAGGAACAGGACAGACAGAAACAGAGAAACAGAAAAGATCAAGATAAATGAACAGCTATAAATTATAAATGGGTATCAGAATGATATCAGAAAAGCAAAAGCAAAAGTAGAACTAATTAAAAGAAATAAACAGGGAAATTAAATATTGCTAAAAGACACCATGAACATTGAATAAATATCAATAGTAAACATATATGTATCAAATCATTGAGCCTGCAAATTAGAAGAAACAATCTGAAGCAGGTTGTGGTCCCTTTAAGAAAATGCATTTGTGATTCCTTTCAGATTACTCCCAGCCACTCCTGTCTGATGCATTATCAGTTCAGTAAGTCTTTGATTCACAAATCCTGGTCAAAAGCATCCCTTTGAATTCCAATAGAAGATCCGGACTTGTCCTAGCCCCTATCAGATCTGAGCCAACTTGGGCCATCCCAGTACCCATTCTGATGATCTGCTTGGGTTTCCCAACATCCACCAAGAAAATTCTAGCCCTCGATGAAACCCAGTGAGGAGCCTGTTAGAATCCTTACAAGCTGTGAAGTCATTAGAATTGATAGAGACAATAATTATCTACTTTAGCATGGTTCAATATGATTGATCTGATCTTACAAGGAGATGTTATAGGCCAGAGCTTGAAACAAGGTACTAAGTGGAACTGATAGAAACAATGCTTGTGTTCACACCTTTAGAGAGCTCATCACAAGTATGGGAGATTCACAAAGTTAACTTTGTAACTTTGTGAATTCACACCTCCCTTAATCCCTCCCTCAGAGGAGGAGTCAGCCTTTAAGAGATCATATATAAGAAGTTCTTGGAGCTTCAGTCAGTTAGTTAGTTCGGAAGATTGACAGAGAGGGGAGCACTCTGGGAGATAGAGAAGCCCACAAGCCCTCTCTCAGCGGCAGACAGATTCATTCCAACTTTCACTTTGGTGCTGGCTGGAGATATTTGGAAAAAGAGAAGCCAAAGCTGGAAGAGGCAAAAAGATTAGCGGCAAGAGCTCTTGGAATTAAGCAGAGAGATAGGCCTCTAAGAAAGCTAACCGGGCCTAAGGAAAGAGATAAGAAATAAACGTTTGGATTTTTTCAGCTAGCTGCATTTTGGAGTGATTATTACTTTCAACTGAAACTAAGGCTGCCTCCAGAAAATCTCCCCAAGAAACCTGCTCCCACAGAGAACCATCATATATCATAATAAAGAAGAAGAACACCACATCCACCCACAGGCCCTCATTAGCTAAATCTCTCATTATAAAAAGCCAAACTAAAATCCTCTCTTTGCAGAGGTTCCAAACATGCTAGCTATATCATGTTTGGCATCCCAAGGCACCTCTGCCCACTGGAATACTCTTTTCCAATGCCATCTTCTTTTTACCCTCACCTATTTCCTTAACCAGACTTTAACCTTACTTCCAATCCCCATAATAAACCTTTTTTATCAATCTGGGTTTTCAGGTCAGTAAATTCCTTTACAGGGAATTTCTTGCACTACCAGAATGGAATTCCCCAAAACTCTACCCTTATGCCAAATTCCAAGGGAGTGCAGGGGAGCCAAATCTACCCTGAACCCCGAACCTGTCACTAGACCTCATTAAACTCCCTGACTACCAGAAACCCTAATTTCATTTGGGTTCCCCAAATCTAAGCCTCATCAGATACATGATTTAATTAAAGAGAATGGAGACAATGATACAGCATACCAAAATTTAAGGTATGTAACCAAAGCAATACTTAGGGATAAATTTATATTTCAAAATGTGTACATCAACAAAAGAATCAGATTAATACATTAGGCATGCAACTAAAAAAATATTAAAACAAAAATAATTGTAAAATCATCAATTATACACAAAAATAGAAATCTTGAAAATCAAAGGAGAAATTAATAAACATAAAACATAAAATAAAATGAGGATATGATTTTATGAGAAAAATAATAAAATAAATATCATAAGTTAATCTGTTTTTTTCTTTAAAAGCTTTATTTAAAACAAATACAAAATTGAAAAAATAGCCATGTGAACCACAGAATATTAGAGAGTTCAAAATATAAAATAATAAAATTCCATTTCAAAAAAGACTATATAATAAATAGCACCCATTGTGTGCAGAGCTTTTCTTTGTTCCTTGTAAGTTTTCTTTTGTTCTCTGCTGTACATTTTGTTACTTTATTCTTTTTTTTTACTTCCTACCCCTCTCCACTACAAGAAGACTCTAATTAAAAGTAGATACACACACACATACAAACATAGACATCTCTAATCATGGACATATATACTCACTATATAAGACCATACTATTTTTTATTTGTCCCTTGTTTCTTTGAATGTGGATAACACCTTTCTTCTTTGATAGTCAAAAGATATGAACAGACAATTTTCAGATGAAGAAATTAAAGACATTTCTAGTTGATGTAATATATCTTCTAAGGGAGACAGCAATGATTTTGAACAATTTGATTTTACAGTCCCTTGACCTTAAGGGGTTCTGTTCTAACAATAATTTAGTGATTTTAAGTTCTCTGGCTTTGGAATCTGGCCCTGGGAATTCCCACACCCTATCTATTGTAAAATCTTCTGGCTTCAGGATAGTCCCATAGATCAAATTCCTGAGACGATAGTGACCACTTCTCAGCTCGTTGCTAACTGTCAGATAGATAGTCTTGTTGGTCAGTGAGAATCAAATTCTCCTTGGTCTTACCTCTGGGTCATAAAATTAGCATATCTGTAACAGGGAGAATTAGATAAATGTTTCTCTTTGTATTTCTTTGCTAAATTCTCTGGGAATTTAGACAACTTGTAATAGCATTACAAGTACCTCTTGACTAGGAAATGGGTTCAAGCCTGCAAATTCTTTTGAGACACCTCATGACGCTAGTGTGTGGACCCTAACCTTTTGAGGTCCTTCCCAACTTCAACATAGTCATATGAAAAAATGCTCCAAAACATTGATTAGAGAAATACAAATTAAGACAACCCTGAGATACCATATCATGTTGTGCCACAGTTCTCTAATTGTCCTGCCTCAGTTTCCCTGAACTGTTCAGTTCCTTTTATTGTTCTGCCTAAATACCTCTGGTTGCAACACTTCCCCCTCCTGAGATAATTAGGGCTATGGCCACTCTGGCATTCCAAAAGATAAAACTTCAGATGTCCTATCTCAGATATCTAATTGGCATTGTCTATCTCTATCTCTTCAAACTTCCTGGCTCTAGTTTGACTATCTCCTTTATTCCCAATTTGTAAGAATTTATGGCCCAACCCCGCACTTGTCAGAACTGTATTGAGGCTCCATTCCCACTCTCAGTGCTCAGACTCTCCCCCCGCCTTGGTTTACTCTGGTAGCTGAGAACCACGTGTACATATATTTCATGGGAAACTCACTGCCAGATGCTTTGAGACATCAACCCTCGAGGTAATGTGCTGGGGCATAATTTCTCCTTCACAAATAAAATATTAAAAACTCTCTCATCTTTATCTTGCCTCAGTTTCTCCAGCATTACAATCACACCTCTCAGATTGGCTAAAATGACAGGACAAGAAAAAGACAAAGGGGATGTGGGAAAACTGAGTCTTTAATTCATTATTGGCAGAGTTGTGAAATGATCCAACTGTTCTGGTGAGCAATTTGGAATTATGTCCAAAGGGCTATAAAACTGTGCATACCTTTTGATCAAGCAACATCTCTACTGGGTGTATATCCCAAAGCTATCATAAAAGATCATAAAAGATGGGAAAAGACCCACATGTGCAAAAATGGTTGCAATAGTCCTTTTTGTGGTGCCAAGTAATTGAAAATTGATTAGATGTTTATCAATTGGGAAATGGCTGAATGAGTTTTCCATCCCAAGTCTCTTGGAATTATCTTGGATATTAAATTGGCTCTTTTCAACAATGACATAATTCAAGACAATTCCAATAGATATGGGATGGAAAATGTCATCTGCATCCAGAGAAAGAACTATAAAGACTGAATGCATATTGAAGCATACGATTTTCACTTTTTTTCTATTGCTTTTTCTTTCTCGTGATTTTTCCCTTTCATTTTGATTTTTCTTTCACAATATGATATTGTAAAAATGTGTTTAAAAGTGTTGTACATGTTTTACTTAAATCAGATTTCTTGGTGTCTTGGGGAGGGGAGAGAGAAGGGAGAAAAGGAGAAAAAAATGGAACTTAAAATCTTATAAAAGTGAATATGGAGAATTTCCTTTACATGTCATTGGGAAAAAATAAATACTATTAAGTGCAGGAGAAAGAATGTATCTCCTACTGAGAACTGGGAGAGTTCTTCTTTTCTAACCTTTTAAATAATGTGATCATTTAATATTAATGTTGAGTACCAATATAAAATGTATTTAAGAATGTGGTATATGGTATTGGTGGAAGCCTCATTTCTGTCAGATTGCTTTCCAGTTTTCCTAGTAGCTTTTCTCAAATAAGGAATTTTTTCCCCAGGTAATTTCTATTTTATATTTTATCAAATACTGGAATATTAATAAATTCCTTATTTTTTAATTATTTATCTAATCTATTCCATTTATTCTTCTCTGTTATTTATCTAATACTAGATATTTTTCATGACTGCTGCTTTAGACTGAAGTCTAGCCTCCTTAATGTTATTTTCATCATTGCTCTTGATATTCTTTTTTTACAAATGAATTTTGTTATAATTTTATTGTTCTATAAAATATACCCTTGGTTTTTTAATTGTTAAGCATTAAAAAAGTAAATTAACTTTGCTAGCACTGCAGTATTTATTGTATTGAAAATCCTACCCATGAACAAAGTTTCAGATTATAAAATAAATCCTTAAAAATCACTTGCATATATATATATATATGTACATATATATATAAACCTATCTTTATATATAGATAGATTTATACATATTGAGAGAGAGATTTATACATATATAGATATCTATCATAAGATCCAAGATGCAAAAATAGAAAGAGAAATCACATTACAAATAACTATAAAATATTTAAAATAGCTGAGCCAAAAAATATACCAAAGCATACAAATATATTTTCTTAGAGAAATAAAGTACAACTTAGATGAATATATATATATATTTTTTTCCTATCTCTTGACGTTACACAAATAAAATTAGTGGAGTCCTGGGCTTCATTGTTTTTCCCCCAGACCATTAAAATGTCCTTTTAATTGGTCTACCAATATCCAGTTTCTATCATCTCCAATCCATCTTCCATATAACTTACAAATCAATATTTTTTTAAGCATGGACTTAAAAAATAATTATTTACTTGTGAAAATAATTTATGTTGGGTAAATATGTTGTGTATTATGTTACACATACTGTAACATATCTGCCATTTGTAAACATGGATTAAATAGTACACATATTTCTTTGGTGCTTTAGTCATTTCCTGTTATGCCACAGTTTCCTTTGATTGTTCTACCTCAGTTTCCCTAAATTGTTCTGCCTTAGTCCCCTTGGTTGCAACACCATCTCCACCCCACACACACACCCCCAACCATTAAAACTGATATAATTTAGGACTGGCTACTCTGAGGTTATAAACTGTAAATGTTTAATCCCAGATAATCCCTTCTGTTTTAGAAATCATGACTCTAGACCTACCCAATTTATCAGAATGATCAGTGCTCACTCAACCTCCTCTCCCTTCTGTTTTTGTTCTTCCTTATCACTGGAATCTCACATTTGACACTGGATACTTGGAGACAAGAGTAAGTAAACTCTCCATTAAACAAAATATTGTAACTCTCTAATCTCTTATCTTGCTTCAGTTTCTCTAGTATTATATCCTTGATTGTTTTCTGTGTATATCCTAACATAATAATAATGTAACTCAGAATGATGACAATAGTTGTTGATCAATTCTTCATTACCCCATTTGGAATTTTCTTGCCAAGGATATAGGAATGGTTTGTCATTTCTTTTTCCAGCTCATTTTATAGTAGAGGAACTGAGACAATCAAGATTAACTGTCTTGCTCTGGGTCACACAGTTATGTCAGAAACAGGATTTAATTTAAAAAGATGAATCTTCCAGATTCCAAGCCCAGTGCTCCATTCATTTAAATAGAACTTTACAACTTACAGCTTTTTCCATAAAACAACAGATAACATTTAAATAGGTCTTTATAACTTATAAAGAGCTTTCTCCACAAAAGTTAGCCTGTAAAGAGTACATTTTTTACTATTGCAATGTTAAAGGGAAAGTAACAGATTAAAGCTTGAGTAAATGAAGTTATTGGCCCATGGCTACACTAGTTAATAAGTATCAGTGCTAGGATACTCCTTGACTACAGTTTCACCATCAAATTTCTAAGTAACACAATATTGATTTTGTATCATTACAGCTGGCAATAATTAAACTTCAATAAATAAAATTCACAACCTGTGTCAGTCTATTAAAGATTTTTATTTTGCATAAGCTTCAACAAGAAAAAACATGAAATGCCACAGATTTTGGGAAAACATCCTGTTAGAAATGATATAAGTAAATACTTTCTTATGTAGTGATTATTGCATTTTGACTGGATTACTATTACTGACACAGTTGGAAAAGCAAAAACACAGCATGAGGCTATTTCCATTAAGGAATATGTAATTTTATAACAAGCTCTGAGTCTGCAGGGTTTCTGTTCTTTGGTGCTTAAGTGTCTAATTAAGATGCTGTTCCAAAGAGCAACCTAATTTCTTTTTTTTCCATTTAGTTTAACTGTAGCATTTATTTTCAATTAAGTGATATTTAAATTTTAACTACTATTTTGAAGGTATATTCTAAAAAGGCAACACAATTTGTCCTATCCATGTTATAAAATCCTAATAATTTATATTGCACATGTAGCACATAAAAAATTTATTGCATTGGAACAAAAGAATAGATTATAGAGACATCTGAAGAAGGCATTGTGGACTGGCAAATCAATTATAGTTATTGAAACAACTATATGCTAGATATGTGCAAACTAGGTAGTACAATACTGGCCCTGGTACCAAGAAAATTCATCTTCCTGAGTTCAAATCTGGCTTCAGCTGTGTGTGATTCAGGACAAGTCACTTAACCATGTTGGTTTTAGTTTTTCATTTGTAAAATGTGTTGGACTAGAAAATGATAAGTGGAGAAGAAAATGCTTTGTCTCTTCCAATTCCCAGACTTTCTAGTAGGGCTAAGAAGGAAGCATATCTAGTGACTTGATAAATCGTTGTGTGGTTCCTCTCTGTGACCCTCTTCCAGGTCATATTCACATCACTGTCTTGTCTGTTCTGATAATCTTTGGGCTTGATAGGATTCGTATGGGCTATCTTCCCTTCTTCTCATCCACAGATGGGATGTTCCTGCTATTTCTTAAGAACTCCAGATAGTTACTGCTAGTTTGAGGAAACTAAAAAGACATTTTTACCTTCTCAGGCTACTTTTCTCAGGCTCAAACTATAGTCCATAGTCCTGGCTCTTTAGTTGGTTTGAAATGGTTGGGAGCAAGGCTACTGATAATGGTGCCATGGTGTTTTCCTCTAAGCAGCAATCACATAGTCATGAGCCTGTTTTTCTTTCTTTTTGCAAGGCATATGAACTTGTTTATTAGATTAATTTTTATTGCAAAATCTGCACCAGCTTAATGGCCTTTCCTTTCATTATGTCCAATCCAGAGAAACATATATTCAGCTCCTACTTCAGTAAACTGTTTTTTATTTGCCAGCCTTGTTTCACTCAGGTTTGCTATTTGGATATAATACTTGTTAAGTTTTCTCACAAGAGCTGAGAATTCAGGAGGATAACGCAAGAAAGTATAGGTGAGAAGAGATATTAGATTGATTACCAAACTGAGGATCTACAGAGCCCTTCTGCTGACCTGAATTGTATGCTCCTACAACCTGGAAAGTATACCAGCACCATGCAAATAAATTGAATTGCTGAATTGTTTCCATTTATATTATCTTAAGAAGATTCTGAAGACCACCTGGCAGAATAAGGTACCAGACAATGAGTTCCTTTCTTGAACTCAACTGCCAAGCATTGCTTGCTAAAAGACTCTTTTATGGAGAACTCAGATTGAGCCAGCCTCACAAGATGATCAGAAAAAGCAATATAAGGACACTTTCAAGGTCTTTCTTAAGAACTTTAGAATTAATTGTATGATATGGAAGACAATTGCACAGTATCAGCCAGGATGACATGCCCTTATCAGAGAAGTGCTGTGCTCTATGAGCAAAGGAGAATTGAATTAGCTCATAAAAATGTGAGATGCACACAGAGAAGGCACCTCAAACATTTATGAGTACTATTTTGTGTACACTTGTGGCAGAGTATTCTAACCTCATATTGGTCTGATTAGCCATAGTCAGACACACTGTACCTCAATCTAAATATAATGATATCATTGCGGTCCTCTAACAATAAGTTAATATGTGAAGAAGGCAATTTTTCAAATCAAGTTTTTAAAAAGAAACTTTCACGCCCAACCTGTACCAGATGTAAAACTAAAATATAGTTTTACATAGTTTGATGACAACAATCATCAAAATCAATTGGTACTGGCTAATGCAGTAGTTGATCAGTGAAATAGGTAAGATTCACAAGACACAATAATCTACTCTAGTGTTCAATAAACCCAAACATCTTCTGGGATAAGAACCCACTATTTGACAAAAATTCCTGGGAAAATTGGAAAATAGTATGGCAGAAACTAGATACTGAGCAACACTTAATACCCTATACCAAGATAAATTCAAAATGGGTTTATGATTTAGACATAAAGAGTGATTCAATAAGCTAATTAGGAGAACAAGGGATAATCTACTTCTCAGATCTGCGGGAAAAGAAGAAAGAAAAACTAGAGAACATTATGAAATGCAAAATGGCTAATTTTGATTATACTAAATTAAAAAGATTATGTACAAACAAATGTACAAACAATGTAGACAAGATTAAAAGAAAAGCAGAAAACTGGGAGTGGGGGGAATTTTATATATAAGGGTTCTGAAAAGATCTCATCTCTAAAATATTTAGAAAATTGACTCAAATTTATAAGAATACAAGCTATTCTCCAACTGATAAATGATCAAAGAATATGAACAATTTTCAAATGAAGAAATTAAAGCTATTTCCAGTCATATAAAAAAATGCTCTAAGTCATTATTGATCACAGAAATGCAAATTAATACATCTCTGAGGTATCACTACACACCTTTTAGATTGACTAAGATGACAGGAAAAGATAATGATGAATGTTGGGACACTAATACATTGTTGGTGGAGTTGTGAACTGATTCAACCATTCTGGAGAGAAATTTGGAATTTAGCCATAGGTCTATCAAACTGTGCATACTCTTTGGTCCAGCAGTGTCTCTACTAAGTCTGTATCCCAAAGTGATCATAAAAAATGGAAAAGGACTCATATGTGCAAAAAGCAGCTCTTTTTGTAGGGTAAGAAACTGGAAACTGGGTGGATGCCCATCAGTTGGAGAATGGTTGAATAAATTATGGTATATGAATGTTATGAAATATTATTGTTCTATGAGAAACAATCAGCAGGATGATTTCATAAAAGCTTGGAAAGACTTACATGAACTGATGCTAAGTGAAGTGGGTAGTAGCAAGAGAACACTGTAGACAGCAAATAGAAATTTATGCGATGATGAATTCTGATGGATATGACTCTTTTCAACAGTGAGGTGATTCAAGCCTTGTGATGGACTTGTAACGGAGAGAGCCATCTGCATCCAGAGAGAGGATTGGGGGGATCGAATATGGATCATAACATAATATTTTCGCTCTTTTGTTGTTTTCTTGCATTTTGTTTTCTTTCTCGTTTTTTCCTTTTTGATCTGATTTTTCTTGTGTAGCATGATAATGTTATGTATAGAATGTATAGAACAGAAATATGTATAGAAGAATTGCACATGTTTAACATATATTGGATTGCTTGTCTAGAAGAGGAGGTAGGGGAAGGAAAGGAGAAAAAATGTGGAACACAAGGTTTTTGCACGGCAAATATTGAAAATTATCTACATGTATTTTAAAAATAAAAGCTAAAAAAGAAAATAATAATTATTCTTTAAATGTTTAGTAGAATCCATTTATTAATCTATATGTTCCTGAGAATATTTTTTAGAAATCTCATTAATGGTTTATTCAATTTCTTTTTCTAAGATAAGGTGATTTAAGTATTCTATCTTCTATTCTGTTAATCTGATCGGTTATAATTTTGCAAATATTCATCCATTTCACTTGGATTTTAAAATGCACTGGCATATAATTGGAGAAAATAGCCTGTAATAATTGCTTTAATTTTATCTTCATTGGTGATGAATTTATCCTTTCCCTTTTTATTCTCCTTTATCTTCTCCCTAGTTTTTCCATTTCTCTTTATCCCATTCCTATTAATCTATAAACTCTTCTATACCCTGCTCATCTTACTCCATCCCCTTCTTATTTCTTTATAGGTTTTGGAAGTGCTATACTCTTCTGTATGCATATGTATTGTTCCCTCTTTAACTGATTTCCTATAATGAGTGGGATTCCAGAACTACTTCCCATTCTTCCCCATCTAATTCCCTTGTGTCAGTTCTGTTCTTGCATCTCATTTGTATAATGTTATTACACTTTACCTTTTCCTACATGGTTTTGCATTTTACAATCACATCATACTAAAAGCTCTTCCCCAATCTTTCTTTTGAACTAGCCAATTAGTAATGACAATCTTAGATATGCTTTACATTTCCATATATACAACATGAAAAATTTGTCCTTAGCAAGTCCCCTGAAATTAGAATTTGATTTATATCCCATGTTTTGCAACAAAATAGAGGAAGTATGGGAATCTATTAAATATCTTTTTTTTTTCATTCAAAACTATTTTTGTCCATAAAACAAGTTTTTGCTCTTCAATATATGGGATTCTAAGATCTGTTGTCCTTTAATGTAATCATTGCTAGGTCTTCTGTGATTTTAATTGTGGCTCTATCAGATTTGAATTATTTTTCCTCTTGTTGATTTATTTTGTATCCTGTAATTTATCTAATGTTGTGAATTTTTCAAGTAAGTTTTTAGTTGATTCTCTAGGGTACTTTAAGTATGCCATCATATCATCTGCAAAGAATGATAATTTGGTTTCCTCATTATCTCTCTCTAATTTCTCTTCTTGCTTACAAGCAAGATTTACAAGATTACAAACATATTTTCTCCTTAAGCTGAAAGTTTTAAAATTGACCCTCGATGTTCTTCTAGGTTTTTCTCATAAGATCTCGTTCTGGTAGTAATCAGTGAATTTTTTTCTATTTCTACTTTTCCTTCTTCTCCCAATGGTTCAAGACAATTTTCTTTAATTATTTTATTATTGTCTAAAGATTCTTTTTTTGATGATAGCTTGTCTTCTCAATCTCTTTTTCAGGTGCTTTTTTTCTAGCGATGTCTCACATTTTTTTCCAATCTTAATATTTTGTGGACTCCTATAACTTTTCAAGCTTCCCTTTGCCCAATTCTGGCTTTTCAAGGAGTTATTTTCTTCAAGATTCTGGATCTTCTTTTCTAGTTGGTTGACTTTCTTTTCAAAATTTACTTGTTTTTCTTGGACTATTCTTTTTTTATTTTTATTTTTTACTTTTTCCTTAATCTCTCTCATTTGATTTTAAAAGTCTTTTTTTTTTTTTGAGTTTTTCTTTTTTTGGCATGGGGAGGGGAGAGAGAGCAAGTGACAACTTACCTCTTTGAGGTAGAAGAGGCTTTTTTTTTTTTACTTCAGTATCATTCTATGAAGATAAACCTTATTCTTCATTATTCACATAGTAAATATCTGCAGCTGGGTACTTTGCTCATTTTTTATTTTCTTTTAGCAGATTGTTGATGTAAATAAGCTCTAGTTCAACAGAATAGAGAATGGTGCCTCTGGCCTCAAGAACTCCTTCAGTTTTTCCCTCTGGCCTGGAAGGAGAAATCAAGAACTCTGCCGTCATGAAAATGCCCACAATCACTGCCCCACTGTTTCTGCACTTAACTGGCAAATGCTAGGTCTTTCCCTGCTGGGAATATTTTTCACAGCATAGTTGGACCTGGCATTCCTTATCAGCCCAACATCCCACACTGTCTGGGAGATGAAAGTTCCTATTGCTGTGGCTTGAGCTATCTTCCAACCCAGCTAGTCCAAGGGTTTGTAGTTTGCTGTTTCAATGGAACCAGCCTGCATGTATTTATACTTCACAGAGGCCAAACCTCAGTCCAGATATTTTTCTTCAGCTCTTCACAGAGAATCACTGTTCTGCTCGAAATATTTTTTGCCATTCTATGTTTTCCCTAAAGTGCAATTTTGTCTTGTTTGTGGGGGAAATCTGAAGAGTTTGGAATTCTCTGATCCACTCAATCATTCTCCCAGAGTCCAGCTGGAAATAAAAACATACATTTTCTCTTTAAATACTGCTTTGGCTGAATCCGACAAAATCTGGTATTTTTTTTCTTTTGTTTTGTTGCTGTATATTTGTAAGCATGTGATTTTCCAGAAATTTTGGTATGCTATTTCATACTTATTTTATCACATTATTACTAATTGTTCTTAATAGTTATTTTTAAATTACTTCATTTAGACCTTGGGTCTGCTGTATTTTTTGATGTCCTTAAATCAAGGGCCATTTTAATTGTGTTATGGTTTGTAAAGAATGTATTTTCCCATTTGCAATATATCTGTGCCCTACTATATAGCCAGCTTTTGTAAAAGCTAAATGAAATACCAAAAAAATTATATATGTATATATCTATATAAATATAAATATGTAAAAACACACACATAAGCACATGCTTGGGCATGCACACACACCCATACAATTGCATATTGGTACTCTTCATTAATTGATTCCAGAAGGTACAACAAGTATCGAAAATGAATACCAAATAAAATTTTCTCTTGAGGAGTATATCTCTAGTCTGCAGCCTAACCCTCCCTCACCCAATTATCAAAAAAAGCAAATAGAGGGTTCTAGCTACAAAGAAACAAGCCAGCCCAGCCAGACTCCTCCCTTCTTAACCCAACTCATTTTCTGAGAGGATCTCTAATCTTTCAACTCTCCCCTTATTCTACACTGTCCAAGCTTTTCTGGGTCAGGGCCTGGATGTAGAGAGGCAGCTATGGTCTCACTCTGCTTAAGACTCTGGCTTCAAAGAATCCTGGATATTCTGTCCTAATACAGGTCCTCTGCCATAGCTGCCTCCACGTAATCATCTTGCTGCTTACCCTACTGCGAGTACTCCTTTTGCTTCTCCTCCTGCTGAGACCACCAACTGCTCCATACCCCTCCCAGTATTACTGTTTGGGGACTAAGGAGAGTATACCTGCAGACACATCATCCTATTGCCCCTCAACAGCTTGCAAACATGCATAACCTCACTATCTTGGGGTTCAAACTGATAATTCTACTATCTTTGCTGTGAAGGAGCTGCTGATGGCTGAGGGCAATAGCAAGAACAGCAGCAGAGACTGGGGACTATTCCTGGCCAATTTCATATCCTTACTGTTGAACCAAGAAAATAGCCAACTTCAATGAGTGCCTAGCAAAGTTAAAGGGCTGAGACATTTTTTTTCCTGATTGAAATGCATTGAATACTGACCAATCCCAACTTATTGTGATCCAACTCTTGTTTATACATACTAGTATGCTGTCTCTTCATTAGACTATGAACTCTTTGAAAACAGAACCTATTTGGTGTGTAGTGGTTATAATTTTTATTTTCTTTGGATGGAACTTTCTTTGTATTCCCATTACTTAATATAGCACTTGACATATAGTAGATGCTTGAATTGTAATTTGAGAAGGGAACACAGATGGAGGACTGATGAGAAGATGTAGACAAAAATTGCAAAGGCAATAAAAGCATGTAATGGCTGTCAGGAAGCACTGGTTTAGAAGACACATCCCAAAGGTAAGAAATCTATCAGAACTTAATTTTTATGGAAAGGAATATCTAATCAAATCTGTTGAAAAACCAAAAATGTAATTTTTGACAGTGTTAAACACTTGTAACCTAGCATATAGTAAACACTTTAATAAATGCTAGCTAATTGGCTGAACATTTGTAGTAGCCTATCCAAAACTCAGAATAAGATTATACATATATGGAGGCAGGTAGGTGGTGCATTGGATAGAGCACCAGCCCTGAAGTAAGAAGGACATGAGTTCAAATCTGGTCTCAGACACTTAACACTTCCTAGCTGTGTGACCCTGGGCAAGTCATTTAACCCCAATTGTCTTGGCCAAAAAATTAAAATAAGAAAACATAAGTGCTCTTTCTACCCTAGAAATTATCTATCAGAGTTGAAAAGATCCTTTGACATCTAGGTAATAATAAAAATAATTACATTTAACTAGAACTTTACAATTTGCAAAGTACTTTTGTCACAACTTTAAGAGAATGGTATGGCAAGTACAACCCTCATTTTATGGATTAAGACATGGAGACTTGACCATTATCACACAGCTGGCAAGTATCAAGGACAAGTTTTGCATCCTTTTCTTCTGTCTCTAAAACAGGTTAGTATCTATCACAATATAATGTTATTATTGAGGCCTATAAATCTCATCTGTATTCATCCTGTCAATGTACTCCTGGAAAATTAGACCCAGGGAGTATAAATGATTGACCAAGGTTACACCACTAATATTTACTGTTAGAATCCTTACAAAGTGTTAAGTCACTGGAATTGATAGAAACAGCGCTTATGTGCTTAGGTTTACACCTTTGAGAGTTCACACATTGGCTCACACATTGGAGTTCACAAGTCGGGAGATAAACAAGTTTACACTTCCCACAATCCCACTCTCTCATAGAAGGAGTCAATCTTTGGGTTCACACCTTTAAGAGATCATATATAAGAAGTTCTAGTCTCAGCGAGAGTCAATTGGAGATATTGAGAGCCACAAGTCAGTGAGGAGACTTCTGGAGATTCACAAATGAGAAATCAGTTGAAGAGATTGAAAGCCAGAATTCAGTCAGGAGATTCAGAACCAGGATTCAGAGAGAGCTGGAAATTGAAGCTAGCAACAAGAGCTCTCGGAACCAAGGAAAACTATTTTGAAGGAGACAAAAAAGATTTGGATTTTAACTCCTGGCTGTATTTGAGGTGATAATTGATCAGAACTGAAACTAAGGCTGCCTCCAGAAAACCTCCCCAAGAAACCTCCTCCCAGAGAACCATCATATTTTTAAAAATAGAAGAGAACACTACAATTTACCAACAACAGTATTGAAAATCAGGTACTCAGATTTCAAAGTCAATATTTTTTTAAACATCATTTCCATTGGTTCTCTTACTTGTGACAGTCACTTCACAGGTAGCTTTGTGTTTAAAACAGGGAGGAAATACCTGCTACTTGCTGTTCTTCATAGGGATCTTAAGAGAACATGCTTGTGGAAGATTTAGACAAGGTAGAATTGAATGGGCCTACTAAATACTAGGTAGTAGATTGTAGAAATGCCACACATATTAAAAAGTATACATCTGTATACATAGTATATATAGACTGAATAAATTAGAAATAAAACAACTTCTTTAGTGGTCTTGGAAGAGACAATAGTATTATAACTACTATTTTCAAACAATATCTTGTGCTGTAATGATAGAGCATTTGGTCACAGGATAGAGCTTTTATAATTATGAGATACAGAAGTTCTGTGCAAGAGGAGAATAAAATGCACAGTAGATTACAACATCAATTCATAAATATATTTAATCTCTCTTGGATTAGAAGGGAGTAGTAGCAGCAACAATTTACAATATAACATAAAATGGCACCTTAGCAAACTATAAAAATATCACAAAAATTTAGTGGATCATCAGTAATGCAGTGACAGACTTCCTATCCTTCAAGTTTCAAATACTACCATCACTATAAAATCTTGCCTTATATCCTTTTGTCTAAAATTAGAAGTAATTTATCTTTTATCCAATCTCTTGTAGAAATCTGCATCATCCTTAAGCTCTTATTTTAGTCTACATATTATGCCTTATAATCTTTTTATATGAGCCATGCCTTTCTCAGCCTCATTTCATGAAGCTAGGCAAAGTAACTATTCTGTAATTTCATTGTTATCTGGAATTCAATAATTAAAAAAAAAAAAAAACTTCCCTCTACCAATGCAGGTTGGCACCTGGTCTGTTGTCTTTATAATTTTAATTTTTAAAATTTTAATATATATATATATATATATATATATATATATATATATATTGTTTTATAAATTATGTTGGGAGAGAAAAATCAGAGCAAAATAGAAAAATCATGGAAGAGAGAAAAAAAATGGAAGAAGTGAATATAGCATGTATTGATTTATTTATATTTATTCTCTTTAGTTCTTTTTCTGAATGCAGGTGGCATTTTTGGTCCAAAGTGTTAGGATTCTTACAAGGTGCTAAGTCAGTTATCTAATTTTAGCATGGTACTTAACAGTTCTCTAGTTCACTAATGTACTTAGTACTTATTAGAATTCTACAAGATTCACACCTTTAAGAGAGCATATATAAGCAAAGAGCCTCAACCAGGATTGAGTCTGGGACATTCATTCCTTCTTCCACTTTTGTGCTGTCTGGAGACATTCAAAGGGAGCAAGAGGCAGAAGCTGACAGAGGCAAAGGACTAGGGGCAGGAACCAAGGAGAGAGAGAGTCCTCTAAGAAAGTTAACCGGGCCCAAGGAAAGAGACAATACTTGGAAAGAGACAATAAAGGATTTGGCATTTCAGGTGATTACACTGAACTGAAACTAAGGCTGCCTCCAGAAGCCCCCCAAGAAACTTGCTCCCAGAGAACATTACACTTTAGAGAAGAACATTACACCAAAATCTATCGGGATTCCTTTGATTCATTGAAAACCAAGCCTTTTATAGTTGATCATCACATGTTCTTGCTGTTATTGTGCACAATGTATTCCTGGTTCTGTGTGTTTTGCTCAGCATCAGTTCATGTAAATCATTCTAAACTTTTCTTTAATCAGCTCGCTTATCATTTTTTAATATTCCATTACCTTCATATACCACAACTTGTTCAGCCATTACCCAATTGATAGACATCCACTCCTTTTCCAATTCTTTGTTACAACAAAAAGAGTTGCTACAAATATTTTTGCATATGTGGATCCTTTCCCCTCCTTTTTGATTTTCTTGGCATACAGACCCAGTAATGGCACTGCTGGGTCAAAAAGGTATGCACAGTTTTGTAGCCTTTTGGGCATAGTTCCATTTTGTTCTCCAGAATAGTTGGATCAGTTCACAACTCCACCAACAATGCATTAATGTCCAAGTTTTCCCACATCCCCTCCAAAATTTATCATTATCCTTTCCTGTCATCTTAAGCAATGTGAGAGGTATGAGGTGGGACCTCAGAGTTGTTTTAATTTTCATTTCTCTAATCAATAGTGATTTAGAGCATTTTTTCATATGACTATAAATGGTTTTAGCTTCATATCGATTCTTATAAATCTGACATAGTTCTTTATATATTTTAGAAATCAGACCTTTATAAGAAATGCTGTCTGTAAAGATTTTTTCCCAACTTTGTATTTCCCTTTTAATCCTGTTTCTCTTGGTTTTGTTTGTGCAGAAACTTTTTAATTCAATGTAATTACAGTCATCCACTTTGCCTTTCATAATGTTCTCTAGTTCTTTGGTTATAAATTCCTTCCTTCTCCAAATATCTGATAGAGAAATTATCTCTTGTTCTCCCAATTTTTTTATGGTATCATTCTTTATGCTCAAATCCATTTTGACTTCAGTTTGGCATGGGGTGTGAGATGTAGATCTATGCCAAGTTTCTGAAAACTTTTTCCAGTTTGCCAGCAATTTTTGTTAAATAGTGAGTTCTTATTCTGGAAACTAAAGCTTGAAGGGTTATCTAATACTAGATTGCTATAGGTCTTGCTTATTGTTTCATGGTATCTAATCTATTCCATTGATCTACCACTCTATTTCTTAATTAATACCAAATGGTTTTATTTACTGCTACTTTATAATATAGCTTTAAGTTTGGTATGCAAATTTCATAGTTTTAAAAAGTTGTTGTCTAAATCACTTAAAGATTAAGTGACCTGTTGAGGGACACACAACTAATATGTCACAAGTAACACCTGAACTAAGTTCTTCTTCTTTTCAAGATCAACATTCTATCTGCTGAGCATTTTGCATTTCATTAAAACTATATCTTGATTATTTCCTGACCTTCAGCTTAGGAGAGTGATTTGAACTTAAGATGTGCACATTAAGTGACTATTGAAAGTTTATTTAGTGTCAACAGACTTGCGGTTCTTTTTCTGAGTTGCTTATTGAAGATTAATAGCTAAGAAGTCATAATGTCACAGTCTCAAGTGAAATGCACTGAAAACCCCTGCCCTTGTTGCTTGTCCAGAATGGTTGTGAGAATCATAAGAGATCATGGATATTCAAATGCTTTAGAAATTCTAACATCACATGTTGTTGGAATCTTTACAAAGTGTTAACTCATTAGAGTTGATAGAGACAATAATTATCTAATTTAGCATGGTTCAGTATGATTGATCTGATCTTACAAGGAGATGTTATGGGCCAGAACTTAAAACAAGAAACTAAGTGGAACTGATAGAAACAATGTTTGTGTTCACACCTTTAGAGAGCTCATATAAGCAAGAAGCTCCCAGGGCCAAAGAGCACTCTGGGAGGAAGCCCACAAGCCCACTCTGGGAGGTGGAGTTAAGATTCATTATAACTTTCACTTTGGTGCTGGCTGAAGACATTTGGAAGAAGAGAAGCCGAAGCTGGAAGAGGCAAAAGATTAGCGGCAAGAGCTCTTGGAACCAAGGAGAGATAGGCCTCTAAGAAAGCTAACCGGGCCCCATGAAGAAGATTCAGAAATAATAATAAAGGATTTGAACTTTTAACACCTGGCTGTATTTGGAGTGATTATTACTCTGAATCGAAACTAAGGCTGCCTCCAGAAAACCTCACTAAGAAACCTGCTCAGAGAGAACCATTATATTTTAAACAAGAGAGCACCACAACATGTGAATATTATTGTTGCATGGAGATAAAAGGGATATAATTTTGCTTAGGAATGTCTCTGTGGGTGTTATGTGCCAAAAAATGAGGAGGAATAAAAGAGGCAGTCTATAGTAACCCTACTTTTATTTAAATAAGCAACAAACATGAAAGTGAATACTGCTATGTCTATTGTTTTGTTTTAACTTGATGGTGAGATAAATAATCCACGGATTTGTGGATTTTAGAGTTGTTAGATATTATTGCTTTATTTAATATTCCTATTTTTCAGCAAGTTAGATTAGAATGGTTGGTGAGGCAGTTGGAGTTAAGTGGACGTTCAAGGTTACATAGCTAGCAAATGTTAAGTGTCTGAGGTGGGGTTTGAACTTGAACTCTTGATTTCAGAGCCAATGCTTTATGCCATCTAACTGCTCCAATTATTTTATTAATTTTTTAGTGTTTACATTCAAAACTTCCATAGAAGTTTCAGCAAGAGTTCTTTTCTTACATTATTTTTTCAGGAAGTTGCTTGAGCAAAAGCAAATTTATATCCAAGGAATATAAATCAAATGAAGCAATTATAACCAACAGTTTCAGTTCAGTTTCTTTGATTTATGATGCCTGCAGGAATCTCTCTTCTTCTTTTGACTGCTTTTCAGGTTCAGTTCTGTCCTCCCAATCCTCTCTTCACCCTGATGTTTCTGTCTCCAGGCATTATTTTTCATGTCTGCCTACAAATATGCTTATCTTCCCAATTTGAAAAAATCAAATAAACCATTAGATCTTATCAGGCCTGACAGTTATTAATCTGTCTTGTTTCCTTAGCTAAAGTCCTAAGCTAAAGAAATATATACAGTGCTCCCATTTTTATTATTCCTTAAACTCTCTACAATTTTGTTTCCAAGTTCATCATTCTACTGAAATAATTCTTTTAAAAGTTATCAGTGTGGACATGGCTCTTTTCAACAGCAAGGTGATTCAGGCCAATTCCAAGGTGTTGTGATGAAGAGAGACAACTGCACCCAGAGAGAGGACTGGACTGCAACATAATGTCTGTATATCCAGTGATATACATATACATATATGTTGTCTCCATCACATTAAGTCTTTTTTGCTTTTTTTCCCCCTATCTCTAGTTGTTATTTTTTGTTCTCAGAATTTTTTTATACTCATAAAAATTATTGAGCTCTACAAAGAAGTTTTGTTTATACGGGTTAAATTTTCAACATTTAGAAGTTTAAACTGATAATTTAAATATTCATTTTAAATAAAACCAAATCACTACAGGTTCACATAACCATATTTTGATGGAAAAATTCTATATTTAAAAAATAGTGTGGAGTGTCATACTGTAAGTGGAATTTAAATTTGTTGTATGGCATGGATTACTTCATTTTTGTATCATTATATCTAGCATAGTTTCTGTATGTTTAAGAAATATTTGTTTACAGCTACACCCAGCGAAAGAACACTGGGAAATGAGTGTGGGCTGCAACACAGCATTTACACTTTCTGTTATTGTTTGCTGGCATTTTTGTTTTTCTTCCAAGGTTATTTTTTTACCTTCTTTCTAAATCTGATTTTTCTTGTGCAATAAGATAACTGTATAAATATGTATATATACAGTGTATTTTACATTTAATTTTAACATATTTAACACGCATGGAACTATGCCATCTAGGGGAAGGGATGGAAGGAAGGAAGGGAAAAGTTGGTACAAAGTTTTTGCAAGGATCAACATTGAAAAATTACCCATGCATGTGCTTTGTCAATTAAAAGTTATATTTTTTTAAAAAAGAAATATTTGTTTAATTGAATTGCACCATAATTTCCAAGGTAAGAAAAATAAGGTTCAGAAAGGAAAGTGATTTTCCCAAGATTACAGTTTTTGTTTTAGGCAAAATCTAATTTACTGCTTCAAGATTAACACTCATCAATTATTTGATACAACTTTCATGTATACAAACTATAAATATATAGCATTTTTAGTATGTGACCTGCTTATGTTTGTTAAGTGTATACTGATATATGATTATTAAAGCCTCTAATTATGTTTCTCATATTTTAATTTTTCTAAACTTACTAATATTGGGTCATGTATTAATATAACTTTGGGATTAAGTACATTTATTTTTTTCTAATGATATATAATTATCCCTTCCACATTGAAAATTTTCCCTTCATGGATTCAGCATAAGAAATAAAATGGGAATATTGGGAGAGCTTTATGTAAGCCAAAGACAATACATGAAGGTCAGCATATGAAACAGAGCCTATAAGCAAATAACCCAAATTTTACAATAAGATATGATACTCCATTAAAAAAACATAACAAATCTCAGACTGCTTTTCTGGTATGAAAGGAAGACCAAAAAATTTAACAGGATTTTTCAAATCTCAGGGATACTGTATCCCCAACCCCAGTAATGTGGAAGAGGTAACCATATACTGTTGATTTATTTTATACCTTTTCTATTGTTGTCTATCTCTTCTCCATCTTTTGTTTATATGTATTTAAAATGTATATTATAAATTGCCTATTATCTTCATATTCCAGCTACTGGGATGTTATTTACTTGGAAAATTAAAGTCTAAAAACAGAACCCCTCATTCTCAGAGGGCTTTTTCCATTTCATAAATACAGAAAGGCATTTGGAGAAAAAAAGACAATTTGAAAAATAATAAAAGATTCCAATAAAATGTGTAACTTTGAGATAAACCTTGCCATTGTGGTCTTATCAAAAAAATATTGTTTCACTTGGCAATAATTAGTTGTTAACAAGTTGATGGAATATGAAAAATAAGAGACATAACTAGAACTCAGAAATTTTAAATAACAGAGCAAATGATTCTGATTATTTGGTAGCTTTGAAGTTTTGTGAAATTTAGAGACATAACTGAATATTAAACTTTGATCAAAGATTATTGTGGTGCAGAAAAAAAGAGTTTAATTAAAAACACACGAGAACATGACTTTAATATTCCCTAGGAATTCAAATAGTAATCATACAATTTATATCAATTTATAATTCCTTAATACAAAATATTTTTAAGTAGGTAATTTTCATTCTTCATTCAAATGTATCAATATAGATATAACAAAGTTGGACAAAAACAGGAATATATAGCAAAAACAAATAGCAATAAAATATACATTGAAAAAATGTTGATGTAGTTAATTTATCCTCAAATTAAATAAGATAAATAAGATGCAAACTTTTCTATTTCAGACCCAGATAATTTAGAACTTTTTATTATATTCAAGTAATAAACTGACTTTTTTTTTTCACTTTTATACTCCAATGAATAAAAGATTTCCTATATAATCTGGGACTACAAATAAGATTGTGGTTGGTTCATAGAATTCTAAAGTAACATAAATTGAGAATAACTTCAAACATTTATGTTAATTAAAATCAATTTTCTATTCATTAAGGTTTCATCCAAGTTAATTCTAATTACTCTATATGGAATATCTGAAAATAAAATAGTATAGTTTAAAATATTTCATTAATTTATACTGACTCTTTCCTTATTTATTTGGAATGGCAGAGGGATAAGAGCAATAGATCAAAAGCCAGTGGATTTGAATTATATAGTCCCAGTTCATTTTTCAGCGCTCAATTTTTTTTTCCCTTTCTCAATAGTATTTTATTTTTCCAAATGCATATAAAGATAATTTTAATAATTAATTTTAGTAAGATTTTATGTTATAAATTTTATTTCTCCCTCTGTTTCTTATCTCCCCTTCTCCCAGGACTGCAAATAATATCAGATATAGCTCATATGTGTACAATACTTTTAAATGTATTTCTAAATAAGAAAAAAAAAATACAAGAAAGAAAAAACAAACAAACAAATTAAAAGGTGAAAATACTATGCTTTGATCACATTCAGTATCCATAGTTCTTTCTCTGGATGTGGGTGGCAATTACCATCCCAAATCTATTGGAATTGTCTTGGATCATTGCATTGCTAAAAAGAGTGAAATGCACCATGGTTGATCATCACATAATCTTGTTACTGTGTATAATATTCTCCTGGTTCTGCTCACTTCACTCAGCATCAGTACATGTAGGACTCTGCAGGCTTTTCTGAAATCAGCCTGCTTAAAATTTCTTATAGAAAAACAATATTCTATTATATTCATATACTTTATTGTATTAAACAATTTCCCAACTAATGTCCATCCATTCAATTTCCAGTTCCTTGCCACTATTAAAAAAAAAAAAAAAACAAACAAACAAACAAACAAACAAACAAAAAAAAAAAAAAACCAGTTTCCACAAATATTTTTGCACATGCAGGTCCTTCTTCCTCTTTCATGATCTCTTTGAGATACAAACCTAGTAGTGAATTGCTGTATCAAAAAATATGCGCAATTTTATAGTCCTTTGGCATAGTTCTAAACTACTCTCCACAATGAATGGATCAGTTCATAACTTCATTATGACAACAGTGCATTAGTGTCCCAGTTTCCCCACATTCCCCCCAACATTTATCATTATCTTTTCCTGTCATCTTAGCCAATCAGATAGGTTTCATAGTCGCTGTTAAATTAAGCTTGCTTCATCTATTTTTCTCATTTATAAAGTGGAAATAAATTTCTCATTTATTTAATATAATTTGAGGAAGAAGAAATGGGAAATTGTATATAAAATCATTTTTTAATTTATTAGTTTTCAACATTTACTTTTATCAGATTTCCCTGTCCTTCTAAGTTTTTTTGAAGAGATACGGAAGGACTGCTGAATATATGTCATTTTTGTGCACTTGTTCATTCTCCTCTGACTCTTCATGACCTTATAACACAACAGAATCTTATATCTCTTAAGGTATATCCAGGTTCAACTTTATTGTTTTTACAATGCCATAACCCTTCAGTAGAGATCTGATTCCCCCTAAATTGAATGCAGTCACAAAGTGTATGAGTCCAGAAAAGCTAGGCATCTTAGTGGAGAGAAAATGCCATCAGTAATACTTTGTCTCTCCTTAAAAAAACCAGAATATAAATCAGAAATAGGAATAATTGGAGGAAGAAAACAAAATATGGAGGGATCCATAAATGGAGGATGTTAAGTAATAGCAGGCAAGTTAAGGAACAAAATTAAAGCAAAGAGTTAGCAGGAATAGGAAAGATGTGAGCATGTGTATGTGTATGTGGAGATATATATATATATATACAGAGAGAAAGAGAGAGGGGTGTGTGTGTGTGTGTGTCTGTGTGTGTGTGTGTCTGTGTGTGTGTGTGTCTGTGTGTCTGTGTGTATCTTTACTCAATAATAGCCTGATTGGGAAAGGAGAGAAGGTGGAAAGGATGGGAAAGGATGGGAAAGGATGAAAAAGGAAAAAAAGAATGAAGTTTAAAAAGTATATAGCAGAAAACAAAAGAACAAGATACGAAAAAAGCAAAGAAAAGATGGACACTTATGAATATAATTTCTTCTGCTATTATATATCCTTTATTGAACTGGTAATTTATTGTTATATATTTTTAATCCTTCCTGATGTTCTGCTGGGAACATGATAATGTTCTGCTTTGTTTTGTCTTGTTTTGGTTTTCTTTCCTGTTTTTCTATTTTTTTTATACTTTTTAATAAAATAAATTTATTAAAAAAGGAAAAGAATAATTTTATTTCCTATTTGTCTATATTTAAGCTTTTTTTTTCTTTCACTTCTTTTATTACTACTCTTCCTAGCACTTCTAGAGCTATGTGAAATAGTAGTGGATGGACCATTGCTGTCTGTTGTATTGTTGTATAATCATTGTACTATTGTATAAATCAACTATATGTTTAAAAAGTATTTACTATATATAAAACATTACACTAAGCTCTAGGAATAATTTTTTTTTTTAAAAAAAGACATTTTTGCTTTTTCCTTTGCAATTAATTTGGCTTCGGATGAATTTCATTGACAATATATAAAAATGCTGATTACTTATTTTATTTTATATCCTAAAATTTTGGTTAAGTTTTTAATTATTTCAAATACTATTTTAGTTGACTATTTAGCATTTTCTTTACATATATCATCATAGCGTCTGCAAGGGGTGATAGTTTTGTGTCCTCATTGTCTATTCTTTTAGAAAATTTTTTAAAAATAAACTTTTTGATTTCTTAAATTTTATTTCTTTTTCATTGTAGTAAGTTTATTTTTCATATACATTGTCTTATGAATCATATTGGGAGAGAAAAATCAGAGCAAAATGAAAAAACAGTGGGAGAGATTAAAAAAAAAAAAAACAGAAAAAAGAAGTTAACATCATGTGTTGATTTAGATTCAGTCTCCCTAAATCATTTTTTTTTTTTGATGCAGATGGCAAATTCTGTCTAAAGTCTATTGGGATTGCTTTAGATCACTGAACTAGTTAAAAAGAATGAAGCCTTTAGTGGTTGATCATTACATATTCTTGCAGTCATTGTGTAATATGTATTCCTTGTTCTGCTTGTTTCACTCAATATCAGTTTATGTAAATCTTTCCTGCTGTTTCTATAATGAGGTTTTTCATCATTGTTTAAAGAACAATAATATTCCATTACCTTCATGTACCACAGCTTGTTTAGCCATTCCCCAATTGAAGGGCATACACTCCTCATTTTGCACATATGAGTCATTTTCCCTCCTTGATAATTTTCTTGGCATACAAACACAGTAATGGTACTGCTGGGTCAAAGGATGTGCACAGATTTATAGCCCTTGGGCATAATTCCAGATTGTTCTCCAGAATGGTTGAATCAGTTCACAACTCCACCAACAATATATTTGTGTCCAAGTTTTCCACATCACCTCCAACATTTATCATTATCTTTTCCTGTCATCTTAGCCACTCTGAAAGATGTGTAGTGTAGAAGACAATTAAAGTTGTCTTATTTGTATAATCCTCCCATGTAGGAATATACACAGATAAGTCTTATTAAGTCCCTTATGATAACACATTTCTGATTACTTCCTTATGCTTTTCCTGAGTCCTATATTTGAAAATCAAATTTTCCACTCAATTCTGTTCTTTTCATCAAAAATGTTTGAAAATCTTTTATTTCATTTAATTGCCATTTTTTTCTTTAAAGAATTGTACTCAGTTTTGCTGGGTAGGTAATTCTTGGTTGTAATCCTAGCTCCATTTCTCTCCAAAATGTCATATTCTAAGCCTTTAAAGTAGAAGCTGCTAAATCTTATGTTATCCTGACTATGGTGCCACTATACTTCAATTGTTTTTTTCCGGATGTTTGAAATATTTTCTCCTTGATTTGGGAGTTTCAAAATTTGACTAACATTTTGGCACATACAGGTCCCTTTCCTTTCTTTAGTATCTCTTTGGGGTATAAGCCCAGTAGAAACCTTGCTGGATCAAAGGGTATGCACAGTTTGATAACTTTTTGAGCATAGTTCCAAATTGCTCTCCAGAATGGTTGGATGTATTCACAATTCCACCAACGATATATCAGTGTCCCTGTTTTCCCACATCCCCTCCAACATTCTGCATTATCTTTCCCTGTCACTCTAGCCAATCTGACAGGTGTGTAGTGGTATCTCAGTGTTGTCTTAATTTGCATTTCTCTGATTAATAATGATTTGGAGCATATTTTCATATGTCTATAAGTAGTTTCAATTTCTTCATCTGAGAATTGTCTGTTCATATCCTTTGACCACTTATCAATTGGAGAATGGTTTGATTTCTTATAAATTAGAGTCAATTCTCTATATATTTTGGAAAGGAGTCCTTTATCAGAACCTTTGATTGTAAAAATGTTTTCCCAGTTTATTGTTTCCCATCTAATCTTGTCTGCATTTGTTTTATTTGTACAAAAAGTTTTCAATTTGATATAATCAAAATTTTCTATTTTGTGGTCAATAGTGATCTCTAGTTCTTCTTTGGTCATAAATTCCTCCCTCTTCCACAGGTCTGAGAGGTAAACTATCCTATGCTCTTCCAATTTATTTATAATCTCATTCTTTATGCCTAGGTCATGAACCCATTTTGACCTTATCTTGGTGTACGGTGGTTAAGTGTGGATCAATGCCTAGTTTCTGCCATACTAATTTCCAATTTTCCCAGCAATTTTTGTCAAATAGTCCTCACCTTTTAACTCTGGTAAAGAAGCACTCTGTTTCCAGGGTGGAGGGGACTCTGCCCCATGTTTCAGGTATTTCAGAAATCCTTCTAGGGATCTGACCACAAGCATTCTTTTCTTTCCTGGAGGTGTTAGGAGTATCCCTAATCCACTGTAGTGCTGAGACAGGGGTAGGGCCCTCTATGGCTGAAGGCAGTCATACGTGGAGGCCAGATTGGGCTGATTTTCCAGTTGCAGAAATGATGAGTCCTAACAGTGCTAGCTATATGACCTACTGCATATCAACAGAGTGTTACTTTGCTGATGATTGGGCCTGGAGTTGGTGCCCTGGCCATGCTGGCATGGCCTGTGCTGGAACTTCACACCTGACTCCCAGCCCATTGCAGACCCTCTCTGCTGACCTTCTGAGACCACCCTACTGTTTTCTTGCTGAGAGATCCATAAGCCTCCAATACTGCTGCTGATTCAGGGGTATTGCCTAGGGTCCTGAGGTCCTGGGGTCCATCGTGTCTGAAACTACATTAGTGCAACCTGCACTGGGATTATGTTTTAGGTTTCCATCCCAGTTTCAGAGATATTTCTGCTGGCCTTCCAGGTCTTCTTTGGTGTCTCTGAGCTGAGAGGTCTAGAAATCACCATTACTGTCACTGATTCAGAGGTCTGACAAGGGCCAGATTTAAGTCTGGGATTAGGGCTGGGTCCCAGGCTGTGCTGATATGGTCTGCACCTGGACTCCTGGACTTCTATCCTGGAATCACAGATCTTTTCTGAACATTTTGTTCATTCTATTGCCAGTTCTTTTAAAACTTCAATTATAGTAATATCAATGCAGTCAGAGATGTTTTAAAATCCCCTTATGATTGGGGCAAAGGTTCTTCATGAAAGAATTCATGAAATCCCGAATTATTAATTGGCAAAAATGAAAGTTTATTGTTAGATAGAAACCAGTTTGCTAAGAGACTTAATTCTATATTGGCAAAGTCCTATTAGGAAAATGGAATCTGGAACTGAGAAGAGAATGCCTTCTCAATGGGCAGGGTCCTAGCAAGCTGCTTGGGCCTTTGCAAAAAAGTGCCCCAAGTTGCCCCTTTTTATAATTTGAAATTTTGGCTAGGGACTGGGGGCAGCTTGACTTGAAATCAGATGGAAATCTTTAAATTGAATGAGTTTCAATTGAATGAGATTACTGTCCCCAGGCCTAGATTTTCAGTAGAATGGGACAACTTGCTGGCAGTGGTCCAGCCAATTCTTAGCTCAATAGAGGTCAATAGAAATCTAGATCTCCAGCACAGGCTAAGTGGGAGTGGTCCTGGACTCAACTAGTCCCACCAAGATAACAGAATGAAAATACTTTATCTTGATTCCCTGAGGCAAGCCTCTCCCAAAAGAGTTCAAGGAGTTTCTCCCCTTCAAGGAATTGTCAAGCATTTACCCCAAAGTCAGGAAAGTTTCAGGGTTCCCCATATCACATCACTTTGAATAGTCTACTAGAAAGAATTCTTAAAAGTTGTGTCCACATTCACATAGTTTAACATTTTTGAAGCCTTTGGAAAAGTCAATATATGTGTCTATGGGCTATGAACACACATATGTAAACAGAGAATATCTATTTAGTTTGTATATTCTCAGGCTCAAAGATCAGTGCAGATGGTGACTAGAGTCATAGAATTAAAATACACTTGCTCCTTGGAAGAAAAACTAGGACAAATCTCTGCAGCAGACTATATAAAAGCAGAAACATCACCTTGCTTAAAAAAAAAAAAGACCATATACCCAGAAATATAGTTTATCCAGTTGCAATGTATGACTGTGAGAGTTGGACCTCAATAAGAAAAACTGAATGAAGTTAAGTTGATACTTTCAAATTGTGGTGCTAGAAAAGGCTTTTGAGAGTACCTTGAACAATAAGGAGATCGAATCAACTTGTATTTAAAGAAATTAATCCAGGTTATTCACTTAAGGGTCAAATACTGAAAGTTAAATATTAGGGCCAATAATGAGATGAGGCTCTTTGGAAAAGACCCTAATGTTGGGAAAGATGAAAGGCAAAAGGAAAAGGAAACATCAGAGAATGAGAGAGATGGTATTATGAAAACAATGAACATGAACTTGGATGGATTTTGAGTGTGGAGCATGGAAGAAAATGACATACTGTGATTATTGGAGTCATACAGAATCAAACACGACTGAATGACCAAACAACACCAAAAATGTTTCACTTTAAGAAATTCTATTATATTATGTTCAATTTCTTTTTCTAAGATATGATAATTATGCATTTTATTTCCTCTTGTGTTAATCTTAACATTTACATATTTGTAAATATATATTGTAAATAATTATAAAATATCCAGATTGCCAATTTTGTTGGCATTCAGTTGTGCAAAATAACCACTCACTATTGCTTTAATTTCCTCTATTGGTGGTTGGTTTACCTTTTTTATTTTTATACTGATATTTAACTTTCTTCTTTCTTTCAAAAAATAAAATTAAACAATAATTTATTTTGCAGATGAGTTCATAGTTTTATTTTTTAAGTTTTTTCTTTCAGTTTTACATAGTTTCTCCTTTTTTAGGATTTATAACTTGTATTAATAGGGAATTTTTAGATTTTTTTCATTTTAGTTTCATGAACAATTCATTAATCTCCTTTCTCTCTCTTATTGATGTAAATGTTTAGAAACACAATTTACTCTGAAGTATTGCTTTTCCTACATCACACAAATTTTGATATATAACTTCACTGTTGTCATTTTCATTAATAGAATTATTGTTTCTACAATAATTTGTTCTACATTCTTCAGGACTGGATTAGTTTTAATTAACCTTTTATTCTATGCTTCTATGCTGTATTCTATGTTAACTGAATATACTTTTAATTATATTGTATTCAGAAAGGAATGTATTTAATATTTCTGCTTTTCTTCATTTGACTGTGAGGTTTTTATACCCTAATATATGGTCAATTTTTGTGCGGGTGTCATGCACAGTTGAGAAAAAAAGTACATTCTGTTGTATTCTCCTTTAGTTTTCTCCAGAAGTTTATGATATTTAATTTTTCTAAAATACTATTCATCTCTTTAACTTCTTTTATTTTATGATTAGATTTATATAATTCTGAGGGGGAACAGTTGAGATTCCCCATTTGTATAGTTTGTCTATTTTATCCTAGAATTCATTTAGCTTTTCCCTACTAATTTAGATATTATGCTATTTGGTCTAGTATTCATATTATTTCAATAGTCTATGGTATCTTTTAGCAAAATGTAGTTTCCCTGCTTGTCTGTTTTAATTAGATCTATTTTTCTTCACTTTCTTTGAGAACATGATTGCTAATCCTTCCTTTTCTTTAAAACATCAATTGAAGCATAATACATTTTGTTCTATCCTGTATTTTAACTATATGTGTGTCTTTTTATTTCAATGTCTTGTAAGCAGCATATTGTTGGGTTTTGGTTTCTCATCCATTGACCATCCACTTCTCTTTTATAGATGAGTTAATCCTATTCACATGCCCAGTTTATGAGTGCCAATTTTATGTTTTCTTTCATAATATTTTCTTCTGTTTATTCTCCTCTCTTTTATCCTATCCTTCCAGAGAAGTCTGTTTTACCTTCTGATCATTGCTACTTTGATCCACAGTACCTTAATTTATCCCCTCTTTCTCATCCTGTTTTCCTCTTAAGCCAATTTTTTATACTCAACTGATTGTATTTCTTTCTCTGTCTATATGTGTACATGTATGCACATATGTATATACATGTATATGCATATATAATACACAGATTCTACATACATACATATGTACATGTTCTTTCCTCTATGAACTTGTTTAGATAAACTTTAGTTCATGTTGCTTTTCACCCTCTCCCATTTTCCCATGCACTATAAATATACTTTCCTGCATGACTCTTTTATGTCCAATGTAATTTTCTCCATTCTTCCTTTTCTTTCCCCCTTCACCTACTGAATTCATCTTTCTCACACTTTCATTTTTTTGAGATCATCCCAACATAATAATTATCACGATCATGCTCTTTCTCCATGTAGACATCTTATAACAGCTGTAGCAATTACAAATTTCTTAAAAGGTTCCAGTTAAGATGGCAGAGAGGAGGCACATAGCTGTGTAGCTCCACATTTTCTCTCACTATCCATTTCATTACAAGCCTCTGAATTAATGCTTGACTGAAAAAAAACCCCACAAATAGTTACCAAGAGAAGCCATCCTTGAGATTCGCCAAGAAAGGTCTGTTTTTACTGGAGGGCTGGGACGGTTTTAGATCCGGCACAGGCGGCAAGCAGCGGCAGTGAGAGCATGGGAGCAGACTGGAGAGCGGGTGGGGCGTGATCGCAGCTGTCTCTGCGGGGAGAGCTTTGCTACAGGACTGGATACTTTGCCCTGGCAGCAAGTCAGCAGCCCAGCAGAGAAGCTAAAAACACCGGGGGTGAAGAATATAACCCCAAACAGCTGGAGTCTCTCAGGACTTGGCCACGCCTCCCTCCCCCCCCCCCCCCCCACACACACAGTGACTCAGCACGCTCTGGGATCTCAGAGCGCAAGCACAGCACAGTAGGGCTAGTGCCTCACTGCTGCCCCCCTCCCCCCACCCCCCCGCAGTTGTAGAGGAAGCTCGGTAACACCACCCAGCCCCTCCCCCAAAGAAAGACTTCAGTTTTTTCTTTTTTTCTTTGCTAATTTGTCTTTGGTTATTAGACAGAATGAGCAAGAAACTGAAGAGGACGTTAACCCTTGACAGCTTCTATACAAATAGAGAGCAGAGTCTAAATCCTGAGGAGACTAAAAACAGACAGTCTCCAGGTGAATCCCCAAAGGAGGAGATCATCTCTTCCTCAGCACAGATGAATCTCATGGAGGAAATTAAAAAGGCTCTCACAAGGGAGCTAGAAGAAAAATGGGAAAAGGGGAGTGAGGCTTGGGAAAAGGAGAGAGAGGCTTGGGAAAAGGAGAGGGAGGCTTGGCAAAAGAGCCTGGAGAAGTCATCCCACTCAGTTAAAGAGAGACTGGATAAAGAAATAAAATCCTTGAAAAATAGGATTGGTAAACTGGAAACAGAAAATAGCTTTCTAAAAAACAAAATTGGCAAAATGGAAAAAAATTCCATAGAACAAAAGAACTCAATGGGACAATTAGAAAAAGATTTTTAAGAAGTGAGTGAAGAAAATACTTCACTGAAAATCAGAATTGAACAATTGGAATTGAATGACTCGAGGAGACAAGAAGAATCAGTCAAGCAAATCAAAAAAATCAAACAATGGAAAAGAATGTGAAATACCTTCTGGGGAAGACAACAGACCTGGAAAACAGATCCAGGAGAGACAATCTGAGAATCATTGGACTCCCAGAAAAGTATGATGAAAAAAGGAGCCTGGACATTATTTTCCAGGAAATTATCAAAGAGAACTGCCCAGAAGTCATAGGAACAGAGGATAAAATAGACATTGAAAGAATTCATCGATCACTCACTGAAAGGGATCCTAAAATCAAAACACCAAGGAATATAGTGGCCAAATGCCAGAACCCTCAGACAAAGGAAAAAATATTACAAGTAGCTAGAAAAACCCAATTCAAATACCAAGGAGCCACAATAAGGATCACCCAGCATCTGGCAGCATCCACATTAAAGGATCAAAGGGCCTGGAATATGATATTCCAAAAGGCTAAGGAACTTGGTGTGCAACCAAAAATAACTTACCCAGCTAGAATGAGCATCTTTTTCCAGAGAAGAAGATGGACATTCAATGAAGTAAGTGAATTTCACCTATTTTTGATGAAAAAGCCAAAACTTAACAAAAAATTTGATCTACAAATATAGAACTCAAGAGAAATCTAAAAAGGTAAAGATTAATCTTGGGAACTATATTTCGCTATAAAGATGTATAAAGAATACACGTATACCTTGTGGAAAGAACATTGTACCAGAAAAAGGGTAAAGTGGGGGTAGTACATCTCATGAAGAGGCAAAGGAAGCCTATTATATTTGAGAGAAAGAATGGAGGGGGATGAATATAGTGGGTATCTTACTGCCTTCAGAATTGGCTTTAAGAGAAAAATCTTAGACATATTCAATCTATGGTAAAACTTCTCCCACCTCATTGAAAAGTGAGAAGGGAAAAGTGAAAAGGGAAGGAATAAGCTAAGCGGAAGGGAATACGGAAACTGGGAGGGAAAGGAGTAAGATAGGGGGAGGAACTCTAAGGCGGGGGGAGGGATACTAAAAAGGGAGGGCTGTGAAAAGCAAGTGGTGCTCACAAGCTTAATACTGGGAAGGGGGGTAAAGGGGAAAGAAGGGAGAAAAGCATAAACCGGGGTTAACAAGATGGCAAGTAATACAGAATTGGTCATTCTAACCATAAATGTGAACGGGGTAAACTCCCCCATAAAGAGGAAGCGGTTAGCAGAATGGATTAAAAGCCAGAATCCTACAATATGTTCTTTACATGAAACACACCTGAAGTGGGGAGATACATGCAGGTTAAAGGTAAAAGGTTGGAGCAAAATCTACTATGCTTCAGGTGAAGTCAAAAAAGCAGGGGTAGCCATCCTGATCTCAGATCAAGCTAAAGCAAAAATTGATCTAATTAAAAGAGATAAGGAAGGGCACTATATCTTGCTAAAGGGTAGCATGGATGATGAAGCACTATCTATATTAAACATATATACACCAAGTGGTGTAACATCGAAATTCTTAAAAGAGAAATTAAGAGAGCTGCAAGAAGAAATAGACAGTAAAACTATAATAGTGGGAGATCTTAACCTAGCACTCTCAGAATTAGATAAATCAAACCACAAAATAAATAAGAAAGAAGTCAAAGAGGTAAATAGAATACTAGAAAAGTTAGATATGATAGATCTCTGGAGAAAATGTAATGGAGACAGAAAGGAATACACTTTTTTTTCAGCAGTTCATGGAACCTATACAAAAATTGACCATATATTAGGAAATAAAAACCTCAAACTCAAATGCAGTAAGGCAGAAATAGTAAATGCATCCTTTTCAGACAACGATGCAATGAAAATTACATTCAACAAAAAGCCAGGGGGAAGTAGACCAAAAAATAATTGGAAACTAAATAATCTCATACTAAAGAATGATTGGGTGAAACAGCAAATCATAGACATAATTAATAACTTCACCCAAGAAAACGATAATAATGAGACATCATACAAAAATGTATGGGATGCAGTCAAAGCGGTAATAAGGGGAAATTTCATATCTCTAGAGGCCTATTTGTATAAAATAGAGAAAGAGAAGGTCAATGAATTGGGTTTGCAACTAAAAATGCTAGAAAAGGAACAAATTAAAAACCCCCAGTCAAACACTAAACTTGAAATTCTAAAAATAAAAGGAGAGATCAATAAAATTGAAAGTAAAAAAACTATTGAATTAATTAATAAAACTAAGAGTTGGTTCTATGAAAAAACCAACAAAATAAACAAACCCTTAGTAAATCTGATTTAAAAAAAGGAAAGAGGAAAATCAAATTGGTAGTCTTAAAAATGAAAAGGGAGAACTCGCCACTAACGAAGAGGAAATTAGAGCAATAATTAGGAGTTACTTTGTCCAACTTTATGCCAATAAATTCGACAACTTAAATGAAATAGAAGAATACCTCCAAAAATATAGCTTGCCCAAACTAACAGAGGAAGAAGTAAATATCCTAAACAGTCCCATCTCAGAAAAAGAAATAGAACAAACTATCAATCAACTCCCTAAGAAAAAATCCCCAGGACCAGATGGATTTACATGTGAATTCTACCAAACATTTAAAGAACAATTAACTCCAATGCTAAATAAACTATTTGAAAAAATAGGGATTGAAGGAGTCCTACCAAACTCCTTTTATGACACAGACATGGTACTGATACCTAAACCAGGTAGGCTGAAAACAGAGAAAGAAAATTATAGACCAATCTCCCTAATGAATATTGATGCTAAAATCTTAAATAAAATATTAGCAAAAAGATTACAGAAAATCATCCCCAGGATAATACACTATGACCAAGTAGGATTTATACCAGGAATGCAGGGCTGGTTCAATATTAGGAAAACTATTAGCATAATTGATTATATCAATAACCAAACAAACAAAAACCATATGATCATCTCAATAGATGCAGAAAAAGCATTTGATAAAATCCAACATCCATTCCTAATAAAAACACTTGAGAGCATAGGAATAAATGGACTTTTCCTTAAAATAGTCAGGAGCATATATTTAAAACCATCAGTAAGCATCATATGCAATGGGGAAAAACTGGAACCTTTCCCAGTAAGATCTGGAGTGAAGCAAGGTTGCCCACTATCACCATTATTATTTAATATCGTATTAGAAACACTAGCCTCAGCAATAAGAGTCGAGAAAGATATTAAAGGAATTAGACTAGGCAATGAGGAAACCAAACTATCACTCTTTGCAGATAATATGATGGTACACCTAGAGAACCCCAGAGATTCTACTAAAAAACTATTAGAAATAATTCATAATTTTAGCAAAGTAGCTGGCTACAAAATAAATCCCCATAAATTCTCAGCATTTTTATACATCACCAACAAAACCCAACAGCAAGAGATACAAAGAGAAATTCCATTCAGAATAACTGTTGATACCATAAAATATTTGGGAATCTATCTACCAAAGGAAAGTCAGGAATTATATGAGCAAAATTATAAAAAAGTCTCCACACAAATAAGGTCAGACTTAAATAATTGGAAAAATATTAAGTGCTCTTGGATCGGCCGAGCGAACATAATAAAGATGACAATACTCCCTAAACTAATCTATTTATTTAGTGCTATATCAATCAGACTTCCAAGAAAATATTTTAATGATCTAGAAAAAATAACAACAAAATTCATATGGAACAATAAAAAGTCAAGAATCTTAAGGGAATTAATGAAAAAAAAAAATCAAATGAAGGTGGCCTAGCTGTACCTGATCTAAAATTACATTATAAAGCAGCAGTCACCAAAACCATTTGGTATTGGCTAAGAAATAGATTAGTGGATCAGTGGAAAAGGTTAGGTTCACAAGACAGAATAGTCAACTATAGCAATCTAGTGTTTGACAAACCCAAAGACCCTAACTTCTGGGATAAGAATTCATTATTTGATAAAAAACTGCTGGGATAATTGGAAATTAATATGGCAGAAATTAGGCATAGACCCACACTTAACACCATATACCAAGATAAGATCAAAATGGGTCCATGACCTAGGCATAAAGAACGAGATTATAAATAAATTAGAGGAACATAGGATAGTTTATCTCTCAGACTTGTAGAGGAGAAAGAAATTTGTGACCAAAGATGAACTAGAGACCATTACTGATCACAAAATAGAAAATTTTGATGACATCAAATTAAAAAGCCTTTGTACAAATAAAACTAATGCAAACAAGATTAGAAGGGAAGTAACAAACTGGGAAAACATCTTCACAGTTAAAGCTTCTGATAAAGGCCTCATTTCCAAAATATATAGAGAACTGACTCAAATTTATAAGAAATCAAGCCATTCTCCAATTGATAAATGGTCAAAGGATATGAACAGACAATTTTCAGAGGATGAAATTGAAACTATTACCACTCATATGAAAGAGTGTTCCAAATCATTATTGATCAGAGAAATGCAAATTAAGACAACTCTGAGATACCACTACACACCTGTCAGATTGGCTAAGATGACAGGAAAAAATAATGATGAATGTTGGAGGGGATGCGGGAAAACTGGGACACTAATGTATTGTTGGTGGAGTTGTGAACGAATCCAACCATTCTGGAGAGCAATCTGGAATTATGCCCAAAAAGTTATCAAATTGTGCATACCCTTTGATCCAGCAGTGTTTCTATTGGGCTTATATCCCAAAGAAATACTAAAGAAGGGAAAGGGACCTGTATGTGCCAAAATGTTTGTAGCAGCCCTGTTTGTAGTAGCTAGAAACTGGAAAATGAATGGATGCCCATCAATTGGAGAATGGCTGGATAAATTGTGGTATATGAATGTTATGGAATATTATTGTTCTGTAAGAAATGACCAGCAGTGTTATGAGTTCAAATGTTGGAGTTCTTGTTCTTCTCAAAACACAGCCGGTTTAGCTTAGGGCCCTCCGAATATCTCCAAATCCAAAGGTTCTGTCCGTTAGCCTCTGCCTCTGCTTTCTTCAGCCTCCAACCAGCACAGAGATGGAATGCATCTCTTGTTTCCTTCTCTTGGAGCTTGGCTAGCTTTCTGGTGAGTCTTTCAGACCAGCTTGGTCTCAGAGGGGGGCGTGCAGGAGCCCAGCCACCAACTACAGTGGTGTGAGATGAAGATGAATCTGGTTGTCCACTGAACTCTCCACTCGTAGCTTTATCCTCTGAAAACTCTTCGTCTGCCACCAGCCAGCCAAGTGGAATATATTCTGCCTTGCCTCGGAAAGAGGGTTTCTGGCTTAATTCCGCTGAAATTCGTCAAAGTGCTCTCTGTCTGCACCAGAGTCGCTCCTCTCGAGTCCAGCTGAACTCTCCTCTGCAACCAGCCAGCCAAGAGGAAAATGTATTCTGTAATAGATCTCTCATCACTGGCCTTATATCTCACTCTTCTGAGAGAATGGGATTATGGGTTTTCTCCCATAGTGCTCTACTGGCCCAAAGAGCTTTAAGGGAGGTGTGAACTCCCTTGAAGTTAGAAAGTTTACTTTGTGAAGCTGGCATACTTGTGAACTCCAATGAGTAAAGGTGTGAACACAAGCCTTGTATTAATTAGTTCTACTTAGTACCTTGTTTCAGGTTCTGCCCAAAACATCTTCTTGTAAGATCAGATCAACTCTAATTAGTTAGCAGTTTGTAAGGATTCCAACACAGCAGGATGAATACAGAGAGGACTGGCGAGACTTACATGAACTGATGCTAAGTGAAATGAGCAGAACCAGGAGATCATTATACACTTCGACAATGATATTGTATGAGGACATATTTTGATGGAAGTGGATTTCTTTGACAAAGAGACCTAACTGAGTTTCAATTGATCAATGACGGACAGAAGCAGCTACACCCAAAGAAAGAACACTGGGAAACGAATGTGAACTATCTGCATTTTTGTTTTTCTTCCCGGGTTATTTATACCTCCTGAATCCAATTCTCCCTGTGCAACAAGAGAACTGTTTGGTTCTGCAAACATATATTGTATCTAGGATATACTGCAACATATCTAACATATATAAAACTGCTTGCCACCTAGGGGAGGGGGTGGAGGGAGGGAGGGGAAAAATCGGAACAGAAACGAGTGCAAGGGATAATGTTGTAAAAAAAATTACCCTGGCATGGATTCTGTCAATATAAAGTAATTATTAAATAAAAAATAAAATTTAAAAAAAAAGTTTCTTAAGAGTTGTATCCTATAATTTTCTCATATAAGGAGTTTAATCTTTGAAGTACCTCATCATTTCTCTGTATTTACTTCTTTATGTTTCTCTTAAGTTTTGTATTTGAATGTCATTTTAAAAATTCAACTCTCCTCTTTTCACCAGGAATCCTCAAATTGCTATATTGTCCCCGAAGGATTATTCTCATTTTTTGTAGGTCAGTTATTCAAGGTTGGAATCTAAGCTCTTTTTCCATTTGGAACATAATATTCCTTCTCTTATGCTCTTTTAAAGAAGAAACTGCTGAATGTTGATTTACTGATGCAAATGTTTAGACTGTGGCTCCACTGTATTTGAGTTGTTGTTGGATTTTTTTTTCTGTTTATTTGTAATATTTTCTTTTTGACTCGACAACTGTAGAATTAAGTTGTAATATTCCTGGAAATTTTCATTTTGAGATCTTTTTAAAGATATGATCAGTGGATTCTCTCAATTTCTATTTTACCTCTACTTCTAAACCTGCAGGTCAATTTTCCTTTAAAATTTCTTGCAATATGAATAGATTCTTTTTTGGCTATGGCTTTCAGGTAATCCAATAATTCTGAAATTACTTCTCCTCAATCTATTTACCATGTTAGCTGTTTTTATCATAAGATGCTTCACATTTTTATCTTTCTTACTACTTTATTTATTGATTCTTGCAGTCTCATGAAGACTGGCTTCTACTTCTCCATTTTAAATCTTTAAGGAATTATTTTCTGCAGTGAGATTTTGTTTCTCTTTTTCTACTTGTTCAATTCTGTTTTTTAAAGAGTTATCTTCTTTAGTAAATTTTTATGCCTCTTTTATCATCAGATCAATTTTATTTTGAAGGTTTCATTTTGTTCACCAAATTTGCTTCTCTTTTACCAAGTTGCTCAATTCTTTTTTCTTTTACCAAGCTACTTAATTCTTTTTTCAGAATTTTCTTGCATCATTTTAATTTCTTTCTCAATTTTTCATCTTCCACTATTAATTTTTTTCTTGAGCTCTTCCAACTGGCACACAGGTAGCCAAGGCCATAAGATAAGGTCAACAAGCAATAAAATAAACCTGAAAGATGAACGGATCTGCTTGTGTAGAGAATGCAGCTGATATTTCATCCAGATAATATCCCTGAATGAAACAAAGCTGGCAAATGAAGGCCAGCTTACTGATGAAGTCAGAGCTGTGTATACAATTTTCTGGTGTGACTGCAGTAATGGGGAATGCTTTGAAGCTGGTAGCTTTCACAATCAAATCTAATTGAGTCAACAAGTTTGTACGCTTCCCAAAAGGAGTAAACAACATGCATGCCAATGAGATTATCACTTACAGAAAAGTGCCATGTCAACATCCTCAGTGCACATGCTCTCACCATGACAGACTGTGATGAGATCAAGGAAGAAGTTTATCAACACCTGGGGACTTTTATCTTCACTGTGCCAAAAGAGGACAATTGTAATTTTAATTCTAGATGATTTAATGCCAGAGCAGGCACAGGCACAGACTATGAGACATAGCAAGGAATCCTTAGGAAGAAGAAACAGCAACAATAATGGTCACTTACTACTAAAGACATGCATTTCATGACCTTCTCATCACTTCTCTTCATACTATCTTCTATTTACCTAAATGTAGCAAAAAGTTCATGAATGCACTCTCACACTATTGACTGTGAATATATTATGTCATTGTAAGGAGAAGAGATAGTATATGAGAGTGACTAAGGTCATGTGTGGTACAGAGTGCTAGACTAATCATAGATTTATTTTGTCCAAGCTAAATATTCTCATCCAACAAAAGCAGCAACCCCCAGGCAAAACAACTACCAAAAGACTTAATGTCAATAGATTGGAATACTTCTCCCTGAATGATCTCTATGTTAAAGTTGAGCTCTACTCACTTGGGAATAGGAGGCACTGTACCAAGCTTTAGGTTCTTTCTACTATTGTTTTCAGAGATAATTCAGAGTCTGTAAATTTTTGATGCTTCCAATATGGTATGATTCAGAGAAAGCTGTGGTCACTGCTCTCCTGGTCTACACTCTAGTCTTAACCCGCAAAACAGAGTCGGGGTCCTCCAGTAGTAAATGCAAGAAACTCCTCTTGACTACAACTGCAACCAGAGACTCTAGTTCCTTGCAGCTGCACTCACTCCTCTCTGCTCTGCAACTGTGCATCAGTAATGGAATTACCAAAAACCACCTGGTCCTGCACATTCTAGCTTCATATTCTCTGACCAGTTGTCCATTCCCCTTACTATCTCTGGAGTGAGGATTCCTGAAATTGCTTCTGGCACAGCTATCTCCAAGACCCAGGGTTTGTACCATCACAGTGAACACATTGGACTGGCTGACTTTCTGGGGTCAGACTTCTATTTCTAAACTCCTAATTTTATTTTTTAATATTTCATTTTTACCAGTTACATGTAAAACAATTTTTTATTTATTTTTGAAACTTTGGGCTCCAGATTCTCTTCTTTCACCTCTCTTCACGCCCAAACTCCATTGAGAAGGCATATATGAAGTTATGAAAAAACATTTCCATAAAAGTCATATTGTGAAAGAAAACATAGGTCTACCGTCTCACAAAGAAAACGCAAAAGAAAAATAAAGTTTTTTGTAAAAAGTATAGACTGAAGTCTTTATTCAAACAATCAGTTCTTTCTCTGGGTTTTCATCCTAAGTTTTTCAGAGTAGTTTTGGACCATTGAAATGCTAAGAATAGATAAGCCATTTACAACTGATCATTCCACACCCAATTCTATCTCTTTGTACACAATATATTTCATTTTGCATAAGCTCACAGAGGACTTCCCAGGTTTTTCTGGGAGCATCCTGTTCATCATTTCTTACAGAACAATAGTCTTCCATCATACTTACATGCTACAGTTTATTCAGCCATTACCCAATTGATGGGCATCTCTTCAATGTCCAATTCTTTGCTACTGAGAAAAGAGCTGCTATAAATATTTTAGCTATAGGTCCTTTTCCTTTTTAAAAAAAAAAAAATCTTTTGGAATAAACCTAATAGTATTATTGTTAAGTTAAAAGGTATGCATGATTTTATAGCCCTTTGGGCATAGATCATATCTTTTGATTATTTATCAATTAGGGAATGGCTTTTATTTTTTTAAAAATACATTTGACTCATTTCCTTCTACATTTGAAAAATGAGGCTTTTATTAGAAAAACTTGCTTTAAAATTCATTTCACAATTACTATTGTTAACTATATTTTTCCCTCCCCTTATTCTGTTCTCTCTTTCCACTTTGTCCTTCCTCAAAAATGTTTTACTTTTGATCACCTCTACCCCCAATATACTCTTTCTCCTCTCATTCTCTCCCATTTTCATATTCCCTTTCCCTCCTTCATTTCAGCAGGGTTAGATAGATCTCTACACTTATATTGAGTGTGTATATCTTTAGCCAATTTTGGTAAGAGCAATGTTCACTCACTCCCCTTGTCCTCTCCCTCTGCCTCTCCACTGCAAAAGACTTTTCTTGCCTCTTTTGTGGTAGATAATTTATGCCATTCCATCTCTGCCTTTCCCTTTTTTCCCAGTAGATTCTTCTCTCATCTCTTGATTTTATTTTTCAAGATAATATCCCTTCATATTCAACTTACACCTGAATCCTTTGTCTGAATATAATCCTTCCAACTTCCCTAACAATGAGAAACTTCTTATGAGTTCTGATGAGTAACTCTTATGAGTAACAAATATCTTCCTATATAGAACTACAAACATTAATTTATATTAAGTACCTTATGATTTCCCTTAACTGATTACCCTGTTAAGCTTCCCCTGAGTCTTTGAATTTGAAAATCAAGTTTTCCATTCCATTCTGGGTTTTTCATCATAAATGCTCTATTCCATTGAATATTCATTTTCTCTCCTGAAGGATTATACTTTGCTGAGTAGGTTCTTCTTGGTTGTAATCCTAGCTCCATTGCCCTCTGGAATATTGTATTCCAAGTCCTCTTATCCTTTATTGTAGAAAGTGACTGTATAGATTAAACTGTGTTTACTATAGAAGTTATCCTAACTGTGGCTCCAATATACTGTTTCTTTTTGGGTGTTTGAAATATTTTCTAGTTGACCTGGGAGTTCAGGAATTTGGACATAATATTTGGGAGTTATAATTTTCCTGGAGATGATTGGTGGATTCGTTCAATTTTTATTTTACCCACTGTTACTTGAATATCAAGACAGTTTGACTTGATAATTTCTTGAATGATAAAGTCCAGGCTCTTTTTCTGATCATGGATTTCAGGTAGAACAATAATTTAAGAAGCATTTTTCCTGAATCAATTTTTCAGGTCAGTTTTTTTTTAATGAGATATTTCACATTGTTTTATAATTTTTTTCATTCTTTTGGTTTTGTTTGATTGTTTCTTAATTTCTCATAAAGTCATTTTCTATTTGCTCAATTCTCATTTTTAAGGAATTATTTTCCTCAATGAGCTTTTGTACTTACTTTAACATTTGGCCAATTTTGCTTTGCAAAGCATTCTTCTCCTCATTAATATTTTGTATTTCCTTCTGTTTCGCTCTCACTTCTTTTTTCCCAGTTTTTCCCTACCTGTCTTACTTGATTTTCAAAATCCCTTTTGAGTTCTTCCATGACCTGAGACCAATTCTTACTTTTCTTGGAGACTTTGGGTATAAGAGCTATGACTTCTTTTGAGTGTATGTTTCCCTGTCACCATATTAACTTTCTGGGGTCAGAATCTTTTTCTATTGTTTGCTCATTTTCCCCACCTATTACTTGACTTTTAACTCTTTGTTAAAGTAGGGCTTTGTTTCCATGGTGTAGGGTGCAATGTCCCAAGCTTCAGGGTTTTTTGGCAGCTGTTTTCAGAGCTCCTTCTAGTGACCTGTACTGCAACCTGGATCTTTGGGCTGAGAGTTCTTGAAGCCACAGTCATCACTGCTGCTGTTGCTGCTGCTGCTGATTTAAAGGTTCCAAAATCCAATCCTACTTTGCTTATCCTGGGATGGCTGGTTCAGGTACTATGCTGAACTGCTTCCCTGGTGCTACATACCTTTCTTGCTGCCTCTCCAAGTTATCTTTAGCTGGAAAATTGTTTCACTCCATCTTTTTTAGCGAGTTCTGACACTCTAATATTGGTTTAGATTTATTATTTAAAGATATTTGGAGAAAAGCTCAAGTGAGGCCCTGTCTTTTCCATGTCATCTTGGAATGATTTGTTTTAGATTGGAAACATCTCTTTCATTCTAACCTTTTGTTGGTTGTGCTTCTCTAGAATTCAATTTGATCTGTTATTTTAAAGTTGTTGAGTACCATGTTGGGAGAGTTTGGTTGGAGGACAGCCTCCACCATGCCATCTTTGCTTTCGCCATAGTTATCATCTATATATAAATAATTAAGACTTGAATTAAAATATAATCATATTCTCAAGTATAATAGGTATTGATTTGTGTCTATCTGTATGGACAGAGTTTTGTATATGATTTTCTTTTCAAATTATGGATTTTTACCTTCAATGTCAAAAGCAATAAACACTTAAAGATATTGCTGAGAAAGACCTTGATAATTTGCATTACTTTCAATTCTCTTTATTGTATCTCTTTTCTCCAATCATTGGTAGGCAGAGATATGTCTAGATATGTCTAAATCTTAAGAGATCTTTTGTTCAACTTATTTATACCCTTTCCAAAAAGTGCATATATCTTTGTTTTCCTAAGAGTTACAATATCCCTACTCCTCACCAAGGGGTCTTCTGTAGTCCCCGTCCACTACACTAATCTCACAGGGATATTGCTTTTATACATGATTAAAATATTGGACTAAGAGAAAAGAGAAATAACATATGATTTATGGCTATGATATAAGAGGACTATAAAACAATCTTAAAACAACTTCTTCACTGGTAGTTCCCTCTACCTATATTTGGAAAATCTGCTTTTGATCAACCAACCTCATTTACAGATTCACATGATTGACTTTTTGGTAGTCACAAGTCCAGGGATAGTCTGGAACTTGCTGGAACCAGGTTGAGGGAGCTGGAAGCATTTGCATTTACATCTTTAAAATGGGTAAATTTTATAAATCAGGATTTGAGTTCTTAAGAGAAAGTATTTGTACAGCTGTTTGCGGTGTACTGAGGAAAATTAATGTTAGATTATATTATTTATTGCTAGCATTTGTGTATGACGCCATCTGTTTCTTCAGACCCTTCATATCTGAAAATCAGGCAGTATTTGAAGAGTATAATTGAATAATGTAATCTCTCTTATCCCCCAAACATCTATCTGGACAGGGACCTTGTCTTTAATAATTCTCTGCAAACTAAAGCTTGCTGGAATCAGATCCTCCTCCAGGGACATGTTTCTTTGTCCTTGCTACTCCTTTCATTAAGATTTAGGATGATCTGGACTACAATAGAGAGAACTAGAGAACCAGTGAAAACCTAATTGAGATAACATATGTTTTTTCTATCCAAAGATTACCAAAGGAAACTGAGTTTCATAAACCAGCTAACATTCTATTTCTTAAAATGCCAGAAAGGGGTTGATCAGCCACACTTGTAAGCCATTTTTCTTAACTGCAGTGAAGCTTATGGAGTTGTTTCCACCCCACAGATCCATCCTCCCCCATGAGGAAGGAACTGAATTCTTACCAGATCTCCTTATAAGATGTCCACTAATTGGGACTGCTAGAGGAATTCCAAATGGCTGCTGTCAAATTATTTAGAAAGGAGACAAACTCAGAGATAATCTCCTTTCTCTCTTCTCCTTCCCCCCTCCCACCCCCCACCCCAGTTCTCACTCTTGGTATTTTGATTCAAATCTGAGGCAACTCAATAAAGCGTCTTTATCACTATGATGCATACTTCTGCTAATAAAAGATGTTTTACTTGGATAATTACCTCTGATTGCCCTTTGTTAAATTATAGGCATCACAATTCTTTCCTTTCAGGAACCCAGTTGTTAAACATCTACCAATATACTCTTGACCAAAACAATTTAATTAAATTATTGTTAAGAAAATTTTCATTTGTTCATTTTTCTCATTCAATTTTTCGATCACCTTTTCTACTTCCATGGCACAATGGGAACAATTAAGGAAGTAGCTGTGTAGTGAGAACTCTAGAATGAAGAGTTGGAGGAAAGAGTGGGGAGCAAGTACAGGCCTTGTCTCACCAGTACCTAAGATATCACAGTGTTCATCTGTCTCTTTGATTTCTTTTCTGCCTCAGACCTTAATCTTTTTCCTACTGCTCTCTATAATTTCCCTCTATTCACTTTTCTGTATTAAAGTAAATAGAAAACAATTTGTGGCAGCTATCTGCAACATAAATAGCTCTTTCTCTTAGGGACTATCCGTGAACATATTCTGAATTTAAAAAGCAAAAAAAAAAAATGAGAATTTCCATAGCAGAAGAATATAAGAAAACTGTGTAAGAAATCATCAATCTCTGTTCCATGCTTCATATTTTTAAAAATGCATCCAATATATTCCATATTTTACCTTCTTGTGTTTCATACTAACTTTCCTCCTGTTTTCTGTTGTGCATTTAAATAATTCCAGATTCTCTCTGTCTGTCTCTGCCTCTCTCCTTTCTCTCCTTTTTTATTAAAAAAAAAAAAAATTTGGTATCATCATAGTTAACTCAACTTGCTTCCAATTTCTCAAACTTATTCATTATTTTAGAAATGACAACATAATTTCAATAGCTGGTTTTCTTTTTTAGTTTATAAAATCTTATGACTTTACATAAGTAGAAAATCCCAAGGAATCTTATATTTAAGGACAACTTTTTAAAAAAATCTTTGTTATTTTTATACTCCCTAAGTGTTGTTATTACTATTACCAATTTTAAAACAAAATATATTCAATTAAATATTGATCAGTTTTCAAATATAGTATCATCAGCTAATTCATAATCTAACCACATCCAGATTAAAAGCAGTTACTGTCCTTGCTTGTAATTTGATTTTTTAATTGAAGTTTTTTTAAAAAAAACATGTGGAACAGCAAGGATAATTTTTTCAACATTGACCCTTGAAAAATCTTGTTTTCCAATACCCGCCTCCCCTTTACCCCAGTACTTCCTCTTGATGGTATGTAATCTAATATATATAAAACAAGATAACGATGTATGTTAAATCCAAAATAGGCATACATATTTATAAAATTATCTTGCTGCACAAGAAAAATCAAGTCAAAAAGTGAAAGAAAAGAAAATTCAAATAAACCACAAGAAAAAATGCTATGATATGATCAACTTCAGTTCCCATAGTTCTCTGTCTGGGTGTAGATGGCTCTCCTCATCACAAGATCATTAGAAGAGACCTGAATCATCTCACTGTTGAAAAGAGCCACAACCATCAGAACTGATCATCATATAATCTTGTTGTTGCTGTGTATAATGATTTCCTGGTTCTGCTCATTTTCCGTATCAGTTCATGTAAGCCTCTCCAGATCTCTCTGAAATCATCAAGCTGATCATTTCTTATAGAATAATAGTATTCCATACTATTCATGTAGCATAAGTTATTCAGTTGTTCTCCAACTGAAGGACATCTATTTAATTTCCAGTTTCTTGCCACTACAAAAAGGACTGCCACAAATACTTTTGCACATATGGGTCTCTTTCCCTCCTTTAAGATCTCTTTGGGATATAAGCCCAGTACAAACACTGCCATATCAAAAGGTATGCACATTTTGATAGCCTTTGGATATAGTTCCAAATGGTTCTACAAAGTGTTGATAATTTTTATATCTTTTTCAACATTTTAGTCAATCTGAGAGATGTATAGTGATATCTCAAAGTTATTTTAATTTGCATGTCTCTGACCAATAGTAATTTACAACAGCTTTCCAATAAGGCTAGAAATGGTTTCAATTTCTTCATCTGAAAATTTTTCATATCCTTTGACCATTTATCAATTGGAGAATAGCTTGAATTCTTATAAATTTGAGTCAATTCTATATTTTAGAAATGAGAAGTTTATCAGAACCCTTGAATATAAAAATGTTTTTCCAGTTTATTGCTTCCCTTCTACTCTTGTCTGCCTTAGGTTTGTACAAAAACTTTTTAACAATATAATCAAAACTATCTATTTTGTGATCAATAATGAACTCTAACTCTTCTTTGGTCACAAATTCCTTCTCCACAGATTTGAGAGGTTTACTATCCTATGTTGTTCTAATTTGCTTATAATATCATTCTTTATATCTAAATCATGAACCCATTTTGACCTTATCTTGATATAAGAGTTTTCAGATGTGGGTCAATACCTAGTTTCTACCATACTAATTTCCAATTGTCCCAGCAGTTTTTGTCAAAAGTGATGTCTTATCCCAAAAGCTGGGGTCTTTGAGTTTGTCCAACATTACATTACTGTAGTCATTGACTATTTTGTCCTGTGAACCCAACCTAGTCCACTGATCAACTAGTCTATTTATTAGCCAAGACCAAATGGTTTTAATGACTGCTGCTTTATAATATAGTTTTAGGTCTGGCCACCTTCATTTGCATTAGGTTTCATTAATTCCCTTGAAATTCTTGATCTTTTATTCTTCCAGATGAACATTGTTATTGTTTTTTTTAAGCTCTGTAAAACAATTTCTTGGGAGTTTGATCAGTATATCACTAAATAAGTAGGTTGAGATAGCATTGTCATTTTTGCTATAATATTAGCTCGACTTATCTATGAGCACTTGATATTTTTCCAATTGATTAGATCTGACTTGATTTGTGTAGAAAATATTTTTTATTTTTGTTCATATAATTTCTGACTTTCCTTTGGCAGTAGACTCCCAAATATTTTATATTATCAACAATTATTTTAAATGTATTTCTTTGTAGTTCTTATTCCTGGATTTTGTTGGTAATATATATAAAATGCTGATGATTTATGTGTATTTATTTAGTATCCTCAACTTTATTAAAGTTGTGAATTGTTTCTAATTTCTAGTTTCTTAGTTGATTCTCCAGGATTCTCTAAATATACCATCATATCTTCTGCAAAGAGTTATCAAACTCTTATCAAAGTTATCAAACTTGGTTTCTTCATTACCTACTCTAATTCCCTTAACCTCTTTTTCTTCTCTTATTTCCAAAGCTAATATTTCTAATACAATATTGAACTGTAATGGTGATAGTGGGGAACTTTTTTTACCCCTGACCTTATTGGGAATGGTTCTAATTTGTCCTTATTTCATATGATGCTTGCTGATAGCTTTAAATAAATGTTTCTGATCATTTTAAAGAAAAATCCATTTGTCCCTATACTCTTTCGTGTATTTGATAGGAATGGGTGTTGGTTTTTGTCCAATTTTTTTTCTGAATTTATTGAAATAATCATATGATTTTTGTTAATGTGGTTACTGATATAGTCAATTATGTTAATAGCTTTTCTAATAATGAACCAGGTGTGCATTCTTGGTATAAATCCTATTTAGTCATCATGTATTATCCTGGAAATGGCTTTCTGTAATCTCTTTGCTAATATTTTATTTAAGATTTTTGCATCACTATTCATTAGGGAAATTGGTCTTTAATTTTCTTTCTCTGTTTTAGGTATCAGCACCATATCTGTGTCATAAAAAGAATTTGGTAGGATTCCTTCTTACTCTATTTTTTCAAATATTTTACATAGTATTGGAATTAATTGTTCCTTAAATGTTTGATAGAATTCATAAGTAAATCCATCTGGACATAGGGAATATTGTGTAGGGAGCTTATTAATAGCTTGTCCTATTTTCTTTTCTAAAATGGGACTGTTTAAGTAATTTATTCCTTCTTCTGAACATTCTATATTTTTATAAGTATTTCTCCATTTCTGTTAGATTATTTAATTTTTGGCAGATTATTTAATTTTTGGCATAAACTTGGAGTTGTTTTTTCCTCTTCATTGGTGGAAAGTTCTTCCTTTTCTGTTTGAAACTAACAATTTTTTCTAATCAAATTATCTATTTTGTTATTTTTTTCATAAAATCAAATCTTTTGTTTAATTATTAATTTATTAGTTTTGTTTTTTCAGTTTTATTAATCTCCCCTTTTATTTTCAGAATTTCAAATTTGGTATTTAATTAGGGGTTATTCATTTGTTCTTTTTTCAATTTTTTTTAACTTGGAAGCCCAATTCATTGACCTTCTCTTTCTCTATTTTATGCAAGTAAGCATCTAACGATATAAAATTTCCCCTAAAACCAGTTTGGCTGTATCTCACAAATTTAACATGCCATGTTGTTTCATTGTTGTAATTCTCTAGAATGAAATTATTAATGGTGTCTATGATTTGTTGTTTCATCCACTCATTTTGGACTATTTTCCTTTGGTCTTCTATTGCATGTAATTTTTAGTAATGAAAAACTGCATTCACTATTTCTGCCTTTCTGCATTTGATTTTGAGGTTTTCATGTTCTAATTACATGGTCAATTTTTCCATCGATTCCATGTACTGCAGAGAAATAGATATATTCCTTTCTATCTCCATTCTGTTTTCTCCAAAGGTCTTTTATCCCTAACTTTTCTAGGATTCCATTTACCTCCTTAATTTCTTATTTATTTTGTGGCTTAATTTATGGAGAATTCTGAGAGAGAAAGGTTGAGTACTCCATTAGTATAGTTTTACTGTCCAATTCTTCTTGCAGCTCTCTTAATTTCTCCTCTAATAATTTGGATATTCAGAGCCAAGATGGCGGAGAGAAGGCACAGTGACTTTTTAAGCTCCTCTCATCCTCTCACAATCAGCTATTAAATTCAGCCTCAATAATAGTGCTTGACTGGTAGAATTCATGAAGATTAGAAGCACACAACACACAGCCGAAGAAAATCTGGAAGATCTCCAGGAAAGGTTTGTCCTGAGGTGCCAGGAACAGACCAGCGCAGGCAGGGAAAGACTAGCGTCCTGAGCAGATAAGGGGTGACAGTGATCCCTGTGGCTAGAGAAGTTATAGAGACTACTCTTGTTATAGGCTAACTGGCAGAGAAATTAAAGCCTAAAACAGAGGGTACTCTAAAAAACGCCAGAAACAAACAAGATCTGGCTGTAACCATCCAAAACCAGATGTGACTCAGGCAGACCTTTAACAAAGCCCTGCAGCCACATCCAGCAGTATGGGGCTTTTGTGGGGGCAGTTACAAATCCACATAGTACAGAGGCACAGCCCAGGGCAGCCTCTAATCTGCACAGTGGGAGAATTGGCCTGGGGCAGGAGAACTTCCCCAGCATGACTGTGTTTCCTGGGCAGAGACATTTCTAGTCCTTGCAGGGCTATTCACTGCTCAGCCATTATTACCCACAGCCCCAGGGCGGGCTTTGGCTTGGGGTAGTGAAACTTTCACTGCTCATCATCTAGCCCCAGGGCAGTCGTTAACCGACACAGCAGGGTTCTTTGCAGGGCACTTTCCCAGCTTAGCCCTGCAGGCCTGAGTTACTCAGGGGTGGGGAACTCTTCAGATTTTAAAAATGAGTAAAAATATCAAAAGGTTGATAGCTTCTATACATAAAGAGACCAGCTTTTCAATCCCGAGGAGACTAATAGCAGAAGTCTCCAGACAATTGTTGGTCCCCAACACAAAAGGCTCTCCTAGAAGAGACTATTAAAAACCTTAAAAGAGAACTACAAGAAAAATGAGGAAAAGAAAGAGAAGCTACGCAAGAGAGCAACAAGTTCCTGAAATGTAAATTGGAAAAGGTTAAAAAAAAAAAAAAAAAAACTCCCAAGAAGTGCAGGGAAACAGAATTTGTGAATTGTAAAAAGAAAATAACTCACTAAAAAAAAAAAAAAAATTAGTGAAATGGAAAAAAATTCCATAGAGCAAAACAACTCATTCAAAAGCTCAATTGGACATATAGAAAAAGAAATAAGAAAAGCTAATGAAGAAAATAACTCATTAAAAATCAGAAATGAACAAATAGAAATGACTGATTCATTGAGACATCAAGAATCAGTCAACCAAAACCAAAAAGATGAAAGATTGGAAAAAAATGTCAAATATTTACTTGGAAAAACAACAGACCTGGAAAATAGATCTAGGAGAGATAACCTGAGGATCATTGGACTACCCAAAAATTATGATGAAAAAAAGAGCCTAGATACTATTTTACAGGAAATCATCAAAGCGAACTGCCTAGAAGTAATACAACCAGAAGTTAAAATAGGCATTGAAAAAATTCATCGAACACCTTCTGAAAAAGACCCTAAAATAAAAACTCCAAGGAATTTTGTGGCCAAATTTCAGAATATTCAGATTAAAGAAAAAACATTACAAGAAGCTAAGAATAAACAATTCAAATACCAAGGTGCCACAATCTGGTTGCCTCCACATTAAAGGATTGAAGAGCCTGGAGTCTGATATTCTGAAAGGCAAAAGAACTTGGAATGCAGCCAAGAATAAACTATCCCAGCTAAGCTGAGCATTTTTTTAAATGGACATTTAATGAAATAGAGGAATTCCATTGTTTCTAAGGAAAAAACCAAATTAAAAAACAATTGATCTCCAATCAAAGGACTCAAGAGAAGTAGAAAAACATAAAAGAAACTCTTGAGAACTGTATTTCTGTTGTGTATATACATAAAAACCAGATGTATAATTTGATTTTACTGATATAACATAAAAAAGAGAAGTAGAAATGGAAAGGAGATAGTGTAAGAAAAAGGGATAATGGGAGATAAAAAGAGGGAAACTACATCCCACGATGAGGCAAAGGAAACTTATCATATCTGAGGGAATGTAGAGAGAGGAAGGAACATTGTGTGAATTTTACTTTCATCAGAGTTGGCTCAAAGAGGAAATAATTGACATATTTATTTTACAGAGAATCTTCTCCCACCTCACTAAAAAGTGGGAGAGGAAAAGGGAAAAGAAAAAAGAATAATAAGGAAAGTGGATAAGAAAGGGGACTGGATTCAAAAAGAGAAGTGAGGTATCCTAAAGAGGGAGAGATGTGCGATGCAAGTGGGACCCATAAGTTTAATACTAGGGAAGGGGGGGAAAGGGCTAAGAAAAAAAAAAAGCATAATCTGGGGATATTAGGATGGCAGAAAATACAGAATTAGTAATTTTAACCATAAATGTGAATGGGATGAACTCTCCCATAAAGCAGAGGCGGATAGCAGACTGGATCAAAAGCCAGAACCCTACAATATGCTATTCACATGAAACACATTTAAAACAAGGAGACACATACAGAATAAAGAGAAAAGGCTGGAGCAGAATCTATTATGCTTCTGGTGAAGTCAAGAAAGCAGGGATAGCCATCCTTATCTCAGAGCAAGTAAAAGCAAAAATTGATCGAATCAAAAGAGATAAGGAAGGAAACTATATCTTGCTAAAGAGTACTATAGATAATGAAGCAATATCAATATTAAACATAATTGTTTATAGTATAGCATCTAACTTCCTAAAGGAGAAGTTAAGAGAGAAGCAAGAAGAAATAGACAGCAAAAGTGTAATAGTGGGAGATCTCAACCTTGCACTCTCAGATTTAGATAAATCAAACCACAAAACAAGTAAAGAAATTAAAGAGGTAAATAGAATATTAGAAAAATTAGGTATGATAGATCTTTGGAGAAAACTGAATGGTAACAGAAAGGAGTATACTTTCTTCTCAGCAGTTCATGGAATCTACACAAAAATTGGCCATATATTAGGACATAAAGACCTCAAAATTAAATGCAGGAAGGCAGAAATATTAAATGCTTTCTTTTCAGATCACAATGCAATAAAAAATATATTCAACAAAAAGTTAGGGGTAAATAGACCAAAAAGTAATTGGAAACTAAATAATCTCATCTTAAAGAATGATTGGGTGAAACAGTTAATTATAGACACAATTAATACTTTCACTCATTTGAGACATCATATCAAAATGTGTGGGATGCAGCCAAAGCAGTAATAAGGGGAAATTTTATATCCTTAGAGGTTTACTTGAATAAAATAGAGAAAGAAAAGATCAATGAATTGGACTTGCAACTTAAAAAGCTAGAAAAAAAAACAAATTAAAACCCCCCGATCAATTACTAAACTTGAAATTCTAAAATTAAAGGAGAAAATAATAATATTGAAAGTAAAAAAAAAAAAAAACTATTGAACTAATAAATAAAACTAAGAGTTGGTTTTATGAAAAAAACAATAAAATTGATAAATCTTTGGTAAATCTGATTAGAAAAAAAGAGAGAGGAAAATCAAATTAGTAGTCTTAAAAATGAAAAGGTGGAATTTTCCATCAATGAAGAGAAAATTAAAGAAATAATAAGGGGTTACTTTGCCCAACTTTATGCTAATAAATTTGATAACCTAAGTAAATGGATGACTACCTCCAAAAATATAGGCTTCCCAGATGAACAGAAGAGGAAGTAAATTGCTTAATTTTCAGGTAAAGAAATAGAACAAGCTATTAATCAACTCCCTAAGAAAATCCCTAGGACCAGATGGATTTACATGTGAATTCTACAAAACAGGTAAAGAACAATTAGCCCCAATGCTATATAAACTATTTGAAAAAATAGAGAATGAAGGAATCCTACCAAATTCCTTTTATGACACAGACATGGTACCAATCCCTAAACCAGGTGGGTTGAAAACAGAGAAAGAAAATTATAGACCAATCTTCCTAATGAATATTGATGTTAAAATCTTAAATAAGATATTAGCAAAAAGACTACAGAAAACCATCCCTAGGATAATACACCATGATCAAGTAGGATTTATATCAGGAATGCAGGGCTGGTTCAATATTAGGAAAACTATCAGTGTAATTGGCCATGTTAATAACCAAATTAACAAAAACTGTATGATCATCTCAATAGATGCAGAAAAAGCATCTAACATCCATTCCTATTAAAAACACTTGAAAAGTCCTTTTCCTTAAAATAACGAGTAGCATCTATTTAAAACCGTCAGTAAGTATCATATGTAATGGGGACAAATTGCAACCATTCTCAATAACATCAGGAGTGAAATAAGGTTGCCCACTATAACTGTTACTATTCAATATTATATTAGAAATGCTAGCTTTGGCAATAAGAGTTGAGAAAGAGATTAAAGGAATTAGAATAGGCAATGAGAAAACCAAATTATCCCTCTTTGCTGATGATATGATGGTATACTTGGAGAACCCCAGAGATTCTACTAAAAAGTTATTAGAAATAATCCATACCTTTAGCAAAGTTGCTGGATCCAAAATAAACCCACAAAGGTCATCAGCATTCTTATAAATCACCCCAGAGATTCTACTAAAAAGTTATTAGAAATAATCCACACCTTTAGCAAAGTTGCTGGATCCAAAATAAACCCACAAAGGTCATCAGCATTCTTATAAATCACTAACAAAATCCAACAGCTGGAGTTACAAAGAGAAATTCCATTTAAAGTGTAAAATATTTAAGAATCTATCTGCCAAGGTTAAATCAGAAACTTTATGAGCAAAACTACAAAACGCTTTCCACACAAATTACATCTGATCTAACCAACCAAAAAAATATGAAATACTCTTTGATAGGGTGAGCAAATATAATAAAGATGACAATACCACCTAAACTAATCTCCTTATTTAGCACTATACCAATCAGCTCCCCAAAAAACTATTTTAATGACCTAGAAAAAATAACAACAAAGTTCATATGGAAAAACAAAAGGTCGAGAATCTCAAGAGAATTAATGAAAAAAAAAAAAATCAAATGAAGGTGGCCTAGCTATACCTGATCTAAAACTATATTATAAAGCAGCAATCACCAAAACTATTTGGTATTGGCTAAGAAATAGATTAGTTGATCAGTGGAATATAGGTTCACAAGACAAAATAGTCAACTATAGCAATCTAGTGTTTGACGAACCCAAAAATCGTAACTTTTGGAATAAGAATTCATTATTTGACAAAAACTGCTGGGAAAACTGGAAATTAGTATGACAGAAATTAGGCATGGACCCACACTTAACACCATATACCAAGATAAGATCAAAATGGGTCCATGATTTAGGCATAAAGAACGAGATTATAAATAAATTAGAGGAACATAGGATAGTTTATCTCTCAGACTTGTGGAGGAGAAAGAAATTTGTGACCAAAGATGAACTAGAGATCATTATTGATCACAAAATGGAAAATTTTGATTATATCAAATTAAAAAGCCTTTGCACAAACAAAACTAATGCAAACAAGATTAGAAGGGAAGCAACAAACTGGGAAAACATTTTCACAGTTAAAGGTTCTGATAAAGGCCTCATTTCCAAAATATATAGAGAATTGACTCTAATTTATAAGAAATCAAGCTATTCTCCTCTAATTGATAAATGGTCAAATGATATGAACAGACAATTTTCAGATGATGAAATTGAAACTATTTCTACTCATATGAAAGAGTGTTCCAAATCACTATTGATCAAAGAAATGTAAATTAAGACAACTCTGAGATACCACTACATACCTGTCAGATTGGCTAAGATGACAGGAAAAAGATGATGAATTTTGGAGGGCATGTGGGAAAACTGGGACACTGATGCATTGTTGGTGTATTTGTAAATGAGTCCATCCATTCTGGAGAGCAATCTGGAATTATGACCAAAATGTTATGAAACTGTGCATGCCCTTTGATCCAGTAGTGCTACTACTGGGCTTATACCCCAAAGAGATAGAAGGGAAAGGGACCTGTATTTGCCAAAATGTTTGTGGCAGCCCCGTTTGTAGTGGCTAGAAACTGGAAAATGAAAGGATGCCCATCGATTGGAGAATGGTTGGGTAAATTGTGGTATATGAATATTATGGAATATTATGGTTCTGTAAGAAATGACCAGCAGGATGAATACAGAGAGGCTTGGAAAGACTTACACGAACTGATGCTAGTTGAAATGAGCAGAACCAGAAGATCATTATATACTTCAACAATGATACTGTATGAGGATGTATTCTGACAGAAGTGGATTTCTTCAACAAAGAGAAGATCTCAGTTTCAATTGATCAACACTCAAAGAAAGAATACTGGGAAATGAATGTAAACTGTTTGCATTTTTGTTTTTCTTCCCAGGCTATTTTTACCTTCTGAATCCAATTCTTCCTGTACAACAAGAGAACTGTTCGGTTCTGCACACATATATTGTATGTAGGACATACTGTGACATATTCAACACGTACAGGACTGCTTGCCATCTTGGGGAGAAGTTAGAAGGAGGGAGAGATAAAGTCAGAACAGAAGTGAATGCAAGGGATAATGTTGTAAAGAAATTTTTCTCAAAATAATTTAAAAATTGAAAAAAAAAAGAATTTGGATATTATAACACCTTTAAGTAAGCTGTAGTTTCCTTCCTTACCCTTTTAATTAGATTTATTTTTGCTTTTGCTTGATCTGAGATAAGGATTATTACTGCTGCTTTTCTTAACTTCAGCTGAAGCTAATAGACAGTCTTTTACCTCTACTCTAAAAGTATCATTCTGCTTTAAATGAGTTTCTTATAAACAACAAATTGTAGGATTCTAATTTTTAATACAGTCTGCAATCCACTTCCATTTTATGGCAGAGTTCATCCCATTCACAGATAATTTCCTATTATCTTGTTTACTTCCAGTTTATATTTTTCTCTTCCCTTTCTCCCTTTCCTTCCTCACCAGGATTTTGTCAATAACCACCTCCTCCAACAAACAGCCCTCCCCCTTTTTTATACCTTTCTCCTCCTATTTCTCTATAGGGTGAAACAAGAAACAAGCTTCTCTGTGAAGCTAAATGTGAAATAAATGGGCCAAATATTCGCACAAAGCTTATCCCCTTGCTCTCTTTCCCTCACTTGTAATAGGTATTTTTTGCTTCTTCATGAGATGTAACTTACCCTATTTAACTCCATTTTCCTCTTCTATTGATCAGAGAAATGCAAATTAAGACAACTCTGAGATACCACTACATACCTGTCAGATTGGCTAAGATGACAGGAAAAAATAATGATGAATTTTGGAGAGGATGCAGGAAAACTGGGACACTGATGCATGTTGTTGGAGTTGTGAATGAATCCATCCATTCTGGAGAGCAATCTGGAATTATGCCCAAAAATGTTATCAAACTGTGCATGCCCTTTGATCCAGCAGTGCTACTACTGGGGTTATACCCCAAAGAGATAGAAGGGAAATGGGACCTCTAATTTCCTCTAATTTCTTTTTAAATAATCAAAATAAAATCAAATTAGACCTGTACCCTTTAAGTAAAACCATAATAGAACATAATTCTCAAGAGTTAAACATATCATCTTCCCATTTAGGGATATAAGCTTTTATTTCTTTCCTTTTTATCTTTTTGTGCTTGTATTGAGTTCTGTATTTGAAGATGAGATTTTCTATTCCATTCTGGTCTTTTCATCAAAAAAAAAAAAAAAGGAAAGAAAGAAAGAAAGAAAGAAACTTATCTGTTTTGTTGAATGTCCATCTTTTTCCCTGAAAGATGATGCTCAATTTTGCTGGATAATTTGTTCTTGGCTGCAATCCAATTGCCTTTCAGAATATTAAATCCCATGCCCTTTAATCTTTTAAAGTGAAAGCTGCTAGGCTGAGTAATCCTGATTGTTAGTCCTCAATATTTAAATTGTTTCCTTTTGGCTGCTTACAATATTTTCTCCTTGATTTCATAATTCTGAAATTTAGCTACAATGTTTTTTGGGGGTTTTCATTTTGGAATCTCTTTTAGAAGGTGATTAGTGAATTCTTTTAATGGCTATTCTGCCCTATGGTTCTAGGACATCCAGGCAGTTTTCCTTGATGATTTCTTGAAAGATGATGTCTAGGCTTTTTTTTTTCATCATGATTTTCAGTAAGTCCAATAATTTTAGACTCCTGAAGATGATTTCCAGGCCAGTTGTTTTTCCAATGAGGTTTTTAACATTTTTAATTGTTTTTTCCTTTTTTCGGGTTTGTTTGATTCTTGAAGTCTCATTGATTCATTCACTTCCATTTGTTCAGTTCAAATTTTCAGTGCATTTTTTTTCAGTTAACATTTTTATCTCCTTTTGCATTTGGCTAATTGAACTTTTATATGAAGTATTTTTGTTCATTGAAATTTTTCCATTTCACAGATTTTGTTTTTCAATGAATTGGCTTCTTTTTCATACCTATTTGGTAGGGAGTTGTATGCTTTTTCCATTTCACCAAGTCTGTTTTAAGGAGTTTTTCTCAGACAATTTCTGGTTTTCCTTTTCCATATCCTCTTGTAAAGATTTTGTGTCCTTTCCCCATCTTTCTTCTCACTCTCTTTTAATATCCTTTTTGAATTCTTCCAAAAGAGCCTTGTGAAATGGGAACCGACCCACATCACCTTTGGTGGCTTGATCTGAAGCTGATTTGCCTTTAGGATCCTCAAAGTTTAAGGTCTGTTTTTCTTTTTCTCCATAAAAGCTGTCTATGTTCAGAGTTCTTTTTCTTTTTTGCTAATTATTTAAAGGTTGAGGTCTGCTCTTGAAGCAAAGGGGTGACAGCAACTTTAGTTTACCCTGACTTACTTCCAGTGCTAGGTAAGTGCAGCCAGATCCCACATTCTTCTGAGGCTCAATGGATCAAAATTTGCCTTTTTAATTTACTTCTGGGTGTCTTACAACAAATCTGCTGAACCACTAGCTTGCAATTAGGACAGAATACCCTAAAAGCCTCTCAGGAGATTTCCTAGTGTAGAATGCCACAATGCCTTGCCTTTCTGCCCCAGGGTCCCTGCACTACCCTTTGGGCTTGACAGCCTTTCTCCCTGCCAGATTGAAACAGCACTTTTCTGAAGTTCTTCCAAAGTATTATTTCATTATTTCAATAATTTTCATTATTGCATTCCTAATGCAAATCCATTCCTCAGTCTTTACAAATATCTCTATCACCCTAATCCAACATGGACTGGAAAAATGATTCCTGGTACTTTTTTTCTTGTATTTTAAAACCAGAACTCAGTCTTTTTGTTTTGGAGCTCTTTGTGGAAGAAATGGTGGGAGACATAGACTGTATTTCCAATTATCCATCATCTTGCCCATTTCTTTCCACATTATTGTTAATTAAAGTTATTGTGTTAAATTTTGTGTATTCTATGCTATCTTATTTTGATTCAATTCCATTCCTAAACAACCATACCAATCTAAGTCATGCATAGCCCAGAACACTGGGTTGTTTTTTTTTTTTTTTTTCATTCAAGACTGGGCCAATAGAAAGGAAAGAAAGGAGGAAAAACAGAAAAATGAAGAAAGAAAGGAAAGAAGGAAATTATATATTAAGCATTAAGTACAAGGCATTATTGTAAGTGAATTATAAATATTATCTCATTTAATCCTCACAACAATTTAGGGAGACAGGTGCTATATTTGAGGCAACCAAAACCTACATTGAGAGACTTGCCCACATCCACACAAATAATAAGTGTTGAAGCAAGTATTTGATTCATATTTGTCTGACTCCATACTCACAGCTATTAGCCACCACTTTACTAGGATCTTTCATATACTAGGATATATGAAAATGCCAAAATAGGGAATTTACAATTTCTCTTTGGAAGAAAGAGAATGGATCTAACAATAAGTAGAAACTGAAAATCAAGTTGGAGTAGTACTGGGAAGTCAAATATCAACATTTAATAGGCTGAAACAAACAAGAAAAAGAGAAAGAGAAGGACTCTAGTTAAGAAATTCATATCAGGAGAGCATGATATAGAGTGTGCCAGGATGGTTGACAAACTGATTCATCAAAAGTTTAGTCTTTTTGTAGCAACCACAAGCAACATTCTGTTCTAGTCATGCAATATAGGCAGTGATTCAGATGAGGAAAAAATGAAAAAAGGAAAAAAAAAAAGTTAAAAAATCTATCCAAGGTCATTTAGTTAAGTGACACAGAATCTTCCTTCTCTCTGTCTCTGTCTCTCTCCCTCTCTCTCTCTCTCTGTTTCTCTTTCTCTCTGTCTGTCTGTCTATCCTCTACTTTTATCATTTTCTAACTTCTACAATATAGGCATACAAATTTTCTCAATTGGTCATAATAGCATATGTTGCTAAATAATTTTCACTATAAAAGAAAACATCACAAGGTCTAATTTAACCATTAAAAAAAAAAATTTAGACCAAGAAAACTATATTGCATTCAGGTTATCAAAATGGGCCCAGATTGAACCATATGAAAAAAATCTACATCATTTCTTTTTCTATTGCATTATGTATCCCAGAAGTCAATATTATGGAGTAGATACCAAATTATGCCCTTCTCTTCCATTATTTTTAATCTCAATTCTTTGCTACAAGCTAAGTAACTGGGAGAGTCAAGAGGATATTGACTATCTATCCAGTCAAGATAGTGGAGAGAAGGCAGCAAGTTGCTAAAGCTTTCCCCAGTTTCCCTCAGAAACAACACTAAATCAAACCTCTAAAAGGATTCTGGAGTGAAAGAAGCCACAAAAATTCAGAATGAAACAATTTTCCAACTTAAGATGTCTTGGAAGGACTTTCAGAAAAGGTCTATCTTACTTGGACAAAAGAGGAATGCAGCCTAGCACAGAGATGGTGCAAGTAATCTTGGAGAAGCCAAAGCCCAGACTAGCAGCAAAAATCTCTCACTTCTGCCTTACTGGGCCATTAGCTTAGGAGGCAAGTTGTGAGACTTCCAACTCAAAAGAAAAAGGCAAATTGGGAACCTGAAAACACTGGCACAATAGGCATGATTAGGCTAGGCCAATCCAACACAGTAATCAAGGCAATAGCATGTCTGGCCCTAGTAGAGTAAGTCAGTAATGACATCTTTATCACCCTCCAAAACAAGGTTGGAATAGTCTCCCCTGTGTCTGAGGGGCAACATTCAACTTTTTTAAATGAGCAAAAAAGCAAAAAGAGCCCTGACCATAGAAAGCGATAATGTTCGGGAAAGGGAGGATCAGAAGACAAACCCAGAAAAGGACATCCATGGCAAAATGCTCACATGAAGACTCAAAGGCAAATACAGTCTCAATCTGAAAAGGTTCTCTTGGAAAAACTCAAAAAGGATTTTAAAAAACAACTTAGATTTATATCTTTCTGAGGAAAAACTGGGGATAGAAATGAGAAATATGCAGGAGAATTATGGGAGGGGAGAGTCAATAGCTTGGAAAAATGTCAACAGCTTAGAAAAAAGCATGAAAATTGATGTAAAAAATAACTTTTTAAATTATATAATTAGCAAAAATAAATTGAGTAAAATAAGTTGTTTAAAAGTGGAATTAAACAAGTGGAAAATAAGGTAAAATTCTAACTGAAAAAAAATAATTCATTGAAAATTAGAATTGGATGAACAAAAAGCAAATGACTCAATGAGACTTCAAAAATCAGTCAAACAAAAAATTTTTTAAATGAAAAAATAGAAGAAAATGTAAAATATCCCATTGGAAAAATAATCAATCTGGAAAATAGATCCAGAAGAGAAAATTTTAAAAGTATTGGATTACCTAAAAATCATGTTCAAAAAAATAGCCTGGAATTCAATACCTTTCAAGAAATCATCAAGGAAAATTGCCCTGACATTCTAGAACGAGGGAATAAAAGAGTCATTGAAAAAATCCACCAAACACCTCCTGAAAGAGACATCAAAATGAAAACTCCAAAGAATATTGTAGCTAAATTCCAGAATGATTGGGGCAAGGAGAAAATACTGCAAGAAGCCAGAAAGAACCAACTCAAATATCAAGGAGCCACACTCAAGATTACCAAGGACCTCCCAGCTTCCACATTAAAGGATTGGAGGGCCTGAAATATGACATTGTGGAAGGCAAAGGATCTTCAAATATAAGACTCAAGAAAAGCACAAAAAAGTAAAGAGAATTATATACACACACAATTGTATGTGTGTGTGTATAGATAGATAGATAGATAGATAGATAGATAGATAGATAGATAATTTAAATCTAACTACTTATATCCGTACATGAAAAGAAGATGCTTATAACTCTTGAACTATATTGTTGTTAGGGCAGATAATAGAGGTTGTGGGTATGAGTTGACTTTCATTTGATGATATAAAAAAGAAATTAAATGGTAGAAAAAGGATTGTACTGGGTGAAGAGAAAGGGGGAGAAAATGGGATAAGTTACATCACATGAAGAGGCACAAAAAAACTATTATAATAGTACAATAGAAAAAGAAAAAGGAAGATGAGCATTATTTGAACTTTAACCTCATTACATTTTGCTCAAAGGGAAATAATATACATACTATACCCTTTGTACAATAAACAAACACCAAGTGATATAGACAGCAAACTTTACAAGTGGGGGGACTTCATATTCCACCTCTCAGAATTAAATAAATTTAACCACAAAATAAATAAGAAAGAAGTTAGGGAATGGAATAGAATTTTGAAAAAAATTAGATATGATAGGCCTCTGGAGAAAATTCAATGGGAATAAATCAATAAATATATCATAATTAACCAAGTATTAGTGCATAAAAACTTCACAGTTAAATGCAGAAAGGCAGAAATATTAATATGCATCTTTTTCAGATCATGACACAATGGTATTATATCAAATAAAGGGCCACAGAAATTAACTGTGCAATCTAATTCTAAAAATTGAATCAAAACAAAAAAAAATCAATAATTTCATCAAAGAGAATGATAAAAATGGGACAATAGACCAAAACTTATGGGATGGAGCCAAAATGATTTTTAGGGAAAGTTTAATACCTTTAAATTCTTACATTGGCATATTTAACATGTATAGGATTGCTTGCCACCTGGGGGAAAGGGTGGAGGGAGGGAGGGGAAAAGTCTGTACAAAAGTGAGTGCAAGTGTTATAAAAAATTTCCCAGGCATGGGTTCTGTCAATAAAAAAAGCTATAATCATGAAAAATAAATAAATAAATAAATTCTTACATGAAAAAAGAGAAGATTAAGGAATTGGGCATACAATGAAAAAAACTAGAACCAAAAAAAAAAAAAAAAACAAAAAAAAATCAAAAATGAAATGCCAAATTAGAAATTTTGGAAATTGAAGGAGAGATTAATAGAATTGAGAGCAAGAAAAAACTATTTAACTAATATGTAAAACTAAAAACTGTTTTTATGAAAAATAAAAATTAAAAAATAAATCTTTGATTTTTTTAAAAGAAAAAAATTACCATAAAAGGGTGAATGCACCACCAACTAACAGATTAAAACAATAATTAGAAGCTGTACAGACCAATAAAATTGACGATCTAATTGAAATGGATAAATATCTTTTTTTTAATTAAAGCTTTTTGTTTTGAAAACATAGGCATAGATAATTTTCAACATTTACCCTTGCAAAATCTTGTGTTTCACATTTTTTCTCTTCTCCCCAACTCTTTCCGCTAAATAACGAACAATCCAATACATGTTAAAGATGTGCAATTCTTCTATACACATCTCCACAATTATCATGCTGCACAAGAAAAATCAGATCAAAAAGAAAAAACTGGGAAAGAAAACAACAAAACAAAGGGAAAATACTAGGTTATGATCTACTCAGTCCCTACAGTCCTCACTCTGGGTGAAGATGACTTTCTCTATCCCAAGTCAATTGAAACTGGCCTGAATCATCTCACTGTTGAAAAGAGCTATATCCATCAGAATTGATCAACTTATAATATTGCTGTTACTATATACAATGATCTCCTGTTCTCTTCACTTCAATCAGCATCAGTTTATGTAAGTCTCTCCAGGTCTCTCTGAAGTCATCCTGCTGATTGTTTCTTATACAACAATATTACTCCATAACATTCACATATCATAACTTATACAGCCACTCTCCAACTGATGGGCATCCATTCAGTTTTAAGTTCCTTGCCATTATAAAAAGGAGTGCTACAAATATTTTTGTACATGTGGGTCCTTTCCCATTTTTTATGATCTCTTTGCCATACAGGCCCAGTAGAGACATTGTTGGATCAAAGGATATGCACAGTTTAATAGCCCTTTGGAGATAGTTCTCTATTACTCTCCAGAATGGTTAGATCACTTCACAACTCCACCAGCAATGTATTAGAGTTCCAGTTTTCCCACATCTCCTCCAACATTTATCATTATCTTTTCCTGCCATCTTAGTCAATGTAAGAGGTGTGTACCTCAGAGTTGTCTTAATTTGCATTTCTCTGATCAACAGTGATTTAGAGCTTTTTTTTTTATATGATTAGAAACAGACTAATTTCTTCATGTGAAAATTGTCCATTTAGATCCTTTGAGCATTTATCAAATAAAAAATGGTTTATATTCTTATAAATTTGAGCCATTTCTCTCTATATTTTAGAAATGAGGCCTGTCAGCATCCTTAGATGTAATTTTTTTCTATTTACTGCTTCCTTTCTAATCTTTTCTGAATTGGTTTGGTTTATACAAAAACTTATAAATTTAATATCATCAAAATTATCCCTTTTGCATTCCATAATGTATTCTAGTTTTTCTTTGGTGACAAATTCCTTCCTTCTCCACAGATCTGAGAGGGAGACTATGCTTTGTTCTTTTCATTTGCTAATAGTGTCACTCTTTATGTTTAAATCATGAAGTCACTTTAACCTTATCTTGGTATGAAAAGTGTAGCTAGATACCTAGTTTCTATTTTCCCATTTCCCCCCAATTTTTGTCAAAAGAGTGAGTTCTTATCCCCTAATATAAGGTATTAAACACTACATTATCATAGTTATTGAATATTGTATTTTGTGAACCTAACCTATTCCACTGATCAACTACTCTATTTCTATGCACTGGCATAGAAACCAAATGTTTTTGATGACCACTACCATATAATATAGTTTTAGGTCTGCTACAGCTACAGGACCTTCATTAGCATTAGATTTCATTAATTCCCTTGAAATTCTTGTCCATTTCTGTCAGATTAACTTTGTTATTATTTCTATCTCTGTAAAATAATTTCTTGGGAGTTTGATTGGTATGACAGTAGATAAGGAGATTAATTTAGATAGAATTGTCATTTTTTATTATAGTAGCTTGGCCTACCCATGAACACATGACATTGTTCCAATTCATTAGCTCTGATATTATTTGTGTGTAAAGTGTTTTGTAATAGTGTTCATATAGTTTCTTCCAAGACTTCCAAATATTTTATATAATCTACAGTAATTGTAAATGAAATTTCTCTTTGTATTTCTTGCTGCTGTACTTTGTTGGTAATATACAAAAATACTGATGATTTCTGTAGAATTATTTTATATTGACAATTTTACTAAAGTTATACTTTATTTATACTTGTTTAGTTGATTCTCTAGAATTCTCTTAGTATGTCATCATATTGCAAAGAGTAATAATTTGGTTTCCTCATTATCTATTCTAATTCCTTAAATTTCTTTTTCTTCTAGTTGCTAAAGCTAATATTTATAATACAATATTGAATAGTAATGGTGATAATGGGCAACCTTGTTTCACCCCTGATCTTGTTAGGGAATATTTCTAATTTATATAATAATAATAATACATACAATGCTTGCTACTGATTTTAAATAGGTGCTACTGATCATTTTAAGGAAAATTCTATTGATTCCTATATTCTATAGTGTAGAAGGCTGAAACTCTTGAGTCGATGCACTGAGGTCAGGACAGCCAAGCACTTGAGGCAAACTACCAACTGGACAAATACTCTATGGGCATATGCTTGGAAAATGTCCCTTCCCACTATCCTGTGCTGGCTTGATGATTGGTGTATACAGAGGATTGTAGGAGGGACTACGAGATGGAGTAACACAAGCGACACTCATTTTGGCAGTAGACAAGTAGAAGGATGGTCTTGGAAATTCTATTTCCATCCTGTTCACTTCTACCCTTACAGACCAAAAATAAAGACCAAAGACATTTGCTTATCCTGACTCTGGCTGATTCTAAGGTATCCTGGGTGCTAGTACGGGCGTCATATTTGGCATCCGAGCATGGGGCCCAAGGACCCTAACTTCACTGAAGAAGTCTGCGGTGATCAGGAAATAGGGTGAGTATTTTAATAGACAAACAGGGAATTTACTTTGTTACTAGTAATCTTTTCTAGCTGCAATGGGGTAAATATTGGGAAAAGATTCTCCCCCAACCTGAGCCCCAGCCATAGTCCCATGCCCACCCCCACCCCAAGAGGGCACTATAGAAATCATACTTAAGCTGGTCAAGGGACAAAGCTTAATTGTAACTTGGTTGCAGATCACTAGACTCTTGGGTACATTAGAATTCACGTCCCCTTGGTTCTTAAAGGAAGAGGAGATAGGGCTAAATAATTGGAAGCTAATAGGACAACAATTGTGTGAAAACTACAGTGATAAAGGTCCTCGTTCAATTTCCAAGGAAACATTCTATTCATACAACAAAATAAAATTGACCTTAAAGAATCTTGCAAATTATAGAAAAAAAAAATTCTAAGAATGTCCAGATGAGGAAGTGTGAGGAAAAAGAGGAGGACAAAGGAGGGATTAAAAATGATTTCACCCGAGGGCATGAGGAGATAAGTGAGGATGAAGGGTATGGTGAAGGGCGTGGTGATTCTAACTCTCACAAAGCAGCTTCAACCTCACCTAAATAAGAACTGGCTCATGACATGCCCCCATCAACTTCACTTTCCAGGATGGAGGGGGGAGAAGTAGTCAGAGGGGCAGTGACACCACCAGCATCTCCCCACAAAAAATAGCCCCGTCTTATGACTAAATTGCAAAAGGCAGTACTTAAAACCACTGAAGAAGGGCAGAATTTAGGTGATTTGCAAATGGAAATGTATCCTGTGATTCAACAGTATGACTCTTCAGGTCAAGAAAGTAGAATATATACTCCTTTTGATCTAGAAATCCTCAAATACCTGAAAAAGACTTGCACTCTTGAAGGGGCAACATCAGCTTATGTTAAGATGTTATTACAGAATTTGGTTTATGAAGTATTAACCCCTAGGGACTAAAAATCTATAGCAAGGGCATGCTTAGAACCTGGACAAAACTTGTCTAGTTTTGTAGGACTGTAGGATACAAGCCCAACAAAATAGTTATAGTGGAGTTAATTCTCCAATCACCTGTGACCAACTAACAGGTGTAGGCTCTTATGCAGAAATTTCAGTACAGATTAATTATCCCTTAGCAGCTTATGGGCAAATTGCTGCTGCTATCAAAGCATGGACTTCTCTCTTTTTTTTTTTCTTAATTATAACATTTTATTATAACAGAACCCATGCCTGGGAAATTTTTTACAACTTTATCTCTTGCACTCACTTCTATTCTGACATTTCCTCTCCCCCTCTCCCCCAGATGGCGAGCAATCCTATACATGTTAAATATGTCACATTATATCCTAGAGACAATATATGTATGCAGAACTGAAGAGTTCTCTTGTTGCATAGGAAGAATTGGATTCAGAAGGTTAAAATAACACGGGAAGAAAAAAAAATGCAAACAATTTACATTCATTTCCCAGTGTTCTTTCTATGGGTGTAGCTGCTTCTGTCCATCATTGATCAACTGAAACTCTGTTGAAGAAAACCACTTCCATCAGAATACATCCTCATACAGTATCATTGTTGAAGTACATAATTACCTCCTAGTTCTTCTCATTTCACTTAGCATGAGTTCACGTAAGTCTCTCCAAGCCTCTCTGTATTCATCCTGCTGGTCATTTCTTGCAGAACAATAATATTCCATAATATTCATATACCACAAGTTAAAGTCAATTCTCTATATATTTTGGAAATGAGGCCTTTATCAGAACCTTTAACTGTAAAAGTGTTTTCCCAGTTTATTACTTCCCTTCTAATGTTGTCTGCATTAGTTTTATTTGTACAAAAACTTTTCAATTTAATATAATCAAAATTTTCTATTTTATGATCAATAATAATCTCTAGTCCTTGTTTGGTCATAAATTCTTTCCTCTTCCACAAGACTGAGAGAGAAACTATTCTATGTTCTTCTAATTTATTTATAAAATCTCATTCTTTATGGCTAAGTCATAAACCCATTTTGACCTTATCTGAGTGTATGATGTTAAATGTGGGTCAATGCCTAGTTTCTGCCTTATTAATTTCCAATTTTCCCAGCAATTTTGTCAAATACTGAGTTCTTATCCCCAAAACTGGGGTCTTTGGGTTTGTCAAACACTATGTTATTAATCTTATTGGCTGTTTTGTCCTTTGAACCTAACCTATTACATTGATCAACTAATGTATTTCGTAGACAATACCAAATGGTTTTGGTAACCTCTGCTTTATAATATAATTTTAGATCTGGTACAACTAGGCTACCGTCATTGGATTTTTTTTTTCATTAGTTCATTAGTTCTACTTAGTACCTTGTTTCAGGTTCTGGCCCAAAACATCTCCTTGTAAGATCAGATCAGTGATACTGAAACATGCTGAACCATGCTAAATTAGATAATTATTGTCTCTATCAACTCTAATGACTTAACAGTTTGTAAAGATTAAAACAGTTGGTTGTGAGAGGATTAGAAGAACTTAGAAAGTCACATGTGCCTTCTCTGCCATCATGCCCCAAGTATTTTTTTTTTTTTGTCTTGGGCCCTGGGGCTGGGCCCCTCATTCCGTTTCCCTGAATCAGTCTACATTCTGATGCCCAATGGAAGCCTCTGTTGCGTTGTGGACATGGGGTCTTGGGTCTTGATCTCCCACCTGGTTTTCTCACTCTGTCTCTATGCCAACATTGAGGTTTCAGATGGCCCACTTAACCACATTGAAAGCATTGACGAGTTGTCTTGTTTGTCTTCCCATGTTTGGATCTTGGGAGGTCTGCATCATAGTCTGGCTATAAAAGGCATTCGTGCCCACTGTGGTACAGCGTCTTATGATCTCCTCTAAAGAAGCATCCTTGCATATTCCTAGTATAATTCTTCTATAAACTCATTAGCATTTTCTTTAGCAAGTTGCCTTATCATAATGTCTGTTACTGCATTGTCAGCATTAGTTCGTGTGACAGAAGTCTTCAGACGTCCCACAAAATCAGCAAAGGGTTCATTTGGCCCTTGTGTTATTTTTGTGAAGGCTTCACCCATATCATTTTATTGGGAAGAGAAGTCCAGCGGGGCAGAGCCAAGTACCCAGAAATAACCAATCAGCCAGGAAGCCATATAATGGGAAAAGGGGATTACACAATCAACCAGCCAGGAAGCAACCTGATGGGAGAAAGGGATTACAATTGGGGAGAATAGAGTTGTATGCAGCTGGGATACCCCCTGGAGAGGTGAAATCTGTCCCCGTCCAGCCTATGGATCCCTGGCCTCCAGGCACAGTAGGCTTGACCATTTCACTTCCTGAGTGTATTTACAATACAGTGTCCATCCATACACTGATGTGGGAAACTGGGGAGTGTGTAGATAATATCCCAGTAAGTAATACAGGTAGACAATGTATGACATCACCCAGGAGAAGTATAGCATCAGGTTTACTCATACAGACTCCTAATAAGCAATCTGGTGATAGTTGCCCAGATTCTGACTCCAAGGAACAAAATCCAGGAATATACTGGACAGTAGCTGTGATAGCTGACCGACCTATGCTCACTATCTATATAAATGGCATGCCATTAGAAGGATTGGTAGACACAGGTACTGATTATAAAGTCATTACAGGTGCCAACTGGCCTAGTCACTGGCCAAAGATTAAGGCAGACACCTACATGTCTGGTATAAGGGAATCAATAGCAGCTGAAGTTAGTGCTACCCCTTTGAGATGGACTTTTGAAAGTGAAACAGGAGTTTTTGTTCCTTTTATAGTTGAAAAATCCCCAGCAATCTGTGGGGAAGAGATATTTTACAACAATTAGGATTAAAAATGAGTACCTCAATTTTTTAGGCAGGGCTCCTGTTGAAGGCCTGCCAATACTTTCACCTATTCCTATCCAATAGAAAACTGATACACCAGTGTGGATAGAACAGTGGACCTTAGGTAGCAATAAAATTCAGGCCTTATTAGATATAGTACAGGAGCAACTTGTCCAAGGACACTTACAGCCTTCTCTAATTCCTGGGAATTCCTCAGTATTTGTTGTAAGAAAGGAATCTGGAAAATGGAGGATGTTGACTGATTTAAGAAAGGTAAATGAACAGATGGAACCTATGGGAACTCTTCAGCCTGGACTTCCATCTCCTACTCAATTGCCTAGAAAATAGCCTCTTTGTGTTATAGACATTAAGGATTGTTTCTATTCTACCCCTCTAGATAAGGAGGATATGAAAAGATTTGCCTTTTCAGTGCCCAGTGTTAATTTAGCTGAGCCTTATAAAAGATATGAATGGACAGTTTTGACACAGGGAATAAAAAACAGTCCCACTATGTGCCAAATGTATGTTGCTGCTGCTCTTACTCCAGTAAGAAAAGCATTTCTAAAAGTTATGTTATTATATTACATGGATGATATATTGGGATGTCCACTTGAGGAATAAATGTTAGAAGCATGTCTACAAAAGACCATGGAAACACTAAGGTACTACAAATTGTACATAGCTCCAGAAAAAATTCAAAGATATGCTCCTTTTCAATATTTAGGATATGAAATATATCCTAAGGGGCTCACAGTAAAAAAAAAAACGTTCCTTAAGAACAGAGAAGCTAAACACTTTAAATGACTTTCAGAAATTGATAGGAGATATCCAATGGATGTGTCCAGTGTCCTATCAATTACAACCATTATATGATATTTTAAGGGGAGACAGTGCTTTAAACTCACTATGCCAGCTTACAAAAGAAACTCAAGAGGCTTTGAGAGAAGTTGAACTGACTTTATCCAATGTAGTTGAATCACTCAAAAACCCTTGGAAATATCCATTTTTGCTACAAAAGAGGCACTCACAGCAGTCCTTCATAAAGGAGACAGTGTCACAGGGGGGTGAATCTCCCAGCACAACCAGAACAAAGCCTTACTCCGTACCGTGCTTGTGGCTAGAATGTTATTAAAGGCCATTAAGCGAGCAGTATAATTATCTGGGATAAGACCTGACAAGATATATACCTTTTATACCAATGCACAAATTAATGTATGCTGTGAAACCATCCCAAAGTGGCAAATGTTATTAACCATGGTTCCAAATTTTACACATGGGTCTCCATTAAAGATAACCAGACTATTACATAATTGATAATGGATTCTTGAAGAGAAGGTTTCTAAAGTTCCTCTTAAAGGACCAACTATCTTTACAGATGCATCCAAATATAATATTTGTGCTGTATACTCTTGTGCCTTACCTATAAAGAGAGTCATCAGAACTTCTTTTCAATCCACTCAGCAGAATGAATTGTATGCAATCATTCTGGCTCTTACTTATTATCCAGAAGATTTTAGATATAAATAAAATATCTGATTCGGCCTATTCAGTAAGTGTGGTACAAAGAATTTCCACAGCCCATATAAAATCTGTAGCCTCTAATATATATCAGCTCTTTAAAGAACTTCAAGAGCAAGTGAGAAAGCATCCAGGTAAGATTTATATCTTGCATGTCCACTCTCATAGGACTTCCAGGTCCTATTTTTTTCTTTTCATTTTTATTTTTCTTTAAAAGTCCAGAACGGATCAAAAGAACAATTACCAATTAAGTAGATACCCAAAAATCAAAGTCTAGAAGGTAGAGAAAAACAATGCTTTGGGTAAGCTTTAGAGCCTCATTAATCACCTTATTTCAAAAGGAATAGTTGTAGATAAAACAAAGTAGAACCATGTCTTTCAATCTAGTTTCTCTCTTCTCTGGCAATACAGCTGGTCCTACATGTAGTATGGATTGGGAGCCCACCAGCCATAGCAGATCAGTACTTGACTAACTAGAAGGACCTATTCCTACTGAGTCTTATAAGGATTATGGTGGTTACCTACTCTCAATTTCGTGACATGGCTTTGTTTCACTCCTTGGAATTACAGTCACTGCTGCAAACAACTTTGTAATCATCAGTGAATCAATCCCTTCTTCCTTTACATGCAGTTGGAAAATTAAGATAGGCTGGGGATGACCAGCCTATTATCTGAATTACCTGTCAAATGATAATTAGCTAATACACTCACTAGATTTATACATTAAGGAAATTATATATAGAATACTGCAAAAACACAGTAAGAATGAAGTTTGCCCATTTCTGCTCAGGAAAGTCCCCTTTGTTCCCAAGTTTCACAAATGATTTCCCAATTTCTGCTCCAGTCAAGGTCAAATGGTGACATTACTGCTTTTCTTCTTTCTGATCTTCCTTCTGTTCCCCAGAAGTATAACTTCCAGATCCTTCACTCTCAGATGCCATCTTTTTATATGCCACCTTAAAGAGCTTTAATGGCTTGTTGGAGAGTAGATGCTGCCTGCCTGATGTTTTCTCCTGTTTTGCTATCTTTGAGAGCCAAGAGCTCTCATTTTCGCAGTTTCTACTTTTAGTTTATTGCACTCATCTGCTGGAAGTTGATCTTTGAATTCTTCCATCTTTGTTTCAGTATTGTGAATGATTCATTCTGCCATATTGACAGCTTCCACCCATTCTTTCTTTCTCCTGTCTTCCTCAGTATACTTCTCTGCATTCTTAACCATATTCTCAATGTCATCTTTGCTTAAGCCACCAGAAGATTGGATCACAATTTGTTGTTCATGTCCTGTGTTTTTATCTTTTGCAGAAACATGTACAACCCTATTAGCATCAATGTCAAATGTGACTTCAATCAATGGAACCCCTTGTGGGGCTAGTGGAATTCCAATCAAATTAAATTGTCCAAGAAGCTTGTGGTCTGCATCCATTTCTCTTTTTCCTTGACACACTTTAATTTCCACTCATGTCTGACCATCAGCAGCTGTAGAGAACACCTGGCTCTTCTTAGTTGGAATAGTTTTGTTTCTATTAATTAATTTGGTGAAGACACCTCCTAATGTCTCAAAGCCCAGAAAAAGGGGAGTGATGTCCAGAAGTAGCAGATCTGTGACATCACCAGCTAACATGCCTCCCTGAATGGCAGCTCCCATAGCCATAGCTTCATCAGAATTGACAGCTTTACTAGAGGCCTGGCCAAAAAGTTCTTGTACTATCTGCTGAACCTTGGGCATTCTGCTTATGCCATCAACTAAGATGACTTCTCCAATGTCACTCTTGCTGACTTCAGCATCTTACACGGCCTTCTGGCATACTTCAATAGTCCTTCTGAGGAGATCGGTAACAATGCCCTCAAACTGAGCTCTATCTTTTAGTTGCATGCTCAGTTCAATGATATTATCTTTCTCTATTTTATATATAAGCAAGCATATAGAGATATAAAACTTCTCCTAAGAGCTACTTTGGCTGCATCCCATAAATTTTGTTCCACTCACTCATTCGTTAGGATTAGATTATTTAGTTTCCAACTAATATTTGGTTTATTTTTCCCTGGCCCTTTATTACAGGTAATCTTTATTGCATCATGGTCTGATTTTGAGGTTTTTAATGCCCTAATACATGGTCAATTTTGTGCAGGTTCCATGTACTGCCCAAATTGAAACATATATTCCTTTCTGTCTACTTTCAATTTTATCCAAAGGCCTATCATACCTAACTTTTCTAAACTTCTATTTACCTCCTTAAATTCTTTTTCATTTTGTGGTTTGATTTATCTAGTTCTGATAGAGCAAAGTTGAGACCCCCCAGTTGTATAATTTTGCTATCTATTTCTGCTTGCAGCTCTCTTAACTTTTCTAAGAATTTGGATACTATACCACTTTATGCATATATGTTTAGTATTGATATTAATTCATTACCTATAATACCCTTTAGCAAGGTGTAGTTTCTTTTTTTTTAATCTCTTTAAATTAGATTTATTTTTGCTTTTGCTTGATCTGAGATCAAGATCACTATCCCTGCTTTTTTTTTTTTAACTGAAGTTGAAGCATAGTTTCTGCTCCAGCTTTTTACCTTTGCTCTGTATGTATCACTATGCCTTAAATGTGTTTTTTGTAAATAACATATTATGCTATTCTGGCTTTTATTCCAGTCTGCTATCTACTTCCATTTTATGGGAAAGTTCATCCCATTCACATTCACAAATAAAATTACTGACTCTATTTTCATCTTCTTTTCCCCAAGTTATATCTTTCTCTCTTCCACTTTCCTTCTTCACAAATGTTTTACTTTTAACCACTACCTCCCTAACCTGCCATCCCTTTTCACAGCCATTTCTCTCCTTCCCTTTTCCATTTCTGCTCCTACTTCTCTATAGGATAAGACAAGTTTCTATATTAAACTAAATGTATCTGACAGAGAGAATAACATTCACACAATGCTCATCTCCCTCCTTTCTTTCTCTCAACTGTAATAGGTCTTTTTTTATTTTTCCATGTAATGTAATTTACCCCATTTTAACTTCATTTTCCTCTTCTTCTGGTACAATCTTTTTCCACCCATAGCTTCCTTTTTATATGACCATAGTAAAGTCAAATTATATTTATATCCTCTATGTATACCCCTAATACATATACAGTTCTCAAAAGTTAGACATGTTATCTTCCCATAGAAGTATGTAAACATTTTAACCTTTAAAAAAGTTTTTTTCTTCCCTTTTTATGTTTCTTTTGAGTTATGAAGATCAAATTTTCTGTTCAACTCTGGTCTTTTCATCAAAAATAAATGAAAATTCCTTCTTTCATTGAATGTCCATCTTTTCCCCTAAAAGATAATTTTTAATTTTGCTGGATAGTTGATTCTTGGCTGCAATCCAAGTTGCTTTGCCTTCTGGAATTTTATATTCCAGGCCCTTTGATCCTTGAAAGTAGAAGCTGCTAGGTCCTAGGTAATCATGATTGTGGCTCCTCAATATTTGAATTGTTTCTTTATGGCTATTTGCAGCATTTTCTCCTTGATCTGATAATTCTGGAATTTAGCTACAATATTCCTTGGAGTTTTCATTTTTGGACCTCTTTCAAGAGGTCACAGGTGGGTTCTTTCAATGGCTATTTTATCCTCAGATTCTAGGACATCAGGGAAGTTTTAATTGATAATTCCTTGAAATGTGTTGTCTAGTTCTTTTTTTCCATCATGGTTTCAGGAAACCCTATAATTCTTAAAATTTCCTCTCTTGGATCTATTTTACATTTTCTTCTATTTTTTGTTTTTTTCTTTTGTTTTGTTTGATTAAGTCTTGAAGTCTTATTGAGTCATTTGCTTCCATTTGCTGAATTCTAATTTTTAGTGAATTATTTTCTTCAGTTAGCTTTTTTAATCTCCTTTTGCATTTGACTAAATGAACTTTAAAATGAGTTGTTTTGTTCACTGGATTTTTTTTCTATTTCAGAAATTCTGTTTTTCAAGGAGTCTATTTCTTTTTCCATTTCAACAAAACTATTCTTTAATAAATTATTTTCTTCAGATAATTGCTGTGTTTCCTTTTCCAGATTTCTCATTTCCTTTCCCCATTTTTCTTCTAACTCTCTTTTAAGATCCTTTTTTAATTCTTCCAAGAGAGCCTTGTGAAATGAAAAGCAATTGATAACACTTTTTGAAGCTTTATTTGCAGTTGTTTTGCCTTTAGTGTCCTTAGGATTGAGGTCTGTTATCTGTCTTCATAAAAGCTATTTATGGTCAGCGCTTTTTGCTTTTTGCTCATTTTTAAAGATCTGTTCTTTAGGTCTGCTCTTAGGACAAAGAGGAGGTTCTTCTAAGCTTCCTCTATCTATGACAGTGGCTTCACACTTCCCGGAGGCTGGTGCTACCAACTTCCTACCATGCTGGGTGACTGTTGCCAAAGCTTATCTTTTACCTTCTCTAGTTGAGTTAGAGGCTCACAGGGTAATTTGCTGATCCTTTAGCTTCTGAACAAGGATAGAGTGGGCAAACACTGCTGCATTTTGGCTATGAGCCTACCATTAGATTTCCTCAGCCCTCAGAACTTTCTTCACCCTGGTTTTCCTGAAGACACTGCACTGCACTGTGCTACACCTGTAATGGCCTACAAACCCCCACCACCACTACTGCCTGGTTGAGACAGAATTTTCCTAATGTTCTTCCAAAATATTTTCTGCTGTAAATTTCTGCCATCTATGTGTATTCTGTCACTCCAAAATATATTCAGAGGTTTCATCTAGTGCTGATCTGAGGGAAAGCAAAAAAGAGCTCATAACCCTGTCACTCCACGCCATCTTGGCTCTGCCCCACCTTGCCATGAATAATTATAAAAACATAAAATGCCTAGATTAACAGAGGAAAAATAAAAGTACTTAAATAATTCCATTTCAGAAAATGAAATTGAACAATCAAATATGTACTTCCTAAGAAAAAAAATCCCTAGAGCCAAATGGATTTACAAATGAATTCTATCAAACAGTTAAAGTATAAGTTACTTATAAACTATTTGAAAAAGTAGGCAGAGGACTCCTACAGCAAATTCTTTTTGTGACTCAGATATAGTGCTGATACTTAAACTAAGAACACATCAATATCCCTAATGAATATTGATGCAACATTTTTAAATAAAATATTAGCAAAGAGATTATAATAATTTATCACCAGGATAATACAGTATGATCAGGAGAATTTATACCAGGAATGTTGTACTAGATCAATATTAGGAAAACTATCAGCATAATGAACTACATCAATTTAAAAAAACCAACAAAAATCATATGATCATCCCAATAGATGAAGAAAAAGCCTTCAACAAAATACAGCACTAATTCCTATCAAAAATACTAGCACGCATAGAAATAAATTAAAATGATGAGCAATATCTATCTAAAGCTATCGGCAAACATTATGTTTAATGGGGATAAACTAAAAACCTTCCCAGTAATATCAAGGATGAATCAAGAATACCTATCATCACCACTATTATTCAACATATCACTAGATTTGTTATCTTTAGCAAAAAGAAAAGAAAAAGAAATTGAAGGAATTATAAAAGGTAAAGAAGAAATAAAACTATCATTCTTTGCATAAGATAATAATATGATACTTAGAGAATCTGAGAGAATCAACAGAAAAGCTACCTGAAAAACTACCTGAAATAATAACTTTAGCAAAGTTGCAGGATATAAAATAAACCAACATAAATCATTACCATTACCATAAAATGCTAGTAAAGCCCAGTAGCAAGAGATAGAAATATAAATTTCAGTGAAAATAACTGTAGGCAATGTAAAATATTTGGGAATAATAATTACCAAGACAAATCCAGGAATATAAAAAAAAAAAAATTACAAAACACATTTCACAAAATTAAAATCAGATCTAAAGAAGTAGAAAAATATCAATTGCTCATGGATAGGCTGAATTAATATAGTAAAGCTATATTAAACTTAATTTTTCAGTGTCATATTAATCGAACTAGTCAAAAATTATTTTATAGAACTAGGAAAAAAAAAAAGAAAATTTATCTGAAAGAACAAAAGATCAAGTAATAAAAAAAATGGAAAAGAACATGGCCTAGCTATAATAGATATAAAACTATATTATAAAAAAAGCAATCATGAAAACTATTTGGGGGAATGGAGTCAAGAAGGCAGAGAGGACACATGTGTCTATCTAAGCTGTCCTTTACCCTCAGACTACTTTTCATGAAACAGCCTCAGAATTAGTGATTGACTGTCAAAATCCACGAATATTGGGAGTTCAATACATTACCAACAGAAGATAATGTCAAAATGGTCCAGAAAAGGTTTGGTTTTCCTCATGGGTGGGGATGGCTAGGCCAGGTGCAGCGTCAGGCAAATAGGCAGTGAGAGCACAGAAACAGCTCCTGCTGAGCAAATCTGAAAGGGGTGCGGGATGGTCTCAACTGGCAGAAAATTTGACGGGAGAACATTACCACAGAGTCAGCTGCTCTGCTCTGGCAGCAAGCCAATAGATCAGTAGAGAACTTATAAACACATGGGGTAAAGACTATAACCCAAAAATACTGGCGTCTCTCTGGATCTGGCTACCCTCAACCAGCACCCAGAGGAACTCAGCATGATCTCAGCAATCACATTGCAGATGTCGACCACAATGCAGACGCTGATCCCAGCACAGTTATTGCTATCCCACTTGGTAACACCACACTGCCCCAAAAGCAGACTGCAGGGGTTTTTTGTTTTGTTTTGTTTTTTTCAAAATGAGTAAAAAGGCAAAGCAGGTTCTAACTATAAATAGCTTCTATACTGAAAGAGAGCAGACTTCAAACCATGATGAGACAAAAACAGATTGTCTCCAGATGAAGCCCTAAATGGTGATATAATCTGATCCCCATCACACAAGGCTCTCATAGAAGAAATTAAAAAGGCTCTTTAAAAAGAGCTACAAGAAAAATGGGGGAAGGAAAGGGAAGTTTTGCAAGAGGATCTGGAATAAGTCATGTTATTCATTAAAAAGATAGAGTGGATAAACAAATAAACTCCCTGAAAAACAGAATTAGTGAATTGGAAAAAGAAAACAGTTTATTATAAAATTGGCAAAATGGAAAAAAATTCCGTAGAACAAAACAACTCATTTAAAAACTCATTTGGACAATTTTAAAAAGTAAATGAAGAAAATAATTCATTAAAAATCAGAACTGAACAAATGAAAATGAATGACTCCAGGAGACATCAAAAATCAGTCAAGCAAAAACGAAAAAAAGAAAAAATAGAAGAAAATATTAAATACGTACTGGGGAAAACAACAAATCTGAAAAATAGATCTAGGAGAGATAACCTAAGGATTATTGGCCTGAAAATCATGATGTAAAAAAGAACCTAGAAACTATTTTTCAAGAAATAATCAAAGAGAACTGCCCAGATGTTATAATATATATACTGTTATAATATAAAAAAGAATCTAGAGGTGAAAAGGAAATTGTACCAGAAAAAGGGAAAAGTAGAGGTACTACATCTCATGAACAGCCAAGGAAACCTATTATATCTGAGGGAAAGAAGGGAGGGAGATGAACATAGGGTGAATCTTACTCTCATCAGAATTGGCTCAAAGAGAAAAGATGAGACATATTCGATTTACAGAGAAACTTCACCCACCTCATTGAAAAGTGGGAGGGGAAAAGCAAATAGGGAAGGAGTAGGCTAAATAGAAGGGAATACATTAATTGTAAGGAAAGGTTTAAAAAAGGGGGAAGGACTCAAGGGGGAAGGAGGAGGAAGAGAGGGATCCTAAAGAGAGAGGGCTGCATGAGGCAAATGGTGCTCACAAGTTTAATACTGAGGGTAGGGGAGAAAAGGGGAAGGGAAAGAGAAAAGCAAAATCTGCGGTTAAAAAGATGGCAGGAAATACAGAATTAGTCATTTTAACCATAAATAGGAATGAGGTAAACTCCCCCATTAAGCAGAGGCAAATAGCAGACTGGATTAAAAGTCAGAATCCTACAATATGTTGTTGACAGAAAACACACTTGAAACAGGGTAATATATACTAGTAAAGGTAAAAGGCTGGAGCAGAAGCTACTATGCTTCAGGTGAAGTCAAAAAAGCAGGTGTAGCCATCCTGATCTCAGATCAAGCAAAAGCAAAAGTTGATCAAAATAAATAAGAAAGAAGTTAAAGAGGTAAATAGAACACTACAAAAGTTAGGTATCACAGATTTTTGGAGAAAACTAAATGGAGACAAAAAGGAGTAGACTTTCTTCTGGGAAGTTCATGGAACCTACACAAAAATTGATCGTATATTAGGATACAAAGATTTCAAATTCAAATGCAGAAAGACAGAAATTGTAAATGCATCCTTTGCAGATCATGATGCAATAAAAATTACATTCAATAAAAAGCCACGGGAAAATAGACTAAAAAGTAATTGGAAACTGAATGATCTCATTGTAAAGAATGAATGGGTGAAAAAGCAAATCATAGAGACAATAATTTTACCCAAGAGAATGACAATAATAAGACGATATACCAAAATGTGTGGGATACAGCCAAAGCAGTAATAAGGGGAAATTTTATATCTTTGGAGGCCTACTTGAATAAAATAGAGAAAGAGAAAATAAATGAATTAGGCTTACAACTAAAAAAGCTAGAAAAAGATCAAATTAAAAATCCCCAATCAAACACTAAACTTGAAATTCTAAAAATAAAAGGAGAGATTAATAAAATTGAAAGTAAAAAAAAAAACACTATTGAATTAATAAACAAAATTAAAAGGTGATTCTATGAAAAAAAAAAAAAAACAACAACAACAAAATAGATAAACCCTTGGTAAATTTGATTAGAAAAAAGGAAAGAGGAAAATCAAATTGTTAGTCTTAAAAATGAAAAGGGAGAACTTTCCACTAATGAAGAAAAAATAAGAGCAATAATTAGGACTAACTTTGCCCAACTTTATTCCAATAAATTTCATAATCTAAGTGAAATGGAGAAATACCTACAAAAATATAGATTGCCCAGGAACTCTTGAGAACTGTATTTCTGTTGTGTATATACATAAAAACCAGATGTATAATCTGTTTTTACTGATATAATGTTAAAAAAAGGAAATAGAAATGGAAAGAGAATAGTGTCAGAAAAAGGGAAAGGGGGAGATAAAAACAAGGAAACTACATCCCACGATGAGTCAAAGGAAAGCTATCATATCTGAGGGAACTTAGAGAGAGGGCGGAACATTGTGTGAATCTTACTCTCATCAGAGTTGGCTCAAAGAGGAAATAATTGATATATTTGTTTTACGGAGAATCTTCTCTCACATCATTAAAAAGCGGGAGAGGAAAAGGGAAAAGGAAAAAGAGTAGTAAGGGAAGGGTACAAGAAAGGGGAAGGGATTCAAAGAGAGGAGGGAGGTATCCTAAAGAGGTAGAGCTGTGCGATGCAAGTGGGACCTATAACTTTAATACTAGGGAAGGGAGAGAAAGGGGTAAGAAAAAGAAAAGCATAATCTGGGGATATTAGGATGGCAGGAAATACAAAATTAGTCATTTTAACCATAAATGTGAATGGGATGAACTCTCGCATAAAGAAGAAGCAGATAGCTGACTGGATCAAAAGCCAGAACTCTACAATGTGCTGTTTACAGAAAACACATTTAAAACAGGGAGACACATACAGAGTAAAGGTAAAAGGCTGGAGCAGAATCTATCATGCTTCAGGTGAAATCAAGAAAGCAGGGGTAGTCATCCTTATCTCAGATCAAGCAAAAGCAAAAATTGATCTATTAATTGTCTATATTAAACATAATTGTCTATAGTACTCAAGTGGCATAGCATCTAACTTCCTAAAAGAGAAGTTAAGAGAGTTGCAAGAAGAAATAGATAGCAAAAGTATACTAGTGGGAGATCTCAATATTGCACTCTCAGAATTAGATAAATCAAACCACAAAACAAGTAAGAAAGAAATTAAAGAGGTAAATAGAATGTTAGAAAAATTAGGTATGATAGATCTTTGGAGAAAACTGAATGGTGACAGAAAGAAATATACTTTCTTCTCAGCAGTTCATGGAACCTACACAAAAATTGACCATATATTAGAACATAAAGACCTCAAAATTAAATGCAGGAAGGCAGAAATAGTAAATGCTTTCTTTTCATATCACGATGCAATAATCACATTCAACAAAAAGTTAGGGGTAAACAGACCAAAAGATAATTGGAATCTAAATAATCTCATTTTAAAGAATGATTGGGTTAAACAGCAAATTATAGACACAATTAATAATTTCACTCAAGATAATGACAACAATGAAACATCATACCAAAATTTGTGGGATGCAGACAAAGCAGTAATAACAGGAAATTTTATATCCTTAGAGGCTTACTTGAATAAAATAGAGAAAGAAAAGATCAATGAATTGGGCCTGCAACTTAAAAAGCTAGAAAAAGACCAAATTAAAAACACCCAATCAATTACTCAACTTGAAATTCTAAAATTGAAAGGAGAAATTAATAATATAGAAAGTAAAAAAAACTATTGAAGTAATAAATAAAACAAAGAGTTGGTTTTATGAAAAAAACAATAAAATTAATAAACCTTTGGTAAATCTGATTAGAAAAAGGAGAGAGGGAAATCAAATTAGTAGTCTTAAAAATGAAAAGGGAGAACTTTCCACCAATGAAGAGGAAATTAAAAAAATAATAAGGGTTTACTTTGCCCAACTTTATGCCAATAAATTTGATAGCCTGAGTGAAATGAATGACTACCTCCAAAAATATAGGCTTCCCAGATTAACAGAGGAAGAAGTAAATTGCTTAAATAGTCCCATTTCAGAAAAAGAAATAGAACAAGCTAATAATCAACTCCCTAAAAAAAAAAAATCCCCAGGACCAGATGGATATACATGTGAATTCTACCAAACATTTAAAAAACAATTAGCCCCAATGCTATATAAACTATTTGAAAAATTAGGGAATGAAGGAGTCCTACCAAATTCCTTTTATGACAGAGACATGGTACTGATACCTAAACCAGGTAGGTTGAAAACAGAGAAAGAAAATTATAGACCCAACTTTGTAATGAATATTGAAGCAAAAATCTTAAATAAAATATTAGCAAAAAGATTACAGAAAATCATCCCCAGAATAATACACTATGACCAAGTAGGATTTATACCAGGAATGCAGGCCTGGTTCAATATTAGGAAAACTATCAGTATAATTGGCCATATTAATAATCAAATTAACAAAAACTATATGATCATCTCAATAGATGCACAAAAAGTATTTGATAAAATCCAACACCCAATCCTACTAAAAACACTTAAGAGTATAGGAATAAATAGACTTTTCCTTAAAATAATCAGGAGTATCTATTTAAAACCATCAGTAAGCATCATATGTAATGAGGACAAACTGCAACCATTCCCAATAAGATCAGGAGTGAAACAAGGTTGCCCACTATAACCATTACTATTCAATATTGTATTAGAAATGCTAGCTTCGGCAATAAGAGTTGAGAAAGAGATTAAAGGAATTAGAGTAGGCAATGAGGAAATCAAATTATCACTCTTTGCTGATGATGTGATGGTATACTTAGAGAACCCCAGAGATGCTACTAAAAAATTATTAGAAATAATCCACAACTTTATCAAAGTCACAGGATACAAAATACACCCACATAAGTCATCAGCATTCTTATATATCACTAACAAAATCCAACACCTGGAGTTACAAAGAGAAATTCCATTTAAAGTAACTACTGATAGTATAAAATATTTAGGAATCTATCTGCCAAGGGAAAATCAGAAACTTTATGAGCAAAACTACAAAACACTTTCCAAACAAATTACATCTGATCTAATCAACTGGAAAAATATTAAATGTTCTTGGATTGGGCGAGCAAATATAATAAAGATGACTACCTAAATTAATCTATTTATTTAGTGCTATACCAATCAAACTCCCAAAAAAACTATTTTGATGACCTAGAAAAAATAACAACAAAGTAGATATGGAAAAACAAAAGGTCAAGAATTTCAAGGGAATTGATGAAAAAAAAATCAAATGAAGGAGGCCTAGCTGTACCAGATCTAAAATTATATTATAAAGCAGCAGTTACTAAAACCATCTGGTATTGGCTAAGAAATAGACTAATTGATCAATGGAATAGGTTAGATTCAAAGGACAAGACAGCCAATTAGATTAATAATCTAGTATTTGACAAACCCAAAGATCCCAGTTTTTGGGATAAGAACTCACTATTTGACAAAAATTGCTGGGAAAATTGGAAATTAATATGGTAGAAACTAGGCATTGACCCACACTTAACACCATACACCAAGATAAGGTCAAAATGGGTTCATGACCTAGGCATAAAGAATGAGATTATAAATAAATTGGAAGAGCATAGGATAGTTAACCTTTGAAACCTATGGAAGAGGAAGGAATTTATGACCAAAGAACTAGAGATCATTACTCATTATAAAATAGGAAATATTGATTATATCAAATTGAAAAGGTTTTGTACAAACAAAACTAATGCAGACAAGATTAGAAGGGAAGCAATAAACTGGGAAAACATTTTTACAGTTAAAGGTTCTGATAAAGGCCTCCTTTCCAAAATATATAAAGAACTGACTCTAATTTATAAGAAATCAAGCCATTCTCCAATTGATAAAAGGTCAAAGGATATGAACAGACAATTCTCAGATGAAGAAGTTGAAACTATTTCTAGCCATATGAAAAGATGCTCCAAGTCATTATTCATCAGAGAAATGCACATTAATATAACTCTGAGATACCACTACTCACCTAGCAGATTGGCTAGAATGACAGGGAAAGATAATGCGGAATGTTGGAGGAGATGTGGGAAAACAGGGATACTAATATACTATTGGTGGAATTGTGAATACATTCAGCCATTCTGGAGAGCAATTTGGAACCATGTTCAAAAAGTTATCAGACTGTGCATACCCTTTGATCCGGCAGTGCTACCACTGGGCTTATATCCCAAAGAGATACTAAAGAAGGGAAAGGGACCTGTTTGTGCCAATATGTTTGTGGCAGCCCTGTTTGTAGTGGTTAGAAGCTGGAAAATGAATGGATGCCCATCAATTGGAGAATGGGTTGGGTAAATTGTGGTATAGGAATGTTATGGAATATTATTGTTCTGTAAGAAATGATCAACAGGATGAATACAGAGAGGCTTGGAGAGACTTACATGAACTGATGTAAGTGAAATGAGTAGAACTAGGAGATCATTATATACTTCAACAACGATACTGTATGAGGATGTATCCTGATGGAAGTGGATTTCTTCGATAAAGAGATCTAACTCAATTTCAATTGATCAATGATGGACAGAAGCAGCTACATGCAAAGAAAAAACACTCGGAAATGAATGTAAACTGTTTGTATTTTTGTTTTTCTTCCCAGGTTATTTTTACCTTCTGAATCCAATTCTTCCTGTGCAACAAGAGAAGTGTTCGGTTCTGCAAACATATAATGTATCTAGGATATACTGTGACATATTTAACATGTTTAGGACTGCTTGCCATCTGGGGAAGGGGGTGGAGGGAGGGAGGAGAAAAGTCAGACCCTAAGTGAATGCAAGAGATGATGTTGTAAAAAATTACCCAGGCATTCTGGGTATATTCTGTCAATAAAAAGTTATAATTATGAAAAAAAAAAGAAAGAAATTATGGTAGAAGAATCATAGTAGAAAGAATATACACCAAATTTTATGCCTTAAAATCCATCCTAAGCAATATTTTTGTGATTATGAATTCCTATAAGTTTCTTAAATCAAATGTAAGTTCCTTGAGATAAGGTACTATTCTATTCCACTGTTTCATTTTTATCTCTATCTCCAGTACTATCAGGTATACAAACACACACACACATACACACACATGTAGATAAAACTTGACTGAATCTATTAAAATGAGTGTCCAAAAATTTTAAGGAAATTTCTTGATGAACTTCCTCTATCACTATTCAGGACTCACCTGTGGCCGTGGATGGCCTGTCACCAGGCAAGTCAGTTCCAAAGTTTCTCCCTCTCGAATAGTGTAGACTCTCTCTGAATAGCGTTCCTCCTCAATATTACATGCCAAACCTGAGTGCACAATCCGCACAGTGGGAGGAGCTGTTAAGCCAACAGGAAGAAAGACAAAAGAAAAGCAAAGGTAAGTCAAGTACTTTCAAAAAGCACTGAATGCATCATAGGTAAGAACAAATCTCATCAGATTTTAAAAATTAACTAAGGCTTCTATTAGTCAGATAATAATATATTTCTCTATTTATTTCATGTATTCAAATTTGTACTGTAGAGGGCTGAAACTCTAAATCAGACAAGAGAACATTTAAGGCTACCTATTCTATGTGAGATAATGGCTCTATTAGCATATATTTGGATGATGGCTCTCCTCACCATTGGTGCTTGCTGAATATTTGGTGGTGAAATAATCGTAGGCAAGGATTGGAAGGCAGAGAGAGGGAAGTCAGTCACTTGGTGGCAGGATAAGGAGGAGAGTTTGGAGACTTCAGACCCCAGAATCCAAGATATATCTTGGATATATCTGCCACCAGCTTGCCTGCCTCCTTCACTTCTTCCCCTAAAGACCAAGGACTTTGATTTATCCTGACTCTGGCTGACCCTAAGGCCCTCCAGGGGCACTAGCCTGTACTTTACATTGTACATATATACATAACTACAGAATGTATATGCATATACATATGTATATACACACATATACACATAAAGTTGATGGTGATGGAAAACCAAAGTGATTCCAATCCTGTGATATCCAGTCGTAGGGTCCTAAGTTTATATCTGGTCACAGATACCTACTAACTGTCTTCTTTTGAGCAAATCATTTCACTCTTTGCCTCAGTTTCCTCATCTGTAAAATGAGCCGGAGAAGGAAAGCCAAAACATTCTAATATCTTTTCCAAGAAAGTTTCAAATGGAGTAACAAAAAGTTGTAACTAACAACAAATACATCTTTATAAAATGATTCACTTTCAGTTTAGCTCTGTTTATTAGTTTACCTAATTACATGCACTCAGAAGTAGGTTTATACCAAAAATTTTTATATCTGTACATTTTGTCAGTTCAAACAATACTGTTTATTTCTGAAATATTTAAAACCATTAATTTAAGAAAAATTCATCAAATCCATAGACTGGATATATGAATTTTAAGTTTTAAAAAAAATAGTACCTATACTACCTTCTGGGAAAATAAAAAGTAACCAGGACTTATTTTTCTTAATGAATAATAATGAGATTCATTAATGTATTGGTTGACAATATCCTCTGGGAGAAAGCACATAGAATTTGTAGTCTAATATCTTGGGCTTGAAAATTGGCTAATGCTATTCACTGTGTGATTGTCAATACTTCGCTGGGCTTCAATTGTCTTCAATGGAAAATGAGGTGGTTGAACTAATATTTTTTTAAATCAACTTCCATTTCTACATCAATAATATTTGTCCTTTTAAGATGTGTTCTTCCTGTTTGCTAAAAAACTCATTTTGACAAATATTTGTTTTGAGGAAGTGATTACACCCATTTTATAAACGAGATAACAGTTAGCAAGTGTCTAAGATAGCATTTTTAATCTAGGGCTCCCCAACTCCATGTCTAGCACTTTTCTGATCAAATTCAAAACATAGGATGTAAAGTATATACAAGTTATTATTTCTTTTTAAAACAATCTTTTCTTTTTAATTTTCATTTCCTTCCCATTACTCCCTCACCCACTAAGGTAGCCAACAATATAATGTAAAATATGTATGCATATATTGTATTTAACATATACTTTAACATGCTTAACATGTATGGGACTGCCTGCCGTCTAGGGGAGGAAGTGGAGGGAAGGAAGGGAAAAGTTACAACAGAAGTTTTTGCAAGGGTCAGTGTTGAAAAATTACCTCATGCATATGTTTTGTCAATAAAAAGCTATAATCTTTTTTTAAGTGTCTCGCCCAGGAATACACAATGAGTAAGTGTCTGAGGCTAGATTTAAACTCTAAAAAATGAAACTTCTTGACTTCAGACCTGGCATTCTATCCACTGTGCCATCTAGCCACTCTAGAGATCTCACTACTAGGCCTTATAATACAAAGAACTCAAAGAAAAAGGAAAGGAACCTATATGTACAAAAATATTTATGACAACTCTTTTTGTGGATGAAAAATACTGGAAACTGAGAGGATGCACATTAACTGGACATTGCCTGAAAAAATTATGGTATGTGGATATAATGAAATATTATTTGCTGTGAGAAAGGATAAAAGAGAAGGTTTCAGATTTAAGGAAACCTTATATAAACTGATACTAAATAAAGTGAGTTACAACATTTGTACAATAATAATCACACTGTAAAAAAAAAAAAACAACGAAGTTTTGAAAGACTTAGAAATACTGATAAACACAGTGATAAACCATGATCCCAGAAGCTGAATATACCTCCTCATAAAGAGATGATTGACAAAATATGATGACTAAGACATAAATTTTTGGTCATGGAAGCTAATATAAGAATTTGTTTGTTTTGACTATACATATTTTTAACAAGGTGTGCTCCACAAACTTTTCCCCCATAGAGAAAAGTAGAGAAAAGTATGAGAAAGGTAAATTGTTATTCATTGAAAAAATTAATTTAAAAATGCAATTTGTAGTTAAATATTTGAAGCAGAAAAGATGGTTAAACTCTACCAAGGTTTAAAGCTGCTCCAATTCAACATGCCACAGCTTATATCAAAAGTTATAATACCTATGCCAGAATGCAGTCTTCAAACTATTGAAATGTAAGAACTAGCTGTCAAAAAAAAAAGGGTTATGATTTTTAGAATCCTTCAGTAATCATTAGTTGGGTATGCTGTGATGAGGATTTGTACAGGGGAGAGAAGAGGTCTGGCTTGTTCATTGAAATGATGACAACATCACAATGATGAGATGTTATGAATCTGTTGGTGGATTTTTTTTGAGAGCTGAACTAATTCTCAGTGCCTTTTATGGAAGAAAATTTTAAAAATAATAATACTCTCTCTCCATAGGTAGCACATCGATTATTTTGAGCCTTTCATAAAATTCTAGTAGTCTAACAAGATTGATTTTTTAAAAATTAATCTACTTAAAAAACTGAATAGGAAAGCAAGCAAAATAAATATTGTGATGTCATTATCTTCTTAATCAATCAATCAATAAGCATTTATTAAGCATCTACTATAAACCAGATATTGTGCCAAGTGTTAGGGATACCAAAAAAAAAAAAAAAAGATAAAACGATTGTCCCTGCCTCTAAGGAACCTACAGTCTAACTGGGGAGACAACATGCAAACAAATATAAAAAAGCTCTGTGTGTGTGTGTGTGTGTGTGTGTGTGTGTGTGTGTGTATGTGTGTGTGTGTGTGTGTAATTAATCATAAATAATCAACAGAAAGAAAACATTAAAATTAAGAGGAACTGGGGAAGCTTTCACAAGTAAGAATTACTCATAGGAAAAATAAATCAAACACCAAAGCATTTTCAGGAAGCCTGTAATTTCATAAATGTGTTTTCATAAGGAATTGATTGTTTTAATTTATTTTACAGAGAGTCTACTATTTTTTGCCTCTTTGCTTTATCATTACTGACTTATGTAGTATAAATACAAAAAAGGTTTCCAAATCTTTCTTTAACAAAGTGATGTATATAGATTTTTCCTTTTCACAAAAATTCTGGTAACTTGCATATTTCACAATTTTTTGACTGTGCTCAACTTTATACTTCTGATTTTTTTAATGATCGTTCAACATTTCTTTTTGCAAAACTTTGTATTCCAAATTTTTCTCTTTACCTTCTTTCCTAGACAGCAAGTAATCCAATATAGATTAAAGATGTGCAATTCTATACATATTTCCACATTTATCATGCTTCACAAGAAAAATCAGATTAAAAAATAGAAAAAAAAAAAAAACAACCAAACAACAACAAAAAATTGATCCACCTTCAGTCCCCTCAGTCCTCTTTTTGTGTGCAGATGGCTCTCTCCATCACAAGTCTATTAGGATTCATTGTTGAAAAGAGCCACCTCCATCAGAGTTGATCATCACATAATCTTGCTGTGGCTGGGTACAATGTTGTCTTGGTTCTACCACTTCACTTACCATCAGCTCATGTAAGTCTCTCCAGGACTTTCTGAAATCAGCCTGCCAATTGTTTTTTATAGAACAATAATATTCCATAACATTATATACCATAATTTATTCAGCCATTTCCCAATTGATAGGCATCTACTCAGTTTCCAATTCTTTTCCACTATAAAAATGGCTGCTACATTTTTAAACACTTGGGTCCTTTTCCCTTTTTTATGATTTCTTTGGGATACAGACCCAATAGAGAGACTGCTGGATCAAAGGATATGCACGATTCGATCGTCCTTTGAGCACAGTTCCAAATTGCTCTCCAGAATGGTTGGATAAGTTCACCACTCTACCAACAATGTATTATTTTCTCAGTTTTCATGTCCCCTCCAACATTTATCATTATCTTTTCCTGTCATCTTAGCCAATCTGAGAGATATGTAGTGATACCTTAGAGTTGTCTTAATTTGCATTTCTCTAATCAATGTTGATTTAGAATATTTTATAAGTAGAAATGGCTTCAATTTTTTAATTTCTTCATGTGAAAATGGTCTGTTCATATCCTTTGACCATTTATCAGTTGGAGAAGAGCTTATATTCTTATAAATTTATTTCTGATTTTTATGCAGCTGTACTCCATTATAAAATCTTACAATGTTTAAGGGTGAGTAGAAAGGGTAAAAGTATGAATAACAGATTAGTTCAGATATAAACTGAGGGAAAAGGGAACAAGAATTTATTACACACCTATTGATGTACATTATGTTAATATTTATCAATATTATTTCATTTGAATTTCAGAATATTGTTAGGTAGGTGCTACTATCATCCTTATTTTACAGCTAAGGAAAACAGAACATAGGTAAACTAGTAGGTATCTGAGATCATATTGAACTCAGGTCTTCCTAACTTCAGGCCCAGGTAGCTCTCCATGACATTATCTAGCTCGTTTAGGAGCTCACAATGGAATAGAAAATAACCAACTAGTTTCATTTTACAGATGTGGGAATGTACAACTTAGTAAATGACAGATATGGTATAACATCTGAGGGAGTGTCTGAGTGATAACAGGAGGAGGAGAAGGAAGAAATCATGGCTATGAGTATCAGAAAATGGAAGAGAAATATGAAGTAGTTTAATGCCATAATATTAATAATGAATTATCAACAATTGCACATTTGCTCCAAATTATGACTTTGGAACTTTGGTTAAAATTATGTACAAGCAATAAAAGTAGCTGTGAATTGACTATCAATTCTTTATAATGAAATGAATGAAAAACTATTTCAGTTTCACTTGTGACTTTTTTCCCCTCATTTGAATTCATGATACTTGCACATGAGCAGTAACATGGAAGTCCTCCTTAAAGGTCTCTATAACATGGAAAGGCAATGTATGTTTAGTAAATTTAGCATTAGATAACAATTTTTTGCTGAAGTGGTTTCTATAAATCATTGAAAGAACAAGAGGAAATTTTCCGTTTCAAAATCATGCTAAGAGCAAATTATTAAAATTGGGGAGACCCAAGTTTTCCCTCCCCCTTACTCCTATTCCTCCTCACTCTGCCCCCTCCCCCCCCTAATTTCTTTGTCCAATCTCTCAAGGACAGGGCTGATTAAAGATAGAATCAACATCCTCCTTGTAGAGGGCTGAAACTCTGAAAAAGGTATGCTTGAATCAGACAACCAAGCACATAAGGCTAATTATCTATTCGACGTGAGACAATGACTCTATTAGCATATGTTTGGATAAATGGCTCTTCTCACTGTTTGGTGCTTACTGAATGTTTGGTGTTAAGATAATCATAGACAAGGATTTGACAAGGACCCTGAGACAGGGGCCAGAGAGTCATTTTGCAGCAGGATGAGGAAGAAGGAGGCTGATGGCTCTGGACTCGAGAATCCAGGATTCTACTTGGCTACCTCTTTCACTTCTCCCTCTAGAGACCAAGGACTTTGATTTATCCTGACTCTGGCTGACCCTGAAGCACTCCAGAGAGCTAGCCAGTACTACACAATTGGCACCTAACATGAACCAAGGATCCTAATTTCACTGAAGTCCCGGTGACCAGGAAATAGGGTGAGTATTTTAACAAACAAACAGGGAACTTATTCTGTTAAGAGCTAAACTAGTAACTTTCGTTTTTTAGCTGAAATGGGGCAGATATTAGCCTCAACCCCACCCTGAGGGAGCTCTACAGGAAGCATACTTAGAGTAATAAAGAGGTAAGATTTACTTTTAACTTTGGAGCAGATTGATGGACTCGTGGATACATTAGAATGCACGTCCCCTTGGTTCTTCAAGGAAGAAGATATAGTGGCGGATAATTGGAAACTAGTAGGATATCAAGTATTGGAAACTAGTAGGTCAACTATGTGAATATTATAATGATAAAGGTTTTGATTCAATTTCGGAGGAAACATTCTATATGTACAACTTAATACAATTGGCCTTAAAGAATCCTGCAAGTTCTAGAAAAAAGAAAAGTTTTAAGAATAGCCAGATGAGGAAGTGTGAGGAGAAAGAGGAAGAGAAGGAAGAGGATAATGGAAATATCACTAGAGGGCATGGGGAATTAAGTGAACTTGAAGGGCCTAGTGATTCTAACTTTCACAATCCAGCTTCAACTTCACCAACACCCCAGCAGTTTCTTGACCCTCCCCCATCAACTTCACCTTCATGGGTGGAGGGAGGAGGAGGAATGGGAGGGCCGTGATATAACTGACACCTCCCCCCCAGCAATAACCTCCTCCTATGACACGATTGCAAAAGGCACTGTGTAAAGCCAAAGAGGAAAGGCAGGTGTTTTGATTTGAGAATAAAAATGTATCCTGTGATTAAACAGCTTAATTCTTCAGGTTAAGAAAGGAGAAGATAACACTCTTTTTAATCTAGAAATCATCACTTGAAAAAAAGCTTGCACTCTTTATTCAATTACATCATCTTATGTAGTTATTACAGAATTTGGCTTATAAAATTTTAACCCCTCGTGACTGGAAATCTATATCAAGGACATGCTTAGAACCTGGACAAAACTTGTTGTAGCTCTCTGAATATAGTGAACTCTGTAGGATACAAGCCCAATGAAATAGGCAAACTGGAGTTAATTCTCCAATCACCTGTGACCAACTAACAGGTGTGGGTTCTTATGCAGACATTTCAGCACAGATTAATTACTCCATAGCAACATATGAACAAATTGCTTCTGCTGCTATCAAAGCATGGGGTTTTATCCCAAGTAAAGATAAACAGGACAGAGAAGAGGCCTTCACGAAAATAGTACAAGGGTCAAATAAATGCTTTGCTGATTTTGTGGGACGTCTGCAGACAGCTGTCATATGAACTACTGGTGAAAATGAAGCAACAGAAATTATGATAAGGCAACTTGCTAAAGAAAATGCTAATGAGGTTTGTAAAAGAATTATATTAGGACTACACAAGGATGCTCCTTCAGAGGAGATAGTAAGATGCTGTGCCACAATGGGCACAAATACTTTTTATACCCAGGCTATAATGCATACTTCCCAAGATGCAAACATAGGAAGACAGGTCCCTTTTGGCAAGGGACTTCCAGAAAGACTCGTCAATGCTTTCAATGTGGTAAAGTAGGGCATTTGAAAGCTCGGCATGGAGACAGAGTGAGAAAACAGGGTGGGAGAACAAGACCCAAAACCCCATGTCCAAAATGCAATAGAGGTTTCCTTTGGGCATCAGAATGTAGACTGATTCAGAGAAATGGAATGAAAGGTCCAGCCCCAGGGCCCAAAACAAAAAATACATGGGGCATGATGGCAACTGATGCTACACCCAGAGAGTCTTTAGAAGTTCAGTACTCAGACGTGACCAATCAGCCAAGAAGCAATCTGATGGGAGAAAGGGATTACAATTGGGGAGAATAGAGTTGTATGCAGCTGGGACAACTGAGATACCCCCTGGAGAGGTGAAATCTGTCCCTGTCCATTCTATAGAATCCTTACCTCCAAACACAGTAGGCTTGACCATTTCACCTCCTGAGAGTACTTACAAAACAGTGCCCATCCATACACTGATGTGGGAAACTGGGGAATGTGTAGATAATATCCCAGTCAGTAATACAGGTAGACAATGTGTGACTTATCAACCAGGAGAAGTAGTAGCATCAGGTTTACTCATACAGACTCCTAATAGGCAATCTGCAGCAATTACAGCTGATCGTCCTATGCTCACTATCTATATAAATGGCATACCATTTGAAGGATGGGTAGACACACAAGTGCATATTGTACAGTCATTAGAGCTGTCAACTAGCCCAGTCACTGGCCAAAGATTAAGGCAGACACCTATATGGCTGATGTAGGAGGATCAATAGCAGCTGAAATTAGTGCTATCCCTTTGAGACGGACATTTGAAGGTGAAATAGAAGTTTTTACTCCTTTTATAGTTGAAAAAATTCCCATCAACCTGTGGGGAAGAAATATCTTACAACAGGATTACAAATGAGTACTTCGGTTTTTTAGTCAGGGCTGCTGTTGAAGATCTGCTAACACTCTCACCTGTTCCTATTCATTGGAAAACTAATACACCAGCGTAAATGGAACAATGGACCATAGCTAGTGATAAAATTCAGGCCTTATTAGACATAGTACAGGAGCACCTTCACCAAGGACATTTACAATCTTCTCTAAGTCCTTGGAATTCCCCTGTATTTGTTATAAGAAAGAAATCTGGAAAATGGAGGATGTTGACTGATTTAAGAAAAGTAAATGAACAAATGGAAACCACAGGAACTCTTCAACCTGGATTTCCATCTCCTACTCAATTGCCTAGAGAATGGCCTCTTTGGGTTATAGGATTGTTTCTATTCTATCCCTCTAGATAAGGAGGATATGAAAAGATTTGCCTTTTCAGTGCCCAACGTTAAGTTAGCTGAGCCTTATAAAAGACATGAATGGACAATTTTGCCATAGGGAATGAAAAATAGCACTACTATGTGTCAAATGTATATTGCTGCTGCTCTTACTCCAGTATGAAAAGCATTTCCAAAAGTAACGTTATTATATTACATGGATGATATATTGGGATGTGCACCTGAGGAACAAATGTTAGAAGCATGTCTACATAGAACATAGAAACACTAAGGAATTATAAATTGCACATAGCTCCAGAAAAAATTTAAAGACATACTCCGTTTCAATATTTAAGATATGAAGTATACCCTAAAGTGCTTACAGTACAAAAATTTTCATTAAGAACAGAGAAGCTAAATACCTTAAATGACTTTCAGAAATTGATAGGAGATATCCAATGGATATGTCCAGTGTTAGGCTTGATTACCTATCAATTGCAACCATTATATGATATTTTAAGGGGAGACAGTGCTTTAAACTCACTATGCCAGCTTATAAAAGAAGCTCAAGAGACTTTGAGAGAAGTTGAATCGGCTTTATCCAATGTGGTTGAAAGAGTCTCTCAAAAACCCTTGGAAATATCGGTTTTTGCTACACAAGAGATACCCACAGCAGTCCTTCATCAAGGAGACAGTGTCACAGAGTGGGTGAACTTTCCCAACACAACCAGAACAAAGCCTCACTCCTTAGCCAGTGCTTGTGGCTAGAATTTTATTAAAGGCCATTAAGTGAGCAGTACAATTATCTGGGATAAGACCTGACAAGATATACACCTTTTATACTAATGCACAAGTTAATGTATGCTGTGAAACCATCCCAGAGTGGCAAATGTTATTAACCATGGCTTCAAATTTTACACATGGGTCTCCATTAAAGATAACCAGACTATTACATAATTGGTGATGGATTCTTGAAGAAAAGGTTTCTAAAGTTCTTTTTAAAGGACCAACTATCTTTACAGATGCATCCAAACATAATATTTGTGCTGTATACTCTTGTGCCTTAACTATAAAGAGAGTTGTCAGAACTCCTTTTCAGTCCATTCAGCAGAATGAATTGTATGCAATCATTCTAGCTCTTACTTATTATCCAGGAGATATAAATAAAATATCTGATTCAGCCTATTCAGTAGGTATGGTACAAAGAATTGCCACAGCCTAAATAAAATTTGTAGTTTCCAATATATCTCAGCTCTTTAAGGAACTTCAAGAGCAAGTGAGAAAGCATCCAAGTAAGATTTATATCTTACATGTCCATTTTCATAGTGGACTTCCAGGTCCTATTTTTTATGGCAATTCAAAGGCAGATAGCCTTCTAACTATATTGGCCAATACTCTTTTATTTCAGGCAACCCAAGAATCTCATTCTAAATATCATCAGGCTGCTGGAGTTTATGTTTGCAATTTGGGATAACAAGTGAGGAAACTAGGAGCATAATAAAACCTATATAGCTTGCCTTCATTTCCATGCTCCTACACTGCAGAAGAACCCTCGTGGTTTGAGACCCAGTGAAATTTGGCAAATGGATGTTGTTGGAGTTCAAAATGTTGGAGTTTGTTCTCAGAGGACAGCCGGTTTAGAGGCTTAGAGCCCTTCGGATGTCTCCAAATCAAAAGGTTCTGTCCTTCAGCCTCTGCCTCTGCCTTCTTCTGCCTCCAACAGAGATGGAAGATCTCTCTTATCTCCTTCTGGGGAGCCCAGCACCAACTTGCCGCGGAGAGAGGGCTTCTGGCGTGGCTCCACTGAAATCCCAAAAGTGTTCTCTGCAGCAGAGTCGTTTCTCTCGAGTCTAGCGCAATCAGCCAGCCAAGAGGAAAATATGTATTCTGCCATAGATCCTTCATCGCTGGCTTTTTATCTGCCTCTTCTGAGAGAATGGGATTATGGGTTTTCTCCCATAGTGCTCTCTGGCCCAATGACTTTAAGGGAGGTGTGAACTCTCTTGAAGTTAGAAAGTGTACTTTGTGAAGCTAGCATACTTGTGGAGTCCAATGAGTAAAGGTGGGAACACAAGCCTTGTCTTGATTAGTTCTACTTAGTACCTTGTTTCAGGTTCTGGCCAAAACAACTTCTTGTAAGATTAGATCAACTCTAATTACTTAGCAGTTAGTAAGGATTCCAACACCTCCCCCTTTCTTTTGTTTTAGAACATAGGGGGTTTCTGAGGGGGTACACATAAATCCATCAATATGGGCCAGAACTTTGTAACAGATATACATGGTATACATAAATCCATCAATATGGGAGGCATTATACATAATTTACATGAGCACATAGCAATATAACACAGGCTAGTAGTAATGTAACAAATAACAAGAATCAATCTGAAAATTTACACATGTCCATAAGTCCTAGAAACAGTCCAATAGGATTCCATTGTCCATTAGTTCATGTGCCAGGAATCTAATAATTCTTATGAGCACAATCAGCAACAGAACCACCCGATATTTCTTGGGTCTTCTCCTTTGTTTCAAGGGTCTGCTCCATCTTTCTGCGATGGACAAGGCGAATGCGGCTCGTAGGCACCCATCTGATTCCTTCTCCACCTGTAGAGATGCAAGCAAATCCTCTCCCCCAAGCAGTTAGTCTATCTGGTCCCTTCCATTCACCACTTTCTGGGTCTCTCCACATCACCTGGCGATTATCTAAAGATAGTGGAGCTGCTCGCACTGGACACTGCTCTTCTGGTGGGTTATAAAACCTGTCTGCTGGAGCCAGTGCATCTTTATCAAAGATTAAAAAATTAATGGTATAGAGAACTAAATTTAGAAGTTCTCTAGGGTTACCCGTGGCTCCTCCTTTCTTTTGTTTTTGGAGGAGTGTCTTAATGTCTCTGTTTCTTCTTTCTACTATTGCTTGACCTTGAGGATTGAAGGGTATGCCAGTAGTGTGTAGAATCTTATATTGTGCACAAAAGTGTTCAAAATGTTTGGAGGTATATGCCGGTCCATTATCTGTTTTTATTTCTTGTGGCACACCCATAATTGCGAATGCTTGAATGAGGAATTCAGTGACCACTCGGGCTGTCTCTTTTGCTGCTGGTATGGCAAAAGTGAATCCTGAAAAGGTGTCTACCACAACGTGGATAAAAGACAGACGACCAAAAGATTTATAATGAGTCACATCCATTTGCCAGATTTCATTGGGTCTCAAACCACGAGGGTTCTTCCCTGGAGGCAGTGTAGGAGCTTGGAAGGGAAGGCAAGCTGTACAGCTTTTCGCTATGCTCCTAGCTTCTTCTTTTGTAATCCCAAACTGTAAACGCAAAGCTCGAGCAGCCTGATGGTATTTAGAATGGGATTCCTGGGCCTCCTGAAATAAAGGCGTACTGGCCAACATAGTTAAAAGGCTATCTGCCTTTGAATTTCCATCAAAAATAGGACCTGGAAGTCCACTATGTGAATGGACATGCAGGATATAAATCTTTCCTGGATGCTTTCTCACTTGCTCTTGAAGTTCCTTAAAGAGCTGATATATATTAGAAGCTGCAAATTTTATTTGGGCTGTGGCAATTCTTTGTACCACACCTACTGAATAGGCTGAATCAGATATTATATTTATGTCGCCTGGGTAATAAGTGAGAGCTAGCATGATCGCATATAATTCGTTCTGCTGAGTGGACTGAAAAGGAGTTCTGACTACTCTTTTTACAGTTAGATCATGAGAGTATACAGCACAAATATTTTGTTTGGCTGCGTCTGTAAAAATGGTTGGTCCTTCAAGAGGAACCTTAGAAACCTTCTCCTCAAAAATCCATTGCCAATTATGCAGTAGTCTGGTTATCTTTAATGGAGATCCATGTGCAAAATTTGGAGCCATGGCCAATAAAATCTGCCACTCTGGGATGGTTTCACAGCATACATTAATTTGTGCATTTGTATAGAAGGTATATATCTTGTCAGGTCTTGTCCCAGATAATTGTACTGCTCGCTTAATGGCCTTTAATAGAATTCTAGCCACAAGCACTGGGTAAGGCGTAAGGCTTTGTTCTGGTTGTGCTGGGAGGTTCACCCACTCTATCACACTGTCTCCTTGATGAAGGACTGCTGTGGGTGCTTCTTTCGTAGCAAAAACTGATATTTCCAAGGGTTTTTGAGTTGCTCTCTCAACTACATTGGATAAAGCCAGTTCAACTTCTCTCAAGGTCTCTTGAGCTTCTTTTGTAAGCCGGCGTGGTGAATTTAAAGCAGTGTCTCCCCTTAAAATGTCATATAGGGGTTGCAATTGATTGGTAGTTAAACCTAATACTGGACGCATCCATTGGATATCTCCTATTAATTTTTGGAAATCATTTAAGGTGGTCAATCTCTCTGTTCTTAAAGACAGTTTTTGTAGTGTAAGTGCCTTAGGATATATTTCATATCCTAAATATTGAAAAGGAGCATGCCTTTGAATTTTTTCTGTAGCGATATGAAGTTTGTAGTATCTTAGTGTTTCTATGGTTTTTTGTAGACATGCTTCTAGAATTTGTTCCTCAGGTGCACAACCCAATATATCATCCATATAATGTAATAGCATAACTTTTGGAAATGCTTTTCTTATTGGAGCAAGAGCAGCAGCAACATACATTTGACACATAGTGGGGCTGTTCTTCATACCCTGTGGCAAAACCGTCCATTCATATCTTTTATAAGGCTCAGCTAAATTGACACTGGGCACCGAAAAGGCAAATCTCTTCATATCCTCCTTATCCAGAGGAATGGAATAGAAACAATCCTTGATGTCTATAACCCAAAGAGGCCATTCTCTAGGAAGCTGAGTAGGAGATGGAAGTCCAGGCTGAAGAGTTCCCATAGTTTCCATCTGTTCGTTCACTTTTCTTAAATCAGTGAGCATCCTCCATTTTCCTGATTTCTTTTTTACAACGAACACTGGTGAATTCCAAGGACTTAGAGAAGGTTGTAAATGCCCTTGTTCAAGCTGCTCCTGTACTATATCTAATAAGGCCTGAATTTTATCGCTACTTAAGGGCCACTGTTCTATCCACACTGGTGTATCAGTTTTCCATTGGATAGGAATAGGTGAAAGTGTTGGCAGGCCTTCAACAGCAGCCCTGCTTAAAAAACCGAAGTACTCATTTTTAACCCCAATTGTTGTAAAACGTCTCTTCCCCACAGATTGATGGGGATTTTTTCAACTATAAAAGGAGTAAAAACTCCTGTTTTGCCTTCAAAAGTCCATCTCATAGGGGCAGCACTAACTTCAGCTGCTATTGATCCTCCTACTCCAGACATATAGGTATCTGCTTTAATCTTTGGCCAGTGACTGGGCCAACTGGCACCTCTAATAACTGTACGATCCGCACCTGTGTCTACCAATCCTTCCAATGGTAGGCCATTTATATAGATAGTGAGCATAGGTCGGTCAGCCGTTACTGCTGCTGTCCAATATATTTCTGGTTTTTGTGGTCTGGAGTCAGAACCGGGGTGACTATCACGAGGCTGCTTATTAGGATCCTGTATGAGTAACCCTGATGCTACTACGTCTCCTGGGTGATAAGTCTCACATTGACTACCTGTATTAGTGACTGGGATATTATCTACACATTCCCCAGTTTCCCACATCAGTGTGTGGATGGACACTGTTTTGTACATACAAGGAGGTGAAATGGTCAAGCCTACTGTGCCTGGAGGTAAGGGATCCATAGGCTGGAGAGGAACAGATTTCACCTCTCCAGGGGGTATCTCAGTTGTCCCAGCTGCATACAGCTCTATTCTCCCCAATTGTAATTCCCTTCTGCCATCAGGTTGCTTCCTGGCTGGTTGACTGTGTAATCCCCTTCTCCCATCATATGGCTTTCTGGCTGATTGGTCATGTCTGGGTACTGGACTTCTAGGCACTCTCTGGGTGCACCATTGGCTGCCATCATGCCCCAAGTGTTTTTTGCCTTGGGCCCTGGGGCTGGGCCCCTCATCCCGTTTCCCTGAATCTGTCTGCATTCTGAGGCCCAATGGAAGCCTCTGTTGCATTTTGGACATGGGGTCTGGGGTCTTGTTCTCCCACCTTGTCTTCCCATTCTATCTCTATACCAACATTGAGCTTTCAGATGTCCTACTTTTCCACACTGAAAGCATCTACGAGTCTCTCTGGAAGTCCCTTGCCAAGAGGGATTCTGTCTTCTCATGTTTGGATTTTGGGAAGTCTGCATCATAGCCTGGCTATAAAAGGCACCTGTGTCCACTGTGGCACAGCGTCTTATGAGTTCCTCTAAAGGAGCATCCTTGCGCAGTCCTAGTATAATTCTTCTGCAAACCTCATTAGCATTTTCCTTAGCAAGTTGCCTTATCAAGATGTCTGTTATTGCATTTTCTCCATTTGTTCTTATGATAGCTGTCTGCAAGCGTCCCACAAAGTCAGCGAAGGGTTCATTTGGCCCTTGTGTTATTTTTGTGAAGGCCCCCCCTTTGTCGTCTTTATTGTGAAGAGAAGCCCACGCTTTGATAGCATTATCAGCAATTTGCTGATATGCTGCTACAGAATAACCAATTTGTGCTGCGACATCTGCATAAGGACCTGTACCTGTTAGTAGGTCACAGGTGATTGCAGTATGAACTCCACTTTGAATATTTTGTTGGGCTTGTATCCTACAGAGCTCACTATATTCAGAAAGCCACAAGTAGTTCTGTCCAGGTTCTAGGCATATTTTTGCTATCGATTTCCAGTCATTAGGGGTCAAGATTTCAAAAGACAAATTTTGCAATAGCATCTTAACATAAGCTGATGTAGCCCCATAAAGAGTGCAAGCTTTTTTCAGGTCTTTGAGGATTTCTATATCAAAAGGTGAGTATCTTCTACTTTCTTGACCTGAAGAATTAAACTGTTGAATTACAGGAAAAATGTGGTGTTGAAATTCTAATACATTTTTCCCTTCTTCTCTGGCCTTAATTAGTCCCTTTTGCAGTCTACTCAAAGGAGCAGCTGGATGCTGGGGGGGAGGTGCTGGATGCCGGGGGGGAGGTGCTGGATGCTGGGGAGGAGGTGCTGGATGCTGGGGGGAAGGTGCTAGATGCTGGGGGGGAGGTGCTGGTGCTGTCACTGCCCCCCCCACTACCCCTCCTACCTCCATCCCGGAGGGTAGAGTTGATGAAGGAGAGTCAATTACCTGCTCCTCAGGTGGGGCTGAGGCTGCCTCAGATTCACCCCACCCTTGAGCCTCACTTAAGTCTCCCTGCCCTGTGGGGATATGGCCATTAATCTGTTCTTTGTCTTCCTCCTTTATCTCAGGCTTCCCCCTTTGGATATCCTGGTATTTTAAGGCCATCTGTATTGTATTGTATAAATAGAACACTGCAATGGAAACTGAACGAGGACCGTTTTCATTGTTATATGCAGACATCTGTTGACCAACCAATGCCCAGCTTTTTAGAGAGATTTGCTTTTCCTCTAAGAACCAAGGGGAGGTGCATTTTAATGTAGCCAGAAGTCTAGCTGTCTGTCCCCAAGTTACAAGTAGCCCTTGATCTTCTATCAGCTTAAGCAGGCTTTCTATAGCACCACTCTTGGGTGGGTCTGGGGTTGGGGTGGGGGATGGAGAATCTTTACCTAGGATCTGTCCCATTTCAGCCAAAAAAGGTTGTACTCACTCAGTTCCTGGTCACTGGAGACTTCTTCAGTGAAAGTAGGGTCCTTGGTTCCCACGCTTGGGCGCCAAATGTTAGAGTTCAAATGTTGGAGTTTGTTAAGATCTCTCTTATCTCCTTCTGGGGGGCCCAGCCACCAACTTGCCGCGGAGAGAGGGCTTCTGGCGTGGCTCCACTGAAATCCCAAAAGTGTTCTCTGCAGCAGAGTCGTTTCTCTCGAGTCTAGCGCGATCAGCCAGCCAAGAGGAAAATATGTATTCTGCCATAGATCCTTCATCGCTGGCTTTTTATCTGCCTCTTCTGAGAGAATGGGATTATGGGTTTTCTCCCATAGTGCTCTCTGGCCCAATGACTTTAAGGGAGGTGTGAACTCTCTTGAAGTTAGAAAGTGTACTTTGTGAAGCTAGCATACTTGTGGAGTCCAATGAGTAAAGGTGGGAACACAAGCCTTGTCTTGATTAGTTCTACTTAGTACCTTGTTTCAGGTTCTGGCCAAAACAACTTCTTGTAAGATTAGATCAACTCTAATTACTTAGCAGTTAGTAAGGATTCCAACAGGATGTGACCCATTATAAATCTTTTGGTTGTCTCTCTTTTATCCCTGCTGTAGTAGACACCTTTTCAGGATTTACTTTTGCAATACCAGCAGCAAAAGAGACAACCCGAGTGGTCACTGAATTCCATATACAAGCATTTGCCACAAAGAATTTTTTAAATGCCACAGATATGGCAACCAAATGAAAGGATCAGAGCTTTGCAGCCTAGATTCATAACAAAAACTCCCCTATATATTTTGATAACACATAAAGTTCTCCCCAAGGAGAGTTCTCTGTTATGACTCTGCCTGTGATCTGACTTTCTCTTTTACCAGTCATTAAATTATATTTGGTTAAGTTTATATATGGTTAAACATATAAATTTAACCAAATAATTTATCTGGTTTTGTTGCTACAGCTTTCTCCAATCTTCATTCTTACCTGCAGAGGAATGATCAGTAAAAATTTGGTAAGACATATTGGCAAAATCCCCTCTAGCCAGGATTGTTGTCTACAAAGTGGAAAGCCTTTGCAGAAGGCTTTGAGAGAAACTTTGTTTTTATTTTCAGGTGATCTGGTAGGGGTGGGGGAAGTCCAGAGTTAATATGGGAGTCATATCCTGTACCTTAGTCCTTTTGCTTAAGAAGGCATGTCCTAGAAATTTCTTTCAGGAGAGTAATAGAAACTGAAGCAATCTATAAGAGAGCCTATGCTTGTAATAAGTAAATAAAAAAGCAAACAAATAAAGGAACAAACAAACAAACAAATAGGTAGATAATAAATAAATAAATAAAAAGATAAACAAATAAATAAATAGATAAATGAATAAACAAACGGGTAAACAAATAAATAAATAAAAGCTATAAATCTTGGGGAGCAAATCTGGATTGAGTGTGGTTATAATTCTGCCAAAGAAGGCTTTGAGGGAAGCCCTCTAAGATTTTCCAGGTAGAGGTATGTCAAGAGAATTGGGTTAAATGTAGGATTTCATGTGGTTTAAAAAAAAAAAAATCTGTTGTGAGTAGAGCAGAAAGCAGATAAGTAAAAAAAAAAAAAAAGGCAAGTAAAGCAGTTTGCATTTTCACTTTGATTTCTGTATGGATTTTTCTGTGTTTTTTTCTTTGTCTTTAGGAGATGAGCTAACATTTGCTAATGGGGAGGTACTAAAAAAACAATGAGACTTTTTCAGGCTACAAAGTTTAAAAAGGAGTAATGTTGAAAGAGCTCTTTCTGGCATTTGATTGAGTTTACAATTTTGTAGGTACAATTAGAGAGGGGTCCTCTCATTCAGTAAATGCTAAGTTTCCTCCTTCCCCATTTTGGATGAAGCTTTTATAGGGATTTTAAACTGATAAAATCTAGAACAAGCAGCCTATAGATAGAAAGGACTGATGAAAGAAAACTATCTCTGTTTTTTTTTTTTTTTTTTTGAGGCAAATTAAATTTCCAATTAACAAAAGGACTTCTTTGGTCACACCATAGTCAGATAAATTTAGGTGTAATTAGATTTCACAACTAAAATTTGTAGCTTGTTTAAATTAAATCTAAGAGAATGTCTTTGCCTCCTCCACCTCCAATATATCTGACATTAGGTCAACATGTTTAAAATTGCAAAAAAAAAAAAAAATTGTTTTTTAAAACACTTTGCTCAGGATTTTTCTATGATGGCCTTAAATGCAACTACTTTAGGCTTTCAGTAGTTTATGTTTTAAAAATTGTTTTTAGAAGTAATGCTGGCAAAAAGTATGAGAGAAATAAAACTGGATTTGAAAATTATTAAGTGTTAACTCTCTATACATTCTAAGAGTAACAGGACAGAAAGGAAGGTGAGTATGATTTTTACTTTGGAAAACTACTGTTGTTCTTGTTTTAGGTAACATGGCAGATCTCTATTGCTAAGTAGGCAATCTAGTCTTTTATAAGTTGTTAAGAAACTTGGGAATCAAAATAAAACACATTGGTTTCTTATAACAAGTGGTAGTTTCAGATGGTCTAATATAGGGGGTTAGAAGAAATCTGATGAGCCACCCATGCTTAAGTGTGATAAGTAAAATATCTCACATGCTATCACTTTTAAAATCATTGGAAGTGGATTACATGGAAAAAGTGATCCCATAATATGAAATGGTTGGAATAAACAGCCCTCAAATGAAATATAATACTAAATCATTAAAATTACTGATGTGATAGTTTATTCTAGTCTCTTTTGCAAAATTCATTATTATTATTATTAATAGTAATAATATCCTAAATTCCCTGATTTTAAAATTTCCAGGTTTTATTTTCCAATAATTGAGACATAACTGGTTTTTGGCATAGTAATTGAAAACTGTATTAAGACCAATTTTATAAAGGATTTGAGGATTTTTAACAAAAAAGAGGGAATAAGCAACTTACATAAGAGAAGAACTGCTCTGTGGCTACACCTATAACACAAGACAACACAAGATGTTTCCAGAGCAACAGAGGGCTGTAGGAGAAGAGAAGTCTATGAAATGTATAAGTTTACTACTTTTTACTTTTTACTTTCTACCATTTTATCTGTAAAGTCTACTTACATTTACATCTACATGTAAGTTCTTCTTACAAAGAGGATTGTCCCCTTTAATTTTTGTCAAATATTATTGGAGAGGATTGTCCTCTTTATCATTGTCCATCTTTCCCTTTTCCCCTCACATTGTTTCCCCCATCAGTTAGTGATTTTTTTGAGATGACATCTCTCAATAGATTCAAATGGGGCAATGAATAAAGTAATTCTTTCTCATATTAATAACAAATTACTAAAATTGGGAAAACCCAAGCTTTTTTCTCCCCTGCCCTATTTCCTTGTCCAGTCTCTCAAGGACAAGGAAGATAGGATTAACATTTTCCTCATTCTGGGTACAGCTACTCTACCCAACAAGATCAAATTTCTTATCTAAATTGAAACCACGCCTTCTGCTAAAGCTTGGGTGGGGGATGCATATTTTAAAAGATTACTCAAGACTGGGGATAACTTAGAATTAAATTGTGTAACCAAAGTTCATTAGAATAAATTAAGCACTTCCTTGATTTCTTATTAATTGTTAACCAGTTAGAATTCATTGCCAACCTTAGGGAACACCACACTTCCAAGGCCATATAGCCAGGAACCCACCATTGTCTTTGACATTCAGGAATGAGACCAATCTTTTATTAAGATGCTAGCATTATTAATGAAATAACTAATTACTGAGAAATTATCTCTTTCAAAATTTTAAATTCCATATTGGTAATAGTTTTCAAAAAGTCTAACCAAATTCTGTAGCAAAATATGTGATTACAAAAGAAAACAAATATATTGAAATATTAAATGAATATATATATATATATATATATATATATATATATATATATATATCAGCACATATACATATTTGTGAGAAAACAGAAGATAAATAATTTGGAATAAAGGACACATATAAGTTCTTATATGTGTTCTTATAAAAATAATTCCGTGTACCTTAGCATAAGAACTACTGCCTTGAAACAGAGTTAAGATGGTAGAATACAGGGAACATTCCAGCTATACCCTCCCACTATTTCTTTCCAAACAATTTTAAACTAATAAAAATCATTGAATCAAATTCTGGGCCACTCACAATACAAAATGTAAAAAGGAGAAATCCTTCCAGCCAAAAATCATTTAGAAGCTCAAAGGAGAGCTCTGTGATACTCAGGTGGAATATGGTCCAGAGATTTTTATCCTTTCTTCTCAAAGAGTATGCCATGACATGAAAGTGAATTGGATTTAATTGAAGAAAGGCTATGCAGTTATCTGCCTCACTTCTCCTCCAGATCCATTTGGATCTAGTGGTCAGATATAGATCAGGATAACTAAAGATATTACTAAAAGCAAGCAAGAAAACAACAGATGTTGTTAGCATAAAAGCCTCACAACCAGGGTAGCAAGGTGGCACAGTGACTAGACCACCAGCCCTGAAGTCAAGAGAACATGAGTTCAAATTCAAATCTGACCTCAGACACTTTCCACTTTCTAGCTGTATGATCCTGAGCAAGTCACTTAACCCCAATTGCTTCAGGAAAAACAAAACTAAACTTCATAACTAAATGGATAAAAATAGACTATTAAATACATTCTTTTGAGGTTTGTTGTTCAGTTGCATTAATCATGACTAACTTCATGAATTTATTTTTTTCTTGGCAAAGCTACTGGAGCATTTTGCTATTTTCTTCTCTATCTCATTTAACAGATGAGAAAATTGAGGGAAAAAGGATTAAGTAACTTTCTCAAGGTCAAAAAGCTACTCAGTATTTAAACCAGATTTAAGCTCAGATCTTCCTAACTCCAAACCCATCTATCCTTTTCGATCAAAATAAGTAAAAATTACAGTCAACAAAGGTGCACGGACACATAGATTAAAATTTATTTGAAAAACAATATAATCCTAAAGAATGAGTTGACCAAAAAAAAAAAAAAATCATAGAATCAATAATTTCAACAATGAGATAGTGTACCAAAATTTGCGGGCATCCCACAAAACAGGAAAATTTTAGATCAGTAAAGTGTGCATGAAATTCAAAAAAAAAGAAAAAGAACAAATGAAAAATTCTCCATGAAATTTCAAAACAAAAATCCTAAGAAAATCATAGGAAAGGTTAATACAACTGAAAGTTAAAAAAAAAAATCACTGAACTAATAAATAAAATTAGGACCTGGTTTTATGGGAAAAACAACAACAACAACAATAACAACAACAACAAACGAAAAGAAGAAAACTAAAATACCAGTATCAAAAATGTAAAGGGTGAATGTATTATCAATGAAAGCAAAATTTTAAAAATTATGAAGAACTTTTTTTTTTCCCCAATTACATTGGGAATCTAAAAAAACACCCACCATTGTTTTTGACATTCAGGAATGAGACAAATCTTTTATTAAGATGCTAGCATTATTAGTGAAATAACTAATTACGAGAAATTATCTCTCTCAAAATTTAAATCTCACAATCTAAAGAAAATAAATGAATATTTTTTAAAATAAATTGTTCATATTAACTGAAGAGGAAATTATACTTGAATAAATATATCTTAAGAAAAGAAATTGAACAAACTATTAATGAGCTCTCTAAAAAAGATTGCCCAGGACTAGATGGATTTATGATGAGTTCTATGAAATGTAATAAACAATTAATTCTATTATTATGTAAGTTATTCGGGAAAAACGGGCAAAGAAGGAGTATTACCAAATCCCTTTTATGTTATACATATGAAGTTGATACCTAGGCCAGGAAGAGCAAAATTAGGAAGAAAACTAGAGATCAATTTCTCTAATGAATATTTATGCAAAAAAAATTTAATAGAATGCTAGCAATAAATAACAGCAATTTATCACTAAAGTGATAGACTAAGACCAAGTGAAATTTATAGAAATGCAAGGGCTGATTCAATATTAGGGAAATTGCCACTATAAATAATCATGTAAATAACAAAAACATCTTCATTATTAACACAAAAGATGCAGAAAAATCTTTTGACAAAATACACCACTTGTTCCCATCAAAAGACTGCCAATCATAAGAATAAATGGAGCTTTCCTCAAAATGATAAGTAGTGTTGATCTAAAACCATTAACAAGTATTACCTGTAATGGGGATAAGCTAGAAGCTTTCCCAATAAGATCAGGAATGAGGCAAGGATGTCCATTATCACCACTATTATTCAATATTGTTCTAGAAATGCTAGCTACAGCAATAAGAGAAGAAAAAGAAAATGAGGGAATTAGAATAGGCTATATGAAAACAAAGCTACCATTATGTAGATGATATGATGATATACTTAGAAAATCCTCTTAATTTTTAAAAAATAGCAAAATTGCAAGATATAAAAGAAGCAATATATTTCAACATATTAGCAACAAATTCCAGCAAAAAAGAAAGAGAAATGAAATTTGAAATAACTGCAGATATTATAAAATGCTTGAGAGACTACTTGCCAAAAAAAAAAAAAATAGAAAATGTATGAACAAATTACAAAATACTTTTCAAACAAATAAATCCAATCCTTATTTAAGCAACTGAAGAAATATCAATTTTTCATGGGTAGTCTAAGTCAATGTAAAAAAGAACAATTACACCTAAACTAAATTATTCAGTGCTATATCAAATTATCAAATTTTTTCTACTTATAAAGCTCCCCCCCAAAAAACAACAAAATTTATCTGAAAGAACAAAAGATCAATATCAGTGGAATCAATGAAAAATGTAAGAAAGAAAGAAAGAAAGAAAGAAAGAAAGAAAGAAAGAAAGAAAGAAAGAAAGAAAGAAAGAAAGAAAGAAAGAAAAAGCATTACAGTACCAGATTTAAAACTATTATTACAAAGCAATCATCATCAAGGCAACCTGGTATTTTCTAAGAAACAAGTGGTAGATCACTGGAATAGAATAATTCCATAATACACATAGTAAATGATCATAGTAATCAACTAAACCAGTAGTAATCAAGTCAACCTGAAGATCCAAGTTTTTGGATAGAAATCATTCTAACAAAAATTGTTTTACCCAGATTAATTCTCCCCCTCCAACTACTATTAAATAACTTCTCAAATCTAATTTTGGAGTAGCAGAGACACAAAAGGGTCCTAGTGAGGAATTTTACCAGTCTGTAATACCAATGTAGGAGTCAACCAAGAGTACAACAGTAGCACCAGCCAGAGGCCTAGGAGACAGTTGTTCCAAAGGTGTAACAATACTCAAGAGATAGTCAGGAAGTCGGACAAACAGAAAGAGATTATCAAGGACTCTTTGCTGGCCCTGAGTGCAACAAGTGCAAACTGACTGCAACTCTTTGTTACAATTCCAAGGCAAAAAAGGAGCAAACATAATTGCAGCTCCAAGTAAACAAGGTAAAGAATATATCATAGACTTGGGGAAAAGTATATCATACCTCTCCTAGGATCACATCATCTAAGAAGCAACAAAAATTTGCTGACCTTGAGAATTAGTTATGAAAATAGCAGAGCAAAAAACCCTAAAGCATTGCAACTCCACATGAGAAGATTCAAACTTCAACATAAAGTAGTGTTAGAATACTTATAATTGGAATTGATAGAGACAATGGTTGTTTAGCAGGGTACTTAACAGTTCTTTAGATGTACTTAGTACTCATTAGACTTCACACCTTTAAGAGAACAAATATAAGCTAGGAACCTCAACCAGGATGTACTTCAGGAGATTCAGAGTCAGGATTCAGTTGAGGAGATTCACAAGCCAGGAAGAACGAAGGAAGACAGAGAAGTGGTGGCAGGCTATCCTGTAGAGAACACTGAAACCAAGGCCTCCAGAAAACTAGCAGAGTCCCAAGTGAAGGAGGTAAGATTTTGAAGGAAACAATAAAGGATTTGGACTTTAATCCCTGGCTGCATTTGAGGTGATTATTACTTTGAACTGAAATGAAGGCTGCTCCCAGAAGCCCCCCAAGAAACCTGCTCTAAGAGAACATTGTATTTTTAGAGAAGAGAATATTTACATTTTGGCACCCAAATGTGGGACAGACATGATTCTGATTTCAGTGGAAAAGCTCTGATCCTGATTTCAGTGGAAAAGTCTCCTCAACCCAGAAATTAGAGTGAATACAAAAATATACAAGGAAACTTTGTTAAAGGGCTAAAATAGTATTTCAGGTAAAACGGGACAGATATTTAGAAAACAGCCTGCAATCAAGGTTTAATTATAACCTGAGAGCAGATCATTGATCTTTTAAAAACTGTAGAGTACACATCTCCTTGGTTCTCTAAGGTAAAATAATTGGATCCAAATGAGTGGATATTAGTAGGAGAGCAACTAGGTGAATACAACAATTCCAATCCAAACTCAATTTCCAAAAATACACTTTATACATACAATTTAATACAACTAGCTTTAAGAAATTATATAAGTGTTAGAATAAGGAAAAAGAAGAAAGAACAGGAAGGGGAGGTGCCAACTAAACTCAGTGAAAAGGATGGAGAATCAGATAAGAATGGAGTTAAATACAATTCTGAGTGTCGCACTTCACAACAGGAGCATTTCCCATCCCCTGACCTATTTCCCTCAATTGACCTCTCTTGGGTGGAGGGAGAAGGAGGAGGGGGAGAGGCAGTGACACAAACAGAATCACCTATTAAGCAGCTTATGACAAGATTACAAAAGGCATTGGTTAAGGCTAAGAGAAAAGGACAGGGATATATCGGATTTAAAAATAAATGCATACCCTGTGATTGAAGAGCTTGATTCTTCAGGTCAAAAAAGGAGAAGATACACTCATTTTGATATGGAAAAAAATTTTTTTTATTAATTTTTTTTAATTTTTATTTAATAATTACTTTATATTGACAGAATCCATGTCAGGGTAATTTTTTTACAACATTATCCCTTGCACTCATTTCTGTTCCGATTTTTCCCCTCCCTCCCTCCACCCCCTACCCTAGATGGCAAGCAGTCCTATATATGTTGGATATGTTGCAGTATATCCTAGATACAATATATGTTTGCAGAACCAAACAGTTCTCTTGTTGCACAGGGAGAATTGGATTCAGAAGGTATAAATAACCCGGGAAGAAAAACAAAAATGCAGATAGTTCACATTCGTTTCCCAGTGTTCTTTCTTTGGGTGTAGCTGCTTCTGTCCGTCATTTATCAATTGAAACTCAGGTCTCTTTGTCAAAGAAATCCACTTCCATCAAAATAAGTCCTCATACAATATCGTTGTCGAAGTGTATAATGATCTCCTGGTTCTGCTCATTTCACTTAGCATCAGTTCATGTAAGTCTCGCCAGTCCTCTCTGTATTCATCCTGCTGGGCATTCCTTACAGAACAATAATATTCCATAACATTCATATACCACAATTTACCCAGCCATTCTCCAATTGATGGGCATCTATTCATTTTCCAGTTTCTAGCCACTACAAATAGGGCTGCCACAAACATTTTGGCACATACAGGTCCCTTTCCCTTCTTTAGTATTTCTTTGGGATATAAGCCCAATAGAAACACTGCTGGATCAAAGGGTATGCACAATTTGATAACTTTTTGGGCATAATTCCAGATTGCTCTCCAGAATGGTTGGATTCGTTCACAACTCCACCAACAATGCATTAGTGTCCCAGTTTTCCCGCATCCCCTCCAACATTCATCATTATTTTTTCCTGTCATCTTAGCCAATCTGACAGATGTGTAGTGGTATCTCAGAGTTGTCTTAATTTGCATTTCTCTGATCAATAATGATTTGGAACACTCTTTCATATGAGTGGTAATAGTTTCAATTTCATCCTCTGAAAATTGTCTGTTCATATCCTTTGACCATTTATCAATTGGAGAATGGCTTGATTTCTTATAAATTTGGGTCAGTTCTCTATATATTTTGGAAATGAGGCCTTTATCAGAACCTTTAACTGTGAAGATGTTTTCCCAGTTTGTTGCTTCCCTTCTAATCTTGTTTGCATTAGTTTTGTTTGTACAAAGGCTTTTTAATTTGATGGCATCAAAATTTTCTATTTTGTGATCAGTAATGGTCTCTAGTTCATCTTTGGTCACAAATTTCTTTCTCCTCTACAAGTCTGAGAGATAAACTATCCTATGTTCCTCTAATTTATTTATAATCTCGTTCTTTATGCCTAGGTCATGGACCCATTTTGATCTTATCTTGGTATATGGTGTTAAGTGTGGGTCCATGCCTAATTTCTGCCATACTAATTTCCAATTATCCCAGCAGTTTTTATCAAATAATTCTTATCCCAGAAGTTAGGGTCTTTGGGTTTGTCAAACACTAGATTGCTATAGTTGACTATTCTGTCTTGTGAACCTAACCTTTTCCACTGATCCACTAATCTATTTCTTAGCCAATACTAAATGGTTTTGGTGACTGCTGCTTTATAATATAATTTTAGATCAGGTACAGCTAGGCCACCTTCATTTGATTTTTTTTTCATTAATTCCCTTGAGATTCTTGACTTTTTATTGTTCCATATGAATTTTGTTGTTATTTTTTCTAGATCATTAAAATATTTTCTTGGAAGTCTGATTGGTATAGCACTAAATAAATAGATTAGTTTAGGGAGTATTGTCATCTTTATTATGTTCGCTCGGCCGATCCAAGAGCACTTAATATTTTTCCAATTATTTAAGTCTGACTTTATTTGTGTAGAGACTTTTTTATAATTTTGCTCATATAATTCCTGACTTTCCTTTGGTAGATAGATTCCCAAATATTTTATGGTATCAACAGTTATTCTGAATGGAATTTCTCTTTGTATCTCTTGCTGTTGAGTTATGTTGGTGATGTATAAAAATGCTGAGGATTTATGGGGGTTTATTTTGTAGCCAGCTGAATCGGTCCCTGTTGGAGTTTGTTCTTCTCAGGGCACAGCCGGTTTAGAGGCTTAGAGCCCTTCGGATGTCTCCAAATCCAAAGGTTCTGCCCTTCAGCCTCTGCCTCTGCTTTCTTCTGCCTCCAACAGAGATGGAAGATCTCTCTTATCTCCTTCTGGGGAGCCCAGCACCAACTTGCCGCGGAGAGAGGGCTTCTGGCGTAGCTCCACTGAAATCCCAAAAGTGTTCTCTGCAGCAGAGTCGTTTCTCTCGAGTCTAGCGCGATCAGCCAGCCAAGAGGAAAAAAGTGTATTCTGCCATAGATCCTTCATCGCTGGCTTTTTATCTGCCTCTTCTGAGAGAATGGGATTATGGGTTTTCTCCCATAGTGCTCTCTGGCCCAATGACTTTAAGGGAGGTGTGAACTCTCTTGAAGTTAGAAAGTGTACTTTGTGAAGCTAGCATACTTGTGGAGTCCAATGAGTAAAGGTGGGAACACAAGCCTTGTCTTGATTAGTTCTACTTAGTACCTTGTTTCAGGTTCTGGCCAAAACAACTTCTTGTAAGATTAGATCAACTCTAATTACTTAGCAGTTAGTAAGGATTCCAACATCTCCCCCTTTCTTTTGTTTTAAAATATAGGGGGTTTCTGAGGGGGTACACATAAATCCATCAATATGGGCCAGAACTTTGTAACAGATATACATGGTATACATAAATCCATCAATATGGGAGGCATTATACATAATTTACATGAGCACATAGCAATATAACACAGGCTAGTAGTAATGTAACAAATAACAAGAATCAATCTGAAAATTTACACATGTCCATAAGTCCTAGAAACAGTCCAATAGGATTCCATTGTCCATTAGTTCATGTGCCAGGAATCTAATAATTCTTATGAGCACAATCAGCAACAGAACCACCCGATATTTCTTGGGTCTTCTCCTTTGTTTCAAGGGTCTGCTCCATCTTTCTGCGATGGACAAGGCGAATGCGGCTCGTAGGCACCCATCTGATTCCTTCTCCACCTGTAGAGATGCAAGCAAATCCTCTCCCCCAAGCAGTTAGCCTATCTGGTCCCTTCCATTCACCACTTTCTGGGTCTCTCCACATTACCTGGCGATTATCTAAGGATAGTGGAGCTGCTCGCACTGGACACTGCTCTTCTGGTGGGTTATAAAACCTGTCTGCTGGAGCCAGTGCATCTTTATCAAAGATTAAAAAATTAATGGTATAGAGAACTAAATTTAGAAGTTCTCTAGGGTTACCCGTGGCTCCCCCTTTCTTTTGTTTTTGGAGGAGTGTCTTAATGTCTCTGTTTCTTCTTTCTACTATTGCTTGACCTTGAGGATTGAAGGGTATGCCAGTAGTGTGTAGAATCTTATACTGTACACAAAAGTGTTCAAAATGTTTGGAGGTATATGCCGGTCCATTATCTGTTTTTATTTTTTGTGGCACACCCATAATTGCGAACGCTTGAATGAGGAATTCAGTGACCACTCGGGCTGTCTCTTTTGCTGCTGGTATGGCAAAAGTGAATCCTGAAAAGGTGTCTACCACAACGTGGATAAAAGACAGACGACCAAAAGATTTATAATGAGTCACATCCATTTGCCAGATTTCATTGGGTCTCAAACCATGAGGATTCTTCCCTGGAGGCAGTGTAGGAGCTTGGAAGGGAAGGCAAGCTGTACAGCTTTTCACTATGCTCCTAGCTTCTTCTTTTGTAATCCCAAACTGTCGAGCAGCCTGATGGTATTTAGAATGGGATTCCTGGACCTCCTGAAATAAAGGCGTACTGGCCAACATAGTTAAAAGGCTATCTGCCTTTGAATTTCCATCAAAAATAGGACCTGGAAGTCCACTATGTGAATGGACATGCAGGATATAAATCTTTCCTGGATGCTTTCTCACTTGCTCTTGAAGTTCCTTAAAGAGCTGATATATATTAGAAGCTGCAAATTTTATTTGGGCTGTGGCAATTCTTTGTACCACACCTACTGAATAGGCTGAATCAGATATTATATTTATGTCACCTGGGTAATAAGTGAGAGCTAGCATGATCGCATATATATCTCAACAGTGATACTCTTTGAGGATGTATTCTGATGGAAGTGGATCTCTTCGATAAAGAGAGCTAATTCAGTTTAAATTGATCAAAGGTGGGCAGAAGCAGCTACACCCAAAGAAAGAACCCTGGGAGATGAATATAAACTGCTTGCATTTTTGTTTTTCTTCCCGGATTATTTATACCTTCTGAATTCAATTCTCCCTGTGCAACAAGAAAACTGTTCGGTTCTGCACACGTATATTGTATCCAGGATATACTGCAATCCATTCAACATGTAAAGGACTGCTTGCCATCTGGGGGAAGGGGTGGAGGGAAGGAGGGGAAAAATTGGAACAGAAGTGAATGCAAGGGATAATGCTGTAAAAAATTAACCTGGCATGAGTTCTATCAATAAAAAGTTATTAAAAAAAAGAAAAGAAAAAATAAAATGCAGTCATAAAATAGCTAAACGGAATCAATGAAAATAATGATTATGAAATTAAAAAAAAAAAGATATCATCCTTGCAAATATTCAAAATGATGTAAGAATAACGAAACTATGCAAAATGTTGTGGTAACAAAATATAAATTTATTAATTAGTTTAAGGTTAAAAGAGAACCTTCTTCACTTCTATTTTAAAGAAAAGAGTTTCTTTGTAGAGAGCAAGTTAGGGAATATTTTATGTTAACTCAAACAAAAGTCAATTTTATTTAGTTTTATTATTGAATTTGGGACCAACACATATGTAGAATATGTCCTATAAGGCAACTCTTTTTAATATAAACTATTATACAATTTAAAGCTTTGTTTACATTTTTTTGCTACTACTCACACACAATTTATAATTTTTACATAAATTCATATATACATGTACACACATATACATATATATGTATATATACATATGTGTACATATATACATATATAATACATCTGTGTATAAGTGTGTGTGTGTGTGTGTGTGTGTGTATGAAGTGTTGTTACCTATATTTTCTGTAAGGATTAGATTTTCTTAGCTCAATCCCTTTAAAGGGAAGAATTAAATTACAATTAATTGGAGTCCTGAGGTACCACTACACATCTCTCAGATTGGCTAAGATGACAGGAAAAGGTAATGATGAATAATGTAGAGGATGTGTGAAAACTGGGACACTGATACATTGTTGGTAGAATTGTGAACTGATCCAAACATTCTAAACAGCAATATGAAACCATGCCCAAAGGGCTATCAAACTGCGCGTTCCCTTTGTCCTAGGAGTGTCTCTCCTAGATAGAGGCCATAAAAAAAAGAGATCATAAAAAAGCTAAAAGGACCCACATGTGAAAAAGTGTTTGTGGCAGCCTTTTTTATAGTGGCAAGGAACTGGAAACTGAGTGGATGTCCATCAGGTGGGGAATGACTGAATAAGTTATGGTATACAAATATTATAAAATATTGCTCTGTAAGAAATGACCAGCAGGATGATTTCAGAGCAGCCTGAAGAGACTTACAGGAATTGATGCTGAGTGAAATGAGCAGAACCAGGAGATCATTATACACTTCAACAATACTATATGATGATCAGTTCTGATGGATCTGAATCGGTCCCTGTTGGAGTTTGTTCTTCTCAGGGCACAGCTGGTTTAGAGGCTTAGAGCCCTTCGGATGTCTCCAAATCCAAAGGTTCTGCCCTTCAGCCTCTGCCTCTGCTTTCTTCTGCCTCCAACAGAGATGGAAGATCTCTCTTATCTCCTTCTGGGGAGCCCAGCACCAACTTGCCGCGGAGAGAGGGCTTCTGGCGTAGCTCCACTGAAATCCCAAAAGTGTTCTCTGCAGCAGAGTCGTTTCTCTCGAGTCTAGCGCGATCAGCCAGCCAAGAGGAAAAAAGTGTATTCTGCCATAGATCCTTCATCGCTGGCTTTTTATCTGCCTCTTCTGAGAGAATGGGATTATGGGTTTTCTCCCATAGTGCTCTCTGGCCCAATGACTTTAAGGGAGGTGTGAACTCTCTTGAAGTTAGAAAGTGTACTTTGTGAAGCTAGCATACTTGTGGAGTCCAATGAGTAAAGGTGGGAACACAAGCCTTGTCTTGATTAGTTCTACTTAGTACCTTGTTTCAGGTTCTGGCCAAAACAACTTCTTGTAAGATTAGATCAACTCTAATTACTTAGCAGTTAGTAAGGATTCCAACAGCCAGCTACTTTGCTAAAATTATGAATTATTTCTAATAGCTTTTTAGTAGAATCTCTGGGGTTCTCTAGGTATACCATCATATCATCTGCAAAGAGTGATAGTTTGGTTTCCTCATTGCCTACTCTAATTCCTTTAATATCTTTCTCGATTCTTATTGCCAAGGCTAGTGTTTCTAATACGATATTAAATAATAATGGTGATAGTGGGCAACCTTGCTTCACTCCAGATCTTACTGGGAAAGGTTCCAGTTTTTCCCCATTGCATATGATGCTTACTGATGGTTTTAAATATATGCTCCTGACTATTTTAAGGAAAAGTCCATTTATTCCTATGCTCTCAAGTGTTTTTATTAGGAATGGATGTTGGATTTTATCAAATGCTTTTTCTGCATCTATTGAGATGATCATATGGTTTTTGTTTGTTTGGTTATTGATATAGTCAATTATGCTAATAGTTTTCCTAATATTGAACCAGCCCTGCATTCCTGGTATAAATCCTACTTGATCATAATGAATTATCCTGGGGATGATTTTCTGTAATCTTTTTGCTAATATTTTATTTAAGATTTTAGCATCAATATTCATTAGGGAGATTGGTCTATAATTTTCTTTCTGTTTTCAGCCTGCCTGGTTTAGGTATCAGTACCATGTCTGTGTCATAAAAGGAGTTTGGTAGGACTCCTTCAATCCCTATTTTTTCAAATAGTTTATTTAGCATTGGAGTTAATTGTTCTTTAAATGTTTGGTAGAATTCACATGTAAATTTATCTGGTCCTGGGGATTTTTTCTTAGGGAGTTGATTGATAGTTTGTTCTATTTCTTTTTCTGAGATGGGACTGTTTAGGATATTTACTTCTTCCTCTGTTATTTTGGGCAAGCTATATTTTTGGAGGTATTTTTCTATTTCATTTAAGTTGTCGAATTTATTGGAATAAAGTTGGGCAAAGTAACTCCTAATTATTGCTCTAATTTCCTCTTCGTTAGTGGCGAGTTCTCCCTTTTCATTTTTAAGACTAACAATTTGATTTTCCTCTTTCCTTTTTTTAATCAGATTTACTAAGGGTTTGTCTATTTTGTTGGTTTTTTCATAGAACCAACTCTTAGTTTTATTAATTAATTCAATAGATATGGAAAAAATTAAGGATTTGAAAAAAGGTTGCACTCTTTATGGGGCTACATCATCTTATGTTAAGATGTTACTAGATAGTTTGCTTATGAAATCTTAATCCTGAATGATTGGAAATTCGTAGCAAAGACATGTTTAAAACCTGGACAGAATCTGTTGTGGCTTATCAGAGTATCAGAAATTATGTAGGATTCAAGCCAGATGAAATAGGCAAATAAGAGTTAATATACAAATCACTTTTGACCAACTAGCAGGTGAAGGTCAGTATGCAGAGAATTCAAAACAGATTAATTAGCCCACAACACCTTATGAGCAGATCACAACTGCTGCTATAAAAGTTTGGGGTTCCCTCCCAGGAAAAGATGAAGGTAAAGCCTTCACAAAAATAGAACAAGGTTCTAATGAACACTTTGCAGATTTTGTGGGACATTTGCAAACAGCTGTCACAAGAACCATTGGAGAAAATGCAGCTACAGAAATAATGATCAGACATCTGGCTAAGAAAAATGCTAATGAGATTTGCAAAAGAATTATATGGGGACTACATACACAAAGATACTCCTTTAGAGGAGATCATAAGCCTCTGTGCCACAGTGGGCACAAGTACTTATTATACCCAAACTATGATGAACATGGGAAGACAGGGTTCCTCTTGGCAAGGGGTTTCTAGAGAAACTCGTGGATGTTTTCAGTGTGGAAAAGTTGGACATCTAAGTGCTCAGTGTAGATATGAAAATAGAGTGAGAAGACAGGGTGAGAGAAGACCTAAAACCCTATGTCCAAAATGCCACTAGGGCTTCCACTGGGCCTCAGAATGTAGATTGACCCAAGGAAATGAGAGACAGGGCCCAGCCCTAAGATATCATACAAAAGACAGGTGGGGCATGATGGCAGCTGAGTTTGAGAGTCTTTAGAAGGTCAGGACTCTGATATGATCTATCAGCGAATAAGCAATCACATGGCAGAAAGAGTTTACATGATCAATCAGCCAAAAAGCATGGGGAGAATACAGGCTTTTTAAATCAACAGGGGAGTGTCCAGTGAAAACAGCTCCAATGTAGTTGCCAGATGATGTGGAGAAATCCCAAAAGTGATAAATATAAGGGACTAGATAGGTTAACTGCCTGGGAGAGAAGGTTTGCTTGTATTGCTACAGATTGAAAAGGAAACAGATGTGTGGCAATGAGCACCTGGAGAGATACAAAAAAAGAGAAAATCCTCAAAACAAAGAAGAAGACCTAAAAAGCATCTGATACTGAAGGAGCATGGCTGATAATGAGACTGTTAAAGAACTTTAAAACCAGCAGGAATCATTGGATTCCCTGAGATGAAAAATTGTTGAAAGAGACTGTTGCAGGACTTCAAAACTTGTAGGAATTATTGGATTCCTGGCACATGAACTAATGGACAATAGATTCCTTTTGGACTATTTCTAGGACTTATGGACATCCTCATTTTGATTCATGTTATTTGTTTCATCACTACTAGCCTGTGTTATGTTATTATGTGCTTATGTAATTTATGTAATTATGTGTAATACCTTCCATATAGATGGATTTATGTATACCTGTTTTAAGTGTGAGCCCCTTCAGAAACCCGCTAATCTGATTTGATTTCCCATTTCCTTTGGTGTTTTCATCTCCCTCCCTGAGATGTCAGAGAGGGTGTGATCACCTCCTTTTTATGGTATTTTCACTCCTTTTTTGAACAGTCAGGGAAGGCGTGATCACCTTCTTTTGGTGGGGTTCTCACCTCCTTGAGTAGCCAGGAAGGTCATGACCACCTATGTTCTAAATCAAAAGAAAGAGGGAGATGTTAGAATTCTTACAAGGTGCTAAGTTAGTGGAATTGATAGAGACAATGGTTGTTTAGCAGGGTGCTTAACAGTTCTTTAGAACTTAGTACTTATTAGACTTCACACCTTTAAGAGAACATACACAAGCTAGGAACCTCAACCAGGATGTACTTCAGGAGATTCAGAGCCAGGATTCAGTTGAGATTCACAAGCCAGGCAGAACAAAGGAAGACAGAGAAGTAGTGGCAGGCTGTCCTGTGGAAAACACTGAAACCAAGATCTGGAAGACCGCCAGAAAACTACTGTGTTTCCCCGATAATAAGACACTGTCTTATTATTTTTTTGGACAGAAAAACATATTTTCAGGGGAGGGCTTATTTTAATGAACATTAATAGCAATTTTAATAAACAGGTAAATGTCAACAAAAAAAAGTACCTTTATTCAATAATAATCATGTCATCTTCTTCAACAACATTGTCAAAAGTGTCTATACCCTGAATTCCATCCTGGAGGTCTTGCGCATCTATTTCCTTCAGAAGAAGTGGACCCAATCTGTCATGTCCAGCAATATAGCTCTCTTTAAATGAACATGTCTTGTCCAGGTAACCTGCTTGTAGTGCCTTAGTGACACAGCTGTCAGTAATTTTATCCCATGACTTTTTCACCCAAGTCCCGACTTCTGGCAGACAGGGCTTCACAAAGTTTCCATGCTGATTTCTTTCCATTCTATTTTCAATGTAGTCATTGACTTCCATGTGCAAATGGTCCTTGAATGGCTTGTTTATTGCAATATCAAGGGTGTGGAGATAGACAGTCATTCCTACAGGAATCATTACTTGATCTATTCTTCTCTCTGCAAGAAAGTTCTTCATTTCTTTAGCGCAGTGAGTGCTGGCTGAGTTCTTCTTTTATCCTCCATCATGCCCCTTTTATCCTCCATCATGCCCCCTCACTCCCACTTACATACCGGATTTTTATGTTGTCCTGCCTCAGCTCTCCTCCGCGGCACTGCTCTCAATGGCGACAGCAAGCAAATCACTGGGGAAGAACAGGATGCTCACTGCTGCAGCTCTGATTGAATGCAGCTAGGAGCCTGCCATGCGTTTCACTGGGGGGGGGGGGGGGGGAGGGGTGAAATGGTGCATACAGAGGGTACCGTAATGTAGCGTGTAGCGCAGGGGATCACCTTCACTACAGTAGAGATCTCAATAGGGCTTATTTTGGGGGGAGAGCTTATTTTAGAGGAATCTTACACAGTAAGGGGAGGGCTTATTTTCAGGATAGGTCTTATTATTGGGAAAACAAGGTAGCAGAGTCCCAAGTGAAGGAGATAAGATTTTGAAGGAAACAATAAAGGATTTGGACTTTAATCCCTGGCTGCATTTGAGGTGATTATTACTTTGAACTGAAACAAAGGCTGCTCCCAGAAGCCCATCCCCCAAGAAACCTGCTCTCAGAGAACATTATATTTTAAAGAAGAACATTACAGTAAAGTAAAGAAATCAGCTGAGGAACTTGACTAAAAAGTTATTATAGTTCTATCTAGGATATACTGCAACATATCTAACATATATAGGACTGCTTGCCATCTAGGGGAGGGGGTGGAGGGAGGGAGGGAGGGAGGGGAAAAATAGGAACAGAAGCAAGTTCAAGGGATAATGTTGTAAAAAAAAATTACCCTGGCATGGATTCTATCAATATAAAGTTATTATAAAATAAAATAAAAAATATATTTTTAAAAAGTTATTATAGTGACAGAAAAGAGCAATGCACACATCAAAAAGAAAAGCAACAATGTGAAAACATTACAAAGAAAACCTCAAAGAAAAATGACTAATTAGTATCAAATCTAATTAACTCAAGTTCATCAAGAATTCCTGGGAGAGTAAAAGAAAAAGATAAGAATGATTCACGAAAATTTGAGGAAATAAAAGAGGATGTAAGAACATTATAAAAAGAGAGAACTAATAGTTTGGTAAGAACTCCTTAAAAAGCAGAATTTGATCAAAATTTTAAGTTACAAAAGTTCACCAAATAAAACAATTCCCTAAAATTTAGAATTGGATATGTGGAAACTATTAAAATCAAGAAACAAGAAAAAAAGTGAAAAAAAATTAAAAATGTAAAATGTTTCACCAAAAATGACCAAGAAAAGAAATTTAAGAAAGACAAATAAATAATTATTGAACTACCTAAAAATCATGAACAAAAAAGAGCCTACATATATTATATTTCCAAAATGACAAAGGAATATCTTCAATTATCAATATCAATATCTTTGATTCAGAGGGTAAAAGTAGAAATGGAAAGAATCCACAAATTGCCTCATGAAAGAGATTTCAAAATAAAAATCCTCAGGAATATTATATACAAATTTCAGAGCTCCAAAAATAAAGAGAAAAATATCATAAGTTTCCAGAAAGATACAATTATGAAGTCACGATAAATATCATAGATGATTTCCAAGTTAAAGAGGTGGAAGACTTAGAACATGATATTCTGGAAGATAGAAGAACTACAGTTACAACGAAGAATCATCTACTCAGCAAAACTGAGTGTAATTCATGAGGGAAATTGACTATTTAATGAAGGAGAACACTTCCAAACATTCCTCCTGAAAAGACCAGAGCTGAATAGAAATGTTTCTATTTATACAAGACTCAAGAGAAACATAAAAAGATAAGTAAGAAAGAGTAATCATAAAATTAAACTGTTCCTATATGTGAAGAGGATACATGAAATACCTAAGAACTTTATGATTAGGGCCGTTAGAGAAGCCTATATAAACAGAGAATATGATTGTGAGTTGATTATACTGAAATGAGATTTTTTTTTTAAATGAAGGGGTGACAAAGAGGATAGGAGAAGGGGCAAAGAAAAGATAATAAGAGAAATTTTTTTCAAATAAAAGAGGTATGCATGGAATAGAATTATAATGGAGGCAAAGGGGAAGTCATGGGCAATACTTGAACTGAGCTCACTTTCATCATAAGAATTCATTCAAAGAGGGAATACACAATATATGCATACACACACATATAGAATTGGATACTGAAATATATCTAAACCAATAGGGATATAGGAGAGGAATAGAATAGAAGATATGGGGAGAAAGGATGTTTAAAAAGGAGGACAGAATAAGGAAGATAACAGTCAGAAGCAAAACAAATTTTTTAAAAAGGACAGGAGAAAAAGAGAACGATAACAATAAACAGAAGAAAATAGGATGGAAGGAAATACACAATAATAATGAATGAATGTGACTGGGATGAACTCACCTATAAAATTGAGATAGTTGGCAGAATGGATTAGAAATTAGAATCCAACAATATGTTGTTTACGAGAGATGTATTTCAAAGACTTAAGACGCAAAGAGTTAAAATAAAGGGCTAAAGGAGATTCTAATATGCTTCATCTGACTAAAAAAGTCATGGGTAGTAATCATGATTAAGTAGGTGTTGTAAATGAAATTAAGGTAAAGAGTAGCACAAAGCTCTGAGTTCCCAGTATTTACCAATCAAATGGAGTCTCACCTCATCAGCAAAACAAAACCTACTTGATAGGCTGACATATTATTTTAGGAGCAAAAGGAGAAGCCTCCAAAAATTAAAAGACAGATCTTAGATAGGGAAAACAATATGATTTTTTACTCAATTAGAAATAGCATGAGGATATAGGACATAATATGATTGATTCAAAATCTGAAATGCAGGGCTAAGCAACAACCCTTAGTTTCATCTTCTCACCATGGAAAACTCATTGGTAATGTTCATCTGCATGTCTACTTAGTGTCACACTGATTACAAATAATGCTTTCTTAAAAAGCAAACATTATTGCAAAGATGATAGACCAGATTCACTGACATCCACCTGTAGCCTTCAGGGATAAAAGATTTCCTTGACACAGTAATAGGATAGCGATTAGCAGAAAAACTGAACTTCTAAACTTAATTAAATCAAAAAGGAAAGTTGAACTTCTCAACTTATTTCAGATACAAATGTGACTTGAACAGTATACAAAATGTTGGCAGTGATACAGAATAGAATCAGTTATAAAAATAAAGATAATATCAATTTTTTTCTTCACAGGACACGACATTTTGTTAAAAGATAGATCAAACTGAAAAGTGATATCCACTTTATTGAAATAATTAACTTTTTAAAATTTTAAGTATCAAATTCTATCCCTATATATTACTAAAAAAAAAAAAAAAAAGCCCAGCAGCAAGGCACAAAAAAAGTTATTCAATTTAAAATATCTGCAGACAACATAAAATATTGGGACTATCTAAACAAAATTACAAAAGAATTTTCACAAAATTAAAGTTAGATCTAAATAATTGGAAAAAAATTTCAATTACTCATTCAAATTACAATTCCACCTAAATTAATTTATTTGGGGCCATACCAAATTCCAAAAGATTAAGGTGTTTATACAAAACACCTATATCATCATCAATGATATTTGACTATTGATCATCAGTGACGATTGATAACCCCAGTCTCCAGCTTTTGGGATAAGAATACACAAAAACTGCTGGAAAAAGTGGAAAACTGTATGGCAGAAACTAAGCACAGACCAACAATTCACATCCTATACCAAATGGGTACATTATTCAACAAAAAAGGGTGATGCAATAAACAAATTAATAGAGCAAAGACTAATTTGTTTATCAGATCTATGGAAAAGGAAACAATTATTTACCAAAGAACGGATAGAGAAGAGTATGAAATGCAAAATTAATAATTTTGATCACATTAAATTAAGAAGATTTTGCACAAGCAAAGCCAGTGAAACGAAATCTAGAAGAAAAGCAGAAAGCTGGGAAACAATTTTTACAAGCAATGTTTCTGATAAAGGACTCATTCATAAATGTATACAGAACAGAGAAAATTTCTAAGAATACAAATCAATTCCCAATTGATAAATGGTCAAAGGATACAAAAAAGGCAGATTTCCAAAGACGAAATTAAAGCTATCATCATATTTTAAAATATTCTAAATCAGTATTGATTAGAGAAATGCACCTTTAAACAACTCAGAGGTACTACCTCACATCTATCAGATTGGTTACTATGACAAAAAAGACAAAATGATAATTGTTTTTTTTTTTTAATTTTTTTATTTAATAATTACATTATATTTACACTCATTTCTGTTCCGATTTTTTTTTCCCCTCCCTCCCTCCACCCCCTCCCCTAGATGGCAAGCAGTCCTTTATATGTTGGATATGTTGCAGTATATCCTAGATACAATATATGTTTGCAGAACCGAACAGTTCTCTTGTTGCGTAGGGAGAATTGGATTCAGAAGGTATAAATAATCCGGGAAGAGAAACAAAAATGCAGATAGTTCACATTCGTTTCCCAGTGTTCTTTCTTTGGGTGTAGCTGCTTTTGTCCGTCATTTATCAATTGAAACTCAGGTCTCTTTGTCAAAGAAATCCACTTCCATCAAAATATGTCCTCATACAATATCGTTGTCGAAGTGTATAATGATCTCCTGGTTCTGCTCATTTCACTTAGCATCAGTTCATGTAGGTCTCTCCAAGCCTCTCTGTATTCATCCTGCTGGTCATTTCTTACAGAACAATAATATTCCATAACATTCATATACCACAATTTACCCAGCCATTCTCCAATTGATGGGCATCCATTCATTTTCCAGTTTCGAGCCACTACAAACAGGGCTGCTACAAACATTTTGGCACATACAGGTCCCTTTCCCTTCTTTAGTATTTCTTTGGGATATAAGCCCAATAGAAACACTGCTGGATCAAAGGATATGCACATTTTGATAATTTTTTGGGCATAATTCCAGATTGCTCTCCAGAATGGTTGGATTCGTTCACAACTCCACCAACAATGCATTAGTGTCCCAGTTTTCCCGCATCCCCTCCAACATTCATCATTATTTTTTCCTGTCATCTTAGCCAATCTGACAGGTGTGTAGTGGTATCTCAGAGTTGTCTTAATTTGCATTTCTCTGATCAATAATGATTTGGAACACTCTTTCATATGAGTGGTAATAGTTTCAATCTCATCCTCTGAAAATTGTCTGTTCATATCCTTTGACCAAAATGATAATTGTTAAAGAAGATATGGGAAAATTGGAACACTAGTGCATTGTTGAAGTTGTGAAATGATCCACCCATTCTGGAGAACAATTTGGAATTATGCCCAAAAGATTTTATATATATATATATACGTGTGTGTGTGTGTGTGTGTGTGTGTGTGTGTGTATGTATGTGTGTGTGTGTGTGTGTGTGTGTATTTTTTTTTTAAATAACTTTTTATTGACAGAATCCATGCCAGGGTAATTTTTTACAGCATTATCCCTTTCACTCACTTCTGTTCCGATTTTTCCCCTCCCTCTCTCCACCCCCTCCCCCAGATGGCAAGCAGTCCTTTACATGTTGAATAGGTTACAGTATATCCTAGATACAATATATGTGTGCAGAACCAAACACTTCTCTTATTGCACAGGGAGAATTGGATTCAGAAGATATAAATAACCCGGGAAGAAAAACAAAAATGCAAGCAGTTTATATTCATTTCCCAGTGTTCTTTCTTTGGGTGTAGCTGCTTCTGTCCATCTTTGATCAATTAAAGCTCTCTTTATCGAAGAGATACACTTCCATCAGAATACATCCTCAAACAGTATCGTTGTTGAGGTATATAATGATCTCCTGGTTCTGCTCATTTCACTCAGCATCAGTTCATGTAAGTCTCGCTAGTCCTCTCTGTATTCATCCTGCTGGTCATTCCTTACAGAACAATAATATTCCATAACGTTCATATACCACAATTTACTCAACTATTTTCCAACTGATGGGCATCTATTCGTTTTCCAGCTTCTAGCCACTACAAACAAGCCTGCCACAAACATTTTATGCCCAAAGGATTATAAAACTGTACATTCCCTTTGATCCAGCTTTGATCTAGCTACTACTGCTAGGTTTCAATCCCAAAGAGATAATGAAAAATGGAAAAGGATGCATATGTACTAAAATATTTGTAGCAGCTCTTTTTCTGATAGCAAAGAATTAGAAACTGACAATATGCCTACCTATTAAGAAATGGCTAAAAAAATTGTGGCATACAAATGTAATGAAATACTGTTCTATAAGAAATGAAAAGCTGGCAAAATTCAGAAAAGCTTGGAAAGTCTTACATGAACTGACAACGAGAGAAATAAGAACCAGGGCTTATACCCCAAAGAGATACTAAAGAAAGGAAAGGGACCTGTATTTGCCGAAATGTTTGTGGCAGCCCTGTTTGTAGTGGCTAGAAGCTGGAAAATGGAAGGATGCCCATCAATTGGAGAATGGTTGAGTAAATTGTGGTATATGAATGCTATGGAGTATTATTGTTCTGTAAGGAATGACCAGCAGGATGAATACAGAGAGGACTGGCGAGACTTACATGAACTGATGCTGAGTGAAATGAGCAGAACCAGGAGATCATTATATACCTCAACAACAATACTGTTTGAGGATGTATTCTGATGGAAGTGTATCTCTTCGATAAAGAGAGCTTTAATTGATCAAAGATGGACAGAAGCAGCTACACCCAAAGAAAGAACACTGGGAAATGAATATAAACTGCTTGCATTTTTGTTTTTCTTCCCAGATTATTTATACCTTCTGAATTCAATTCTCCCTGTGCAACAAGAAAACTATTCGGTTCTGCACACATATATTGTATCTAGGATATACTGTAACCTATTCAACATGTAAAGGACTGCTTGCCATCTGGGGAAGGGGGTGGAGGGAGGAAAAATCAGAACAGAAGTGAATGCAAGGGATAATGTTGTAAAAAATTACCCTGGCATGCGTTCTATCAATAAAAAGTTATAATAAATAAATAGATAGATAGATAGATAAATAAATAAATAAGTGATTGAATGAATGAATGAATAAATAAATAGATGAATAAACAAACAAACAAACAAATAGAAATAAGAACCATGACGATCTTGTACACAGTAACATCACTATTGTGCAATGGTCGACTTTGATAGACATAGCTCTTCTTAGCAATACAAAAGTTTAAGACAATTCCAAAAGATTGCTGATGGAAAATGTTATCCAGGGGCGGGGCCAAGATGGTGGAGAGGGCACACATTTATTTCTGAGCTCTACTATTACCCTGACATTAATTATGAAATTCAGCTTCTGAAATAGTGCTGGACTGACAGAAATCATGAATATTGGAAGTGCAGCAAATTACCAGCAGAAGATAATTTCAAAGATTGCCAGAAAAGGTCTGTTTTGGTCAGGTACAGGAGGAAGCCAGGCACAAGCAGGGAGGCAGAGCATGGAGGCCAGAGCATGAAGGCCAGCACATGCTAAGCAGACCTGGGGCAGGATGAGGTCTCCATGGGGCAGAGAATCTACAAGGAGGACTCTACCACAGTGTTGCCTACTCTGCTCTGATTGCAAGCAGTAGATCGGCAGAAAAGGTATAAAACAACCAACACAAACACAAAAGATAAAGAGTGTACCTCAAAGCGCTAGAGTCTCACTTAACCTGGGCACACCCACACAGCACTCGGAATGACTCAGTGCTATCGCAGCACAGCAGCATTGCCGCTGCCACATCCTGGTGTCTGTAGATGAAACTTGGAAAGCCTTTTTTGCCCTAAAAGTAGATCCCAACTTTTTTTTTTAATGAGTAAAAAAAAACAAAATGAGATCTAATTATAGAAAACTTCTATAACAAACGAGAAGAACAGATTTCAAACCCCAAGGAGACTAAAAGCAGATTGTCTCCAGATGAAGCCCCAAAGAGTGATATAACCTGGTCCCTACCACACAAGGCTCTCCTAGAAGAAAATTTAAAAGGTCTTAAAAATGACTTACAAGAAAAATGGGATAACGAAAGGAAAACTTTGCAAGGAGGTTTGGAAAAGGCATATAAACCATTAAAAGATAAATTGGGAAAAGAAAACAAATCCCTGAAAAACAGAATATGTAAAATGGAAAAGGTTAAAAAAAAAAAACTCCCAGGAAAACAGAATTTGTGAATTGGAAAAAGAAAATAACTTCTTAAAAAAAATTATGAAATGGAAAAAAATTCTATAGAACCAAACAACTCACTTAAAAACTCAAATGGACAAATACAAAAAGACGTTAAAAAGTAAATGAAGAAAATAATTCACTAAAAATCAGAACAGAACAAAAGGAAATGAATGACTAGATGAGATATCAAGAATTAATCAAGCAAAACCAAAAAATTGAAAAAAGTGTTAAATACCTACTTGCAAAAACAAGAGACCTGGAAAATAGATCTAGAAAACATAATATGAGAATGATTGGACTCTTTGAAAACCATGATGAAAAAAAGACTCTAGACCCTATTTTTCAGAAAATCTTCAAAGAGAACTGCACTGAAGTCATAGAATCATAAGGCGAAATAGCCATTTAATTCATTGAACACTTCCTGAAAGAGATCCCAAAATTAAAACTCCAAGGAATATCATTGCTAAATTTCAGAACTATCATACCAAAGAAAAAATAATACAAGCAGCCAGAAAGAAACAATTCAAATACGGAGAAGTCACAATAAGGATTACTCAGGATATAGCAGCTTCCATATTAAAGGATCAAAGGGCCTAGAATCTGATATTCTGAAAGGCAAAGTAACTTGGAATGCAGCCAAGAATAAATTACCCTGCTAAACTGAGCATTTTCTTCCAGGGAAGAAGATGTGCATTCAATAAAACAGGTGAATTCCATTTATTTCTGATGAAAAAAACAGAGCTGAACAAAAAATTTGACCTACAAATATAGGACTCAAGAAAAGCATGAAAAGGTTAAAAAGAACTTTTAAGAATTGTATTTCTATTATGGGTATAAATAGAGTGTGCATGTATAATTTGATTTTACTGTAACAAATAAAAAAGAACTTAAGCTGGAAAGGGGTTTCTACCAAAAAAAGGGAAATGTGGAGGTAAAAAGAGGGGAATTACATCTCACGAAGAGACAAAAGGAAACTATCATATTTGAGGGAAAGAAGGGAGCGAGAAGGACATTGTGTGAATCGAACTCTCATCAGATTTGGCTCAAAGAGAAAATATTAGACATTTTGTTTATAGAGAAACCTCTCACCTTATTGAAAAGCTGGAAGGGAAAAGCTAAAAGGGAAGAGGTAAGCTAAATAGAAGGGAATACAGAAATAATAGGGAAAAGGTATAAGAAAGAGGGAGGAACTGTAAAGGGGGAGGGCTGCTTGGGGCAAGTCGTAGCCATAGGTTAAATACTGGGAAGGAGGTTAAGGGGAAAAGGAAGAAGAAAAGTATAATCTGGGGATAATAACATGGCAGGAAATACAGAATTAGTAGTTTTAACTGTAAATGTGAATGGGATAAACTTTCCCATAAAGTGGAGGCAGATAGCAAATTGGATTAAAAGCCAGAATCCTACAATATCTTATTTACAGGAAAGACATTTAAAGTGGAGTGATACAGAGTAAAGGTAAAAGCTGGAGCAGAATCTATTATGTTTCAGGTGAAGTTAAAAAAAAAAAAAGGAGTAGCCATCCTGATCTCACATCAAGCAAAAGCAAAAATTGATCTGATTAAAAGAGATAAGGAAGGAAACTATATCTTGCTTAAAGGATATCATAGGTAATGAAGCGAAATCAATACTAAACATATATGAATCAAGTAGTATAACATGGAAATTTCTAAAGGAGAAGTTAAGAAAGCTGTAAGAAGAAATAGACAGCAAAACTATAATAGTGGGACATCGCAACCTTGCACTCTAAGAACTAGATAAATCAAACCACAAAACAAATAAGAACGAAGTTAAAGAGGTAAATAGAATACCAGAAAAGTTGGGAATGATAGCTTCTAAGAGAAAATTGAATGGAGACAGAAAAGAGTACACTTCCTTCTTGACAATTCATGGAAGCTATATAAAAATTGACATATATTAGCACAAAAAGATCTCAACATCAAATTCAGAAAGGCAGAAATAGTAAATGCATTCTTTTCAGATCATGAGGCAATAAAAACTACACTCAGTAAAATGACAGGGGAAAATAGACCAAAAAGTAATTGAAAACTAAACAATCTCATCCTAAAGAATGAATGGGTAAAACAGCAAATCATAGACACAATTAATAAATACATCCAGGAGAATGACAATAATAAGAGAACATACCAAAACTTGTGGGAATGTAGTGAAAGTAGTAATAAGGAGAAATTTTTTTATCTCTAGAGGCTTACTTGCATAAAATAGAGAAAGAGAAGATCAATGAATTGGGCTTGCAATTTAAAAGGTTAGAAAAAAGATCAAATTAAAAACCCACAATCAAATATTAAACTTGAAATTCTAAAAAGAAAAGAAAAGACTAATAAAATTGAAAATTTAAAAAAAATTAAATTAATAAATAAAACTAAGACTTGGTTTTATGAAAAAACCAACAAAATAGATAAACCTTTAGTAAATTTGATTAGAAAAAGGAAAGAGGAAAATCAAATTGTTAGTGAATGAAATGAAATTTCTTATTTCATATTTCATATTTAATGAAAAGGAAGAACTTTCCACTAAAGAAAAAAAAAATAAGAGCAATAATTAGGAGTTACTTTGCCCAACTTTATTCCAATAAATTTGATAATCTAAGTGAAATGGAGGAATACCTACAAAAATATAGATTGCCCAGATTAACAGAGGAGGGGGTAAATTGCTTTTATAGCCTCATTTTAGAAAAAAGAACTCAAACAAGCTATTAATAAACTCCCTAAGAAAAAAATCCCCAGGACCAGATGGATTTACATGTGAATTCTACCAAACCATTTAAAGAAAAATTAATTCCAATATATACTATAACTCAAATATAAACTATTTGAAAAAAAAAGGGAAAGAAGGACTCCTACCTAATTTCTTCTAGGACACCGACATGATACTGATAGTTAACCATGTTGGAGGAAAACAGAGAAAGGAAATTATAGAACAATCTCCCTAATGTACATTGATCCAAAAATCTTAAATAAAATAATAGCAAAGAGATGACAGAAAATCATCCCCAGGATAATACACCATGACCAAGAAGGATTTATACCAGGAATGCAGGGCTGGTTCAATATTAGGAAAACTATTAGCATAATTGACTATATTAATAACCAAATTAACAAAAACCATATGATCATCTCAATAGATGCAGAAAAAGCATTTGATCAAATCCAACATCCATTCCTATTAAAAACACTAGAGAGTATAGGAATAAATGGACTTTTCCTTAAAATAGTCAGGAGCATATATTTAAAACCGTCAGTAAGCATTATATATAATGGAGATAAACTGGAAAAATGAATAAATGAAAAAACCCCAATTAAATAGCAATTTAGAAATTCTGAAAAAAAGGGAGGTTAATACAAAGCCAGCGCTTAGGTTTACTTATTAATTCAATTGAATTAATAAGTAAACCTAAGCGCTGGCTTTGTGGGGAGGAGGGGGGAAACAAACAAACAAACAAACAAAAAAAACCTTTAGTTAATTAGCTTAGAAAAAGGAAACAGGAAAATCAAATAGTCTCAAAAAAGAAAGGGAGAACTTTCAACCAATGAAGAGGAAATAGAGCAATAATTAGAAGTTATTTTGCCCTAGTTTATGTCAATAAACTAGATAATCTAAGTGAAGTGGAGAGATACTTACAAAAATATAGATTGTCCAGATTAACAGAAGAGCAAATAAATTATTTAAATAGTTCCAATTTAGAAAAAGAAATGGGACAAGCTTTTGATCAAGTCCCGACAAAAAAATCTCCAGGACCAGATGGATTTACATGTGAATTCTACCAAACACTTAAGGAACAATTAATTCCAATACTATGCAGAATATTTGAAAAAACAAAGAAGGAGTCCTACCAAATTCTTGTTATGATACAGTTGTGTTGATTCCTAAACCAGGTAAGATGAAAACAGAAAAAGAAAATTAAAGACCAATTTCCTTAATGAATATTAATGCAAAGATCTTAAATAAAATATGAACAAAGATATTACAGAAATATCTGTATTTGCCCAGGATAATACACCATGGTGTAAATCCAAGTAGGAGTTATACCAAGGCTGATTCAATATTAGGAAAATGATTAATATAATTGTATCAATAACCAAAATAACAAAAATCATATGATTATCTCAATAGATGCAGAAAATAATTGGACAAAAACCCACATCCATTCTTATTAAAAACATTATAGAGTATAAGAATAAATGGATTTTTCCTTAAAATGATCAGTAGCATCTATTTAAAATCATCAGCAAGCATCATATGTAATGGGGATAAACTATAGAACCATTCCCAATAAGATCATGGGTAAAATTAGAAATGCTATCTTTGGAAATAAAAGAAGAAAAAAAGATTAAAGGAATTAGAGCAGGTAATAAGGAAACCAAATTATCTCTCTTTGCAGATGATATAATGGTATATTTAGAGAAACCTAGAGAATCAACTAAAAAACCCCTAGAAACAATTCACAACTTTAGCAAAGTTGCAGGATACTAAATAAATCCACATAAATCCTCAGCATTTTGACATATTACCAACAAAGTCCAGGAACAAGAAATACAAAGAGAAATTCCATTTAAAATAACTGTTGATCATATAAAATATTTGGGAGTCTATCTGCCAAAGGAAAGTCAGGAATTATACGAACAAAAGTACAAAACACTTTCCACACAAATCAAGTCAGATCTAATCAACTGGAAAAATATCAAGTACTCATAGATAAGCCAGGCTAATATAACAAAAATGACAATGCTATCTAAATTAATTTACTTATTTAGTGCTATACTAATCAAACTCCCAAGAAATTATTTTACAGAGCTAAAAAAAAAACAATAATTACGTTCATCTGGAAGAATAAAAGATCAAGAATTTCAAGGGAATTAATGAAACCTAACACAAATGTAGGTGGCGAGACCTAAAACTATATTACAAAGCAGCAATCATCAAAATCATTTGATCCTGGCTAAAAAACAGACTAGTTGATCAGTGGAATAGGTTAGGTTCACAAGACAAAATAATCAATGACTACAGTAATCTAGTGTTTCACAAACTCAAAGACCCCAGCTTTTGGGATAAGACCTCACTATTTAACAAAAACTGCTGGGAGAATTGGAAACTAGGATGGCAGAAACTAGGCATTGAACCACAGCTAAAAATCCTATACCAAGATAAGGTCAAAATGGGCTCATGATTTAGACATAAAGAGTGATATTATAAGCAAATTAGAACAACACAGGATAGTTTTCCTCAAATCTGTGGAGAAGAAAGGAATTTGTGACCAAAGAAGAACTAGTGATCATTATTGATCACAAGATAGATAATTTTGATTATATTAAATTAAAAAGATTTTGTACAAACAAAAGTAAAGCAGACAAGATTAGAAGAGAAGCAATAAACTGGGAAAACATTTTTACATTCAAGGGTTCTGATAAATGTCTCATTTCTAAAATATATAGAGAATTGACTCAAATTTATAAGAAATCAAGCCATTCTCCAATTGATAAATGGTCAAAGGATATTAACAGACAATCTTATGAAAAGATATTGTAAATCACTATTGATCAGAGAAAAGCAAATTAAAACGATTTTGAGATACCACTACATACCTCTCAGATTGGCTAAGATGTTAAAAAAAAGATAATTAAAAATTATCTACACTCTGGAGAGCAAATTGGAACTATGTCCAAAGTCTATCAAAATGTGCATAGCTTTTGATCCAGCAGTATTTCTACCAGGCTTATATCCCAAAGAGATCTTAAAGAAGGGAAAGGGACCCACATGTGCAAAAATGTTTGTGGCAGCCCTTTTTGTAGTGGCAAGAAACTAGAAACTGAATAGATGTCTTCAATTGGAGAATGGCTGAATAACTTATATTATATGAATGTGAATGGGACTAATTGAATGAAGTATTTCTCAGTATTCAGTCACATGACCCCTGTTTCCAAAACGGGCACCTTGGGAGATCATTTGATCTCTGAAGGGTTGAACTTTGAACCTGGAGATACAGGAAGGAATTTCCAGAAAGTGACATGATTTGTGGAAGGTAGCCAGCATTGGTGATCATTGATCAAGGATAGTTACATCCTTTTAGTCTATCCAATGAGAAGGCTTAAGTCTTTGGCTTTTAAACCCTGGACAAGTTGGAAGCTGGCCAGGTTCCAGGAGTACATGGTGGAAGTTGATGGCTCCCAGGTGGGTCTGGACCTCTCCCTGCAGGGATTAAAGAAATGCTTCCTCTTTGTACCTGATGCTATCTCTGATTAGTTAACTGGGAAGGCCGTCTTGTACCCAACCTGTCCCACACAAATGTTATGGAATATTATTATTCTTTAAGAAATGATCAGCTGGATGATTTCAGAGAGATCTGGAGAGGCTTACATGAACTGAGAAGGAAAATGAGAAGAACCACAAGATCATTGTACACAGCAACAAGATTATATGATGATCACTTCTGATGGTTGTGGCTCTTTTCAACAATGAGATTATTCAGGTGTCTTCCAATGATCTTGTGGTGAGGAGAGCCATCTACACCCAGACAGAGGACTGTGGAAACTGAGGTTGATCACATCATACCATTTCACTCGTTTTCTTGTGGTTTAGTTGAATTTTATTTTCTTTCTCATTTTTTTTTTTACTTTTTCACTTGATTTTTCTTGTGCAGACAGATAATTTTATAAATATGTATGCCTATTTTGGATTTAACATATATTACCATGTTTTATATATATTAAATTATATGCCATCTAAGGGGAAGGGCTGGGGTAAAGGAGGGGATTGGAACACAAGCTTTTTGAAGGGTCAATGTTGAAAAAATTATCCTTGCAGTTACACATGATTTAAAAATAAAATACTTCAATTTAAAAATCAAATTACCAAAAAAGGACAGTAAGTGTTTTTAATCTGGATGTGGTTAAATTATGAATTGACTGATCATAAAATGTTTGAAAACTGAATAATATTTAATTGAATATATTTGATTTAAAATGGATTAAAATGACTTGGGGAATATAAAAATAATAAAGATTTTTTTAAAGTTGTCCTTAAATATGAGATTCCTCGGGACTTTCTACTTAAGTAAAGTCATAAGATCTTATAAACTAAAAAAAAAAAAAAAAAAAAAACAACTATTGAAATCATGCTGTCATTTCTAAAATAATAAATAAGTTTGAGAAATTGGAAGCAAGTTGAGTTAACTATGATGATACCAATTTTTTTTTTTTTTTATGAAAAAGGAGAGAGAGGAGAGAGACAGACAGAGACAGACAGAGAAAATCTGGAATTACTTAAAGGCACAACAGAAAACAGGAGGAAAGTTAGTATGAAAGACAAGAAGGTAAAATATGGAATATATTGATGCATTTTTTAAAATATGAAGCATGGAACAGAGATTGATGATTTCTTACAAAATTCTCTTATATTCTTCTGCTATGGAAATTCTCATTTTTTTTGCTTTCTAAATTCAGAATATGTTCACGGATAGTCCCTAAGAGAAAGAGCTATTTATGTTGCAGATAGCTGCCACAAATTGTTTTCTGTTTACTTTAATACAGAAAAGTGAATAGAGGGAAATTATAGAGAACAGTAGAAAAAAAGATTAAAGTCTGAGGCAGAAAAGAGATCAAAGAGACAGATGAACACTGTGATATCTCAGGTACTGGTGAGACAAGGCCTGTACTTGCTCCCCACTATTTCCTTCAACTCTCCATTCTAGAGTTCTCACTATACAGCTACTTCCTTAATTGTTCCCATTGTGTCATGGAAGTAGAGAAGGTGATCGAAAAATTGAATGAGAAAAATAAACAAATGAAAATTTTCTTAACAATAATTTAATTAAATTGTTTTGGTCAAGAGTATACTGGTAGATATTTAACAACTGGATTCCTAAAGAAAAGAATTATGGTACCTAGAATTTAACAAAGGGCAATCAGAGGTAATTATCCAAGTGAAACATCTTTTATTAACAGAAGTATGCATCATAGTGATAGAGACGCTTTATTGAGTTGCCTCAGATTTGAGTCAGAATACCAAGAGTGAGAACTGGGTGGGAGGTGGAGGGGAGGAGGGGGTGAAGGAGAAGAGAGAAAGGAGATTTTCTCTGAGTTTGTCTCCTTTCTAAATAATTTGACAGCAGTCACTTGGAATTCCTCTAGCAGTCCCAATTAGTGGACATCTAATAAGGAGATCTGGTAAGAATTCAGTTACTTCCTCATGGGGGAGGGTGGATCTGTGGGGTGGGAACAACTCCTTAAGCTTCACTACAGTTAAGAAAAATGGCTTACAAGTGTGGCTGATCAACCCCTTTCTGGCATTTTAAGAAATAGAATGTTAGCTGGTTTATGAAACTCAGTTTCCTTTGGTAATCTTTGGATAGAAAAAACATATGTTATCTCAATTAGGTTTTCACTGGTTCTCTAGTTCTCTCTATTGTAGTCCAGATCATCCCAAATCTTAATGAAAGGAGTAGCAAGGACAAAGAAACACGTCCCTGGAGGAGGATCTGATTCCAGCAAGCTTTAGTTTCCAGAGAATTATTAAAGACAAGGTCCCTGTCCAGATAGATGTTTGGGGATTAAGAGAGATTACATTATTCAATTATACTCTTCAAATACTGCCTGATTTTCAGATATGAAGGGTCTGAAGAAACAGATGGTGTCATACACAAATGCTAGCAATAAATAATATAATCTAACATTAATTTTCCTCAGTACACCGCAAACAGCTGTACAAATACTTTCTCTTAAGAAATCAGACCCTGATTTATAAAATTTACCCATTTTAAAGATGTAAATGCAAATGCTTCCAGCTCCCTCAACCTGGTTCCAGCAAGTTCCAGACTACCCCTGGATTTGTGACTACCAAAAAAGTCAATCATGTGAATCTGTAAATGAGGTTGGTTGAGCAATACGAAAATGGGAGAGAATGAGAGGAGAAAGAGTATATTGGGGGTAGAGGTGATCAGAAGCAAAACATTTTTGAGGAAGGACAAAGTGGAAAGAGAGAGAACAGAATGAGGGGAGGGAAAAATATAGTTAACAATAGTAATTGTGAAATGAATTTTATACTTTTTAAAAAAATTTTATTCTTCTTGAGTATTTTCTTTGTGAGGGGATAGACCTATGTTTTTTTTCACAATATGACTTTTATGGAAATGTTTTTTCATAACTTTATATGTGCCTTCTCAAGGGAGTTTGGGTATGAAGAGAGGTGAAAGAAGAGAATCTGGAGCCCAAAGTTTCAAAAATAAATAAATAAAAATGTTTAACATGTAACTGGTAAAAATGAAATGTTAAAAAATAAAACAAATTAGGAGTTTAGAAATAGAAGTCTGACCCCAGAGAGCCAGCCAGTCCAATGAGTTCACTGTGATGCTACAAACACTGGGCCTTGGAGATAGCTGTGCCAGAAGCAATTTCATGAATCCTCACTCCAGAGATAATAAGGAGAATGGACAACTGGTCAGAGAATATGAAGCTAGAATGGGTACAGGACCAGGTGGTTTTTGATAAGTCCATTGCTGATGCACAGTTCCAAAGCAGAGAGGAGTGGGTGCAGCTGCAGGGAACTAGAGGCTCTGGTTGCAGTTGTAGGATCAAGAGGAGTTTCTTGCATTTACTACTGGAGGACTCCGACTCTGTTTTGTGAGTTAAGACTAGCGTGTGGACCAGGAGAGCAGTGACCGCAGCTTTCTTCCAATCATACCATATTGGAAGCGTCAAAAATTTACAGACTCTGAATTATCTCTGAAAACAATAGTAGAAAGAATCTAAAGCCTGGTACAGTGCCTCCTATTCCCAAGTGAGTAGAGCTCAACTTTAACATAGAGATCGTTCAGGGAGAAGTATTCTAATCTATTGACATTAAGTCTTTCGGTAGTTGTTTTGCCTGGGGGTTGCTGCTTTTGTTGGATGAGAATATTTAGCTTGGACAAAATAAATCTATGATCAGTCTAGCCCTCTGTATCACACATGACCTTAGTCACTCTCATATACTATCTCTTCTCCTTACAATAACATAATATATTCATAGTCAATAGTATGAGAGTGCATTCATGAAGGAAACAGTGCATTCTAAGGAAACAGATGGCGTCATACACAAATGCTAGCAATAAATAATTTTTAGGCAAATAGAAAATAGTGTAAAGAGAAGTGATGAGGTCATGAGATGCATATATTTAGTAGTAAGTGATCATTACTGTTGCTGTTTCTTCTTCCTAAGGACTCCTTGCTATGTCTAATAGTCTGTGCCTGTGCCTGCCCTGGCATTAAATCATCTAGAATTACAATTATATTTGTCCTTAAGATGAAAGTCTCCAAGTGTTGATAAACTTCTCCTTGATCTCATCAGTCTGTCTCTCATAGTGAGAGCATGTGCACTGAGGATGTTGACATGACACTTTTCTGTAAGTGATAATCTCATTGGCATGCATTTTGTTTACTACTTTTGGGAAGCATACAAGCTTGTTGACTCAATTAGATTTGGTTATGAAAGCTACCAGCTTCAAAGCACTCCCCATCACTGCAGTCATACCAGAAAATTGTGTATGCAGCTCAGACTTCATCAGTAAGCTGGCCTTCATTTGCCAGCTTTGTTTCATTCAGGGATGTTATCTGAATGAAATATCTGGTGTGTTTTCTCACAAGCAGATCTGTTCGTCTTTCAGGTCTATTTTATTGCTTGTTGATCTTATGTCTTTGGCTACCTGTGCAGTTGGAAGAGCTCGAGAAAAATATTCATAGTGGAAGATGAAAAATTAAGAAAGAAATTAAAGTGATGCAAGAAAATTCTGAAAAAAGAATTAAGTAGCTTGGTAAAAGAAAAAAAGAATTGAGCAGCTTGGTAAAAGACAAGCAAATTTGTCTTTGTAACTCTAACTGTTGGGTTTTGTTAGTGATATATAAGAATGCTGATGACTTATGTGGGTTTATTTTGTATCCTGAAACTTTGCTAAAGGTGTGGATTGTTTCTCATAACTTTTTAGTAGAATCTCTGGGGATCTCTAAGTATACCATCATATCAGCAGCAAAGAATGATAATTTGGTTTCCTCATTGCCTGTTCTTATTCCTTTAATCTCTTTCTCAGCTCTTATTGCCAAAGCTAGCATGTCTAATATAATATTAAATAGTAATGGTGATAGTGGGCAACCTTGTTTCACTCCTGATCTTATTGGGAATGGTTGCAGTTTGTCCCCATTACATATGATGCTTACTGCTGGGTTTAAATAGATGCTACTGATTCTTTTAAGGAAAAGTCCATTTATTCCTATACTCTCAAGAGTTTTTAATAGGAATGGATGTTGGATTTTATCAAATGCTTTTTCTGCATCTATTGAAATGATTATATGGTTTTTGTTAATTTGATTATTAATATGGCCAATTATACTGATAGTTTTCTTAATATTGAACCAGCCCTGCATTCCTGGTATAAATCCTACTTGATCGTGATATATTATCCTGGGGATGATTTTCTGTAATATTTTTGCTAATATCTTATTTAAGATTTTAGCAGCAATATTCATTAGGGAGATTGGTCTATAATTTTCTTTCTCTGTTTTCAACCTAACTGGTTTACGTATCAGTACCATGTCTGTGTCATTAAAGGAATTTGGTAGGACTCCTTCATTCCCTATTTTTTCAAGTAGTTTATAAAGCATTAGGACTAATTGTTCTTTGAATGTTTGGTAGAATTCACATGTAAATCCATCTGGTCCTGGGGATTTTTGTGGGGAGGAGTTGATAAATAGTTTGTTCTATTTCTTTTTCTGAAATGGGACTATTTAAGCAATTTACTTCCTCCTCTGATAATCTGGGAAGCCTATATTTCTAGAGGTAGTCATCCATTTCGCTTAAGTTATCAAATTTATTGGCATAAAGTTGGGCAAAGTAATCCCTTATTATTTAATTTCCTCTTCATTGCTGGAAAGTTCTCCCTTTTCATTTTTAAGATTACTAATTTGATTTCCCTCTCTCCTTTTTCTAATCAGATTTACCAAAGGATTATCAATTTTATGGATTTTTTCATAAAACCAACTCTTAGTTTTATTTATTAGTTCAATAGTTTTTTTTACTTTCTACATTATTAATTTCTCCTTTTAATTTTAGAATTTCATGTTTAGTAATTGATTGGGGGGTTTTAATTTTAAATTAATTTTTTAATTTAGTCTTTTTCTAGCTTTTTAAATTGCAGGCCCAATTCATTGATCTTCTCTTTCTCTATTTTATTCAAGTAAGCCTCTAAGGATATAAAATTTCCCCTTATTACCACTTTGGCTGCATCCCATAAATTTGTGTATGATGTCTCACCATTGTCATTATCTTGAGTGAAATTATTAATTCCATTTAAAGTAACTATTGATTGTATAAGATATTTAGGAATTTATCTGCCAAGGGAAAATCAGAAACTTTGTGAGCAAAACACAAAACATTTTCTACACAAATTAACTCTGATCTAACCAACTGGAAAAATATTAAATGCTCTTGGATTGGGCGAGCAAATATAATAAAGATGACAATACTACCTAAACTAATCTATTTATTTAGCGCTATACCAATCAGACTCCCAAAAAACTACTTTGATGAACTAGAAAAAATAACAACAAAGTTCATATGGAAAAACAAAAGATCAAGAATTTCAAGGGAATTAGTGGAAAAAAAAAAAAAATCAAATGAAGGTGGCCTAGCTGTACCAGATCTAAAATTATATTATAAAGCAGTAGTTACTAAAACCATCTGGTATTGGCTAAGAAATAGACTAGTTGATCAATGGAATAAGTTAGGTTCAAAAGACAAAACAGCCAATAACTTTAATAATCTAGTGTTTGACAAACCCAAAGAGCCCAGTTTTTAGAATAAGAATGCATTATTTGACAAAAATTGCTGGGAAAATTGGAAATTAGTATGGCAGAAACTAGGCATTGACTCACACTTAACACCATACAACAAGATAAGGTCAAAATGGGTTCATGACCTAGGCATAAAGAATGAGATTATAAATAAATTGGAAGATCATAGGATAGTTTACCTCTCACACCTGTGGAAGAGGGAGGAATTTATGACCAAAGAAAAACTAGAGATCACTATTGACTACAAAATAGAAAATTTTGATTATATCAAATTGAAAAGTTTTTGTACAAACAAAACTAATACAGACAAGATTAGAAGGGAAACAATAAACTGGGAAAACATTTTTACAGTCAAAGGTTCTGATAAAGGCCTCATTTCCAAAATATATAGAGAAGTGACTCTAATTTATAAGAAATCAAGGCATTCTCCAATTGATAAATGGTCAAAGGATATTAACAGACAATTCTCAGATGAAGAAATTGAAACTATTTATAGATATATGAAAATATGCTCCAAATCATTATTAATCAGAGAAATGCAAATTAAGACAACTCTGAGCTACCACTACACACCTGTCAGATTAGCTAGAATGATAGGGAAAGATAATGCGGAATGTTGGAGGGGATGTGGGAAAACAGGGATACTGATACATTATTGGTGGAATTGTGAACACATCCAGCCATTCTGGAGAGCAATTTGGAACTATGCTCAAAAAGTTATCAAACTGTGCATATCCTTTGATCCAGCAGTGTTTCTACTGGGCTTATACCCCAAAGAAATACTAAAGAAGGGAAAGGGACCTGTATGTGCCAAAATGTTTATGGTAGCCCTGTTTGTAGTGGCTAGAAGCTGAAAAATGAATGGATGTCCACCAATTGGAGAATGGTTGAGTAAATTATGGTATATGAACGTTATAGAATATTATTATTCTGTAAGGAATGACCAGCAGGATGAATACAGAGAGGACTGGAGAGACTTACATGAACTGATTCTAAGTGAAATGAGCAGAACCAGGAGATCATTATATACCTCAACAACGATACTGTTTGAGGATGTATTCTGATGGAAGTGGATCTCTTCGATAAAGAGAGCTAATTCAGTTTCAATTGATCAAGGATGGACAGAAGCAGCTACACCCAAAGAAAGAACACTGGGAAATGAATATAAACTGCTTGCATTTTTGTTTTTCTTCCCGGGTTATTTATATTTTCTGAATCCAATTCTCCCTGTGCAACAAGAAAACTGTTTGGTTCTGCACACATATATTGTATCTAGGATATACTGTAACCTATTTAACATGTAAAGGACTGCTTACCATCTGGGGGAGGGGGTGGAGGGAGAGAGGGGAAAAATCAGAACAGAAGTGAGTGCAAGGGATAATGCTATAAAAAAATTACCCTGGCATGGGTTCTGTCAATAAAGTTATTTAAAAAATTAAAATAAAATAATAAAAGTAAAAAAAAGAGAAGCAAATTTGGTGAATTAAATGAAACCTTCAAAAATAAAATTGGTCTGATGATAAAAGAATCATAAAAATTTACTAAAGAAGATAACTCTTTAAAAAACAGAATTGAACAAGTAGAAAAAGAGAACAAGATCTCACTGAAGAAAATAATTCCTTAAAGATTAAAAATGGGGAAGTAGAAGGCAATGCTTCATGAGACCTCAAAAATCAATAAATAAAGTAGCAAGAAGGAAAAAATGTGAGTCATTTTATGATAAAAACTAACATAGAAAATAGATTGAGGAGAAGTAATTTAAGAATTATTGGATTACCTGAAAGCCATAGCCAAAAAAGAATGCATATGTGCATACAAGTACACATATAGACATAGAGAAAGAGAAACACAATCAGTTGAGTGTAAAAATTTGGCTTAGGAGGAAAACAGGATGAGAAAGAGGGGATAAATTAAAGGCACTGTGGATCAAAGTAGCAATGATCAGAAGGAAAAACAGACTTCTCTGGAAGGATAGGATAAAAGAGAGGAGAATAAACAGAAGAAAATATTATGAAAGAAAACATAAAATTGGCACTCATAAACTGGGCATGTGAATAGGATTAACTCATCTATAAAAGAGAAGTGGATGGTCAAATGGATGAGAAAGCACAACCCAACAATATGCTGCTTACAAGACATTGAAACAAAAAGACACACATATAGTTAAAATACAGGATAGAACAAAATGTATTATGCTTCAGTTTATGTTTTAAAGAAAAGGAAGGATTAGCAAAGTGAAAAACAATAGATCTAATTAAAACAGACAAGCAGGGAAACTACATTTTGCTAAAAGATACCATAGACCATTGAAATAATATGAATACTAGACCAAATAGCATAATATCTAAATTATTAAGGAAGAGCTAAATGAATTCTAGGACAAAATAGACAGTCAAACTATACAAATGGGGAATCTCAACTTTTCCCTCTCAGAATTATATAAATCTAATCATAAAATAAAAAGAAGTTAAGGAGATGAATAGTATTTTAGAAAAATTAGATATCATAAACCTCTGGAGAAAACTAAAGGGGAATGCAACAGAATATACTTTTTTTCTCAACTGTGCATGGCACCTTCACAAAAATTGACCATATATTAGGGTATAAAAACCTCACAGTCAAATGAAGAAAAGCAGAAATATTAAATACATTCCTTCCTGAATACAATATTATTAAAAGTATATTCAATTAACATAGAATAAAGCATAGAAGCATAAAATAAAAGGTTAATTAAAAACTAATCCAATCTTGAAGAATCTAGAACAAATTATAGAAACAATAATTCTATTAATGAAAATGACAACAGTGAAGTTATATGTCAAAATCTGTGTGATGGAGGAAAAGCAATACTTAAGAGTAAATTGTGTCTCTAAACATTTACATCAGTAAAAGAGAGAAAGCAAATTAATGAACTGGACATGAAACTAAAATGAAAAAAATCTAAAAATTCCCCATTAATACAAGTTATAAATCCTAAAAAAGGAGAAACTATGTAAAATTAAAAGAAAAAACTTAAAATAAAACTATGAACTCCTTATCTGCAAAATAAATTATTGTTTAATTTTATTTTTCGAAAGAAAGAAGAAAGTCAAATATCAGTATAAAAATAAAAAATGTAAACCAACCACCAATAGAGGAAATTAAAGCAATAGTGAGTGGCTATTTTGCACAACTGAATGCCAACAAAACTGGCAATCTGAATATTTACAATTATTTACAAAATATATTTACAAATATGTAAATGTTAAGATTAACACAAGAGGAAATAAAATGCATAATTATCATATCTTAGAAAAAGAATTTGAACATAATATAATAGAATTTCTTAAAGTGAAACATTTTTGGTGTTGTGTGGGTCAGAAATCATTTAATAAAAAAAAGACTGGAGAGATCTCTAGATGCAAAGCAAAGTTTATTATACATTCTCCAAGAATCAGGCATCCCACCCATAGAGCAGACAATCAAAGGGAGGAAGCACCATAGGGGGCAGGGTCAACGCTTTTAATCCCTAATGCAAATTCCCCCTCCCACCACTGACCCTCATCCTTATTGGCTGAGGATCTTACATAATAAATGCAGGAACTACCCAAGAAATTGAACTTGACCAATAAGAACATAGTTGCCCATATTTGACTGAAATAGGGAAGATAAACAAGAAGGGGACTTAAGTATGCCCTTAGGGGGATAACAGGGAGGAGACTTTAAGTATGCCCTTAAGAGGATAGCAGGGAGGAGACTTTAGGTATGCCCTTAACTTAATGCTTAAAGTCCTGCAGGCCTACTCAACCTTTGAAATAGATGAAGCCTTACTCAATTTTCATAACTGTCTTGAAAGATCTCACCTCATCTTGTTCAGTGTTGTTCAGTCATTCAGTCTATTAGATTCTGTATGACTCTAATAATCACAGTATATCATTTCCCTCCATGCTCCAAACTCAAAATCCATCCAAGTTCATGTTCATTGTTTCCATAATACTATCTCTCTCATTCTCTGCTGTTCCCTTTTCCTTTTGCCTTTCATCTTTCCCAACATTAGGGTCTTTTCCAAAGAGCCTCATTTCATTATTGGTCCAAGTATTTAACCTTCAGTATTTGACCTGTAAGTGAATAATCTGGATTAATTTCTTTAAATACAAGTTGATTTGATCTCCTTATTGTTCAAGGTACTCTCAAAAGCCTTTTCTAATACCACAATTTGAAAGTATCAACTTAACTTCATTCAGCTTTCCTTATTGAAGTCCAACTCTCATAGTCATACATTGCTACTGGAAAAACAATATTTCTAGGTATGTAGCCTTTTTTTTTTTTTTTTAAAGCAAGGTAATGTCTCTGCTTTTATATAGTCTGCTATAGAGATTGGTCCTAATTTTTCTTCCAAGGAGCAAGTGTATTTTAATTCTATGACTCTAGTCACCATCTGCACTGATCTTTGAGCCTGAGAATATACAAACTAAATAGATATTCTCTGTTTACATATGTGTGTTCATAGCCCATAGACACATATATTGACTCTTCCAAAGGCTTTAAAAATGTTAAACTATGTGAATGTGGACACAACTTTTAAGATGTGATATGGGGAACCCTGAAACTTTCCTGACTGGGGTAAATGCTTGACAACTCCTTGAAAGGGAGAAAATCCTTGAACTTTCTTGTGAGAGGCCTGCCTCAGGGAATCAAGATAAAGTGGTTTCATTCTGTTATCTTGGTGGGACTAGTTGAGTCTAGGACCACTCCTACTTAGCCTGAGCTGAAGATCTAGATTTCTATTGATCTCTATTAAGCTGAAAATTGGCTGGACCATTGCCAGCAAGCTGTCCCATTCTACTGAAAATCTAGACCTGGGGGCAGTAATCTCATTCAATTGAAACTTCAATTCAATTCAAAGATTTCCATCTGATTTCAAGTCAAACTGCCCCTAGCCCCTAGCCAAAGTTTCAAATTATAAAAAGGGGCAACTTGGGGGACTTCTTTGCAAAGGCCCAAGTAGCTTGCTAGGACCCTGCCCATTGAGAAGGCATTCTCTTCTCAATTCCAGATTCCATTTTCCTAATAGGACTTTGCCAATATAGAAGTAAGTCTCTTAGCAAACTGGTTTCTATCCAAAAATAAACTTTCATTTTTGCCAATTAATAATTCGGGATTTCATGAATTCTTTCATGAAGAACCTTTGCCCCGATCATAAGGAGATTTTAAAACATCTCTGACTGCATTGATATTACTATAATTGAAGTTTGAAAAGAACTGGCAATAGAACATTTTGTTCATTCTATGCCAGACCTCCAAGGGCATGGGGCAAAATGCTGCAGAACACCGCCGTACCCATAAAAGCCAGAAAGGAAGGCGAACCTACCTGGGAACTTGGCAGAAGTGCAAAGTTCTTGCCAATGGGCTTTTGCAAGTTGCCTTAAGAGCTGGATCACATTTTCATGCTTTTCCCTTCCCTTTTCATACTTTGCTTTGCTTGTCATGAAAAGACATTGCTTATCTGAGATGCCTACAATTAATGTACGTGTGTGTGTGTGTGTGTGTGTGTGTGTGTATATATATATATATATACATATATATATATATATATATATCACATCTAGTTGAAATCAACAAACGTTTATTAAGCATTTTCTATACTAGGAACTAGGTAGGCAAAGATAAATTTTAAACATGCTCTCTTCTTAAAAGCATTGAAGAAAAGGGCACTTGAGTAAAGTTCTGAATAGAAATTAGCAAATAGTTTATAAGAGAGGAAGGAGGATATATTCAAAACATGGAAAAGAGCCTATTCAAATGTGTGAACATGAATGTGTATGTACATAAAGTTAGGTATTTCTAAGAGCAGTAGGCCTCACACTACCATCTCTTTACTATAGACAATAAGTCATTAAATTTCTCTAAATCCCAGTATCCTTATCAATAAAATAAAGATAAAAATATTTGTAGTGTCTTCCTTGAAGTAATATTATGAGGAAAAACATTTTAAAACTATGAAGCATTACAGAAATATGAGTTGTTTCCCTCCATCTGTTTACTGAATTGTCTATACACATGAAATTTTGCTATGCTAAATATATTTTTTAAAATTTTGAACACTGGGAAGGCATTGGTATTTACATATATATTAGTACCCTACCAAAAGACCAATTTTTTTTTTTTTTGAAAATGTATTTACTACCAACTGGGTAACATTGTATAATTATATCTATATTGTATAGAACTTATCATTTAAGTATATTTTTTCTATTTGTATCACTAAGATAGCATCAGTGGAGGGTATCATCTCATATGTGAAAGTAGAACAATTATATAGAATTCAACAGACTTAATCCTAGACAAAATCATGAAGTTAAACCATCTGTTTTTTATAATTATCATCTCCCCTTCAGTAATTTCTTCCGGTTCTTTCATCTTTCTATTTTCTATTTGTCCAAAATTCTTAAGCTGAGTTTGACACTCAGACTTGAGTTCACAAATCAATAGCATTGTGTTCTGTTTTACTACTGAGTACTCCAAGGAATATTTCTCAAATAAAAAGTCTGACAGAGAATAATATCAAAGAAATTAGTCTCTAATAACCATCTCTCATATAATTTAGATGTTACCTATGTTGGAAAAATCATTTCAGGGCATAAATATTACTTAGAAGCTCTCAAATTATATCATTTATTCTTTTTATGCATAAGGTTAGTCCTAACATTGGCTCTGATAAAAGTGATTTGTCTAAAGTGCCTGACCGGAGAACTTCCCCTTTTATTCTCTCAATTTTACTTTCCTTATAGATTTATTGTTATGCATATGTATAGACTGATTGTCTTAAAATGCTTGCACATGTATTATCTCATTCTTATAACAAGGTATTTAGAACAGGTATTATCTCATTCTTATAACAAAGTATTTAGAACAGATATTATTGCATGTCAATAAAATACATGGTCATTTGCTCCTACCTCAAGACTCATTCTTCTTTCAATTGGTTGTTCTCCCAAAATCCCTTTAAGGCACATTGAAAGTGGCATACGTAGTGTATAATAGTGACATACATAGATATATGTTTAAACATATCTGTTTACATATGTACACGTGTATATATACATATATATTCATATATAATATATCTCTGTGCATTTGCTGAAAAGTAAGGTATTAAAGAATTTATAAAGAGATAGTATGCTAGAGAGACTTTTCTTTCTATATAAGTAACTCTAAGTATTGCTACCCTTCGAGTATCTATGGTTTTCTATCTTTACCATTCCCAAGCCTTAGTTTTCAGACTTTACAATCCATTCTGTTTTATTTAAAAGCACCAATGATAAAGTCTAGATTTAGGGAACCAAAATGAGATTAGGGTTTCTGGTTCTCAGGGAGTTAAATGATAAAGCCTGGTAGCAGGTTTTGGTTTCAGGGAACCAAATGGAGAGGTTTGGCTCCCCTGTACGGCATTGGGATTTGGCGCAAGAGTAGGGAGTTTGGGGGAACTCCCTTCTGGCAGTGCAGAGATTCTCTGTAAAGGAATTTACAGACCCGAAAACCTAGATTAATAAAAGAGGTTTATTATAGGGAGTGGGAAGTAAGGTTAGAAATCCTGACACATAAAGTCTGTTTAGGGTAATAGGAGAGGGTAAAAAGAGGGGTGGCACTGGAAAAGAATATTCCAGTGGACAGAGGCTCTTGGCATAGCAAGCATGGCATAATTGGCATGTTTGGGACCTCTACAAAGAGAGGACTTTAGTTTGCCTCTTTTATAACAGGAGCCTCAGCTACAAGCTGAAGGGAACTCATGGGTGGAGTTCTGTGATCTGGGATTCAGCTTGAGCTGAATTGACTAGAATTCAATGAGTTTTAGGACTGAACTGACCCCACCTACATAACAAGAATGAAATTGTTTGTCCCTCAGGAGGGATCCCTCACTGAGGCAGAGTTGAAGGAGATCTCCTTCAAGGATTTTTAGAGTTTTGGGGTCTCTTCTTCACCATGTCTTAAAAATAAAAGCAAAATAGAAATCCCACCAATTTTCTTTAAAAAGTAGATTTCTAAGAACAAAAGAAATCATTCATTAATCTTGGAAAAATTAAAGGTTTCTTAAATATTAAGGTGAGTTTCCTTAAAAAATAAGGGGAAAGAGTAAAATATTTTTTAAGTCAATGATTATTTTTGCTTTTAAGTGCTTCTTATTAAGACAACTGCCTCAGCAGATATAGGGCAAGTCTTGCATACCTAGAATTTGCAGTAGACTACATAATGTTTTTTTTAAAAGTACAATTAATAACTATAGTATACTATCTCTTTCACATTAGAATTTCAGAGAAAGTCACTTAGAACTCCACAGGCCTTAGAAAATGGAGCCCCCAGAGTAAAGGTAGACCAGAGTAGCCATAAAACTAGAGAAAAGACAATTGTAGCCAGAAAGGTTTTTGTTTACAAAGATATAAAAACAAATAAATGATTGTCTGAGAAGGCTTTAAGGTGATCAGGAAGACCCAAGTTAAGAACCTTGGGAGCCTTAGCAAACAAAAGTCAGAGGTGGCCAGTGGCCAGTATGATAGAAAAGGACTCAAACTGGAACAATCCTGGGACAGGGGACCAAAGAAATCTAAGGTTCCATCCTTAAATTCAAAAGAAGATCTTAAAGCTGCAGGACTCTGAACTTGGGGTAGGAGATGTTTTTTTAATGAAAAAGAACTTTCAAGCTATTTCTGATAAAAAGACCAGAATGAAATAAAATTGTGAAATGCAAACACAAGACTTCAGGGAAACACAGAAAGGTAATTTCTTAAAAAAAAAAAAAAAAAAAAAAAATAGAAATGCTAACTTTGTTGTAGAAACAAACATTCCCTTCAAAATCTTGTTAATTTCACATCCAGCCATTCTGGAGAGCAATTTGGAACTATGCTCAAAAAGTTATCAAACTGTGCATACCCTTTCATCCAGCAGTGTTTCTACTGGGCTTATACCCCAAAAAGATACTACAGAAGGGAAAGGGACCTATATGTGCCAAAATGTTTGTGGCAGCCCTGTTTGTAGTGGCTAGAAGCTGGAAAATGAATGGATGCCCATCAATTGGAGAATGGTTGAGTAAATTGTGGTATATGAACGTTATGGAATATTATTGTTCTGTAAGGAATGACCAGCAGGATGAATACAGAGAGGACTAGCGAGACTTACATGAACTGATGCTAAGTGAAATGAGCAGAACCACGAGATCATTATATACCTCAACAACGATACTGTTTGAGGATGTATTCTGATGGAAGTGGATCTCTATGATAAAGAGAGCTAATTTAGTTTCAATTGATCAAGGATGGACAGAAGCAGCTACACCCAAAGAAAGAACACTGGGAAATGAATATAAACTGCTTGCATTTTTGTTTTTCTTCCCGGGTTATTTATACCTTCTGAATCCAATCCTCCCTGTGCAACAAGAAAACTGTTCGGTTCTACACACATATATTGTATCTAGGATATACTGTAACCTATTTAACATATAAAGGACTGCTTGCCATCTGGGGGAGGGGGTGGAGGAGGGAGGGGAAAAATCGGAACAGAAGTGAGTGCAAGGAATAATGGTGTAAAAAATTTACCCTGGCATGGGTTCTATCAATAAAAAGTTATAAAAAAGAGAAAGAAAGAAAGAAAGAAAGAAAGAAAGAAAGAAAGAAAGAAAGAAAGAAAGAAAGAAAGAAAGAAAGAAAGAAAGAAAGAAAGAAAGAAAGAAAGAAAGAAAAAAGAAATCTTGTTAATTTCAAAGGATGGGCACCTAGGTATCACAGTGGATAGAGCAACTGCCATGGAGTCCTCTGAACCTGAGTTTTCAAATTCAGCCTTATATACTTGATAGTTACTAGCTGATTGACCCCTTTGCCTCACCAATAATAATAACACTAATAATTTCACAGGGTACTGAGAAAGCTAATTAAATGAGAATGATAAACTGGATCTGTTTGTATTTGAAGAGGAGAAAGAAAAGAAAAGTTAACAAGAATAGGCTAGTACAAAGAGGTATTCATCATAAATGAAATTATGAGAAAAAAAAGAGTAAACTCTTGCTATTCATCATAAATGAAATTATGAGAAAAAAAAGAGTAAACAAACGTGAGAAAGAGAAGTATTGTCTGAATCTACCTTTATCTGAAATAGACAAAGGAGGGTGCAGTACACATATATACAAAAATAAGTTGGTACTTTAGCAAAACAAACTCAATTGGAAAGTAAGCAGTGCTAGGGAAGAGGAATAAAATAAAACAAATACAGAAGGTGAGAATAGTCACAAGCATAACAAAATGCAGAAGAGAGGAATAAGGAGTAAGAGAGAAAAGAACAAGAATCCAAAGAATTAATATAGATTGCCTCAGATTATCAGATTTTAGCTAGACATTGTGGTATGTGAATGTAATAGAATTGTGCTCTGAGAAATAATGAAATAATTCTAGAGAATTCTGGATAGCATGTATGCAAAATGATGTAAGGACAAGAACCCTGGAAAGGAAAACAATTTTAAAAGATTTAAGAGCTCTATTCAAAATAATAACCAATCATATCCCCAGAGGACCTATGATTATTCATATTATGACTGATAATGGACACAAGGTGAGGAGATATGAATTCTTTGAACATGCATTCTTCTTGCTTGATTGCTTCTATTTCTTGAAAGATTTTTTCCCCCTTCTTTTGATTGATTTTTAATTGCTACTGGGGCAGGAGAGTTTAACAAGAGGGATGCCAAAAAATGATCATATTAATACTAGCTTTTAAACGGAAAATAACAGGTGGAGTTTAGAAGGAAATTGAAACAAGCAAAATAGGTTTAAAGGAATGAATGCAATTCATTATATGCTTTGTTGTTTTTTTTTTTAAAAAAAAAAAAAAGCAAGATACAATGTAAATTCATAGTTTCATATGGAATTCTCTTTTTATGTTTTGTATGAAAAAAAGTTCTTTTTTGTGTTTAAATTTGGATTTTTAAAAAGGCAATATTTTAGGATAAATACCATAAAGTTTCTAAAGCAAGTGTTTAGCATTTTATACTTAGTTATAAGAATACTAATATTTATAACCATGTTTATGGTGATGAAAATATGATAGCTACATTCATTGGCCTATTAAGAAAATGTGACTAATGCATACTATCAAAGTGATCTAAGCTATACTTTTATTATTAATTTGATCATCCAAATACTGTAATGGGCTGAGGCTCGAGTAGATGCACTGAGGTCCCAAGCACGTGAGGCTAAATAGTAATTGGACCATACTCTATTAATATGTATGCTTGGAGAAAGAATGACCCCCGCCCACTCTCTGCGCAAGTCCTGATGTGTTGTATAGGAAATGACATTTTTGGTGGGTTGAGGCAAAGGAGTGGAAAGGGAAGCAGAAGGAGAGACTGCTGGTTGATGTCTTGACACAGCTGCTCGCATTGCCATTGTGACGGCCCTTTAGCTCAGATCTCTCCCTGCTAGCTGGCTTCCTGTCACAGCTGCCCACATTGCTATCACAATCCTTCTTGCCCATATTGCTATCGCAATCCTTTTTCACCTCTTCACTTCAATAAAGATTGAAGATTTTTCCCTTAACCTGAATTCCTGACTCCAGCTGATTTTAAATAAGCGGTCATCATAAAATACAACTTTCTGCTTTTGACAAATACTTTGAAAGAGCAAAGCAAAATGTATGTTTAAAGAAAGAAAAAAGTTATCTTGTTATTTATGTGTATACTCAATAATCAAATAAGTCTGTCACAATGTCATCATTTCTACAAATGAAGATGGTGACTTGGTCATAGCTTCTCATGTTATATGATTCTCTTCTATGTCCTTCCCAAGTGGATAAGGGTGCACTCAATGTGGTAGAGGACTTCTTAAAACTTCGTCTTAAAATACCTGATGTTTTAAGGATATCAGGAAAGCATTCTTGCTGTCTACCTGGCAACCTTCAGTCTTGTTGCATACCAGTCCCCCTTCTCCTTTTATCTTGTCTCAATAGATTGTATTGGAATTGCCTTTAATCACTCCACTATTGAAAACTCACCATATAATCTGATGGTTGCTGTATCACATTCTTTTAAAAGCTCAATTCATTAAAATTCATTAAAAGCTTCTAATTAAAAGAAAAGTTCTTCTAACAGCATTTTGGACACAATGGTTTCCCACATATCACAATAATTAAAAATGTTGTTTGACTGGTTGCAATTTTTTATGTTTTAGATGAATTATTTCATTTTGGTTTAAGAATGTGTTAAAAGTTTTAATGAAGAGGAAAATGGAAAAGGTAATTCTTGAACCTCACTGTCATATGAACTACAAAGAATGAGAAAAAGAAAGAAAGAAGAGGGGGGCGAGAGAAACAGAGGGGGCAAGGGGGAGGAAAAATAAGGGGGAGAGAGACATGAAGATAGGGGAAAAGAGGAAAAGAGAGAGAGGGTGAGTGAGAGGGGAAGGAAGGTGATGGGAGAGGAGGAGGGGAGGAAGAGGGGAAGGAAGAAAAGAGGGAGAAGGAGAAGGAGAGAGAGCCAGAAGGAGAGGGAAAGGGAGACGGGAAAGAAGAGGGGGAAGAAGAGAGAGAGGGAGAGAGGGAGAATGAGAGGAGAGAGGATTATAAAAATTAGTGTTACCCATCAGGGAAGCAAGACAGGAAGGAACAAAGAGAAAGGGAATGGGGAGAGATAGGGAAGGTAGATTATAGGAAGCAGTGGTCAGAAGTTACACAAACATATTATATTGCTATGCGCTTATGTATTTTATGTAATTGCAAGAATCATTGGATTTCTTGAGATGAAAAATTGTTGATAAGACTATTGCAGTACTTAAATTTTCATGTTGATTCATGTTATTTATTACATTACTACTAGCCTGTGTTATATTGCTGTGTGCTTATGTAAATTATGTGTAATGCCTCCCATATTGATGGATTTATGTGTACCTGTTTCAAGTGAGCCCCTTCAGAAACCTGCTAATCTGATTTAACTTCCTATTTCCTTTGGTGTTTTCATCTCCCTTCCTGAGGTGTCAGGGAAGGCGTGATCACCTTTTTTGGGGAGTTCTCACCTCCTTGAGAAGTCAGGGAGGTCATGACCACCCTATGTTCTAAAACAAAAGAAAGGGGGAGATGTTGGAATCTTTACAAACTGCTAACTCATTAGAGTTGATGTTTTGGGCCAGAACCTGAAACAAGGTACTAAGTAGAACTAATTGATATAATGCTTGTGTTCATACCTTTACTCATTGGAGTTCACACGTTTGAGAAATTTCAGGGTTTAGTATGAGATATCTGAATTCACAACTCCCTTGAAGCTCTTAGGGCCAGAGAGCACTATGGGAGAAAACCCGTAGACATTCAGAGGGAGCTCTGGGAACCAAGAGGCTGAAGGACAAACCTTTGGATTTGGAGACATTTGGAGGGAGCTCTTAGAACCAAGCAGAAAGATAGGCCTCTAAGAATCTAGCTATCCGGACCCAAGGAAAGAGACAAGACTTGGAAGGAGAAATAAATATTTGCATTTTTACCAGCTGGCTGCATTTGGGGTAATTATTGATCTGAACTGACACTAAGGCTCCCCCAGAGAGAACCTTCAACAGCAGCCCTGCCTAAAAAGCTGAAGTACTTAATTTTAATCCTATCTGCTGTAAAATGTCTCTCCCGCACAGATTGATAGGGATTTTTTCAACCACAAAAGGAGTAAAAACTCCTTTAAAAGTAATTACCATTATTATTATTATTTTAAAGAAGAAAAAAAGAACACCACAATAAAGGTCTATCCATTCTGGACATCATTAAAATATCAGTAACCTCTCCAGTACCTCCCTCCATTGTGTCATCATAGGTGCTTCCCCCATTAGGTTATAGTTCTTGTTATCCTATAAAAATCTTGCTGTCCTGATACTGGATTCTTTGAGACAATAGTCTTGGTCAGTCCTTTGTGGCTTTGTAAAGGCAAAGCAGGAAAGGGAATGTTGAGTTTGGGGAGAAAAGCAGAGAGGACTTATAGGAATGAATTTGAAATAATTAGTTTGGAAAGGCAACAAAGAGCCAATGAAGATTCTTAGGAGGATTATGTATGAATGGCAGATTTGAGAAAGAAAAGAATGGAAGTGGGGGTGTGATGAATCCACAGGCTGCTCTGGAAGTCCAGGTGAACTGTGAGGACAAACAGAAGTGAAGTGGAGGCTGTGCAGATTGGGAAAAGAAGGTGGATTTAAGACATGTTAGAAGTGGAATTGATGAGGAAGAGAAGTAGGGTGAGGGAAAGAGAAGAGGGGTAAGGAGACATAGAAAAATTGGGCAAAAGAACAAAAGTGAGAAAGACGTACAGACTCTTATCACAATGCTTAGTGGTGTATCCCTTCCTAGTGACCAAAAACTTGATCCAAGATCCCACTTACTCTTTTTGTTTAGTTGTCAGTCATATCTGACTCCTGCTGACCCCATTTAGGATTTTCCTGGCAGAAATAATGGAGTGCTTTGCCATTTCCTTCTCTGGCTCATTTGACAGATGAAGAAACTAAGACAAACAGGGTTAAGTGAGTTGCCTAATGGCACAGGGTTAGGAAGTGTCTAAGGCTGGATTTGAACTCAGGTCTTTCTGACTCCAAGCCCAGTGCACTCACTACACATTGTACCACCTAGCTGTTCCTTCAATGTAGTGAAGAATTTTACCATCCATGATTAGGGCTTTCCAAACCAAACCCTTACCCACATCATGTGACCTATGACTCATCTAACTTCTTAATTCTAAGACAAGCAATATTTACTATAAGTACCTACTCTGTGCAAGTCCCAGGGCTCCTGCTGTCAAACTATTTGGATATTTTATAGCTATTTAACTTGTTTGCTTCTTCCAACTAAAGTGTAAGCACTTGCTACAAAGATACTACTCAGACTCCCACACGGGGCGGGCACATTTCAGTATCAGTATTAAGTTCTTTTCAACTTTCCCTTACATTACTTGTTGATTATCAGTCTCCTGCGGGTATTTAGCCTTAGATGGAGTTTACCACCACTTTGGGCTGCATTCTCAAGCAACCCGACTCCAAGAAGACCAGGTCCTGGAGCGCTGGGAGCCGCTACCAGCCTCACACTGTCCATGGGCTGTGCCTCGATCAGAAGAACTTGGGCCCCCACCGAGAGCGGCACCGGGGAGTGGGTCTTCCATATGCCACATGGCCCGCTCCCCACCGCGGGGCGGGGATTCGGCTCTGGGCTCTTCCCTGTTCTCTCACCGTTACTGAGGGAATCCTGGTTAGTTTCTGGAAGGATGTGGGAAAGGTTATTCAGATTCATGATAAGAAAGCTAGCCAGGGAGAAAAGGACTCTGGGTATTTCTCAGTTGTACTGCCTTTCACACTCAGACCTGAAGATCTGCATTAGAAAGAGGGGCTCACGACCCCCAGTGACGTGACCGACCCGTCTTTCTCCAAGGGCAGACCCCTGCAGCCCAAAGCAACAGAACCATCATCCTATGCATGAACATGAAAAGAAATAGGTACGTTCTCTGCACTAGGTGCACGACTGTCGGCACTGGTGCCCACGCACATCTGTCCAGGGCCCACAGTAAAAGCAGCACGTCTGGGACGTCCCGGGTCACTGGATCACCTCTACGTAATTCGCTGGGTACAAGCCGACCTGCCCGTTGTCCAAGCGTCCTTTGCACCAGCCTTGTTCGTCTTCATTCTCGATATTGGCCTTAAAACTGAGCTCATGGTGTTCCTGGCCTTCGTAGTCGTAGAGGGCTCGCACCCGCACCTCGGTCGCAGACCTGGCATCTTCATCAAAGGGGTTGGAGCCAAAATGTGGTGATTCTTGTTCTTCTTTAAAATAATAATATGGTTTTCTCTGGGGGAGAGGAGGTTTCTCGAGGGAGCTTTTCTGGAGGCAGCTTTAGTATTTTAGTATTTAGAAAGTAATAATCACTCAAATTGCAGCCAGGTGATAAAAGTTCAGATTTTTATTGTCTCCAATATAGCCCATTAGCTTACAGCCCTATCTCTCTGCTCCGTTCCAAGAGCTCCCTCCGAATGTCTCCAAATCCAAAGGTTTTGTCCTTCAGCCTCTGCTTCTGCTTTCTTCAGCCTCCAGCCAGCACAAAGATGGAATGAATCTCTTCTCTCCTTCACTTTGGGGCTCGGCTAGCTTTCTGGTGAGTCTTTAAGACAAGCTTAGTTTCAGTGGGGGAAGTTCAGGAGCCCAGCCAACACAGTGGTGTGAGATAAATGAATCTGGTTGCCTCTGAGAGCCTTCTCAATCTTCAGTTCAGCACCCACTCATGGCTTCTTCTGACTTGATGCTCTTCTCAGGGCTGGCAATAAGCAGAGATATGATGCCACCTTGTGGAGTGTGTTTGAACTAAGAGGTCCAAAAAACTTTAACAAAGATTCATGAGTATCCATTGCTGCCACATTTGAAAGGGCAAAATCATACAATTCAGGGAAATGTGCAAAAGCAGCTCTCTGTAAGGAAGTAATTCTATCATAGTGAATTGTTGTCATCTCATTTTCTGTCAAAGCATTCCAAGTCTGGTCATTAATTTCAAAGCCAGTGTAAAATTTAAGCACATCTAAAAGCTGGGAAAAAAAGATGACCATCACCTTCTCTACGGACAAGATTAGACAAGTAACAGTGAACCACAAGATGGGAGTCATCTAACACATTAAACCAGCATCGTGTAGGGAGCAAGGCCTCTAGATCAACCACAAGCTCAATAAATCATTCACAGTAATGTACTTTGCCCATAGTGAGGGTTTCAGAAAGTGGAACTTGTGGTGATCTTCTTCCCAAATGCAGCCAGGTGATAAAAGTTCAGATCTTTTATTATCTCCAATATAGCCCGGTTAGCTTAGAGCCCTCCGAATGTCTCCAAATCCAAAGGTTTTGTCCTTCAGCCTCTGCCTCTGCTTTCTTCAGCCTTCAATCCAGCTCCACTCTTCATATAACTCTGCTGAAATCTCGACTTGTAGCTTCTTCCTCTGAAAACTCTTCTTCTGCCACCAGCCAGCCAAGTGGAAAATATTCTGGAATAGATCTCTCTTCACTGGCCTTATATCTGACTCTTCTGAGAGAATGGGATTATGGGTTTTCTCCCATAGTGCTCTCTGGCCCTAAGAACTTTAAGGGAGGTATGAATTCACAAAGTTACAAAGTTTACTTTGTGAATCTGGTATACTTGTGAACTCCGATGAGTAAAGGTGTAAACACAAGCATTGTACTAATTAGTTCTACTTAGTACCTTGTTTCAGGTTCTGCCCAAAACATCTTCTTGTAAGATCAAATCAACAATCTATCAATTCTAATGAGTTAGCAGTTTGTAAAGATTCCAACAGGAACTGATTTCAGCACAGATATGAACCTCTGGATAAGCTCTGAAAGGAATCTTCGCTCCTTATGGGTCTGTTCTCGTGCTTTTGGATCCATTTTTTCATCATTCTTTTTTATCAAGTTCCAGAATTTTCTAAGCTTGGGCATCTTTTTCAATTCTAATTCTAATGGGACTGGTTTCTGGAACTTAGAAGAGAAATATCAGTGGCCATTGATAGAAGATAGAATTTGTTAAACAGGGCAAAGTTTGAAGCTGGGAAATAGTGTATGTGGGTGGACTTAATTAACTCTGGACAAGGTAAAAGACTTTTTCTTTCCTTATCTTGTAGTTGACACTGCAGTTGTCAAGTGGACACTGCAGTCGTCATTTGGAGCTCTTGGGAGCTCTGGCAGAATTCTTGGAAATTGCTGCAGATTGACAAAAGACTTTCTTTGTCTGCTCTGTCTCTAGGAGACATGAGGGAGCCTGCAAGGATTTGAAAACTAAGTTTTTATCTGTCTAGACATCAATGGGGTTGGTACCATGTCATGCCAGGGACACTTGGGAAACATGGGACTCTGTTTCCCACATTTTGGAATACCTCTAACCTAATAGGTCAATGGCCAGTTGCCAATTGTAGGAGGAAGGAGCAGGGATTATTGGAAATGTCAGTATGTCACCTTTGTAGGGGAAGGTCCCCTTGGGATGAGAGACCAGCAATATTACCCTTTTACAAGAAATAGTTCAGACATTTTTGAGGGAACAATCTATTCTAATGGGTCATTATTGGATCTGTGGTTTAACTGCTTATACTCACCTACCTCTTAATTGGACAGGGATTTGCTATATTGGACTAATAAGGCCAACATTTTTCTTTCATCCTGAATAGGCAAACCAATATTTAGGGATTCAGTTGTGTGATGATTTGGGAAGAGAGAAATGGGATTTAGATACCTCCATTACTCAGACTGGAGATGCAAATGGTTAGGGTGATGCCTGGCCTCCAGAAAGAATAGTTAAAGCATATGAGCCAGCCACCTGGGCTCAAGATGAAAGTTGGGGGTATAGAACCCCAATATATATGTTGAACAGGATAATTAAGCTTCAAGCAGTTGTAGAAATTAACACCAGAAGGGGAAGTTTGTGTGAAACTCAATTTGTATATTTGTTGTATAAAGATGTATAAAGATGACAATGGAAATCTAGTAAAAAGTCATTGAAAACATTAGGAAACTTGCTCATGTTCAAGGACACATTTGGACCTCACCGTTCAATACTTCTTGGTGGTCCTGGCTTGGGGGAAGCTGGTGGAAGCAGCTCTTTTGGATTGGCCTTGTAGCTCTCAGGAGTGTTATATTACTCCCTATCTGCATACCTTGTTTGATCCGATTGATAACCAGAGTAGTCCAAAACTCATTACCTAGAATGATTAGGTTGGAAAAGAAAGCTGAAGGGTCTATTAGATTGATGATGTTAAAAGGACAAGAGTGAGAGCCAGTGGTCCAAGGAGACCGACAGGAACCAGAAGGGGATGAGGAATTCGATAGGGAACGTGAAGTTATGCTACAAGAATTTGAAGAGATCTCAGTGTACAAATAAGAGGGGGACTGAAGGAGATAAGGTGAGATCTTTCAAGACAGTTGTGAAAATCGAGTAAGGCTTCATCTGTTTCAAAGTTTGAGTAGGCCTGAAGGACTTCAAGCATTAAGTCTAGGGCATCCTTAAAGTGTCTCCTCCCTGCTATTCTCCTAAGGGCATATATAACATCTCCTCCCTGTTATCCCCCTAAGGGCATACTTAAGTCCCCTTCTTGTTACCCTCCCTATTTCAACCAAATATGGGCAACTACGTACTTATTGGTCAAGTTCAATTTCTTGGGTAGTGCCTGTGTTTAGAATGTAAGATCCTCAGCCAATAAGGATGAGGGTCAGTGGTGGGAGGGGGAATTTGCATTAGGGATTAAAAGCGTTGACTCTGCCCCCTACGGTGCTTTCTCCCTTCGATTGTCTGCTCGATGGGTGGGACTCCCGATTCTCACTAGAACGTATAATAAACTTTGCTTTGCTTCTAGAGATCTCTCCAGTCTTTTTTTTTTTTTTTTATTAAATGGTTTCTGACCCACATAATTTCTTTATAAATTTTGGAGGGTTATATGTTCCTTCTTTAACTTATTCCCTATATGAGTAGGATTTCAGAACTACCAGCCCTCCTCCCCCATATAATTCCTTTGTGTTCATTCTTACTCTTTTACCTTATTCATATAGCATAATTCCTTTTTTTTTTTTGCTTTTTTTGAACAGTTTTGCTCTTTAAAAATCATACCCAATTCTCTCTTAATTTTTCTTTTGGAATACCCAATTACTAATGACAGTCTTAGAGATATAGTTTACATTTACACATATAAAATGTAAATAATTTGTCCTTACATATTAACTTTTCTATTGAATTCAGATTTGTTTAAGGCAAAACCTTAAATTTGATTTAATATATCTTATATTATATATATTATATAATGTTATATAATATAATAAACTTAAATTTGAAAACTAAAAATCTGATAATTCATTGAAGAGCTATTTTGTAATATTGAGGTAATATGATCAGCCATAACTGTAGTTTTTGATTGTTGATATATGATATTCCAGAACCTGTGGTCTTGTATTGTAGCTGCTGACAAGTCTTGCATGACTCTAATTGTAGCGCTAGCACATTTAAATTTTTTTGTTACTTGTGTTAATTTATTATACGTAAAATTATCTCTTTCATCTGGGGTTTTTGAAATTTAGCAATAATGTTCTTGTATGTTTTCCTTGTAGGATATCTTTCAGGTAATGATTAGTAGATTTTTTTCTTCTTAATTTATTCTTTTTTTTTCCTTAAAAAAATTATGTTCTTCTATGCCTCAAAGATCATTAAATTGCATATAGCCTTTGACTCAGCAATACTGCTATGAGGACAATACTCCAGAAGACCAAAGAAAGATGTAAAGGACCTCTATGTACAAGAAATATTTATAGCAGCTTTTAAAAAACTTTTATTTTATTTTATTTTTTTACAAGTTATATGCATGGGTAATTTTATAGTACTGACAATTGCCAAACCTTTTGTTCCAATTTTTCTCCTCCTTCCCCCCACCCCCTCCCCTAGATGGCAGGATGACCAATACATGTTAAATATATTAGAGGATAAATTAAATACAAAAGAAGTATACATGTCCAAACCATTATTTTGCTGTACAAAAAGAATCAGACTCTGAAATATTGTATAGTTAGCCTGTGAAAGAAATCAAAAATGCAGGCGGGCAAAAATATAGGGATTGGGAATTTGATGTAATGGTTCTTAGTCATCTCCCAGAGTTGTTTCGCTGGATGTAGCTGGTTCAATTCATTACTGCTCCTTTAGAACTGATTTAGTTCATCTCATTGCTGAAGATGGCTAGGTCCATCAGAATTGATCATCATATAGTATTGTTGTTGAAGTGTATAATGATCTTCTGGTCCTGCTCATTTCACTCAGCATCAGTTCGTGTAAGTCTCTCCACGCCTTTCTGAAATCATCCTCTTGGTCGTTTCTTACTGAACAATAATATTCCATATTATTCATATACCACAATTTATTCAGCCATTCTCCAATTGATGGGAATCTACTCAGTTTCCAGTTTCTGGCCATATAGCAGCTTTTTAAAGATGATGGTAAAGAAATGGAAACTAAGGGGTTGTCCAAAAATTGAGAAAGGCTAAACATAATTTGGTTTATGGATAGCAATCATTCAGATCAACATTACTGGATTGAAAAGCATGTTTTGGGGAGGTTTACACCTTACTGGTCTGGAAAGATGTGGAAGCTAGGTTCTGAAAGGCTGTGAAAGCCAATCAAATCATTTTGTTTTTACTCCTACAGGCAATAGAAAACTATTAGAGTTTATTGAGTAGTGGAGGATGGTATGACATGATATTTGTGTTTCAGGAAAATCACTTTAGTGACAATGGAGAATAGATTTGAGTAGTAAGAGACTTGATGAAGGCAAACCCAACAGCAGAGTCAAAGAGAGAAGTATGTTTGAGAGATGTTGCAAATGTAAAATTGGCTTCTGAGCTTTAACTATTGGCTCTGCAAAATAATTCTTTGGTAGTTGGATTGGTAAGGCACTATATAAGTAAATTAATTTAGGTAGAATTGTCATTGTTAAAAATATTGGCTCAGATTGCCAATGAGTTATTAATATTTCTTCAGTTTAGATATCTTTTTTTGAGTATGATAATTGCTTGCAAATTGAATTGCAAATTGGAACATAAGATTTTGCAAGGGTTAATGTTGAAAAATTATCCATGCATATCTTTTGAAAATTAAAAAGCTTTAATAAAAAAGATGTCTTCAATCCTCCTTAATCTTAGTGCCTTCTTTCTGAGATTAGTCCTAACTTGCTATGGTCCAACTCTTATTTATACATAGTGGTGTGCAGTTTGTTCATTGGATTGTAAATTCTTTGAAAACATAACCGATTGTGTGTGTAGTTGTTATTGTTTTTGTTTCATTTGGATGGAGGGTTTTTTGGTTTTTTTTGTTTTTTTTTTGGTATTCCCATTACTTAACACAGGACTTGACATATAGTAGATACTTGACTTATATTTGAGAAGGGGATACAGCTGGAGGATGCTGTATAACTAGAACTTAGAGCATCTATGGGGGACAGATGAGAAGATAAAGGCATGTAATGGCTGTCAGGAAGCATTCATAGAAGACACATCACCAAGAGGAAAATCTATCAGAACTTAAATTTTTATGGAAAGGAATATCTAATCAAATCTGCAGAAAAACCAAAAATGTGATTTTGACAAATGTTAAACACTAGCCTAGCATATAGTAGACACCTTAATAAATGCTGGGTAATTATTGAACATATGTAGTAACTTATCCAAAACTCAGAATAAGATTTTAAGAAAATATAAATGCTCTTTTTACCCTAGAAATTGCCTATCAGAGTTGAAAGGATCCTTTGACATCTAGATAACAATAAAAATAATAATTACATTTAACTAGAACTTTATAATTTGCAAAGTACTTTTTGTCACAACTTTGAGAGAATGGTGTGGCAAGTACAACTCTCATTTTATGGATTAGGACATGGAGACTTGATCATTATCACACAGCTGGCAAGTATCAAGGATAAGTTTTCCATTCTTTTCTTCTGTCTCTAATCCCAGGTTAGTATCTACCACAACATGATGGCTCATAAATTTTATCTATACTTATTCTGTCAATATAAATCTGGAAAAATAGATCCAGGGAGGATAAATGGTTGACCAAGGTTAAGCCATTAATATGTAGCAGCAATAGGGTTGAAAATCAGGTACTCCCACTTCAAAGTCATTATTTTTTTAGAACATTATTTTCATTGGTTCTCTTGCTTGTGATATTAGTCACTTCACAGCTAGTTTTATGTTTAAAATAGGGAGAAAACACTACTTCTTGTACTTCATAGGAATTTTAAAAGTATATGCTTGTGGAAGATTTAGACAAGGAAGAATTAAATGGACCTACTAAATACTAGCTAGTGGATTGTAGAAATGCCACACATATTAAAAAGTATACATCTGAATACATAGTATACATGGACTGAATGAATTAGAAATGAAACCAACAACTTCTTTAGTGGCCTTTGAAGAAACAATAGTATCATCACTACTATTTTCAGATACTCCCTTGTGCTCTAATGATAGACCATTTGGTCACAGAACAGAACTTTTATAATTATAATGAGATATAGAGGCTCTGTGCAAGAGGAGAATGAAATGCACAGTGGATCACAATATCAATCCATAAATATATTTAATCTCTCTTGGATTAGAAGGGAATAGTAGCAGCAGCAATTTACAGCATAACAAAAAATGGTTCACAAGAGCTTGGCAAATTATACATTTGCATTTATAGCATTTGTGGCTGGTCATTCCTTTATATATAGTACATTTCACTTTGCATGAGTTCATGGAAGACTTTTTAGGTTTGTTTGTTTGTTTTCCTGAGTGCATCCTGCTCATCATTTCCCAGAGAGCAATACTATTTCTTTATTTTTTTATTTACAAAACATATGCGTGGGTAATTTTTTCAGCATTGACCCTTGCAAAACCTTCTGTTGCACATGTTCCACTCTTTCCCTCCCGCCTCTCCCCCAGATGGCAGGTATTCCAAAACATGTTAAATTATATGTTAAATCCAATATATGTATACATATTTATACAGTTATCTTGCTGCACAGTAAAAATCAGATCTAGAAAGAAAAAGAAACCTAAGAAAGAAAAAAAAATGCAAGCGAACAATAAATAGAAAGAGTGAAAATGCTATGTTGTGGTCCACACTCAGTTCCCATAGTCTTCTCTCTGGGTATAGATGGCTCTCTTCATTACTGGACAGTTGGAACAGGTTTAAATCAACTTATTTTTGAAGAGAGCCATGTCCATCAGAATTGGTCTTGTTGTTGCCAGGTATAATGATCTCCTGGTTCTGCTCATTTCCCTTAGTATCAGTTTATCTAAGTCTCTCCAGGCCTCTCTGAAATTATCCTGTTGGTCATTTCTTACAGAACAATAATATTCTATAACATTCATATACCATAATTTCTGCAGCCACTCTCCAATTGATGGGCATTCAGTTTCCAGTTTCTGTCCACTACAAAAAGGATGGCTACAAACATTTTTGCACATGTAGATCCCTTTCCCCCCTTTAAGATCTCTTTGGGATATAAGCCCAGTAGTAACACTCCTGGGTCAAAGGGTATGCACAATTTGACAACTTTTTGAGCATAGTTCTAAATTGTTCTCCAGAATTGTTGGATTTGTTCACAGCTCCACCAACAATGTATGTGTTCCAGTTTTCCCACCCAGTTTCCCCTCCCTCCAATATTCACCTTTATCTTTTCCTGTCATCTTAGCCAGTCTGAGAAGAGTGTAGTGGTATGTCAGAGTTGTCTTAATTTGCATTTCTCTGATCAATAGTGATTTGGAGCACTTTTTCATATGACTACAAATAGTTTCAATTTCTTCATCTGAAAATTGTCTGGCCATATCCTTTGACCATTTATCAATTGGAGAATAATTTTTTATCAATTGGAATAATAATTTTTAATCAATTTTTATCAATTGGAATAATAATTTTCAATAGTTAGAAACTTATTTTGTAATAATATAGAAATTTATTTTCCTCGTCTATTACTAATTTTTTAACTCTTTGGTAAAGTAGGACTCTTTTTCCAAGGTGCTCTGTCTAAAACTTCAGGTATTTTGTTCAGCTGTTTTCAGAGTTCCTTCTAGGGATCTGACCACAAGCATTCTTTTCTGTTCTGGAGCTGTTAGGAGTGTCTTTAACCCACTGTAGCTACATGATCTATTGTGCTAAATCAACAGAGATGTGCTTTGCTGATGCTTGGGGCTGAAGGTGGTGCCCTGGCCATGCTGGCATGGCCTGTGCTGGGACTTCATATCTGACTCCCAGCCTATTACCACAGACCCTCTCTGCTGTCCTCCCTAGTGTTTTCCTGCTGAGAGATCCAGAAGTCCAGATTAGTTTTCTTCAACTTCAGTTAGGCAAAATAGCATCTAAATATTGCTTTAATTTTATCTGCATTAATAATGCATTTACCTTCTTCATATTTGGTACTGTTCATTTGGTTTTCTTTCTTTTAAAAAGAATCAAATAGGTCAATGTTTTATTCATTTATTATTTTTCCCCTAAAACTAGCTCCTAGGGTTTTTAAACTGATTCAGTCTTTTCTTTTAATTTGATAAATCTCTTTTGATTTTCCACATTCTTAATTAGGTATTAACTGGGATTTTAAATTTTGCTTTTACTAATTTTTTTTTTTAGTTGCCTAACCAATTTATTAGTCTGCTTTTTCTCTCTTTTATTGATGTGTTTAGAGATACAAGATTTCTTTTAAATAATGCTTTGGCTGCATCCCCAAATTTTTAATGTGCTGCCTCATTCTTGTTAATATCTTAATGAAATGACTGTTTCTATAATTTCTTCTTCAACCTATTTATTCTTTAGGATTGAATTATTTAGCTTCAAAATAATTTTTAATCTATGGTTTCAAGGTCTTTTTTTTCAATTGATTCCTGCTCCAAAGGGTGTTTCTTATTATTATTTGTTTGTGAGGTTTATATGATCAAATACATGGTTAATTTTGTAAAGATGCCAAATAGATATACTCCTTCATCTTCCTTTTCTATTTTCTCTAGTAGTCTATTGTATCTTAACTTTTCTAATTTTATGTTTTAATTTTTCTGTATTTGAAAAGAATAAATTGAGATCCCCTCTAGTAAGATTTTTACTGTCTATTTCTTCCAATAAATAAATTACTTCCAAAAATTTCCATGCTATTGTGTGGGTCAGAAAACATTTAATAAAAAAAGACTGGAGAGATCTCTAAAAGCAAAGCAAAGCTTACTATACTTTATCACAAGAACCGTGTCCCACCCATCAAGCAGACAATCGAAGGGAAGAAGCACCGCAGGGGGCAGAGTCAACGCTTTTTAATCCCTAATGCAAATTCCCCCTCCCACCACTGACCCTCATCCTTATTGGCTGAGTATCGTACATTCTAAACGCAGGCACTACCCAAGAAATTGAACTGGACCAAGAAGTACATAGTTGCCCATATTTGGTTGAAATAGGGGACTTAAGGGACTTAAAATAGGGACTTAAAAAGGGACTTAAAATAGGGGATTTAAATATCCCCCCTTAGAGGGATAACAGGGAGGAGACTTTAAGTATGCCCTTAGAAGGATGGCAGGAAGGTGGCTTAGTATGCCCTTAGGAGAATAGCAGGGAGGAAACACTTTAAGGATGCCTTAGACTTAATGCTTAAAGTCCTTCCCCTACTCAAACTTTGAAACAGATGAAGCCTTACTCGATTTTCACAACTGACTTGAAAGATCTCACCTTATCTCATTCAGTCCCCCCTCTTATTTGTACACTGAGATCTCTTCAAATTCTTGTAGCATAACTTCACATTCCCTATCGAATTCCTCATCCCCTTCTGGTTCCTGTCGGTCTCCTTGGACCACTGGCTTCCACTCTTGTCCTTTTAACACCATCAATCTAACAGACTCTTCAGCTTTCTCCTCCAACCTAATCATTCTAGGTAATGAGTTTTGGACTACTCTGGTTATCAATCGGATCAAACAAGGTATGCAGATAGGGAGTAATATAACACTACTGAGAGCTACAAGGCCAATCCAAAGAAGCTGCTTCCACCAACTTCCCCCAAACCAGGACCACAAGAAGTATTGAACGGTGAGGTCCAAATGTGTCCTTGAACATGAGCAAGTTTCCTAATGTTTTTAATGACTTTTTACTAGATTTCCATTGTCATCTTTATACATCTTTATACAACAAATATACAAATTGAGTTTCACACAAACTTCCCCTTCTGGTGTTAATTTCTACAACTGCTTGAAGCTTAATTATCCTGTTCAACATATATATTGGGGTTCTATACCCCCAACTTTCATCTTGAGCCCAGGTGGCTGGCTCATATGCTTTAACTATTCTTTCTGGAGGCCAGGCATCATCCCAACCATTTGCATCTCCAGTCTGAGTAATGGAGGTATCTAAACCCCATTTCTCTCTTCCTAAATCATCATACAACTGAATCCCTAAATATTGGTTTGCTTATTCAGGAAGAAAGAAAAATGTTGGCCTTATTAATCCAATATAGCAAATCCCTGTCCAATTAAGAGGTAGGTGAGTATAAGCAGTTAAACCACAGATCCAATAATGACCCATTAGAATAGGTTGTTCCCTCAAAAATATCTGAACTATTTCTTGTAAAAGGGTAATATTGCTGGTCTCTCATCCCAAGGGGACCTTCCCCCCACAAAGGTGACATACTGACATTTCCATAATCCCTGCTCCTTCCTCCTACAATTGGCAACTGGCCATTGACCTATTAGGTTAGAGGTATTCCAAAATGTGGGAAACAGAGTCCCATGTTTCCCAGGTGTCCCTGGGGTGATACGGTACCAACCCCATTGATGTCTAGACAGGTAAAAACTTTTTCCAAAAAAGTTTTCCAAATCCTTGCAGCCTCCCTCCTATCTCCTAGAGACAGAGCAAACCAAAAGTCTTTTGTCAATCCGCAGCAATTCCTAAGGAATTGTGCCAGAGCTCCCAAGAGCTCCAAACGACGACTGCAGTATCTACTTGACAACTGCAGTGTCCACTACAAGATAAGGAAAGAAAAAGTTTTTTTACCTTGTCCAGAGTTAAGTCCACTCATATACACTATTTCCCAGCTTCAAACTTTGCCCTGTTTAACAAATCCTATCTTCTGTCAATGGCCACTGATATTTCTCTTCTAAGTTCCAGAAACCAGTCCCATTATAAATTTGGGATCAGTTACTAAGGATCCAGGCTGGGCTTAAGGGGATAGGTACCCAAGGCCATTAGCTCAATTGTTGGGATCCACCATAGATCCAACAATTTGCTTAGTTAAAAGTTCTCCCTATGTTCTGCATGAGCAGGAGGAGTTGGTTCTCATCTCTGGAAGATAAAGGTCTGGTGTTTATGGCTATCATGAGGAAATAGGCAAACCCAAAGCTCAGGGAAAGCCCCATGAGAGTTTCCCAAAGTAATTAATGTAAGAAAAGTCATACAGTTACAACACACTGGATTCAGAATTTATGTTCCCATTCAGTGAAAGTCCCCTCCTCAAATGTAATTTGAGGTCTGCCCATCTTCAACTGTCTACTCGGATAAAGGTATGGTGTGTTCAGCCTCATTCCTGGGTGTGAATAGCAGTGTCCGAGAGGTCAGTATCATCTGGTAGTGTCTGTCCCAGCACAGAGTCAGCTTGTCAAGCTTCCAGGAACAGATCAACAGAATTCTATGAACAGGGAAACCTAGGAGTCTGAGCTATTAGCCTTTTTGTTGAAGTTCTTGTGAATGTCTAAGCAATGATTTAACATCTCAAGAAATAAATCCTTTGTCTCTAAGATAGGGTCCCAGTTTCCCATAGGACAAGCCTGGAGAGGATGACTGTATAATAATTCATAAGGTGAAAGCCCAATTTCTCTATGTGGTTTGGTTCTGATTCTGACCAGAGCAAGAGGAAGACATTTATTCCAAGGTAGATGAGTCTCCAAACATGATTTAATCAGTTGCCATTTTATTTCCTGATTTATCCTTTCTACTTTCCCAGAAGAGGGAGGATGCCAAGGGGTGTGGAGATCCCAAGTGATTCCTAAAGCCCCAATCACATTCTGCACACCTGGGCAGAAAAATGTGTTCCCTGATCCGAGTCTATCCTTTCCACTATTCCATATCTAGGAATAATTTGTTTCTAATAAGACCTTATTCACTGTTGAAGCAGTTGCTCTGGCTGAGGAGAATGCTTCCACCCATGGGGTCAGATGGTCCACTATGAGCAGTAAGTATCTGAGGCGACCCACTGGTGGCAGTTCAGTGATGTCCACCTGGATGCTTTAGAATGGTCCGATTCCAGGAGCTCGTCCCCCTTTTGGGATCTGGCGTTGAGCAGCCTTGTTAGTCCTTTGACAAACGAGACAGCCGTCCACCAGTTGTCGGGCCATTGTATATAGGCTAGTCAAACATACCTTGCCAGCACAGCATCACACAGATTTTGGACATCTCAGAGACTGCCCTGGTGCAGTTGCTGAAGGACCTGCCTCATACTTGCTTTGGTCAGTACCTCTCTGCCATCAGGTAAGAGCCATCGTCCTTCCGAGTTCCCATTTGCTCCAAGAGTCCAGGCCTTCTCTTTTTCCTTCAGGGTAAAGCTGGGAAAGGGTAAACTCGGGGGAAGTACAGGTATCAGAGCCATAATATGAGAAATCTCCTGGTCTCCAGCTCCCTTGGCCTCCTCATCTGCTAATCTACTTCCCCTTGGCTCAAAAGAGCTTCCCATCTGGTGTCCATTTATATGTATTACTGCTACATTCCTAGGGGCCAGAATGTTTTCCAGTATCTCTCTAACTAGTGTATATTGGACCAGTTATTTACCTTTACTATTTACAAATCTCTTTCCTACCAAATCCTTCCAAATACATGCACCACACCCCAAGCATATTTCTTTTATATATATTAAGACATACAAATTTATCAATAAGAATATTCTTTTTTTTTAATACCTTGTTATTGATAGAACTCATGCCAGGGTAATTTTTTACAACATTATCCCTTGCATTCACTTCTGTTCCGATTTTTCCCCTCCCTCCCTCCACCCCCTCCCCAAGATGGCAAGCAATCCTTTACATGTTGAATAGGTTACAGTATATCCTGGATACAATATACGCGTGCAGAACCTAACAGTTTTCTTGTTGCACAGGGAGAATTGAATTCAGAAGGTATAAATAATCCGGGAAGAAAAACAAGAATGCAAGCAGTTTATATTCATCTCCCAGTGTTCTTTCTTTGGGTGTAGCTGCTTCTGCCCATTTTTGATCAATTGAAACTGAATTAGCTCTCTTTATCGAAGAGATCCACTTTCATCAGAATACATCCTCAAACAGTATCATTGTTGAGGTATATAATGATCTCCTGGTTCTGCTCATTTCACTTAGCATCAGTTCATGTAAGTCTCGCCAGTCCTCTCTGTATTCATCCCGCTGGTCATTCCTTACAGAACAATAATATTCCATCAGTATATATATTCCCATCTTGGTCCCTCAATGACTTCAAGGCTTGATTTAAGGCATACAATTCCCAGGTTTGAGCTGATAAATGGGCAGGTAGACTGCCCCTGGTAACAGTGGAAGTCCTATCTCCATCCACAATAGCAAACCCATTTTTCCTTTTCCCATCTATCACTCTAGAGGATCCATCTATAAACCAATTTACTCCCCCAGGTATTGGCAATTCTTGTAAATCCTTTCTTACTTTTGTTTGAAAATCAATTAACCCTAAACAACAATGTTCCTCTCCAGGGGATGGTTCTGTTCCAGGGGACAAAAAGGAAGCAGGAGTAAGGTTATGATCTTGGGTGAATACTAGATCATCCTTTTCTAATAGTAGTTGCCTCATATTTCAAGACTCTGGAATCTGTGAGCCATCTCCCAGCCCTCTGATCTAATATTGTTCTTACTTGGTATGGGACACTTACTATAAAACTGCCTCCAAAGGTGAGCTTCCTACTCTTTCTATCAAGAGAGTGGTAGCAGCTACTGCTTGTACACAGGTCAGCCATCCTTTGGCTACCGGATCTAATACTTTAGAAAGGAAAGCCACTGGTCAGGAGCAAAGGATCAGCAATGCAACATGGGCAGCTGATCCTATAAGCCTCCTTCCCTTCACCTAGAGTGAATTCCCCTTCATTTCATTTTCTCCACATATTTAATAGGGAATTGTTTGGGTATCAAAAGTTTTCTTTCCATATACCCCCTCTCCCCCCATGATCATGCAAAACATGAAAAACGCATCTAAAGACAATATAGATCTTTGATAAGTAAGTCAGGGGCCTAGGATTGGGGTTCCAGAGATAGCCCTGCCTTCCATCAACACAGTGTAAAAGGCTCTAGGCCTAAACTTTAGCCTAATCAGGGCGAAGAGATTCCCAGCTTCAAAGAACAAAAGGCAAAGTAGGAGTGGCCCCAAGTACTTAGGCAAAGTAAGCCTTTAGATAAAGAAACTAGCCCCATGAAGTAAAAAGGTTAAAAGATTAATAGCAGCAATCTAAGTCTGGCCGCAAATTAAAATATCTATTTAAGGCAGTTTTACTTCAGGTAACTGTCCTTAAGTTTTAACCATTCCACCTTATGACCTATGCAATCACACCTGAATTCAAAACTCCCAGCAAATATTAGCTGCAGTCCCAAAAGATTTTATCTTCTACAGCAATTATCATTAATTAAGGGCTTCAGAAGAATCTAGTTCTCAAGAATCACAGTAAAGGGTTTACAGCTTATACAGCTATCTTTTTTATCTAAGTAGATAGTTCTAAATTTAACATTACACATCATTTGCCTTTAAAATACTCAAATACAAAGAAAAAAATTCTAAATCGCATGTTGTGCATCCCGTTTCCACATAAAAGAAACTTTTAAATCTTTCAGATTTGACATTAATACTCTCTTCATTCTAAAAAAAAGAATTTTTGGAAATAACCCTATCAAATTATCAGATCAAATTGAAATCCTGCTCTAGATTTGTTATCATCTTCCTTAAACAGGGAGACTACCATGCACGTAAATAAGCATTCAATAATTTGCTTTAGACAGCTGGGATCTTAGTAGGAATAAATCACTTTCAGATAATTACAGTTCCAACAAACTTCTTAGAGCAGACTTGAAAAATAAAAATAAAACATTCAGTTATTAACACCATATAAATGTAGGCTGTTCCTTTAATGTTATTGTTCAGTAGAAGCAATTGATATCCGAACCAGCAAGGTGTGGCAGCCACCATACTTAATGGGGAAGGGGGATTAGATCACCTGACAAGGTTCCCTCACCATGTGGCCACCCTTCCCGATCCTAACTTATCACAGCTAACTTTTTTAGGGTCCCAATTCCCCAGGATCCAATCTGCCAGCTCAAGACCGGCCCCAACCTCATGGGATATATATCTCCTTTTCCCATGGCAAATGGCTGATTCACTAGGGAATTGTGCCTTTTTCTTCCCCATTTCTGGAGAGCTATTTTCCTCTCTTTTTCTCTCATACCATCTCTTCCTGTCTCATCTCTCTCCTTCCAAAGCTTATTTGCTTAAACCTTCTCCGACATATATTAAACACTCCCAAACCAATACTAGATGCTCCATTTAAATTATTAATTGCTTTTGCAAATCAATCTTTCTTGTCCCTCGTCTTTAAATAAAAGAAAAAAAAATTTTTTAAACTTTTAACTTCAAAGTTCACAAATAACTGAACCAAATTTCATAAAACTTATACATGCCCAACAAAGATGACATTTTTTTTTTAAGGCATAACTCAGTTACAAATTAACCAATACCTCTAGAAAACAACACACCATCTAAGTAGGGAGATACAACCCCAAGCATTTTGTTTTAATAACCTATATTTTAACTTAAAATCCAAACGCGACTTTAAATTCCCAATAATATAAAACTACTTTCACCATCATATTTAAAATAATGAATTTCACCAAATAGCAGTTTCTTTCTCTTGGTCCCACGTGGCCCTACTGCAGGTCAGGACACATGGGAGGGAAAGGAAAGAAGCCACCATCTTCACTCTCTCGATCCCACATACTTCCCCGATGTATAGGGTGATTATGCTTCCAATTGGGATCTGCTAATGGTATTTCTGGTCAGCTGAAACTACGCCTGCAACTGGAGGGTTTCTCCTGTCCCACTCCTTCATAGCTGCACCTCTAATTAGCCCCCTTTCTTCTAGTGAGAAAAGAAAATTCAAAATAGACCTAAGTTCTCCTCCAGGCCCCGAGGGCCCTTAGAGGGGCTGATGGAATTAAATTCTTTCCTTCTCTTTTAGTTACAAATTCAGTCGTTGGCACCCCAGCCTTCAAAGTGCCTTCACCAATATCTTTGTCACCACAGATACAACAACAATTCCTTATCATCTTTTTCTTTTTCCTTGCTTTTTCCTTATATATTTTGGCAGTTCGTTCCAATTACTTAATTTATCTCCCAAGGGACTATCTACGGGCAATTTCTGATCATTTTTCTCATTTCTCTCTGCTAGGGCTGGCTGGGACTGGGCCACACCCATTGAATTTGGACGGAATCTAAATTCCAAAACACCCAAACACACCAATTGTCACCAATTGACTCCAGTCACCCTAGAAGGCCTAGCCAAACCTATCCTGTCCAGGGACCCAGAGTTTAAGACTCCAAGCCTCACAGGATCCTTTCCAGAGACCCCCCAGAGTTTAAGACTCAAGGGTTCCACAGGGGTCTTACCTCTGGGTTGCTGCGCAGCAAATTGCTTGACTAATACCTGTCCCTCACCAACCAGTCGGAATTTTTACATTTTACCCTGGAGTTTCTCCTTTTGCTTTGCTTTGAGTTTCTCCACTTCGGGCCCACTTCACCTTGGGGAGTAAGGAGAAGCCCTGGACGTTGGCGGGCTGCCTAAATCATGGCAGGGTGCCACCCCGCCAGCACCCCAAGGGTTCACCTACTCACCACAATTAGTGTAATCCCAGAACAAGCCAATTGTGTGTGGGTCGGAAACCATTTAATAAAAAAAAAAAAAAAAAAAAAAAGACTGGAGAGATCTCTAGAAGCAAAGCAAAGTTTATTATACGTTCTAGTGAGAATCGGGAGTCCCACCCATCGAGCAGACAATCAAAGGGAGGAAGGACCTTAGGGGGCAGGGTCAACGCTTTTAATCCCTAAGGCAAATTCCTCTCCCACCACTGACCCTCATCCTTATTGGCTGAGGATCTTACATTCTAAACTCGGGCACTCCCCAAGAAATTGAACTTGACCAATAAGTACATAGTTGCCCATATTTGGTTGAAATAGGGAGGATAACAAGAAGGGGACTTAAGTATGCCCTTAGGAGGATGGCAGGAAGGGGGCTTAAGTAAGCCCTTAGGAGAATAGGAGGGAGGAGACACTTTAAGGATGCCCTTGACTTAAAGCTTAAAGTCCTTCAGGCCTACTCAAACTTTGAAATAGATGAAGCCTTACTCGATTTTCACAACTGTCTTGAAAGATCTCACCTTATCTCGTTCAAAATGAAGGTAAGGGAAAAGTATAAAACAGGTATAGAAGGGTATGTAGATTAACAGGAATGGGATAAATTGTGTAGATTAATAGGAAAGGGATAAGAAGTAGAAAGAGAGTGGAGTAGAGGATACAGAAGGGATTCTTGGAACAGGAGGGGAAGGTTAAGTAATAGAAAGACAAGGTAAAGAGCAGAAATAAAATAGAGTTACCAGGGAAAACAAGAGATAATGCAGAAGTGTGCATGCATATAGGTATATGTATATATATTTGCATGTATATGTATTTCTATGTATATGTGAATAGCTACATGTGTATGTATATGTTTTATTATTATATACACTTTTTTGAAATGGAAATTTATTGTTACATATTTTGAATCCCTTCATATGTTCTGCTATGTACATGACAATGCTTTTTCTTCTTTTTTCTATTTGTTTTACATTTAAATATACATAATATATATATATGAAGGGGCCCAGATCAAAAAATGATAAAGAAAATTAAAAAAAAAAAAATCAAGTTGCTCTATCCAGTCTAGAAGTAACAAAAATACAGTCAAAATACTTCAGAGGGTATGAGAGGTCATACAAGCGAAAGCAGGATGAATTCTGCTAAACAAAGAAGATAATGGAGGCCAATAGAAGACCTGAATTAGAGAAGCTGGTGGAAACTACAATACATTAGTTAGAAGACAGAAAAATCATAGAAAGAGATTTTGCCAAGAAATCCAGTGGCACAGTGGGTTGCAAACCAATATGAACTTTAATAATTGTAGAACTGAAGTGAGATTCTTGACCTGACCTGTCAGAATATGAGGAATAGTAAGGTGAAGAACTTAACAGAAATGCATGAATTCTTTTTCTGTATTTTATTATTTCTGTGTTTCCCCTATGATCTGTATAATATGTGCAGGCTCATATCGACTTGAGCCTTGGCCAGCTAGAAACATATTTACTTAACCTGAGCTGATGACATTTATTGGTATTTGACATTTATCGATATTTAGCCTATTAGCTAATCCACTGTCTGCTTGATTAAGTCTGAAGGCCTGATTTTCTGTTTCCTAGAAATCAGGAGATTTCAGGAAAACAGAAACCTTCCATTCCAATCTCCCCAAATAGTAACAAATTAGATGCCTCCCCCTCCCCATCTCAATACTCATCTTACTTGTGATGTAATTTCTTGTATAAAAGCTATTTATCTTTACTACTTCTTTAGCCCTCCTACCATGAGCTTTCTCTTTTTTATCTCGCAATAGGACGGCTCATACTCTGGAGGTTTTCAATAAACAACCTTTCTGCCTTCTACTGAGTGATCTCTGAGTAGTCATTTTGGGTAAGGGTCTTCTACATCCCTCACAAGAATAAAGACAAAATACAAAGCATGTCTGGCATGTATTCACTGGGGCATCAGGAGCTATAAGAAAAAGAGTCAATTTGAGATCTGAGTTCCCAATCAGGGGGATGATCTACAACATCTGACATGGACTTTTCAGAAACAGCAAGAAATTGAATCAATTGTTACTTACACCAAAATCCATGTTGTCACAAGACTAAGGCCAAGGATTAAAAAGGTCTAGTATCATAACCCCTACAGAAATTGGTAGTGCCTATAACATCAAGAAAATAGAGGGTATAGGAATAGAACCAATTTAACCAATCTGCCACCTGGTAGATGAGACTGAACCAAACCAAAAATCCCAATTCAGGAACTGAGATTGAAATGAATAAACAGGAAAAAAGTATAGAACAAATGAGGAAATATATGTAAAGAATAATAGGTTATGGGCCAAAACTCTGAACTTGAAACAAAGTATTCTTACAAGGTAGTAAGCCAGTGGAATTGATAGAGACAATAGTTATCTAATTTAGCATGGTTCAGTATGATTGATTTAATCCTACAAGATGCTATGGGCCAGAATTTGAAACAAGGTACTAAGTGGAACTGAGGAGACAATGGTTAAATCTAGGTTAGCATTGATTTAATCCTACAACAAATAATGGTTTCCTAGTGATATAATGATTGGTTTATACTCAGTGTGGGGCATATAAGCTAGGACCTCAGCCAGGATTCAGTTGGGGAGATTCAGAAGCCAGAGAAAGTGGGCGGGAGCTCAAGCTCTCAGAACAAAAGAGAGAGATAAGCCTCCAGAAAAACTAGCCAAGCCCCAAGTGAAGGAGACAAGACTTTGAAGGAGACAATAAAGGATTTGGACTTTAACACCTGGCTACACTCATGTGGTGATTACTCTGACTGAAACAAAGGCTGCTCCTAGAGACCCCAAGAAAATCTCAATAGAAAACATTACATTTTAAAGAGAATATTACAATTCAATTACAAAGAGAATATATTGGCAGTTTCAATATGACATAATAAAAATAACAATCCAATAGTATTCTTCCAAAATTTCCCTCAAAACAACTTTAAAATTACACCTTAAAATGAATTCTGGTGCAATAGAGGCAATGGAAGATCAAAATGGTATCTCATTCATTTTCTAGTATAAAACAATTTAGGAGATTAGGAAGAAAGGTCTGTGACATTGTAGTAGGTTCCATCCTGGAACACCTATAGCAACAGCAGGAGATGGTTGCAATAGCACAAGTTCGGGAGTTCTCAGCCTAAACACAGTAGAGACTTTGGACAACTAAGCAGATAAAAGATTACAGAGGACCCTTTACTGCACTGGTATACAGCTGTGTGCTGTGCCAGTTCTACTACCCAAAAACAGTTATGAGTCATAGTTCTAGGTCTGAGAAGAGAGTTTATGGTGGCTTACCAGGGAGCAGAAGCACTGGTTTCAGCAACAAGTCAGAGAAGAGCAATAACTCTTAACTGCAGGGGAACAGGGAACCTGATCATATTTCCAGAACCAAGAACACTAATATCTGTTGCTATAAAGAAAAAGGGACCCTTTCTGGATAAAGACTAGAAGGGAGAGCAGGGGAGAAGTGACCTCTTTCTGAATCCTACAACCTTAGAAGCACTGAAAATGTGCAGACCTCCAACACTAGTTCTGAAAAGAGTAATACCAAAAAAAAAAAAAAAAAAAAAAAAAAAAAAAAAAAAAAAAAAAAAAGAAGCTTGAAATAGTGCCTCTCCACCCACAAATGAGAAGAGCAAACTGACATAAAACTAAAAGTCAATTTTATGGGTTGGAAAGATGATTAAAAAGTTACTACAATTGCAAGAAAAACTCAGAAGCAAAAAATAAGTGTAAAAAAGAACTAAAATTAAAGCTTCAAAAGAAAAATGCTAATTGGAAACAAATCCAACTGAAAAAAATTTAAGAAGAAAACAAGTATTAGAGGAAATTTTGAGAAAAGAATGAGACTAATGCAAAAAAAAAAAAAATATGGAAAAAAGACAACTTCATTGAAACAGGTACAAAAAGTACTGAGGAAAATAATACCTAAAAAATAGAATAGGCCACATGGAAAGGGCACAAAAACTCACCAAATAATTGCTTTAGAAAAGCAAAATTGACTAAATGGAAAGAGGTACAGACTTATCAGAAATGACAACTGCAAGAAGGGATGGGCAAAAATTGGTATACTAATGAACTGTTGATGGACTTGTGAACTGGTTCAATTATTCTGGAGAACAATTTGGAATTATGACCAAAGGGCTATAAAATTGTGCATACTCTTTGACTCATCAGTACCATTAATAAGTCTATATCAAAAAGAGATTTCTTTAAAAAGGAAAAAACTTATATGTACAAAAATCTTCTTGGCAATTCTTTTTGGGGTGGCAATGAATCAGAAATCTATCATTTGAGGGATGAATAAACAAATTGCAACATTTTATTGTGATGGAATGTCATTGTGTTATAAGAAATGATGGCAAAAGATTCTAAGATAATGGAGTAGGTCAGAAAAATCCAAGCATTTCAGATAAAACAAAATAGAGTGAACATAGAATGGTAAAAAATAAACAAGATTTAGGGCAAAATGATGGTCTACTAGGACAAATGGAGAAGCTCCACAGAAAGATACTAAGACTAACGTTAGGCCCATGTGAAGCACAAACATCTCCAGGATACTTCCATTAAAATAGCAAGCACTAAGCCCAGAGGCTAGCTGGGTTGAGAGGTAGCTTCAGCCCCAGTCCCAGGAATTTTCAAACGGTGGCAGAATGGGGGGCGGGGTGAGGGTTTCCAGGTATCTGAATTGGAAAAGATTGAAGAAGCTCTGCTGATAAAGAATGCCGAAGTTGTGCTGCTAAGATGCAGCCCTGGTAGAGAAAGAATACATGGCCAGTGAATACAGAAGCAGTAGAGCAGGGAAACTGTTGGCTGTGGGAACTTATAGGAGAGTCCCTGGTTTAAATTCTAGACTAAAGGATAGAACTGAAGGAAAACCTAAAGATAGAAGAAGCACTAAAGATAGAGGACTAAAGGTGATTAGATCAATAATCTGCCATAATTTTTTTAATGAACAAGCTAAAAAGAAAGGCCCAACCCCAGAAACTAACAATGGGAATAGGGAGAACGAGGGTTCATTTTCAGAGGAGGATACTAAAGACAAAAAAAAAAAAAAAAAAAGTCTTTCTTACCACAAACCTAAAAGAATTCATAAAAGAACCCCCCCTAAAAAAAATTTTTTTAAAAATCAAAATTAAAGAAATTGAGAAAAATCTTTAAAAAAAAAAAAAATCCAAGAAAAACAAGCGTTTGTAAAGAAAGTCAACCAACTGAAAAAGGAAATCCAGAATCTTAAAGAAGAAAATTGATGAGGTTAGTTGTAATGAGGTGTAAGAATTGAGTGGAAAATTCCCTCTGATCAATACAGGTTCTATGCAAAAGAATTTGCAAACCTGAAATCTGTGTGGCAAAAAGGGATTTATTGGCACTGAGAAGCCAACTTGCTAGGAAGACAGATTTCTTTAGCAGGCAAAAGGTCCTATTAGGAAGATAATAGCAAATAACTCCTTAGAAAACAGAATTTTAAAACTCAATTGGACAAATACAAAAAGAAGTAAAAAAAAAGTAAATGAAGAAAATAATTCACTAAAAATCAGAACTGAACAAATGGAAATGAATGACTCAATGAGACATCAAGAACCAGTCAAGTAAAACCAAAAAAATGAAAAATAGGAAAAAAACGTAAAATACCTACTTGGGAAAACAACTGATCTGGAAAACAGATCTAGGAGAGACAATCTAAGGATTATTGGACTCCCTGAAAACCGTGATAATCACAAAGAGCCTAGACACTATATTTCATAAAATCATCAAAGAAAACTGCCCTGATGTCATAGAATCATAAGGTTAAATAGCCATTGGAAGACTTCACCAAACACTTCCTTAAAGAGACCCCAAAATTAAAACTCCAAGGAATATAGTGGCTAAATTTCAGAACTACTGGACCAAGGAAAAAATATTACAAGCAGCTAGGGAAAAAAAAAAACAATTCAAATACCAAGGAGTTACAATAAGGATCACCCAGAATCTAGCAGCTTCCAACTTAAAGGATCAAAGGACCTGGAATCTGATGTTCTGAAAAGCAAAAAAACTTGGAAAGCAGTGAAGAATAAACTATCCTGATAAACTTCCAGAACATTCAATGAAACAGATGAATTACATTTATTTCTGATGAAAAGACCAGAGCTAAAAAAAAAAAAAAAAAAAAAAAAAAAAAAAAAAAAAAAAAAAAAAAAAAAAATCAACCTCCAAATATAGGACTCAAGAGAAGTATAAAAAGGTAAAAAGAACTCTTGAATATTGTACATCTGTTATGGATATACATAGAGAGTGCAAGTATAATTTGATTTTACTGTTATAATATAAAAAAGGAACTAGAAGTGTAAAGTCCAGACTAGCTCTTTGGAAGCCCTTGGGATTAGCCTGAGTCCTTGGTCTTAGTGGAGGAGTGAAGGAGGCAGGAGGGCCAGTGGCTGGTCAAAGATGGGGTCTGGAATCTGGCATCTTCTGTTGTGTCTATGGCTGAGAGCTGTGGCCGAGATAGCATTCCCAGTTGTCCCAGGTCTTAAATACATCACTACACCACACTGAGCAGGCACCAGCTGTAGAATATTACATCATTACATCACATTAAATACCACACTAAGTATGTGCGCAGCTAGGGAATCATTATCTCATCAGTCATACTGAGTCTATATTTAAGACTTTTCAAAGTTCCTGTTTTCTACCAAAAAAAAAAAAATGAGAAAGAAAACAAAATGCAAGCAAACAACAATAAAACAAAATGAAATTACTATGTTGTGATCCACATTCAGTCCTCATAATCCTCTATCTGGGTGCAAATGAGTCTCTCCATCTGACCATTGGAACTGGCTTGAATCACTTTGCTGTTGAAAGCATGTCCATCAGAATTAATCATCACATAATCTTGTTATTGCTATGTACAATGTTCTCTTGGTTCACTTAGCATCACTTCAGATAAGCCCTTCCTAAAATCATCCTGCTGATTGTATCTTATAGAACAATAATATTCCATAACATTCAAACACCATAATTTGTTCAGCCATTCTCCAACTGATGGGCACCCACTCAGGTTCCAAAACCTAGCCACTACAAAACAGGCTACTACAAACATTGTGGATTCTTTTCCCTTTTTATGATCTTGTGGGGAAACAGGTCCAATAGAGACACTGCTGGATCAAAGGGTATGTACAGTTTGATAGTCCTTTGGACAAGTTCCATATTACTCTCTAGAATGGAATAACCATTCTTATTGAAAGCAGTAGAAAACACAGGAATAAATTAAGCTTTTCTTTAAAAAAAATATTACCTACCTAGAGCCAAAAGCAAACATTATTAGTAATAAAGATAAGCTAGAAGTCTTTTCAACAACATCAGTGGTAAAGCAAGTACCATTATCATCAATATTACGCAATATTTTGCAGAAATTTTTGTAGTATTCTTTTTCTTCTTTAAAATATATAATATAGATGGTTCTCTCTGGGTGTAAGAGCAGGTGTATCAGGGGAGGTTTTCTTGAGGCAGCCTTAGCATCAGTTCAGATCAATAATTACCCCAAATGCAGCCAGCTGGTAAAAATATAAATGTTTATTTCTCCTTCCAAGTCTTGTCTTTTTCCTTGGGCCCAAAGAGCTAGATTCTTAGAGGCCTATCTCTCTGCTTGGTTCCAAGAGCTCTTGCAGTTTTGTCCTTTGCTTCTGCCTCTGCTTTCTTCAGCCTTCAATCCATCTCCACTCTTCATGTAATTCTGCTGAAATCTGTCCAAGAGTCTCTGTCTGTTTCTTTTATACGAGAGAGAGGAATTGTGGGATATGAGAGAGAGGGATTATGGGTTTTCTCCCATAGTGCTCTCTGGCCCTAAGAGCTTCAAGGGAGGTGTGAATTCACAAAGTTACACAGTTAACTTTGTGAATCTCTCATACTTGTGAATTCCAATGAGTAAAGGTGTGAACACAAGCATTGTATCAATTAGTTCTACTTAGTACCTTGTTTCAGGTTCTGGCCCAAAACATCTTCTTGTAAGATCAGATCAATAATCTATCAACTCTAATGAGTTAGCAGTTTGTAAAGATTCCAACATTTTCACTATAGAAATGACAATTAAAGAAAATAGAATGAGTAATATAGGCAATGAGGAAAAAACTATCCCTTTTTTGTAAATGAGTTGATAATTTACTTCCAGAACCCTAAAGAGACAACTAAAAACCACTTAAAATAACTAATATCTAGCAAATTTATAAAATAAGACATAAAATAACTAAGATAATAAAAAATTCAGACAAGTCATAAGTATTTCTGTGTGCTACCAATAAGACCCAGGAGGAAAAAATAGAAAAACTCTATTTAAAGTAACTACAGATAATATAAAATACTTGGGAGTTCTCTTTCAAGTTAGACACAGAAACTATATGTACACAATTATTAAATACTCTTCACACAAATAAAGAGAGCTCCAAACAATGGGAAAAATAATACCTGCTCATGGTTAAATAGAGTTAATATAATAAAAATGACAATGATACCTAATTTCATTTACTTATTCAATGTAGTCCCAAACTGTGAAAAAAGCTCTTTTAAGCTAGGGGAAAAAATAAGAAAATCCATCTGAACAAAAAGTAAAGAATATCAAAGAAATCAATGAAAAAGTGTAAAGAAAAAGGAATAGCAATACCATATCTCAAATTATATATGTTAAGATTCTCATAAGGTACTAAGACACTGGAATTGATAGACAATAATTATCTAATTTAACATGGTTCAGTATGATTGATCTAATCCTACAAGGAGATGTATGAGCCAGAACTTGAAACAAGGTACTAAGTGGAATTGAGGAGACAATGTTTAAATCTAGTTTAGAATTGATTTAATCCTACAACAAATAATGGTTTCCCAGTGATATAATGATTGGTGTGTACTCAATGTACAGCATATAAGCAAGAAGCTCTCAGGGCCAGAAACACAAGCCCACTCTTGGAGGAGGAGTCAGATTTATTCTATATTCCACCTTTGTGCTGGCTGGAGATTCAGAAGGAGCTAGAGGCTGAAGCTGGAGAGGCAAAGGACTAGTGGCAAGAGCTCTCGGAACCAAAGAGAGAGATAGGTCTCTAAGAAAGCTAACTGGGCTATTTTGAAGGAAACAATAAAGGATTTGGACTTTAACTCCTAGCTGCATTTGGGGTGATTCCACAGAACTGAAACTAAGGCTGTCTCCAGAAACCCCCCAAGAAACCTGCTCCCAGAGAATATTACATTTTAGAGAAGAATATTACAATATTAGAAAGCTTTAATTCTCAAGATAATTTAATAATAGATAATAGAATGATTGCTCAATGGAACATGGTAGTTATGATATACCAAAACAAATGATTACAATAACCTTGTAACTGATAAATCCAAGATCCTAACTATAAGATAAAGAACTCACTAGATGACAAATACTTCTGTAAAAACTAGAAATTAGTCTGGCATAGTGCAATATTTTACACCGTATATTAAGAGACTCTCATAATGGGTTTATGGTTTAGATATAAAGGGTGATTTCATTTACAAATTAGTAGAACATGTAAGAAATAAGCTAGGGGAAGATTTAATATGAAAAAAGAGTTAAAATGTTCTGTGGGAAATAAAATGTACAATTTTGATCACATAACATGCAGACATTTTTGTACAAAAAAACCCAGTATAGGTAAAATTTGAAGAAAAATTGGAAACTGAAGGAAAATATTTGAAGCAAGTTTCTCCAATAAAGGCCTCATTTCTAAAATGAGACATGTTAAAAAAAAAAAACAAAAAAAAACCAAAACAAACAAACAAAAAAAAAAAAAAACAACAACAACAACAACCATAGGAAGCTGAGTTAAATTTATAATAAGAGCCATTCCCTACATCATTAATGATTAATAGACATGAATAGATTTCACAAGAAGAAACCATTTATCAATAGTCATGTCAAATAATATAAATCAGTATTAGAAAAAAGCAAATTAAAACAACTCTGAGGTAGCACCTTAGAATCATCAATTTTACTAAGGTGACAAAAAAGGAAAACGCCTTATGCTGGTGAATTTGTGTAACTAGTTCATCCATTCTGGAAGGTAATTTAGAGTTAAGTCTAAAAAAACAAAAGCTGTGCACATCTTTTGACACATGACTACTAGATCTACACCTGAAAGATCTCAAAGAGAAAGGCAAAGGACCTTTAAGTACAAAACTATGTATAGTGGCATGGGAGTTTTTGGTAGCAAACAATTGGAAACTGAGAGGATAATCATCAATTGAGGAATAGTCATTGTGTTATTAATGAAATGAATGATTTCAAAAAACTCTTAGAAGATTTACATGAGCAAAGTGAAAGAGAATAGAGTTGGTACAATTTATACAAAATATCAATATTCTAAAGATCATCAACTATGAAAACCTTAGCAACTAATCCAGACAGTGACCCACCACAGTTCCAAAAGACTTGTGATATAAAATGCTTTTTACTTCCAAATAGAGAAATGATTGATTCAGAATGGAAATTGAAGCACATTTTCCCTCTTTCCTTGTTCTTGTATATGGGGGATGGGAGGGAATATGGGTAATGATGAAATCTGTTTTGTATGAATTCATGTGTACAACAGATATTATATTTCTTGACTTCTCAATAAGTGAAGAAAATTTAAACCTGAAAATAAAATAAAATTTAATTTTAAAATTACATTAACTAAAAGTTGGTCTATGATGTTATTCCCCCCACCAAAAAAATCCAAATTTTACTCATAAATTCAATTTTTATTTTGATTTCAATTTTATTAATCTCTTCTCCAATTTTAAAAATATTCAATTGTTTAAGGTTTTTTTTAGATGCATGCCTTGTTTTTTTTTTCCCTCATGTTTATGAAAACATTGAGAAAGTATTCCCAGAGTAGAATAAAATAAAGAATTGTGTCCAAGAGAATTTATTCAGTATAAGATGCATCCTCAGACTGAGTTCTGAGTGAAGAAGTTCAAAAGCAAGTAGCAATTGTGTGGCTTGGACTGTGGAGCAGAATGGAGTCTCAGTTCCAACTGCTAGCCTAGTCTGAAGCCTGAGGAACAATCAGAGCAACAATTCCTGACCAAAATGAAACCTACAATTCTGTCGATTGATCAAGTAATGTTCTTCAGACAACTGGGAGGGGTCTCCAGAAAGCTGACAGTGGTTGTATCTGTGCTTTTGATACAGCCATCTACTGAAACTCCAAAGAAAAGTCTGTTCAAATTCAAATCCAGGACAAGAAATTGCAAAGTTCAAATTGGCAGAGATCAGACTTGCCCACAATCAGACCACTTTAGGGGTACTTTGGAGATTGCATCTTCTGCTCAACTACCCCCAAGAAAGCAATATTTAATCATTTAATCATTTCTTCTATAATTATACAACTCTTAGCTCAAACATTAATCCTGAATTCAGGAATTAGACTAGAAGAATATGCAAACAAAAAGAGAATTCCACCATTAAAAGATATTATTGTGATAAGACATTTAAGACACAAAACCAAAAAAAAAAAAATAATAATAATAATAATAATTCCAAAACATCAACAAGCAAAGTCTCAAGGAAAAAGCAGAGCTTGAGCAAAAATTCAACTGAAATTACTTAAAGTGAGAAAGTCAAAAAGATTTTAAAAGTCAAATTATTTTTATAAATGAAATGAGAATACTAGAGAAAAAAGTAGAAAAGACCTTAGAACTATGGAAGAAAGATTGGAAAACGGACAACAACTTGGCATGAGATATACAAAACAATTGAGACAATCAGAAATATTGAAGCAAAATCAAAAACTGGAAAAAATAAAGGAAATCAAAGACATAGCAAAAGTAACTGATTTAAAAAACAAATTTAAGGAAAATTGGGTTCCTTGAAATTTATGACCAAAAAAAAAAAAGGGGGGACCTAAACATCAGATTTCAAGAAACTGTAAGTAGAAAGCTACCCAGATCTCTTAGAACAAAAGGACAAAGTGCAAATAAAATCTACTCAAAGAATCCCCAAAATGAAAGCTACCAAAATCATAGTAAAAAGCAATCAGAAACAATGCATTTAAATATTGAGAAGTCACAGAAGATCATACATCATTTAGCAGTCACTACTTTAAGGGAATAAAGAGTTTAGAGTATATTATTCTAAAAAGCAAAGGATATATAGGCTTAAAATTTAAAAAAAAAAAAAAAAGATTACCCAGAAAAACATTATAATTCTAGAAGAAAAAAACCCTTTCATAAAATAGAGGACTTTTAAGAAATCCTTAGAAAAAGGTCAAAGCAATGATAAAATTTTGATGTGAGTCAAGAGAAATCAGGATCAAGAGAACCATAAAAAAGATGTAAAGTAGAAGTGGATAAAAATAAGAAGGAAAAGAGCAAATAAAATACACACACTCATATGAATTAATTAGGTACACAGTTGTACACACACAATTGGTTATAGAAATCCATTTCACTCAACAATGAAATAGAAAGAAAAGGAAAGAAAGGAAAAGGAGGAAATAGGAGAGTAGAACAAAACAAACTCTAAGGATGTACAAAATAACTTTTTGTGATAGCAAATAATTGGAAACAGAGGAAGTATCCATCAATTGCAGAATGGCTGAATAAGTTATAGTACATAAATGTAATGGAACAGCATTGAGCTGTTAGAAATGATAAAGGAAATAATTCTGGAGAAAACTGGAAAGAGTGGCATACACTGAAACAAAGTGAGTAGAATCAAGAGAACAATTTTTATCAATGAAACAATATTATAAAGTCAAACAACTTTGAAATACACACCTGTTTTGATCAACATAATGACTATCCATAATTTCAGAAGACTAATAATAAAAATACTGTCTACATCATAATAAAAAAATGAAAATCTCAGAGTACAATATGAGACATTTTTCTGGACATGTCCAATGTAGAAATTTGTTTTGCTTCATTAGGCATGCTTGTAATGGGATTTTTTTTTTCTGTTTTTCTCACTTGGGAGTAGAGGAAAAAAGATTTTTTTTTTGATTGAAATTATATTTAAAAATTTTAAATCTGGGTAATTTGTATTGTAATATTCATGTGTTTTCTCTCAGTTATCAATTATGTTAGAATATAACTGGGGCAAATTAAAGGTAAATTTCTTTAATTCTTCAGCTGTTGTAAATTCTCCTTTTATTTTCATTTTGATATGAAAAAATTTTTAAATCAGGTTAGCTAACTTTATTTTATCCATTTTTACAAAAAGCAGGTCCTAAAATTATTTATTTATTAAATGGTATGTTTATCAAATGTTAATTAATTTCTAATTTTCCAGATTTCTACTTTGTAAAACAATTGTATTATCCATAGTAAGTTCATATTAAGGTTGAAAGTTATTCAACCAATTTTCCGGATTTCTCACTGATGAATCTCAAGTGATAAATAATCTATATTTTATCCCAGATAATACTACAACAAGTAGGATAGGTAAGATCAGTAGGGTAAGTAGTATAAAATAGCAAAAGCAAAGGAAATTACAATATGTGTAAATGCATAATTAGGAACAAATCATTATCAGCACTCTTTTTTAATTCTTTTATATTTAAAGCATCTTTTTAATATTTATGTTGCTAAATTCTTAATTTTTAATATTTTGTTTTTCCAATTATATATAAAAATAATGTTTAACTTTTTTAAGTTTTGAATTCCAAATTCTATCTCTCCCTTATTATTCTCCCCCTTTCCCTGAGACAGCAGGAAATCTGAATATCAATATTCATTAAATGTTAACTAAATAGCATAGTACCTTCAATACTTAAAGAAAAAAAATTAATCAAACTGAAGAGAGAAATGGATAGTAAAACAACAATAATGAGAATTCTGATCTAGATCAATATAACTCAAAGATAAATCTAATCCAAAGTTAAATAAGAAAATTAATTTTTAAAAAAAGATACACTTACAATCACTTTCTGTTATATAAATATAGTTTTGATACCTGAGCCAAAGAGAGAAAAATGAACTCTTGAACTAATTGAATGAACTAATGAACAGTGACACACAAAAAATCAAACAAAAAACTGCAAAAAGCTGTGAAAACATATTTAAAAGATTACATAATATGACAAACTGTATTTATAAGTGGGTTGTAGGGTTAATTCAATATAAAAGAATATAAGTTAAATAAATTGTGTTAATATAAATAATAACTACAAGATTATATCAATATAAATTTTAAAAGACAAAAATATGCATTTTCATTAAAAAAAAAACTTTTAAAAATTGGTAAAAATTGAACCATTCCCTGATAAAGTAAATACCATTTATCTAAAACCTATAGCAAAAAAAAAAAAAAAAATGTATTGGGGAACAGTTGCAGGCCTCTTCATAAAGATCAGGGAAAAGGAAGGAAAAGAAGGGGAAAGAGAGAAAAAAAAAAAAAAAAAGCATTTCTATACTACCTACTTTGTTCCAGACACTGTGCTTACAGGTTTTTATAACTATCATCTCACAGTATCCTCACAACAATCCTTCAAAATGGGTGCTGTTATTATTCCCATTTTACAGTTAAGGAAACTGAAATAACTTGCTAGGTTTCACAGCTAGTGTCTAGATGAGGCCACATTTGAACTTGGTCTTCCTAACTCCAGGCTTAGTACTCTTTCTATTGCATCACCAATTGTCTCTATAGGTAAGGATGTTTATTATCATCACTGCTGTTTTACATTACTATTTTACATAATGCTATAAATGATAACTATAGCAATAAGGGAAAAAAAGAGAATTTGAAGAAATAAGCTGAGGAAGCAAAATTATTTTTCTTATACATATGATGATTTATTTAAAAAACACTTGTCAATCAAAAATAATGCAACAATAAATTCAATACTTACATAATATAAACCCACATAAATCAATAGACTTCCTGTAGGTTACCCATACAATCTAACAAAAAGAAACTCCATTCAAAATAATGACAGAAACTATAAATATTTGTGATTGTATCTGTAAAGACATTCCCAGAAACTGTATGAATTCTATGCTAAAACATAATTTTCAGGAATAAAGTATAAAATAATTGGAAACATATTAATTACTTATGTGTAGATCAAGAAAATGGAATAACAATATTAATTTTGCTTTTTTCAATATCAAACAGACTGCCAAACCAAAAAAAAAAAAAAAAAAAAAAAAGTCCAAAACAGACATCCAGAAACACAAGGATAATAATAACAAAAAAGAGAAAGAAGAGAATCAATATCGCATTGCAAACAATATTACAAAATAATAAGTATTAAAAATAACCTGGCGGGGACAGCTAAATAGCTCTGTGAATAGAGCACCAACCCTAAAGTCAGGAGGATCTGAGTTCAAATCAGACCTTTGACAATTAACACTTCCTAGCTGTGTGACCCTGGGCAAGTCATTTAACCCCAATTGCCTTAGCAAAATAAATAAATAAAATAACCTGGAACTAGTTTTAAAAATTAAAAAAAAAATCGCTGGAATAGAATACAGAAGCAAACAAGTATTCACTAATTGAAAATCTTCTCTCTAATGGGAGAAGCATTTACTGTTATTTAATAAAAACTTCTGGGAAATGAATAGTTTGGCAGAAATAGGTATGAGTCAATATAATGCAATGATAAAATAAACTCCAAATATAAGCAAGATAAATGTGGAAATATAGTTAGAATTGCACATGTTTAACCTGTATTGTATTATTTGCTGTCTAGGGGAGGGAGGAGGTGGGCAGGAAAGAACATAAATTTGGAACACAAGGTTTTGCAGGGATGGATGTTGAAAACTATCTTTGCCTGTATTTTGTAATAAAAAGCTATTATTATTATTAAAAAGTAAATAAACTTCAAATATATATGGCAACAACAACCAAAAAAAAAAAAAAAAAAAAAAAAACAATGATAGTATAAGCAAATTAGAGTAGCAAAGAGGAAATTTCTTTTTAGGTTCATGGGGAAGGGGAAAAGAATAACTAAAGCAAGCAATAAAGAGGATCACAAAGATAAAAGGACAAGTTTGATTATAAAAAATTTAAAAAGTTCTTGCACAAATTGAATATAGTTAAAATTAGAAGGAAAACAAGGAACTGGGAAAGAGGGAAGAATCTTTCTAGCAAATTTCTGTGAAAAAAAAAAAAGTCTTACATCCAAATGTATAAAGAATGAATGCTATTCTCCGGTAGATAAGTGAACAAAGATAAATGTGCAAGCAACTCTCAAAGGGAAAAATCCAAGATTTTAAAACAAAACCCCAAAAAAAAGAAAAAAGACATATATCTCATCTAAGTCACTAATATTAAGAGAAATTAAAATTAAAACAACTCTGAGATACAATCTGGCACTCATCAGATGGACAAAGATGACCAAAAAAGAAAATTACAAACTGTAAAATTCAAAGAATTAGGAAATAATTTAAGCAACAACATTATAGGGCAGAACTTTGAAAGACATCTGGATTCTTATTAATGCAATTGCAATCACAGGTCCAGGGTACTAAAAATTAAACACATCACACTTTTTCTGACAGGGAGGTAATGGATTCAAGATGTGAAATGAGAAATATAATTTGCATATTGTTAATATGTATTTCCCCCTCTAGCTCAATTGTGGGAGTGGAGATGGGAGGCATATATAGTAAATGATTAAAAACTACACAAGCAAATTTATTTATTAAATGCATAAATTCAAATATGATAATGAAGTGATTTGCTTCTGGAAGAGAAGATCAGATAGGAAGTTGGGTTAGGAAATGGGGATAGACAAGATAAACAGAAGAGAGGAAGCTAGATGGCACAATGGATAGATAGAACACTGGTTCAGGTCCTCCTGAGTTCAAATCTGGCTTTAGACATTTGACACTTACTACCTGTGTGATGCAAGTAGGTGATACTACTACCTGCTTGCCTAAAAAAAAAAAAAAAGCAGAGTAGAACTATCAATAATGTATGAGTGAATCACTAAAAAAAGATGCAAAATCTCAACTGAAATATTTTTGAACAATAAAAAATAATAGGCCTCATATAATATATATAAAATATGGTGACTGTTCTAAATGTGAAAAGGAGGTGAGTAGAGTTGTTTCTGTTTTTAAGGATTCCTTCCTCACCTTCCTGAAATCTATCCATATTTTAAAAAGACTTATTTTAGCCTAATAAGAGCAAATCATAAATACCTTTAAACCTTTCCTAGAAAGGGAGAGGAGAAATAGTTAAACATTTATATTTCAAAAGATTCTCATTACTTGGAAAATAAACAATTAAGATCTATTTTATTAACTCAACAAGCACTTATCAGCTATTAATTGTTTAAATCCCTATTATACAAAAGCAAGAATGTATAAATAATAGATTTTATTCAAAAAATGCTAAAGAAGATTTTAAGTTATAAGCAGAAACCTTATTTGAAATACATAAACATGTCTCTGTCGTTCGTTATATTTGTAATACTCTCTGAAACAGGTTTGGTTGGCCAAAAAGCCCTGAGATTTGTCATTCATTTCAGTTTGAGAAAAGAGAAAATTAATAAGGGATCAGCATTGATATAGAAGGATTTCAATTTATCATGTATACACTACTGTAGGAGTTTTAGAAGATTAAAGAGCATAAGGAGAGAAGGAAGAGAAGTGGCAGTTATTGTGTGGCAGGAATTGGAGTCTGCCATATCTGCAGTTTCCTATTTCAATTCCATATGAGATGATTTTGAAATGGACAAGCCAGGAAGCATTTATCTCAAGTATTCATTCTAGGAGTAGAATAATTGAGAGAGACAAATCAGTCCCTACTTTTCTTTACCTTATTTCTAATTAATTGTGTATGGGTGGGGATGAGAAGGAAGTGAAAAAATACATTTGCCAAATTTAATATTATAACTTATAAATATCTATTGTTGATCCTATTCTAAAGTTGCCTGGAGTTTCTTTGTTTGAAGTATGAGGGCACAATGGGAACAACATAAGAAAATGGGACTTTTAACAGTGATGAGTTAAAAGTTCATCTCCCCCAGTCCACTGTGAGAAAATATTAGCATGAGTCATTTGATAACATGTCCAAGCAAATACTTACCATTGTGTGGAATGGAGAGATAAGGTGAAGAACTTACAGGAATGTTTAAATTTTTTTTCTGTATTTTTTTTATTATTTCTATATCTCTGTGACCTACATAAGTACAGGGTGTGCAAGCCAATATTTACTTAAAACTTTAGATATATTTATTTAACCAGAGATGATGACATTTATCCTTGTGCAATGTTATCAATATTTAGACTATTAGTTTAAATGATGTCAGCTCAGTAATCTGAAGTTTGAAGGTCTGATTGATGATTCCTCTCGGAACCAGGGAAACAAAGCATTCTGTTCTAATCTGCCTTTGGCACCAATGTTTAACATTCAATTAGGGGAGAGGGCACCTATTTCTCAATGCTCCCCAACTTATGATGCAATCCTTTATAACAGAACCTATACAAGCTGTATATCTTTACTAATTCTTTAGCCCTCCTACCATGAGCTTTCTCTTTCTTATTTTGTGATGGGAGCTCATCCTCCAGAGGTTTCAATAAACAACTTTTCTGTTTTCTATTTTGAGTGATCGCTGAGTAATCATTTTGAGTAAGGGTCTTCTGCATCCCTCACACCATAAATGTAGATCATACAAATAAAGAAGTCTGCCCTACTGATATAAGCTTAGGAGCAACTATGCCATACAGTATTAATTACATAGTAAGTAATATTGATATTTATTTAAATCTATGAGATTAGAGGCAATGACAGTGAAAGAAATAAATTAAAGATGATGGGAAAAGAAATTTCTTTCCTTTAATTAATACACTGAAATGAAGGCTCAAGCAAAATGATTAATTAATGAAAATATACATTTCTGTTCATTTTTTAACTTGTATTTATTGTAATCAGTCAAAATTTGCCTTTTCATCTTCTCATCCTAAGCCATCCACCCAATTAAGAATTTAAGAAAAATAAGACTTATTACAAATAATCAATCAAATCACCAGTCCAAAAATAACATTTGTCTCATCATACAATCTGAGAACTTCACTTCTCTATCAGGAGGTGAGTAACATATTCCATTGTCCTTTGGAATATCAGTCATCATGGTGATAAAAGTTCAGTATAATAGTATTCCATCATATTTATATAACAATATTTGTTCTGCCATTTCCTATTTTGTGGGCATATCCCTCATATTCTCATTATTGCCACCTCAAAAAAAAGACATAAATTGTTTTACTCAACTTTAGAATTTGTTTTGCTAATTAGTACTAATCTATCTCTTAATCTATGGGGGGAGGGCTTCTGTTCTATTTAATCTTATGTTTTGCAGTTTATGTTTTGCCTCCTTTTACTGACAAATATCTTGTCAAATGGGAGATGCCTTTTCTCATGATATTGTAATAAACCTCTTTTTGCTTTTTCTTATTCTGAGAATCTCCAATTGTTTTTGTGGTTGTTACTGTCTCACACAATTTGAGGGCACATTCAGGGATATTTTCTGTTCATAAGGGTCTTTCCTGTTCCAAATCCTTGGGCAGGCACCCTCCAGAAAGTTTTCCAGTCGTCCTTGGACTTGGCTCAGGAATTCCTGCTCCAATCAAGTAAACTCCCAAAGAGTGACATTCAGAGAAAGCAAAAACAGAAGTAGGCTAACAAATATAGAAGATTAAATTCAGTCCAGGAGATAAGCCAGCTGAGAAAAGTTTGAAATCAGTCAGTAAACTGTACACTACAGTCCAGATGAGCAAGAATTAGACTTTCCTCTTCCAAACAACTGGTGAGCCATCTGGGTGACTGAGATTGGGATTGAGAGAATTTAAGCAATTAAAGTCCTATTTCCCTTTGATATTAAGAAAATCCTAGGTGGTTAGAGTGTGTAAGTTTTCTCCTATTCTTCTTGGGTAAAATCAGGTGAATTCTCCATTAAAAGGGATAAAATACTGTGAACCTTGGGAAAGAAAAGTAGCTGGTTCTAAACCTATCTGGTGTCCCAGGAAAATAGATCTTTAGGAAAAATTGGGATGAAGTACCAAAATATATAGGGAAATATTGTTTTATTTGAGCTGGTGACCAGCTCACTCAGAGAAACTTTCCATCCCCCAAGGATTGGGTGTAAATTCAAAAGAACCTTTTGATACCTGCCAGCCAGAGCCAGTTGCTTGGCACTGGCTATCAACTAAGTTGAGTTGGTCTAACTGTATTTTTAAGTAGGCCTAATTTACATGATTAAAAGCTTTCTGAGAGCCAGAACTTGAGGTTTACAAAACAAACAAACAAACAAACAAAAAACAGGAAAAAAAATAAACTGCCCTCTCTGGGATTTTCCAAGCTTCTCAGATTTGTGGAATCTATCCTGGCTAGGCTGGTGTACCTGACTAGCCTGAATTCTTCTAGGGTTTACATCGATGCCCCAATATTTTTTACATCTCTCACATTTTAGCATTTCTGACTTTGCCAGTGGGGTAGTCACTGACACAGACCTGGAGCCATATTTGATTTGAATTTAAGTTCTCTGGTAACTAACCTAAAAAGGTCATATGTTTTTATCTGCTAATTAGATGAAATATATTTAAGCTACTATGTTGCTTGCTAAATTGTATACTGGGTAATTTGTAAAAATTGTATGAGTTATTTAACATTTTGTCTACCCAGTTGGACATGTGGCATAAATTTTGTGAAATTTAGTCCAAAGATGTTTAGAATATTAATCTTAAAATCTGTCTTGTTTTTCCCTTTAACATAGAAGTAAAAGCAAGAAAATTTGGCATATATGAATATGTGTAATTGCAGAACAAGTTGTATCTGAAATGTGTGTAATATGTCTAAAGATAAATAAGAAGATATTGAGGAGGTGTCACTCTGGAAGGAGGGAGTCTGGCTCCAAAATATTTAGGTTAAGTTTTAATGAAATGATACCAGTAGGGAAACTGAGAGATAGAATATAAGTGGAAGCTTTTCTCTGAGCTCTGCTGCTTTAAAAGGGGTAGTGGATAACATTGGAACAAATTGTATCTAAGTATGGATTGGTAGAAATTATTGATTCTAATAATGGAACATACTTATAAGTCTTATAAGAAATAACGGAGAGGGATTGCAAATTGAGTTGCAATTCTATATACCTGGGCATCTGCTCTCATCTGGGAAAGTGGAAAGAATGAATCAGATTCTTAAGAAATGGATTACTAAATTGATTGATAACCATCAGTCAAAAATAAACTATTTGAGAAAGTCAATTTCATTACTTTAATGTTACATCTAATAAGAAAGATACTGCTCTACTCTTCTAAACAACCTTCGCTAGTCCCTATGATACTCTAAAATTATTACTGTTACATAGACAAACTCCTCAAAAAGCTATATATATGTGTGTGTATACATATACTAATTGTATTTTTTCATTTCTAATTCCTTAAAAATTGGCTTTCATATTCTCCTACTCTACCAAAACTAATATATGCAAGATCACTAAAAATCTACCCTTAAATCCATTAGCTTTTTAACCTTCCTGGATCTGTTTCCTAAATCATGAGATTTCTGAGAGCCAGAACTTGAGGTTTACAAAACAAACAAACAAACAAACAAACAAAAAACAGGGAAAAAAATAAACTGCCCTCTCTGGGATTTTTTCAATTCATATTACAACACCCCATTCCATGCTTTCATAATCTCTCTATAGATCTCCCTACATCTAAGCATTCCCCTTAATTTTTCAATTAATGTGCCAAGTTATTATTCCTAAAGTTTCTCTTACTATGTCAGACTGAATATATACATATAGCTCTCCTGGGAACTGAATCATTCTAATATATAGTCTCTCCCTAATTTATGTTTATTTCTTGTAGCTCAGGTAAGTGAAGTATGGTGAGGCAAAGCCAAGACAAGAGGAATTCTCATCTAGTCAAAGAGATTTGAGAGAGAAAAAGATCTCCTCTTGGGACAAATATGGGCATACCTAATGTAATGAGATCAGAGAATCCTACTTTGACTGGAATGCAAAGTGCATAAAGCAAAGTAATGTGAAATAAGAGTGAAAAAATGATTTCCATATTATTGTTCTGTAAGGAATGACCAGCAGGATGAATACAGAGAGGACTGGCGAGACTTACATGAACTGATGCTGAGTGAAATGAGCAGAACCAGGAGATCATTATATACCTCAACAACAATACTGTTTGAGGATGTATTCTGATGGAAGTGGATCTCTTCGATAAAGAGAGCCTTAATTGATCAAAGATGGACAGAAGCAGCTACACCCAGAGAAAGAACACTGGGAAATGAATATAAACTGCTTGCATTTTTGTTTTTCTTCCCGGGTTATTTATACCTTCTGAATTCAATTCTCCCTGTGCAACAAGAAAACTGTTCGGTTCTGCACATATATATTGTATCTAGGATATACTGCAACCCATTCAACATGTAAAGGACTGCTTGCCATCTGGGGGAAGGGGTGGAGGGAGGGAGGGGAAAAATCGGAACAGAAGTGAATGCAAGGGATAATGCTGTAAAAAATTACCCTGGCATGCGTTCTATCAATAAAAAGTTATTAAAAAAAAAAAAAGAAAAAATGATTTCCAACTAAATTGGTGGAGAGGGGATGAATAGCAGCTTTTGCATTTTATTTGGTAAAGAAAACTTGCAAATGTTGAGGAGAAAAGTATCTTGTACATTAGAAGACTGATATTGGAGGAAATTGAAAACTGACCTAGGGAAAAAAAAAGTTATTATAATGGTTAATGAAGATTTCAGTTAATGAAGAAGTTTGTGGTAATAGTAAGAATGGGAAGTAGGGTGGGGACATAAAGAAGAGAAAACAGAATTGGCAGGTTTGGCAAATAACTAGGTGACTGAGAAAAAGGTAACATCAAATAAGTCAACAAGTATTATGAATTGCCTACTAAATTACAGAAATTATGCTAAGGTATTAGCAATACAATATTAAAAAAGCAAAACTCCACGTTTCCAAATTTTCATACTTTGTGATTAGATTTAAAAAGGTTTATAAAGGAAGAGTATATTTTACATGTACTAAATCTGAAGTGCTGATTAAGAGTATATTTTGGATAAATTGAATGAATTTGAAGTGTTCATTAAATATATTAAATAAATGTGTCCAGCAGGCTGCTTTAGAACTAAATGATTAGACTGAGACTGGATATAGAAAAAAGAAAGTAATTTGCATAAAGATAATAATTGATCTGATTCACACCCAAAAATATATAGAAGAAACAAAAAGGCTAAAGAAAACCCCTTAGGGAATATGCAGGAATTAGGAAACATACAGATTTAGATAGCTTGGTACAGGACAAGGAACATTGGCTTTACGGTTTGTAATTGTGAGTTCAAATCTTTCCTCTATGTCTTACTCTATGACTTCAGGCAAATCACTGAACCTCTTAGTGTTCTTATCTGCAAAAGGAGAGGAGAAGATTAGATTAGATGCCCTTTGAAGTCCCTTCTGACTCTAGATTTATGATCGTGTGATAAGAACAGAAAGATGAGGAAGTACTCAAGAAAATGCAATGGGATAAAATCCAAGGGATCTTACTCATACAATGGCAGAAAATGTTGGTATATGGATCTTTTAGGTTCCCATTCATCCTTCCTTTGCATTAAATATTAAATGATTACAATAATGATTAACATTGTCATAGCACTTGAAGTTTACAAAGCATTTTACAAATATTGACTTATTTAAATTATAATTGAAGTAAAACATTTAAAATTTCATCTATATATGCCCTTTTAAAAATGAAATTTTATTACATAAAGTAATATGAAAATATTTGTATCATTATTAAAGTTTTAATTGAATATCATATTTGGAATCAGAGAATCCAGGTTCATTCAAAATTTTATTTGTCATTTGTATCTTAACTTGGACAAGTTGTTTAACCTCTCTATATCTCAGTTTTCCTCATCTATAAAATGATGAGGCTGGACAAATGATAAGCAAAGTCACTTTCATTTCTAAATTTATGATTGTAATGAGTCAATTGTAGTAAGTCGATGTGAAAAGAGCTCATAAATTCAATGAATAGAAACTCCTTCCTCCAAGGAGAGGAGAGTTTAAGTGATTTTGCTATTATGGTCACATAACTAGTTTTAGATGTGGAATGTGAAACCAGGTCTTCCTGACTTCAAGTCCATAATATTAAACATCATATAATGCTCTCATGACAAAATATCATGGACACAAAATTATGATAGCTTTTAATTTATAAAAAGTAATAATGTTAAAAAAATTACTTGGCTTCTACATATTATTTAAAGTTCTTTTAATGGGATCTGATAATAGATATTAATTAGACTTTTAATCTTTCAATTGGATTACATGGAGCTATCTTTATGGAATGTTACTATCTTTTAAAAATGAGTAATAAGAAAGAAAAAAATGACATATACATAATTAGAATAAAAGATATAAATAATTGACTAGAAATACTGCTTTTAACAAAACTGCTGATCTGCACAACACTGATGTTCCTAAAATACTAATCCAATGCCAGGGTTTCACTTTATTTTCTCAGGAGAAATTAACTGAAGGGGAAAAAAATGTGCCAGGAATGTGTCCTTGACCTTCTTCATTAATTTTTTGGCACAGTCTCACATACATTCTTTGGAAACAAAACTTGTTTTTGTTGTTGTTGTTTGTTGAGAATAAAAGAATTGGATTTAGGATGGTAAGATTGAGGACTTAGAAAAGGTTAGTGTAATTAGGTTACTCAACACACTGAAAAAAAAAAAAAAAATTCTGGGGCAGCTAGGTGGCACAGTGGATAGAGCACCAGCCCTGAAGTCAGGAGGACCTGAGTTCAAATCTGACCATAGACACTTAACACTTCCTAGCTGTGTCACCCTTAAGAAAGTTACTTAACCCCAATTGCCTCAGCAAAAAAATAAAATAACTCTTCCTAGAAAGATCCTTCATTGTGACACTACAGTAGTGCCATGAGAACATTTTCAATTTCCCAAATCCAAAGTGTACCTAATCTATTGGTTGTTACCACAGAAATTCCTTTCTAGCCACCTATTGCTACCAACCTGAGTAGATGACTAGTGCTTATGCACATGATGACCCATAAGCCCCAAATCTCTTACTTTTACTATGAAATTTCCCTGTCTAGTTTTCTTTTCAGAAGTTCAAAAAAAAAAAAAAAAAAAACTGGAAAGATGGGATGGAATTAGTGGTGAATAAAAAGTGATTCAGTCCATACTGAATGATGATTCAATTCATACTGACAGATGGGGAAAGGACAAAAGAGAAGATGGAGAAATAGAGGAAGCCTGTTCTTAGTCACCACCACCCACTATAGGGCAAACTGAATAGTAACTTTACCTTAGAAAAACTATGAATGGTGGCAAAACATTGAAGTTCCTGAAAATCCTGATTCTATTAGGAACTTTATTTTGCTAACTATCCAGCAATACTACTGTAGATGGGGAAAGCAGTAACAAAGTTTGAAAGGTAAAGAAACCTTTATACACCTTTACTCCAGCCATGAGTCCCAGAATCTGTGATCTCTGACTTTCAAGAATGGACTTGGCATCCCCAACTATGACATATGAAGCCTACTTCATAAATAAATGAAAGATGTCACTAATCTTCCTCACAACTGGGAGCTCCCAGAAGCCCTAGTGCTGATTCATTGATTTCAAGCTGCAACTGCAGCTCCTCAGGATATCGCCCCCAGGAGTCTGTTTTAGGGGCAAACACAGCATTGAACCTGTCTCCTGATCTCTCCTTGCTTCTTCCCCTTCAATCATTCCTTGTGAATACAAAAGTTATATTCTCTTTGGGACTTTGTCCTACAGAGGATATCCAAATTCGAGAGAGACAGAGACAGAAACAGAGACAGAGACAGAAAGGAGATTAAAAATTAGAAGCAAAAAGTGCACATTGCTGTCTGCCAAAGAACCTGAATTGATAGAGCACTTTTAAGTATCTCCTCCAAAAATAAGTTATTTTTCTCTCTCAAATACACACAGATCTGTCCTTCCCAGAGTAAAAGGAACAAAGATGTGGGCTTGCAGGTGAAAAGGAAGGATTAATGACCTAGACCCAGGCTGAGAAGCCTGGATTTTGCTTCATTCATTCATTTGTTCTTTCCATTCATTCATTTATTCCGTTCATTCACATAAACATGTCCCTTAATTGTACCTGCCACTGGGAATCTTGACTTTCCCGTCCCTCTGCTCCCTAACATAGTATTCATATTAATGGTATTTGCAAAGAATCAACTCGTTCCATTCCCTTAGATCGAAAAAAAAAAATTAAGAAAAATGGGGAAAGGTTGGGAAATGGGAATGGAAAAAGAGGTGAACAGATAAGTGTGTTATATTCTTATTTTCTCTCTGTTCAGAAAACACTGGGCCCGAAATAAAGCACAAGATCTCTATTAAAGCAAATTTTAAGTCGAATTGAGTCCAAACCTATTCATAAGCACAATTGCAACCGAACCAGCTCCACACATAACTCACAGCCTGAGAGGCCTGACGAGCAAATTTAAAACCAATCTGCATCGCTTCTCTCTGCCTGTAAATGTCTCCCAATAACCAGAGTAAATCAAATGTCACTATAGGAGAGTCTTGAAAGGCCGCACTATACATGCATTTTCGTTCTTTCCCGTCTCAATAGCATACTTCAACCTAAAAATTACAAGGTCACGATCGCTTAACTGCGGAAAAGAACGAACAAGGCTAGGTTGTAATTCTACTCACCATACACTCCTTGGCCAAAGATCTCCTCCAGGAGAACTGTCAGCATCCACAGGAGACTGTAAATTAAATCCATCTTCACGTGAACATGAACATATCCAACCCAGAAACACACGACGGAACCTCCACAGGCCCAGAGCTCTCAAATTCCGTTGAGGAGAAGCCTCCAGCTGCCTGAAGCTGCTCAGATAAACAGGGAAAGGCAGACGTCCTTCTCTGGCTGTAGCTGGCGGAACGCAAGAACCTCTCGCGTGCGCGCGCGCGCGCGCGCATAAGCACACACACACACACACACACACACACACACACACACACACAAAGGCAAGCGCGCACACACACACGCGGACACGCACACACACTAACTACACATCACCCCAACCTCCCCCTCGTCTTTCACTCGATCCCACAAACATACCAAGATAAACACACAGAAGCACTCTAGGAGGCTGGGGAAAGGCAGGTTACTGAAGGATGGGAAGAAGGGGGCGGAGGGGAAGAGGGAGAAGGGCAGTGATAGGAAAGGAAGATTGGTGATTGAAATGTTCTGCCAGGAAAGCTGAATTGAGTTGAGTCTTTGCAGAGCTGGCGGCTATTGCCACGGCAGGTGGAAGAAATACGCAGAGAGGTTGGGGAAAATCCAAGACTCGTTCCTTCAGGCCGATATCAAAAAATGAGCTCTGAACAGGAACAGAAAATGGGCTTCCTCTCCTGGTCTTGCTTTTAAAAAATAACTCTCAATGATATCCTTAGAACCAAGAAGCTGCGGCCTGCTTGATTGCAATTTCGTGCCCCCATCTCTGCCGTCTTCCCCGCACCCATTCCATCAGTTGCCATTGCAACGCCAATCCTGTTACACTATACATACTGACATAGTGGTGCGGGTGGAGGAGGTTTAGGAATGGAGTGGCAGGACTGAAGATGGAGGAATGGAGATGGAGAGAGTAAAGGAGAAGGCAAGGAAATGGAATGGGAAAGAGATGTGTATTCCTTTTAGTCACTTGTTGTTGCGTTTCCCACTGCTCTCCAACGCTAGTAAAACAATTTCCGGGATCAAAAATCGTTGTGTAGTCAATCGCCACATTCAAAAGGGGCTGGAGAAAAAATTTTCAAGTAAAAATATGTGCACACACAGTTAAGCACATATACGATATTCTTTTCCCTTTAGAGTATCCTCCTCCAGACAGAGGGGAAGAGGGAGGAGTTGGGGAGAGGAAGCAATGAGAAAGGGATTAAAGTACTGAATAAAAAAATACAGGAGTTTATATGGAGCTCCCTGCCTTGGCTGTATTAGCCAAGTGTTGTCATCCAAAGGTGAAGCTGGGAAATGATTGGAGAAGAAGGCTTATTGCATCTGGATGCAAGTTGACCCAATGGTGACACAGCAACGTCCAGCTGCTGAGGAGTTGACTAGGATTGGGCAATGAAGCAGAAGAGTCAGGAGCTGGAAACGTGGAATCCCAATGTGGGTCTGGATATATGCTCAGGAAAGAGAAGAATGAGGTAGCTATAGAGGAAGATTGGAGTTGCTATGGAGAAAAGATGTATACGGTCACGTTGCGCACTACTTGCAGAGAGCTGGAGATACTAGCCGCAGCAGTTACGTCAAAGCCTAGTGCAAGCCTACACAGCTTTCTCCTTATCTTTTTTCTTTTCACTCATTTCCTAGCTTCTCTCTTCTCCTAGCACAATCTTTATGGCTTATTCCCTCTAGATCATAATCCAAATCTTTATCTTGCTATCCTTCATTTTCCCACTGTCTGTGTCTCTCCAAAGATCTGGGTAGTGTAAAAACAGTATATGTTTTTGCGACTCTGACTGATTCAGTCCTCAGTATTTCTCTACTAAGATCTGCAACTACAGATTATCATTACTTATTTCTGATATTTTATCATTTTTTCCTGGAATCTAGAATTTAGTTATTAAATCAAACAAGGGAATATGAATAAGGGAAAATAAGCTAGAATATCAACCCAAGTCCTAAAAGATAGGCCTTAGATTGCTGGAAAACAGAACAAGAAACCCCTAACTGGAGTAGCCAGTACTTCTTCCAAAGCTCTCTCTTTTAAAATAGAAATACCCATTATAGCAGACAAAAATTCTGAGACGAATATAAGTAATGTCATTCATGTATATGCTGTATTCCAAAATTCTAAAGGTATTATAGTGAAAATAAATTTTAGTATTTTAATATAAGAACAAATCTGTCTGCTTAATATAGCTGATTCCATTTTGTTTTAATCCTCCATTTTGTTATTGATTGTTTTGATCAAATTTTTTAAAATTGTTTTTCAGTAAGATAAGCATCTGTGTAATTCATATAGCAAATTACACATTTATGTTCTTAAACAACTGATAAGAATATGAAGAAGAAACTCTGATAAAACAGACCAGCCATGAAAAAAATATATAAACAACATTGGTAGTTCATGTACCAAATTACCATTCAAATTATGTAGTAAACTATTCAGGAATACCTATAAAAGAAAGAAAGAGGGTGGGGGAAAGGGCAATAGGAATGGTTCCTTTATTTCCCATACCTCAGAATCAAGCTACTGGCATTGATTTGATTGGCAGAAATTTAACAAATGATTAATTTGGAAAAAGACTTTCTCCTTGCTTTTGGCTCTTTTCTAGATTCCCATGGAACTTTAGGGCACTGTCAAGTAGTGTAATAAATCTTTGCTCCTTAACTTGAAGACTGAGTGTGCAAATTCTTTCACCAAGGGAACGCTAGTCTTGTTAGGACATTTTTGTCTTTCTCTTTAACACATGTTTTCCCAAAGAAACAGTAATTTCCCTAATGCCATTCTTTCCTTAATCCATATATTAGATTTTACTTTTGTATTTGTATTGTTTATAATCTTGTTTGTACAGTTAGAAGACTCAGTGAATAGAATACTGGATCTGAAGTTAGGAAGCTCTGAATTCAAATTCATCTCCAGACTCGCTGTGTAACTCTGGGCAAGTAACTTTACCCTGTTTGCCTTGATTTCCTCATCTGTTATATGAACTGCAGAAGAAACTGACCATTTTGCAAAGAAAATACAAAAGGCATCACAAGAGTTGTAAATGAATAAAATAACTGAATAACAATTAATCTGGTTCACACAGAAGTCTCATAGCAACATGTAATCCTGTTGTAACCCAAGTTTCAAGATTCTTCTCAATGGTAGAGAAAGTGATGATTCATTACAGCATGCCTGCATGAGGGGTTAAGTTACTGCTTTCCCTTCAAGAGAGTATGCAGGCAGTTCCAAACTCTTAGGGTAGAGATTCATAAAGAGATAGAAAAGACATTAGAAGATGGATATGTAGGGGAAAGCCAGATCTTCAACATTTCCCTGATTTCTATCTAGCCTCTCTAAAGACAATCATAGAAGGCTGCTCTCATCCACATGGTAGGAGACACAGGGGCTTTCATGTTAAACTATTTGGACATGCTCCAAATGCCCTTCAATGGTACCCCTATGTTAGGCAAATGGAGCATGCCCAGAGAAGACTGGGTTATGCTTACTTATGGCAAGATTCATTGTTGATCATGAATATACATTCATATTTCAAATCTTCAGAATTTTTATTTTGGAAGATTTTCTGGTCAGATCTTAGATTGTCATTTTTTTTTTTTACATAATTCTTCTTTTAAAACTTCCTTTACAAAGAGATTATAAATAAATTAGAGGAACATAGGATAGTTTATCTCTCAGACTTGTGGAGGAGAAAGAAATTTGTGACCAAAGATGAACTAGAGACCATTACAAAATAGAAAATTTTGATTATATCAAATCAAAAAGCCTTTGTACAAACAAAAGTAATGCAAACAAGATTAGAAGGGAAGCAACAAACTGAGAAAACATCTTCACAGTTAAAGGTTCTGATAAAGGCCTCATTTCCAAAATATATAGAGAACTGACTCAAATTTATAAGAAATCAAGCCATTCTCCAATTGATAAATGGTCAAAGGATATGAACAGACAATTTTCAGATGATGAAATTGAAACTATTACCACTTATATGAAAGAGTGTTCCAAATCACTATTGATCAGAGAACTGCAAATTAAGACAACTCTGAGATACCACTATACACACCTGTCAGATTGGCTAAGATGACAGGAAAAAATAATGATGAATATTGGAGGGGATGCAGGAAAACTTGGACACTGATGCATTGTTGGTGGAGTTGTGAACGAATCCAACCATTCTGGAGAGCAATCTGGAATTATGCCCAAAAAGTTATCAAACTGTGCATACCCTTTGATCCAGCAGTGTTACTTTTGGGCTTATATCCCAAAGAAATACTAAAGAAGGGAAAGGGACCTGTATGTGCCAAAATGTTTGTGGCAGCCCTGTTTGTAGTGACTAGAAGTTGGAAAATGAATAGATGCCCATCAATTGGAGAATAGCTGGGTAAATTGTGGTATATGAATGTTATGGAATATTATTGTTCTGTAAGAAATGACCAGCAGGATGAATACAGAGAGGTTTGGCGAGATTTACATGAACTGATGCTAAGTGAAATGAGCAGAACCAGGAGATCATTATATACTTCAACAACGATACTGTATGAGGATGTATTCTGGTGGAAGTGGATTTCTTTGACAAAGAAATCTAACTCCATTTCAATTGATCAAGGCTGGACAGAAGCAGCTACACCCAAAGAAAGAACACTGGGAAATGAATGTAAACTATTTGCATTTTTGTTTTTCTTCCCGAGTTATTTTTACCTTCTGAATCCAATTCTCCCTGTGCAACAAGAGAACTGTTCTGTTCTGCAAACATATATTGTATCTAGAATATACTGCAACATATTTAACATATATAGGACTGCTTGCCATCTAGGGGAGGGGGTGAAGGGAGGGAGGAGAAAAATCGGAACAGAAGCAAGTGCAAGGGATAATGTTGTAAAAAAAATTACCCTTGCATGAGTTCTGTCAATAAAAAGTTATATAAAAATAATAATAATAATATAAATAAATAAAATTTCCTTTACTAAGAAAGGACTGACTTATAGGAGTAGAATTTTAACTTTCATCATTATCATCGATTGATAATAATCTTCAAAATGTTTTAAGCAATTTGTCACTTTATATTAGTGTGATTAAAATTAAATAATCTATGATATAAATACATTTAAAAGGACATACATAAAATATGATACTCTGCAATACAGTGAAAATTTAAAAATCATTGAGGGTGCCATTTTCAATGTCTCCTTGTTGTGGAATACTCTCTCTCTTCCCTTAAGAAAGCTCATATGTGACACATAATTATTTGACATTTGAACCATGTGAAGGTGCCATGTCAATCTAGATTCTAAATAGTAGCTAAATGTAATTTCTATATCATTTTTAAATAGAAATGTGTAAAAACCATAATACTTCCTTTCTAAAAGTACATTTTATGTGTACACCTCACTTTAGAGATTCCTAGTGTGGAGGGCTTCAAGTTGCATGCTTGAAGTAGAGGATATATAGGGCATAACCCTATTTATATGATAATACTATCTGTGCTACATAGGTCATCACTTAAATTTTCTGTGCTTCAGTTTCCCCATCTATAAAATCATCATCATTCTTATCATCACCATCATAGATAATTCTTATTTCTCAAGTTATCATGAAGATCAAACGACACAATATATGTAAAATGCTTTACAAATTTTAGCTGCTACATAATATGAGCTATTATATAATTCTTGTACCTTTAAATTATTAGCTTCAGGAAAGTAATGATTTGGCTTTCCATATGATGTACATATCTGCCAGCACCTAACTGATCTGCCTGCCACTCCAATGTATTTTCTATTTAGCAGTCAAAGTGATTTTCTATGCAATAAATTATAGGATCAAAAAACAAAAGCAAAAATACTGTGCCTGGTATCAAAAAACTCTTCAATATCTATGCCCATCCAACTATTCAGTCACTCAGCCAGCCAATAAAAATTTGTTAAGATCTCACTATATCAGCACTGTGCCAAGTGCTTGGAATACAAAGAAAGTTAAAAGCTTTTAAAGAGTTCAGACTTATTTCACATTATTCAATTCCATATACTTAGGCTGGATCCACTTATGCTTTAAAATAGAACATACTCCCATAAATTTGGGACAGAGTCCATACATATACATAATAGTAGGGAGAATAAACCAGATAAGAATTTTTTAAGAGGGAGGAGGAACATTCTTGCACAAAGAAAATATATGTGAAATGTAATTCACACCTCTAACACTATATCACCTTTCATGTCTTCAAGTAATGATGTTTTATTATTCCTCAATGATACATTCTTCTACTAGGTTTACAAGGCCTGCCCTTCATTAACTGTATTGGATTCTGCTGCACTCTTAATCTCTAGTGACATATTCCTCTCTTTAGGATCAAACCAATTTCATCAGAGTTTCCTAAAATTTCTCCATGCTAAAAAACATAGAGCCATCACATTCAACTAAGAAAAACTAGACAAATTCTTTCAGATATAATGTAGATTATTTTATCCTTCTCAGACTCTACGTTTAAGTGGAGATGGAAATCTTTTGTTTCAGATAACTGCCTAATTTAGGAGTCAGACAATCTGACATATTCCCAAGGGCCTCCCTGGTATATCTAAGGACTAATTTGACCTAAAAATAAAGGTAGGCTAAGAAGGTAAACATTACGATTTTTCTTCTACCTAAAGTGAATTGCAGTTTTCATTATGCATATATATTAGCAATAAGGTGCAGAGTGATTTGGTACAATATTTTGGACAACAGAAATCTCAGTTTCCTTATACTATGATTTTGTCTTCAAGAAATATCATAGCACAGAAGCAGCTACACCCAGAGAAAGAACACTGGAAATGAATATAAACTGCTTGCATTTATGTTTGTCTTCCCGAGTTATTTATACCTTCTGAATTCAATTCTCCCTGTGCAACAAGAAAACTGTTTGGTTCTGCACACATATATTGTATCTAGGATATACTGCAACCCATTCAACATGTAAAGGACTCTTGCCATCTGGAGGAAGGGGTGGAGGGAGGGAGGGGAAAAATCGGAACAGAAGTGAATGCAAGGGATAATGCTGTAAAAAAATTACCCTGACATGCGTTCTATCAATAAAAAATTAAAAACAAAAAACAGCAAAAAAAAAAAAAAGAAAAAAAAAAGAAATATTATAGCAATGATTTATAGAAATAATTGTCCTGGGCAGCAGAAGATACAGCATCAGCCCTGGAGTCAGGAGAACTGAGTTCTGTGACCTTGGGCAAGTCATTTAATCCCAATTGCCTTGCTTTCTCCCCACCCCCCCCCAAAAAAAAAAAAAAAGATTGGTCAGTTTTAACTAGCAATTTCTTTTAAAGTAACCTTTCATCCTCCATTTACAGTTATCCCTTCTACCTCATGACTTTCCCTATTGAAGTTTTGATATATCATGAATCAGCATAAGAAACTAAATGGGAATTTTGAGGAGATTTTGGGAAAGATGCAGATGACATGTGAAGGCCAACAGATAGCACAGAAAAAATTTAGAAACTTGGAAATTCATAAAATATATGTATAGTCTTGTAGAATATCAACATATTTTATCTTTTACTGGCATAATTCTCTGGGAGAAAGAGTCAAAAAATTTTACATGGATTTTCCATTCTGCCCTAGGGTACCATCCCTAATGTGATATAGAAGGGATAACTATAAATAATTTAACATATGACTTTAAAAAATTGTTTTTCTGCTATGTGTAAAAGTAAAATTTAGCAATGCATAAGTCAAGCAACCTAGAAGTAATAGGTTTCAGCTAAAATTAAAGGAATGAATGACTATCATTTATGAAATAAAATAAGGGAGATTGTGTCACATAAACTCTGAGGCAAATTATTACATAAGGTCCAAGTGATTTTTGTAGCTATTTCCCTCTCCCCCTAAAAATGGATTTAGATATTGAAGGAGGCTCTAGAAAAAACAAAATTGTCAGACAATGTAAAAAGTGTACAAATTCATTATGAGAATTTGATAAATATACACACAATTAACTGGGTCTAATTTTTATTCCTTGTTTTTGACAGGAATTTCAAGAAAATTTTTGTGGTTGAACATCAAGGTTAGTTGTTGTTAATTTTCATTTTCAAAATTCTTAAATAGTTTCATAGATATGGGTCTTTTCCCTCTTTTTGATATTTTTGGAATATAGGTATAAGTGATATTATTTAGGATATAGCATATGAAGAGTTTAGTGACTTTGGTTTGTAAATTGCTTTCCAGGATATCTAGACCAATTCACAGCTCTGCTAAAAATACACTAATGTATGTCTTCTCATACACCCTCCCAATATGTATCATTTAAAAAAAAAATCTTTTCCAACCTTATGGGCATAAGATGGAAACTTAGAGTTATTATAAATTGAATTTCTCTAATTACTCATGATTTGGAGCATTTTTTCATTTGGCTTGGACACATTCCTTAGTAAGTGTGTGTGTGTGTGTGTGTGTGTGTGTGTGTGTGTGTGTGTGTTCATGAAGTGAGATATTTATGAGGGGAAATTTCTGCAAATATTTTTTTCCAATTAATTGGCTTTCACTTGCAACTTTTCATACAAAAACTTTTAAATTTTATACAATTCAAATTATTTATTTTATATTCTATGAAACTGTAATGTTTGGGCTAGCATTCTGGAGGTCCTCGGGATCAGCCCAAGTCCTTGGTCTTAGTGCAGAAGTGATGAAGGCAGGACAGCCACCACAAGGCTGGTCAAAAATGGAATGTCTCATTTCCCATCTTTTTCAGCCCTTATATACCTTACAATTACATCATTACAGCTTACTGAATATGTGTGAATTAGAGAACTATTACATCACCATACTAAGTATACGTGTAAACTAGAGAACCATCATCTCATCAATTCCACTGAATTAATACCTTGTTTCAAGTATACTTCTCCCGAGTTCCAGCCCTCTACAAAACTTTCTGTCTCTTGTTAATTCATGGACTCTTCCTTAATCATACATCCAAAATATAATTTCTTCTTTGCTTCTTAAATTTTTTATGAATCCAACATAAAATTTTTATGATAAAAATAATGAAAAATTATGATTTTGATACATTGTATACATAGATCAATTAGGCTCTGGAGTTAATTTTACAACCAATAATTGGATAGTCATTTTGGGTCCCAGAACTACTGCATCTCTCCTCCCAGGATATCCCTGAGGGGATGGTAGTAGTTTCATAACTTTTTTTGTTCTGTCATTTCAGTTGTATCTTACTATTTGTGACTCTATTAGGGTTTTCATTAACAAAAATAATGGAATAGTTTGCCATTTCCTTCTCCAGCTCATTTATATAGATAAGGAAACTGAGGCAAATGGAGTGAAGTGACTTGCCCAGGGTCACACAACTAATAAGTGGCTGAGATAAGATTTGGTCTTAGGAAAATGAGGCTTCCTGACTGCAGATCCAGTATTCTATCTACTTCATTATCTAGCTTAAAAAAACTATAATGAGTAAGCCTCTATTATAACACTTCTCTGATAATAAATTGAAATAAATTAATAAATCAGATTAAATTAGCTTTTAGGTACAGATATTTACTAAAGTAGTATAGTAAGTACAATAGATGAATACATGAAATTTTAAAAACTCTGAGGCATACTCTCTCACCACTTAAAATAAAGTTTGAAAGAATACTACTATAAGTTTAAAAAACTAATAATCTACTAATGTCCACTAATGAAATAATCAGATGAACAAATGATAGAAAACATTAATCCTTAACCTATAAAACAACAGTAGGGCCTCCCACACTGGGCACCATTTTCTGCCAAGAAGTACACCTCTCCCCCAGAACTCTGTCCCATATATTATATACCATGGAGCTGATGGTATAGGAAAGTGGGAAGTTTTAACTGCCTAGGGATGATAGCTTCAAGACACGTTGTACTTTGAGAATGCTTAGCCAGAGAACTGATGATGGCTCTACAAGACCTGAAGAAAAGAGGATTGGCATCAAGTTTTATTCCACCCCACTAAAGACACTAGGAGAAGATACTGAGGTTGTTTAAAAAAAAAAAAAAGTAATTCCCCAATGTAGAAGGAGGCTGAGAAAGCTTTGAGGTTCAGCCCCTGGAGAAACTGTCATCAAAGGAGGAGTCAGAAAGTGAGCAATGGGGAAATATGAGGGGAAGAGACCAAAATTACCCAAAAAATCAGCAGGAAGATACTCATTTAAAAACTTGAGCACTAACAGATAAACAGAAAAAAATATATATTAATAACAGCAAGGAATATGGGTTGATAATATAAATGAATCAAAATATATTTGATTAAATATTTCAAAACAAAGAAAAATTAATAAATGTATTGAGTGAAATTAAAATAACAAAAGTAGAATTTATGAAGAGCAGAAATAATTGGAAAAGAAGTTGAACTCACAATGACAAATTTCATAAAGAAACATGAGAAGAATCAACTAATGAGAATACAAACACAGAGAAATGGTGGGTAATAAGGAAGAAAAAAAAGAAAAAAACTTAAAAGAATACATGATCTTTCAGAGAAACGCAAATTAGGATAACTCTGAGATACAGTCCTACCCACCTCTTAGATTGACTATGATGGCAGGAAAAGATAATTATGAATGTTGGAGGGGATGTGGGAAAACTGGGACACTAATACTTTGTCTGAACAGATCCAACCATTTTGGAGAGCAATTTGGAACTGCGCTAAAAAAGTTATTAAGCTGTGCATACCCTTTGATCCAACGGTGTTTCTCCTGTACTTATATCCTAAAGAGATTTTTTTTCTTTTATATTTTATTTTATTTTATTTTATAATAACTTTATATTGACTAAAGAGATCTTAAAGAAGGGAAAGGGACCCACATGTGCAAAAATGTTTGTGGCAGCCCCCTTTTTGTAGCGTCAAGAAATTGGAACCTGGATGGATGCCCATCAATTGGAGAATAGTTGAATAAATTAAGGCATATGAATGTTATGGAACATTATTGTTTCTGTAAAAGACGACCAGCAGGATGATTTCAGAGAAGCCTGGAGAGATGGTAAGTGAAATGAGCAGAACCAGGAAATCATTACACACTGCAACAACAAGATTATACGATGATCAATTCTGAGGACATGGTTCTCTTCAACAATGAGATGATTCAAACTAGTTCTAATTGTTCAGTGATGAAGAGAGTCATCTACACCCAGAGAGAGGACTGTGAAAACTGAGTGTGGTTCACAATATAGCATTTTCACTCTTTTTGTTGTTGTTTGCTTGCATTTTATTTTGCTTCTCTCTTTTTTTTAACTCTTTTTTTTGATTTGATCTTTCTTGTGCAGCATGATAATTATATAAGTATGTATGCATATATTGGATTTAATATATATTTCTATCATGTTTAATATATATTGCTCTACTTGCCATCTAGGGCAGAGTGGGAGAAGAGAGGAGGAAAATTGGAACACGATTTTACAAGAGCTAATAATGAAGAATTGTCCACACATATGTTTTGAAAAATAAAAAGTTTTAATTTTAAAAAAAGAATATATGATCTTTATACAAACAAAACCTTTTGAATTTAAAATAAGAGTAACAAGGACAAAGATTATAGACCTTCCAGAAGAACACAATAAGTTTAAAAAGATAAGTAAACAGCACAACTCAAGAAATACTATAAGAAAATTGCCCATAATTTCTGAACAAAAGGAGAAAAGTGCCTATCATAAGAATTCATAAATCATTTTTTTAAAGTTTCTGGAAAATCCAAAACACATAGTAAATGAGTAAATTTAACTATTCCAATGACAGAAAATAAAACCTTCAAGTGACCAGAGGGAAAAACTTCAATATAAAAGTACCAGAAACTATAGGAGAGAATGAAATAATGCTCCAAAAAAGCAAAGGAGCTCAAAATTTATCTCAAGGTGGCATATGTGAAAATCTGAGTTTAATCATTAATGAAAAAAATGTACATTCTGTGAAAAGGATAACTTTGAGGTATTTTTATAAATAAAATTATATGTAAGCTGGTTATTTGCCTTGCAAATACTCCCAACAACAGAAATACAAAGAAAAAGTAAACAAATATAATTATGAAGGAATGCACAAATAATGAAACAAATTATCCCAGAAAAAAGAAAAGAAAAAGAAAAACACATTTGAAGTTAAAAACAACCACAGCAATAATAACAACAGGATCATCATCATGGTCATCATTACACCATCAGAATCATCACAGAGGTAGTTTCTGGATCTAGCAAATAAATGTAAACATCTAAGAATAAATTAGGAAAAATAAAGGAATTAGAATTTGTTTTTTTTAAATTATAGCTTTTTATTTTCAAAATAAATGGATGGACAATTTTTGACATTCACACCTACAAAACCCTGTGTACTAATTTTTTCCCTCCCTTTCCTCCCCTTCCCCCAGTCAGCAAGTGATCCAATATATGTTAAACAAGTCCAGTAGAAATGCTATTGGATCAAAGGGTATGCACAGTTTGATAGCACTTTGGGCATAGTTTCAAATTGCTCTCCAGAATGGTTGAATCAGTTCACAACCCCACCAACAATGTATTAGTGTTCCAGTTTCCCCCTCTCCCCTCCAATATTCATCATTATCTTTTCCTGTCATTTTCGCTAATCTGAGAGGTGTGTAGTGATACCTCAGAGTTGTCTTAATTTGCATTTCTCTGATCAATAATGACTTAGAGCACCTTTTTATATGACTAGAAATGGTTTTAATTCCTTCATCTGAAAATTGCCTGTTCATATCCTTTGACTATTTATCAATTGGAGAATGGCTTGAATTCTTATAAATTTGAATCATTTCTCTATATATTTTAGAAATGAGGCCTTTATCAGAACCCTTGACTATAAAAATTTTTTGCCAGTTTATTGCTTCCCTTCTAATTTTGTCTGTATTGATTTTGTTGTACAAAAACTTTTTAACTTAATATAATCAAAATTATCCATTTTGTATATACATTCAAGTTCTTTTTTGGTCACAAATTTCTTTCTTTTCCATAGATCTGAAAGGTAAACTATCCTTTGTTCTTCTAATTTGCTTATAATATCATTCTTTATGTCTAATTCATGAACCCATTTCGATTTTTTCTTGGTTTAAGGTATTAGGTTTGGATCAATGACTAGTTTCTGCTGTACTACTTTCCAATTTTCCCAGCAGTTTTTGTCAAATAGTGAGTTCTTACCCCAAAGTTGGGGTCTTTGGGTTTGTAAAATACTAGATTACTGTAATCATTGATTATTTTGTCCTGTAAAGCTAACCTATTCCACTGATTGACTACTCTATGAAATTAGAATTTGAAAAGAAATTAAATCACAACATTTTACTCTTAGGTGGTTTAAAAGAGAAATTTGAATTAAGAGAACAAAATTTATGTCATGCAGAGCAAAAATAATGACAAGAATAGAAAATTTTGAATTTGCAATGGCATGCCTCACTAAAGAAATCCAAGAAAGAACAACAGATTGGTAATGTGAATATACAGAATTCAAGAATGACCTAGAAAAAGAGAAGCAAAAATGCAAAACAATTAAAAGAAAATATACTCACCAAGAAAAACATACTGAAATCAAAGGTAAAAATGTAAGGGTCATAAGACTCCCAGAAGAGAACTTGTCAGACCATCCAAATATAGAAAGTAAAATTCCAATTCAAATAATTCATAAATTGCCTCCAAATAAATATATAAACAAACAAATCATGGCTGAAAACTCCCAAACACATAATGGTTAAATTTAGTAATTCAACTTAGAAGAAAAAAACAAACAAGTTCTGCAAACCATTAGGGAAAAGACCATGAAATATAAAAGAAAGAACATTTGAATAAGACAAGACCATTCTGCAACCACAAAAAAGGAGAAAATAGAATAATGTATTCCAAAGAGTGACCTACCCTTAATTAAAATCTAAGTTTATGGAAATTGAATGGATGCCCATCAATAGGAGAATGACTGAATAAATTGTGATATATGAATGTTATGGAATATTATTGTTCTGTAAGAAATGACCAGCAGGAAGATTTCAGAAAGGCCTGGAGAGACTTAACATGAACTGATGCTGAGCAAAATGAGCAGAACGAGATCATTATATACTTCAACAACAATACTATATGATGATCAATTCTGGTGAACATGGCTCTCTTCAACAATGAGATGAACCAAATCAGTTCCATTTGTTCAATAATGAATAGAACCAGCTATTCCCAGAGAAAGAACACTGGGAAATGAGTGTGAACCACTACATATCATTTCCAATCCCTCTTTTTATCCGTTTGCATTTTTTATCTCCTTCTCAGGTTATTTTTACCTTATTTCAAAGTCCGATTCTTCCTGTGCAACATATATGGATATGTATACATATATATATATATATATTTTTGAAGTATAATTTTCTTACTTTATTTTTCTTTTTTTTTTATTTTATTTTATAATAACTTTTTATTGACAGAACCCATGCCAGGGTAATTTTTTTACAACATTATCCCTTGCACTCGCTTCTGTTCCTATTTTTCCCCTCCCTCCCTCCACCCCTTCCCCTAGATGGCAAGCAGTCCTATATATGTTAAATATGTTGCAGTTGTATATATATATGTATATATATATATACACATATATATATACATATATATATACATATATACATATATATATATATATATATATTTTGTTTAACATATACTTTAATATATTTAACATGTATTGGTCTACCTGCCATCTGGAGGAGGGGGGTGGGAGGAAGCAGGAGAAAAGTTGGAACAGAAGGTTTTGCAAGGGTCAATGCTGAAAAATCACCCATGCATGTATGTTGTAAATAAAAAGCTATAATAAAAAAATCTAAGTTTAACCCATACAGGACAAGAGAGGAATATTTTTTTTAAAAAAAGTTTGAAGCATTTTTATTGAGAAAAAAAAAGGAGTAAAGAGTTTATTTGCTTCTCAAATCCTAAAAACAACAGAACTGCAACAGAAGTGAATAAGGCAGCAGGTAAAGAAGTAATAGCAACAAATTGACAATAGAGACCAGAAAGAGAATTCTGTTTAAACATACACAGAGACAAGAGTGAAGGCAGAAATCTAGTAGAAATAACAGTGAAGAGTGGGTAGAGGGCATCTAGATAGAATCTGATAACATATTTCCCCCAGGTGAGTACATTTTTAAAGAAATTCTTAAGTATAACATGGATGGGAACATAAAGGAGGTAAGGTGAACAAAGGGATAGAGAGAAAGGGGTGAAATGCCAGATTCAAATCAAGGGATAGCAAGGCTCCGTGATCCAAAGCAATCTCAATAGACTTTAGATGGAAAATGCTATCTGCATCCAGAAAAAGAGTTTTGGAAACTGAATGTAAATCAGCACATGCTATGTTCACTTCTTTTTTCTGTTTTTTTTTTTTTAAATCTCTCCTATGATTTTTCCCTTTTGCTCTGATTTTTCTGTACCAATATGATTCATAAAACATATGTATTAAAAACAAATAATAAATAAATAAATGGTTTAAAGATATGAATAGTTTTCACAAGAACTGCAGAGTTCACAATCACATAAAAAAGTTCCAAGTCACTAGTAATAAGAGCAATATATATTAAAACAATCTTCAAGTTTTACCTTATATCCTGAAAATTGGCAAAATTGACCAAAACTTACAATAAATATTGGAGAGATTGTGGAAAGATAGGCATTTCAATAAAATCTTACACAGTAAAAAGCACTAATAGTTTTGCTGTGATTCTAAGACTGCTGACAAGATTCATGCAAACCCAAGTTAAAATATACACCACAGTTATTTCAATCGAGTGAAATTTTAGGGAAATTATGCTGTTCTGGAGGGTTTAGCAAAAGATCCTTTGTCAAGAAATATTCCAACTCATTGAAGACCATCTCTAATTACAATCAACTACAATGTTATCTTTATAAAAGTTTTCAATATTCCACTTGAGAAAAGCAATGTAACATGTAATGGAAAACTATCCTGTCCCATTGATATAATTCCTGATACAAATGAATGTAGTTCCCATATATTGCCTTCTTCTAGAAGTAAGTGTTTGGTTTTTTTTGATGGAAATTTTTTTAAAAAGATTCCACAGAAAGGGAGTGAATCTAGTTTATTCTTGGATTTTTTTTTTTATTTCATATACCTCTCCTATATTTACCACTATATCCTAGCAATTTGAGCCACCACTTTATAATTAATAAAATAAGTTTATAATACTTATTTTTTCCTGATTACATGCTAAAACAATTTTTAAGATTTTTTTTAATTTGTGAGTTTTAAATTTTATTTCTCCCTTTCTTATTTTACCCTCCCCTTCCTGAGACTGAAATCAGTCTGATATTGCTTATACATATCGTCATGTAAAATGATTACATTTGTTGTTTTGCACAAGACTAAGAAACAAAGAAAGATAAAATAATATATTTCAGTCTGTATTTAGACAACATCAATTCTTTCTCTGGAGATGGTTAGCTTTTTTCATCATGAGTGCTTTGAAATTGTCTTGGATCATTGTATTGCTGAAAATAACTAAGTCATTCATGGTTCTTCATCAAACAATATTGCTATTACTATGTACAACATGTACCTGGTTATGCTCACTTTGCTTTACATCAGGCTCTTCTGAAATCATCCTGTTTCTCATTTCCTAAAGCATAACAATATTCCATTACAATAATAGACCACAACTTGGGCATTCCCTCAATTTCCAATTCTTTGCCACTCATAAATATCCTTTTCCCCTTTTTTAATATCTTTAGGATACAGAACTAGAAGTGGTGTTGCTGGTATATTGAGTTTTATAGCTCTCTGGGCATAGTTCCAAATTGTTTTCTTGAATAGTTGATTAGTTCATAGTTCCACAACAATGTACCAATTTTCCCATGCCTCCTCCAACATTTGTCATTTTTTTTCGTCATATTAGCCAGTCTGAGTTGTTTTATTTTTTAATTTTATGTAATGAAAATTATCCATTTCATATTTTGTAATGCTCTCTATATGTTTTCTCTTATCTATAAATTTGCCAGGTGAACTACAGCATGGCCTCATAATTTGCTTATGAAATCACCCTTTATGTCTACATCATGTACCCATTTTGACCTTAATTTTATATGCAGTGTGAGATATTAGTTTATACCTAATTTTTGCCATTATGGCATTATGTTTTCCAGTTTTCCCAGCAGTTTTTGTTAAATAATGAGTCTTTGTCCCAAAAGCTTGAATCTTTCGGTTGACCATATGCTAAATTACTATGATCATTTATTCTAATGTATTATGGGCCTAATATACTCCACTGATCCACTCTTCTATTTCTTTGTCAGAAAAAATTGTTTTTGATAATCATAGCTTTATAATAAAGTCTGAAATCTGGTATGGTTAGATTACTTTCCTTTACATTTTCTAAAATTGAATTCTCGATATTCTTGATATTTTGTTCTTCCAGATGAATTTTTAAAATTATTTTTCCTAGTTCATTAAAATAAATTTTGGGTAGTGTGGTTATTGTGGCACCAAATAAGCATATTAATTTAAGCAAAATTATTACTTTTATTATATTGGTTCAGCCTAACCATGAGCAATTAATATTTTTCCAATTGTTTAGAAATGATTTTGTTGTGTGAAAATTGTTTTGTTATTCATATTCATTGCTTATACATTCATTTAATTCCTGGGTTTGTCTTGGCAGATAGACTCCTAAGCATTTTATACGATCTACAGTTATTTTAAATGTATTTTCTCTTTCTATTAGATTTTAGTTTGTAAAATAATAATTATATTCACTCACACAATTTTCTTAATTGAATCAAAATTAGAAAGCAAGATGAATTGCCTAAAATTACCACCCACCTGGAATACTCAAGGAGTGATTCTATATAATGTTTCACTGCCAATAGAAATCATTCTATAGAAAGGGAATAAATTTGGTGGGTTGAGGTATTTATTTAACTTATTTAACTTTGTGACTCTCTTCTATGTCCAACACCACATCAAGGGACTATGACAGTATTGTGTTTATTTATTCAAATAATCTTTATTCTTGTGCAATAAGGAACCACCAAACTGGAAGACTGAAGGTGTAATATTATATATTTAATTTATATAAAGTAGCAATTAAGCAAATTGTTACTCTTAAATGTTTTAGTTTATTCCAAATAGTTTATCTCTTATCCTAGATAGATATGATTGTGTCAAAATTGAGAAATTGAAGAAGATGCTCTTCAAACAGGAATATAACATAGTAAGACTTTATATAATAAAATATCATGGCAAATAAAAAGCTTTCAACAGAAAAAGACTGAATCTAATATGTTACAGAATATTCATTTGATTTCAGGAATGTTTCCTACATTCATAATTATATAAAACAACTTTGAAATAATTTCTTCTCCAGAGAAAACTCTGTTGTCTTGTTGTAATACTATGAATATGATAAAAGAGTCATGCACTCCCAAAATAAGATTTCCTCTTTTTTTTTACATAGAAGTAATTCTTTTACATGGAATAAAATTACAAGGAAATTGATTGAATGGTAAGGAACATAACAAAAATATTATTGTCAAGATATTCTAATATTTTCCCATCATTAAATCCATTTTTCTTCCCATAGAATACATAGTGATCTTCTTAAAGGCTTTCCATGAATCCTCCTGAATTCTACAATGTGACATGAAGTGGAACTCTCTAATGACTGATTGATATGGGTTCTGAAAAAATTAAATACTTACTTTCCTTTAGAAATAAGTCTTTGCTATATAACATATTACCACAAATGAAAGTCATTCCAAAAAATGAATTAAATCCAGCATTTTACAGATATCTGACTGCAATTATCCCTCCTATTTCCATTAATGTATCAACCTATTTTGAATTACCACTAGATTTTATTTGCTCAAATAATAGTTCTTATGCAAGTATTTTTCTCAACCCAACAAAAGAATTATTTGAACATAGATTGAAATATAAAGCTGATCAAATTTAACTACAGATACCACCAAATTGGAATACCCAAGGAAAATTGTTAATTCAATTCAAGTTTTAAAAAATGAATCATGGTTAAGCATACTTTTCTATTGATGTTTGGAAAAGTGCTTTTGCTTTTGCTGTGTTTCTAGGAATATTCATAAGAGAACCAACAATCTGGATGACTTAAGAGAGTTGTCAAGCACAATTTCTCTTATTAAATATTTTTCCTCATATAGTTGGTAGCATTTATAGATATGAATATGACAAAATTGAGAAATTTGAGAAGGTTCTCCACAAAGAGGAGCAACATTTTATTTTCATGGAGCAACTACTATTCCATCGAATTGAGGTTCTTCACCCTACTAGATGAAAACAATACAACTCCAAATGAAATACAAATACTGTGTTTCATACTCCTGAGATCAGATTTTCTCATTTGCTATGAAATAATTATATTCTTTTGAGTATTATCACAAGCAAATTTTGTTGAATCATGATGACTATAGCAAAAGTCTCTTTCTCAAGGAAGATTTCAAGTTACTGAAATAATTATTTGATTCCCCTGGAAATGGTGATTTAAAAAAAAATTACAATCATTCTTCCTTTGGCTTTTAGCCACAATGTGATATAAAATGGATGTCTCCATTGCCTAACTGATAGAGATCCTGGACCTTAAGTAGGGAGAATTGTGTATCTTATTTTCCTCTAGTCTTTGTTCTACATGAATATAATGACTTATTATAAACGGAAATTCCATAGAAAGGAAGCTAATCTGATTAGTCCCAAGATTTCATGACTTTCCCCTATTTCCAATTGTGTTTATTTGCTAAAATAGCGTTCATTCTCTTCAAAGCAATTCTCTCAACACAAGTCAAGTTTCCCAGGATGAACATTAAAAGAGAAAGTTGGTATAATTTGATTACAATAACAATCAAACTGGTACTCATTTATTTACATATTTGATCCAAATAAAGAAAGGAAGTTTTGGTTAATAATAACACTTCTTATTGGATGGTTACTTTCATTATAAGTGATTTACCTTTATATTTTTTATTGTTGTTGTTCAATAATTTCAATCATTTCCAATTCTTGTCACCCCATTTGGGGTTTTCTTGGCAAAGATACTACAGTAGTTTGCCATTTCCTTCTCCACATCATTTTACAAATTAGGAAATTAAGGCAAACAAGGTTAGGAGATTTGCCCAAGACCATATAGTAAGTTAAGTGCTTGAGACTATATTTGAACTCAGAAAGATGAGTCTTTCTGACTCTAGACTCCACACTCTGTCCATTGCTAGCTGCTTGCCTTTCTATCTTATTGAGATATAAATTCATCAGAAATTGAATGGAAGAAGGTACTCCATGATTATCACATATTTTACTCCCACGAGCAATGTTTTTTCCTTTGTATTAATGTTCCCTGTTCCATTGATTAAGGAGAACAATTTCTCTGGTTCGGTTTTCCTGGAGGTCTCTGTATTCTTGAGAGAAGCCTTCATTTCATTTCAGTTCAGTAATCACCACAAGGACAGCCAGGTGTTAAAGTCCAAATCCTTTATTATCTCTTTCAAAGTCTTGTCTCCTTTCCTGGGGCCCAGTTAGCTTTCTTAGAGGCCTATCTCTCACCTTGGTTCCCAGAACCTGAGCTCCCACCTGTCTTCTCTGCCCTCTAAATCTCTCCGAATGAAACCTGGCTGAGGCTCCTAGCTTATACACTCTACACTGAGTATAACCCAATCATTATATCACTAAAAAACCATTATTTGTTGTAAGATTAAATCAATCATACTGAACCATGTTAAACTAGATAGCCATTGTCTCTATCAATTCCACTGACTTAGCACCTTGTAAGAATCCTTTGTTTCAAGTTCAGAGTTCTGGCCCATAACAAATTCCAAATGAAGTGAAACAATTTTTCCCCATGATGTTTACTTGACTTCAGCATAAATGTACACTATGTCAGTGACTGATTACTTAGAAAAAGCACTGATAATTTTGCTGTGATTCTAAGAATGTGTTTAAAAATCATATGTGGCCCAAGACAAGATATATTTGCTTTCTATATAATGAGAAGTCCATTCAAATGATTTTTTATCACAAAGTTGTCCTAAATCATGAAGAGTAAATCAAAAGGCTCTTTGTCAAAAAAATATTTTAAGTCACTAAAATCATTTTGTGATTCCCATAGACTACACAGTGATCTTTTGACAGAATTTCCACTATTCCTCCTAAAGGTCATATTGTGACATTAAGTGGAAGTCTTCAGCTCCTGATTAATATAGGTCCTGAAGCAAATGAATGGGAATTCTTTATATTGCATTCCTATAGCATTAAGTCTTTGTTGTATATCAATGTAGAAGGTCAGAGGAAATGATTCCACAAAAAAAGAATACATATGCACTATTCCACAGCATTTATTTGACTTTTTGTATTTTCCATATTTCCTACAGTATATTATCATTGTTATGTTATAAATGAATTATTTTAATTTAGGCAATTTTCTCACCATAAGAAAAGATTTTATGAATGTGGCTTGAAATATAAAGCAAGTTTAATCTGATAACAAGAACCAGCAATCTGGATGACTTCAAAGAGTTGTGGTTAAGCACAATTTTTCATACTGAATATTTTTCTCATGTAGTTGGTAGCATCTATAGATATGAATATGACAAAATTGAGAATTTGAGAAGGTTCTTCACAAAGAGGAGAATTACATATCTTATTTCCATGGAGCAATTACTATTCCATCAAATTGAGGTTCTTTACCCTACAGATGAAAATAATACAACTCCAAATGAAATATAAGTACTTTGCTTCATACTAGTTATTTGTCAGTGTCCATAATTTCTTCCCTAGTCAAGTCACATTTTGTTTTGCTGTGATTCTAGCAATCATAATAAAAGAATTATGTACACCAAATAAAAGATTTCCATGGTTTGTTTTTTGTTTGTTTGTTTGTTTGTTTAATGTGAAAAGACAAGAGTCTTTTCTATTGGGTTGAATTATTTTTTAAAAAAAAATCTGAACCTGATGGTTCTTTTTGTCAAGGAATAATTTATTCCAAGACATTGAATCCTTTCATTGTTTTTATGACTAAATAATAATCTTTTTAAATGTTATTATTTTGAACTTAAATACAAAAAAGAATATTTCCATGTACACAGCACAATAACAAAAAAGAGAATTCAATATAAAATCATGAGTTGCCATTTCACACTGTTTAATTTTGGGGAAAAAATACTACTTTGTTTTCAAAAGTATTCTGCATTTTTGTGTTTCATTCTCAGTTTTCTTTTGTTCTTTGCTGTGCATTTTCTTTCCTACCCTTATCCACACTGCCATTAAAGATGGCTACCATTAAACACAAATATGTATATTTATGTAAAAATCCATGCTTCTGTTTATCAGTTCTTTCTCTGAGTGTAGAAGGCTTCTTCCTTAGCTTGTAATTGAAATGAATCATTTTATACCTTGCAATGCTCTCTGTTTCTTGTTTATTCATAAGTTTGATAGATAATAAATTTCTTATAAGATCTCCCTTTATATCTAAATCATGTATCCACTTTGAATTTATTTCAATAAATGGTATAATACTATTTGGTCTTTGTCCAGTTTCTGCCAATGTGCTTTCCCAACATTTTTTTTTAAATAATGAACTCTCATCCCAAAAGATTAGATGTTTACATTGATCAAACACAAGGTTATTATAATCATTTGCTACTATGTATTGTATTTCTATTCTATTTTACTGATTGACTTTTCTATTTCTCAGTCTACCAGATAGTTTTGATATATCTGATACAGCTAAACTTCTTTTCTTTATATTGTTTTTGTTAATTCCTTTGATACTCTTAACATTCTGTTCTGGAAAATAAATGTTATTTTTTCTAGCTCAATAATTTTTTTTTTTTTGTAATTTAACTGAGATGGAATAGAATAGATTATTTTTAGATAAAATTTTCTTTTTATTTATACTGGCTTTGTCTTCTCCTACTGTTTAAATATGACTTAATCATGTCAAAGGTTTTTTGTAATTATGTTCATATAATTTCTGGATTTGTTTAAATAGGTTTACTCCCAGGTACTTTATATTGTATACAATTACTTAAAATCTCTTAATATTTCTTTCTGCAAGTTTTTCTTGGTATCATATAGAATGCTGATGATTTATGTGGCTTTATTTTATATACTTTTATTTTGTTAAAATTATTCTTACAACTAACTTTTTTGTTGAAACTTTAGGATTTTCCAAGTATATCATAATATTGTCTTAAAAAAGGAGTCTTCTGATTACTTCTATTTCTTTTTCTTCTTTTGTTGCTATTGCATTTCTAATATGATATTGAATATTACTGACAATGGGCATCCTCTTGATATTATTGGAAAGCCTTCTAGATTTACAAATAATGCTTGTTGATGACTTTAAATAGATCCTTTTCATCATTTTAAGGAAAAATCCATGGATACTTACTTATGCTTTTAAGTGTTTTTAATAGGAACAATTATTGTATTTCCTCAAAAGCTTTTCCTGCATCTATTGATATATGATTTTTGTTACTTTCTCTACAAAATTAGTCATTTATGTTAATAGTTTTCCTTACTGTAATATTCTGGTTAGCTTTCTGGACAGCCTTCAGACCAGACTTGGTCTCAGCAGAATAGACACCACAAAAATAATCAGGAATAAAGTCCAAAGTCTTTATTGTCTCCTTCACAGTCTGTCTCCTTTACCTGGGACTGGGCTAGCTTTCTGGAGGTCCTCTGGAATAGGTCTTGCTTTCAGTGGAGGAATGCAGGAGGCAGGAGCCCCACCAGGATAGTGATCAAGTCTTCTCTCTCAAAGTGCAGGAGGCAAGAGAGCCACCACGAGGCTGATCAAAGGTGGAATGTCTGTGGCTTTGTCCTCAGTTTAAATACTCTATTACAATTGCATCAATTGTAGAACTATTACATCACCATGCTAAGTACTAAGTATATGTAAACTAGAAAACCATTGTCTCATCAATTCCACTGAGTTAACACCTTATTGTAAGAATCCTTGGTTCAAGTATATTTCTCCAGAGTTCTGGCCCTTTACACTTTATAAACCATCCCTGCTTTCTTGGTATAAATCCCACTTGGTCACAATATATTACCCTTGTAATATATTGTTGTAGTCTTCTAGCTGATGCTTTATTTAGGATTTTTGCATCCATATTCATTAATGAAATTGTTCTGTAGTTTTCTTTTTTTGTTGTTATTTTTGCTTTTCCTGGTTTAGGTTTCAGCACCATAGTTGTTTCACAAAAGAAGTTTGATAGGATTCCTTCTTTGCCTATTGTTCCAAATTATTTATTTAATACTGGAATTAGTTGCTCTTTAAATGGTTGGTAGAATTCACTTGTAATTTCATCTGCTCCAAATGTTTTTCCCCCTTAGGAAGCTCATTCATAGCTTGTTCAATTTATTTTTTGAAATAGGCTTGTTTACATATTTTATTTCTTCTCTTAATCTAGGCAGCTTGTATTTTTGTTATTGTTCTTTTTTTTTTTTAATTTTTATTTAATGATTACTTTATATTGACAACATTATCCCTTGCACTCGTTTTTTTTTTTTTTTCCCCTCCCTCCCTCCACCCCCTCCCCTAGATGGCAAGCAGTCCTTTATATGTTTTGATATGTTGCAGTATATCCTAGATACAATATATGTTTGCAGAACCGAACAGTTCTCTTGTTGCATAGGGAGAATTGGATTCAGAAGGTATAAATAACCTGGGAAGAAAAACAAAAATGCAGATAGTTCACATTCGTTTCCCAGTGTTCGTTCTTTGGGTGTAGCTGCTTTTGTCCATCATTTATCAATTGAAACTCAGTTATGTCTCTTTGTCAAAGAAATCCACTTCCATCAAAATATGTCCTCATACAATATCGTTGTCGAAGTGTATAATGATCTCCTGGTTCTGCTCATTTCACTTAGCATCAGTTCATGTAAGTCTCGCCAGTCCTCTCTGTATTCATCCTGTTGGTCATTTCTTACAGAACAATAATATTCCATAACATTCTGTTATTGTTCTTTCATTTCACTTAAATTGTTACATTTTTACAAAATGAAAAAAATAATTGTTAAATGTATTGGCATATAATTGGGTAAAATAACCCCTGATAATTGCTTTGATTTCATCATAATTAGTGATATATCCACCTTTTTTCTTTTTAATACTAATGATTTGGTTTTCTTCTCTATCTTAAAAAATTCATAGTTACCAAGACTATTGCTGGTTAATAGGATTTTTTTTCATAAAACAAATTCCTAGATTTATTTATTAATTCAATAGTTTTCTAACACTCAATTTTCATTAATCTTAGTTTCAGTTTTTAAGATTTCCAATTTGGTGTTTAATTGAGTCTTTTAATTTGTTCTTTTTCTAATTTTAAAAATTACATAGCTACTTCATTGGTCTGCTCTTTCTTATTTTATTGATTTAAACATTTAAAGATATAAATTTTTCTCTGATTACTTTTGGCTGCATCCCATAAGTTTTGGTATGCCATCTCAATATTGCTATTTCCTTTAATTAAATTATTGATTATTTTTATTATTTGTTTGGAATTATTTTACCCATTCATTCCTTACTATTAGGTTATTTAGGCTCCAATTAATTATTAATCATTGTTTCCATGTTCTCTTTTTGAATATAATTTTTATTGCATAAATTTAATTGCATCAATTCATTGATTTGAAAAGAATGCTTTTAATATTTCTCCTTTTCCACATTTAATTATAAAACTTTATGCCCTATGTTGCCTTACATTTTTTTATTATTATTTGCCCTATATGATCAATTTTTGGAAAGTATCAAATGCCACTGAGAAAAAGATGTATTTCTTTCATTTCCATTCAATATCTCTCACTTGTCTAACATTCTTTTGAACTCCTTGACTTCTAATTTATTTTTTATTCAGATTTATTTATTCTGGGAGGGGAAGGTTAAAGTGCCCCACTATTATTGTAATATTATCTACTCCTTGGGTTCATGATTTAGACATAAAGAGTGATACTATAATCAAATTAGATCAAAAGACAGTTACCCCTCAGATCTGTGGAAAAGGAAAGAATTTGTGGCCATAGAAGAACTAGAGTACATTATGGAGTTCAAAACAGATAATTTTGATTATATTAAGTTAAAAAGGTTGTGTAGAAATAAAACCAATGCAGACAACATTAAAAGGGAAGCAGTAAAATGGGAAGTTGTTGTTGTTGTTGTTGTTGTTGTTGTTGTTAAACATTCAGGGGGTCTAATAAAGCCCTCATTTCTAAAATATATAGAGAACTGATTCAAATTTATAAAAATACAAGTCATTTTTAAATTGATAAATGGTCAAAGGATATGAACAATTTTCAGATGAAGAAATTAAAACCATTTCTAGTCATGTGAAAAAAAATGTTCTAAATTACTATTAGTCAGAGAAATGCAAATTAAGACAACTCTGAGGTGTCACTACACAGCTCTCAGATTGGCTAAGATGACAAGAAAAGATAATGATGAATGTTGGAGAGAATGTGGAAAAACTGAGACATTAATACATTGTTGATAGAATTGTGAGCTGATGCAACCATTCTGGAGGGCAATAGGGAATTATGCCCAACAGATTATCAAACTGTGCATTTGATCCAGTAATGTCTCTACTGGGCCTATATCCCAAGGAGATCATAAAAAAGAGAAAAGAAATCCACATGTGCCAAAATATTTTTAGCAGCCCTTTTCATAGTGGTAAGGTACTGGAAACTGAGTTGATGCCCAGTAGTTGGAGAATGGCTGAATAAATTATGATATATGAATGTTATGGAATATTATTGTTCTATAAGAACAGTACTTCAGAGAGGCCTGGAGGAACTTACATGAATTGATGCTAAGTGAAATGAGCAGAACTAAGAGATCATTATACACAGCAACAAGATTATAAGATGATCAATTCTTTTGGACGTGGCTCTTTTCAATAATGAGATGATTCAGGTCAATTCCAATGGTGTTATGATGGAGAGAGCCATCTGCATCCAGAGAGAAGACTGTGGGGACTGACTGTAGATCCCAACATAACATTTTCACTTTTTTTTTGTTGTTTGCTTGCATTTTGTTTTCTTTCTTGTTTTTTCATTTTTTATCTGATTTTTCTTGTGCAGTTTGATAATTGTGGAAATATATATAGAAGAATTGCATATGTTTAATATATATTGGATTATTTTCTGTCAAGGGGAGGAGTGGGAGGGAAGAAGAAAAAATTTGTAACACAAGGTTTTGCAAGAGTGAATGCTTATGTTTTGCATGTTTTGAAAAACAGCTTTTTAAAATATTATCTATTTCTACCTTTAATTCATTTAATTTTTCTTCTGAATATTTGATTCACATAAGTGTAGTATTGCTATTGCTTCATTATGGCAATTTTTGTCATAAAGTAGTTTCCATGTTTTTTTCTTTTAATTAAATCTATTATAGTTTTAATTTTGAGATCAGCATTGGTATTCTTGCTTTTTTTTTAACCTCAGCTGAAGCACAATAAATTTTACCCCAGCTTTTTATTTTGTTTTCCCCTGGTTTTTTTGAAGTCCCTGTTCTTTTATTCTGCTAAGTGAACTTTATTATTATTTGTTCTAACTCAACAAGATAATTTTAAGTAATTTACTTAGGTGGCATTACATAAAGAAATCGATTAAGCAAAATTGTCATTTTTTTTAATATTGGCTTTATCCACCCATGAACAACAAATGTTACTTCAATTATTTAGATTTAACTTTATTTATATAAAAAGTGTTTTATGTTTATATTCATTTAGTTCCTGTGTCTTTTTTGACATGTATATGCTCAGGTATTTTATACTGTTGTCTAAAACAATATTGAATAACATGGCTGACATACAGTATAGTTTAGCTATTTTTGCTCATTTGATTAAATCTACTTTAGCTTTAACTTTGGCTGAAATTATAATTACTATTCCGGCTTTTTGTATATAATAAATTTTATTACTGATCTTTATTTTATGTTGGTGTAGATCTCATTTACTAGCACTTCCTTAAAACAACATTTTGCTGAATTCAAATTTTAAATCTGCTTTCAGTTTCCATTATATGAGTAAATTCATTGTATTCAATTCCAAGCTATCATTACTCACATGTTTTCTTCCTTATTATTTTCCCTCACTATCTTCCTAACTCTAATCCTATCCTTCCTCACTCCTTTACTTTACTTCTACTAACTACCTTGTCCTTCTTACTCTATCCAAACCTCCAAGAATCCTTCCCTTATCCTCCCCCCACCATATCTCTTACCTTCTTATTTTTTATGAATTTAGAAGACTGTTATATGTACACACACATATATATATGTATATACATATATATATACAATTCATATGTAACTATAAATACATAAATATACATATACATACACACAATATTGCTAAAGATATATAATTTTCAGATAATCCAACAATTCTTCTATTGTTTCTTCTTGATTTATTCTCTAGATCAACTATTTTTCTAATGAAATATTTCACATTCTCTTCTTTTTTAAATTCTTTTGATTTTGTTAATATTTCTTAGTGTCTTATACTGTCATGATCTTTTGCTTGTCCAATTCTAGTTGTTGTTTTTTTTTTTTTTTTTTCATCCATAAATTTTTGGTGCTTTTTTTTAAGTAATTGATTTTCTTTTCATAATTTTCTTGGATATTTCAGGATATTTATTTGACTTTATTTGTCTGCCCTTATTGAAGAATATAACAATCTGATTTTGCATTTTTAAAATTGTTCTAAAATAATAGTTCTTGTTGTAAAAGCAATTTTCTAATCACTATCAAACATTTGAAATGGATTAAGATAAATATTTGAATGAATTTCATTATAATCACCAAATGGAAAAATTTTATACATTTAAGTAAAATAATGGAAGAGATTTTCAGTTAGACACAATTCTTCCTATAGTATATTTCTTTTCTCATTCTAAATGCCTGACCTTTTCTTTCCCTCTATAAATATCAATGTTATTACAAAATTGGTGATTTAAGGGAGATGGTTAATGATAGATAAATGGCAAGTTAGATAGAAAATTCAATTTAGGCTTAAATGTAGGGAATGTTCCTAATTGAGGGTTACTCTAGACTGTCACTGAACTTAAAATGGTTTATCTAAAATAGATTGACTACATCTGAAAAGGAGAGAACTACTTTCTAACTATAAATGAACCAATTGTTGCAATGTGATTACACAGATGGAAATATAGGCAAGGGAAAACAAACTTAATGCCCAAAGTTTTCTTCAGCCTGTGGAAAATGTTGGGCGATTTCACTACCAAAAAGTACATTCCTCCAATCAGGCTGCTGTAATCCAAACTATTTAGTGTAATTAATGATGTGAACTATCTACTGAGAGCCTGGTTGATTTATCCTTCATTGAAAAGTCTCTGAACTGTCTCCTGATCCTTGAGCCAGTCTATATAGCCACACAACAGCTCTACTGCCCCTCAACCAAACTCTTCTCCATGATCAGTGTCCCAAATTTCATGCAGTCTCAAGATTTCATTTTCTCTCAACTCAAATCAATGATAGCCGCAATAACTAGGTTATTCCCCCTTGGAGCTTGCTTATTGTTCTGTAAAAGCTTAGGGTTTTTAATAGAAACCCCTTAAAAATCTTTCTTATTCAAGAGTTTTTCTTCTCGTGTAGCTTTTATATGGCTTACTCAATTACATTTTTGAGTATCTAAGTTTTTCTTAGAATTGAAGCAAAAACAGTGCCACAGTTGAAGCAAAATTCAGTTTACTGGAAAATTTGGGAAATAAAACAGCAGATTGTATTATGTAGTCTCAAAAAGATCAGAAAGGGAAATTGAGGAAAAAATTCTTGAAACATTCCCCAACCTACGTCTTCCATAAAGACAGTGACTTACAGAAAATGACACACCTCGATACAGCTTTAGTCTGCCAGTTTTATCTTCCCTCTACTTCTCAAAGTTAAGCTAAAAAGATACATGCTTTTTTTTTCCCCCTGGAATTTCTCCTCAACCCAGCTAAGTCAATGTTTATATATGGGCTCCAAAGGGCATAATAAAACTTCCTGCACAATAAGAATGATATGTCTGATGTTTTTCTATCTCACCCAATGTCTTTCAAGGACCTTTTCACATATACTTTTTGGTTGATTGATTGATATATGTTCTCAAGGACCTTTTCACATATACTTTTTGGTTGATTGATTGATATATGTTCTCATCTCCATATGGTACCCAATCTAACCAAATTGGCTCTGGAAAGAAAAAAATTAAATGAATTTCTATTTTGCCATCCACCACTTTGGGTGGAATTTTGAAAGCCTCATTTTTTTAAAAAAATAATTTAAATTGTTTCCATTATCTATAGCACTTCTTTACTTATCAGAGGGACAATTATAATGTTTTATATTTTACACATTATTCTAAGAGTTTCCAAATCTAATATGAGAGGTTAAAGATGTTACATTGTCATAATATAGTTTTATGAATGCTCCTGTGCCTTCTCCAACAACCCCAACATTTAAACCAGGGATAACTTAAATTTCCTTCAGAAGAATGAGCCAGTTAAACACTGGCGTCATTGAGGGTATGAACCTGCTGCGATTTGGGAGCCACCTGCCAGTGGCTGCTGGTGGTCTAACTCAGACCTACAGAATGAATCTCTTCATGTGAGAGGGTGATGATGATACGAGAGGCAGTAGCTGTTCTCTGATTTCTCCATTGAGAGACAGTTGCATTATCTGACTTCTTTCCTCTTCCCTCTGCCTCCAATTTATTTCATTCCCAATGCACAAGAAACATCTGCATTATTAAATGTTGCTTTGTATCTCCTTCAAGTGTTATGATTCACAGCTGTGGAAGCTCTCAGAGAATTGACCTGTCCCTTCACTTAGGCATGATCCTTAACAATTCCCCATTTTTTGTTTTGAAATAGCCCAGGCAATAAAATTTAAGACGGCCATAGTAATTCATAATTTAGAAATAATTTATTTGTAACTGGCCTAGATGGTGTGCATGGCCAGGACGGATCTCCACAAGGATTCTGGCATGGTTCCATGCCCAACTGAAGTAGGGACAGCCTTATAAGCATTCTTCTTCACCCTTGCTGGCACCTTTGACATTAAACAGTAACTCAACTTTACAGGAAGAAAGATACAAAGGCAGATGCTTTAACATAGATAGGGATCAGGGCTAGGTGATCACCCTCATGGAACAGATATCCTTGGGAGCATTGCTGATCTGGCACTTTGAAGTGCAAAAGAAGTCCCCTAATCTAGCTGAGCAGACCCTTCTCTGGGCCCTTTAAGCTAAGACTGAGGGAGGGGAGGGAGGCCAGTTCTTTGTCCATTTCAGTTTTATGGAAATGCAATTATTTTTCCCCCACAGCATGGTCATTAAGTTTGTGCATTAGCTGTTATCTCAGTCCACATGCTACGGTATCTTGAGTCCACATGCTAGGTCATGCAAACAGCACTATAGCAGGTGTTGAATCTTGTGAGATGTCAGAGGCAAACTTTCAAATAGAGAAAAGGATTGTAGTCCGAACAATCATTTAAGTCTTTCATCAGTCTCCTGGCTTGGCCCTTTGATGTGTTGGCCTATTTAATTACATTGATTAAAAAAGTCTTACTGGGTCTCTTCTCCCTTTCCTTCCCCACGGTTTACCCAAGGAACTCTGGAAAAATCCTGTTCATGAACAGATCTCAAGTGTTGCTGCTTCTTTATTTCTTGTGATTCTTGTGACCCACGTTCGGCGCCATATGTTGTGATACAGGAGCCATCTGCCAGTAGATGCTGGAAGTTTAACTCAGACCTGTAGAATGGTTCTCTTCATGTGAGAGAATGATGATGATAGAAGGAGACTGAGAGGCAGTTGCTTTCTCTGACCTCCCAACTCTTCCTTCTGCCTCCAATTTATTTCATTCTCAATTCACAAGGAACATCTGCATTAGTAAAGGCTGCTTTGGAACTCCTTCAAGTGTTATGATTCACAGTTGTGGAGGCTCTTGGAGAATTGACCTGCCCCTTCACTTAGCCATGGTCCTTAATATAAATCCTAGTTCAAGAAACTGAATTCATTTCATTAGAAAAGAGTGAAAAGTAAAGAAATAACAAATAAATGCTCTATAGAGACACCTAGCGTTACAAAATGGAAATTTCATGCTGAGATAATCTTTTTCTATATTTTTCTTTTCTTTAAATATGGATGTGCTAAATTTGTATTTCGTTCTAGTCTCCCTGCCCTCTACTCTCTTCTAGTTTTTATATGAAACTAGTTTACAAAATTCATTTGTAAGCAGCAATAAAAGGAAGAATGTAAAAGGGAACCCAGAAGTTAAGTTCTTCTGTTATTTTCCAGTCATGTTTGACTCTTTATCATCCCATTTGGGGATTTCTTGACAAAGATATTGAAGTAGCTTGCCACTTTCTTCTCTAGCTCATTGTACAGAGAAGGAAACTAAGTCAAACAGGTTAAACATCTTGACTAAACACATAGGTAGAAAATGTCTACAGCTAGATTTGAATTCAGGAAAATAGGTCTTTTTCCCAGTACTGTAAACATTGCACTACCTATCTATCCTGAAGTTATGTACAGATCATCTAAAACCTCAAAGGAGCTTAATTTGCAAACTGCATCATATATTTATAAAAAAAATCATATTCTGAGATTAATATGCTAAATCAAGAGAAACCATCTTCTCAAGTTCAAAACACATATATTAAGACCAACAGAATACTGATATCATAATGATAATGATGTTGATAAAATTGATATTATATGAATATTGTTAACTTAAAAAAATTTTTTTTGAAGTTTTGCTTTGAGAACTTTGAGGATTTGTGGATAAGGTAGCAAGTATAAAAATTATTCTATCTTGCACCAAAACTATGTAAACATAAGACCCTAAACTCCTGCTTCACTCCCACTCCCAGCACTCATCTATCTCTAAGTGCTGTCAAATGCTTGAAACTCTGATCCATGAATATATCTATCACTTTCTATGACTTTCCCCTCCCCATTCTCTTCCCAACACTGCCTGTCTCCCTCCCCTATTTCATCCCTATTCCAATATTGTTTATCTCTTTATCCCACCTTTCAGAATTTGTCTATATAATTTTTGCACTGTTTGCCCATTTGATCTCTATGCCTTATTAAGGTATAATTAAACTGTTATCCCCTATCCATCATAGTCATTCCCAGCAAGTACTCAGATAATCAAACATATCTGTCAATTAATAATTTCATAAAGAATTATTGCATGACATTATCAATATATATGACAGGACTATCTATGCAAAATACTACAGATTCAAAGAAAGGCAAATGATCATCCTTATGCTCATGAAGCTGACAATTTAATGGGGGAAAACTTGTACATAAACTATGTACAAACAAGAGGTAGTATGGAATGTATTGTAGGGAGCATAAAGTACTAGGTTGGAGTCAGGGAGACTCATGTTTGTGACTTCAAATTTGACTTCAGATACTTACTAGCTATGTGACCATAGGCAACTACTTAACCCTATTTGCCTTAATTTCCTCTTCTGTAAAATGAACTGGAAACGGAAATGGCAAAACACTCTGGTACCTTGCCAAAAAAAGCCCTTAAATGGAGTCATAGAAATACAAATACAACTGGAAAATGTATAGACAAGAAACATACAAAATAAATTGAAGATAATCTTAGGAGAAGATTTAGAAGGTAGAATTTTTTAACTGAACATGTTTTTTCTTCTAATAATCTTATAAAAGATACCATTGATTTGTATCTGTCATGCAAGCAAAAATTCTAATTAGTGTTATTTATATTCTGAAGTAAAGTGATATATTTGAATTTTCACTATTTGAAGACAGAATAATGTAAAATATTAATTCCAGTCCATAGAAATAAGCAATGTCAATGAGAGTAATTGACAACTTAAAAGGATTTATTATCAGCATTATTCAAGATCTACACATAAAGGAAGAGGAGGCATGTTTTTCAGTCATTCAGTCATATCTGACTCTTTGTTATCAAGTTTCATAATTTAAATATGTATTTAATTTTTCACTGGGAGCACTAGGAAATATGTATAAAGCTTTACTAAATGAAAATTACAGCTATAATTGTCAGATTGGTTCTATTTCAATAGAAATATACAACAGCAGTTCTGGGTACAGAGTCAAGATGGCAGAGTAAAACCAGGAACCTGCTCGAGCTTTCCTAGATTCTCTTGAAAACCACATGAAACTAAGCCTCTGAATAGAGTTTGATGGAATAAAAGCACTCTCCAACTCCAGATAAATTGGAGAGGTGGAAGGACTCTAGGAAGATGGTAGAGTAAATTGACAAATTTCAAGCTCTCCAAATTTCCCCTGTTAATAGAATTTGTACCTCAGAACAAATACAGACTGGTGAAAAATCAAGATTTAGGGTAGGCTGCTTCTGGTACAATATAACAAAATCTAAAGAAAGACACAGGCCAGGACTAATCCATGTAAAGTACAAACATCTTCAGGCTAGTCCCACAGAAACAAGAAGTGTCCCCTTGGGCTAGCTAGGTGTGGCTGAAATCTCAGCAGGAAAGACAGAGATTTTCACCTCCCAGATTCTTTATGGTATCGGGATTTAAGGAGTTTGAGTCCAGGAAAACTAAGTGAATTATAGCTGATTGGGAACACCAGGCCCAGCTGTGTTGCTGAGATGCAGCCCTGGGTGAGAAGGAACCAGCGTCCAGTGAGTGCAGAAGCAGTGGGGTACGAATGCTGCTGTCTGTGGGCGCTTGCATGAAGATGGAGATCTTGGTTTGGGTTGTCTAGTCAGCAGGGAGAGCTGAAGGGAAGCTTAAGGCACCATTCCCTGACCTTATGGTTAGAAGTGCTTACACTAATACCTCTTATTAAAAAAAAAAAAAATGAACCAGCAAAGAAGAAAGAACCCCACCATAGAAACTTACTGTGGGAACAGGGAAAACCAGGGTTCATCTTCAGAGGAGGATACTTTAGTTAAAAAAAAAAAAAAAGGTTTCTACCCCAAAGAGTAACATGAAATGGCTCCCTCCCCAGAGAGAATTTATAGAAGAACTCAAAAGAGAATTAAAAAATCAATGAGAGACACTGAAGAAAAAGAAAGAAAGAAAGAAAGAAAGAAAGAAAGAAGAAAGAAAGAAAGAAAGAAAGAAAAGAAAGAAAGAAAGAAAGAAAGGGAGAGAGGGAGGGAGGGAGAAAGGAAGGAAGGAAGGAAGGAAGGAAGGAAGGAAGGAAGGAAGGAAGGAAGGAAGGAAGGAAAGAAGGAAGGAAGGAAAGAAGGAAGGAAGAAAATGAACAAACAAATAAATGAATGAATAAATAAATATAGATATATAAATAAATAAATGGATGGATGGATGGATGGGATAGATGAATGAATGAATAAATAGGTAAATACATAAATAAATGAATGAATAAATAAATAACATAAAAGAAAAACAAAATTATGACAAGTTAACCAACCAGAAAAGGAGACACAGAGTCTCAAAGATGAAAATAATTTTTTGAAAATTAGAACTGGGCAAGGGAAAGGCTGTGAAGCTATGAAAACTATGCGAGACCAAGAAATAACAAAACATATTATAATGAATGAGAAAATAGAAGAGAATATGAAACATAAGAAAAACAACCAATCTGGAGAACAGATCAAGAAGAGAAAATATAAAAATAATTGGATTGTGTGATGACCGCATATTTAAAATCAGCCGGAGTCAGGAATTCAGGAAGGGAAAAATCTTCAATCTTTTTTTTCTTTTTGAGATGAAGGGGGATTGTGATAGCAATATGGGCAGCTGCGACAGGAAGCCAGCCAGCAGAGGTGAAAGGGGGTCACTACAGCAATGTGAGCAGCTATGTCAAGAAGCCAACCAGTCTCTCTTTCCGCTTCCCTTTCCACTCCCCTGCCTCCACCCATCAAAATCAAACGTTTCCTATGCAACATGTATAGGTACACATCAGGATTTGCACAAAGAGTGGGTGGGAGGCATTCTTTCTCCAAGCATATATATTAATAGAGTATGGTCCAATTACTATTTAGCCTCATGTGCTTGGGACCTCAGTGAATCAACTCAAGACTCAGCCCATTACAACTACCGTTTTCTTTTGTTTTAGAACACAGGTAGTCATGCCATCCCTGACTCCTCAGGAAGGTCAGAGCCCCCAAGGGGAGGTGATCATGCCCTCCCTGACTTCTCAGGAAGGGAGGTGAAAGCACTAAAAAAGAGATGATCACAATCCCCCCTGACATCTCAGGAAGGGAGATGAAAAGCACCAAAGGGAAGTGGGGGTTGCTAGTGGGTTTCTGGGCTGAAGGGTCTTATTATGCACAAACCCATCAGCATGGGAGGTATTACACAAGCACAGAGTAATAATGCAGAGGCTATTAGTGATGACCCTCCCCACAGTCAGTGCAGGCTTGATGTGGTGAAACAAATATGAATTGTACATGCAAGTAACAGTATAGCAAACAATATAAATCAACATGGCATTGTAAAAGATTGCCAGAAGTCCTAGAGGGAGAGTATGTAAACAGCAGTCACACATACACCTTCTTCAGCAGCCAAGAGATAGTCCAAAACCAATCTATTATCCATTGCTTCACATGTCAGGGAATCTAATGATCCCCCCAAGTTTTTGAAGTCCTACAAAAGTCTTTTTATGTGTTAGGGAATCCAATGATTCCAGCAGATTTTGAAGTCCTGTAATAGTCTTATCATTTCTCAGAAAATCCAATGATTCCTGAGGGTTTTCAAGTCCTACAACAATCTTATCATGTCTGAGAATTCAATGATTCTTGAGAGTTTTGAAGTCCAACAATTTTCTATGTCCATGAGTCAAATACCATAACTGCCATGCTCTTTCAATGGTGAGCACAATCAGTAAGAGAACCACCCGATATTTCTTGGGCCTTCTTCGTTTCAAGGGTCTGCTCCATCTCTCTGCAATGGACAAGACAAATACGGCTCGTTGGCACCCATCTGATTCCTTCCTCCTGTAAAAAATACAAGCAAACCCTCTTCCCCAAGCAGTTAGCCTATCTGGTTCCTTCTATTTATCACTTTCTGGATCTCTCCACATCACCTGGCAATTATCTAAAGATAGTGGAGCTGCTTGCATTGGACACTGCCCTGTTGTGTTAAAAGGCCTGTAACCTCCCCAACTGTAATCCTGATTGCTTTTCTGTTGGTTGATGACATCAGAGTCCTGAATTTCTAAAGACTCTCTGGGTATAACCTCAGTTGCTATCATGCCCCACCTATCTTTTGATTGATACCTTGGAGCTGGGCCCTGCCTCTCATTTCTCTGGGTCAATCTACATTCAGAGGCCCAGTGAAAGCCTCTGTTACATTTTGGACATGGGGTTTTAGGTTTTATTCTCTCATCCTGTCTTCTCATTCTATTTCCATATCTACAATGAGCTCTCAAATGTCCAACTTTTCCACACTGAAAGCATCTGCAAATCTCTCTGGAAGTCCCTTGCCAAAAGGGACCCTGTCTTCCCATGTTGGGATCTTGGGAAGTCTGCATCATAGCCTGGCTATAAAAGGCATTTGTGCCCATTATGGCACAGCGTCTTATGAGCTCCTCTAAAAGAGCATCCTTGTGCAGTCCTAGTATAATTCTTCTGCAAACCTCATTAGCAGTTTCCTTAGCAAATTGCCTTATCAAAATGTCTGTTACTGCATTTTCCCCATTAGTTCTTGTGATAGCTGTCTGCAAACATCCCACAAAATCAGCAAAGGGTTCATTTGGCCCTTGTGTTATTTTTGTGAAGGCCTTACTCTTGTCATCTTTATTGTGAAGAGAAGCCCACACTTTGATAGCATTAGCAGCAATTTGCTCATATGTTGCTATGGAATAATTAACCTGTACTGCGACATCTGCATAGGAGCCTACACCTGTTAGTAGGTCACAGGTGATTGCACCATGAACTCCATTTTGATTATTTGAGGGGGGCTTGTATCCTACAGAGCTCACTATATTCAGAAAGCCACAAGTAGTTTTGTCCAGGTTCTAGGCATACCCTTGCTATAGATTTTCAGTCATTAGGGGTCAAGATTTCAAAAGCCAAATTCTGTAATAACATCTTAACATAAGCTGATGTAGCCCCATAAAGAGTGCAAGCCTTTTTCAGATCTTTGAGGATTTCTATATCAAAAGGAGCATATTTTCTACTTTCTTGACCTGAAGAATTAAACTGTTGAATTACAGGAAAAATGTGATGTTGAAATTCCAATACGTCTCTCCCTTCCTCTTTGGCCTTAATTAGTCCCTTTTACAATCTAGTCATAGGAGTAGCTGGATGCTGGGTGGGAGGTGCTGGTGCTGTCACTGCTCCCCCCACTACCTCTCCTCCCTCCATCCCAGAGGGTGAAGTTGACAGAGGGGAGTCAATTACCTGCTCCTTAGGTGGGGCTGAAGCTGCCTCACATTCACCACACCCTTGAGCCTCACTTAAGTTTTCATGCCCTGTGGGGATATGGTCATTAATCTGTTCATTATCTTCCTCCTTTATCTCAGGCTTCCCCATTTGGCTGTTCTTAGAGCTTTGTTTTTTTCTATAACTTATATGGTTTCTTAAGGCCAACTGTATTATATTGTATAAATAAAATACCTCGATAGAAATTGAATGAGGACCGTTTTCGTTGTAATATGTGGAGAGCTGTTGCCCAATTAACTTCCAATTATCTGGAGAGATTTGCTCTTCCACTAAGAACCAAGGGGAGGTGCATTTTAATGTACCAAGAAGTCTAGCTGTCTGTTCCCAAGTTATAAGTAGCCCTTGATCGTCTATCAGCTTAAGCATGCTTTCTATAGCACCACTCCTGGGTGGGGGTGGGGAGGTGGGGATGGGGGATGGAGAATCTTTAGCTAGCATCTGTCCCATTTCAGCCAAAAAAGGTTACTAGTTTAGTCTTTAAGAAAATAAGTTCCCTATTTGTCTATTATACTCACCTAAGTTCCTGGTCACTGGAGACTTCTTCAGTGCAAGTAGGGTCCTTGGTTCCCACACTTGGGTGCCAAATGTGATGACTGCATATTTAAAATCAGCTGGAGTCAGGAATTCAGGTTAAGGAAAAAATCTTCAATCTTTATTCTTTTTGAAGTGAAGGGGGATTGTGATAGCAATATGGGCAGCTGCGACAGGAAGTCAGCCAGCAGAGGTGAAGGGGGGTTGCTATAGCAATGTGAGCAGCTGTGTCAAGAAGCCAGCCAGCAGTCTCTCTTTCTGCTTCCCTTTCCACTCCCCTGCCTCCACCCATCAAAATCATCATTTCCTATACAACACATCAGGACTTGCACACAATGAGTGGGCGGGAGCCATTCTTTCTCCAACCATATATATTAATAGAGTATGGTCCAATTACTATTTAGCCTCACGTGCTTGGGACCTCAGTGCATCAACTCAAGCCTCAACCCATTACAGGATTGCCTGAAAGTTGTGACCAAAAAGAAAACCTTGACACAATAATGCAGAAAATAATCTAAGAAAATTATCTTTCACTGTGGAAGAGGGAAGAATTTATGACCAAAGAAGAACTAGAGATCACTATTGACCACAACATAGAAAATTTTGATTATATCAAATTGAAAAGTTTTTGTACAAACAAAACAAATGCAAACAAGATTAGAAGGGAAGCAATAAACTGGGAAAACATTTTTACAGTCAAAGGTTCTGATAAAGGTCTCATTTCCAAAATATATAGAGAATTGACTCTACTCTATAAAAAATCAAACCATTCTCCAATTGATAAATGGTCAAAGAATATGAACAGACAATTCTCAGATGAAGAAATTGAAACTATTTATAGACATATGAAAAATATGCTCCAAATCATTATTAATCAGAGAAATGCAAATTAAGACAACTCTGAGATACCACCACACACCTGTCAGATTGGCTAGAATGACAGGGAAAGATAATGGGGAATGTTGGAGGGGATGTGGGAAAACAGGGACACTGATACATTGTTGGTGGGATTGTGAACACATCCAGCCATTCTGGAGAGCAATTTGGAGCAGTGTTTCTACTGGGCTTATACCCCAAAGAGATACTAAAGAAAGGAAAGGGACCTGTATGTCCCAAAATGTTTGTGGCAGCCCTGTTTGTAGTGGCTAGAAGCTGGAAAATGAAAGGATGTCCATCAATTGGAGAATGGTTGAGTAAATTGTGGTATATGAATGTTATGGAATATTATTGTTCTGTAAGGAATGACCAGCAGGATGAATACAGAGAGGACTGGCGAGACTTACATGAACTGATGCTGAGTGAAATGAGCAGAACCAGGAGATCATTATATACCTCAACAACGATACTGTTTGAGGATGTATTCTGATGGAAGTGGATCTCTTTGATAAAGAGAGCCTTAATTGATCAAAGATGGACAGAAGCAGCTACACCCAGAGAAAGAACACTGGGAAATGAATATAAACTACTTGCATTTTTGTTTTTCTTCCCGGGTTATTTATACCTTCTGAATTCAATTCTCCCTGTGCAACAAGAAAACTGTTCGGTTCTGCACATATATATTGTATCTAGGATATACTGCAACCCATTCAACATGTAGAGGACTCTTGCCATCTGGGGGAAGAGGTGGAGGGAGGGAGGGGAAAAATCGGAACAGAAGTGAATGCAAGGGATAATGCTGTAAAAAAATTACCCTGGCATGCATCCTATCAATAAAAAGTTATTAAAATTTTTTTTTTAAATTATCTTTCAGAGATAGAATATGAGGAGAAAATAGAAATAGAAAAAAAAATCCTCCAATTACCACCTTAATGAAATCTTTTGTGGAAAACACACAAAAATATTATTGCCAAATTTTGAAACACCAGATCAAAGAGTAATCTTTGCAAGAAATAAGAAAAAAAAAACAATTTGAATATGCTGGAGCTACAATTAGAAGTGTACAGGACTTATCAGAAGCTACAATAAAAAACTGCAGATCCTGGAATCACATCTACTAACAATCAAACGAATTAGGCCTGCAGCCAAAAATATCATATCCAGCAAAATTACCTTTAATTTTGAATGAGAAAAAATTGACATTCAATGAACTTACAGATTTTCAGGAATTTCTATCAATCAAACTCAAACTTAACAGAAAATTTAACATATGAGGTCAATATCAAAGACCAATTTCAAGGTACTCAACATGGACATATTGTTTAAACATGGATTTGTTTTTTTTTTTTTTTTTTTACATGGGAAATGTATACTATATATTTAAGATTCACATCAAAAGCTCAAAAGAAAGATTGGCAGAGTTAAAGCAAAGATATGTTATGCAAATGAGATTCAGAGGAAAAATAAACAGAGACATTAGAGGAAGAAGGAAACTTGTAATTCTGAAAACCTACTCATATCAGGAATGAGTTTAATAAGCAACATTACATAGGTATCATATATTGCACTCTTCAAAATCTATTAAAAAAAATAAGGGGAGAGGGATGGGTGGATGGGGAAGCAAAAGAAGAGGGAAGAAGACAAGGGAGGGATCCATGAGGGGGAGGATTAAGTAATAACAAGGCTAGTTATGAAGCAGAATTAAAGCAAAGAGTCAGCAGGGATAGGAAACATGACTGTGTTTGTAAGATTGTGTATCATATGTATAAATAAATATATTTTTTCTTAACTATAGCTTACTTGATGGTAATGGGGGGGTGAAAAGGGAGAAAAGAATAAAGAAAATAAGGTACACAGAAGAAAACTAAAGAACAATTTACAAGGAAATAAAGAAAAATTGACATTCATGAATATAATTTCTTCTACTTATATACATGTATGAGTATATACATATACATATATTTTTTTTCTTGATCTGGTAATTTGTTGTTATATATTTTGAATCCTCCTTGATGTTCTGCTGGGCACATGACAATATTCTCTTTTGTTTTGTTTTATTTTGTTTTGTTTTGTTTTTCTTTTTTTATGCTTTTTTTTTTTCAAATAAAATAAATTTTTAAGAATAGATTGGAAGGACTTCAAGGTCATTCTTAGAGTAAAAGAGATGTTCAACCCAGCTCAGATGATGCTCAGGAAAATAAGTAAAAGGGTTTTAATCACAGCAGATAAGCAACTGAGACTCTCAGTCCTCGCTCAGTAGCAGAGCAAATCAGGGGGCAGCCTCCAGTCTCAGCTCAGCAAATTGCCAGCCTAGGAAACTAGACTGTTGACTGGAAAGACCAGATAGAGCTACCTTTGTGTGAGAAAAATACCAAACATAAGGGGCCTCTATGCTCAAAGTCAAGGGTCAAAGTTGCACAAGAAGCTTGGGACAGGACCCCCTGTGTCCAGGAGCAGAGCTCAACCTTAAAAATCACAAACTAGGAAAAAGAAAGAAAATGATCAAAAAATAGAAAAGAATTCTAAGCAGAGAAAGCTACTATGGTGATCAGAGAAGACCAAAACATCAATTTAGAAAAGGACAAAATGCCCACATGGAAAATCTCAAAGAGTATATGAATTGGTCTCAAGCCCAAAAATGCTCCTTGGAAGTGTTTCTAAAGGATTTCAAAAAAGGATAGAAGGAAAATTGGGCAAAGAATCAAAAGACATGCATGAGAGAATCAACAGCTTGGAAAAGGAACCAAAAAAACGAAGAAAATAATTCCATACAAAATATAATTGGTCAAATGCAAAAAAAAAAAAAATTCACTGAAAAAAATACAACCTTAAAAAGTAGAATTAATCAATTGGAAAAAGAGATATAAAACTACCAAGAAAAGCATAAAAACTATTGAGCAAATAGAAGCTAATGTCTCCATAAGGCATCAAGAATCAGTCAAACAAACTAAAAAGAGTGAAAAAAAATAAAAGAAAATGTACAATATCTTATTGAAAATGACTTCCTAAGAGAGTCCAAGAGAGACAATTTAAAAATTATTGATCTACCTGAAAGCCATGACCAAAAAAAGAGCCTGGATAGCATTCTCTTCAGAGATCATCAAAGAAAACTACCCTTATATACAAGAACCAGAGGGCAAAATAATCATTTAAAGAATCAATTGATCATCTCTAAAAAGAGATTCCACAAGGAAAATCCCAAGAAACACTGTTACAAAACTCTAGAACTATAATCTCAAGGGAAAAAAAATGCTGCAAGCTGCCAGAAAAACAAAAACAAACAATTCAAGTATCAAGGAGCCACAGGATTTGGCAGTTTCTACAATAAAGGATAAGAGGGCCTGGAATATCATATTCTGAAAGGCAAAGGACCTGGAATTACAAGTCAAGAATCAAGTACATAGTGAGACTGAGCATCATCTTTCAGGGGAGGAATTGGATCTTTAGTGAAGTAAGGGAATTTCAATCATTTCCATTGAAAACCCCAGAATTAAACAGATAATTTGATCTTCAAACACAGGACTCAAGAAAAGCATAAAAAGATGAACATTACTTAAAATTCTAAACTGTTTACGTTCCTAGACGGGAAAATTATACTTGTAACTCTTGAGAACTTTATCTTTTATTAGGGCAGTTAGAGGGCATAGACAGAGGGTATAGTTCTAAACTGACTCTGCTAAGATGATATAAAGAAAAAAAGGAAAGGGAAGGTAAAATGGTATAAATGAGATCACATGAAGACCTATTACAATAGAGGGAAAGAAGAGAGAGAATGAGGACTGTTTGAAACTTAATCACTTTTGGCTCAAAGAGAGAATAGCATATTCACTCAGTTGGGTACAGAAATTTATCTTAGCTTATAAAAAAGTAGGAGGAAAAAGGGGGGAAAAAAGAGAAGAAATGGATAGAAGGAAGAACAGGAACACTAGAAGAAAGGGGTAAGAGAAGAGAGAAGAGGTGATAGAAGGGAGGGCAGATTGAGGACAGGGCCAGAAACAAAACACTATTAAGGAGGGACAGAGTGCAAAGAGACAAAGCTATATACAAGGGAAAAAAATAGCATAGAGGGAGGTGGTAGACATAATTGTGAATGTGAATGGGATGAACTCCCCCATAAAATGAAAACAGATAGCAGAGTGAATTAAAAACAGAATCCTACAATATGTTGTTTACAAAAAACACTTTTGAAACACAGAGATAGATACAGAGTAATTTATTATGCTTTAGCTGAAGCAAAAAAAAAAAAAAAAAGTAGGAATAGCAATTCTGATCTCAGACAAAACTAAAGTAAAAACAGATCTTATTAAAAGAAATAAGGAGGTAAAGGCAAGGAAAGATAGACTAAAAACCAATTGGAAATTAAATAATCTAATTCTAAAGAAAGAGTGGCTCAAACAACAAATCACAGAAACAATCCAAGAAAATGACAATAGTGAGACAACATATTAAAACCTATGGGATGCAGCGAAAGAGATTCTTAGGAATAATTTCATATCTCTAAATAGTTACATGAATAAGATAAAGAGATCAATGAATTGGGCATGCAACTAAAAAAGCTAGAAAAAAACAACAAATTAAAAATCCCCAGATGGATAGCAAATCTGAAATTCTGAAAATCAAAGGAGAGATATAAAAAATTGAAACTAAAAAAACTCTTAACTAATTATTAAAACTGAGTTAGTTTTATGAAAAAAATCAATAAAATAGATAAACATCTGATTAATTTTATTAGAAAAGAAAAAGTATATCAACATCAAAAATTAAAAGGATCAACTTATCAACAATGAAGAAGAAATTAAAACAATAATTAGGAAATTTTGCCCAACTATATGCCAACAAATCTGAGAATCTAATTGAAATGGATGAATATTTACAAAAATATAACTTGCCCAGATTAACAAAAGAGGAAATAAATTACTTAAATACCCTCATTTTAGAAAAAGAAATTGAACAAGCCTTTAAAGAACTAAAGAAAAAAATTCTTGGATTTACAAGTGAATTCTACCAAACATTTAAAGAACAATTAATACCAATACTATAGAAACTATTTAGAAAAATAGGGGAAGGAGTCTACCAAATTTCTTTTATGACACAGATATTGTGATAATATATAAACCAGAAAGGGCCAAAACATAAAGAAAATTATAGACCAATTTCCCTAATGAATATTGATGCATATATCTTTTTTTTTTTATATGCATGGGTAATTTTATAGCATTGACAATTGCCAAACCTTTTGTTCCAATTTTTCCCCTTCTTCCCCCCACTCCCTCCCGCAGATGGCAGGTTGACCAATACATGTTAAATATGTTAAAGTATAAATTAAATACAAAATAAGTATACATGTCCAAACAATTATTTTGCTGTACAAAAAGAATCAGACTCTGAAATAGTATATAATTAGCCTGTGAAGGAAATCAAAAATGCAGGCAGACAAAAATAGAGGGATTGGGAAGTCTATGTAATGGTTCTTAGTCATCTCCCAGAGTTCTTTCACTGGGTGTAGCTGGTTCATTTCATTCCTGCTCCATTGGAACTGATTTAGTTCATTTCATTGCTGAAGATGGCCAGGTCCATTAGAATTAATCATCATATAGTATTGTTGTTGAAGTGTTGAAGTGTTGTTGAATGATCTGCTGGTCCTGCTCTTGATGCATATATCTTGAATAAAATATTAATAAAGAGATTACAGCAATTTATGATCAAGATAATATACTATGACCTATGACCAGGAATACAGGGCTTTTTAAATATCAGCAAAACTTTAATTGGCCATATCAATAAGATCAGGGGTCAAATAAGTTGCTGTTATCACCACTATTATTCAAAATTACATTAGAAATGTTGGCTTTGGCAATAAGAAAAAAAAAAGAAATTAAAGGAATTCGAGTAGGCAATAAGGAGATAAAATTATCACTCTTTGCAGATGATATAATGGTATATACTTCAAGAATCCCAGACAATCATCCAAAAATCTCATTGAAACAATTAAAAGCTTAAAAAGTTGCAAGATATAAAATAAACCCACACAAATCATCAACATTTCTATATGTTACCAGTGAAGCCCAGCAGCAAGAGATAGAAAGAGAAATTCCATTTAAAATAATTGTAGACAAAATAAACTATTTGGGTGTCTATCTACCAAGACAAATCCAAGAACTATATGAATACAATTACAAAACACTTTTCACACAAATAGTCAGATATAAACAATGGAGAAAAAATTAATTGCTCATGGGTAGGCAGAGCATATAATAAAAATGACAATTCTACTTAAATTAATCTACTTATTCAGTGCCATGTCAATAAAACTGCCAAATACATTTTAAAGAGTTAGAAAAAAAAATAACAAAATTCATCTGGAAGAATAAAAAGGCAAGAATATCAAGGTAATTAATGGGAAAAATACAAAATTTGTTGACCTAGCATTATCAGATAGATCTGGTACTCTATTATAGTACTCTATAATACTCTATTATAAAGCAGCAGTCATCAAAATCATATGGTAACTATTTAAGGAATAGAATGGTAAATCAGTGGAATAGGTTAGCTATACATGACAAAAATCAATGACTACAGTAAACCCCAAAACTCCAGCTTCTGGAAAAAGAACTCACTATTTGAAAAAAAAATTGTGAGAAAACTAGAAAATAATATGTCAGAAACTCAGTATAGACCTACATCTTACATCCCATACCAAAATAAGGTCAAAATGGGTACATGAATAAGGTATAAAGGGTGATACTATAAGGAAATTAGGAGAGCAAGGAATATTTTACTATCAGATCTTTGGAGAAGGGAAGAATTTATGGCCAAAGAAGAACTAGTGAACATTATGAAATGCAAAATCAAAAACTTTGATTATATTAAATTAAAAAGGTTTTGTAAACAAAATCAATGCAGCTAAGAGTAGAAAGGAAGCAGAAAACCAGGAAACAATTTTTACAGCCAATGTTTCTGCTAAAGGCTTAAATTTTAAAATATATACAGAATTGAGTCTCCGTGTTTTTCTCTGGGGAGCCAGAAGGGCCCTGCCATAGGCTAGGATCGAGGAGGTAGGACTCAGGAAGAAAAGTGAAAGCAGGAGTCCTAGTCTACTTTATTGATCAACTCCAAGCCCTTATATACCAGAGGGTTACATAAGCAGAAGTATACACAGAGCATGTGTTAACTTTCAGGAATTTCTTTGTTCTAGGGAATGCAACATGTGGTAATCTATACCTTAAGTCTCTGGTTTATGTCAGGATTTTGTCATATTTATGATTCCATGTAAGGGTCAGGGGAGGAGCCATGCACAGTGCAATCAGGAAGTACTAAGGTCTTGAAGCCTGAGATCCCTAGATGTGGTTTTCTGTCATCAGCACAGATTGCCTTGTGGGTGAGAACTCTGGTTGCTCCCATCATCTATGGGATATGTCTCCTTCTCTAATTGGCTGTGCATGTGACCTCACAGATCCAATATAAGCATGGGGACCAAGAAGTGGAAGGAGTTTTAAATAGAAGTTCTACCAGAAGTTTTACTAGAAGTTGACTAAGAGTGAGCAGGAGGTCAGAAGGGTAGGATGTGAACCCATGAAATAAAATGCGCTCTTTTTTTATGTGGCTTGCATGTGGCTGTTCTCAGGTGCTCTGTCGTACATAAAACCACCACTTGATGAAGTGGTGGCCAGAGATCTCTGAAGATCCCTGATTGAAGTAAGATTGATAGAACCACTGTACTAGACAGTGACCAGAGATTTTTCTGAGGGCCTGGGAATTAGGAGTGACTGGTAATAGTGGTTTCTGGGTGGGGAACCACAATTCCAAGGATATCCTGTAACTGCAGATGGTCAGACATCATGGTGCCAACTTTCAAGCTTATTCTGTCATTCTATATGCCTATACTGACCTTAGGAGTTATCTAATACTATAGAAAAGCATTTTCTCTTTTCCAAGGCACTACTGGTACTTATATGTGGTATTTCTTGTTCTTCTTTAAAATAATAAGATAATGATTTTCTCTGGGAGAAGGTAGGTTTCTCGGAGAGGTTTTGTGGAGGCAGCTTTAGTTTCAGTTAAGAGTAAATAATCACCCAAAATGCAGCCAGGTGATAAATGTTCAGATCTTTTATTGTCTCCAACATATCCTGGTTAGCTTAGAGGCCTATCTCTCTACTTGGTTCCAAGAGCTCCCTCCGAATGTCTCCAAATCCAAAGGTTTTGTCCTTCAGCCTCTGCCTCTGCTTTCTTCAGCCTCCAGCCAGCACAAAGATGGAATGAATCTCTTGTCTCCTTCACTTGGGGCTCGGCAGCTTTCTGGCAGGTCTTTCAGACCAGTTGGTCTCAGTGGGGGAAGTGCAGGAGCCCAGCCACCACAGTGGTGTGAGATGAAGATGAATCTGGTTGTGCCTCTGAGAGAGCCTTCTCAATCTTCCACTGAACTCTTGACTCGTAGCTTCTTCCTTCGAAAACTCTTCTCTCCATGTAATTTGGCTGAATTCTGTCTGAGAGCCTCTGTCTGTATCTTATATATGAGAGAGAGGAATTGTGGGATGCCAGAGAGAGGGATTATCGGTTTTCTCCCATAGTGCTCTCTGTCCCTAAGAGCTTCAAGGGAGGTGTGAATTCACAAAGTTACAAAGTTTACTTTGTGAATGTCCCATACTTGTGAATTCCAATGAGTAAAAGTGTAAACACAAGCATTGTATCAATTAGTTCTACTTAGTACCTTGTTTCAGGTTCTGGCCTAAAACATCTTCTTGTAAGATCAGATCAATAATCTATCAACTCTCATGAGTTAGCAGTTTGTAAAGATTCCAACACTTATAAATACAGGAGATAGCAAAGCCTGTCATGCCCCCTAACTTCTTAGGAAACTGCCAGCCCGCAGTGGGGATGGAGAGCAAGCCCATACATAATTAGCAGGAATTCTAGCAGCCAAAAGGATTTTATACCCTCTGTTTGCAGTACCCCTCAACACTGGGACCTCAACACTGAATCAAATTTATAAGAATACAAATCATTCTCCAACTGATAAATGGTCAAAGGTTATGAACAGACAATTTTCAGATGAAGAAATCAAAACCACTTCTAGTCATATAAAAAAATGTTCTAAATCAAATTGATTAAAGAAATCAAATTAAAACCATCTCACACCTCTCAGATTGGCTAAGATAAGGGGAAAGAATAAATGTTGGAGAGGATGTGAGAAAACTGGGACATTAATGCATTGTTGGTGAAGTTGTGAAATGATCCAGCCATTATGGAAAGCAATTTGGAATTATGTCTAAAGGTCTATAAAATTATGCAAAATCCAGCAATGCCACTACTGGGACTGTATCACAAAGAGATCATAAAAGAAGGAAAAGGACTTACATGTGCAAAAATATTTGTAGCAGTTCTTTTTGTGAGTAGCAAAGAATCAAAAAATGAGTAGATGCCCATCAATTAGGAAATGGCTGAATAAATTATGGTATATGAAAGGAATGGAATTCTATCCTATAAACAAATGATGAACAGGCTGATTTTAACAAGCCCTGAAAAGATTCACATGAACTGATGCTGAGTGAAACAAGTAGAACCAGGAAGACAAGCCCTGAAAAGATTCACATAAACTGATGCTGAGTGAAACAAGTAGAACCAGGAAAACATTGAACATAGCAATAAGATTTTACCATGATCAACTATGACAGACTTAATAGTTCTTAGCAGTTCTAAGGCAATCCTAATAAACTTTGAATAGAAAATGCCATCTGCATCTAGGGAGAGAACTATGAAGACTGAATATAAATCAATGCATGCTGTGTTAATTTTTTTCTATGTCTTCTGGGTTTTTAGTTCAATAGTCACATGAAAAAATTCTCTAAATCACTATTGATTAGATAAATGCAAATTAAAACAATTCTGAGACACCATCTCACATATATCACATTGACTAATATGACAGAAAAGATAAATAACAAATATTGCAAGGAAAGTGGGAAAAATGACACTAATGCATTGTTGATGGAAAGGTAAACAAATTCAAACATTCTGGAGAATAATTTGGAACCATGCCGAAAAAGCCATAAAATAGTCAATTCCCTTTGATCCAATAAAACCACTTTTACGTCTACATCTCAAATCACTCAAAGAAAAGGAAAAAGGATCTATGTCTAAAAATATTCATATCAACTATGGTTGTGGTGACAAAGAATTGAAAATTGAGGGGTTGTCCATCAATTGGAAAATGGCTGAATAAGCTGTGGTATATCATTGTTAAGAAATCTATAAGAAATGCTGAATCTATTTTTAAAAGTTTGATAAGAAATGATGAGCATAATGATTTCAGAAAAACCTGGGAAGACTTAAATGTACTCATTCAAAGTGAACAGAACCAAGAAAATATTGTACGTGGTAATATTAATATTGTAAGGATAGTCAAGTATGAAAGATTTAGCTACTCTGATCAAGACAATGAGCCAAGATAATTCCAAAAAACACATGATGAAATACATTATTCACCTCCAGGGAGAGAACTAATTATGAATGTAGATTGAAGAATATTTTTAAACATTATTTTTAATTTTAAATTTTTGTTTCTATTTTCTTTTGCAACATGGATATGTTTTGCATGACTTCACATGTAGATCGAAATAAAATTACTTGCCTTTTCAAGGATAGGGGAAGGATAAACAGGAGGAAGAGAATTTGGAACTCAATATTTCAAAAAGTGATTGTTTAAAAAAATTACATATAATTGGGAAATATTTAATGAAATAAAAATGTTATTTTAAGAAAAAGTAAAAAAGTTAGTTTTCATATCCTTTTAATTTACTCATCTATTGAGGATTGCTTTTGGTTGTATACTTCTTTCTTAGTAAATACATATATTTTTCCCTTAATACATTATATGTAATATTTTTAATTGAATGTGTATGTATATAAAAAAATCTGAAATCCTCATCAAGGATATTTAATACAAATATTTTTTCCAGTTAATTGTGTTAAAAGAAACTTAGGTTAGGGCTTCTCACCCTGAGCAAACTCAGGAATACAAAAGGAATTTATTTATATACTAAGGCAACATGTCTTGGTAAAAAAAAATAATCCTGATTGACATGCAATTCAGATGAGAAGATGAGAATAAGTGCCACCTCAGCTCTTGTTTGGTCCACATTTTAAATTGAGGAGATAAGGTCATCTCAGTTCCTCCATCATATTACTTAATGACTACTATCATCTTATGCAGGCTACTTGCCACATATTCAAAGTTAAAAATAAGATTTTGAAATGAGTCCCTGAGAGAGACTTTGCATAATAGCTGACTTCCACACAATTTGTTTCCCTTCTTAGCTTTGTCACATTAGTTTTCTTTATACAAAAACTTCAATTTTCTATGGAACAATCTTTCCTATTCTGATTACATCTCTGTTTTGAGTTTAGTGTTGCATATTGGAGGATGCTATGGAATTTTTTCATTTTCTTTTATTGATTTTCATTATTCAAAATTGAGGGCCATCTTCTGTCAATTTTTGGTTAATTAAAGTCTGTTAACATTAAACTAACCTAACCAAAATCTGACTTATGAAATAATGTTAAGGGAAGATAAAACAAATACAGGGAAGAAAGAAATACAGTATTTTTTAAATCTCGAAAAGTATTTTATTTGTGAAAAAAATTTCACTGATACCAAGTCTTCATGCTATATAAATTCATTCTTCTCAAATTACTCTATTGTGACTTCTTTAAAATATAACTTCATTATTTTGTAAGTGTATGATTTTGCAATTTCAAGGTTCAACCTCAATTAGTTTGACTATAGAGTCTGTTTAACTAGTTTTGTTTCTCCAGGGACTTCATGAAATTATGATTTTAATAACTAAATTTGTTGAACTTTTATGACATTGGAATTATGGATCTATCTTTTATAAATTTTTATAATCTAAATAAATATACAAGATTGCAATATGTAAAAGACTTATTTCTTTGTCACTTTGATATAATTTTAACTATTAAAAATCTCACAAGAATTCTAATTGTGGGTCAAGTATTACTTTTCTACCTCTCTGAACCTATGCTAATACATAATAAATCCTATGTTATTTTGGCTTTATGATGTCTGTCTTATGATATCTTTATTTCTAAAAGCTGTAGCATGCACAGCAGCTATACTCTGGCAAAAAAAATCTTAGCAAATGAGCTATAAACCAGATTGAGAGAACTGACAGGCCTCAATACCATTGGTGAGTTAGGGGAATATCTACTCCAAGTATATAAAGACTTTTGCCAGCAAAATGGGCAGCTGAGAACAATTTGATACAATGGGCATAAAGGTGGCTAAAACAGACACTGGACTGCTTAGAACTTGATCAGACATCAAAGATGTCAAGGTCATTCACTACATAGCAGTCATTTTGACTTTTGTCTTACCATGGAATTTCAGTGACTGGAAGAGTGAAGCTGAAGACTTTGTGCATATCTACTTTATTTAAATCCAATACACACACAAAATGTCAAAATATCATCTAGTGATGTCATTGGTCTTCTTCAAAATGAAAAAACAATAACAACATGCATTTTAAACAGCAGTCACCTGCTTCATAAACTGCTTCTCTCATAACACTGGACTAGTTCTGAGATTTAAAATATAATTAGCATAGTAAATCACAAAATATGACTAAAGTTTCTTTATTTTCTGTGAGGTAAAGGAATTAATTTTAAAAGATACCAAGCTAAAATAACTATTTTTCAGTTTCTCCTCAAAATCATAACAGCAGACAGTCATGTAGATCATAAAGGAAACAAGAACCTAGGCTATTCCAAATGATTAGTTTAGCATTCCCTCACCACTCTCTGCAATGCAGTATGGACTTCAGCAGATACTACAAAAAGCAGTCAGCTTGGCATTATAGATAAGCTATATGTCCCCATTACAACAGTTTACTTGGCTTTTTCCTGAAAACAATAAAAACCTCAATTGCATTCTTCTGACACAATTACCCCTCAACTAACCTTTTAAAATATATTAGCATAATATTCTTCCATAATAAATGTTAGATTAATTAAAAAGAAAATGAAGGTTTAGGAATAAAGAGGAAGGAAGAGGAAAGGAGCCATAAACAGATCATCTCATGAGAGATACCTCATCAGAGAGTAGGCATTCTTATGAATCCTTCTCTCCCTTCTCCTCCTCTGGTTTGCAAAATTCCACTCACCAACACAGGTCCTACCACATATACCACATATAGTGTGAACTATTATCACATTTAGTGTAAACTTGTTCTAAACCTAACTTTTGATAAAATCCTTTTTTAGTTTTGCTAGCAGTTTTTGTAAAATTAGTGTTCCTTCCTATGTAGTTTATGTCTCTGGGTATATTGAGCAGTGCTTTTTAAAAATTTCAATTATTTCCAATTTCTTATTTGTTCTTTTGATACAGCTTTAATAATTGGACAAAACAGTTGTGGCCATTACTATTTTATAATAGTTTGACATCTGAAAGCTGTTTCCCATTTATTCCTACTTTTTTATTATTTTTCTTGGATATAGATTCATTGTTCCTCCAAATGACATTTATTATTAATTTGTCTGAATTCATAAATTATCCCCTTGGATGGAGAGAAGCCAGGAAATTGCCTGAGCTATCCTCAGTTTTGTAAGGGTGGGAGGAGTCAGGCAAGTACAAACAGGAAGTAAACAGAGGCATTATAGCCCTGAGACTCCCAGAAGTGGGCTTCTGTGAAATAGTAGGGACCGCCTCATAGGCATTTTGAGTTTAGTATTGCATATTGGAGGATGCTATGGGAATTTTTCATTTTCTTTTATGCAAATCTGGTCACATTGAGATCTGCATCATTAAAGGCAGGCATTTCTTCTGATTGGCTGTGTGTATGACCTCATAGACCTTATTTAAGCTGTGGGGATGAGGAAGTTGATTCTTTTTACCAGGAGTTCTGATTGGAGTAGTAACCAAGAGTGTGCAGGAGATCAGAAGGTAGGATGTAAACATGTGAATAAAGGTCCTGAGCTTGCATACAACTACTCTTGAGGACTCTATTGTGTATTTAAACCACCGTTCCTGTGAAATGATGGCCAGAGATCTCTGAAGACCTCAGACAGAGGTAAGCTGTAAAAGACAGTGAGTGGACATTTCTCTGAGGGCCTAGGAATTAGGAGAGCCTGGTTGTAGTGAATGTCTTGAGAGCATTTACACATTTTCCTATAGAGGGCTGAAACTTCAAAAAGATATGCTTGAATCAGACAACCAAGCACTTAAAGTTAATTACCTATTTGATGTGAGATATATTTGGATAATGGCACTTCTCACTGCTGATGCTTGCTGAATGTTTGGTGTTATGATAATCATAGGCAAGGATTGGAGGGAGAGTGGGGGAGAGAGGCCAAAGCCACTTGATGGCAGGACAAGGAGGAGAGAGGTTAGAGGCCCCAGACTCCAGAATCCAGGAAACATCTTTGGCAAGCTGTGTCACAGTTTGCCTGCCTCCTTCATTTCAACCCGCTAAAGACCAAGGACGTTGATTTATCCTGACTCTGGCTGACCTTGAGGCCCTCTAGAGAGCTAGCCTGTACTTACATTTGACACCCAATGTGGACCAAGGACCCTAATTTCACTGAAGAAGTCCCTATGACCAAGAAATAGGGTATTTTAATAGACAAACAGGGAACTTACTTTGTTAAGAACTAAACTTGTAACTTGTTTTCTAGCTGAAATGGGACAGATATTAGGAAAAGATTCTCCCCCATGCCCACTCTCATCCCCACCCCATGAGAGCTCTCCAGAAAGCATACTTAGGTTGGTAAAAAGACACGGTTTGCTTGTAACTTGGGAGCAGATTGGTGGACTCTTGGATACATTAGAATACACATCCCCTTGGTTCTTCAAAGAAGAAATAATAATTGGAATGATTGGAATAATAAATAATTGGAAACTAGTAGGAGATCAGATATGTGAATATTATAATAATAAAGGTCCTGATTCAATTTCTAAGGAAATATTCTATATAGACAACATAATACAATTGGCCTTAAAGAATCCAGCAAGTTATAAGAAAAAAAAAGTTTTAAGAATAGCCAGTTAAGGAAGCTTGAGGAGAAAGAAGAAGAGAATGGAGAGATTAATGGAAATATTGCCAGAGAGCATGAGGAGTTAAGTGAACTTGAAGGGCCTAGTGATTCTCACTCTCACAGCCCAGCTTCAACTCTGCCTACATCCAAGCAGAATCTTGACCCTCCCCCATCAGCTTCACAGTTCTGGATGGAGGGAGGAGGAGTAGTAGGAGGGGCAGTGATATCACCAGCACCTCTCTCCCTCCCCCTCCAGCAATCACCCCTTCCTATGATTAGATTGCAAAAGGCACTACTTAAAGCCAAAAAGGAAGGGCAGAATATAGCTGATATGAGAACAAAAATGTATCCTGTGATTGATCAACTTACCTCTTCAGGTCAAAAAAGAAGAAGATACACTCCTTTTAATATAGAAATTATCAAAGATCTGAAAAAGGCTTGTACTCTTTATGGAGCTACATCATTTTATGTTAAGATGTTATTACAGAATTGGGCTTTTGAAATTTTAACCTCCTAGTGACTGGAAATCTATAGCAAGGATATACTTAGAACCTGTACAAAACTTGTGGTTTTCTGAATATAGTGAGCTCTGTAGGATACAAGCCCAATGAAATAGGCAAACTGGAGTTAATACTCCAATCACCTGTGACCAACTAATAGGTATAGGTTCTTATGCAGACACTTCAGCACAGATTAATTATCCCATAGCAGCATATGAACAAATTGCTTCTGCTGCTATCAAAGCATGGGGTTTTCTCCCAGGTAAACAAGACAGAGGAAAAGTCTGCATGAAAATAGCAAAAGGTCCAAATGAACCCTTTACTGATTTCGTGGGACATCTGCAGACAGCTGTCATATGAACTATTAGTGAAAATGAAGCAACAGAAATTATGATAAGGCAACTTGCTAAAGAAAATGCTAATGAGATTTGTAGAAGAATTATACTAGGACTACACAAGGATGGTCCTTTAGAAGAGATCATAAGACCCTGTGCCACAGGGGCAGAAATACCTTTTATACCCAGGATATGATGCAGACTTCCCAAGATCCAAACATAGGAAGGCAGGGTCTCTTTTGGCAAGGGACTTCCAGGGAGACTCATCAATGCTTTCAATGTGGTAAAGTAGGGTATCTGAAAGTTCAATGTTGGCATAGAGACCAAGTGAGAAAACAGAGTGGGAAAACAAGACCCAAAACCCCATGTCCAAAATGCAACAGAGGCTTCCATTAGGCACCAGAAAGTAGACTGATTCAGGGAAATAGGATGAAGGGCCCATCCCCAGACCCAAAACAAAAAAATACTTGGGGCATGATGGCAGCCGATGCTATACCCAGAGAGACTTTAGAAGTTCAGTACTAAGACATGACAATTCAGCCAAGAAGCAATCTGAGAAAGGGATTTACATTATCAAACAGTCAGGAAGCAACCTGATGGGAGAAAGGGATTACAATTGGAGAGAATAGAGTTGTATGCTGTTGGGACTAATGAGATACCCTCTGGAGAGGTGAAATCTTTTCCTCTCCAGCCTATGGATCCCTTGCCTCCAGGCACAGTAGGCTTGGCCATTTCACCTTCTGAAAGTACTTACAAAACAGTGTTCATCCATACATTGATGTGAGAAACTGGGAATGTGTAGATAATATCCCAGTCACTAATACAGGTAGACAATGTGTGACTTATCAACCAGGAGAAGTAGTAGCATCGGGTTTACTCATACAGACTCCTAATAGACAATCTGGTGATAGTTGTCAAGCAGCAGAATCCAGGAATATTCTAGACTGCAGCAATTACAGCTGGCCAACCTATGCTCACTATCTATATAAATGGCATACTATTAGAAGGATTGGTAGAGACAGGTGCATATTGTACAGTCATTAGAGATGCCAATTGGCCAAAGATTAAGGCTGACACCTATAGGTCTGGCATAGGAGGATCAATAATAGCTGAAGTTAGTGCTACCCCTTTGAGATAGACATTTGAAGGCAAAACAGGAGTTGTTACTCCTTGTATAGTTGAAAAATCCCATCAATTTGTAGGGAAGAGACATCTTACAACAGTAAGGATTACAAATGAGTACTTCAGTTTTTTAGGCAGGGCTGCTGTTGAAGGCCTGCTAACACTTTTATCTGTTCTGTTCAATGGAAAACTAATACAAAATGTGGATAGAACAGTAGCCCTTAGCTAGTGATAAAATTCAGGCCTTATAGTACAGGAGCAACTTGACCAAGGAAACTTACAAACTACTCCAAGTCTTTGGAATTTTCCAGTATTTGTTGTAAGAAAGAAATCTGGAAAATGGAGGATGTTGGCTGATTTAAGAAAAGGAAATGAACAGATGGAAACTATGGGAACTCTTCAGCCTGGACATCCATCTCCTACTCAGTTGCCTAGAAAATGGCCTCTTTGGGTTACAGACATTAAGTATTGTTTCCATTCTATCCCTCTAGGTAAGGAGGATATGAAAAGGTTTGCTTTTTCAGTTTAACTTTACTGAGCCTTATAAAAGATATGAATGGACAGTTTTGCCACAGGGAATGAAAAATAGCCCTACTATGTATCAAATGTATATTGTTGTTGCTCTTATTCCATTAAGAAAAGCATTTCCAAAAGTAATGATATTACATTACATGGATGATACATTGGGATGTGCACCTGAGGAACAAATGTTAGAAGCATGTCTACAAAAGACCATAGAAACACTAAGGAACTACAAATTGCATATAACTCCAGAAAAAATTCAAAAACATACTCCTCTTCAATATTTAGGATATGACGTATACCCTAAAGTGCCTACAGTACAAAAACTTTCCTTAAGAACAGAGAAGTTGAACACCTTAAATGACTTTAAGAAATTGATAGGAGATATCCAATAGATGCATCCAGTGTTAGGCTTGACTACCTATCAATTGCAACCATTGTATGGCATTTTAAGGGGAGACAGTGCTTTAAACTCACCACACCAGCTTACAAAAGAAGCTCAAGAAGCTTTGAGAGAAATTGAACTGTCTTTATCCAATGTGGTTGAAAGAGTCACTCAAAAACCTTTGGAAATATAAGTTTTTGCTACCAAAGAGGCACCCACAGCAGTCCTTCATCACAGAGACAGTGTGACAGAGTGAAACTCCCAGCACAACCAGAACAAAGCCTTACACCTTACCCAGTGCTTGTGGCTAGAATTTTTTTAAAGGCTATTGAGACCCAATGAAATTTGGCAAATGGATGCAACCCATTACAAATCTTTTGGTCATCTGTCTTTTATCCATGTGGTAGTAGACAACTTTTCAGGATTCACTTTTGCAATATCAACAGAAAAAGAGACATTCCGAGTGGTCACTGAATTCCTTATACAAGCATTTGCAATCATGGGTGTGCCACAAGCAATAAAAACAGATGGACAAGCATGTACTTCTAAACATTTTGCACACTTTTGTACACAGTATAATATTTTACACCCCCCTGGCATACTCTTTAATCCTCAAGGACAGGCAATAGTAGAGAGGAGAAACAGATATTAAGACACTCCTCCAAAAACAAAAGAAGGGGGGAGCCTCAGGTAACCCTAGAGAACTTCTAAATTTAGCTCTTTATACAATTAACATCTTGATTTTTGACAAAGATGCACTGGCTCTGGCAGACAGTGTCTGGAAGGGCACCAAAAGGGCAGTGTCCAGTTCAAGCAGCTCCATTATCTTTAGATAATAGTCAGATGATGTGGAGAGATCCAGAAAGTGGTAAATAGGTTAACTGTTTGGGGGAGAGAGTTTGCTTGTATCTCTACAGATGGATGCCAACAAGCCATCGGAGAGAGAGCAGACCCTTGAAATGAAGAAGATATCAGGTAGTTCCATCGCTGATTGTGCCCACCACTGAAAGAGCATGGCAGTTATGGCAATTGACTCATGGACATCAAAAATTGTTAATGAGAGCAGGACTTGAAAACCCTCAGGAATCATTGGATTCCCTGAGACATGATTAAGACTGTTGCAAGACTTCAAAACCTGCAGAAATCATTGGATGCCCTGACACATGATGAGACTGTTGCAGGACTTCAAAATCTGCAAGAATCATTGGATTCCCTAACACATAAAAAGACTTTGGACTCCTTGAAACATGAAGTAAAGGGCAATAGATTGATTATGGACTATCTCTTAGTTACTGAAGGAGGCATATGTATGATTGTTATTTACATACCCTCCTTCTAGGTCTTCTGGAAATCTTTTACAACACCATATTGAGTCATATTATTTGTTATATCACTATTTGCATGTACAATTCATGTTTGTTACACCACATTGAGCCTGCACCACCTGTGGGGAGAGTCATTACTAGCCTGTGCTATATTGCTATGTGCTTGTGTAAAACTTCCCATGCTGATGGATTTGTGTATACCTGTTTCTAGTAAGAAACTTCAGCCCAGAAACCCGCTAATAATATCTGGCTTGAATCCTCACTTCCCTTTGGTGTTTTTCATCTCTCTTCCTGACAAGTGAGGGAGGATATGATCATCTCCTTTAAGTTAAATTTATTAAAATATATGTGAAATCACCTGTCAGATTGGCTAAGATGACAGGAAAAAATAATGATGAATGTTGGAGGGGATGCGGGAAAACTGGGACACTAATGCATTGTTGGTGGAGTTGTGAACGAATCCAACCATTCTGGAGAGCAATCTGGAATTATGCCCAAAAAATTATCAAATTGTGCATACCCTTTGATCCAGCAGTGTTTCTATTGGGCTTATATCCCAAAGAAATACTAAAGAAGGGAAAGAGACCTGTATGTGCCAAAATGTTTGTAGCAGCCCTATTTGTAGTGGCTAGAAACTGGAAAATGAATGGATGCCCATCAATTGGAGAATGGCTGGGTAAATTGTGGTATATGAATGTTATGGAATATTATTGTTCTGTAAGAAATGACCAGCAGGATGAATACAGAGAGGACTGGCGAGACTTACATGAACTGATGCTAAGTGAAATGAGCAGAACCAGGAGATCATTATACACTTCGACAACGATACTGTATGAGGACATATTTTGATGGAAGTGGATTTCTTTGACAAAGAGACCTAACTAAGTTTCAATTGATCAATGATGGACAAAAGCAGCTACACCCAAAGAACGAACACTGGGAAATGAATGTGAACTATCTGCATTTTTGTTTTTCTTCCCGGGTTATTTATACCTTCTGAATCCAATTCTCCCTATGCAACAAGAGAACTGTTTGGTTCTGCAAACATATATTGTATCTAGGATATACTGCAACATATCCAACATATAAAGGACGGCTTGCCATCTAGGGGAGGGGGTGGAGAGAGGGAGGGGAAAAAAAAATTCGGAAAAGAAACGAGTGCAAGGGATAATGTTGTCAATATAAAGTAATCATTAAATAAAAATTAAAAAAAGAAGAAGAAGAAAGTTAAGATCATGAACAGAATTTTAGAAAAATTACATATGACAAAAGGTCCCAATATAAGGTTAGAAAAAATGAGCAAATAGAAGAAAATAACAAAATCAATATTGGGGTCAGAAACTCCCAAAATACAAAGCTAAAAAGGGAGAATAATTCTATTAACAAATCCTTAAGGAAAATCACATATCCTAAGTCATAAATTTTAATGGATTAATAGAAAAAGTAAGAAGTTTAAAATTATAATAAAAATTAAATGATTGGGCTTAGGATGAAATAATGGGAAAGTAAATTAGAGCTCTGAAGGAAAGAACATAAAATAGAATTAGAGCTATAAAGAACAAGAAAAAAATAAAAGGCTTAGTAGGTAATGTTCAAAATTTTAACCAAGATTTTTATTATTGCTTAAAAATTAAGTTGAACAATCCAGAGGTCACTGCCCCATAGGACTTCAAGGGGGGGGGGGAAGCAAATAAAATGAAAAATATGAGAAAATCTAAAATATCTCTTACTGAAAATCTTGACCTGAAAAAATAAGTTATAAAAAATTATATAGATGGAAGATTCTGGGAAGATGGTAGAGTAGATCAGAAAATTCCAAGCTCTCCACAGTTCCCCCCCCAAAAAAAGAAAAAAGAAAATTGTGCCTTAGTTTGAACATAGACTGGTGAAAAACAAACAAGACTTGGAGAAAGGGTCATCCTGGGACCTGATAAGATACTAAGAAAGACTGCAGAACAGAGATTTAACCAGTGTGAAGTATAAATACCTTTAGGCTAGCTTTGCAGAAATAGCCAGGGGAGCCCTGCGACAAGTTGAATATGGAGGTAACTTCAACCTGAACCACAGGAACTTTCACCTCCTAGTCAATGAAGAGGGTCTGATTCACATAGGACTGAGAGAACCTCTGCTTATTAAAAACAGCAGGCCTAACTGTGTTGCTGAGATTCTGCCCTTTGTGAGAAGGAACTAGCATACTGGGTGAGTGCAGAAGCAGTGAGTCAGGCACACTGCTGGCTGCAGGACTTGCAGAAGGGGTACTTTTGGTTTGCAATTCCATGTCAGAGGGGAGAGCTGAAATGAAACAAAAGGCACTATTCCCCACACATACACCAGAATTAAAGGTCTTTACACTAATAATTCTCATTTTAAAAAATGAACAGGCAAAGAAGAAAGAATCCAGACATAGAAACTTTACTAGAAGAATAGGGAAGACCAGGTTCTTCTTCAGAAAAGGACAGTAAAATAAAAATAAAGCCTATTTTGCCCCAAAGAATAACTTTATTTATTTTTTTAAATAACTTTTTATTGATAGAACCCATGCCAGGGTAATTTTTTTTTTGTTTAATTCTTTTTTTTTTTAATTTTTATTTAATAATTATATTGACACTCGTTTCTGTTCCGATTTTTTTTCCCTCCCTCCCTCCACCCCCTCCCCTAGATGGCAAGCAGTCCTTTATATGTTGGATATGTTGCAGTATATCCTAGATACAATATATGTTTGCAGAACCGAACAGTTCTCTTGTTGCATAGGGAGAATTGGCTTCAGAAGGTATAAATAACCCAGGAAGAAAAACAAAAATGCAGATAGTTCACATTCGTTTCCCAGTGTTCTTTCTTTGGGTGTAGCTGCTTTTGTCCGTCATTTATCAATTGAAACTCAGGTCTCTTTGTCAAAGAAATCCACTTCCATCAAAATATGTCCTCATACAATATCGTTGTCGAAGTGTATAATGATCTCCTGGTTCTGCTCATTTCACTTAGCATCAGTTCATGTAAGTCTCGCCAGTCCTCTCTGTATTCATCCTGCTGGTCATTTCTTACAGAACAATAATATTCCATAACATTCATATACCACAATTTACCCAGCCATTCTCCAATTGATGGGCATCCATTCATTTTCCAGTTTCTAGCCACTACAAACAGGGCTGCTACAAATATTTTGGCACATACAGGTCCCTTTCAGGGTAATTTTTTACAGCATTATCCCTTGCACTCACTTCTGTTCCCAAAGAATAACTTTAAATGGTCACCTGCCAAGGGAGAATTTATTAGAACTCAAAAAAGACTTCAAAATTTAAAAAATATATAATGAAGGAAAAAAAAACAAGAAAAACAAGAAGATTGTGAGGGGAAAAGTTAACCAATTAGAAAAGGAGATAACAGAGTCTTCAAGAAGAAAAAAGTCTTTAAAAATTAGAATTGGGGAACTTCCGGCCAAGATGGAGGAGAGGAGGCGCACAGCTGTGTAAGCTCCACGTTTTCTCTCAGAACTCATTTCATGACAAGCCTCTGAATTAATGCTTGACTAAAAAAAAAAAAAAAAAAAAAAAAAAACACAAATAGTTACCAAGAGAAGACATCCTTGAAATTCGCCAGGAAAGATCTGTTTTTGCTCGAGAGCGGGGAAGGTTTTAGATCAGGCGCGGGCTGAGGGCAGGCAGTGACAGCAAGAGCAAAGCCGAGTAGACCGGAGTGGGGTAAGGTGTGATCTCAGCCGTCTCTGCGGGGAGAGCTTTGCTACAGGATTGGATACTTTGCTCTGGCAGCAAGTCAGCAGTCAAGCAGAGAAGCTAAAAACACAGCGGGTGAAGAATACAACCCCGAACAGGTGGAGTCTCTCGAGACCTGGCCACCCCTCCCCCACAGTGTCTCAGCACACTCTAAGAGTCTCAGAGCGCAGGTGCAGCAGAGCCATCGCTGTCCTGTTAGTGCCTTGCTGCTGCCCCGCCTTCCTTCCCCTGTCTGTAGAGGAAGCTCGGTAACACCACCCAGCTCTCCTCCCCAAAAAAAGGGCAGATTTTATGTGGGTTTTTTTTCTTTTTTTCTTTGCTTGTTTGTCTTTGATTCTTCTCTGACAAAATGAGCAAAAAATTTAAGTGGACTTTAACCATTGACAGTTTCTATACGGATAGAGAGCAGACTCTAAACCCTGAGGAGACTAAAAACAGACAGTCTCCAGGTGAATCCCCAAAGGCGGAGATCATCTGTTCCTCAGCACAGATGAATCTCATAGAAGAAATTAAAAAGCTCACAAGAAGGCTAGAAGAAAAATGGGAAAAAGAGAGGGAGGCTTGGCAAGAGAGTCTGGAGAAATCATCCCCCTCATTTAAAGACAGAGTGGATAAAGAAATCAAATCATTGAAAAATGGAATTAGTGAACTGGAAATAGAAAATAGCTCTCTAAAAAATAAAATTGGCTAAATGGAAAAAAATTCCATAGAACAAAACACCTCACTTAAAAACTCAATTGAACAATTAGAAAAAAGATATTTTAAAAGTGAGTGAAGAAAACACTTCATTGAAAATCAGAATTGAACAAATGGAATTGAATGACTCGAGAAGAAAACAAGAATCAGTCAAGCAAAACCAAAAAAATGAAACAATGGAGAAAAATGTGAAATACCTTCTTGGGAAAACAACAGACCTGGAAAATTGATCTAGGAGAGACAATCTGAGAATTTCTGGACTCCCAGAAAAATATGATGAAAAAAAGAGCCTGGACACTATTTTCCAGGAAATTATCAAAGAGAACTGCCCACAAGTCATAAAAACAGAGGGTAAACTAGACATTGAAAGAATTCATCGATCACCTACTGAAGGGGATCCTAAAATCAAAACACTAAGGAATATAGTGGCCAAATGCCAGAATACTCAGACAAGGGAAAAAATACTGCAAGTAGCTAGAAAAACCCAATTCCTCTGTTTTTTAGAGGAGCCACAATAACGATCACCCAGGATCTAGCAGTGTCCACATTAAAGGATCAAAGGGTCTGGAATATGATATTCCAAAAGGATAAGGAACTTGGTATGCAACCAAAAATAACTTACCCAAACAGAATTAGCATCTTTTTCCAGGGAAGAAGATGGACATTCAACAAAATAAGCGAATTTCATCTATTTTTGATGAAAAAACCAGAACTTAACAAAAAGTTTGATCTACAAATATAGAACTCAAGAGAAACCTGAAAAGGTAAAAAGAAATCTTGGGAACTATATTTCTGTTATAAAGATGTATAAAGAATACATGTATACCTTGTTCTAGAATAAAGTGAGGATATTACATCTCATGAAGAGGCAAAGGAAACCTATTATATCTGAGAGAAAGAATGGGGGGGGATGAATATAGTGGGTATCTTACTGCCATCAGAATTGGCTTTAAGAGAAAAATTTTAGGCATATTCAATATGAAACTTCTCCCACCTCATTGAAAAGTGGGAGGGGAAAGTGAAAAGGGAAGGAATAAGCTAAGTGGAAGAGAATACAGAAACTGTGAGGAAAAGGAGTAAGATAGGGGGAGAAACTCTTAGGCGGGGGGAGGGTTACTAAACAGGGAGGGCTGTGAGAAGCAAGTGGTGCTCATAAGTTTAATACTGGGGAGGGGGATAAAGGGGAAAGAAGGGAGAAAAGCATAAACAGGAGTTAACAAGATGGCAAGTAATACAGAATTGGTCATTTTAACCATAAATGTGAACGGGGTAAACTCCCCCATAAAGAGGAAGCAGTTAGCAAAATGGATTAAAAGCCAGAATCCTACAATATGTTGTTTACAGGAAACACACCTGAAGCAGGGAGATACATGCAGAGTAAAGGTAAAAGCAGAATCTATTATGCTTCAGGGGAAATCAAAAAAGCAGGGGTAGCCATCCTGATCTCAGATCAAGCTAAAGCAAAAATTGATCTAATTAAAAGAGATAAAGAAGGGCACTACATCTTGCTAAAGGGTAGCATAGATAATGAAGCAATATCAATATTAAACATATATGCACCAAGTGGTGTAGCATCTAAATTCTTAAAAGAGAAATTAAGAGAGCTGCAAGAAGAAATAGACAGCAAAACTATAATAGTGGGAGATCTCAACCTCGCACTCTCAGAATTAGATAAATCAAACCACAAAATAAATAAGACAGAAGACAAAGAGGTAAATAGAATATATGATAGATCTCCGGAGAAAACTAAATGGAGACAGAAAGGAGTACACTTTCTTTTCAACAATTCATGGAACCTGTACAAAAATTGACCATATATTAGGACATAAAAACCTCAAACTCAAATGCAGTAAAGCAGAAATAGTAAATGCATCCTTTTCAGACCACAATGCAATGAAAATTATATTCAACAAAAAGCCAGGGGAAAATAGACTAAAAAATAATTGGAAGCTAAACAATCTCATACTAAAGAATGATTGGGTGAAACAGCAAATCATAGACATAATTAATAACTTCACCCAAGAAAATGACAATAATGAGACGTCATACCAAAATGTGTGGGATGCATATGTACTTAACAATTTCTAAAAGTTCAGTGATCTGCTCCAAAATTATAATTAAACCTTGGCTTTCCATAATTTTGACAATGCTCTCTAAACACTTTCCTTGAATGGAAACAGAAGGCTATTTTCTAAACATCTGTCCCATCTTAGATGAAATTCTACTTTAACTCTTTTAATAAAATTTCTTTTGTTGCACTCACCCTAATTTCTGGGTTGAAGAGTCTTTTTCACTGGATCAGGATCAGAGGCTTTTCCACTGGATCAGCATCTGAATCAGCCCCACGTTCAGGGCGCCAAAATGTGGTGATCTTTTTCTTCTCAAAACGCAGCCAGGTGATAAAAGTTCAGATTTTTTATTATCTCCAATATAGCCCAGTTAGCTTCGAGGTCTATCTCTCTGCTTGCAGTTTTGTCCTTTGCTTCTGCTCTGCTTTCTTCAGCCTTCAATCCAGCTCCAAATTGAATCTGCCTTGCCTCCGAGAGAGAAATTTCAGATCTCTAGAGGCCTACTTGCATAAAATAGAGAAAGAGAAGGTCAACATTGGACTTACAACTAAAAATGCTAGAAAAGGAACAAATTAAAAACTCCCAGTCAAACACTAAACTTGAAATTCTAAAAATAAAAGGAGAGATCAATAAAATTGAAAGTAAAAAAACTATTGAATTAATTAATAAAACTAAGAGTTGGTTCTATGAAAAAACCAACAAAATAAACAAACCCTTAGTAAATCTGATTTAAAAAAAGGAAAGAGGAAAATCAAATTGGTAGTCTTAAAAAGGAAAAGGGAGAACTCGCTACTAACGAAGAGGAAATTAGAGCAATAATTAGGAGTTACTTTGCCCAACTTTATGCCAACAAATTCGACAACTTAAATGAAATAGAAGAATACCTCCAAAAATATAGCTTGCCCAAACTAACAGAGGAAGAAGTAAATATCCTAAACAGTCCCATCTCAGAAAAAGAAATAGAACAAACTATCAATCAACTCCCTAAGAAAAAATCCCCAGCACCAGATGGATTTACATGTGAATTCTACCAAACATTTAAAGAACAATTAACTCCAATGCTAAATAAACTATTTGAAAAAATAGGGATTGAAGGAGTCCTACCAAACTCCTTTTATGACACAGACGTGGTACTGATACCTAAACCAGGTAGGCTGAAAACAGAGAAAGAAAATTATAGACCAATCTCCCTAATGAATATTGATGCTAAAATCTTAAATAAAATATTAGCAAAAAGATTACAGAAAATCATCCCCAGGATAATACACTATGACCAAGTAGGATTTATACCAGGAATGCAGGGCTGGTTCAATATTAGGAAAACTATTAGCATAATTGACTATATCAATAACCAAACAAACAAAAACCATATGATCATCTCAATAGATGCAGAAAAAGCATTTGATAAAATCCAACATCCATTCCTAATAAAAACACTTGAGAGCATAGGAATAAATGGACTTTTCCTTAAAATAGTCAGGAGCATATGTTTATAACCATCAGTAAGCATCATATGCAATGGGGAAAAACTGGAACCTTTCCCAGTAAGATCTGGAGTGAAGCAAGGTTGCCCACTATCACCATTATTATTTAATATCGTATTAGAAACACTAGCCTCGGCAATAAGAGTCGAGAAAGATATTAAAGGAATTAGAGTAGGCAATGAGGAAACCAAACTATCACTCTTTGCAGATGATATGATGGTATACCTAGAGAACCCCAGAGATTCTACTAAAAAACTATTAGACATAATTCATAATTTTAGCAAAGTAGCTGGCTACAAAATAAATCCCCATAAATTCTCAGCATTTTTATACATCACCAACAAAACCCAACAGCAAGAGATACAAAGAGAAATTCCATTCAGAATAACTGTTGATACCATAAAATATTTGGGAATCTATCTACCAAAGGAAAGTCAGGAATTATATGACCAAAATTATAAAAAAGTCTCCACACAAATAAGGTCAGACTTAAATAATTGGAAAAATATTAAGTGCTCTTGGATCGGCTGAGCGAACATAATAAAGATGACAATACTCCCTAAACTAATCTATTTATTTAGTGCTATACCAATCAGACTTCCAAGAAAATATTTTAATGATCTAGAAAAAATAACAACAAAATTCATATGGAACAATAAAAAGTCAAGAATCTCAAGGGAATTAATGAAAAAAAAAAATCAAATGAAGGTGGCCTAGCTGTACCTGATCTAAAATTACATTATAAAGCAGCAGTCACCAAAACCATTTGGTATTGGCTAAGAAATAGATTAGTGGATCAGTGGAAAAGGTTAGGTTCACAAGACAGAATAATCAACTATAGCAATCTAGTGTTTGACAAACCCAAAGACCCTAACTTCTGGGATAAGAATTCATTATTTGATAAAAACTGCTGGGATAATTGGAAATTAGTATGGCAGAAATTAGGCATGGACCCACACTTAACACCATATACCAAGATAAGATCAAAATGGGTCCATGACCTAGGCATAAAGAACGAGATTATAAATAAATTAGAGGAACATAGGATAGTTTATCTCTCAGACTTGTAGAGGAGAAAGAAATTTGTGACCAAAGATGAACTAGAGACCATTACTGATCACAAAATAGAAAATTTTGATGACATCAAATTAAAAAGCCTTTGTACAAATAAAACTAATGCAAACAAGATTAGAAGGGAAGTAACAAACTGGGAAAACATCTTCACAGTTCAAGGTTCTGATAAAGGCCTCATTTCCAAAATATATAGAGAACTGACTCAAATTTATAAGAAATCAAGCCATTCTCCAATTGATAAATGGTCAAAGGATATGAACAGACAATTTTCAGAGGATGAAATTGAAACTATTACCACTCATATGAAAGAGTGTTCCAAATCATTATTGATCAGAGAAATGCAAATTAAGACAACTCTGAGATACCACTACACACCTGTCCGATTGGCTAAGATGACAGGAAAAAATAATGATGAATGTTGGAGGGGATGCGGGAAAACTGGGACACTAATGCATTGTTGGTGGAGTTGTGAACGAATCCAACCATTCTGGAGAGCAATCTGGAATTATGCCCAAAAAGTTATCAAATTGTGCATACCCTTTGATCCTGCAGTGTTTCTATTGGGCTTATATCCCAAAGAAATACTAAAGAAGGGAAAGAGACCTGTATGTGCCAAAATGTTTGTAGCAGCCCTGTTTGTAGTGGCTAGAAACTGGAAAATGAATGGATGCCCATCAATTGGAGAATGGCTGGGTAAATTGTGGTATATGAATGTTATGGAATATCATTGTTCTGTAAGAAATGACCAGCAGTGTTATGAGTTCAAATGTTGGAGTTCTTGTTCTTCTCAAAACACAGCCGGTTTAGCTTAGGGCCCTCCGAATATCTCCAAATCCAAAGGTTCTGTCCGTTAGCCTCTGCCTCTGCTTTCTTCAGCCTCCAACCAGCACAGAGATGGAATGCATCTCTTGTTTCCTTCTCTTGGAGCTTGGCTAGCTTTCTGGTGAGTCTTTCAGACCAGCTTGGTCTCAGAGGGGGGCGTGCAGGAGCCCAGCCACCAACTACAGTGGGTGAGATGAAGATGAATCTGGTTGTCCACTGAACTCTCCACTCGTAGCTTTATCCTCTGAAAACTCTTCGTCTGCCACCAGCCAGCCAAGTGGAATATATTCTGCCTTGCCTCGGAAAGAGGGCTTCTGGCGTAATTCCTCTGAAATCTGTCAAAGTGCTCTCTGTCTGCACCAGAGTTGCTCCTCTCCAGTCCAGCTGAACTCTCCTTTGCAACCAGCCAGCCAAGTGGAAAGTATATTCTGGAATAGCTCTCTCTTCATTGGCCTTATATGTGAATCTTCTGAGAGAATGGGATTATGGATTTTCTCCCATAGTGCTCTCTGGCCCAAAGAGCTTTAAGGGAGGTGTGAACACAAAGGTGTAAACACAAGCATTGTACTAATTAATTCTACTTAGTATCTTGTTTCAGGTTCTGGCCAAAATCTTCTTGTAAGATTAGATCAACTCTAATTAGTTAGCAGTTTGTAAGGATTCCAACATCCTTTCAAGTAGAATTTCATGAGAACTTAGCAAGAGGTCATTTGGAAGTTGAAATTTTATTTTCTAGGGTGCTAGCTATTGTGTAGCTTCAATAGTTTCCCTGGGCTTATAGAAATCAATGGAATTGCTTAAATAAAAACGCTTGTCAACAAATGTGTTGTTATTCTCTTCTACATGTTACTACTTTTGGATTTATTTTAACTCTTAATCCCATTTCTTAAGTATACATACAACACAGAATTACACTTATTGGGGACAAATTTTCATACCACCATAGCTGAGAATCATGGATTCTGAGATCACTGTTTATACTGAACAAAAGTTTGAACAATTCCCGGATAAGTGTGTATATTTAGATCTATCTCCATATACTATGGATGTCTATTTAATAAAATTCTTTGAAAAGTTAGGGAAATGTTTCACTGATGAGATGCAATTATTTATAGATTTTGATTGGCCTTCCTTCACTAATATGATAGACATAAGTTTTCATTTAAGATATCATTTTACAGTAGCCTCCAATGCCCTTTTTGCTAGTTCTATTGCTTCCCTACTTTGAAATTTCTGGACAAAATGGTGAAGCAAAAGGAATAAGATGCACAGAAAAGGCAGTGAAGTCCCAGTACAAAGACCCAAGCATTTATTATATTTATTTCAGATTGCATGACCCTCTTCATTAAAACTCTTTACAGAGTTGAAATGCTAAGGAACCATCGCCAGCAAAAACTACATGGTTTGTTTCATGTACCCAAATAATTGATATTTCTTTGGGTGGGAATAGACATTATTTCCTTAAACAATGGAATATTTATTTGAATGTCTGGTCTGGCATATCAGGAAAATATGACATCAGGAACTGGTCAAAAAAAATATATATATATATAGATTAACAGAGTGCATTTAGAGTTCTGTAAGAAGACTGAATGAAAGTAGTCAAGGTACCCCTGGCCCTTAAAGGTTGTCTCTCCTCCATATTATTTGATATCAGAATACCTTAATAGTCCAAAATGAGAATTTCAGCACAAGGTCAATTACAAGTGTGAAACTGATTTTTCTGAGATTCCAGATATCATGATAAGAGCTTTAAGTGTTCCCTAGGCATATCATATACAATAAGAATTCTTAGATAAGAGCCCTTATTGAAATTTTTTTCAACATGTCACCATTTCTACATGTTTACCCTCTTCTACATGTCACCACTTTCTTAATTATTCTGACTCTTACTTGTATTCCTAAAGTATACACCCAATGCAGAATTACAGTTAAAGGGGAAAATTTTTCACAGTGGTGTATGTAACAATCCCAAGGATCATGAATTCTGAGAACATTGCTCATACCCAACAAGAATTTGAATTGGAAATTGTAGAAACATGACATTGGGAAATGCCAAAAAAAAAAAAAAAATTTGCATAGTCCAGAGTTCCTTTACAGCTCCTTAAGAAGACTGAGTGAAAATTTCCATGGTAGAGGAAAAATTCCATATGGAAAAAAAATTTGATTTGGTATCCCTAGCCATTTTGGATTGCCTCCACTCAGTATCATTGGATAGAATGCCCTATCAAACAGATCATCATGTGAACTTAGCACAAGGTTAATTAAAAGTTTAAAGTTGACTTTTTCAGTCTCTCTAGGTCTATAGCATGCAATGAGAATTGCATTAACAGGATAACAGCAACATATGTGACAGTTCCAAAAATCATGGATTGTGAGAACACTATTCATATCCAACAAAAACTTGAATAAAGCTCAACAAGAATATTCCTTCTGATACATTTCAGATCTATCTCCATGAGTATATTAATGATATCTACTCTAAATGATTCTTTAAAGAGTCAGGAAAATGTTCCACTTCTGTTCAGATGATATCTGATTATGCTGAGATTTTGACTGGCCTTCTACATTTCTACAATACAACTTTTGCTAGTTCTACTCATGTCTTACTGGACCAATTGAGGAAACAAGATAGAGGAGGGTCTGTAGAGCCAGAACTCTAGAGAAGTATACTTGAAACAATGTGTTAACTCAGAGGAATCCATGAGACAATGGTTATCTAGTTTACATATATACTTAGTACTTAGCATGGTGATGTAATGGTTCTCTAAATTCACACATAGTCAGTATGCTGTAATGATTCAATAAGGTATATAAGAGCCAATAAGGACTGGAAAAGAGATATTCCATTTCCCAACATCCTGGTGGCTCTCCTGACTCCTGCATTCCTCCACTAAGATCAAGGCCCATGTGAAGGTCCCCCAGAAAGCTAGCCCAGCTCTAGGAGAAAGGAGACAGATTGGGTAGAAAATAATAAAGATTTTGTACTTTATTCTTGACTATTCTTGTGGTGATCATTCTGCTGAAACCAAGGCCAGTTCGGAGGACCTCCAGAGAGCTAGCCTGGACATTACAAGGTTCCAGAAAAGGCAATGAGCTTGTTTGTCTAAAATTCTAAGTGTTTATCATCTTTCAGAGTGCATAGCTCTCTTCATTAAGGTTTTTTTTTTTTTTTTAATGTTGAGGAAATCTTTCCAAACAAAACTACATGGTTTGCTAAAGGAATGTGTCCATTTACATAAATGATTGAGATTTCTTTTTTAAATAGTATTTTATTTTTCCAAATACATGCAAAGTTTTCAACGATTTAACTTTACAAAATCTTATTTCAAATTTATCTCCTCTTCCTCCACCCCCTATCTAAGACAGCAAGCAATCAAATATAAGTTAAACATTGCAATTCTTCTAAACATATTTCCATATTTCTCCTGCTGTGCAAAAATATTAGATCAAAAGAGGAAAAAACATGATAAAAAAAAAACAATTGACATCAATAAAAAGGTGAAAATACTCTGTTTTGATCTTCGTTCCATTTCCATAATTTTCTCTCTGGATGCAGATGGCACTTTCTATCCCAAGTCTATTGGAATTGTCTTGAATTATCGCATTGTTGAAAAGAGTGAAGTCCATCACAGATGAGCATCACATGGCCTTTTCTTACCTGTACAATGTTCTCTTGGTTCTGCTTACTTCACTCAGCATCAGTTCATATAAGTTTTTACTGGCTTTTCTGATATCAGCCTCCTCCTTCCTTATAGAATAATATTTTCTATTATATTTGTATACCATAATTTATTCAGTCATTCCCCAACTGATAGTTCCTTGTCACTACAAAAAGCATTGCTACAAACATTTTTGTGCCTGTAGGTTCTTTTCCCTCTCTTATGCTCTATTTGGGATATAGACCTAATAGAAATATGTCTGGATCAAAATGTGCACACAGTTACAAACCTTTGAGCATAGTTTCCAAATACTGAGATTTCTTGATGTGCATCTTGACTTTGTTTCCATAAAAGCAAATAAAAATTCTTTTCATCATCTGTCCTAATAAATCAAAGAAATATGGCATTAGGAACTTGCAAAGAATCCCAAGGTAAAAAGTCCCTTTGAAGCCACAAGAAGACTGGTAAAAGTTTCTGTGGGAAAGGAACTACCCCATACAGGAAAATGTTGATTGGATATCTACTGTTCTTTTTAGATTTCTTCCTCTCACTAGATCAATTAGAAGTTTAAAGTTAACTTTTCTGTAGTTTCAGCTATTATGTTTATAGCTTCAATAGGGCTTACAATAACAATTTCTTAGATAAAAGCATGTGTCAACAAAATTGTTTCTAATCTCTTCTACATATTACCTCTTTCTTAATTATTCTAACTCTTACTTACCTTTCCTAAAGTATACATGCAATCCAATATTACACTTGCGGCTGACAAATTTTTAGAGCAGCACATGTGACAGTCTCAAGAATCATGGACTATAGATCACTGTTCAGAGCCAGCAAGTGTTTGGATAATGCTCACATAGTGTTCTCTCTGGTGTATTTGAGATCTGTCTTTGTGAACTCTAAGGATTTCTATGTAAAATAATTTTTTGAAGAATCAAAAAAAGTTTCACTTCTGCTCAGCTGAAATCTGATTGTTTTGAGACTTTGACTGATCTTACCTGACCACTATGATTCATGGAAATTCTCATTCTTTCATTTAGGATACACAAAAGCAACCTCTTTAAATTAAGCTTAAAAGGACCCAACAGTGCCTCCAATGCCCTTCTTGCTGGTTCTCTACTTTCAAGAACTCTGGACCAACTAGTGAAACAAAATAGAGGACATTCACAGAAAAGTTGGCAAGGTCCATGTTCAAAAACCCAATCATTTGTCATCTCTCATGTCAGATTACATGGCTCACCTCGTCGAGGCTATTTTCAACCTTGAAATGCTATGAGAAATTTTCCAAACAGAACTACATTGTTTACTCTAAAACTGTACCTCAATAATTTTTTAGGCACATCTATACTTTATTGAGCATAAAAAAGCAAATGAGTCATTGTTTGTTTAGGAAATCAAAGAAACATGACATCAAGGATTTGCAAAAATCCCCTGATATGGGGTGCCTTTGGAGCTCTACTAGAAACCTAAGTAAAAGTTGACATGGGAGAGGAACAACATCATATGAGAAAATGGCCACCCACTACTCTTTTGGATTTACTCTCTTCAGTACTATCTGATATTAGAATGACCTAGCGAATAGAACTTTATGAATACTTAGACTAAAGTCAACTGGAAGTTTTAAGTCGACTTTTCTGTGATTCTGTGGGGTTTTTTTTTTGTGTCTATAGCTTCTGAAGTGCCCAGGCAAGAGAAAAACAGAGCAGCCAAAATAATGAAGTTTTAAGAACGTTTATTGCTAGTTAGCGACTGAACCCCAATACCAAGACTGGAGGGATCAGTAATGAGTGGCCCTAGGGCCATATATTTATAGAAAGAAGAGAGAGACATCAAAATATTTCTTGATACATTTGTCATAATAAAGGAATTTCTATTCTAAACAGGAAGCAAAAAGTTATCACTCTAAGGGGGTCATTCTCAGGCAGCAGCAAGCAGCATTATCTTTAAGCTTTAAGCTTGTCAAGGTCTCAAGACTCTCAGGACAGTACATCTGGGTTGTTAAAAATACCATCTGCATTAGGGAGTGAAGAACTAGTAATAAACTTCTAACTACAAAGATTCAAGATTATGTTTCTCACTGTCCCATTTTGGGGTGCTTTTCTACTCACTCCCCCCTTTTCTTGAGACCGTCAGAGACTGGACTCATCAGAGGCCAGGGGAGAGTAAGTGACTCTGGCAACAAACAACAGCCTGGATCTTCTTTCTGATATACAGGGTTAAACAATCAAACGGGGGGCAATCAGTAGATCCAGCAGAAATAGGGTAAGAGGGCCTATCAAGGAGATCACAAAAGAGGTTACTCAGGGGGAGCAAGTGAAAAGTGACTAGGACCAAGACATTGATTGGCGTTGAGCCTTCTCCCGGTCCTTGATCCACCAGCTCACTGCAGAAAGGGACTCTCTTATTACCCCAAAGTTGTTAGCATAGAAACAGCAAGCTGCCCTGAGGGCCATATGTACCCCTCCTTGTTAAGATAGAAAAAATCTAGCCCCCAATGATTCTGTAGGACCACCTCTGCCAAGGAGTTTAGGGAGCTCTCCAAGAAGGATATTTAATTTCCCAGTCCTTCAATTCCTGGTCCACCTGGGAGCTGGCTGTCACCATGGATCAGGGCAGCGGTCCCCACAGCTGTGGGGCCTGCTATCCCCAATCCCACTAGGAGGGGGAACTAGAATAGGAGTAGCTCTCCTTGCCCTATCTAACAGACCAAAATGTTCTTAGGCTCTTTCCTCAGAATACAGATAGACCTGAGGAAACACGTACACAAGCAGGCAAAGCTCAGGAGATTCTTTCAATGTTAAAGTGAATTCACTGATACAAAGGATCAATCCCATAGTGCATGCAAAATAGGACCCTGCGGAGGTCCGTATTAGAGAGTTTACAGTATCTTTGTGTGGGGAAAGTACAACAATTTCCACACAGTGCTTTTTGTAGTGCTCCAGATCGTAGCCCTCTGACTTGATGCAACATGCCTCACCCCTCCGAAAGTTAACCTGGGAACGTGGCGGTGCACTCTGGGGGCAGGTTCTTGGCTGAGAGTGAAAGATTCGGGATGGAGTGGGCCTCTGTCCCCCAGGTGGCATTTAAGTCTATGCCCACAAAGCAGGGGGGGCCAGGTTCAGGCAGAGCCAACAGCTTATGGAGAGGGTGGGGCTGGTCAGATTTATCAGCTGGTATATTCCATCAAGGGCTGATATAAAGGTCCCATAGGGAGACAATGGTCCTCTGGGCAGTGGAGGCCAAGGAGGTATATTAGGGCCTATAGGGATGTTTTCCCTCGGGAGGCTCCTTCTTTGGGTTGTGAGCAGGACTCCCAAATCTCTTCCTGCCGCATAAAACCTGATACCCCAGGTCCTTCCCAAGAGCTGGCATAGGTACAGATAGAACCACGGCTGCCCATAAGTCTCATTTTGGGCCTCCACCTCCCCCAAGTAGTTCTCATTAAGGTCCACACATATCTATGGGGAGAATAGTGGCCGGGCTTCCCCAATGCGGGGTGGGGTTGGGGGGGGAAGGGGGAAGCAAGAGAGAGGATCAGGCCCATAAAAGGGGATAAGATATGAAAACACCATCTTCCTGAGTTGAGTCCTGCAGGTGCCTCGGGAGCAGGGCAAGGCTTCACATGTGAATGATGGCTCCGAGCCTTACGGTGGGCCACCTTCACTGCTGAGGGATTGGAGAGGATGGCCTAGTGTGGGCCGGTCCAGCAGGGTTCCAATGCTGAGCCACGAGTAAATTTTCTGGTCAGGATCCAATTACCCAGTTGGAGGTCCGGTCCAGCAGCTGGGGCAGGGGAGGCCAGGCAGAGGCTCAATAGAGAGTCCTGACCACTGCCCGGGTGTCCTGGAGAGCCTGTAGGGACTTAAAAAGGGAACCATTAGCAACATCATAAGAACCGTCCTGCCCCAAGCAGGGAAGGATGGGGGGGTGGAGCACCAAACAGGACTTCAAAGGGTGAGAGAGAAAGAACAGAAAGATTAGGAGTATACCTGGCCCTAAAGAGGGCAAAGGAAAGGAACCCTACCCAGTGTCAAACTAGAGCTTAGAAATGTGCTCCTTAAATGTCCTATTCATCCTTTCTACCTGACTCTAATTCTGTGGATGATAAACACAGTGAAGGCACCACTTGAACCGGAGGGCTTTAGCCAGAGACTGAACAACCTTAGAAATGAAGGCTGGTCCACTGTCAGACCTGAGGGAGAAGAGGAGCCCAAACCTGGGAATAATCTCAGTCACAAGTTTCTTGGCCACGACCAAATCAGATTCAGATTTTACAGGAAAGGCTTCAGGCCATCCTGACAAGGTATCAACAAATACCAGTTGGAGGGGATGTGGGAAAACAGGGACACTGATACATTGTTGGTGGAATTGTGAACATATCCAGCCATTCTAGAGAGCAATTTAGAACTATGCTCAAAAAATTATCAAACTGTGCATACCCTTTGATCCAGCAGTGTTTCTACTGGGCTTATACCCCAAAGAGATACTAAAGAAAGGACCATTTCTTATAGAACAATAATATTCCATACATTCATATACTATAACAGTCATTTTCCAAATGGGCATCCACTCAGTTTCCATTTCTTACCACTATAAAAAGGGCTGCCACAAACATTTTTGCACATTTGGGTTCCTTTCCTTCTTTTAAGATCTCTTTGGGATATAAAGTAGAAGCACTGCTGGATCAAAAAGTATGAACAGTTTGATAACCTTTTGAGCACAGTTCCAAATTGCTCTCCAGAATGGCTGGATCCATTCACAATTTCACCAACAATGTATCAGTGTCCTAATTTTCCCACATCCCTTCCAACATTCGTCATTATCTTTTCCTGTCATCTTAGTCAATCTAAGAGGTTTTTTACATCATACCTTTTTCCAATTATTTTGTCTAATAATTTTATCTATTAAGAGCAATACACATCTTTTTTTTTTTTTTTTTCTCTTCACTTTGGGATTACTTTCAAACTAGCTGCCTTCCTTTATTGCTCTAGAACAATGAGTCCATTCATCTGTAGAAGACCTTTAATTTTTCATTTTTATTAATCTAATTTTTATTTTTTAAAAACAAATTCTACAGAATGATATTCCAACACTCACTAAAATATCCCAGATGGGAGTGAGTTCCTGGAATTACCCAAAATCCCAAGCGTTCTCCCTTGCAATCTTAAATATGATTGGTCTTCAAACTCCTTAATGGTTAATCTCCAAAATCTACTGTGATTATTATTATTAAGTTACTTTTTTCTTTTTCTCTTTTCTTATAACCTAATCTCCTGTAGAAATGTTGATCTCCTGTTGAAATAAGAATTAATCCCAAAGCCACAATCTGACACTAATTAATAATTGGAAATTTGAAGAGTTGAGTCACATCTTCCAACTGAATAAAGGGAATTTAGGCACAGTTCAAGGGTAAAAGAAGAAGCATTTATTAAGAAGTACAGTACATTCATAGGCAGAGAACAGTAGAATCTAGTCTGCTATTCTAAAGATAAGGAATTTAAAAAATGATTTATATGGTTGTATGGAATAGAGAGAGATAAGGTGAAGAACTTATAGGAATGTATGAATTCTTTTTCTGTATTTTATTTTCATTATTTCTGTGTTTCCCCTATGACCTATATATGTACAGGCTCATATTTACTTGAGCCTTGGACAGCTATAAACATATTTACTTAACCTGAGCTGATGACATTTATTGGTATTTGACATTTACCGATATATAGTCTATTAGCTGGACCACTATCAGCTTGATTAAGCCTGAAGGCCTGATTTTCTGTTTCCTAGAAATCAGGAGATTTCAGGGAAACAGAGACCTATCATTCCAATCTCTCCAAACAGCAACAACCAATTAGTGCCTTCCCCTCCTTCTCAATGCTCTCTTACTTGTGATGTAATCTCTTGTATAAAAGCTATGTATTTTTACTACTTCTTTAGCTCTCCTACTTCAAGTTTTCTCTTTCTTATTTCACAATGGGACGGCTCATCCTCCGAGGTCTTTAATAAACAACTTTTCTGCCTTCTACTGGGTGATCTCTGAGGAGTCGTTTTGGGTAAGGATCTTCTACATCCCTCACATGGTTTTATAAATAAGACAAGTAGGAGAATAAGAGTACCTAGAACCAACATATTTGTACAAGCTCTGTCCAATTAGGGCTGATATGATCCAGTTTGCTGTATGCCAGTAGTTGCTGGCAATAGCAGAAGTGATCTGGATTCACTCACTAGACAACCCAAAGGATCACTAATATGTTAAATTCAAGCAATCACTCATTTCTGATTGGCTGATTTTGATTCCTAAGTTATTTCAGCCTCTCCTAGATGATAAGGGAGCTCAAATATATCAAGTAAACTCATTATTCATTCTACTTTTGCACTAGTGATGTGTCTTCACATGGTAGGCTAGACCCTCAATTTGGTTTAGCTCTTCTGCTGAGATAGCTTTATTGGGATAAAACTGTACTACAGCCCTCTTAATATTAATACCTTTTCCTTTACCTTTATTTCCTATTTAGTGCTTTGTGTAGTATATTCATTTTCATATTGTTTCCCCATCAGATTGTAAACTCTTTGGAAGGGATTCTCTTTTGTTTCTTTTTGTATCCCCAATGCTTAGCATAGTCCCTCACACATAAAGGTGTTTAATAAATTTTGATCTATTGATTACAGTTAATTGGTCTGAGTATTGACTCTGGAATCAAAGTACTTGGATTCAAATCACAGTTCTACCTCTTCAGTGTTATTCTGAACATATCACTTAACTTCCCTGTTTCTTGAATTGTAAAATTAAGAGATTAAACTAAAGGGTCTTTTTTATACCTTACAGTTTGAGTCTTCCAACTGAACTGAATTCAGATAAGTTTTTTTGTTTCATTTCAAAATGATAATATTCAAATGGAATATTATGCTTGACTTCTGATGAAGCCTAGTTCCTGAAGTATTATTCAAGGATAAAGATAAATTCCCTGTTTCAAAGGGCTATATTGTACATAAGTTTTCCTTTCTTTTTTGGGGGGTTAAATGACTCATCCAGGGACACATAGCTAGAAATTATCTAAGGCAGTACTGGAGGTGAAATTGCCACTTAGCTATCCCCTGTTTTTAATGATTATAATAGATTCTTTGTTTTTCTTTTCCAAGGCTGGCTGAAAGTATAGAGGCTCTATTTATAGGCCTATCCCTCTACTAATCTACATGTGAAATTTTACTTGTTTCTTTTAAATTTGGCTCTCTTCAGTCAAATCCTGCTATTCTGGAGGTTCAGCATTTTGAATTTAGTGAAGATACCTGATCACAATAGCCCACTTGTACTGCCAAACTCAAAATATCTACTAGCCTCAACTTTGATCCTGCCTCCCCTCTTCCCACTGCTCACTAACTGGGTTACAAGTATGAACTATCCCAGATGATGGTTAAAGAAACTTGAAACCTGGTTGTCTTTCTTAAATCATTTGATAAAACAACTTTGAAGAGTGTCTCCAAATATAATAATAGATACTGAAGGAGGCTTCTAAATCTGATTCTTAAGCACTAATTGTTGACATATTGGGGGGGAGAAGAGAAGGGGGACAGGGAGTTTAAGGAATGTACATACAATTCTATAATGAGGAGACTTCCAAATTCTGCCTTTCAGAGAAATTGGCATTATAGACAGACTCACAAGACCTGTTAAAATGTTTTCTTAAAACAAACTGAAAACTGCTTAATTTATAACTTTTATATAGAACCTAATCTTTTGACTACCTTAGAACATAATCAATTAAGGAAATGAGCTTGTAGCAATTGAAGTGATGAAGAATTTGACATTTACTACTATTAAATTTCAGCAGTAAATCAGCACTTCAGCACTGGAGTCAGTAAGACATATGTTCAAATTCAGCCTCAGGTATTAGTTGAGTGACCATGGGCAAAGGTAAAACTCTATTCATACCAGTTTCCTGTTGTAAAATGAGTTGGAGAAGAAAACCCCAAATAGTCATAAGACATAAAAATCGGACACAAGTGATCAAGAGGAAAACAACCTAAGAGAATTATCCAGTTTTCTAAGTTTTTAATATCTTTTTGGATCCTGTCATCCAGAATGATGGCCATCTCTCCTAGCTTTGTGTCATTTATAGATCTGATAAGAATTTCATCTATGTTAAACTCTATAGAACATATTTATGGAACTCTCCAATGGAGACTCCCAGACAAGCACTTGAACCATTAACAGCTATACTTTTGTCATGCCATTCAATGAATTTTGAATCTACATTTTGCTATCTTTTCTATAAAAATATGACATGTGCTAAAAGTTAATACCAGTTACAATAACCAGCTAGTTTTAATGGGGAGGGGGGAAGAAAAGGTCCTTTTCTTTTACTTAGGGACTATATTCTAAAATGAAAGGTTCTATATAATCACTGAATCCTCAATTAGAAATAATCCCTAATTTCTTGGAAGAGGTTGAGTTTTCTATCTAACCTAGCATTTAACTCTCTGCTTAAGTCTTGGCCTCTTTGTGGAGGTAAAATCACCTTTACTAGGAACAGGGAGTTGAGGAAAGAGCTAATCTTTTCTTGGAACTTCATTAGGCTGAATTCTCCTCTTCCCCCTGCCTGTAAATAGTCTTTTCTGCATTATAAGTCCTTCAGATCAGTCTGCTTTAATTTCTTATTTCCAATTTTGAGATAGATTCTTCATTTTTATATGAAATACTCTTAGACCCAGTCTATTACATAATGGCTCTGATTGATTAAAGGAGGTGAATGTACTGTTTACCTTCAGTTTTTATGGTTTGATTTTTAAAAAAAAATTTAAGCATCCTCATCTAATTAAGGCATTAGAGATAGAATAGTTTTTGACCTCACAGTATACTAATATCTAGATAAACTGCATCTACAGCATTTCCCAGATTTACAAATCTAGAAATTCCCCCCAAAATAATTTTTTAATGAATTAAAAGTTAATATGAAATAACTTGCTTTTCACCAAGCATGTCCTTAAAGATGAATTCCTTCTACAATTTCCACAGGAAACCAAGCCCATCTCAATGACTTACAGATTGCAGACTTTTTCTTCCCATCGGGGAAAACTAGATCATTTGTAAAAGGTGGTCAGAACCTCGTAAAATTTAAATTGGAAATTGTTGGTTAAATTCCTTTCCACTCCTATACGTATGGGCGTGTGCATTGTTTGGGAAGAACTTAAGACAAACTGAGAACACCCGCCTGCTGCAGAGGAAGAGACGAGTAGAGAAGAAGCTCTCAGAGTATGGGCTGCAATATGCACGTACTGTTTCCCCTCTGGGAAATAAGCTGCTCCACAACTCAGAGAGCCGGTATTTAGAATCCATAAGACCGGATGTGTCTTGTGCCCCGCCTGCCTCCTGCCGACTTCCACTGACCTCCGTTTCCTGTGCGCCTGCGCTAGCTCTTGCCTTGGAGCAGCCATGATGGTGGGTGTTTTCTGCTCCTTGGAGCGTCCGGGCGCGCGGCCTGGGCCATGGGAACAGAGGGGACTGCAAGCGGGGAAGGGTGGGGGGCTGCGCCCGCTTCGCACTAACTTCTCTCCTTTGTATTTCCCCTTTCCCACCTTCTTCCTGGGTGCCTCCGGCGCCAACCCTGCAGGAAGGCCTGGACGACGGCCCTGACTTCCTCTCTGAGGAGGACCGAGGAGTAAGTTTTGATTCGTTTACTTCTGGCGCCCCCTCCTCCTTTCTTTGGGCTCGGGAGGGCACCTCCTTTGTCTGGTGTTACACTAATGCCCCACAACAGCTTTGCACTTTACTTCTGCCAGCCGCTGTGCTTCGCCCCGCCCTTCTGCTATTCGCCTTCCTTAGGGGACGCCCCTATTTCTGTGTCCCTGGGAGTTTTAACCCGTTCTTCAGCTTTTCATAGTTAAGAATATTTGGCATTTTGAAAACTTATTTTCTTTTACCCTAGTATAAGAACATCCTACTCTTGAGAGTAATTTTTTTTAAATTGGATTTTGGAAATTAATAAACTTTTTCTTACCCCATTTTCCTTTTACCATTGCTGAAGAGTAAGTTGTCAAGTGTACTTTGCAAATGTGATCTTTATACTTATTAATGAAAATCACTATAGCCTAAAAAGTTTCTACTCATTTGCTACCATTACAGTCAGTACCTAGGTTTCAATTATTTTCCAAAAGTGTTTGTATTTTGCTACCATACATTTATCTTAGATTGTATAGGAAGTGTGAAATTGGTGAATGGTTGATATTAAACATAAAGGACAATGTATTGATCAAATAGGAAGACATCAAAAGAAGGGCATGCTTTTTGTTAAGCTATATTGATGCAAAAAAAAAAAAAAGTACAAAAATCAGATTTCTAAACTTGGTCAAACTACAGAAATGCATAATCTCTACTCAAATGTGAGAAAAATTTTTAAATTTGTTATTGTGGAGTACTCCCCACCAATATACCTAAGACATTTATGTCTTATCAGATAAGTCTTGAGTTTTTTTGGTTTGGGGTTTTGTTTTGTTTTGTTTTTGAGGATTGTTGGACAATCATGTCCAGCATTTTGTAGCCCCATTTTGGGGTTTTCTTGGGAAAGATACTGGAATAGTTGGCTACTTTCTTCAGTTCATTTTTGCACATGAGGAACTGAAGCCAAGAGGATTAAGTGATCCTTGCTGAGGATCCCATAGCTAGTTAAGTCAGATTTGAACTCAGGAAGATGAGTTTTCCTGACCACAGGCCTTGCTCTCTATCCCCTACACCACTTGGTTAAAATCTACTTCCTCTGTGTTGATTTAAAAAATGAGATTTTTTTTTTTAATGTTTTATAACATTATTATTTTTGTTTGCATTGCAAAGGACAAGTTATTTGATTAGATATCCAGTTAAAATATGGGAAAATAAAGTCAAACTCTTCAAATACTCCTCTGTGAAGATCTTATCTTTTGACAATTTCCTCTCCCAGTTTATGATGATTTGACTGACCCTCTACCACTTGCACCATCCATGGTGATAGGCACATAGGTTATTTCGTAAGATCAAGTAAACTTTCATTAGGCATCTAAATTGATTTTTTTCCCTCTTAGTGCTACTACTTGCTTGCCTTTGAATCCCTGTTAACTATATCTGTAGACCAAATATACATCTTTGCTTTTTTATGCTGTTAACAGTTGCTTAAATAAGTTAAATGCATAAAATAAAATTCATAAGATTAAAAATGAAGCCAAAAGATGCAGTTTTTTCCTCCCCCTGAAATCATTAACTACCCAAAATCTATCCATAATCCTTTGGGGAAGCAATAGAACTAGGCTATTATATTATTATTTTATAGGATTAGAAAATAATGTGTTTGAATATAATATTTTCTTAATGATAAAACTTTAAATTGAGAATAGCTAAATATGGATTTGGAGAGTAATTATATTTTTATCAATTAATATTTATAATTTTTAATTAACAAAAATCTATTCTCTTTCCTACCTCCTTGTTCCAGATTGAAATTGATAAGGGGATCCTTGTAATAAATATGTACAGTCAAGTAAAACAAATTCTTGCATTGGCCATTTCTCAAAAATATCATATTCTGCATTGTGTGTGGAGATAAGTAGCATACTTTACTGTCAGTCCTCTGAAAACGTGGTCATTGCATCAGTTTGAAGGCCTTTGTTTTAATTGTGTTGTTACTGTATAAATTGTTCTGTTCTCTTTATCTTGCATTAGTTTTCACAGTTCTACTCATTTTCCTCTGAGATTATCTCTTTTGACATACCATAATTTGTTCAGCTATTCCCAAACAAGGGCACTCCTTAGTTTTTAGGTTTTTTTACCACTACAAAAAGAATTGATTAAATCTTTTGCTCCATATGAGTTCTTTCCCTCTATTAGGGAGTATCATTTTGTCAAAGAATACAATTTAGTGACTTTTTGGACATAGTTGTAAATAATTTTCCAGTGACTGGACCAGTTCATTAATGGGCCCCTCCAACATAACATTTTCGTTTCTTAGCAACTTTTCTTATCTGATGGGTATGGTGTGTTGCCTCTAAAATGCTTTAATTTGCATTTCTCTTATTTTTGATTTAGAACATTTTTTAATAAGGCTTTTGATATCTTGAATAATTTCTTAGAAATTTCCTTTTTGTATCCTTTGACCATTTGTTGGAGAATGGTTTTACTAAAATTTGAATCATGAAACCTTTGACAAGGAATCTTGGTGCAAAATTTCTTCCCTGGTTAATTGCTTATTTTTTTTTTTTGAGTTTTACCTGCATTGGCTTTTTTGGGGGGAAACTTCAATTTTTTTACTCAAAATTGTCCTGTAATATTCTCTTACTTGATTATGAATACTCCCCTTCCCTAAATTTAAAGTCTGTTTCTTTCTCACACCTTTAATCTGTTTATGATTCTTTTTAAGTCATAGGTATCAAAGAGTATTAAGTAATTTTAAAATGTTTAGCAGAGTAAAAGTTTTTGAAATCAGTATGCAGCCAACTTCTGTGCTGTAAGTGATAGGCACATTTGGAGATTACCTTGCTGTAATGGGTTAGATGTTTGTTTAGACTTAGTTTCTGCCAAACTGCAGTCCATTTTTCCTGTTGAGTTTTGTAGAATGGCAAGTTCATTCCCCAGTAACTGAGGTCTTATTTTTTATCCAGTGTTAACTATCCTTTCAGCTAGGTACTTGACATTCCATAATGATAATTGATTAAATTTAATTCAATCATTTCGAGTTTAAATTTGAGGAAAATAATAGAGACATTTATCAAACAGATCTTTACTTAGCACCTATAACTAAGTTTTTGGATTTTTTTCCAAATGTTGGCTCGAATCCCACTTTCTGTGAAGGTCTTCTCTCTAAAATTACTGTCCATTTATAATATATTTTTACATTCTGCATATCTTTTATGTACATTGTTATTTACATATTGTCTCCCCCATTAAAAATAGGAATATTGGTTTTTGCCTTTCTTTGTATCAGGACTGCTTAATATAGTATTTGGCACATAACAAGCTCTAAATAAATGCTTGTTGCTTGCCTAATGAAGCAGTATGTATACTTCCTTCCTGAGGCCTGTAAAGTTAGATGAGTGTAGAAATGAGATTAATTTAGTCAAATATAATACTTTTCTTAAGATGTGTTTCAGAGTTTGGGTTAATATACTTGTGGGTATGGCTTTAATTTTTTGTTGTTGTAACTTATAAGCAAAACCAAATATACAGAATAAAAATAAAACAATGCAAAGCCTTTAATATTTAACAGAATGTAATAAGTTAACAAACACATATATCTGTCTGAAGTTCCTTTGCCTTTAACATTGTTAAAAGTCAAAATGGTATTAAAATTTTTAAAGGTCAAAATCGTACTAAAATTTTTGGGATTCCATGTGTATATGTATATCTTTATATAGTTGTACTTAACATGCTGATTAAATCTTTTCTAAGCTATAAAAATCTTGACAGGAAAAAAAAAACTAAGAATATTCTTTTTTTAAATGGAACATTTAACATTAAAAAAGAATAAACTTCATAGCACAATATAAAATGTAGAGTCATGAGATTTGGGTTTGAATCCCAACCCTCTCACTAGCTCCCTATCTGATCTTGGCAAGTCTCTTAACTTTTCAGTGTCTCACTTTTCCTGTCATGTAAATCTCTTGAGGTTCATTCCACCTCCAAATCTGTGACTCTATGCAATATAATATAGATTGTTATACAAACAGAGCTTCTGTGTGTGTATGTATACTCCCCCAAATCATCTAACTTATACTTGGACAAGAATTTTTTCTTAAAAATCTAAAACAACTGTTTAAAGATCTAATACCTTATTATCCTGATTCCTAATGCATAGTCTTTTAAACTTTTGAACAACTTTAACTACTAGGAAGTTTTCTTTAATATCAAGCTTACTTTTTTGGCATTCAGCAACTCCTTAGTGTTCCTAATTTTTTGCCCCACCCAGGGACAAACAACTATTTTCATTCTTGCCATATGTTGTACCTTTCTTAAGTCTTAAGTTAGTTCAGGTACTTTTAATATGGCATGATTTCCACAGTATATAAAATGATTTCTAAATTGTGGCAATTGGAACTGAACACAATAACTTGTTTGTGGTCTGACCAGGGCAAAGTATAGTAGGACTCTGATTTCTTTAATCCTAGATACTCTATTATGCCTTTCTTAAAACAGTCTAAGAATGCATTTAATTTTTTGGTTGCCATATCACACTTTAGACTCTCTGACTTTGCAATTCAACAGAACCTCCATAGCCATGCTTCCCTCAAAATGTATTTGTCTTCTTGGACCTAGTCTATTATTATAGCCTGCTAGTTGGCATCTCTACCACAAGTCTTTCCCCACTCCGCTCAGTTCATATTTCATTCAACTGTCAAAATGATATTTCTAAAGCACAGGTTTGACCATGTTACCTCCTACTCAGTAAACTCCAGTGTCGTCATATGCAGGATGAAATATGAAAAATTCAATTTGGCTTTCAGAATCCATTATAACCTTTCTTGTGCTCTCTTCACCTTTCTGGTCTTATATCTCATTTCTTAACTGGACATTTTCACTAACTGTCTATTCCCCATGCTGGGAATGTTCTCCCTCCTCATCTCTGCATCCTAGCTTTCATCAAGTCCTAGGTAAAATCTATAGGAAGATTTTCCAAAGCCCTTTTAAATCTAATTTGAGTCTTCTGAGATTATCACTGACTTATCCTGCTCTGGCATAATTGTTTGCATATTATCTCCCCAATTAGGTTGCATTCTTGAGAGCAGGAACTATATTCCTTCTTTACCAGGCATAATGTCTGAAATGTAATAAGTGCTTAATAAAATGTTTATTGATTGATTGTCTTAGAATTCAAGTATAAAACTGAATTCTTACTATACTTATCTCTTACATTAGAGTGAAAGCTTAAGGGCAGAACCTTTTTATATCTCCTGTACTTGTAACAATCCTTGAAATGTAGATGTAGTAAGCTTTGCATTTTATAAATGCTTGTTGATTGATTTTCTGCTTATGAAATAATTTTCTTAATTTGTAGAATCTTTTGGGATTGGGTATGGTGTTTTACTCTCCTGTAATTCCTATTACTGGTGAGGCTGAGGCTGGCAAATCTCTTTAGCTTTAGAATAGAGTCTCAATTGGCTAAACTGAGTATGTGTCTGCACTAATTCTAGCATCAGTATAATTGGTCCCTCAAATTGGGGGGGGGGGCCTCTGGGTTCCTCAAGAGGAACAAGGTTGAAATCAACAGGTTTCCAGCTAACAGCTGATTAAATTTGCCATGCTGATTAATAGAGGGAGCAGACTCTTGAGGAACTATTGTACCTCCAATCTGGGTGAGATGTGAGATAAGAAGAGCCTCCCTCTTTTTTTTCCATTCCCTTAAGATATCTTTGGGAACCTATTTATCCTTTGTTGTACTTATTCACTATTGTCACTATTTATGGCTTTGTCCAAGTCATTGATAAAACTAAAACAATGCAGATCCAAGAACAGATTCCCAACAATCTTAGAGACCTCTTTCAAAGTTGCAATTAAAGTTTTAATGTCTAATGTTTGGGTTTGACTATTAAAATATTCCTAAATTCAACTAACTTTTACAGTTTAACCCATATCCTATGCATGCAGATAATCTAAGAGACATTGCTAAAAAATGTTTGGCTAAAATCTAAGGAAACTTTGTTTTTCACAAGTGAATTTTATGAAATGTTCAAAGAGCAATTCCAATACAATAAATTGTTTCTTTTTTTTTTTAATTAAAACTTTTTAGTTTTTGAAACATATGCATGGTAACTTTTCAACATTAATCCTTGCAAAATCTTGTGTTCCAGTTTCCCCCCACATTCCCCTTGCCCTCTCCCCTACTTGGCAAGTAATTCAATGTATGTTTAACATGGTAAAAATAAATGTTAAATCCAATATATATTTATACAGTTATCTTGCTGCACAAGAAAAATCAGATCAAGAAGGAAGGGGGGGAAAATGAGAAAGAAAACAAAATGCAAGCAAACCGACAGAAAGAGTGAAAATCCTATGTTGTGGTACACACCCAATTCCCACGGTTCTCTCTCTAGGTGTAAATGGCTCTCTTCATCACTGAACAGGTGGCACTGGTATAAATCATCTCATTATTGAAGAAAGCCACGTCCATCAGAATTGATTGTCTTATAGTCTTGTTGCCGTATATAATGATCTCCTGGTTCTACTTATTTCACCTAGCAGCCGTTCATGTAAGTCTCCAGGCCTCTCTGAAATTACCTTGTGGTCGTTTCTTATAGAACAATAATGTACCATAACATTCATGTATCATAATTTATTCATCCATTCTCCAGTTGATGGACATCTTCTCAGTTTCCAATTTCTTGCCAATACAAAAAGGACTGCCACAAACATTTTTGCACATGTGGGTCCCTTTTTCTCCTTTAAGATATCTTTGGAATATAATCCCAGTAGAAACACTGCTGGATCAAAGGGTATGCACAATTTGATAATTTTTTGAGCATAGTTCCAAACTGCTTTCCAGAATGGCTGGATCCTTTCACAGGTCTACCAACAATGTATCAATGTCCCAGTTTTCTCACATCTCCTCTAACATTGATCATTATCATTTCCTGTCATTTTAGCCAAGTATGTAGTCTATCTCAGAGTTGTCTTAATTTGCATTTCTCTGATCAGTTGTGATTTGGAGTACCTTTTCATATGACGAGAAATAATTTTAATTTCTTCATCTGAAAATTGTTCATATCCTTTGACCATTTATCAATTGGAGAATGACTTGATTTCTTATAAATTTGAGTCAATTCTCTATATATTTTAGAAATGAGGCCTTTATTAGAACCTTTGAATGTAAAAATGTTTTCCCAGTTTATTGCTTCCCTTATAATCTTGTCTGCATTCGTTTTGTTTGTACAAAAACTTTTTAACTTAATATAATCAAAATGATCTATTTTGTGATCAATAGTGATCCCTAGTTCTTCTTTGGTCACAAATTCCTTCCTCCACAGATCTGAGAGATAAAGTATCCTATGTTCTTCTAATTTATTTATAATATCATACTTTATGTCTAGATCATGAATCCATTTTGACCTTATCTTGGTATATGATGTTAGGTGTGGGTCAATGCCTAGTTTCTGCCATATTAGTTTCCAATTTTCCCAGCAGTTTTTGTCAAACATTGAATTCTTATCTTATAAGCTGGGGTCTTTGGGTTTGTCAAACACTAGATTATTATAGTTATTGACTATTTTGTTCTGTGAACCTAGCCTATTCCACTGATGAAATAATCTGTTTCTTAGCCAGTACCAAATGGTTTTGATGACTGTTTTAGGTCTGGTACAGCTAGGCCACCTTCATTTGATTTTTTTTTTTTCATTAACTCTTTTGAAATTCTTGATCTTTTGTTGTTATTTTTTTCTAGGTCAACAAAATAACTCTTGAGAGTTATATTGGCATAGCACTAAATAAATAGATTTGTTTAGGGAGTATTGTCATCTTTATTATATTCGCTCAACCTATCCAAGAGCACTTGATATTTTTCCAGTTGCTTAGATCTGACTTTATTTGTGTGGAAAGTGGTTTGTAGTTTTGCTTATATAGTTCCTGACTTTCCCTTGGCAGATAGATTCCCAAATATGTTATCCTGTCGACAGTTATATTAAGTGGAATTTCTCTTTGTAACTCTTGCTATTGAGTTTTGTTAGTGATGTATAAAAATGCTGATGAGTTTTGTGGGTTTATTTTGTATCCTGCAACTTTACTAAAGTTGTGGATTATTTCTAATAGTTTGTTAGTTGATTCTCTAGGGTTCTCTAAGTATACCATCATATCATCTGCAAAGAGTGTTAATTTGGTTTCCTCATTACCTACTCTTAATTCCTTTAATTTCTTTTTCTTCTCTTATTGCCAAAGCTAGCATTTCTAATACATTATTGAATAGTAATGGTGATAGTGGGCAACCTCCTGATCTTATTGGAAATTATCCCCATTACATATGATGGTTGCTGATGGTTTTAAATAAATGTTACTGATTATTTTAAGGAAAAGTCCATTATTCCTATTCTCTCTAGTGTTTTTAATAGGAATAGGTGTTGGATTTTATCAAATGCTTTTTCTGCATCAATTGAGATAATCATGGTTTTTGTGAATTTGGTTATTGATATAGCCAATTATCCAAATAGTTTTCTTAATATTGAATCAGCCCTGCCTTCCTGGCATAAATGCTATTTGGTTGTGGTGTATTACCCTAGGGGTGATTTTTTTTTTTGTAATCTCTTTGCTAATATTTTATTTAATATTTTCACATCAATATTCATTAGCAAGGGTCTATAATTTTCTTTCTCTATTTTTGTCCTGCTTGGGTTAGGTATCAGTACCATGTCTGTGTCATAAAAGGAATTAGGTAGGAGTCCTTCATTCCCTATTTTTTCAAATAGTTTGTAGTATTGGAGTTAATTGTTCTTTAAATGTTTGGTAGAATTCACATGTAAATCCATCTGGTCCTGGGGATTTTTTCTTAGAGAGTTGATTAATAGCTTATTATATTTCTTTTTCTAAAATGGCACTGTTTAAGTAATTGATTTCCTCTTTTGTTAATCTGGGCAATCTATATTTTTGTAAATATTCCTCCATTTCACTTAGGTTGTCAAATTATTGGAATAAAGTTGGGCAAAGTAACTCCTAATTATTGCTCTTAATTTCCTTTTCATTGGTGGAACGTTCTCCTTTTTCATTTTTAAGACTAACAATTTGATTTTCCTCTTTGCTTTTTCTAATCAGATTTACCAAAGCTTTATCTATTTTATTGTTGTTTTTTTTTTTCATAAAACCAAATCTTAGTTTTATTTATTAATTCAATAGTATTTTTACTTTTAATTTTAGAATTTCAAGTTTAGAATTTGATTGGAGGGTTTAATTTGGTCTTTTTCTAGCTTTTTTAAGTTGCAAGCCCAATTGATCTTCTCTTTCTCTATTTTATTCAAGTAAACCTCTAAAGATATAAAATTTTCCCTTATTAGCACTTTGGCTGCATCCCACACATTTTGGTATGCTGTCTCATTGTTGTCATTCTCTTGGATGAAATTATTAATTGTATCTATGATTTGCTGTTTCAATCATTCTTGAGGAGGATATTATTTAGTTTCCAATTACTTTTTGGTCTATTTACCCCTCGCTTTTTGTTGAATGTAGTTTTCATTGCATTGTTATCTGAAAAGAATGCATTTACTATTTCTGCCTTTAATTTTGAAGTCTTTATGTCCTAATATATGGTCAGTTTTTGTATAGGTTCCATGAACTGCTGAGAAGAAAGTGTACTCCTTTCTGTCTCCATTCAGTTTTCTCCAAAGATCTATCATACTTAATTTTTCTTAGTATTTTATTTACCTCTTTAGCTTCTTTCTTATTTATTTTGTGTTTTGATTTATCTAGTTCTGAGAGTGCAAGGTTGAAATCTCCCACTATTGCAGTTTTGCTTTCTATTTTTTCTTGCAACTCTCTTACTGCTGATTGTTTCTTACAGAACAATAATATCCCATAACGTTCATATATCATAACTTAATCAGCCATTCTCCAACTGATGGGCATCCATTCAGTTTCCAGTTTCTTTCCACTACCAAAAGGGCTGCCACAAACATTTTTACACATGTGGGTCCCTTTCCCTCTTTTATGTTCTCTTTGGGATATAAGTCCAGTAGAAACACTGCTGGATCAAAGGATATACACCTTTTGATACTCTTTGGACATAGTTCCAAATTGCTCTCTAGGATGGTTGGATCAGTTCATAATTCCACCAACAGTGTATTAGTGTCGCAGTTTTTTCCACATCGCCTTGAACGTTCATCATAATGTTTTCCTGTCATTTTAGCCAATCTGAGAGGTGTGTGGTAGTACCTCAGAGTTGTCTTAATTTGCATTTCTCTGATCAATAAGGACTTAGAGCACCTTTTCATGTGACTAGAAATGATTTCAATTTCTTCATCTGAAAATTGTTCATATCCTTTGACCATTTATCAGTTGGAGAATAGCTTGAATTCTTATAAATTTGAGTCAATTCTCTATATATTTTAGAAATATTTTATCAGAACCCTTGAATATAAAAATCTTTTCCCAGTTGCTTGTCTTCTAATCTTGTCTGCCTTGGTTTTATTTGTACAAAACCTTTTTAACTTAATGTAATCAAAATTATCCATTTTATCTTCAATTATGAGTTCCAGTTCTTCCTTGGACACAAATTCCTTCCTTCTCCACAAATCTGAGAGGTAATCTATCCTTTGTTCTTCTAATTTGCTTATGATATCATTCTTCGTCTAAATCATGAACCCATTTCAATTCTTTCTTTCATAATGCATATTTCCATATATACACCCACCCCTCTCTTCCTATGCTCTTTTTCTTTTTAAAAAGTTCATTTTCTTCTTTTTGTTTTACTTTAAAGCCTTTTTAATATTCTGAGTTTAGTGCCATCTCATCAGAAAGCAAAGGACAGGCTTTAAATATACACAAGGTAGTTTATTCTGCATGCATCTTTTAAAAAAAAAAAAAAACTCCCTTTTTTATTGAACTGAATACAAATAAGAAAAAAAAATAGAAAAAGAAAGAAAAGGAAAATTAAACTAATTTTATTATATCTGCTGATAAATCCTGTACAATTCTATTTGTAACTCCAGTGTATTTGAATTGAGCTTTTTATTTCTTCCAAAATTTTCTCTTTGATCTGGGGATTTTGAAATTTGGCGGTAATATTGCTATGTTTTCCACAAAGGATCTCTTTGAGGTAATAATTGGCCAATTTTTTAATGTCTACTTTCTCCTCATGTTCCATCACTCTGGGATAATTTTCTTAAAATATTTCTTTCATTATTATGGTTCTTTTGTTGGTTATAGCTTTCATGTAGTTCAATTTTTCTTACATTTTCTCTTCTTGATCTTCTCTTCTCCAGATCAGTCTTAATTAAATCTTACTAGATTTTTCTGTTTCTTTTAGTTTTCCTCAATCTCTTAACATTTGATTTTCAAAGTCTTTTTTGAAGTCTTTAAATTCTTTCTGATCAGGTAGCTCTTTAAGGTTACTCTTTTATTTAGCATTACTCTTTGGGGTAGAAAAGGCCTTTTTTACTTTACTGTTCTCTTCTGAAGATGAACTCCGGTCTTTCCTATTCCCATAGTGATTTATATTGTTGGGTTTTTTCTTTGCCTTTTCATTATTACTATTATTATTATTATTAATGAAAACTATTAACATAAACACCTCTAGTCCTGAAATGGTGGGGAATGGTTCCTCTAACTTCACTTCAGCCCTTTTCCTCTGACCTGGAACCCCAAAACAAAAGCTCCTTCTGCAATTACCCACAGTCCAGCGTGTTCCTGCCCCACTATTTTTGCACTCATCAGATGTGCTGGTGTCTCAGCAATACAACTGGGCCTTATCTCAATTGGGATTCCCTCAAGTCTTCCTGCTTTCAGATCCCTATTCCCCTTACTGCTGAAGAGGGAAAGGTCCCCATGATTCTTCTAGCTGAGGCTCCAGCCAACCCCAGCTAGCCCAGGGTTTCCCCTTTGCTGTTTCTGTGGAACTAGCATTTACACTTCACATTGGTTAAATCCTGTCCTGGGATCTTTCTTCTGTTCTAGGATTGTCACGAGAGAACTCTTTCTTGTTCTACCCCAATTAGAGTTTGTTTTTCACCAGGCTGTGTTCACTCTGAGGGACAATTTTGTTCTGTTGATGGGGAAAGAGCTTGAAATTTTCTGACCTACTCTTCCATATTCTAGAATCCTCCTTCTCCATGCATGCATCTTTTTAGCCACAACTGCACATATCTGTATGAAGGACAGAACTTAGTGTCAGCTTTGGTTTACTCCCCAATAATCTTAAGGTCACTCTCTCTTTGTTCCTGCTTACTTCCTGTTGAACACAGATGGGAAAAATAATGAAATTGTGTTAAATAGACCTAACATAAATTTGTTAGCTATTCTCAACTGGATTCTAACCACAGCAAGGTAATCTTTTTACACCTCCCTAATTGTTGCACTATCTTACCTTACTACAGCAGCTTTTTCAAAATTTTTCATCCCTCATCAAATAAATCAATTAAAAGTGCCCATTTTATCTCCTGAAATCATCGCTTGTTTGGTTTAAGAACTCTTCTACATCCATAGCTGTAAATTCTCCTTCCTATCCTGTTCCTCTAATTTGTTTATGATAGATTTTTTTTGTCTAGACTCTATCTTCATTTGGAACTTACTGTGCAAGGTGGCATATAAGGTATTTATCTAACCCTAGATTGCTTAACCATTTACCTGGCTTTTTTTTTTTTGAATAATAAATCCTTATCCCTTAAAAAATGTCCCAAGAAATATCAAACACTTTTTTTTTCTGGAAACATAATTTATTTCATTGATCAACATTTCTATTTTTTAACCACTACCAAATTGTTATGAAAATTACTGTTTTATGGTATCATTTCTTCCAGGTTAATTTTTTTTCTACATAGTGACATTTAGTATTTTATTATGGCACTGGATTTGTTTATTTAGTTTGGTAGTATTGTCATTTTTGTTATATTAGCATGACCTACTAAGGAGCAATTTTTTTGGTCATTTCATTGTATACAAAGGGATTTATAATTTAATCTCTGAATGTTTTGTTAGATATCTTATATTCTGGTTATTTTTAATGTACTTACACTTTCTAGCTCTTTCTGCTGGATTATCCTTAATATTTCAAAAACTAACAATTTTTTGTAGGTTTATTTTATATCCTGTTACATAAGTTAGCTATTGTTTTCATTAATTTTCAATTGAATCTCTTAAGATTCTCTAAATGTATCATATAATCTGAAAAAAAGTAATGATTTTGTTAATTCTTTTACATATCCCCTCATTTTTTTTTCTTTATGATATCAAGTAATAGTGGTGACAGTGAATATTCTTACTGTCCCTCTACTTTTATTTTAAAGGCATCTAGAGTTTCATCTTCTCCATTAATGATAGCTCTAAGTTTTAGACAGAAAAATAAATGCCAGTTTTTGTTTTTCTTCCCAGGTTATTTTTACTTTCTTCCTAAATCTGATTTTTCTTGTGTAACAAGACAACTGTATAAATATGTATACATGGAGGATGCTCACTGATTTAAGAAAAGTGAACGAACAGATGGAAACTATGGGAACTCTTCAGCCTGGACTTCCATCTCCTACTCAGCTTCCTAGAGAATGGGATTATGGGTTTTCTCCCATAGTGCTCTCTGGCCCAAAGAGCTTTAAGGTGTGGACTTTGAGTAAAGGTGGGAACACAAGCCTTGTCTTGATTAGTTCTACTTAGTACCTTGTTTCAGGTTCTGGCCAAAACAACTTCTTGTAAGATTAGATCAACTCTAATTACTTAGCAGTTAGTAAGGATTCCAACATCTCCCCCTTTCTTTTGTTTTAAAACATAGGGGGTTTCTGAGGGGGTACACATAAATCCATCAATATGGGCCAGAATACCAGATATACATGGTATACATAAATCCATCAATATGGGAGGCATTATACATAATTTACATGAGCACATAGCAATATAACACAGGCTAGTAGTAATGTAACAAATAACAAGAATCAATCTGAAAATTTACACATGTCCATAAGTCCTAGAAACAGTCCAATAGGATTCCATTGTCCATTAGTTCATGTGCCAGGAATCTAATAATTCTTATGAGCACAATCAGCAACAGAACCACCCGATATTTCTTGGGTCTTCTCCTTTGTTTCAAGGGTCTGCTCCATCTTTCTGCAATGGACAAGGCGAATGCGGCTCGTAGGCACCCATCTGATTCCTTCTCCACCTGTAGAGATGCAAGCAAATCCTCTCCCCCAAGCAGTTAGTCTATCTGGTCCCTTCCATTCACCACTTTCTGGGTCTCTCCACATCACCTGGCGATTATCTAAAGATAGTGGAGCTGCTCGCACTGGACACTGCTCTTCTGGTGGGTTATAAAACCTGTCTGCTGGAGCCAGTGCATCTTTATCAAAGATTAAAAAATTAATGGTATAGAGAACTAAATTTAGAAGTTCTCTAGGGTTACCCGTGGCTCCTCCTTTCTTTTGTTTTTGGAGGAGTGTCTTAATGTCTCTGTTTCTTCTTTCTACTATTGCTTGACCTTGAGGATTGAAGGGTATGCCAGTAGTGTGTAAAATCTTATACTGTGCACAAAAGTGTTCAAAATGTTTGGAGGTATATGCCGGTCCATTATCTGTTTTTATTTCTTGTGGCACACCCATAATTGCGAATGCTTGAATGAGGAATTCAGTGACCACTCGGGCTGTCTCTTTTGCTGCTGGTATGGCAAAAGTGAATCCTGAAAAGGTGTCTACCACAACGTGGATAAAAGACAGACGACCGAAAGATTTATAATGGGTCACATCCATTTGCCAGATTTCATTGGGTCTCAAACCACGAGGGTTCTTCCCTGGAGGCAGTGTAGGAGCGTGGAAGGGAAGGCAAGCTGTACAGCTTTTTACTATGCTCCTAGCTTCTTCTCTTGTAATCCCAAACTGTAAACGCAAAGCTCGAGCAGCCTGATGGTATTTAGAATGGGATTCCTGGGCCTCCTGAAATAAAGGCGTACTGGCCAACATAGTTAAAAGGCTATCTGCCTTTGAATTTCCATCAAAAATAGGACCTGGAAGTCCACTATGTGAGTGGACATGCAGGATATAAATCTTTTCTGGATGCTTTCTCACTTGCTCTTGAAGTTCCTTAAAGAGCTGATATATATTAGAAGCTGCAAATTTTATTTGGGCTGTGGCAATTCTTTGTACCACACCTACTGAATAGGCTGAATCAGATATTATATTTATGTCGCCTGGGTAATAAGTGAGAGCTAGCATGATCGCATATAGTTCGTTCTGCTGAGTGGACTGAAAAGGAGTTCTGACTACTCTTTTTACGGTTAGATCATGAGAGTATACAGCACAAATATTTTGTTTGGCTGCGTCTGTAAAAATGGTTGGTCCTTCAAGAGGAACCTTAGAAACCTTCTCCTCAAAATTCCATTGCCAATTATGCAGTAGTCTGGTTATCTTTAATGGAGATCCATGTGCAAAATTTGGAGCCATGGCCAATAAAATCTGCCACTCTGGGATGGTTTCACAGCATACATTAATTTGTGCATTTGTATAGAAGGTATATATCTTGTCAGGTCTTGTCCCAGATAATTGTACTGCTCGCTTAATGGCCTTTAATAGAATCCTAGCCACAAGCACTGGGTAAGGCGTAAGGCTTTGTTCTGGTTGTGCTGGGAGGTTCACCCACTCTATCACATTGTCTCCTTGATGAAGGACTGCTGTGGGTGCTTCTTTCGTAGCAAAAACCGATATTTCCAAGGGTTTTTGAGTTACTCTCTCAACTACATTGGATAAAGCCAGTTCAACTTCTCTCAAGGTCTCTTGAGCTTCTTTTGTAAGCCGGCGTGGTGAATTTAAAGCAGTGTCTCCCCTTAAAATGTCATATAGGGGTTGCAATTGATTGGTAGTTAAACCTAATACTGGACGCATCCATTGGATATCTCCTATTAATTTTTGGAAATCATTTAAGGTGTTCAACCTCTCTGTTCTTAAAGACAGTTTTTGTAGTGTAAGTGCCTTAGGATATATTTCATATCCTAAATATTGAAAAGGAGCATGTCTTTGAATTTTTTCTGTAGTGATATGAAGTTTGTAGTATCTTAGTGTTTCTATGGTTTTTTGTAGACATGCTTCTAGAATTTGTTCCTCCGGTGCACATCCCAATATATCATCCATATAATGTAATAGCATAACTTTTGGAAATGCTTTTCTTATTGGAGCAAGAGCAGCAGCAACATACATTTGACACATAGTGGGGCTGTTCTTCATACCCTGTGGCAAAACCATCCATTCATATCTTTTATAAGGCTCAGCTAAATTGACACTGGGCACCGAAAAGGTAAATCTCTTCATATCCTCCTTATCCAGAGGAATGGAATAGAAACAATCCTTGATGTCATACAGAATCCTAATAAGCAGCCTCGTGATAGTCACCCAGGTTCTGACTCCAGACCACAAAAACCAGGAATATACTGGACAGCAGCAGTAACGGCTGACCGACCTATGCTCACTATCTATATAAATGGCCTACCATTGGAAGGATTGGTAGACACAGGTGCGGATCGTACAGTTATTAGAGGTGCCAGTTGGCCCAGTCACTGGCCAAAGATTAAAGAAGATACCTATATGTCTGGAGTAGGAGGATCAATAGCAGCTGAAGTTAGTGCTGCCCCTATGAGATGGACTTTTGAAGGCAAAACAGGAGTTTTTACTCCTTTTATAGTTGAAAAAATCCCCATCAATCTGTGGGGAAGAGACGTTTTACAACAATTGGGGTTAAAAATGAGTACTTCGGTTTTTTAAGCAGGGCTGCTGTTGAAGGCCTGCCAACACTTTCACCTATTCCTATCCAATGGAAAACTGATACACCAGTGTGGATAGAACAGTGGCCCTTAAGTAGCGATAAAATTCAGGCCTTATTAGATATAGTACAGGAGCAGCTTGAACAAGGGCATTTACAACCTTCTCTAAGTCCTTGGAATTCACCAGTGTTAGTTGTAAAAAAGAAATCGGGAAAATGGAGGATGCTCACTGATTTAAGAAAAGTGAACGAACAGATGGAAACTATGGGAACTCTTCAGCCTGGACTTCCATCTCCTACTCAGCTTCCTAGAGAATGGGATTATGGGTTTTCTCCCATAGTGCTCTCTGGCCCAAAGAGCTTTAAGGTGTGGACTTTGAGTAAAGGTGGGAACACAAGCCTTGTCTTGATTAGTTCTACTTAGTACCTTGTTTCAGGTTCTGGCCAAAACAACTTCTTGTAAGATTAGATCAACTCTAATTACTTAGCAGTTAGTAAGGATTCCAACATCTACATACATTGCATTTAACATATACTTTAACATAATTAACATGTATTGGACTACCTGCCATCTGGAGGATTTTTTTAATTCCAAAAATACTGCTTTAATATTTTTAGTTTTGCAAACAAGGAATTTTAATATGCTTCTCTACCATAGTAAGGAAAAGTTCATTGTGATTTGTGAATTTCTATGTTTTTGAGTTTGGAGTATTTTCTTTGTTTTACATAAAAGGGTACTTTTCCTCCTACTCCTTGTTTTTTTTTAAATTTTATTTTTATTTTCAGTTCCAAATTCATTCCCTTTTTTCACCTATGCTTCCACCTTTTGAACAGACTACTATGTTTTTACATTAGCTGTTTCCTGTCAAGGTTGGGGGACAAGAAAAATAAGAGGAAAAAGTATGCTTCAAGCTATACTCTTGAGTTTATCAGTTTGACATCTTCAGGTTGATGATATTTTTGATCATAAGTCCTTTGACATTGTCATCAATCATTGTATTGATCAGTTGCTAAGTTTTTTACAGTTGTCTTTACAGTGTTGGCTATGACCATATACATCAGTTTTGTTGTTGTTCTGCCCACATCACTTTGTATCAGTTCATACAAGTATTTCCAGGTTTTTCGGAAACCATTCCATTTATCATTTTAACTCATTTTAATTTGAATTTAATCATTTATCATTTATCATATTAACAACATAAGTTTCTGTCACATTATTATTTCAAAACTTGTGTAACTATTGCCCAATTGAGTGGCATTCTGTTTCTAATTCTTTGCCAACCCATAAAAAGCCACTATAAATATTTTATTTTTTTGTGTCTTTTTTACTTTTCTTTGACTTCTTTGGGCTATAAACCTAGTAGCAGTATTAATGGAACAAAGGATATGTAATTTCATATTCCTTTGGGTATAATTACAGATTTTTATTCAGCATGGTAAATATTTCAAATTAGTTCAAAATTGGACTAGTTCACAACTCCATCAGCATTGCATTAATTTCCCTATATTCCCTCTAGCATTTGTCATTTTTCTTTTCTGTCATTTTAACCAATTTATTAGGTGTGAGTTAGTACTTGGAGTTGTTTTAATAAGCATTTCTCTAATTATTAGTGCTTTGGACAATTTTTCATGTGTCTGTTGATAGCTTTGGTGTCTTCTTCTGATAACTGCATGTTTATATTCTTTGACACCTTTATCAGGCACACTTCTGTAAATTCTCCCCCCTTTCCCTTCCTACTTCTCATTTTGGTTGCCTTGGCTTTGTTTGTGCAAAAAATTTTCTGATTTTATGTAATCAAAATTACCCATTTTATCTTATGTGAACGTCTTTATTTCTTGTTTGGTTACTAACTCTTTCTCCTGTCCATAGATCTGACAGGTTTAATTTCTTCTGTGTTCCTCTAATTTGGTTATGACATACTTGTATATCTAAATCACTTTCTCATTTTGACCTTACCTTAATATATGAGTTGTTGGACTATACCTACATTCTGCCATACTATTTAAGAGTTTTCCCAGTCTTTTGTTATATAGTGAATTCTTGACACAGGAACTTGAGACTTTGGGTTGATCAAAGATGAGGTTGCTATGCTAAATTTTTTCTGTATATTATGTACTAATCTATTCCATTGATCAACTACTCTATTTCCAGCCCATTCCAAACTGTTTAAATAATTTCTACTTTGTAGTATAGTTGGGTATTTCTAGGTTCCCCCCCTCCTTTTTTTTCCCCCATTTATTCCCTTGATATTCTTTGATAATATGATTGGTAGGACAATGAATAAGTAAAATAGTTTAGGTAGCATTGTAATTTTTATTGTATTGTTCAGCTTGTCCACAAACAATTAATATTTCTGCAGTTGTTTAGATCTATCTTTCTATGAAGAGTGTTTTGTTATTATGTTCATATAAATCTTATGTGTTTTGGCAGATAGATTCCCAAGTACTCCATACTGTCTGCAGTTACTTTAAGTGAAATTTCTTTATCTCTTCCTATTGAGTTTTATTGGTAATGTGGAAAAGTTGATGATTTATATAAATTTATTTATGTTGCAATTTTGTTGAAATATTTCATCAGTTTTTCAATTATTTCTCTGGAGTTCTCTAAGTATATGATCATGTCATTTGCAAATGAGTAATATTTTCCTAATATGGATTATTTAATTAATATTAAAAATAAAATACTAACTAAAATATTACAATAATATATTATAAAGATTATACATTATAATCAAATGAAATTTATATCAAGAATACAGTGATTTTGACATAAGGAAAACAAAACAATTGGTTATATCAATAATAAAAATTTTATTTAAAAATCATATTGGACAACACTCATTTCTGTTTAAAAAATTACTTGAAAATACAGATATACATGGATTTTTCTTTAAATGGATTTTTTAAATGTTTTAAAGAAACATTTATCTACATTAACAAGCATTGTTTGTAAATAGGGATAAGCTAGAAGCCTTTCCAGTAGGATTAGATGGGAAACTAAGATAGATCAATGAAGCGAACATACAATACAATTTACAGCAATAAAGGAATATAGTAAAATTGTATTTGTCAAGTATCAGGATTTGAGATTTGGGGATAACAGTATTTGGTTTAAAAAAATTGAGGGGAAAACTGGAAAGCAGTATGGCAGAAATTGGGCATAGACCAATATCTTATGCTATTTACTAAGATAAGAGTCAAAATGGATATATGACTTAGATATAAAGATAAATATTACAAGAAAAATTGAAGAACATATTATCTATCAGACTTACAGATAAGAGAACACTTTATGATTAGACAAGGTAATAGAGAGCTGAGTGAGATGTAAAAGGGAGAATTTTGGTTACAGTTATCCCTTCCACATTGCAGGGTACCACATCTGGAAAATTTTGTAAAATTTTTTGGCTCTCTTTCTTAACAGAGAAGTCTCCATTTTTTCTCTTTGAGGGTGTTAACAGTACCTTATTTATTATGTTGACCTGCAATATATCTAAACCATGATGGAGAAAGTCATGATGTAGAAAGGATAATTATATGTTGAATTTAAAAAGTTTTGTACAGATTTTTAAAATGTAAATTTTTTTAAACGTATTTAAAATGATGTGTGTGTGTGTGTGTGTGTGTGTGTGTGTGTGTGTGTGTGTGTAATTTTTCAGATAAAGGTCTTATGTCTCAAATATATAAAAAACATTGTCAAATTCATTGAAATGTAAGTCATTTCCCAAGTGATAAATGATCAAAGAATATGAACAGGCAGTTTTCTAATGAAGAAATCAAAACAATTTGTAGTTATTATGGGACAGGTCAATTTTCTGAGAGCCTCCACAGCTATATTTACATCTGAAGGAGTTGCAGAGCAGCTTTGCTGACACAGGTGTTGTTCACTGAGAATGAAATAAATTGGAAGTCGAGGGAAGAGGTCAGACAATGCAATGACCTCTCAGTCAGAGAGCTCCATTCTGGGTTGGATCTCCAGCAGCCACTGTCAGGTAGCTCCCGTGTATTCCAGCATACAGTCACACAAAAAGCCTTGGAGGTATCATTTTACATGTATCAGATTGGCTAAAATGATTGAAGAGGAAAGCAAAAAATATTGGACAGGATGTTGAAAAATTGGGACTCCAGTTCACTGTTGGTAGAATTCTGAACTGATAGAACCATTTTGGAGAACAATCTAGAATTATCCCCAGTGCCTTTACCCTTTAACCTAGTAATGCCACTACTAGGTCATTGTTTCCAAAGATGATTAGAGAAAGAGGGAAAAAACTGATAACTTCTAAAATATTTATAGCAGTTTTCTTTCATGGCAAAAACTGGAAGTTGTAGGGATGCCCTTTAATTGGGGAATGGCTGACAAATTATGGTATAGGAATGAAATGATCAACAGGCAGATTTCAGAAAAACCTGAAAAACTTAAATGAACTGAGGTTGAGTAAAGTAAGCAGAACCAGAAGAACATTAAACAGTAACAGCAACATTGGGTCATGATCAACTTTGATATTCTTAGCTCTTCTCAGCAGTAGTGATTTATGATAGTTCCGAAAATCTTATGATAGAAAATGCTATCCACATTCAGAAAAAGAATTGTGAGGTCTGAATGCATATTGAAACATACTATTTTCATTTTTTTTTCTTTCTTATAGTTTTTCCCTTTTGTTCTGATTCTTTCACAATGTGACTACTACAGAAATATGTTTAATAGGATCATACTTATATGAGCTAACAAAAAATTCTCATGGCTAGAATAAAATTGTCCAAAGGCTTGTAAATCCTTTCCAGAGACTGAACCAGTAGAACTTGGACAAGAGACAGAATCTTCTGGGAAACTACTGATGTAAAAAAAAAAAAAAAAAAAAACTTTAGGGACCTTTAATGTTAATAAAAAAGGGTCTTCATAAGTTTTTTTTGTCGTTTTCTAATTGTCCTTTGGATGTCACTGAATTTCTGCTTTGTATTTTATTCTTCTCCCAAAAATGATGATTTTAGAAAAAACATAGGTAGACTTGCAAGAAGTAATGAAGAGTGAAATGAACAGAATCAAGAGAATGTTGTCTCTAGTAATGCCAATTTTTTTTTTAAACAACTTTGAGCAACTGAGTCATTTTGACTTATAAGTAGCCAAGCTAATTATAAAGGCCCTATGAAGGAAGATACTAGCTACCTCCAGAAAAAGAACTGGTAAGTAGAATAGAAGGATTTTTCATTTACCTCTGTCTAATGGTAGCTGTGGGAATGGGGAAGTAATAAAAAAAATATAAAAAGAAAGAAAAACAATTTATATATTTTGCTGTGTTTTGGAAATGCTTGTTTTATTTCATTAAATTTTTTTAAACAAGAGGAATAGTTTTGTTTCTTTTTTTCTAGAACAATAAAATTTGATTACTTTAATATACCATAACTTACTCAACTGTTTCCCAATTGATGGGCATCTACTCATTTTCCAATTCTTTGCCACCACAAAAAGAGTTGCTACATTTTTGCACATGTTAGGTCCTTTTCCCTCCTTTCTGATAATTCTTGGCATCTTATTTTCAAAAAAACATTTAACTACATTTGAAGATAACAATTCTTTAAATACTTGATAGAATTCACTTGTTAATATATTCTGTCCATTTCTTCCTTAGCTCTTTCTGGCTTCTTAATTTTTTCCCCTAAGATCAGGTTATTAAATTATTTTTGAATAAGTACTTAGATACTAATCTATTAGGTACACTTTAAAGTGTTTCCCTATATCTAATTCTTTTAAGCATAATGTAGTTTCTTCCCTTCTTATATATTTTTAACGTTTTCTATGATATCATGATTACCATTCCTGCTTTTCAAAAATTCCCTTGAACCATAATTTTTATCAGACTCCTAATTTTAACTGGGGAACATGGTATTGGTTTATCCTATCCCATTTCTTCCTACTCTGTTTCACAGCTGAGTTTATATGTAGTTAATAATTGTGATTTTCCTTTTACTACATCCTCTAATACTTGGCTCTTTTGAAGCTTTTTTCCCTTTTGCAACAAAGGAAAGTCACTTAACCTCTGCCAATTTATTTTCTCATCATGGGGATTGTAATAGCATTTACTTGGTGGTATTATGAGGATGAAATGAAATAATATTTGAATAGTGATTTGAAAACCTTAAAACACTATAAAAATCCTTTCTTATCATGATCAGAGTGAGGAAGGAAAAGGAGTGAGTTCAATACTGGTCATCTATAATTAAAAGTAATCCCATTTCTTTGCCTCTTTCCCTTTACTTGTTCCAGATATGCTGATCTCTGGTTTTATACTTTTATTTATAACTTTTGGTTCTCCCTTTATAAACTACCATCTGAAATTAGTTTGTTTTAACACTTTTGACTATTCTCTTCCTAACTTTACCTTCTTAACTCTATTACATTTCTATACCAGATTTCTTGTGCTTCTCTATTTAACCCTCTTTACTCAGTTCCAATAAGGAGATATGTGAGGTACCCAATTCCTTCAACTCGGTTTGCATGATCTCAGGAGACTCAGTTATGACAGTTTTATTTTGTTTTTATTCCCTTTTCTTTTCTCTTAAAAGCAATAATATGGGACTAAAAAGTCTGCAGACCATTTGCAGATTATCTATGATCCTTGATGTCAGTGAAATTTTTAAGGAACTTATTTGTCGTTCTCTTATTCATGTCTCTACCTAATCATCATTTAGCACTTTCCCATTTCTTTGATATATTTAATTTTCTAGATTTTGCTTGTTTTTTCAAAGATTTTGCCCATCTTTGGTCTTTTTTTTACAAGAATGCTTTAAAAATGTATTTATGTTATTTTTAAATGTTTATGGATCCCTGTTGTGTCTAGGTGTTTAGGAGTAACAGCTTTATCTGGGAATATACTCTGGTTCCCAGTGCAGTTTTTGAATTTTCAACCACATGTTGAGGTCTGTATTTATAGTAAAGAGAGATTTGTTTATGAAAGACAAAAATGTTTTAATTTATAATTACAAACATAGATTACATGTTAGTGATAAATTTTTGCAAGCAACAAATGGTGTTATGTAATTTTTCTTTGCATAATTTTCATGATTAATAAGTCTAGACTCATAATATATCTGTAATTTCTGGTAGCAATGATCTTAAATCTCATAATCTCCATTTCTGCCAACAAATCCTGTGACTTGGACATTTGTTTGAAATTTCTTTGTTGCTACATTATTATATTTGAGTTCTTTTGGTTATCAGGACCTCTTGTTCACTAATTTTTTGTCTCATTAGTTCTTTCATTGTATTACTAGTCTTTGCCTGCTTGTTTCAACTGTCTGCTAGGGATTGTTTTGGGTGCTTAATTCTTGGAATTCTATTTACTGAGGCATGGAAGATTTTGATTGTCTTCTTTCACTGAGATGTTGAGTAATATTTTCCTTTCATGATTTTTCCCTTTTGTTCTGATTTTTCTCACTCAATTTTGCATATTTCTTTCTGTTTTGAGTTGTTAAAGAGTAGCTGCAATTAGATAAAATCTCTGACTTAGCCATCCTAGTTAAGCCAGCCTTTTTAAAACCCTTTATTATATTCCTTTTTCTACAGACTTTTAAACTCGGTAACTTTAGATAACTTTTAATAAAATAGATTATTTATTTGCTAAAATAAAATCTCTCCCTTTTTCAGGGCTCTAGAGAATTGTTTGCTTTGATGTGAATTGCTCAGTCTTAACTGAAAAGTTTAGTTGGACAGAATAAAAGATAGTTTAGAATGTCTATTTACTTAAGATATGTCCCAAATATTCATCTTTTCTTTTCCCTCCCCTCATCCAGCCTCCTACCTTGCTCTCAAAAGTTTTTTCTCTTAAAAGTTGTCTTGTTGAGTGGGGGTGGAAGAGGAAAAGAATATGAAATGCTATTTAAAAGCACAAATTCAGTCTTTTTATTAAGGTTGTATTGATTTTCTTTGTCTAGCTTAGAGCAGTAAATGTAGATCTTCAAAGTGATGCTGCCCTGCAAGTGGATATTTCTGATGCTCTTAGTGAGAGGGATAAAGTGAAATTCACTGTTCACACGAAGGTAATTTTGTTTCTCACCCCTCCTCTGCCCCATACCTTTTTGGACTAATTCAGAGCTTTTTCTTGTTAGTACTACTAGGCAATTAATATATTTGTCTGGAATATAGTTTTGCAACAAGGGCAATAAACCACAAAAGGAATGTTTTAGTTTGTAATTAATTTTTATATTATCCTAACAGAATAAATATTAAGGAAAATTTTTTTAAACTATGATTTAAGAATTTTTTTAATATGGAGACTCCAGTTATTAGAATTTTAATACTCTAAATCAGTAATGTTAAACTCTTAATACAATTAAGGATGTCTGTGGGCCCCGTGTTGACTTAGAAAGCCACATATTAACATTGTTTTACAGTATTTGTATTTATTTTATTAATATTTCACAATTCTATTTTAATCTTGTTGGCTGCATTCATGAGTGTTATAAGCCACATGTTTGATGTGTTATAAGAGACATGTTTGACATTTCTCTAGACTATTGCATTGGATTATTAGATAATATTTTTGTTTCAGAGATCTGTTAAAACTTGATATCTTGATTACTTTCAAAATTTTTCATTTTAAAGTTAAACTGATTCCTAGGCATCTCTATTAATTTTGAACTCACTTTCCCTTTGAATAATTGAGCTCAGTATTTGACAATGACTCTTAAATCATATAATAATCCAACAAAATAGACCATGTCAGTTTATTTTTGAAAATACTTTTGTAATATTTGTATCTTTTTTCTCTTTTGTATTTTTCCTAATAAAATAGAAGTCTTAAATACTTTTTTTTGAAAAATAATCTTCATTTGAAAATAAGTTGTGATCATGTCTGTAAAAATCTTGAACATTTTTTCACTCAAAAGGATCTCTATCTTTGCAGAGTTCATTACCAAATTTTAAACAAAATGAATTTTCTGTTGTTCGACAACATGAGGAGTTTATATGGCTTCATGATTCCTTTGTTGAAAATGAAGATTATGCAGGTTACATTGTAAGTACTTTGATTAGTTTCCCCCCCACCCCCAAGTCCTGATTTGTATAATCAAAGGTCCATATTATGAGCAAAAAAATTTTTGTGCTTTCAATGAAATGTTCCAGTTTCTAATGCTGCCTTTTGTGCTTGAAGTTGTCCTTTTGTATGGGTAGCAAGGAGATACTGTCTTCCCTGTGCTTTTTCATCATTTATCTATGCTCTATACATTGCACCATCTAGCTGTCTCAGGGACCCATTCCTTCTACCAATGTAGTTCTGCCCCTGCTGTGCAACTTGTAATTTCAACTATTGCCTGAGTAACATAACATAACCAGTAAGTGGCAGAGATGGCACTGGAACCCAGGTCTTCCTGACTCTTAAGATTGTCTTTATTTACTTTGTTACACTGCCTCTTTACTTAAATTATTAATAATTTATTTAATTATTTAATTATTAATAAAATACTATTTATTTCAATAAACCATTTTAAAAGTTACAGTTCTTAAAAAGCAGAGTTTTGTACAACTGGTTCTATAAATTTAGTTTCTCATCACTTTGAAAAAACTGAGTTCAACTGTAAAGTAACATGGTACCAGTTTTTTAATCATCTTAATTTCTAACTTACTTAAATTTGTTAGATTATATTTTAGGCACTGAATATCTCAATATCTCAATAGTCATCATTCACATAATAGAACAAAGCACTTTACAAATAATATCTCATGTTATTCTCACAACAATCCTGTGGAATAGATGCTATTAATAACTCCACTTTCTAGAGGAGGAAAGTGAAGTATATAGGTTAAATGACTTGCCCAAAGTCACACAACCAGTATCTGAAGCTTTATTTGAACTTTTATCTTCTTGTCTCCAAGTTCAACATTATCTGCTGTATCACTTAGCTTATGTGGTGTTGAAAGGAAATGTCTGTTACAGTGGTTGTCTTTATTCCAATTTGATTTGATTTTTTATTCTGTAGAATTAGTCTATTCAAGATGTCATATAGCTCCACTCCAAAAAAGTTCTTCTATTGTATTCCTGATGGATGACCATCTATTCTCTGAAGATTTCTTTGATGAGGAGTTTATAATGTATTTCAGAAAGCCAATCAGCATATATTGCCAATTGTTAAAAAGTTTTCTCAATTGCCACCTTTAAATCCTAATTCTGTTGTTAGTTACTATACACAACACACTATTCCACATCGCTGTAACTTAAATATTTGAATACAGCTGATCTATTTTTTCTAGCTAAATTTGTCTGGCTTCTTAAAGTGCCAGTCTATAATTGACTTCTTAAAATATGGGAGTCAGCACATACTACTCCAAGACCAAAATATGGACAAGTATTATCTTTACTTATCATAAATACTGTGCTTTTAGTAATATAGTCTAGCTTTTTTGGTGATCATGTCATTTAATTTTTTCATATTAATCTTACAGTGATTCTAAAACATTTCTTTCAACTTTTCTTGTCTGTTTCTTATAGTATATTTGCATATGGAATGTTACAAGTAAATTGACTTAATTGTTTTTGGTTTTGCTATTATAATCAACTTAAGGTAATCACTTTTAAGGTTCCATAGTATTTAATTGGAATTGAATTTTCTTTATGATATAATTAATGAGCTAATCAGGAGCAGTTCCTTTGTTACTAGGGGTTCTGAATTTATTTCCACCTTTCTTCACATTCCCTTTCTGAGCCATTCTCTTATATAAGTAATATGTTTTTTAATCAGTCAGCAAGCATTTGTTGAATGCCTTTATGAGCCGGGTCTTATGCTTGATCCTCAGATAAGAAAATCAAAATTAAATAGTCCCTGCCTTGAAAAACCATTTTTGAAGCATTATCCCTACTTCATCTTACAGGATTAATTGTAATACCTACACTTATAGAAATTAGAACTGGAGGGATTATCTCTTGGAAACCTTAATTTTACAAATGAAAAAACTGAGAAAATGATTCACTTAAGATTACAAGGATAGTAAGCGAAGCTAAGATTTTTAACTTACATTCTCGGATTTTGTTGCTTCATCTTAGAGGCCATTTCTCCCCTCTTTTTATTAGATCATTTAATCCTTATCTATCTCAAGACATTTCTTCCCTTTTAAGCTCAACCTTGTTTTACTACTCTCCAAGTCTTTGTCTAATACCTAGTCTCATTCCTATACTCACCTTCGATTAAATCTTCTTTTTCCCTGAAAAATGCAATCTTTTTTTCCCCATTTAGAATTACCCACCCCTATCCAATTTTTTAGAGTTCATTCCCAACATATATTCTCTCCTTTTTGCTCAGTTGTTTCTTGGCTTTCCTCTTAAGTCATCTTGGTCATCCAGAACACTATAGATTTTTAGCAGCCCAAAAAAACAAACCCACAGTTCTCTAATCAGTTAAACAAACTAAATAAGCTAGTTAGTGTATATGTATATATGTATTTGTGTGTTATGCATATATTATATAAATATTATATATATATATCGATTTCTCCCTAATATCTATATAGATACTAGTATGTAAAATAATTAGCTAATGCCTAGTCCAGTTGGAAGATTTTCTTTTGTATGGAAAGTTTCTTCCCTTCCCATTGTAGATATTAAGAAGTTAAGTAAATTTACTCTGTCATATAGCTAGTATGAAAGATTTGAATCTAGTTTTTCCTTGATTCTAAGACCAATTATATTTACTCACAAGATAGTTTAATAATTGTAAAATATTAATGTGGACAAAACACATACATTTCTAATCGTGTAGCCCTCTGAAAAACAGGCAGGAAATTTGCCATGAGAATTTCCTCAATTTTTAGTCACTCTCAAATTCTTTTTTTTTTTTCTCCTCACATAATGAATCAGTGTTTCTTAGATCCTACTGTTTTCTTGGTGGCTGAAGACTACTAACAGAATAAAATAGTTAATTTAATTAAAGGATTGATTTTATTTTTTATTGTACAAAAAAGCTTAAAAATCAAAATTTGATGCATGTGGCCTAGGTCAGTCAGATTTTTAGAATGTTCTTGGGAAATTTTGAGGACCCAGTTTAATTCAATGCAACTAACATTCCTTTAGATTTGCAGTGCATCCAAACTGCTAGACTGATTCCAGAATTGAATCTAAGCCTATATCAGAATAAACCTAGCTATATGAAATGAAACAACTTAAAACTGAGTAGCTATCCATTCCTGAATGACACCATTCCAGATCCCACCAGCACCACCAAGACCGGATTTCGATGCTTCAAGAGAAAAACTACAGAAACTTGGTGAAGGAGAAGGGTCAATGACTAAGGAGGAATTCACAAAGATGAAACAAGAACTGGAAGCGTATGTACACATTTTTCCCATCATTTTTAGTAAATATGCTGTCACTATGATGTCTTTTTGAATGTTCTGTGTTCTGTCATCCTTTTGATCATACAGTAATACATACAGTACCGTAATCATTTCTGGAAGATTCAGGTTTGCACATTCACCACTACTACATACAAATGTTAATAACTATCATGATCAGAGCCAGCAGGAAAATTTTAGAGAATTATTGCTTCCACAGTGAAAATTATTTAAATGGTTATTTTAAATCCATTCTGTAAAAATACTTTTTTTAGTAAGCTTTAAAAAATAATTATTAAACATGACTGAACACAAAACAAGCTTATTAACTCATAAAACTTCAACTGATATCAACCTGATTCTTTTTCCAGCATGAAACTTCTATTTTCTCATAATTATGGACTAGGTTATTTACTACAAGTATCCTGATATCCAAAATACATGTCTTATTTTGTCTCTCTTTTTTTTTTCCAAAGTTATAAAATGCTTCTGGATATAAAAGCAAATAAGCATTAATGTGTAATAAGCAAAATAGCCATGGCATAGTGACATTTCCCCTTTTCCCCCCATTTTTGTGAAGGAATTCTAAACATATCATATTTATTACCAAAAAATGTTAAATGTGACATTTTATATTTATGCTTTGTCTAAGACATAGAGGCTTTCCCTTTTTTCTGAGAAAAATACATTTTAAGAGAATTTTATATATATATATATATATATATATATATATATATATATATATATATATATATATATTAATTGAGGTTTTGCTCTGTGCTGGTTTTCTGCATTTTGAGTGTGACAGAGAATACTTATTTTCCTTTAATCATTTCCATCTTTCTCTCTTTTTGGTCATTTCTACCCGTCCTATGCCCTTTTTCCCCTTGATTTATATTTCCAACTATATATTCACATTGTTAGTAGGCACTTCTTTGGCATTTCAAAATATCAAAAAAAATCTGGTTTCAGAAAACTAGATTCTTTTGTATTGAAACTTAGTTTTTTAGAAATGTATCAGTTCTGTGTATAAGAAGTAGTCTATTAGCAGATGGTAATATATACTTACATATTGTAAGTTTAAAAAACTGGAAATTAACAGAGCACACTTATATTAAAGAATCTGTGATTTTCCAGCAGCCCTGATCATGATTCTTTTGTGGTCTGGTTAGGGGTTGGATAACACAGAAACCTTGGGTTTCTTCTACTGCCACCTCCATCCTCTGCATCTTCCTTTTTTATCTTCACTGAATGACAACCCTCACAGAGATCAAACTTCTCCCAACATTGATCCTGCTGGTTTCCTGGTATGTAAAACTTATATGATCCTTCTTGCACGTAGTTGAAGCAAGAGTATCAATTAGGTCTTTAAAAAACACACCTTTTTTTCCTTGAAAACCACCTTTTTTTTTTCCCTGTGTGGCTATTGACAGTTTTGGTTTAAAAAAAAAAAGCTTAAAACAAAAAATGTTCATCAAATACTAAAAAGAAAAAATTCTCCAAAATGATTTTGGGAATTGATGAAAACAGTCTCTGTTGCAAAAATCTGCTTCCCTCTAAATTTTAGAGAGTTATATGCCAGTGTTGAAAGACAGTTATTGTATAGCAGCTGAATTTTCATTAATGGTGTATTGTTTGTGGTACCAAAAACTTTGACACCCTCGTAATAATGATGTGATTGGAAAATTCTTAAATATCACCTTTGTAATAAAAATCTAAGGAACCATTAAGTATCAAAATTTATTTATTATTGCTTCAGAGGCAGGGTTTTGCATTTTTAATAAAAAAAATCAACTTAACATTTTTGTTTGAGTATAATACTTTTGTCTCTTCTGTTAGCAAATTTGCTTAATTATTTGAGTTTGTTGCAATTGATTGATTTAACCTTTAATTCTGTTCATTATTTCCAGTGAGTATTTGGCAATATTCAAGAAGACAGTTGCAATGCATGAAGTCTTCTTGTGTCGGGTTGCAGCGCATCCTATTTTGAGAAAAGATTTAAATTTTCATGTCTTCTTGGAATATAATCAGGATGTGAGTATTGATTGATTTGATTGAAGCAATAATTAAGGCATATTTCTAGGATATTTTGGGAAAGGGTAGGAATTTTAGAAAATTCTTGTTTGAAAATCAGTTTGAAATATAGTACCCCAGAGTAAGGCACTATTTCAGAAATTTGGAAACTAAGTCGAAAGAATGAGATTTTATACTTCTATTTTATGTGGTACTGGGTTTTATTTTCTTGAGGTATTAGGTATTCAGATTTTCTAATAGATTTGTTGAAGAAATCTAAGAAGTCTTAGAATTAAAGTTAAATTAACTAAATAAAAGTCAAAGCTTATGTCCGTCAATAAATATGCATTTACCTCCTGCTATGAGTCAGGCATTCCAGTGGGGAAACAAAATGAAGTAAGAGAGTCTCCGCCTTCAAGGAGCTCATAGTCTAGTGAGGGAAACAACATGCAAACAACTGCATACAAATAAAGATATACACAGAATAAATTGGACAGACGGAAGGCAATAGCATTAAGGAGAATGAGGAAAGAAGATTTTTAGAAAGTGTACTCTTAGTTGGGACCACAAGTTAGGATAGATAGATGAATGGGGATAAGAAGAGAGAATTCCAGGCATGAATGACAGCCAGTGAAAAATCATGAAGTAAAGAAGAAATGAAGTATTTTATTTAAGGGCAATGCTTCTGGATTGTTGAAGGTTATGGAAGGTATAAGAAAACTGTAAAAATAGGAAAGATCTAGGTTGTGACGGACTTTAAAAGCCAAACAGAATTTTTATCTTTGATCTTGAGAGAGCTAGAGATAGGGAGAAACTGTACCATTAAAGATGAGAGGACTGATGTGGTGATGTTAAATAATAAGAAGAAAAATAAAATTAGTGTTCTTTTGTTATTTTGCCTGTATATTACTACTTGTATCCAGTACAAGTTGTATCCTACACACACACACACACACACACACACACACACACACAAATGGGAATTTCTCTGATGAAACTACTTCTATAAATCCATCTCAACATCCTTTCTGCAACCTAAGCATCTTGGATAGTTTCCTATAGCACTAACTATATATAACTAAACAATGTCCTCTTTCTAAGGCCATATACAGAATATACATATATATACAGAAAATATAATTAAGTAATCTAACAACCAAACTATTGTTATTTGAAAAGTAAAATAATTATAATAATAACTTACATACTTTCAGAGCAAGGATGGCTGTCTCACTGAGCATTAATTCTAACCCATCAAATCTGTGTGGTTTTGGACAAGTCATTTAACCTCTCAATTATCCTAGTAACTCTTTAAAACTGTAAGTTACATGTGACTTGTTAGTCTATCATTAGAAGATATTTTTATAAAGTGTTTAGATATGTTAATTAAAATTACAAATCCAGGACTCTTTTCCCTTACTCCCCTCCAAGTCCCCCTGTGGGGGATGGGAGGAAAACACATTCATTATTGAATATTGTCAAGAATGTTAACTAACAGAAAAGTCATCGATGTGTATGTCAAATTGACTAAGGATTTATATTAAGAAAATCATTGCATAAAATGACTTTGTAGACAGAATGCTACATTTGGAATCCAGATGACTTAAATTCAAATCTTGTTTCAAATATCTATCTATATCCCTGAACAAGTCACTTACCCTCTGTCTGCCTCAAATTTCATCATCTCTGAAATTAGGCTGGAGAAGGAAATGGCAAAGCACTCTAGTATCTGTTCCAAATGGGTCACAAATAGACAGATACAACTTGAAACAACTTGAATGACTGAACAACAGCTACCAAGAAGCGTCATTTTATTTTTCAGGTGATAGGAGTATTTGAAGTGGAAGAAGTATTTTCATTTAGATGGATCAGCAAAAACAGTATATAGAGTTAACACTTTAGCTAAGTCTTTGAGGATGATAAGGATTCTGAGAGATGGAGACAAGGGGAGAGCACATTCCACATTTAGCTATGGCCTATACAATGACATGGAAGAAGTTAAAAAGTAGAATTAAAGGAATACCAGTAGCCCCTTATCTATCTAGTTTATGCTTAATCAAGATGAAAATGCTGAGGTGTTATGAAGATGTTTCTTATCAGCAAAAATCTCTGGGGAAAATTTTAAAAAGGAAAAAGATAGTAAAGAGTTCATTAAAATTTATTTTTGTTTTTCTTTATTCCTTTGAGTTTCTAACTGAATTTTAAAATTCTTGAGGCATACTTACTTAAGAATTTTAGATCTGGAAGACAAATTAAGATAATATAATCAATCTCATTTCCTTCTATAAGGTTTAAAAATAGTTTCAGAGAAATGTAGTGACTTGACCATAGTTACATAAATGACAGAACAGCAACACCTTTTCTGCTTATTTAGAAGTCTAGCTTAAAATACATGTAATATTGTGCTCATAAAATCATTTCCCACTTGTTCTTTGACTAATAGTCCAGATTTTACTCTCTTCCTTTTTGAAAATCAGGACATAGGGGCAGCTAGGTGATGCAGTGGATACAGCACCAGCCTGAAGTCAGGAGGACCTGTGTTCAAATCTGGCCTCAGACACTTAATACTTCCTAGTTGTGTGACCCTGGGCAAGTTTTTAACTCCAGTTGCCTCAGCAATAACAACAACAAAAAGTCAGGGCATATTTTCTTTTTCAGTTCTTAACTCAATGGCCTTGCAAATATTATTAACAGCTCAGCAGCTAAACTCTCTAATCCTTCTAGTATTCTTGGAACCATCAATTACAGCAAATGGAAAAATTCTGAATGCTGTAGATAGGAGCTATAGATATTATCTTGGTCTTGCATTAAAGATGCTCTACTCTGTGAACAAAATAGATTTGTATAGCTCAAAAGAAATGTGAGATTCACAAATTTAAAGACATCTCCATAAAGACTATTTGTGTCTAACCAGTAGTTGAGCTCATACTGGTATAATCAGCCACAGTTGGACCCAACATTGAACCCAACACAATGATATTTTGGTTCTTATTATTTGAAAAGTAAAATGATAATAATAACAACTTGCATTTCAGATCAAGGATGGTTGAGTACAAAGGACAACCACCAATTAAACCCCTAACCTTTAACATGGAAGAACCAAATGAATGATAAACATACAAGTGAAGACTAAAATATTCTCTGTCTTCTTTCCCATTCTCATTTCTTCTCCAGATACAAGGAAGTATTCAATACAAATGTAGAGGTAGGCTTACTCAGACCCATATCTGGAGTAGTGTCTTAACTTCTGGGTGCCATGTATTAGGAAAACTTTGATAAACTGGAAAATGTCCAGAGGAAAGTGTAGGACCTTATAATCAACCTGCTATAAAAGAAGTGTAGTGAAGAAAAGAGAAGATTTAGGAAGATTATAGTAGCGGTCTTTGAAATATTTAAAAGATTACTCATTTTAAGGACTAGTTTTTTTTCTTCTTGACCTCAGAAATTCAGAATTAGAAAATGAAAAATTCTAATTCTGAATTCAAACTCTTTTTAAAGACCTTTAGTAAGGAGGGATACCCACTGATGCCTAAGGCACCCCATTCCATTTTTGGTTAGCTCTAATTGTCAGCCAGTTGTTACTATTTTTAAAATCTATGTAGTCTACATTTACCTCTTTGTCATTTTCAGGCCTGAAAATTTCCGTAGTATTTATGTATTTCCTATACACTTCCTATAGCACACTTACTGTAATATGCATTTTCCCAGTGATGTTTACATATTAGTAAAAATGAGAGGAGTGGAACAAATCTCCTAAATAATACATAGTATACCAATTCTCCAAACATCAGGAAATTTAGAGAACAGATGATTGATAGCAAATGGTGGGTGAGCCATAGAAGAGTTTATTGATGTGCTCTTTTTAATGAAAATGGCTTCTTCATTTTATTTTGTTTCTAAAAAGTTGGAGAATAGCTAGCCAATTTCAGGAAAGGAGTATTCTAAAGAGGGGGGAAGGAACAGACAGACGTGTCTAAGAAAACAGTAGTTTCCATTTTGATGCTTCAAGCATCAGAGACACTGCTTCCTATTTTTACTGAAAATGCCTTTTTAAAATTTCTTTATCTTTCAGTTGAGTGTACGTGGAAAAAATAAGAAAGAGAAACTTGAAGATTTCTTTAAAAATATGGTTAAGTCGGCAGATGGTGTCATTGTTTCAGGGGTAAAGGTAAGATTTGGTTTCCAATAATAATAGTTTGAGAATTTGTTCTTTTCAATTCATTCAACATTATATGCAATGCATGGTGATAGGTGCTGGGGTACTAAAGTCAAAAATGAGACATGAAACCTGGGCTCATGAATATTAGTTCATATTCTGTGGGAGTCCTCGTCACAGATACTACACTCCTAGAAGCTGATGAAATCACTAAGGAATAAAGTATAAGAAAAGAAGACTGAATGTAAAATTGATAGCACTTTGGGATCAGGTAAATTATGATTGAGCAAAAAAATTATGACAGACCAGTGCCAGTGAAGGTAAGTAAAGAAAATATCTAAGAGGAAAGGATGGTAGACTGTTTCAGAAGCTGCAGAAGGGTCAAATAAGATGAGGGCTAACTACTGGATTTAAGAAGTATTTAGAATCTTAGAAAGGAAGTTGAGTGATGTGATTGGAAGATAGGTTGTTGCTAGAATGAAATGAGAAAATGGTTTCATTGAGTACAGGTTACTCCTGCTAACAAGTTTGAAAGTTAGTGAAAAAGGAAAAGAATATAGTAGTTTAAGGAGGTGTCATTTAAAGATTTTTTGAATTGAAGGAAACACAGATCCCTTGAAGCATACTAATGCATTTCTCTTCAAAATTATTTTGTAAATACTTAGATTATGTATATGTTTCCTTTAATAAAATGTAAAGTCTTTTTCTTTTGTGTCCATATCCCCAGCACCTAGAACAGTGCCTAATATAAAATAGGTAATTAATGCTTGATTATTTGATTATTGATGGCAACCAAGGATCCAGGGGAGAAATAGATGTTGAAAATCAAAGAAAAATAGGGAATAATTAAGCAACATGGAAGACAGATTTGGGACTAAATTTTGAAAGTCACACAGTGTCATGATGTCAAAAATGTTAAACACTTACTATGTGCTCAGACATTGTGATAAGTGTTGGGAAGCTGACAATCTAATGAGGGAAGATAACATATTAAAAGAGAAATTTAAGAAGATGTGTGAAGAGAGGGGGAAAAGTACCTAGCCTGTGGACATAATGAAGTCCAGGAGGGTAGAAAATAGATAGTTACCCTGAGTATTCTTCTTAAACAAGATTTGAAAATATTCTTTAAAAAAATCTAAGGAAAAAAGAAAGAAAATAGACTAAATTAAATAATTCAAATATATAATTTCAAAATAAGTTTCTTTCAGACAGGACCAGGATAGACTCTTACTTTCCAGTGATCTTTCAGTATTTTGCAAGATAATTTTTTTTTTAAATTTCTCCCTCAGTGTTCTATTTGAAGAAGAAAAAATTCTTACCCATTCACTAATTGTCTTTTTTCAGGATCATATAAAATTCATTATTTGTTGGAATCCAACAATGTTGCTTTTTCTTCTTCACTTGTTATATATTATCCTTCTCTAAATATGAATCTATTTTTTCTTAATGATAGATATGAACCAACATAAATGGAGACAGAATTTAAATACCTTCAATAAATCTTGAAACATAAGTGATAAGCTGTTCTTTGGGAGAAAGCGTATAGACACATAGATTTACACGTATCTGTGTACCTCAAGGATTGAAGTGGGGATTATGTCTCATAGCATTGCACATAATAAATCCTCAAAAAATATTTACTGATTTGAATACATATATAAAGTACATAAATATTGATTTTATTAAACTCAGCAGGATGTTATATTCTTATAACTGTAATTAACGCATAGTTCAGGGAACTCTGAAAAGTAAATAGAGACAGCCTCAGAATTAGGAAGACCTAGATTTTGCTTTACAACACTTACTGGCAATGTGTGATCCTGGGTTAGCAAGTCACTTAATTTTTTACGCCCCAATTTTTAAAGATTCTATAAGATGCAATTAACAGGTGTCAGTCTCCTTTGATAGTTTCCTATACCTGTTTTACGTACAGATTTAGTTTTTAAAAGACCATAATGCCAGTGACTCAATTGAATGCTTATTTGATTATTCATAGATTACTTTATTGGTTTGTAAATAATCCATACCTTCTCTCTTTTTGGGGTAAGAGGAACAGTTTTATATGTAGGCCAAGCCTCTATGTTGACCCTTATCTTGATGGGTGAGATACTGGTTTATGCCCAATTTCTGCCATACTATTCTTTAGTTTTCCTTACAGTTTTTACCAAATATCAAATTCTTATCCTAAAATCTAGTCTTTCCACTTGTCAAATCCAGGGTTATTATATTCGTTTTCTATAAATTGTATTTCTGCTTTGCTCCACTGATATATCTTTTTTAGTACCAGCTAGTTTTGAAAATTACTGCCTTATAGTAATAGTTTAAGATTTGGTAATGCCAAACTTCTTTTACATTTTTTTCTTGATATTTTTGACTTTTTGTTCTTCCAAATAAATGTTGTTATTAGATTTTCTAATTCAGTAAAATAAGTTTTTGTTAATTTAATTGGGATGGGATTCAACATATAAATTAGGTTAGGTAAAATTCTCATTTTTTGTTTTATTGCCCCTGCCTACTCATGAACAATTGCTATTTCTCCATTACTTAAATCTGATTTGAGTTGTATAAAAAGTTTTTTTTATAATTTTGTTTATCTAGTTCCTGAGGTTTGTTTTGGCAAATGTACTATTAGGTATTTTATATTGTCAAGAGGTATTTTAAATAGGGTACCTTTTGCTATCTTTTCTTTTAGAGTCCATGAATATGGAATGTTCATGATTTATGTAGATTTATTTTTTATCCTGCTACTTTCCTAAAATTGTCATTTCAATTAATTTTTTAGTTGAGTTTTCTGGAATTTCCTCAGTATATCATCACATTATATCATAACATATATCATATGCTAAAAGAGATAATTCATTCCCTAATTAGATTCCTTTTACTTCTGTTTCTTTTCTTATTGCTACTGTTAGGATTTCCAACATTTCAATATTGAATAATATTGATGATAGTAGAAATCCTTCTTTTATATCTAATACTACAGGGGAAGCTTCTAACTTATCCCCTATTACATATGATGCCTGCTGGTGATTTTAAATAATTTTTTTTTCAATTTAAGGAAAAATCCATTTATACCTATACATTCAAGTGTGTGTGTGTTTGTTTTTTTAATAGAAATGAGTGATGTCATTTATCTAAAGCTTTTTCTGCATCTGTTGATATAATCAATATTTTTTACTTTTATTGATACAATAGATTATGTTAGTAGTTTTCTTTTTGTGAAAGTAGTTTCCTTATGTCCATCCCTGCGTACCTGGTATAAATCACATTTAAGCATAATGTATAATTTTTGTAATATAATATTAGACTCTTTTGGCTAGTTTTTTATTTAGGATATTTGCATTCATATTCATTAATGAATTCGTTTTATTTCTCTTTACTCGTCCTAGTTCAAGCATCGGTGTCATTTTTGTTTTATAACAGGAATTTGGTAGAATTCCATCTTTACTATTATTCCAAAGAATTTATTTTGGAATTAGTTAATCTTTTAAAAGTTCAGTAGAATTCATTTGTAAATCCAGCTGGTCCTGGAGCTTTTTTCTTAGAAAGTTCATGTATGGCTTATTTAGTTGTTTTTTTGTTTTTTACAATAGGCCTATTTAGATATTCTATTTCCTCTTTTGTTAATCTAGACAATTTATATTTTTGTAAATATTCTTCCATTTCACTTAAATTGTATTGTCGTAGACTTGGACAAAATAACTCCAGTTGCTTTAATTTCATCTTTGTTAGTGATATCCTTTCTTAATACTAGAAATTTAGTTTTTTTCTCTTTTTTATCAAATTAACCAATGGTTTATCTGTTATATTGTGGAGTGTGTTATTTTATTTTTTTTTTCATAAAACCAATTCCTGGTTTTATTTATTAATTCAGTGGTTTTCTTATACTCTGATCTTTATTTTTTAGGATTTCCAATTTGGTATGGATTTTTAATTTTTCTTCTGGGTTTTTTTAAAATAACATACCCAATTCATTGGTTTACTTGCTCTCTTTTTTTGTTATTCCTCTAATCACTGCTTTTGCTATATTCAGTAGGTTTTAATATGTTCTCTAATTATTGTCATTCTCTTCAATGAAGTTACTGATTGTTTTTAAAATTAGGTTGTTTGGTCTTAAATTAATTTTTGATCTGCAATTCTCTTTTCGCTTTAAAAAAAATTTTAATAATAGCTTTTTATTTTCAGAATACATGCAAAGATATCTTTCAACACTCACCCCTGCAAAACCTTGGGTTCCGAATTTTTCTCCCTCCTTTCTCCCCACCGGCCTCCCCCAGACAGCAAGTAATCCAATATAGATTAAACGTGTGCAATTCTTCCAATTCTTCTTATTTCCACATTTATCATGCTGCACAAGAAAAATCAGGTCAAAAAGGAGAGGAAAAACAAGCAAACAACAAAAAAAAAAGGTGAAAATACTATGTTGTGATCCATATTGAGTTCCTGTTTCTGGATTCAGATGGCTCTTGTCATCACAAGTTTATTGGAATTGGCCTGAATCATCTCATTGTTAATCCATCACAATTGATCATCACATAATTTTGTTATTGCTGTGTATGATGTTTTTTTGATTCTACTCACTTAAAACTCACCATCAGTTTGTGTAAGTCTCTCCAGGCCTTTCTGAAATGATTCTACTGGTTGTTTCTTGTAGAACAATAATATTCCATTACATTCATATACCATAACTTATTTAGATGTTCCCCAACTGATGGGCATTCACTCTAATTTTAAAATTCTTATACACTAATATATGATTTTTTAAAAAAGTTATCATGCATTGCTTAGAAAAAAAGATGTGTTACTTGCTACTTTCATTCAATATTCTTCAGATATCAATTATATCTACCTTATCTAAAATTCTGTTCACTTTCTTGACTTATTTCTTCTTTTGGAGGAAGAAGGGGATTGGATTTCTCTATTTCTGAAAAGAGAAGATTAAAAGCCTTCACAATTATAGTACTATTCTCTATCTCAATCTATAATTCATTTAACTTTTCTTTTTAAAATTTGGTTCCTAATTGACGTTTTTTTAATATATATATTTTATGGTTTTGAGATTATTTGTAGAAATGAACTAGTTATTTCAGCTCTTCTCAATAACTAATATTTTATGGATGTGTGAAATTCCACTAATAATTGAGTTGTTTTGGTGTTAGCCAAATTGGTTGGGGATAATTTTATGGTTATTTTTGTTGTTATTCAACCATTTAAGTCATGTGTGACTTCATGAATCTCTTGGTTTTTTGTTGTTTGGGATTTTTTTGTTTTTGTCTTTTTTCCCAAAACTAAAATAGAGTGGTCTGCTGGACCTTCTGTAGCTCATTTTGAAGATGAGAAAACAAAGGTAAACAGGTGAAATGACTTACCCAAGGGCACATAGCTATTCTGTGACCATATTTGAACTCAGAGTCATTTTGACTCCAGACGCAGGAATCTATCCATTCTACCACTTGGCTCCTTCTGCTTGGTAGAATTTACCTACAGAAATAGGGGTTGATATATATAATGGATCATTTTTTTTAATAGATTTTTTTTTTCTTTCTCCCAAATTCCTTTTCTTTCCTATATGCTTATTCAAGTGAATTTGTGATCTCGTAGATTTAGGAATTAATTCCCTATATATTACACTTCAACTAACCTGCTTTTCCTATGCCAGTCTTGTCTCTGTCTTCCCCAAAGTTCATTACAGTAGATCCACTCAATGTGCCTTCCTTACTTGGTATGTGCATGTCAAAGGAACTAGTGAAAGACTGATTATATCTTCCTGTTTTTTAATCCCCCTGCTAATCTCAAGTCTTATCTTTTTTTCCTGTTACATAGTTCTTTGAAGTTGTCTCTTTTATTTCTTATAGTTCCTTATTGGTTACATGTTGTAGTCTGCTCATATTGACTATTTATACTTCTTTATTTCTTTATTGTCCTCTGTGTGATCTTTATCTTAGTTCTTTGGAAGTATTGGTGTTAGGGACTTCTAGATGGTGTAATGGATAGAGCACCAGCCCTAAAATCAGGAGGACCTGAATTTAAATCTGACCTCAGACACTTAATACTTCCTAGCTGTGTAACCCTAAGCAAGTCACTTAACCCCAATTGCCCCAGCTACCCTGCCCCCCCCCCCCAAAAAAAGGAAGTATTGGTGTTCAAGTTTTACTACCATATAGTAACATCTATAAAATGTTAAGAGCAACTAGTTAACACAATGGATAGAGCACTGGACCTGGAGTCAAGAAGACCTGCAGGTCTGGCCTTATACACAAGTTGTGGGACCTTAGAAAAATCGCTTAATCTCCAGTTGCCTCAGTTTCTTTATCTGTAAAATGGAGGTACTGTTAGTATCTACCTTCCAGCATTCTTGTGAGTATCAAATGAGATAATATTTATTTATTTTTAATTTTTTTTATTATAACTTTTTTATTTACAAGTTATATGCATGGGTAATTTTACAGCATTGACAATTGCCAAACCTTTTATTCCAGTTTTTCCCCTCCTTCCCCCTACCTCCTCCCCTAGATGGTAGGATGACCAGTACGTGTTAAGTATAAATTAAATATAAAATAAGTTTACATGTCCAAACCGTTATTTTGCTGTACAAAAGTATTGGATTCTGAAATATTGTACAATTAGCCTTTGAAGGAAATTAAAATATATATATGTGCAGGCAGGCAAAAATATAGGGATTGGGAATTCAATGTAATGGTCCTTAGTCATCTCCCAGAGTTCTTTTGCTGGATGTATCTGGTTCAGTTCATTAATGCTCCCTTGGAACTGATTTGGTTCATCTCATTGCTGAAGATGGCCAAGTCCATCAGAATTGATCATCATATAGTATTGTTGAAGTATATAATGATCTCCTGACCCTGCTCGTTTCACTCAGCATCAATTCATGTAAGTCTCTCCAGACCTTTCTGAAATCATCCTGTTGGTCATTTCTTACCAAACAACAATATTCCATAACATTCATATACCACAATTTATTCAGCCATTCTCCAATTGATGGGCATCCACTCAGTTTCCAGTTTTTGGCCACTACAAAGAGAGCTGCCACAAACATTCTTGCACATAATTGTCCTTTTCCCTTCTTTAAGATCTCTTTGGGATATAAGCCCAGTAGTAACACTGCTGGATCAAAGCGTATGCACAGTTTGATAACTTTTTGAGCATAGTTCCAAAATGGCTGGATGTATTCACAATTTTACCAATAATGTATTACTGTCCCTGTTTTCCTACATTCCCTCCAACATTCTGCATTATCTTTCCCTGTCATTCTAGCCAATCTGACAGGTGTGTAGTGGTAGCTCAGGGTTGTCTTAATTTGCATTTCTCTGATTAATAATGACTTGGAGCATCTTTTCATATGGCTAGAAATAGTTTCAATTTCTTCATGTGAGAATTGTCTGTTCATATCCTTTGTCCATTTATCAATTGGAGAATGGCTTGATTTCTTATAAATTAGACTCAATTCTCTTTATATTTTGGAGATGAGGCCTTTATCAGAACCTTTGACTGTAAAAATGTTTTCCCAGTGTATTGTTTCCCTTCTAATCTTGTCTGCATTAGTTTTGTTTGTACAAAAACTTTTCAATTTGATATAATCAAAATTTTCTATTTTGTGATCAGTAATGATCTCTAGTTCTTCTTTGGTCATAAATTCCTAATTGTATCAATACTGTAAAATTACCCATTCCTTCTCAGGTCTGAGAGGTAAACTATCCTGTGTTCCTCTAATTTATTTATAATCTCATTCTTTATGCCTAGGTCATGAACCTATTTTGTCCTTATCTTGGTGTACGGTATTAAATGTGGGTCAATGCCTCATTTCTGCCATCCTAGTTTCCAATTTTCCCAGCAGTTTTTATCAGTGAATTCTTATCCCAAAAAGCTGGAGGAAATAATATTTATAAAGTGCTTAGTATAATTCCTGTAAGATAGTAAGTTGGCTATTAATAGTAGTCTTGAAAAAATGAAGTTTGAAATCATTAAAAGACATTTTTAGTTTTCTGAAAGCGATCTAATTCTCACCTCCTCAGTAACTATGGTCCTAGCACATTGTTCCAAATATACATATTATTGAACAAGTTTTATAGGATGTACATTTAAAATTCATGTTGAAATCTTGGAATTTAACCTTTACTATATGGATAAGTAGACCAAATTCCTTTAAATTGTTACAGATCTATTCCAGGGTTTTCTGATTGATATGGTCATTACAGTATCAACCACAAACAGGAGGATCTCATTACCATTCACAGGGAATCCTTTCAGACCCTGACTCTGGATAAATGATCTCTATCTCAATGAGAAATAATTTTGGCAAGCTTAAAGTCTCTCTGTTTAATGCTTCACCTGATGTTTATTATGAGATAGTCACTGAACAAGGTTATTTATGTTATTGAAGCATACTTAAGCCTTGTAATTGTAATATGAAGACAGAAATCACTGGAAAAGATTCTAATGTTGAAAAAGATTGAAAAAGAAAAAAGGAATGAAAAATCTGCATGGCAGAGGATAAGGTAGATAGATATTATTATGGAAACAATAAACATGAACTTGGACAGACTTTGAGAGATAGTGGAGGATAAAAGGGCCTGAGGTGCTACAGTCCACAGAGTGAAAAAGAGTCAAATGACTGAATAACAATATTTATGCTATTGCATTTTCCAAGGAATCCTGAATGATCTTGATCTATATCTCCCCATATCCAGTTTGTTGCTGAAGCATTTAAATTTCACTTCGGCAATATCTTTTTTATATTCCCCCTTCTCTTTGACATTGCCACTATTCTCTTGCAAGCTATCATTACCTCATACTTTGATTATTATAATAGCTTGCTGGTGGGTCTGCCTTCCTCAAGCCTCTTTCCTTTTCTAATCCATTTTCCATTCAAGCAGTCAAGTGATTTTCCAGAAGCACAGGTCAGAACACGTCATGCCACCTTTTTCCTCCCTCTCCATCTCTCTTACACACAAACTCACACTCAATAAATTGTAGTGGCTTCATATTGCCTTTAAGAACAAATAGAAAATTCTCCATTTGGCATTCAATTTATCTTTTCTGTCTCCTTTGATCTTATTCTCTGACACATACTTTTGATCTGCTAACGTTGGCTTCTTAGTTGTTCCAAAACAAAACGCATCATCTCTCAACTCCAGGCATTCTCTCTCTCCATCAAGCCTAAAATGCTTTTTCTTTCTTCACTTTGACTAGTGACCTCCCTGGGTTCCTTTAATCCCTAAGTAAAATCTCACATTCTACAGGAAATCTTGCCTAACTTGAATTCCAGTGCCTTCCCTCTGTTTATTTCCTGTATATCCTGCATATAACTTCCCTTTATTAGATTGTAAGCTTCTTGAGGCTGGCAACTGTCTGTCTTTTGCCTCTTTTTGTGTCTCCATTGCTTAGCACAGTGCCTAGCACATAAAAGCACTTAAGAATATTGATATATTAATTGGAGATATCTAGTTGCAAAGGATTCTGTAAGATTGGATGTGAGGTGGAAGCATTTTTTGCCAAGCTCTTGCAACATTCCCCTCTACACAACTTTAAGAAAGTGTGTCAAGTCAAATTCTAAGGAACATAAGCAAAAAAAAGTCACAGTAATTCATTTTTCCAGTCCAGGATAATTTAGAAGGGTAGGAAGGAAAATTTGCAGTGGTCAGGTGTAGATTGGCCACAAGTACAGCACACTGGAAATCAACACCAACTGTGGGCCTTCAAAGTAAAAGCAAGTCTATTTGACTATGCTCCAAAAAGAGGTTATAGGAAAGTCTGTGTGAACCCTGGTCCATAATCTGGTCTCACTTGACAATTCAGTTCTAAGGCAGAGAGGCATTTGTGGTAATCAAGGAGTAAAGGTCCTGTTTCTGTATTGTTAGTTTCAGGGAAGTAAGGAATTATTGTGTGAAGGAGCAAAGGCTTATTTGATAAGGACTAGGAAAACACTGAAAACTTAGAATCTTCTCTCCCTTCTCCTCCCCTACCCCCACCCTCAACTGTGGAAACAGCTAAGACATAAAAGCTTGAAGCTCAGGACATTTAGTCCCCTACACCTCCAGCCTCTCAAGAGTTAAGATGAGCCAAATTCCAAAATAAAGTCAAAAGTCAAAAAAATCAACAAACAAAGATGAGACAAGATGGCAGCTGAGAGACAGAAACCAGGTGGACTTTTCCAGAATTCCTCTCCAAACAAATTTAAAATAAGACCTCAAATCAAATTTTGAATAGCCTTCACCAAAAATTCAAGGTGAGCTATTATTCCATGCTAAGACAGATGAGGAGGTCAGCAGGAGAGTTCTCTGACAACAGGGACCATAGTACAAAAGGTGGTAGTTCCAGTAGTTGGTCTTGGAAGCTGCTTTGACAGCATTTATGTTAGGAGCTGCAACAGCTACTTTGGGAGCTCTCATTGTAGAGACAGTAAGGGATTTGAACAATTGGTAACAGATGTCAAGGGACTCTTGGCTGGTACTGATTGGCACTTCTATTGTCAATACATGTTTCTGGGTCACACTTCTAGGATGGAGAGAAACACTTGTGGATGGTTACAAGGAAACAGACCCTGACAGCAGTTCCAAGGAAGAAAGCAGTACTAGCATTTGCATCCACAGAACTGGGGACCTGCATTTATTGTAGAATCAAGTTGTAAGAATGCTATTGATTATGGCAGCACAGGAGAAGTAGACCTTTTTCTGGGTGCCAGAGCACATACCAGGAGAGATGATCAAACTTCTCCCCAGATCATACCATCTTGGAAGCACCAAAAACTTGTAAACACCTCTCCCCCAAAAAATGGCTCTGAAAAATAGCACAAAAAAGTCTGTTGGGATACTACCTTCCCGTTTTCAGTGAGCACAGTCCTATACATAAAGTTCATAATCAAGAAATAGCCTGGAGAACCAGCTACATCCAGCGAAAGAACTTTGGGGGATAAATATGAACCACTACATAGAATTCCCAATCCCTCTATTTTTGTCTGCCTGCATTTTTTATTTCCTTCAAGGCTAATAGTACACTATTTCAAAGTCCGACTCTTTTTGTACAGCAAAATAACTGTTTGGACATGTATACATATATTGTATTTAACTTATACTTCAACATATTTAACATGTATTGGTCAACCTGCCATCTGGGGGAAAGGGTGGGGAGGAGGGGAAAAGTTGGAACAAAAGGTTTTGCAATTGTCAGTGATGAAAAGATACCCATGCAAATATTTTGTAAATAAAAAGCTATAATATAAAAAAAAAAAAAAAAGAAAAAGAAATAGCCTGGGAAAGTGAGCAAACAAGACCAAAAAAGAATGACCATAAAAAGCTACTACAGCATCAGGGGAGACTAAGATACATACACAGAAGAGAACAGCAACCTAATATGCTAGCTACAAAAGAAAGAAGAAAATACCAATTGGATTTGAGCTCAGAAAGAACTGGAAGTTAAAGAGATAAGAGTGGGGGGTGGGAAAGGGTATTGAATGATACAAGAAAAGAGGATTAGCTTAGTAAAAGGGACACCAAAAAATACTGAAGAAAATAGCATCTTAAAAAACAAATTGGCCAAATGGTAAAAGAGATATAAAAATTCACTGAAGAACTTTAAAAGGCAGAATTGGTTAAGTGGAACAAGAGGAATAAAAACTCCCTGAGGAAAAACAATCCCTTAAAAATTTTAAGTGGATAAGTGAAAGCCATGAAAGTCCATGAGGCATCAAGAAATGAAAGCAAAGTCAAGAGAATGAAAAACTAGAATATATGAAATATCCTATCAGAAAAAAACTCACCTGGAAAATAAATCAAGGAAAGGAAATTTAAGAATTAGTGGACTATCAGAAAAGGCATGACCAAAAAAAGAACTTAGTCTTAGTATTTTAAGATATTATCCAAAAAACCCACCACGCTGTCCATACATAGTAAAAACAGAGTAAAACATATGGAAAGAACTCGCCCATCTCCTAAAAGAGATCCCAAAATGGAAACTCATGAATATTAAAGCCAAATTTCAGAGCTCCCAGATCAAAGCGAACATATGAAATGAAATCGTACAACTTTTAACGATACCTTACACATTGCAGAGAGAAGAGATTTAGGAAATGACACTAGATGGCAAAGGAGCTAAAATTACAATTAAGAATCACTCAGCAAAACTATATTTCTTTAAGGGAAAAAATGGATATTTAATGAATAAGAAAGACATCTTACAAACACAAGACTTGAGAGGTATAAAAAGATAAACATGAAAGTAAGAATTATATGCATATACTCAATTGGTTATAAAAAACTAAAGAAAATAGGAGGAGAAAGGCCAAAGAAAAGGGGAGATTTGGTAAAATGGGGGGAGGGGGGTTTATGGAGGAGAGTGGTCATGAAAGAGGAATAGGATAAAACAAGAATGATAAAGAGAAGAAAAATGGTATTGGGGAGTCAGGTGGGGAATAAACAGTAACCATAACTGAGTATAATGGCTGTCAAATAAAATGGATTAGAAAACATTCCAACTTGTACAGAATATTTTTGTAATGGCAAAGAATTAGAAACTGAGGAGATGTCCATCAATTTGGAGAGCGACTCAAGTTGTTGCATATGATTGTGTTGTTATACTATAAAAAGTAAGGAAGAGGACAGTTTTCAGAAAAACTTGGAAAGATTTCGAAGAACTGTTGCAAAGTTAAATGTGTAGAACTAGGAAATTATTGTAACAACAATCATCTGAAAAACTTAGCTACTCTGATGAATATAATGAATGATCCATGATAATTGCAAAGGACTCATGATGAAAAATCCTATTCCTCTTTAAAGAAAACTTATGAATTCTTGAATATAGAATGAACCAGATTTTTTTCAATTTCTTTTTCTTGCCTTTTTTCCCCAACAGAACTTAATATGAAAATACATTTTTCACAATTTCACATTTGTAATTTATATATTGCTTGTCTTCTCAGTCAGTGGAGGAGAGACATGGAAAGAGGGAGAGAATTTGGAACTCGATAAAAACTTAAAAGAACAATGGATTCATCAGTTCTTAATTTCTTTCATTTAATGGATTCTTCTATTCTTAACATCTTTCATTTAAAGGTGATAAAGATACAATACTTTGTTGAATTAGCTTCTAAAAACCTATGTGTTCTTTACTGATGATACTTTAGAGAGATACTCTTGATTCCTCTATTGATGTTTCACAATTTTTATGTCTGTGGGAGAGTGAGAATTAAAAATAAGTAATTATTGATGTTCTCTCAATCAACTTTTTTTTAAAGTATTAAAGACATTTTTTCAATGCTTTTAGTAATTTTTCCTTCAGATATAGTATAAGTCTTTGTGTTTTCATTGTACTATTTTCTCATCTTCCTACGCAGACTTGAGATTAGTCCAGTTCAGCCACTTTTTCTTTGCTCTCTTCAGTAGCATGTCTTCCTCCAGAAAGCATACCTGAGACTTAATTGTCCAAGTGTGATTCCACTGTCATTGGTGGAAAAAGCATTTAGTTAAAATTATTTTTGTACAACTTTTTCATTTTTATTCTTTCTGAACCTTCCATTTCCACCCTTGAATGCCCTAGATATAACTGAGCTTAGTGGGATGTCTTGCAAAACTTTCTTTGTTAGTTTTACTCTCTACTACTATGTTTTTTAAGATGTTAAAGCTCATAATCTGTCCATCATTATTTTTCATATTTTACAAAGAAGTTTATATTATCATTTTAATTACATATATTTAATTTTTGAATGGCATAATTCTAGAAGTATATTGCTTATAAGGTCATGTCTTAAGAACTACCGGCAAATGTGAACCTTATAAAGGTTTCTGCTCAAATAATTAAAAGTATATGACTGCTTTTCATGCTTTTACATAAATGTATAAAGTGTACAGAATTAGTCATTCATACCACTATCTTTCATAGAAGATGCATTGTTATTAAAATACTGATTTACAAATTTGATTTTTCCCTTGTGAATGCTAAACATGACTGGTGCAGATTTTTAAAAAAGAAAAACATTTAAACAAAAAATTTGGTTAATTTTTTTCAATTGTTTATTCATGTCTCTTGACTTTGTGACCCCATAGACTACAGTATCCCCAGGCCCTTCTCTCTACCGTTTTCTCTTGAAATTTGTTCAAGTACATGTTCGTTGTTGACATAACATTATCCATATCCTCAGCTGTTCCCTTTTCCTTTTGCCTTCAGTCTTTCCCAGCATCAAGGTCTTATACAGTGATTCCTGTTTTCTCATTATGTGGCCAGTGTTTCAGCTTCAGTATCTGACTTTACATTGAATAGTCTAAATTTCTTTTAAGTATTGACTGTTTTTGAACTCCTTGTGTAAGAGATTCTCTACCACCACAATTCAAAAGGATCAGTTCTTTAGTACTCAACTTTCCTTATAGTCCATCTTTAGACTATGTGAAAATCTTTGTTTTTTTGTTTTGATCTACAGGATGTAGATGATTTCTTTGAACATGAGCGAACATTCCTTTTAGAATATCACAACCGAGTTAAGGATGCATCTGCTAAATCAGATAGGATGACAAGGTCACATAAAAGTAAGTATTAACTTTCTGAAGAGAAACCTAGAAACAACATAAAGATAACGTAGCAAAAGTTGTTTATCATTTACAATTCGCAATTTCCTTAGCATAGTAGGACTATTCTTATTTTTAATTTAATGAATGCACTTGCAAAGATCGGGTAGAACAGTAGACTTTGGATATAGCTAATAAATATTTTAATGGAAAGTTGGGAATTAGAGAAGTCTCCTGCTTGTTAACTAATAAAATTCTGTTCTTTATGACATTCCTTTAAGGTACTTGAAAGTTATATTTTAACTTTTCTCTAGGAAACTTCTGTCTATAATATGTAGTTCTTTTCAAATACAGAAACAAAAGTAGAACCTTTCATGTCTCTACAAACAAAAGGAAACATTCTTACAATCCATTCTCCAGTTGATAAATGGTCAAAGGATATGAACAATTTTCAGATGAAGAAATTAAAACCATTTCTAGTCATGAAAAAATGTTCTAAATCAGTATTGATCAGAGAAATGCAAATTAAGATAACTGATGTATCATTACACACTGCTCAGATTGGCTAAGATGACAGGAAAAGATAATGATGAATGTTGGAGGGAATGTGGGAAAACTGGGACATTAATATATTTTTGGTGGAGTTGTAAACTGGTCCAGGCATTCTGTAGAGCAATATGGAACTATTTCCATATTGCTATCAAACTGTGTATGCCCTTTGATGCTGCAGTGTCTCTACTGGGCCTATATCCCAAAGAAATCATAAAAGAGGAAAAAGGACTGGATGTTTATCAGTTAGAAAGTGTCTGAATAAGTTATGGTATATGAATGTTATGAAATATTATGGTTCTGTAGAAACGATCCTCAGGATGATTTCAGAAAGGTCTGGAGAGATTTGCATGAACTGATGCTAAGTGAAGTGTATAGAACTAAGAGAAATTGTACACAATAGCAAGATTATGTGATGATCAATTCTTATGGACACGGCTTTTTTCAACGTGAAGTGATTCAAGCCAGTTTCAGTGGTCTTGTGATAGATTCATCTGTACCCAGAGAGAGGACCTTGGGGACTGAATGTTGATCACAACATAATGTTTGCACTTTTTTGTCCTTGTTGTTTACTTGCATTTTGTTTTCTCTCACTTTTTTCCTGATCTGATTTTTCATGCGCAGCATGATAATTGTGGAAATACATATAGAAGAATTGCACATGTTTAACATATGTTGGATTGCTTGACATCTAGGGGAGAAGTTGGGGGAAAGGGAGGAAGAAAAAAAATTTGGAGCACAGGATTTTGCAGGGTGAATGTTGGAAACTGTATATGTTTTGAAAATAAGTTTTAAATTAAAAAAAAAGTAACATTATAAATGTAAAGTTAGAAGATTTGAATATTTTTCCCATATTTTGAACTTATGATAAAGAAGACATTTCTTACCAGAGAAGGTGCTGTGCCCTATGAATGAAGTAAAATCCCAGTAGCACAAAGGAAACATAAGATGCCCAAATCTAAAGACATTAGCATACCAAATATTCAGATATTTTTGTCCGACCTGTGGCAGAGCTTCAGAGGTCATATTGAATTTCACCCACAATCTAATACACTATTCTTGAATCCCAATGTTGTGATGTCATTGGTCCTCTTCAAGTACAAAGAACAAACAACATAAAATCAGAAAACTCAGTAAACTTCATATGATCTCTGGATCTATACCTGGATAGATACTAATCAAGTATTTAAAGCAGTGAATTCTGTTAGATCCAGATATCCAAGAAAATCCTAGACTTTTTCACAAGGAAAATATAATTTTTATGGTCTATGGAGTCATGAAGAATCAAAATATTGTGAGTGACTCAACAATAAGTATACACACAAACACTTAAAACAGTCTTAATGTTTAATGACTTAAACAGTCAAAATTAACTAACTAGCAAAATGGAAATATCTGTTGAGTTTTCAGTTCCTATTTAGCTAGCAAACTATAAGATTTTTAAACTTATTTCTTTATGAAAATTCAGAATTCATAGTTACAAAAATGGTTAATTTAGGTTTGCTCAAAATGATATGTCTGTAAAAAATTTTGAAATGTTTAAAATGAGTTTCCAAATCCAGAGCTTGTAGTAGAGAATGCATATTTAGAAAGGATTTTCTTTGGAACAAGTACTTTTATCTATAAAGTTGTATTGATGGTATAGTCTTGGAAGACTAATGTTATGTTAGTCTTCAACATCTTTATTCTCTTAACACTTAATTTTCATTCTGTTAGAATGATATGTGTGGTGTTCTTCTTTTCTCTTCTATAACATATTGGTTCTCCGGGAGCAGGTTTCTTGGGGAGGTTTTCTGGAGGCAGTCTTAGTTTCAGTTCCGATCAATAATCACCTCAAATACAGCGAGCTGTTAAAGTAGTTCTTTATTGTCTCTTCCACAATAGCTCAGTTAGCTTTTTTTGGTTTCGAGCACTCCTCTAGCTCAACTCCAACTTCTGGCTTCTCAATTCCCTCAACTGACTGACTTCTGGCTTTCAGTCTCTTCAACTGACTCACTTCTGACTCCTCCACTGAGTCAGCTCCTTTTATGCTCTTTTAGAGGTGTAAACTCAAAGGTTGACTCCTCCTCCAAGAGTGGAATTGTGGGAGGTGTAAACTTTATGAATCTCCTGACTTGTGAACTCTAACGTGGAAACTCTCTTAAAAGTGTGAGCTCTTAATGTATGAACCAATTACATAAGCATTGTTTCTATCAACTCTAGTGAGTTAACACCTTGTTTCAAGTTCTGGCTCATAACAGATTTGTTGAATCTTTGTTCAAAATTTTCTTTAGGTGCTGCAGATGATTACAATAGAATTGGATCTTCACTTTATGCATTAGGAACACAAGATTCTACAGATGTATGCAAGTAAGCACTTTGTTTAATAGCATTTAAGATAAAAAAGCATAGGAAAATTGCTGAATGATACACTTAACCTATATACCTGCAACTTATGAAATTCATTTTTTCTGATTCAATTAGAATTTATATCAAGAAATTTGCTGAATGTGTTCTATTAGCATTCTGTCCTTATTTTTCTTCTGTTCACTTATCCCAAATATGAAACATTTATTATTTTCTACCCACTCCTCTTTTACCTGGTAAAAATTGGCTGAAATTTTTTCTTGACTTCTTGTTAAGTCTTGTAAATCATTTTTGTACCTTTGAGAAATTGTATTAAGTAATAACAGTTTCAAATTCATAATCAGAAAGATTTTTGCAGTTCAGATGTTGTTTTCTTAAAGAAGCCTTTTTTTAAAACATGATTTATTCCACATTTTATAATTTAGTAAATATTAATCTGGCAACAAAGAGTTTACTTATAACACAAAATGAACCTAATGTAGTAAACTACTCAGAAAGTTTGATTGTATAACTATCCTGTGAATTGTGGGGCAGGAGTTTGTTTTGATTTTAAGTTATATCTAGAGTACATTTTAATCCCTACTTTTAATTGAAGAACATTTCAATTTTTCATTCTTAGGTTTAATTTTTTTCAATTATTGAAAAATATGATTGAAATAGTCCATATTTTTCACTAAAATCTTTTCTTTGAACTATGACATAAGAGTTTTCAGGAGAAATTCAAGATGCGGAATTCTACACAGGCCAGAAGATACCAACTATTTCACTTTTATTTATATTACTTCATATGAAAGAAAAACAATTGATATGATATGATAAAATATGGGTTAATAGTTGCTAACAAAATATGGTTTAGTCCTTTTAAAAATTGGGAAATTACTTGTTTTGTTAACCTTGTGGAATTATTATAGATACTAAACAAGAAGTAGTGTTTGCCAGTTTCCTGGAGGTATCGCTTATAAGAGCTAAAAAATAAAAGATTTTATATTGATTGCTTTATTCAACAAATATTTATTGAGCATATCTTGTACAGAGAGCATTGTTCCAGACATTAAGGGAAGATAAAAAATTTATTTCTGGAAATTTAGTATAAATGGAAAAGACAAACTGTAACATAAATATCACATGAGAAATGTATCATCGAGTATAAAGAAGTACTTCATGAGAGTTAAGAAAGAGGGTTATCCCTCTATTAGATTACTTATTGTCTATGGAAGGGATTCGGGAGAAGGGAAGGAGTAAAAAGGATTATTTCTGGTGATGGAAAGAAGGAATTAAATTCAAGCTTTCACAGAATAGGTGACTTTTCACTTGGGCTTTAAAGAACTCAGTAGTCAAAGAGGAATCAGGAGAGGCCATTCCAGGTATACAAAGGAGAGCTTGTTTTTAAAAATTATCCTATATGTAATGATGTACTGATTTTATCTTTCAATCCTTGAAAAATACTTTTCAGTGAAATACAAAGTGATGAGGGGAAAGATTCACATGTTCTTCCATATTGGAAAAGTAAAGGGAGAAGAATATGTTTGTTGTCCAAATGATGACAGGCTTTCTTTTCAATTAGTGTATTAAGTGGTTCATCTGGAGTTAGAATGACCTGAATTCAACTTTGGCCTCAAATGCAAACTATATACTAGTTGTGTGTCCAGGGCAAATCATTTAACTTTTGTTTGCCTCAATTCATTGGTGAAGGAAATGGCAAGCCTCTCCAATATTTTTGCCAAGAAAACCCAGTCTACAGGGTTACAAAGAATAGGACATGAATGAATAACAACAATTCATTTATGCTGCTGGAATAAGGATTTGGATCTTGATTTGAATTAAAGGTCAGACTAGAGTTGCATTTGGGAAAATTCATCAGCTATTATTTTTACCAAAAGTTCATCTCAGTGATTTTTTTATGGTTGCAAATTATGAAAGTTCTCTCAGAAGAATTAAAATGACAAATAACTCCAAAGACAGTGGAAAGAGTTATCATGGCCATAGGTAGCATGCCATGTATTACTAACAAGATTAGTTTGTGAAAAGTAAAGTGTAGAATGTTCTGAATGTCATTAAAGTTGAATGTGACCAAAAACTTTTAAGTGGAAAGGTTAATAACATATCAAGATAGACCACCCAAGTAGCTTATTGTAACTCTTTACATAGTGTGAGAAAGAGCAAAAGAAGTTTCCAGAACGTTGGATAGCTTATATATGGAGAGAGAGAGAGAGAGAGAGAGAGAAAGAGAAAGAAATTGAAAATAAGTAGAGGGGCAGTTACTTGGTGCAGTGGATAGAGTACCAGCCCTAAAGTCAGGAGGACCTGAGTTCTTCTACATTAATATTTCTTTGGTTGAAAGCAGTACCTTTGTACTCTAAAATTTCTGTTACCAGCTTTACATTTTATTTTTAGTATGTGTTAGCATTACCACCTAGAAATATAGAAAGATTCTTTGATAAGAAGTGAATTAATTCCATAGTGGAAATTTATATATCTTTATAGGAACAAATCAGTCTTAGGAAGTGCTTATGGCATCATTTTTAATCATCAGATATCTTAAGCATTTCTATACTTTCTTTGTTCTGCCTTTAATTGGATGAAAAAAAAATGAGGTATCTGTTTCACCTCTACCTCTTAGTATTTTATTTGCACATTAGAGCAGTTGAATAATTTTGATAAAATGTGGCCCATTACAAAAGGAATTGGTTTGGGTGGTGTCTTCTTGACACAAAAGGCTTTCAAGTGAAAATTTTGAAATATAGCTATTTTTCTGGAATCTTTAACAAATTTCAATTTGTATCTGGATCAAAGTAGGAACTAGATCCTTGTATCTACTAATAACCAACAAATCGCTTACTCTAATGATTACTATCATTTAAATTTTTAAAAAATGCTAATTTCTTCCCAAACATTATTTCAAACCTCAAAACAACCTTATGAAATATAGATACTTAGAGATATTTTCATCTCTATATAGTTAAGAAAACTAAGACCCACAGAGAATATGTAACTTGCCCATTGTCACAGCTCTAGTAAGTGTTAGAAACAGGATTTTAGACCTAGACCTTTCTGACCCCAGCCCTAGCTCTCAATAAAATACTCAGAATTAATTTGGATGTTTGATCAATTCTGTGAAAACTTGAAATGGAAGATTAACAATGTCCAAGAAAGCAACTGATAAAAGTTTTTTTTCTTTCCAGATTTTTTCTTAAAGTTTCAGAATTGTTTGATAAGACAAGGGTAAGTCCCATTAATTAATTTGAGAATCTTAACTTTGCATGCTGTAAGACTTTTGAGTTTCCCGTTGTATTTTAGCAAGAAAAGTTGGTTATAGTTTAAGAGCATAGATTTTACCAAAAGGTATTTAGTATTCAGGAGTTAATTTTGAATATAATACATTTTATTCTTTGCCAACTATTTGTGCTTGAAATAAAAAAATGTATTTTTGTTGTTATTATTTAAATACTTTTTTAAGCTTTGCCTCAGTTGTCTGAAAGTATCCTTAAGTTCTTAAAAATTATTAAATGGAAGTTTTATTTTTAAAGATAGCTCTTGCTATCTTGCAGCTTAGGCCTGCAAGAGGCATAAGGACTAGGATTAGGAGGAAGTAGAGTATGGAGGCTAGCTGGCCGATAATAATAAAGGGTTGTTCTATGGGTTGCCCTCCAATTCATGTGAGTGTGATTAAGTTGGCGGCGAGAATTCAGAATAAGGTTTGAGAGACTGGTCGGAATATCATGCTTCGTTGGTTGGCTATATGGAGTAGTGGGATAATTAGGAGAATTAGGATGGAGGCTAAGTCTTACTGAACTGGAAGAGATTCAAGTGTGGACCTCTTGATATCTGAAAAACAATCAGAGAAACTTATTACAAGGTTGGTTAGGGTAACATGCTTACCACCTCTTTTGTATGTGAAGTAAATTTATTTATCTTAAATTTACATAGTTAAAGCTTCGAGGATGTTTATCTTTTTAAGAATGGTTAAATAAGAGTCCAGTGGTCCTCAAACTTTTGTTCTCAATATCTTTATCTTATTAAAAATGATTGGGGATCTGTCCAAAGAATTTTTGTTTATGTGGTTTATAGTTATATTGATCACATTAAAAATAAAAACTAATTATGAATTTGTAGACTCTGAAAGAATTTCAGAGATTCCCAGGATGCTCTGGACCAGACTTTGAGAACCATTGAACAAGACCTTGTTTATTACTGTTTGCCTTTTGTGATTATGTTATATTGGACACACCTTTTAGTTCTTTTTATCATATGATAATCCCCTTCTCCTGAAATGTTTTATTTGTCTTTTAATTCTTTTCCAATCATATTACATAGTTTGTGGCACATAGCAAGCACTTAATAAATTTTTGTTGACTCAACCAAAGAAAATCTCTTAAGACAGTTTACTAAATCACAGAAGAGTTGTGATTCAAGTCATTTTCTATACTGAAAAAGTCAGGTCTTTGAACTTCAGTTATAAAGACTTTTACCAGACCTATTGGTTGTTGGATTTTTTAACATAGTAGACTGTTAGGCTTTTCAAATTAAAGCTTTGTTAAAAAATCTTTACCAAGACTTGTTGTAGCATCTTATCAGTACTTAGCGATAAAAGATGATACATTTATTATGTGGTTATTAAGTTGTTTGGAAGGCCATAATCACAGTATTTATCTTAATGAAATCAAGATGATATCCTTTATGTTTCATATTCCATGATTATATGATCATAAGTGCTGTTTTGCACATAGATAACTAAACAGGGAACAGTGATTAATCCTGTGTGTTGTATGTCAGGTTTTGACTTGACAGTGTCAGGTGATTTCAATTTATTTCAGAGACAAATGAATGGCATTGTCTGTTTATAGAAGAAAGAAAATTCTTTGAGAAGAAAATACCATGCTACCTTTGGTCCATTTAAAGGTGTTAGCTCACATCAGTTGATACAGACATGAAGGCTTTAAAAAAATTTTTTTAAGAAATATTTCAGAACCTTAGTTTTTCTTAAAAATCATTATGAATTTATTATCCATTAATGGAGCTTAACTGTTTTCAATATATTTATAATTTTAGTCTCTAGGACCTCTTAGGATAACATCCTTATGACCCCTTTGTGTGTAAAGCAAATTTATTTGTTCTAAATTTACGTATTTCAAGCTTCAAGGACACTCCTCTTTTCAGGGACTATTTGTCGTTTGTAATTGTATTATTTTGTGCTATATCACATTTTATTTCTTTTCAAATGATCATATGATATTCCCTCTCTTGACATGTTTATTTGTCCCTTAAGTCTTTTCCAAGCTGTAATATATAATATGTAATGTGAATATGATATATTCACAAATTAATAACAATTACTCATAAGCACTTGAGGCAATCACAGCATCAAAAATAAAAAATAATGATTTTTTAAAGTTGAGTGTGATACAGAAACAATAAATATAAGGCAACAAGATCATATCCATTTTTAAGCTTTATTTGAGAAATGAAATTAAAAAACCACAATGTTGATTCAAGGATTAACAAGTAAAACATAAAAAGAAAAGTTAAAAATAATATTACTCATGTATACACACACGGGTAATGGTGAATAAAAAAAACCCAAAGGTCTATTTCTACTGAGGTGAGGACAGGTGGTTTAAATGGGGACAGAAATATTTTAAGTTAGTCAAAAGAAGAAATTCCTGGCAGTGAAGTTTTAAGTTCTAGTAAAGGTACTAAGAATCCCTTTCAGCAAAGTCTTTTAAAAAAGAAAGGGGAGGGGGGGGAGGGAGGGACAAACACTGTCTTAAAGGAAGAGTTTCAATTTGTTTTCTGACAATGATATCTTAATCATTATCTCTACCCCCATTCCCAAAATGTAATCATACCAAAACTATTTTATTAGTATTTGGTACAACATTTCCAATGAAATGGAATTCTCTTACTTTATAAGGAACTTATTCGGTTTTTAACAGCTGCAATAATTACATTCTTCATATTGATCTGAAATTCAGTTAATTTATTGATACTAATTTGGAAAAAAACAAAATCTATCTAATCCCTTTCATAATAACTCCTTTAACTAGTTAAAGAAAGCTATTGTTTTTCCACCTCAGTTCCTGTCTTTTATAGGCCAAACACATTATACCTTACTTCACCCAGTTCAGTGTCTTTTATTACATTAAGCATGACATAATAAACTTTCATCCACCTTAATGTTTTGTACTGACATTCATATAACTGAAAGAAGGTACTCTACAACAGTTAAAAATAGTGCATTCTATGAGATACTTAAAAAGATTTTCTTTCTCTGGATAAGGAGTCAGAGCAGAATGTTTTGAAGTATATTTATGACATATATATTCCAGTTCTGAGCATTTTGGTTAACTAGAAATTCTGGATCATGAGTATCTAGATATGAGAGACCTTACTACTTCTAGATGCATGTAGAGTCTTACTAATTTAATTTTGTAGCAGTTTGGAAAGAGGACAATATGAAGTTTGTCTTTGCATGAAACAGTCTAAACTCTTAAAATGAGGAAGGTGATAGGGGAATCATAGATGTTACCTGATTCAATTCCCCCCTCCCTTTTTTTTTAACAGATGAATAATCCTTTTTCAAGCATTTTAGTCTAGACTATTAATATACTCAGTACACTAATTACAGTTCATAATTAAATAAGCAGGTAGCCCAGGAAACTTTAATAATAAAGTACTATTTGTTCACTATACTTATATTACATAAAATCTCTAATCTGAATTTCTTAGTAATTTCAATTGTTTTACCCACTTAATCAAAAACAAGTAAGGCTTTATTAAATAAACAATCTCTAACAAATTTATCAATTCATAAGTAAATAAAATTTTATGATGAAAGCCTAATATTTAATGTTAGAATAGAATTTTAATTAAAACTGTAATAGAGTCGAACTTCGAAATTATAGGTAATAGAAAGTTCTCTTGAGCATCCTCTGCCTTAGATGAGTTTTTATTAAGTGCTAAATGGTTCATTTCATAATTTCTAAATGCAGCAAAATAATCATTCCTAAAATAGTTTATTGAAAGAACTATATGTACTAAGCTTACATTTTCACTAAGGCTAAATATGATTATAATTTATACATATGTGTTTTCTTAAATTATAAAACTACTGAATCTTCATACTGAATGATAAAACTTTGCTTTGGAATAACTTACACGTAGGAATTCTATGTAGGTTATGTATGTTTTTTGTATGCATATAAGAATAAAAGGGATGCTTTAATTTATCCAGGTATTAAATACCAAAATATATATTTTTCTAAATAATGTATAAACTTCTGGCACAACTTTTAATTTATATCTTATAGAAGACCTTATTTCTAACTTGAGAAACTTAGAAACAGTGTGTTTTTGTGGCATTCTGTGCCATTAATTGAAAATGTAATATGTTTTGAACTTTAGAAGCTCAAAAGGCAGCGTATTCTTTGTAGTATCACTGCAATGTTAGTTGAAAGTATAATTTCCTAGAATAAAAGACTGAAACAAATCTGAGAGGCAATGCAGTTACAGAGAGTGGGCCTCAAAACCACATTTCTCAAGACCTGTTTTCGACATGTATTGGCTTTGAAATCATGGGCAAATGATCCCTGTGTCCTAGACAACCTAAAAAGGATAGACGTTGCAGAACAAGTGCTGACCTCCACTGGCAGTGTAAGTTACACTGTAGCAATAATGTCACTATATACATACATACATATATATATATACACACACACACATACATATGCATAATGAAATGTTAAGTGGATACATGTTATGCATTGATTTAAAAAGCCAGTTTCATAAGAATAAGTTATAATAAGTTATAAAATTCTTGACTAAGCAAAATAAAATTAAAGACATTAGTAGACCATAAGTTTAACAGTATGGTATAGCAATCAACAAAAAAAACCAAACTAATATAACATGAAACTGAATTAAGAAAAGTGTGGTATCTGTGACTAGAACAATGGTCCTATTACACTCTGCTCTGGTCACAGCACTTTTAGGACCAATGTTATAAACTAGAGAAAGGAGGCAGGATTATAAAGGATCATGACATTTTATGATGAGAACTAGCTAAAGCAGGGTTCCTCATACTACGGCCCGCAGGCCAGATGCAGCAGCTAAGAACGTTTAAAACCCTCACCGAGGGCTACGAAGTTTCTTTATTTAAAGGCCCACAAAACAGAGTTTTTGTTTTTACTATAGTCCGGCCCTCCAACAGTCTGAGGGACAGTGAACTGGCCCCCTATTTAAAAAGTTTGAGGACCCTTGAAAGGAACTAGAAAACTTAGGGAGGCATCATTGTTATTGCCACACATCTGAAGGGCTGTTTGTGGAAGCAGTAGTTGGCCCAAGGCAAAAATTACTAACATTTTTCTTGATCAACAGAAGAACTTCTTTTAAGATAATGGATTCTTTCTTTCTAAATTCAAATCTTCAGAGAAGGATTGAAGAATCACTTGTCAAGTAAGGTTTAAGTGTGGGTTTGGCTAGATAGCTTCTGAAGTCCCTTCCAACTCTGAGGTTATATGATTCTATGAAAGTTATCTGCCTGAATTAAATTATTTTAGTTTCTTCTACTAGCAAAGAGAAGATATGAAAAGGAAAGAGTATTTTGAAAAATATTTTTTTTAAAAAATGTCTACAGGTATTTAAATTTCTTACAAGTAGCTTAGAAGTTCTTAACCTTGTTGTGTCATGGATACCTTTGGTAGTCTGGTAAAGCCTATGCATTTCTTCTTAGGCTGTTTTTAAGCACATAAAGTAAAATACATGGGATTACAAGGAAAATCAATTATATTGAGAAATAATTATCACCCTATTTAAAAAACAAAGTTTATGCACTCCACATTAAAAATGCTTAAAGGAGAGGAAGCTAAAAGATGAGTATTTGTTCATAACAATACAATACTTTTACTCTTTTTTTCAGAAGATAGAAGCACGGGTATCTGCTGATGAAGATCTTAAACTTTCTGACCTTCTAAAATATTATTTAAGGGAATCTCAAGCTGCTAAGGTGAATTTATTATTCAGTGTTCTTTGAAATATTTTATGAGAGGGGGCATTTAGTTGGTATAATGGGATAGAGCAGTAGTCCTGAAGTCAGGAAGACCCAAGTTCAAATCTGGCCTCAGATACTTAACACTTCCTGGCTGTGTGACCCTGAGCAAATCACTTAACCCCAATTGTTCTCAGCAAATAAAAAAGGAAAGAAGGAAAGAAATATTTTATGAGAGAGTATAAACATCAGTAGTCATGCCTCATGTCCTATTCACTGCCTCTTTAAAACTTCTATAACTATAGCCAAGAATGATTCCAGTAAATTCTATAAAATTCCATTAAGAGCCAGAAATGTCTCTAAACAAAAACATTTTCAGTCTCTTAGAAATTTCCAATTTGCTGTAACTCCACTAAGGAAAAGAAAGTCTTTGAAAAAGGTTCCTAGTATTTAAGCTTCAGGACATTTATTTACACTTTTAGTAATGAGAATGAAAGTGATTTGTGGGAATGTTTTAAAAATTGCTTTGCTTACATAAATCAGAGTCACATGGTCTGCTTTAATGTTAATTTATGAAGCAAGTAAGAAAGAGTACCAATACATGTTTTTCATTTCATACCAAATTCTCAGAAAAAACTATACAGAAGTATATATCCAATTATATATATTTGATATTTCATTTTACAAAAAGAATTTCTATAAGTGGTTTTTATTCTTGTCTTGTTAGCTACTTATATAGAAAAATGCAATAGGAAAATATATAGGAGAACTGAAAAAAGTCATTCAAACCAAATTCAAATCTGAATTTTTAGTAACCATAGGGGGGAAAAAAGTCATCTTAGCTATGTTTATTTTGTGAAATGCACTGTAATTTTAAAGTGTTTACTTTATTCATGACTAAAGAACTGATTTTTATTCTTAAGAATGTTGAATTTCTTCATCTCATTTACATGACTGAATTTAATTCGGAAAATATTAAGCATCTGTTTTATTCAAATCACTATACTAAGTGAAATGCTGTATTCTTTATTATTTTGAGAGACAAAATTTATAGAATATTGGCCTCAGAAAAACAGATTTCAAATCCTGCCACAGATTCTTATTAACTATGTAATCTTAAAACATGCTGGCAAGTCATGTATAGGTAGAAAAGTAGCACCTTACTTCACAAGTTTCCAGAAAGGATCAAATGAAATAATATGGAAAATGCTTTGGAAACCTTGAAGCACTATATAAATGTAAGCTATTAGAACTTGTGGGAAAAAAAAACCTTATTTCATGTTGAATACAAGAAGGAAGGAACATGTAAAAACAAGTAAAAATGAAGTGTACTAGTGAGGCTATATTTTCAAGCTCAATATTATGCAATATAGTTTCTTATCTTTCAAATTTACAAAGTATATATTTTTATATTGCTTCATTTTCACATTATCTGTGAAATGTGACAAGCATTAATTTTTCCTATTTTAGGCATGAAACTGAGTGAAACTTATTCATGCTGTATGACTGCCCAGAGTCATAGATATCAAAGAAGGGCAGGATTTAAATGTATAATTTCTGACTTTTAGTTCACTGTTAAGAAAGATACTATTCTCCTTTATAACACATGTATATATTTTTCTAAAAGATCTTCACTTGGTACTTTAATTCTTTTAGTTCACTGTTAAGAAAGATACTACTCTCCTTTATAACACATGTATATATTTATCTAAAAGATCTTCACTTGGTACTTTAATTTTATAAACTATTAAATTTACTACTTTCTGATGAAATTAATATTTGAAATTATCTATTTTTTCTACCATTAGGATAGGCATGTTCCATTTTTCATAATTTTAATGATTTTCTTAGTATTGATAGCACAATATTTACTTGCACATACACACAGCATAGCATATACATTGTTTGTTCCCAGACTTTTTTATGAGAAAGATCTAAACTCTTTGACAAAGTGTGCTTCTCTCCTTTGTGTTTATATTGTAAAAAAATTAAATTTTTATTTTCATCAGACTTCATTACTATGAACTGTTACTATTAACTATGTGATTGAAAATAATAACAAATATTTTAGTATATAACATATATTACTTTGGAGCATACTATTTTACAGGATCTCCTGTACAGAAGATCTAGGTCACTAGTGGATTATGAAAATGCTAATAAGGCATTGGATAAAGCAAGAGCCAAAAATAAAGATGTTCTGCAGGCTGAAACTTCTCAGCAAGTATGTTGTCAGAAATTTGAAAAAATATCAGAATCTGCAAAGCAAGGTACTGTCTTTGTAATCTTTGTTTATAAGGAATGTACCAAATTAATAAGTAAATTAAATTTTAAATCTTAAATTTCCTTCTTTTGTAGAACTTATTGACTTTAAGACAAGAAGAGTTGCTGCATTCAGAAAAAATTTAGTGGAACTGGCAGAACTGGAACTAAAGCATGCAAAGGTATTAAGACATTTTAATATCAATCAAACTGTTTGTAAATATCAGCTAAATTATGAAAGAGGACAATGATAGAAGCTTGAGTTAGGATTTCATTGATATAGAGAGCTCCTAATCATGAAATTGTTTACCAGTTCAGAATAGCAGCCCCTCTGATGAACTGTCTCTTCTTGCCCACTACTCCGATTTATTTATTTTAAGAATTTTTTTTAAATCTTAGTCCCAAATTTTCTCCCTTTAGTTCTTTTTAACCCACTAAAAAGGCAAGGAGTATGATAATCAATTACACATATGAAAACATGCACAACGTATTTCCATATTGACCATGGTTGCAAAAAACAAGTGAGAAAATCATACTTCAAGGTCAACAATTATGCTCATGTTTATCATTTATCTCTGACAGTGAATGGCTTTTTTTTTTTTTTTTTTTTGCTGAGGCAATTGGGCTTAAGTGACTTGCCCAGAGTCACACAGCTAGTAAGTGTTAAGTATCTGAGACCAGATCTGAACTTGGGTTCTCCTGACTTCAGGGTTGGTGCTCTATCTACTGCGCCACCTAGCTGCCCCTTCATCATTTTTCATCAAACATTTTTCATAATTGTCTTTGATCATTACATTAATCAGAGTAATGTATTAAAATGATTTTTTTGTTAAAATGATTTCCTAGTTTAATCATTTAAGTAAGTCCTAGTAGACATTGCCTAATATAACACTGATGTATCATATTCTACATCCTTAATCACCCAACTATGCTGGGATGAAGTAAAATCTGTATATCATGTCCATACATGGATGCAAAATTTGTAAATAAAGCACAGTTGTACCTTGGCACTTATTTGCTTGGCAAGAGCCAAGTTGTTGTCTTTGTTGAACAGTGTGATTGTGAGGTTGGCCAGGCTTACTGCCCAGCCCCTTGCTCTTGCTGTCAATTGTGGGTGGTTTCTCCCTAGCAAAAGCAGCAGTATGCAAGATTTCAGATTGAAGCTGTAAAATTAATCTAAGTTCAGAATTCACATTCAGCAGGCACAGACTTCAAGAGAATAGTGGGTACAAATTTGTTACTGCTCAGAGCCTTGATTCTAACAAGACATATAGCATAAAAGTAATACGCAATCAACAAAGACAGTGATTATTATAACAATAAAGACAATATAAGAAACAAACAACATACATCATCACCACTTCAAGGAAACACCAACACCTGAGTTTCTTGGCTGGGAGAATCCTTATTCACAGACATTCAGAGTCTAGAAATGGGAAAAGATCTTAGGAAAGGTGTACATTTCCTCCTGGATGGCATTCTCAAAATCCCTCCCATTAAGGGGTTTTTATAGGCTGAGAACAAAGAAGGCACTATGCTAAGAATTCTCATTTGATATGTAACTCTTGAAACAAAGCAGTCTTACAGGTGCTGGATGCTTCATATCAAGGAACCCACCAAGGAGAATATTTGTTCATTCCTTTAAGATGTAAGAGTGATGTGTGGCACGTGATGTTGAACCAATCATAGGCTTTATGGATGAGTAAATTGAAGAAGCCATGACTGCATTTACTCAGGGAACTAGCCAGGTTTCTGTAACAAAAACAGGTTAGCAATTAATCAATGCACAGGGAAAGTGGTCTTCCCTTCCTATGCTTCCTGGAATTCTATTAAATAATTGTAAGTATCTTCTCAGCAAAAAGTTACACACCACTCAGGGCTACTCACTAGGATTCCTTAGAGGAGCCCATAATGTTGAGATTGTATGTACTGGTAGTCAGATTGTGGGGGCAATTCATATAGAACAGTGTACCTGTAGCATATAGTCTCCCTGCTCCCAAAATAGTAGTACTAGAAGGGGCAGAGAGCTGCTAGCAAGAAGAGAAGTAGCAAGATCAGGGGTGGTGGTGGGAGTAGTGGTGGGTGTAGTAGCGGAAGACCAGGTGTAGGCAGCAGTGGCAACAAAAAAGGATCCAGGACTCTTAGCAGCCCCAAGCCCTGGGTAGTAGAGGGAATAGGACTATACCTTCTGTCTCCAAATATATCCAGGCTCCCCCACCTTTGGATGGTGTGGAGTGGAGGAAGAGTATAAAACTCATCTCACAAAGTAAGCGGGGTCAAAAAGTGACCTTAGCTGAACTGGCTTGTTTCTCCATAGCTGGAAGCACCACTTGCGCCTTTTGGAAATTAGGTGGGGAGGGATGGTTGGGCTGTAGGCTAGAGATAAGTTGTAAGATGTAAAGATGATAAGTAAATCATTAGTATTTCTATTTATTATCCATTAAATCTAGTGGGAAGAAAAAGAAATTTCATTAAAAATAACTGCAGACAATATAAAAATACTTGAAAATCTATCTGTTAAGAAAAATCAGATCTAAATAATTGCAGAAACATTCATTGCTAGTGGGAAGGGCTGAACCAGTATAATGAAAACTAAATCTTTTTTTCCTAAATGAATTTATTTATTCAATACCATGCCAATCAGTTCACCAAAAGTTATTTCAAAGAACTATTAACAAAATTCAATTGGAAAGTTTAGGAATATCAAGGGAACTCATGGAAGTAATTTAATCTTTAGGAAGGTGACCTAGCAGTATTGGATCTCAGATTGTTTTACAAAACAGTAATCATCACAACAGTCTGGTTGTGTCTAAGAAATAGAGTGGAATAGGGTAGGTACACAATAAACAGTAGTAATCAAGTAGTAATCATAGCAATCTCGTGTTCAGTAATTGCTTGGCCAAGCTTTTGGGACTGAGTTCTTGTTTGACAAAAACTGTTAAGAAAATTGGAAAACAGGCAGCAACTAGGTATAAACTAAATCTTACCAAAATAAAGTCAAAATGAGTACATGGTTTACACATAAAGTTGTCTCATAAGCAAATTAAGGAAGCATGAAAAATTTTATGTCAGGTCTGTTGATAAGGGAAGATTTATAACCAAGAGATAGAGAAGATTACAGGAAGTAAAATAGATAATTTTTATTACTGTAAATTAAAAGGGTTTTGCCCAAACAAAACCAATGTAGTAGCCAAGATTAGAAGGAAAGCAAAAAACTGGAGGAAAATTTATAGCAAATTTCTCAGTCATATAGAGAATTTAGTCAAATTTTTAACAATACAAATCACTTTCCAACTGATAAATGGTCAAGGGATATGAACAGGCATTTTTCAGAAGAAATCAAAGCTTTTGATAGTCAAGAAAAATGGTCTAATTCTCTACTGATTAGGAAATGCAGATTAAAACAACTCTGAAGTACATAGTACAGCCTATCAAATTGGCTAATATGACAGAAAAGAGAGAAGACTTTGTTGGAGGTGGTGTAGGAAAATCGGAACACTAATTTACTGTTGGTGGAAATGTGAACAGATGTAAGCATTCTTGAGAGCACGTTCAAGCTATGCCCAAAGGGCTACAAACTTCACTATATACCAAAAGATTGAAATTAGGGTACACTGAAGCACAATGTTCCAATCTTGTTCAATTTATTGGTAAGGCTGGCAATTTTCCAATAACATTATTTTCTTGGATCCTTAATTGTGAGGTAGGACTTACTAACCTTCATGTAGTTTTGGGAAATATAAGAGAATAAGGAACAGGAAGCATCATGGGATGGAAAATCTGAACTATGGTAGCTGATAGAAAACAGTAGATGGAAATCTAGAATATCAGACTAGCAACATCTTCTTCTTTTTGTTGCTGTGAGAAGTTCCTTAGTGATATCTTCCACTTGCATCTTGCAAAGTTTGTTAGGGCAGTAAGAAATCTCTCTTAATTGTGGGCAGATATATGTATATATATATCAGATATATCTCTATATGTAGAGATAATATATTTCTTTTAATTACAGTGATTTATGGGATAACTTTGCTCAGAAAGGAGAGCCAAACTTCTGAACTCATGATCTGGCAGTTACCAAATAGAATCATTTACAGAATAGGATTATATATGAAATCATTATTTTGTTTTCTCAGTACAAAAATGTTGGTAGCAATGAAAATTGAGGGCATATCCATCAATAAGGGAATGGCTAAACAAGTTGTGAGTATATGATTATGATAGAATAAAATTATGGAATAAAAAAACAGAAAGGGAGATGTCTTCAAAAAAACTTGGATAGATTTATATAAACTTTTATGCAAAGTGAAGTGAACAGGACCAGAACATTGTTCACTGTAATAGCAGTATTGTAAAGTAATCAATTGTGAATGACTTAGCTGTTGTGATCCAAGACAGTTCGAAAAGATTTAGGATAAAAAATACTATACATCTCCACAAAAAGGACTGAATGCACGTGTGTGTGTGTGTGTGTGTGTGTGTGTGTGATTATGATAGATTAAAATTATGGAATAAAAAAACAGAAAGGGAGATGTCTTCAAAAAAACTTGGATAGATTTATATAAACTTTTATGCAAAGTGAAGTGAACAGGACCAGAACATTGTTCACTGTAATAGCAGTATTGTAAAGTAATCAATTGTGAGTGACTTAGCTGTTGTAATCCAAGACAGTTCGAAAAGATTTAGGATAAAAAATACTATACATCTCCACAAAAAGGACTGAATGCACGTGTGTGTGTGTGTGATGATTTCATATCACATTTCTTGCCTTCATAAAGGGTCAGAGGAAGCCTGAGAGGGAGAAAATTTGGAACTTAAATTATATTTATTTACTGCCTTGGGGTTAAACACAGCTAGGCAGTGTTAAGTGTCTGAGATCATATTTGAACTTGGGTCCTCCTGACTTCAGGGCACCACCTAGCTGCCCCAATTTTAAAAATTTTTAAAGGATGTTTAAACAAAGTTTTGCAAAGATGAATGTTGAAGATTACTTATGCATATGTTTTGAAAACAAACAGCTTTAAAAAGGAAAAAAATAGTAATATTAAAAAAGGATATCTTATTAAATTTTAAGGAAAAATGGTTAGACCACTCGTTCAATATTATGTTCACCTTTTGTTGTCTTTACCATTTTGCTGAGCCTTGACTTGTTTTAATTTGCTTCTATTATTAATGATTTGAATTGTATTGGTAGTTAAATGTTTTTTCTTTTGAAAACTTAGCATATTTTTGACCATTACCTATTGGGGAATAACTTTTATCCTTATTTATGATGCTAATTTATTGTTAATCTTGGATTTCAAATTTTTTATGCTAGATTTTAAGTGAAAATATTTTTTCATTCAATAGCTTCTCATTCTGGCTACATTATCATGTTCATACAAAACTTTTCATTTTACATATTAGAATTGTCTTATCTTTTGTTTATCACCTTTCTTCCCATTTTGGCTAAGTATTTCTTCCCTTCTCCCCCCACCTTTTCTGGTCTCCAGACACAGTTTCAAAAAGTGTACCATCCTCCAAGTAGCTTTTGGATTTTCTTTTAATAGTATATCCTTTTACATTTTTAATGATATAACCTTTTGCCTTTTCTTCACTTTCATTTGAAGTTTATTGCTATTAATGCTGGTCAGCCTATTTCTCATCAAACTGCTTTCCATTTTTCCAGCAGCTCTTGTCAAAAAAGAAACTCAATTTCTACCCACCTCTCTTCAAACCTCTCCCCTCCACCAGCACCATATTTAACTCTATTGGGTATTGTTTCTCTAGTTTCTTACTTTTCTTATGATTAATTGCCAAGAAGTAGCAGGTAGTTTGATGATAATACCTTTATAATATACTTTGAGATCTAACAGTACTATATCCATACCATATGACTCCTGGTGCAAAGGCACACAATAAATACTTCTTGGTTAATCAATTCAGTCCTGTTTTAAAAATTATTTCCTTTAAGTTTCCATACTTTTTTCTTTAATAAAATTATTTTCCCCTAAAGACTGCTTTCAGGGACAGCTAGGTGGTGCAGTGGATAGAGCATCAGCCCTGAAGTCAGTTTGATCAGACTCTTAACACTTCCTAGCTGTGTGACCCTGAGCACTTAACCCCAATTGCCTCAGCTTTAAAAAAAAAAAAAAAGACAATTGAAAATAGCCTTTTAAAATAGGGGGAGGAGGGGAATGAAAATAGTTGAAGGATTGGGGAAGCTAGGATGTTGAGGGAGTATGAGACTAGGTTATTTGAAGGAATATCCACAAGTCCTCATTCCCACTTGGCTGGTGTCCTCTGTACTTAATCAAATCTCATTTTCCTGCAAAATTGCAACTATGAAATACATCTTCTCAGTATCCCTCATTCCTAAATCCCCTCCCTCCTTCTGATTGGAAAGAATGGAGAATTGACAGGAGAAATCTCCCTCTGGATCCTCTATTTAAGGAAGCTTCTAGTTCCATCTATTTTCCATCTAGTTGCACTCTTAGCTTCATCATGCCCTGGAGCAGGGAACTCCACTTTTCTTTTTCTTTTCATGTATTATCTTTTCCTATAAGACTATGAGCTTCTTGACTATCTTGCCTTTATTTGTATCTCCAGCCTTAGTCACAGTGCCTGTCTATCAAATAGTCGGTGCTCAGTGAATGCTTTTAACTGACATGTATGTTGAAATCCTTTAGTAGAAGAACATGAGTGAGGATTTATAGAACAACACACTACTGTGCACTCCAGAGATGTACTAAAGTCCTGAATTCCTTGAGGAAATTCAGAAACTGATTCTTTGTCTCTCTACATGTCCTACTAGTATACAGTAGTAAAAGGGTACTTAAGGCTTAGAAGCTGAGGTTGAATCTCATATTTTGTTATAGTGTGACCATGGGGTCCCACTTGACCTCTCTGTGCCTTAATTCCCTTACCTGTAAAACACTAAGGTTGAAGGGGTGTTTTTTTGCCATAAAATTTTATGATTTAGTGTTTTTTTCAATTTAATTAAATTCTAAATCTAATATGAATACATAATTCAGAATTCATTAAGTTATTTTATTGAACAATTTCCTTTGGATTGAATTTTTTAAATTTAATGATACCTGCTTTCAAGATTTTAAGTATTTTTAATATTGTTTATAATTTTCAAATACAGTGTGTGAATTCATTAACTTTTTGTTTTATTTTCTAGGGTAATTTACAGTTGCTGCAAAGCTGTCTGGCAGTACTAAATGGAGATACATAAATTACACTCCATGTTCCTATTATCAAGGGCTGCCTTCCTTTGTATTTTGTTGTTGCTGTTGATGGCCTCCAAGCATTTACTGGGCATTGGAGGGAAACAATCAACTGACAAAATGCACTTGATCGTCTGATTTTAAACAATGGATTAATACTACTCTCAAATGGTTCCTAAGTATGTAATGCAACTTTGCTCAGAAATACATATATTCACATGTACATTTATTTAATCACGGTATACTTTTCTTGTTCAGAAACCCAAAGTTGTTTTTTTGTGAAAGTAGGCAATATAATTATGTTCATGTTATAAATACACTTACATGTAGCTGCCAATCTTATTTTTTAAGTTAATCCATTTGATTAAATGGGATCATATTTCCATTGGTTATTTTTGAGTACTGTTACTATAAAGCATTGTTTACTCACATATACTTGCAAAGCATCTTGATTTGGCTTATTTTTAGTTAATGAACATTTCTTAGAAGTTTTAAAACAATTGTTATGTAATCTGACTATGATTTTCGAAGAAACGCAAATGCATTAGTATGTTTGCCTTAACTTGTAGACTAATCCTTATTGTAAAATAAACAGTGATAACAGTGATATTTTTAAACTATGTATTCATTGTATCACTATAAAATTTGCAATTGGTCTAGTAAACCTACTTATTTGTTAGGCTTTAAAATACAGGTTCAGTTTTAAATATCTTTATATCACTTTAAAGTGATGTATTGCACCAAGCACACCAGTTCCTTTGCAAAAATAAATAAATAAGGTACACCTCTGCTCTTCTAACACATAGATGGAATTTGGATAAATTGATTTAAATATGTAAGCACAAAATTGACATTGGGAATTACAGGGCCTAGATTTGGATTTACTCATTGAGCTAGCTATATGGTTTATGTTATCCAACTGCCTGGTGCTTGATTCCCCAACTTTAATAAGAAAATATTTGGTAGATTTTGGTTGAAAATCAGTATATAGAAACCATATTAGTTTGTCACAAATTAAAATTGGTTTTGATCTTTATAATGTGAATGACTATTAGTATGTTTACTGGTTTGAAATTACATTGAGTTAAGTTTGATTTTTTTTTTTTTTTTAACTTTTTCTAACCATTCTTTCCTTTAAAAGCATAGTCATTTGGGATTAGGAATAAACCTTTAATGAGTTGGCTAGTTTACTTTCCCTGCATTTGTAGCAGGTTTGTTTACATTTTCCTAAATCATTCCTGATGAATGACTAATCTGTCTCATATTTCCAGTGCTAGTGATTCCACAATCTATTTCTATATGTTCTGTTGCCTAACTATTGTTTCTAGTAAAATGTTTTCTAACTTTCTTAAATATCCCTGATAGCATTTAAGCTGTTCCTTTGTTGTTACTGTTGTCATCATTGTCTTATTTGTTGGGGGCTAAGAGTACCTGGTTTTGGTCCTTTATGTAACCTCTCTGATGAAATGCATTATTGGGGGAGAAGGACCATAGCTTCTGGATTTTAAATACAACTTCACTTACTGCCTTGGTGGCCTTGGGCATGTTACTTAACTCTGCCTCAATTTCTCCAGCTATAAGATAAATTTGCCTACCTCACAGGGGTGTTGTGAGGATTAATAAATGTTTTAAACTATTTTGAAAATAAAAAGTACCATGTGAAAGCTAAATGCAACTATGGAACTAAAAATGCAAAATCTGGCACATTAGTTATGTTTTTTATACTAAGATTGACCTTTGTTTTGGTTAGGTGAGTTACTGTAATTTTCACTTTGCCCTTCTTGGCATGATGAAAATTCCTTGTGTTTAGCAGTGCTTAATAAATAAAAGTATTCGGTATTTCACAGGGCCGTCTCCTTCCATTTAAAATAGAATTCACATTTCACTGAAAGGATTTGTATGTTCCTTTTTCTTTTCAGTATTTAAACTGGAAAGACTTTTTTTATCTTTTGTATATAGAATACCATAATAAGGGTGGCTAACATTAGTTACTTAGTTATGAAAGTTTATTTTTGTCAAAAAGGAGCTATTAATTTTCCTTTCAAAATGACCAAATATTTATTGCTAGTTCTCTAAAATCAGATTCATGAAATGGTAAAAATCAATCTTAGACTAGTCAGCAATGTGGAGAGCAATATTATTCATCTAGACTTCAATTCAGATCTTTGATCCATAAATCTTTCAATCATAGGAAGGGCTTCAACACCAGCACCCTCTTAGTTGTGTTTCACTCTTTGGATAAAATAAGGTACTCACCAATCACTAAACATTTAACATCACCCAAAGGGAATTTACCTTGCCCTAATAATAGAAGAATATTCAAGGATACAATGGCATTTAGTAGACACTGACTCATCATCTTCACCTGGAAATTCATCAGTAAATCATCAGGATATGGCTACTCACCTGGAATTGGGAATCCACTGATTGTGGGAGATTTAAATTCATAGACTTAACTGGGACTGCTTATGTTAATGCTTTTTGACCAGGAAGGTCTCAGAGAAGTTGAGACCAATCAGGTGTGATGGGAAAAGAAATTGCATCAAGGAAGCAAGTGGCATCAGGAAAATTATCTTTTCATACTTCTTGAAGAAAATGTGAGTATTGGAGCATTGGATTTGCAAAGTAATCCACCTTTTTTGTTCTGTAAATTATTCTGTGCCTAGATTTAAGGAAGCTTAAATTAGAATTTAGCATAAATAGCACAGGTCTTCAATTATTTGACTTCTTTGGGTCTAAGTTTCCTCTATAAAATGAGGTAGTTGCAGTAAATGATCTAGAATGAGTTTTCTGGTTCTGACACTTAATTTTATAAGACAGTAGGTATCTTCCTTATGAATAACCATTATGCTATAGATAGTAAAAATTAATCTTCAAGTATCCAAAGTTCCATGATCTAATTGAAGAGGGCTCTAAAATTTACAGGTTAAAAAAAAAATCTCTGTGCTTATTACTGGTGTGCCAAATAACCTCTAGAAATTGAGTTTTTTCCAATTTATTGTCATTAATTACATACTTTTGTAATTTATCCTAGACTTTTTTTCCCTTGGACTTTTCATTTTGTTCTATGAGATACCTGGATCTCTTGGGAAAATATGACTGTAGACTCACTAGTACTCTCAGGCCCTTGAGTGGAACCAACAAGAATAATAAAAATCCTTTCTATTCTCAGATCTTGACCTTATCTTTCCAATCATCTTTCAACATCCTTTCCTTCGTGGTTGACTTCATTGGTCTCAACCAATTTAGATCTTTGTGTCTATTGCCTATCTCTAGGTCATTTTCTTTCAAGGAACTCAGGACCTGGTTCACAACAGTAGTCCTCTTCACTTTGTTCTCTTCCCTTATATGCAGGGAGTTCAATTTGCACATTGATAGATAGCCCTTCAAACCCCTTAGACTCCCAATTGATCAGCCTCAACTTGTTTTCTAATTCATCCACTTCACCTCAGCTACTCATAGAAAGTCATACTGTAATGCTGGAGAAACTGGGACAAGATAGAGATTAGAGGATTTTTAATATTTTATTTGGATTCCTAAGAGGGAGAGATTATCGGGGACCAAAAAAGGATCCATTTTGGCCCCAGGGCTGAATTGGACTCTCATCTCAAAGAATCTATCAATGAATATGTAATTCCAATGAAATATATATGTTTCCATAGGTCAGCCTAGGCAAGGGGTACAGTCAGAATACAGAGCAGGGATTTCAGAGAAGGGACTATCAATCTGGTTCTGAAAGGTTGGGGGAATAGGACCATAAATTCTTTTTTTCTTTTTTTAATTTTTATTTAATAATAATTATATTGACAGAATCCATGCCAGGGTAATTTTTTTTACAACATTATCCCTTGCACTCATTTCTGTTCCGATTTTTCCCCTCCCTTCCTCCATCCCCTCCCCTAGATGGCAAGAGTCCTATATATGTTGGATATGTTGCAGTATATCCTAGATACAATATATGTTTGCAGAACTGAACAGTTCTCTTGTTGCACAGGGAGAATTGGATTCAGAAGGTATAAATAACCCGGGAAGAAAAACAAAAATGCAGATAGTTCACATTCGTTTCCCAGTGTTCTTTCTTTGGGTGTAGCTGCTTCTGTCTGTCATTTATCAATTGAAACTCAGTTAGGTCTCTTTGTCAAAGAAATCCACTTCCATCAAAATATGTAGGACCATAAATTCTTAATAAGTTAGGAGGACTTAGGAGCCAGTATTGACAAGGGGAGACTGAAACTGAAGGGGAACCCCAAAACTCTCTGAAACTTGTTCAAAGAGAAGGTCTCCTTGATTTCTGGCCTCTGTAAAAGACACCCGTCTGAGGGAAACAGGATAAACAGCTTCATTCTGTTATCCTGAGAGAAGGGAACCACCCCCATTCATAACACTCACACTGATTAAACTCCCTATTGAGGTGAAGGTTAGCCCAGAGACACTCTTGGAATTGAATATTCCAAGATTCTCTATTCTGATTCCAGCTCAAACTGTACCTCAGCCCCCATCAAAAGCTGCTAGCCTAAGCTTCTATTTAAAATGAACCAATTTGGGGTTTGCTTCTTGCAGAGGACCTAACATGCCATGCTATGCCAAAGAACCTCTCTCCCCTTGGCATAGCAGTAACCGCTGCCCATTGAAATGAAATTCTCCAGCGTTACCCCCTCTTTATCTCTTTCTCACTTATTTCCCTAACAAGACTTTATACCTCTCTGTCAGAATTTCTCTGCAAGGTCAGAACCTTGCCACCAAGGAATTTGGTCTTTCTATTCATGCATAGCAAAGGCTGACTTCCCAATGCTAACAATAAACGTTTTAGTAGTCTGCTTTTCAGGTTTGTAAATTCCTTTACAAAGGACCCCCAGTGCCGCCAGAAGGGGTTCCCGCAGCTCCCTGTACTGCTCCACCAAATCCTAGGGGAATTTAGGGGAGCCAAACCTCTTAATTTGGTTTTCTGAACCCTGAACCTGCCACTAACCTCATCAGTACGAATAAACTCCCATTATCTTGAGAAACTGAGCAGGACAATAAAAGGGAACTGTGGCACAACAATACCTTAAATCTTGCCATTTTCCATGTCACCTGAATTAGTGAAGAACCCTCCAATTCTTTGGTCACAAACTCATGTCCTTCCATCTTTGCATTTCACCTCAAATCTGTTCTTTTCTTTTTTTCTCTAAGTAGTTCCTCTACTTCTCAGTCTCACTTTTCTTGCCTCATCTTCCTTCATATCTGTAGCTTAAACTCTATCCCGAATTTTTTCTCCATTAATCTTTTGCAGCTCCCCAAATTCCAACCTGAATTCCTTATCTGTTATTCTTTTGCTGCTCCCCAAACTCCAACATGAATCTTTTAGTCTCCACCTCTACTTCTGCTCCAGTACTTCCAAATAGCACTTCCTTATAAATATGCTTACTATCCATGGCAAATTGGTTAACTAATCTCAGCTAGGTCCTATCTTTGTTAACTACTGACACTTCTGAGTTCTCAATTGTGTGCAGTCTGGCTTCTATTTGCATTACTTAAGTGAATCTACTATCTCCAAGAGTACTAAATCTGGTACATATTTACATAACTAAAGGGATTAGTATGAGATGAAGGAATATCTCATGTGTTCCATTTACTATAGCCACTTATTATTGTGTTAACAGAGATACTGATAAAGTTAGTAGCAGGTTCAGGGTTCAGGGAACCAAATGAAGAGGTTTGGCTTCTCTAGGTTCCCCTAGGATTCGGTGAAGGGCAGAGAATTGCAGGAACCTCTTCTGGTGGCACAGGGGATCCTTTGTAAAGGAATTTACAAACCTGAAAAGCAGACTGATAAAAGAAGTTTATTGTTGACATTGGAAAGTCAGCCTTTGCTATGCATGAATAAAAAGACTGAATTCCTTGGTGGCAAGGTCCTGACAGAGAAGTAAAGTTTCTAGCAGAGAAATCCTGACAGAGGTATTAAGTCTTGTTAGGGAAATAGATGAGAAAGAGATAAAGAAGGGGTAATGCTGAAAGAGAATCTCATTTCAATGGACAGAGGGTTACTGCTATGCCAAGGGGGGAGAGAGGTTCCTTGGCATAGCATGGCATGGCATGTTAGGTTCTCTGCAAGGAGCAAGCCTCAAGTTAGCTCTTTTTATAATAGAAGCCTAGGCTAGCAGCTCTTGATTGGGGCTGGGTACAGTGTGAGCTGGAATCAGAATAGAGAATCTTGGGATTGAATGAGTGTCTCTGGGCTGGTCTTCACCTCAATAGTGAGCTTAATCAGTAGTGAGTGTTAAGAATGTGGGTGGTTCCCTTCTCTCAGGATAACAGAATGAAGCTGTTTATCCTGTTTCCCTTAGGCAGGTGTCTTTTACAGAGGCCAGAATTCAAGGAGACTTTCTCCTTGAAGGAATTTTAGAGAGTTTCAGGGTCTCCCTTCAGTTTCAGGCTTCGCTCGTCAATACTACAATATGTCTATGGTTCATGAATCCGTAAAATATTTCAGATGACTGTCTCCAATATTCAAATGGATAGACGGCTGAACCATATCTCAGGCAGGCTTATGTATTAAATAAAGGCCTGAACTATTTGGAGGCTTTATGTGTTCATACCAAGACATTGGGAAGTGATAGGTCAATGGAAGCAGAAATAATTAGGAACTGAAACCTAGATAGACTCCCTAAAATGAAACGAGAACCAAGAAGATTCCAGGTACAAAAAGGAATCTAGCCAGATTGACTTTAGTGTCAGAAATATGGCAGCAAGTCACAGGTGGAAATCTAAGCAGATGTTCTTGGAGATCCTGTGATAGAAAGCAAATTAGTCTCCTTACTGGTGAATAGAACATGACATCCAGATAGACAAGTGGAGAAAGAGTAGATAGGGATCCAAATAAAAGGTCAGCCAGCTAATCATTAGATTAGGAAGAAGGGAGGATAAATTATTTTGTAATTCAAACAAAAAGTATAAATAAGAGCTCGAAAATCCTTATTTAAGATAAATGTAAAAAAGCCCGTTTTCAATTGATCAATGATGGACAGAAGCAGCTACACCCAAAGAAAGAACACTGAGAAATGAATGTAAACTGTTTATGTTTTTGTTTTTCTTCCCCAGTTACTTTTACCTTCTGAATCCAATTCTTCCTGTGCAACAAGAGAACTGTTCAGTTCTGCATACATATATTGTATCAAGGATATACTGTGACATATTAACATGTATAGGACTGCTTGCCATCTGGGGCAGGGGGTGGAGGGAGGGAGGGGAAAACTCCGAACAGAAGTGAGTGCAAGGGATAATGTTGTAAAAAATTACCCTGGCATGGGTTCTGTCAATAAAAAGTTATAATTATTTAAAAAAAAAAAAAAAGCCCCTGGTGTGTTACATGAGTATAGATAGGGTAATCCTAAGTTCTTAAAAGCTATGTCAGGGAAAAATGAGGCCTGACAAGTCAGCCTAGAATTTGCCTATATAAAATGTCAAGTAATATACATAATTATGATCCTATGTCCCCAGCAATAGGTTCCATGAACTTTAATTGTAAGGAAATATATAATACGTTAGAAAAATGTGTATTCCAAATAAAGCAAACCTTTGAAGTAATTGAATTAAGGTAAGTGAAACACATTTAGATGATCCTGGAAAAATGAAATGTTATCAAACTTTTAAGTCAAGTAATAATAAACTCAGTACATATAAGTAGATATTACCTATTTGTGATTATATTTTAGTATTTTCAAGTATTTGCTCCATGGGTTTATGCAGGGAGTCCAGGAGGTTGAGTAAGAGGAATAGGGTGGGGCATCAAAAGAAGACAGGAGTCATAGGGTAGTTTGAGTGAGGAACTGATGGAAGTAATGCTTCCACTTCTCTCAGGCTCCTTCAGGCTTTATTTTTATACTATATCATGATCATATACTTTAGATCAACATAGTCTTCAGACATGTGTCTGACTTAATGACCTTTATATGTTACTACATTTGACATTTGATATTTGAGTAAGTTTTTTATGGTGAAGCCAATAATGAAAAGTAAATGTTATACAAGATTAAATATCAGTGAATTTTACTTATGTCTTCTTTGTCATTTCTATGGATTGTTTGATTCCTCTATTTCCCTATTGGAATCATGTACGATAGGCATTTAGGGCAATTCCTAGTTATACTTTAACCATCTTTTGGTTCCTAGATATACTGATCTGTTCTGAGTCTAAATTGGTAAACATCATTATTTCCTAGACCTTTGGATTCTCTCCCATAGTGACAATGCTTTCCATAGTGTTCTCTCCTTTATCATTTGTCTCAGTGAGAGATTAGTTTTATTAGGACAGAATATGCATGTGGAATCATTTCTAGTTAACTTGCCCAAATTCCCCTTGTCACCAGATTTTTTAAAGATAATGTTTTAGTACTGTAATTAAGCTAATTATAAATAATATAGGAAATGGTAGTCCACTAATGAGAATCATAGAAGGAAATGATATTCCTGCATGAGTGCTGTGCATATTTGATCTAAGGGCTGGGCTTTGCCAATCAGCTTAGAGATTGAGGCTCCCAACATTTCCCCCTTTATTTTTTTTAATGCATGAAGCTATTACTGGAGATAAAGGAGGATATATTGACAAAAAAACTTTTCAGTAACTGCTGAAGTGGAAAGCAGTGCAGAAGGTGAGTTCTTAAGGATTTATATTTCATCATGGAGTTTGGTAATACCTAAAGAGAGATCTGAATGATCATACCTAGGAGGTGGTTTCTAACATTATCCCAAGGTGAGTAAGAGGAGTTATAAAGTAGGGGTGTAACACAAATGGATTTTAATTGGTAATGACAGTGAGAGGATGATGAACTTTTAATTCCTGCAATTGTTCTCCTAAATAAAGTTTTTTCAAGAGCATTAACCTTAGCTTCTAGTTTCCTATCTATGATTTCCTGAGACATAGTGCAAGTGAAACATTTTTTGTCAATTAGTCTACAATGTAAAATGTATGCACTTCCTGAATTAGCAGTGTGAAGAACTTCAAGCTTTTGCCTAGGAGTATCCCAGTTCCAGAGAGGATCCAATAGGCTTTGCTGAACATTCTGACTCAACCCTATATTCATATACACGTGAGTATCCAAATCTGTACCAACTCATGGGTGCCTTGAACAAGGAAGAGGAGACAAAGAACTAGTGCCAAAAAGCTGGTTGGAAATATCCAGAGGAGGATCTTAAAATAGACTGGGACTCAGAAGGTGGAGGTAAGGAACATTATCAATCTGTCCAAGTTACAGGTAGAAAACTTCTTGATACCATACCATATCCTTGCTTTCCCTTGATCCACTGATTTAACAGAGATCCAAGATACCAAATAGGACCCTGAGGAATCTTTATGAAGACTTGCCCAAGCTTTTGATATCAACTCTGGTCTCAAACTTAGTGCAGTGGGGCAAATTCAGCTTCTTTCCTACTTTGTTAATGATCTTTACTCACTTATGTCTAAACAAAGTAAACTGACAACTTCTGATTGGCAACATAACTGACGTTGTGTTCCTCCTTAAGACTGCAGCACAGCTGGCAGTTACTCTGGCAAAGGAAAATCAAAACAATAAAAAGGAATTTAGCAGTCCATTCCTTACAATCTCTACCCTTACTGTTCCCAACAGTCCATTCCTTATTGTTCCCCTCCTATTTTATCAAAATCAGCCAGGCCAGAAGTTTGTTTTAGTTGTGGAAAACCTAGCCACCAGAGAAAAGACTGTAAAAGGGGGTCTGGAGTAGATGCGGGGGGAAAAAAAAAAAAAAAGTGAAAGCATCCTAGAAAACATTGAATGGGCTCTGAAGAAGGTTGGCAGGAAGGGGGTGGCACAAGGACATTCAGACAATGCCTGTTATCCCCATGACTCCTTTTGGAGATATCTCCTTTCTACAGTGGTAAGAGGTGTCTGTTCTAGTTGACACTGGTGCCACATTCTCAGTTTGAAATCCTCTGCCTTCCTCACTTCTCCTACTTTAGTCAAGAGTCTATGTAGAGGTTGTTAATAAGACTATTATAATCCATATCTCAGGACTGCTCTCCCTTTTTATTGAAGGGATCAGTGCCTTTCACCTTTTTGTGAGATTCCTAGCCATGTACAAGGACATGATCTGCTCCATAAATTGCAGGTCCCAGAAAGGTATCTTATTCCCTGATACCCTCCATGTTTGAAAGTGTCCTGTATGGCAATGCATTGCCATACATTGTCATGGAAAACCACTCAGGTCCTGAAAACGATTTTATTGTAATCCACCTTCCTCCTCCCTTCTCACTTATGATTTCTATATAAAATTTTCACCTTTCTCACATGTGAGGTCTCCTTGCCCAGGTGAACTTAACAGTATGCAAACTGTATTCCTGTGAGAACTGGATGGGGGTTTAGTTTCCAAAGAGTTATGAAAATTGAATTTGAGAAATGAAATTTAAACGAGAAAAATAAAATGAAATCCAAGAAATGGAAATTAAGACAAGAAACAATCAAAGTGGAGGTTTTAGAATAAGAAATATTTATGAGACTTAATTAGAGGTGGAGAATCACTTACACATGGGATGGGGGGGCAGATGTAATGCTGTGATTAGAGAAGGAGACAGATTCACGAGGGGGGAATTAGACTTTTCAGTTGGGATAGTACTCAGCCAATGGGGAATCAGGAGCAGGATTGAACTACTTCCGAATAAGGTGAATGCAAAGGGAGGAGTAATGATTTATTTAGGGATGGAGATTCACACTCATATGGGGGGATTACACACTCCTGATAAGTTGTAACCTCTGGTGTTCACTCAGTGGGGCAACACGGGAGAGATATGGTGAGTCAGATATGAAAAAGAGGACAAAGTATTGATTCCAGCATTCCTATTTGATAGAATATCTATTTTGCAGTTTGCTGATTAAAGATTAAAGACTTTTAACTTCACCTCTACCAAGACCAATAAAGTTATTTCTTGTTGGAGTCGAGCTCCAATGAATACCAGAAGTGTGAATCTGAACTGAATATCCACAAGGTCAGGCAGAAAGATTTGCTTTGCAATTTTTGTTTATTTATCTGAAGGCCAGAGTTTATATACTCTTTAAGCCAGTGTTACATTACAGTTTACCTCCAGGTGGCATTATATACATTTCAGGGTTAATATATAGACCATACTTAGACATTTCAGTTTGTAAATAGCACAGTTGTGCTGCCTTGTTCCTGTCACATGCATTCTCCATCAAGATTATCCTAAATTTATCTGGAGTATTTCTCATGAGTAAATCATGAGAATTGGGAATCTCAGTACCAGTCTGTATGATCTGGCAGTGAAGAGAGGCAAGGTACAGAAAGCAGACAAAGATTATATACTAGATTATATACAATAGGCTGGACTTTGTCCTGATCAGTCAGCACACATGACCTCACATTCTAAGTATAAATGAGGGAATATTTTTAACCCAACCACATCTTTAGAATTTCTAAATCACCTTATATGGAAGTTTATATGGCCAAGATGGCCATAACTTAGTTTCACAAAATAAAGGATTATATTATCCCATTCTTTTTTAACTATGTGATTTATGGAAGATCAAAACTTGGGCCTGGGGCACAGCCAACCTTCACTCAATTTTTACAACACTGTCTCCCCATATTGTGAGATTACTTTCACAGTTCACTTCATTCATCACTTAACCCCAATAATCTCTCATACACAAAAAAGAAAGAAAAAAGAAAAAAACTGTCAAAATTACAAAATCAGAATTTTCAAATAAGGATGTCAAAATTAGGACATCAAAATTAAAGAATCAAATTACCTAAATTAATTTAGGGAATCAATATTACAAAATCAACTCTAAGAGCTAAAATTAAGGAGTAAAATTGTCAAAATTGAAATTCAAAATTTACTGCACAAATGTTAAAAATTAGGCAAATTGTTAAAATTAAGAACAATATTATGGAATCAAATTGTCAAAATTTGGGAATAAAAACTTGCATAAAATTGTCAAAATTAGGGAGCAATTTTAAGGAGTCAAATTGTCTTAAATTAGGAAGTCAAAATTAGAGATTCAGTAGAGAAAGTGGAGAAAGTAATTGTCATTATTAGAGGACCAAAATTAAAGAGACAAACTGTCAAAATTTTAAAGTCAAAATTAGGGTATTAAAATTAGAGATAGTTTTAAGAATTACTTATAATATAGTTTAAGATCTGGTACTGCTAAATTTTCTTCTGTTATATTTTTCATTTTATTCCTAAAATATCTTTGACCTTTTGTTTTTCCAAATGAATTTTGGTTTGTTTGTTATTGTAGCTCAATAAAAGATTTTTTGGTAGTTTAATTGGAATGTCAATGAATAAATAAATTAGCTTGGGGAAAATTGTAATTTTTGTTATATTGGCTCTTTCTATCCATGAACAATTTAATTTTCCAATTATTAAATCTGATCTTAATTGTATAAAAATATTATAATTATGTTCATGTAATTCCTGGATTGTGACATGTATTTTATTCTACCTACATTTATTTTAAATGGGCTATTTCTTAATATATCTTCTTGAAACAGAAGGGACCCTAGAAGTCTGATTCTTTCTTGTCATTGTTTAATCTTTCAGACTCAAGGAGTTTTTTGGGCAAAGATATTAGAGTGGTTTCTTCCTTTCCTACTCTCCAGCCCATTTTAAAAGATGAGGAAACTGAGGCAAACAAGATTAAGTGACTTGCCAAATATAAACTCAAGTTTTCCTGACTCCTGACTTAACAGTGTATGCACAATGCCACAAAGCATTTCTGATTTGGCTCTTTGAGTTAAAAAAAAAAAAAAAAAAAAAAAAAAAAAAGGAAAAAATTGCCACCACAAAAATTTTGAATGTGAACTAATTAAAAACTATGGGCTTTTGGGAAAATTGGGTTACAATTAATTTAGATGTAAGACTTAAATGTTATATTAAATCCAGATTAAATTTGGTTGAGATTTTGTTCTGATCCTAAATTATAATTGTGATAAATCAGAACTTAATACAAAATATATTTATTTGCTATTAAAAGATTTGACCAGTATGTCAAAAGAATAGTTGTAAAATAAATCTGTATAGCTTTGACTATAGTTTCCTTTTCAATATTCAGAAAGGAAGGAGGAAGGCAATTGTAATTTTTCAATGACTAATACAATTTTACTCTAAATCACAGATTATTCTTGTCAATCACTACTTATTAGTGGCAAGAAATCTACTGCATTTTAAACAGGATGATAGTAGATAGGGTAACTCAGTCTTGTTACAGAAATCTCTTGCTTGCTATTTGATTTAAGCTAAATTAGCCACTGCATGGCTCTAGAGTATCAAAATTTTGTTGCCTTTGTTTATCTACATTTGTCAACCTCTTTGGGTTTAGAAAGATTGGTAGAGGTTAAAAACTGGTCATCTTTCTTACTGTAAGTTAGCTACTACTCCTACCCTAAAGCTATAGTTCAGCTATTTAAGTGAGATGACTAGCTTAATATAAGTATCTTAAATTTTTGAATGTTTTATATATAAAAAAAGGAAAGGAACCTAAAATGTAATGAACTGGGTCTCAGACATGTCTACCAATGTGGGTACTATTTTTATACCAATGTATTTTCACATTTAATAAAGATATATATTTGTTATTAAGTCAATAATGCTGGAAATAAATGAATTGTTAGCTGTATAATCTTGAGCAAATTCTTTCTCTCAGTTTTACAACTTCCCAGGATTGTTGTAAGAATTACATATATATAGTAAGCATTATGTAAATGTTAATTATTGTCATTCTTCTTCTTCTTCAATAATGCAATCTTAAAATGCAATAGTCCCTATTGCATTGTTCTCTGAGTTTTAGATGTAATTAGTACAAAATTCCAAAACTGGTGCATGATTTGCTATAAAAGATAATGTGTTACCTGATTGATACGTTATTATATTTTTAAATTTTCTTACATTGTTAAATTTGGTATACCATTGAAATGCTATTAGAAAAGGAACTCTATTAATCTGGATGCTATTAAATTATGAATTAAGCTATTAAAAGAATGTGGTCATGACTACTCAGAGATCATTCAGTAAAAGGCAGAAAAGTTGTTTATTGAAAATCTCCGGAGGATGAACCGTCCTATCACGAGATAAGAAAAAGAAAGCTCACGGTAGGAGGGCTAAAGAAGTAGTAAAGATACATAGCTGTTATACAAGAGATTACATCACAAGTAAGAGAGCATTAAGAAGGGGGGGGGGAGGGCATCTAATTGGTTGTTGCTATTTGGAGAGATTGGAATGGAAGGTTTCTGTTTCTCCCAAATCTCCTGATTTCTAAGAAACAGAAAATCAGACCTTCAGGCTTAATCAAACGGATAGTGGTCCAGCTAATAGACGAAATATCAATAAATGTCAAATATTGATAAATGTCATCAGCTCAGGTTAAGTAAATATGTTTATGGCTGGCCAAGGCTCAAGTAAATATGACCCTACACGTATTATACAGGTCATAGGAGAAACACAGAAATAATGAAAATAGAATACAGAAAAAGAATTCATACATTCCTGTAAGTTCTTCACCTTATCTCTCTCTATTCCATATAGTCAGAATGTTTGAAATCTGTTAAATATTTAATATAGTTGCTTTAAAGTAGATAATAATTTACTTTTTGTACTATTGGGGTTCAGATGTGTTGGACCCCCAAAGTATATTGGGCTACAGGATGGTATCATGAAGTTTCTCAAAAGAATTTGTAGAGCTACAGGATGGTGTCATGAAGTTTCTCAAAAGAATTTGTAGACTTAGACTTTCTCCAGCTCAAAAGGCAAAAATGTTATTATGCTGCTAAGAGCAGGCTAAATCCTTATGGGGTTTTTAGCAAGAAAAAGGGAGGACAGATAGGTTTTTATATGGGAGAATAACCTCAGGAATTGGTATCATCACTTGACTTTCATCACTTTGTACTCTAGAGTACAAAAAATTTAGCTAAGAATTTAACCACAGGTCTCCACCTAGGATAGGGTTGTAATAAAAGTCCATATAAAGAACAAAAGGCCCAATTAAGATTAAAAGGTCAAGATAATCAGTGCTCCTTCCTGCTTGCCTCAGGGAGTAGCTTGGGCTAAAAATCCAGCCTTTCTTTAGATAATGCCATTCCCTGAAAAGTAAGAGTTTTCTTCTCCAACCTCATCAGTACCACAGACCCCTTAAAGTTATCCTTATCTCTGAGGATTATCTGAGGATTATCTACTTAGGCTATGTTATTAGATATTATCATTCCTCTTGATCATGTGTTGTAAAAATCTTGAAGTATTGTAGTTGGAAACCTAAGACTATTCCCAACCAAGGCAACATTAATTTAAAAGTTTGCTTATAATAAAAACTGAGTTCATTTTGGATTATTTCACCATTATTTATGGGAATTTGTATCAATAAATAGTATATATTAAAGTTACATCTTTGAACCAACTCAATAATAGTTTTATATTCAAAATTTTTATTTTGTAAATTAGTGCTTACTGAATTTGTTTATTTTATTAATTACTGATTGTTAAGTGTTTTAGTGAATTGCTTAAGCTAATATCTATGGTCCAGTGTTAAGGGACAGATCAATTCTCTGAGAGCCTCCACAGCTGTAGATCATAACATCTGAAGGATTTGCAAGGCAGCCTTTGCTGACACAGGTGTTGCAGACTGGGAATAAAATAAATTAGAGGCCAAGGGAAGAGGAGAGAGGTCAGAAAACAGAACAGCCTCTCAGTCAGAGAGATCAGAGAACAGCAACTGCCTCTCAGTCTCCTTTTATTATCCTCTCACACAAGGAGATCCATTCTTCAGGTTTGGATTGGATCTCCAACTCTAAAGGGCTGAAACTCTGAATAGGTGCACTTGAATCAAACAACTGAGCATGCAAGGCTAATTATCTATTGGACAATAATTCTATTAACATGTTTGGAATTTCTCTTCTCACAGTTAATGCTAGCTCAATGCTTGGGGTTAGGAGAATTGTAGGAGGGATCAGGGGGTGGAGTGAGACAAGCCAGAGTCACTTTGAAGGACGTCAAGAAGGGAGGTTGGTGAAGAGTTTGTGGCAGTTTTGTCCATCCCCTTCACTTCTCCCCCTAATGACCAAGGACTTTTGCTTATCCCGACTCCAGCTGATTCTGAGGCCTCCAGGGAGCCAGCCTGGAACTTATATTCAGCAGCCATTGTCAGATGGCTCCCATGTAGTTCAACAACTCCTGTGTATCCCAATATATGGTGCCCAACATGGGGCATAAGAAGCATTAGAATTTCTAGAAGAACCAGAGCTATTCATGAGAAGGATCCTTCCAGAGTTAAGGAAGAAGAGAGCCTTGACTTTTTAAGTCAAGGTAATTAAATGGGCCTACATATCAAAGGGCTGAGCCAGGAGTCTGATGAGAGACTTACATTCCTATTCTGACTACAATCCTCTTCTGCATTTGAAAGCCATAGTGAGGCTAGATTCAAACAATGCAATAAAGTTTTCTCCCAATTCTCTAAATAATAACCAAAAAAATTTAAAAATAATAATAACATTTCTCATAGGACAGAAGATGGACTAAACCCATAACTAAATAAATACTAAGCTACTTCCAGGGCTGAGTCACAAGATGGATTTAGTGTATTTCATTAAATTCCCACTATTAACTACTTGCTGTTCTAATTCTTTCAGTTCATTCAGTTTTTCTTTTTTACTTTATGGGGAAGTGGGCAACCCACTCCCTTCATGGATCACTTATTTATAAGCCAAATCTATAAGATTTTTTCATAAAGACTTAATAATAACTACATTAAGAGGTTACTACTTAGGAGGCTCATAATAACTCACTTTTGAGAACGGAGCTTAACATGTCACCAAGATAACCAAGAAAGCTTAAACATAAAAATCATGAAGCAAAACACCAAAGCAATCCAATTAAGTATCACCAATATTAACCAACATTATATCTCCTTGTATCTTAGTAACCCATTCTCAATATCCATTAAATCAGACTAGTTTTGAGTCCCAGATGTCTCATATAGTCATTTGGTCCCTAAATATTTTCTTTTGGACAACTAGCTTTATTCTCAGCTTTTATCTTTTTAGTTGAATCTTTAGCATTTTTCAAGCATATTTTCATATTGTCTGCAAAAAAGAGAGCTTTATTACCTGATGGCCTAATCTGTTTCCTTCAATTTTTTTTCTTCTCATTGCTATTTTATTTCTAGTATGATACTGATATGATAGGGTTTGGGGAACCTTTTTCTCATTTATTTGTCCAGCATTTGAGGGGAATCAAATTCTTTATATCTCTAATTGTCCCGGCCCACAGCCTGATCTATATGCCCACCCATCAGTAGTTGCGACTAGTCCAGCTCACCTGCCTTTGGGTTCCAACCTGGATCACACAGAGGCAGACCAACTAGGAGGTATAAACTTTATTTAGTCAGTCATCCTCTCAGTGGGGATAGTAGGAAGCAAGAGTACAAGAGCGCAGGAGCATACTAGCACAAGAGAGTGAGTTCTGCTCATGGCTATCTATTTATGCTGCTTCTCTTCCAGGATTGCCCTGCCCAGCCCACTCAGAACTGTGTAGGCAGAGTCCCCAGAAGGGAGGCTTCTGGTGCATCCCTGGAGGAGATCTAGCAAGAGGACGCACTCCTTGCCATCTTAAGAAACCTTAGCAGTTCCTTTAACTCCTGTAAGATACAACCTCCTATCTCAGAGGCCAAGCCCTTTTTTACCTCCTAGGCCCGCCCTACCAGCTGACCTGGCATACAGGCTCCATGGCACATCACAAAGAGAAAGCAGTGCCTCATTGCCCCTAACAACTCCCCCTTTTTTATTAATAAGACTAAATGTTCTCATGTTGATAAATGAGAAGCTCTTTCATAAGCACCTCTCTGGAATTTTTTTAAGAATATGTATAAAGCATCCTAGCAAAGTAGGCAAAAGCAAACAGCAAAAGAAAACAGCAACAAAGCAAAAGAAGCAATAATACAAAAATGGCTACATAGAACCCATGGCTACAATAGAAAGGGATGGGAAAGGAAGTATGTTGGTCCAAACACTAAGCCAGTCCAGCAAGAGTAGTCATTTCTCCACTATGGTGCTGTGTCTGGCATTTCTTGGGTTATCTCCTCTTCTTCTTCAGCCCTGTTTTAATAGGGACAACTTTCCCTGTTCTTCTCTCTGGCATTCAGCGGTCTTCCTCAATAGGATCTGCAAGACATAAATATCCTCTCCTCTCCAAAGTACTAAGGATGGACCTTGTCAATGTCCTTTCTTGTCCTTCCAAAGGACCTTTTGTATGTTCTCTGTGCTTGAAGTACTGTTTTCATGGGGCCTAGTTTTCTGTCCTGAATATAAGATTGTGACAAATATATCATTCCTGGAAAGGTGCCTGTATCCCTGTCTAGGCACAAAAAATTTATAACTATATAAGGTCTTATCCACGTCTACCTGTGTGGGTCATTGGGGGTTCTGTCTATTTCCTCCCCCTTTCTGTTTAACAAGGCTGGCCTTCAAAGTACAATGGGCCCGGTCCACAAGGGCCTGACCCTGTGGATTATAGGGAATCCCTCTAACATGTTTAAGGACAAACATGTCAAAGAAGATGGCCATTTGCTAGACCATTGTTGGTCTTTATGGTATTAGGAACTCCGTGAGAAAAGAAGCAACTATATAAATGTTTAATGACCAAAGGAGTGTTCTCACAAGAGGCCACTGTGGCCCAAAGGAATTTAGAAAAGTAGTCAATACAAAAGTGGATGGCCACATGGTCCACATGTATCACATCCATTTGCTACAAATCATTGGGGAATAACCCCCTACCCTCCCCCCCCCCCCCCCCGGGATTAACTCCTTTACTAGGTGGAGGAGGGAGAAACAGAATATACTGAACACACAGCTTCATTATCTGTTGGACTTGTTCCCAGATGAGGCCATAAAGGCCACATAGAGAATTAGTGGGTAAGTAGAGAAATTCGTGGGCACATTCAGGGGGTGTGGCAACTATGAGACGGGAACATTGTAAAGCATGATCCGCCATCTCATTGACATTAAATATACCTCTTACACAGCATTAGTGAGAATATACATGCAGGATGTAAATGGGATGTTTCCTCGTCTGTAAAATCAGCTGCAATTCAGCAAGAATGTTAGCAATTGAAACATTCTGAGGTTGTAGAATAGCATCCTCAATGCCTCTGAGCACTTGGATAGCATATAAGCTATCTGATATGATGTTAATGGGCTCAGGATTTCTTTTACAGGTCTGGAGAAGACCGAAAAGCTCATTTTTCTGGGTGGAAACATAAGGAATCTCTAACACTAGAATTTCTTTTGAGCTCTCATAATAAATTGAGGCCTTGCAGTTCATAGTGGTGTCAGTAAACACGTTTGCACCTTGCACAGGCTCATCAACAGTTGTCTTACGAGAGGGCTGAACCAGAATGTGGGACAGCAAGGGAAGGGAGTAAGCATGTAGAATGGGTCTTAATGTAACCACTGAGCACAATACGCCCATGGCCAATAAGTTTGCATCATGACTTCTCTAGCTCCGGTTCAAAGGGTAAGTACAGTAAGGGTCTTTTCCCTGTTAGATGAAAAATTCTTTTTACTGCCTCAAGGGCGAGTTCTCCCAGCATTTCAATATAGTTTGGTAATAATTTTTGTGGTCTTTTCATGTACACATATTCCAAAATTTTACAACCTTAATGTAGTACTGCAAAAGGACTTTTTTGGTCTACTAAAGAGACCTCTATGGGATACATGGGATCCCACCTTGCTGTTTCAGATTTAGAAGCGAGAGCAATGATCTTATAAATTATGTTCTTCGTGGAGTAGGTCCATCTACAAGGAGAGTTTAGATCAGACTCTCCCGTTAAGATGTCATATAAAGGCTGCATCAAGAAATAGGAATAGAGGCACAAGCCCTTAACTATTAAGTTTGTCCAACCAGTTTCTGAAATAGGTTCAGAATATTCACCTTGTCTGATTGTAAGTTAGGTATCTGATTAGTAAGTGCAGAAGTCCCCATGCGGACTCCTAGGTAAATGATGGGATAATTATGTTGGATCTTTTCTGGGGCTACCACCAGTCCATGTTGAGTGAGAATACTTATGGTCTCTTTAAGCAGGTCAGAGAGATCTTTCCCACTGCTCATTGATAACAGTATATCATCCATATAATGCAGTGTCATGGCATGAAGTCATGCCTTCCTAATTGGTTCTAGCACTTGTACTATGTATGCCTGATACAAGGTGGGAGCTACAACACATCCCTTGGGGGAGAACTTTCCATTGGTAGCACAGATCCTGCATTGTTTATAGAAGGGAATGGTAAAAGCAAATCTTTTCTTATCCTCTGGGGCCAAAGGGATGGAGAAGAAACAATCTTGTATGTCTATTACTGTAACTGGCCAGCCAGTGGGTACTAGATTAGGAGATGGCATGCCAGGCTGTAGGGCTCCCATAGGTTCAATAGTAGCATTAAAGGCCCTAAGATCCACTAGCATTCTGAATTTCCCAGATTTTTTTTTTAATGAAAAATATAGGGCTATTCCATGGGCTGGATGTTGGTTCTATATGTCTGGTCTTTAACTTTTATTGCATAATTTCACATAAGGCTTGGGCTTCCCCTTTACATATGGACCTCTCAACAGTTGCCTGTAGGCGGGCCACAAAATCAGGAAAAGATTCATCTGAGACCTATTTATTTTTGATCATTGAGGGCCTCTGCTTTCCAGAAGCTTGAATTTTGCTGAATGTTCATTGGGCACATTGGGACACAGCTGCATATATTGCATCATATTGCATTTGATCCTCACTTCTTTCATACCTTCCTACTATTTTTTGGAAATCATCTTGAGAAGTGCAGCTCTGAATATCCCTCACAAAGTTGTTTGTCAAGTCTGCAGAGTCATCCATTGCAGAGACTCCCCAGGTTTAAAGTAGACTTTAGCAAGTCTTCCAATTATTCAGGGTTAATATATTGCTAGAGGTTAAGAGAACCGACAGCTCCTTAACATATGGAGTGTCAATCCCCTAGTATTTACTGCCTCTTTCTGTTCCTTAAATTTCTTCCACTCTAAAAGGGCCCAAATCCTTCCTTGCGGGCCTTCAAACACAGGACAAGTTCCTTCACTGCTTTCTGTATCATTTATCCTAAACTTGTCTGGGAATCTCCAAAGCCTCCACAAGGGGCACAGAGGGAGTGGACAGGAGATATATCTACTCAGGGAGAGTGTGGAATGGGGGAGAAGGCCATGCCTCTGAGATGGAGGTGACCTTCCCTCTGTTCAATTTCTCATCTTCTTATCACTGTCTTTTTTTTCAAGGTCATATGTCCCTCTATTTACTTTCTCATTCCTCATCTCTGCTTTCTCCTGTTTCGTCACATTTCGTCACATCTACCTCCTTCATCTTCTTGTTTACTTCCTGATTCTTTCCCACAGCTAAATTGCACCTACTCCATTTTATGGGAACATCTGATCCCCTTACGTGCCAGTTTATGACCCTCATTTGTTTTATGACTCTCCCTTTGCTCTTCATTATCTACTTTTAATGGATTGTGGCTTGCAACTCTCAAAGTGTTTCTAATCCCTTGATAAATGAGATGATGCCAAAACCATCTGATTACCTACTACTTCTCACTTACATTGCCCGTTATATTGCACCCTCAGTGTATATTGTCCCAAATGCTTGGGTTCTTTTAAAATCAATTTCCAATCCTGCTTGCTGTACTGTTCTCTAAACTTCTTTCCCTAGCACCTCCCGATCTGGGAACAAAAACTTGTCCTATCTCTCTTCCTGGACTGTCAGTCTTGAGATTTCTTCTCCCTTCCTATGGTTGGTCCAGCTAGCTCATGAGGTCCTGGACTCTATCCCAGCCCCATGCTTGGATGCTACTTGTGCTAGACTGTCCAGCACACTCTGCCAGGGTCTTACATAAGAGTCTTCAGGATTATCCTGGATAAGCACAGGAGACAAGTCAATCAGGATTGTAAACATTCTGTCTTTATTCAATCATCCTCTCAGTGGAAGTATCAGGCAGCAGGAGAGCAAGAGCACAAGCGAGTGAGTTCTGCTCAAGGCTGTGTATTTATGCTGCCTCTCTTCCAGTATTGTCTATGACCAGCTCACTCAGAACTGTTTAGGCAGAGCCTCTAGAAGGGAGGCTTCTAGTGCATCCCGGGAGGAGATCTAGCAAGAGGACACACCCCTTGACATCTTAAGGAATCTTAGCAGTTTTTTTAACTCCTGCAAGACACAAGCTCCTGCCTCAGAGGCCCGCCTTACCAGAAAATTTAAAGTTCATTTTAAAAAATAATGGGCTTGCCCCACAAAGGGACCAGTCTGAAATTCAAAATGGAAGGTACTTTTTTAATTGATGATTTTTTTTTTGTAAATAATTTCACCTCTTGACAGAGAAAGAATAAACTAAAATGCAGAAGACTACAAGCCTAATTAGACTGGCTCAATACATTAAGCATGAAGAAATGGAGTTCAAGGAGTTCAAAAACAATGTAATGAAAGATGAGGGAATCTCATCTTTGATTGAGAACAAGTGGAACAAGTATGGAACAAGTAAAAAGTGTTCTGCTGATAGGGGAAAATGACAGCCCATAGCTGGGAATGCGGTAGCTAGAGGGTACTAACTCTATTATCTTATAGTCTGGAATACAAATCTTTCTGAATACAAATATTTTCTCAAACACTATTAGCACTTAATGTTTGTCTCGTTCCTCATCTGTAAAATTAGTTGGAAAAGGAAGTGGCAAACCACTCCAGTATCTTTGCCAAGAAAACCCCAAATGACATCTTGAAGTCAGACACAACTGAAAGCAATTGAACAAAAATTAATTATATATTGCTTTGGTATTGATATTGATATCTAGTATACATTTAACATTGTTGGTGGAATTGTGAATGTATCCAGCCATTCTGCAGAGCAATTTGGAACTATGCTCAAAAAGTTATTAAATTGTGCATGCCCTTTGATCTAGCAGTATTTCTACTGGGCTTATATCCCAAAGAGATCTTAAAGAAGGGAAAGAGACCTGTATGTGCACGAATGTCTGTGGCAGGTCTCTTTGTAGTGTCCAGAAACTGGAAACTGAGTGGATGCCCATCAATTGGAGAATGGCTAAATAAATTGTGGTATGTGAATGTTATGGAATATTATTGTTCGGTAAGAAATGACCAGCAGGATGATTTCAAAAAGGCCTGGAAAGACTTACATGAACTGATACTGAGTGAAATGAGCAGGACCAGGAGATCATTATATACTTGAACAACAATACTATATGATGATCAGCTCTGATGGACCTGGCCATCTCCAGCAATGAAATGAACCAAATCATTCCAATAGAGCAGTAATGAATTGAACCAGCTATACCCAGTGAAAGAACTCTGGGAGTTGACTATGAACCACTACATAGAATTCCCAATCCCTTTTTCCTTCACAGGTTAATGGTACACTATTTCAAAGTCTGATTCTTTTTGTACAGCAAAATAATTGTTAGGACATGTATACTTATATTGTATTTAGTTTATATTTTAACATATTTAACATGTGTTGGTCAACCTGCCATTGTGGTGAGGGGATGGGGGGAAGGAGGGGAAAAATTGAAACAAAAAGTTTGGCAATTGTCAATGCTGTAAAATTGCCCATGCATATAATTTGTAAATAAAAAAGCTATAATAAAAAAAGTAACATATGTAGTATACATTTAAGCATAATATAATTTTCTTTTTTTATCTTGTTAAACTCTGAAAATAAATGACTTAAGAGCTCACAAAGATTATAGGCAAAAAGCTGTTTTTATTCTGTTGGAGAAAGGAAACTAGATCTGAGTGTTGGAATCTGCTCTAAAACTGAGGAAACCCAAAATAGTGACATGAACTTTTATACACATAGTAAATGGCTAGACAAAGAAACAGATAGTAAGCCATGGCAATGAGGGGTTCAAAGCAATGTGTAGAAAAGTGATTCATAGCAAAGTTTCATATCTGGAATGTGATTCCTTCAGTGCTTGTCTGAACTTAGGGATTACTTTGAACTTCTGTGCAGCAAGTTTGGGATTTTACTGCAGTCGAGTTCATCCAGAAGTTGAGTGCAAAGGATTGTTGATATGACAAATTCAAGGCATAGCTTGTTTGCTGTGTCTTAGCTCTGGAAACACAGTATTTCTAACAGTAAAAAGAGAGAAGTGAAAAGAGAAGGGTGGTCTTCACATAAGGAGTCTGACAGTATTTATATTTTCTATAGCCTTGTTGAAATAATGACTGCTACCTCTACTTTTTAAAAATTCAGTTGAAAGGAAGGGTGGAGCCAAGATAGTGGAAAAGGCACATGTGACTTTTTAAGTTCCTCTCATAATTTCATACCAATTATTAAATTCAGCCTCAAAAATAGCGCTTGATTGGTAAAAACCCACAAGAATTAGAAGTACAACAACTCACCAGGCGAAGACAATCTGGAAGATCTCTAGGAAAGGTTTGTCCTGAGGGCCGGGAACAGACCCGTGCAAACAGGGAAAGAGGAGAGGCTAGCAAACAGAGCTGACAGGAAAGGAGGTGGCCTCTGTGGTTAGAAAACTACAGAGGCAACTCTAGCATAGGCTGATTGCTCTGCCTTGGTTGCAAAACAGCAGATAAGCAGAGAAATTAAAGCCAAAGGCAGAAAGTACCCTAAAAAATACCAGAACCTAACAGGATCTGGCTACACCCACCCAAAACTGGAAGTAAGGGACTCAACACAGACTGTAACACAATTCTGCAGCCACATTCCACAGTATGGGGCTTGCTCGGGGCAGTAACAAATCTGCACTGCAGGTGGGCACAGTCTGGGGCAGCCTCTAATCTGCACAGTGCGGGGCTTGGCCTGGAGCAATAGAACTTCCGCAGCATGACTGTGACTGTGCTTCCCTGGTCAGAGACACTTCTGTTCTCTGGGGAACTACTTGCTGGTCAGCTGCTAATACCCACAGCTCCCTGGTAGGCTTTGGCCTGGGGTACTGACATTTTCACTGCTCAGCATCTAACCTCAGGACAGCTGCTATCCGCACAGCAGGGGTACTTCATTGGGCACTTCTACAGCTGGGCCCATGCAAACTAGGTCTGAATCACTTCTGGTGAGGGGGAAGGGGAACTTTTTTCCCAGAGCACTCCTGTACCTCGCTGCTCTTTGCAACCCATTTATACCTATCCCTACTTTGCAGAGGAAGCTGGTAACCTCCTTGCCCTGAAGGCAGAACCTAAAGGCTTTTAAAAAATGAGTAAAAAAATCAAAAGGATAATCAATAGCTTCTATATAGAAAGAGAGGAGGTTTGCAACCCTAAGGAGACTAATAGCAAACAGTTTCCAGACAATACTCCAAAGGGGAATGTTACCTAGCCCCCATCACATAATGCTCTCCTAGAAGAGACCATTAAAAGTCTTAAAAGAGAGTTAGAAGAAAAATGGGGAAAGGAAAGAGAAGCTTTGCAAGAAAGTAACAACTCCCTGAAATGTGAATTGAAAAAGGTAAAGAATTCCCAGATAGAGTAGGAAAACAGAATTTGTGAATTGGAAAAGGTAAAAAAAAAATCCCAGAAAAGTGGGATTTGTGAATTGGAAAAAAAAAAAAAATAACTCACTTAAAAAAAAAAATAGTGAAATGTAAAACTCATTTAAAAACTCAATTGAACATATACACAAAGAAGTAAAAAAAGCTAATGAAGAAAATAACTCATTAAAAATCAGAACTGAACAAATAGAAACCAATGATTATTGGTTTCTATTTGTTCAGTTCTGATTTTTAATGAGTTATTTAATGATGTCATTGAGACATCAAGAATTAGTCAAGCAAAACCAAAAAAAATAAAAATGATAAATTAGAAAAAAGCATTAAATATTTACTTGGGAAAATGATAGACCTGGAAACTAAATCTAGGAGAGATAATCTGAGGATTATTGGACTTCCCAAAAATTATGATGAAAAAAAGAGCCTAGATACTATTTTACAGGAAATCATCAAAGAGAACTGTCCAGATATAATAGAATCAGAAGGTAAAATAGGCATTGAAAGAATTCATCAAACACCTTCTGAAAAAGACCCTAAAATAAAACCTCCAAGTAATATTGTGGCCAAATTTCAGAACTATCAGATTAGGAAAAAATATTACAAGCAGTCAGAAAAAAACAATTCAAATACCGAGATGCCACAATAAGGATTATCCAAGATCTGACTGCCTCCACATTAAAGGATTGAAGGGCCTGGAATCTGATATTCCAAAAGACAAAAGAACTTGGAATGCAGCCAAGAATAAATTACCCAGCCAAGCTGAGCATTTTCTTTCAGGGAAGGAGATGGACGTTTAATGAAACAAATGAATTCCATTTGTTTCTAAGGAAAAAACCAGAACTAAACAAAAAATTTGATCTCCAACCATAGGACTCAAGAGAAACAGAAAAGGTAAAAGGAACTCTTGAGAACTGTATTTCTGCTGTGGATATACATAAAGACTATCTGTATAATTTGATTTTACTGATATAATATAAAAAATGGAAGTAGACATGGAAAGGGGATAGTATCAGAAAAAGGGGAAAGGGGGGATAAAAAGAAGGAAACTACATCACACGAAGAGGCAAAGAAAACCTATCATATCTGAGGGAATTTAGTGAGGAGGAGGAACATTGTGTGAATCTTAGTCTCATAAGAGTTGGCTCAAAGAGAAAATAATTGACATATTTTTTTTACAGAGAATCTTCTCTCACCTCATTAAAAAGGGTGAGAGGAAAAAGGAAAAGGAAAAGAGTAATAAGGGAAGGATACAAGAAAGGGGAAGAGATTCAAAGGGGGGAGGGAGGGATTTTAAAGAGGGTGAGTGGCATGATACAAGTGGAGCTCATAAATTTAAAATTGGGAAAGAGGGTTGGGGGAGGGGGAGGCAAGAAAAAAAATTCAGTTGAAGCAAAGATTTTACCTTAGTCCCTCATTTTCATTCCAAGTGATTTTTTTCAAATGTTTATTGTAAACATATACACATGTGTATACACACACACACACACACACACACACACACACATATTTGGATTGTGCTTTCTAATCCACTGTTATGTTCTTTTTCTTTTAATAAGTGAAGGTATCAGGTATATGTAGTGTTCAAGAAGAACTAGCACTTCTGGAAGGAGAGCTTCTCAGGCTTTTTCAGGACTTTTCATTCACCTTTGGTGTTCACCTGGCACTCAGCTATTACCGTAGCTACAAGAATCTATACCATACACAGGAGATAAAGCCTTAGCAATCATATATAGGTTCCCTTACTGAATGTTCCATCTTATAAAAATGTCTTTTGGCATGAGAACAGAGGAAGAGCTTTCTGTTAAATAGGCACTCCCTTAGAGCAGAGCCAAAATGTAAGGACAGAGACTTACCCAATCTCTCCTAAATTATCCTCTAAACAACTTTTTTCAAATGTCTCAAAATGATGGGATGAAACAGTACTTCATTCCAAACATTCCAAAAAAAAACTCAGTAAATCTATAGGAAAGGTCAATCTCATCAGAGTGAGAGTAGAGAGCAGTGGAGTACAATACAAGCCACTCTTGTCAAGGCAGCAAGAGAACTTGCAAGCAAATGAATTAGTGGTGGTAGGGTGGCTTCTAGATCTTCCAGGTCACAGAGAGTAAGGAAGTGGACACTATTGTTAGGGGAATTCCTCTCTCCAAGATATGCCATGTAGCCTATATGCCACATCAGCTTGGGCAGGGTGGGACTCAGGGAAATAAAAGGGGCATGGTCCTGAGGTGGGAGATTGTACTTTGAAGGAGTTATAGGAACTTTATAAGTTTCTTGAGGTGGTGAGGGGCATGTCCTCTTGCTAGATCTCCTCCTTGGGTGCAATGTCAACTTCACACATCTCCTTCCTCTGGCTCCACCTATGACAGTGTTGAATGGGCTGGGCACAGATAATTTGGGAGGAGAGAAAACATAAATAGACAGCTCTGAGAGGAACTCACTCTGTTGCTTCCTGCTTGCTACCCCTACTGATATGATGACTGAATAAAGACAGACTGCATCTCCCAATTGGCTCCTTTCTATGTTTATCTGGATAGGCTCTGAAGACTGGGATGTGTGGCCCTGGCAAAGCATGCTCCATTAGGGAGAAATGTGCTCAGATAGTCCGGCACACATCATGTCCGAAAAAGATTGCAAGGGTCCCTTTACCGTCACTAGATGCAAGACTCTGTTGCATTGTTCATAAGTGTTTTCAGGTTGCAATAGTAGTACAAGAAGAAGCTTTTATAGTAGCAAGGACTGTGATCACAGTTTCAGGGTAGAAAAGAATGCTTGTGATTGTTATAAACCAGAACAGAGACCAGAAGAGTAATGACCACACTTCTCCATAGACCATACCTCCTTAGAAGAACCAAAAATATACAGACCCCCAAAGCTACCTCTGAAAACAGTAGGACAAAAAACCCTGAAGCTTGGGACACTGTTCTGCTCTACCTTGAAAGCAGAACCTAGTCATGAAAAAGACTGGGAAAATTGAGCAAACAACAAAAAAAAGAATCTGATTATGGATTATTAAGCTAAACAAAAACTCATAAGGAGACCACAATTTCAAAACATATATCCAAAGTCTTAAAGAGAAATGTGAATTGGTCTCAGGGACAAAAAAGAACTCCTAGAAGAGCTCAGAAAAGATTTTATGAATCAAATAAGAGAGATAGGGGGAGAAGTTGGGGAAAGAATGAAAGGGGTGCAAGAAAATCATGAAAAAGAGTAAAAAAACTTGATAAATGAGGTACCCCAAAATACTGAAGAAAACATCCTAAAAATCAGAATTCTCCAAATGGAAAAAGAGGCACAAACGCTTACTGAAGAAAATAATTCCTTTAAATTTTTAAAAATTTTTCTTGTTCATTGAAACAATTTTTTTACATTTGTTTTTAAAACTTCAAGATCTAAATTCTTGTCCCCAGTTCCAGCCACCTTTAAGAAAGCACATGTGAAATTATGCAAGACATTTCCATAAAAGTCAAGTTGTGAAAGAAAACTTCTGGTATGCTGGTTTCCCAGTGCCCTCTCTTCCTGCTGACAAATTTTCCTGCTGAACTTCCAAGACAACTTTGATTTCTCTGGGCTGAAAAGTCTAGAAATCTCCAGTGCTGCTGCTGATTCATAGGTCCATAGGCCATTCCTGCTTTGCTAGCAATGAGGTCAGGACTACACTGGTACTACTTGTATTGGAACTGAGTGCTGGACTCCCACCTTGATTCCACAGATTTTTTATGCTGATCTTCCAAGTCATCCCTGGTGTCTGGGCTCAGAGGTGTGGAAGCCACTAATTAGTATTGCCACTAATTCAGGGGTCTTTAGACCTTGTTCCTTCTTTGCTGGTGCTGGGGCTAGGGCAGGACTGTGCTGTGCTGGTGTAGCCTGCACTAAAATTGCACTATGGAGTCTGACCTTGATGCCACAGACCTTTCATGTTGATTTTCTAAGTTGTCTTTGGCTGAAAAATGTTCTATTTTGTATTTTTTGATGTCCTGATGCTCTAAAACTTGTTTAGATTCATTATTTGAAGCAATTTGGAGCAGTCTGGGAGAGGTTGGTATATGCCTGCTTTTACTCTGCCATCTTAGCTCTATCTCCAAAACAAAAATTTCATAAAAATTATAATTGGGCAAATGGAAGCTAATGACTTCATGAGACATGAAGAACAACATAAGCAAATCAAAAGAATTGGAGAAAAAATTATCTGGAAAATAGATCAAAAAAGGATTAACTTAAGAATTATTGTTTTGGGGATGTGGAAAAACTGGGACACTAATGCATTGTTGGTGGACAGATTCAGCCATTCTGGAGAGCATTTTGGAACTATGTTCAAAAAGTTATAAAATTGTGCATACCCTTTGACCCAGTAGTGTTTCTATTGGGCCTATATCCCAAAAAAATCTTAAAGGAAGGAAAAGGACCAACATGTGCAAAAATTTTTGTGGCAGCTCTTTTCATAGTGGTAAGAAACTGGAAACTGAGTGAATGCCCATCAATTGGAGAATGGCTGAATAAGTTATGATATATGAATGTTATGGAATATTATTGTTCTATAAGAAATGCAGGAGGATGATTTTAGAGAGGCCTGGAGAGACTTACATGAACTGATGCTAAGTGAAATGAGCTGAACCAGGAGATCATTGTACATGGCAATATCAATATTATACGATGATCAATTCTGATGAATGTGACTCTTTTCAACAATGAGATGATTAATGACAGTTCCATCTTGTGATGAAGAGAACTATCTATACCCAGAGAGAGGATTGTGGGAACTGAATGTGGATCACAACATAACATTCTCACTCTTTTTGTTGTTCACTTGCATTTTGTTTTCTTACTCATTTACTTTATTTTTTTTGATCTGACTTTTCTTGTATAGAAAGAAAATTGTATAAATATGTTTATACATATTAGATTTAACATATATTTTAACATATTTAACATATATTGGATTGCTTGTCATCCAGGGAAGGGGATAGAGGGAAGGAGAAAATCTGAAACAAAAGGCTTTGCAAGGGTCAATGTTGTCGAATTATCCTTGCATATGTTTTGAAAATAAAAAGCTTTATAAAAAATAAATAGAATTATTGTTTTACTTGATGTCCATGATTCAAAAAGAACTTAGCACATTTCAAGAATAGTGAAGGAAAACTCTTCTTATATACTAGAATCAAAGGTTAAAATAAAAAGAAAAAACTGATCACCTCCTAAAAGAGATTCCAAAATAAAAACTCCTAAAAGTATTATAGTCAAATTCCAGAGCCTCTACTTCAAGGAGAAAATAGTACAAGCATCCAGAAAATAATTGAAATACTGCAGAACTATAGTCAGGATAATACAAAATTCAGCAGCTTCTACATTAAAGGATCTGAAAGCTTGCAATGTGATATTTAGGAAGAAAAAGAGTTAGGATTATAATCAAGCATTACCTACCCAGAAAAACAGTATAATTCTTCAAGGAAAAAAATAGATATTTGATAAAATTAAGGATTTTCAAGTGTTCTTGATGAAAAGACCTGAGATGAATAGAAAATTTGATTTTTTTAAGAAAAATAATTTTCCCCAATTTATATGTAAAAACATTTTAGCATACATTTACATTTTTTAAGTTTCAAATTTGAAGCAAGGTACAAGGTACAATGGATAGAATGCTGGGGTGTAAGATGTTACTCAATATGCTATATGATCCTGGGCAAATTTCTTGACCTTGTTTGCTTCAGTTTCCTTCTGTAGAAGGAACTGGTAAACCACTCCAGGATCTTGTTGAGAAAATCCTAAATGGCCTCAGGAAGGATCAGAAAATACTAAACTGACTTAACAGATAAGAGGGTTATAGGCCTATACTGCAAGTCATAGTGCTTCTGTACCTGTGTCAGGAGCAGAAATAAGATTTACAGCAGAGTTCAAAGAAAGCCTATTATTTTTTTTTTTGTCATTATAACTTTTTATTTACAAGTTATATGCCTGGGTAATTTTACAGCATTGACAATTGCCAAACATTTTGTTCCAATTTTTCCCTTCCTTCCCCCCATCCCCTTGCCACAATGGCAGGTTGACCAATACATGTTAAATATGTCAAAGTATAAATTAAATACAATACATACCCAAACAGTTATTTTGCTGTATAAAAAGACTCGGACTCTGAAATAGTGTATAATTAGCTTGTGAAGGAAATCAAAAATGCAGGCGGACAAAAATAGAGGGATTGGGAATTCTATGTAGTGCTTCGTAGTCATCTCCCAGAGTTTTTTCGCTGAGTGTAGCTGGTTCAATTCATTACTGCTCTATTGGAACTGATTTGGTTCATCTCATTGCTGAAGATGGCCCCGTCCATAAGAGCTGATCCTCATATACTATTGTTGTTGAGGTATATAATGATCTCCTGGTTCTGCTCATTTCACTCAGCATCAGTTCATGTAAGTCTCTCCAGGCCTTTCTGAAATCATTCTTTTGGTCATTTTTTACAGAACAATAATGTTCCATAACATTCATATACCATAATTTATTCAGCCATTCTCCAATTGATGGGCATCCACTCAGTTTCCAGTTTCTGGCCACTACAAAGAGGGCTGCACAAACGTTCTTGCACATACAATCCCTTTCCCTTCTATATGATCTCTTTGGGGTATAAGCCCAGTAGAAACACTGCTGGATCAAAGGGTATGCAGAGTTTGGTAACTTTTTGAGCATAGTTCCAAATTGCTCTCCAAAATGGAAAGCCTACTATTTTAACAGGGAAATCTCAGGAGCGAATTCCCACATTTTCTCCCTTGGTTATCCTTGACCATGACTTTAGTCACCTCCTAAGTTTTTCCACCACAAGATTTTCTGCCATTATGTTCCTCTCTAGCTACAATGCCCTTCGAGCTGTTGCTTAATCAGGTCAAATGCTGCAAGAAAAAAGCTCAGACGCAGCTAGTTCAGTGGTTGAAGCTTTAGCTACACGCGGAGGAACAAGTGGTGTTAACCCAACCGCAATTTGGCCAATCCAGAACCACAAGGAACGCAAGGCTGGCGGCAGCTCCCCTGCGAAGTTTAGCGTGCCGGGTGACGTACACGTTTTGTCCCGCTGAATAGGATGAACGCTGCCTTAACTGGAAGTGGATGTAGACCGCGAAGGAGGCTCCCGGAAGACTCCTTTCTTGGTAGAAGTTCTAATGGCTGGCATGACGCTGGGAAGGGCGTGGCAACAGATGTCTTGGTTCTATTACCAGTATCTGCTCGTTGCCGCTCTCTACATGCTGGAACCCTGGGAGAGAACTGTCTTCAGTATCCTGCTCAATTGGCTGCGGGAGAGGGCAGTGAGGGGCTTGGAGATAGGTAGGTGGGCGCGGGGCTAAGAGCGAGATTTGCGGAGGGAAGGAGGTAAGAGAAATTGTGACGAGGTCAGGTTCTCGGTGCCGGATGGCGAGAGTTCCTGATAGTCTGAGGGAGAAGCCTAGACTAGAAAGCGAGTGTGGACCTGTAAGTGCCTGGAAAATTCTTAGGGGTACCTGTGAAAGAGAGCCTGGAGAACGAGTGGTAGGAAAGGGGGAGTTGAGAGATATGTCAGCGCTGGTGTGCATCCTAGTGGTACAAGGGAGGCGAGGAGATGAACAAAGTGAGGATGACCTCTGAGAAAAATGTCTAAGCAAATAAAGATGCTAAGATTTGTATGATGGGGTTGAAGGTATCTTGCGTTCTGGCTGTTGCGTGAGAGAAAGGCAGAGATTTGTGTGCAACACCGTATAAATCCACTGTATCAGTCTTTTCCTCAAGTTTCTAAATAATTGGTCCAAGAAAAACAATTTAGATGTCTCTTTGTGCTGGATCCGTTTTAAGACCCAGATTTTATTAACATTTAACTATTTATGCAGTAGACAATTTATAAATGGTAAAGAAAGGAATCCTTAGTTATATTTAGATTAGAATTAGCAACTAATAATACAGCTTGTACAGCCCTTACTGAAGGGACTATTTTTGTTGATTTTCCAAAGGAAAGAATATGACAGATTTATTGCTTTGACCACTTTACATAGTTATTTTGTGTTTTGTCTTAAAGTGGCAAATACACATTCATTTCTACATACCATTGTTTCCAATATCTTTTTTTCTGGAGGTGGCTTAGTTTTTAAAAGGAATATGTAACTTTAATATATTTAACATGTATAAGACTGCTTGCCATTTAGAGGAGGGGAGTGGAGGGAAAGAAGGGAAAAGTTAGATCAGAAGTGTTTGCAAGGGTCAATGTTGAAAAATTACCAATGCATATGTTCTGTAATAAAAAGCTATAATAAAAAAAGAGATACCAAAAAGAAAAAAGATAAAAGGAATATGGAAAAAGTAAAATAAGTGAAATAATTTTATTATTTATCTAATTCACTTAAAAGTAGATGCTGAAGTGTTACTACTGGGCTTATATCCCAAAGAGTCTTAAAAAAGGGAAAGGAACCTGTATGTGCAAGAATGTTTGTGGCAGCCTTCTTTGTAGTGGCCAGAAACTGGACACTGAGTAGATGCCCATCAATTGGAGAATGGCTGAATAAATTGTGGTATACGAATATTATGGAATATTATTGTTCAGTAAGAAATGACCAACAGGACGATTTCAGAAAGGCCCAGAGAGACTTACACAAACTGATGCTGAGTGAAATGAGCAGAGCCAGGAGATCATTATATACTTCAACAACAATACTATATGATAATCAATTCTGATGGACCTGGCCATCCTCAGCAATGAGATGAACCAAATCAGTTCCAATGGAGCAGTAATGAACTGAACCAGCTACATCCAGCAAAAGAACTCTGGGAGATGACTAAGAACCATTACATTGAATTCCCAATCCCTATATTTTTGCCTGCCTGCATTTTTATTTCCTTCACAGGTTAATTGTACAATATTTCAGAGTCCGATTCTTTTTGTACACAAAATAATGATTTGGTCATGTATACTTATTTTGTATTTAATTTATACTTTAATATATTTAACATGTATTGATCATCCTGCCATCTAGGGGAGGGGATGGGGGGAAGGAAGGTAAAAAAAAATGGAACAAAAGGTTTGACAATTGTCAATGCTGTAAAATTACCCATACATATAATTTGTAAATAAAAAGCTATTAAAAATTAAAACAAAAAAAAGTAGATGCTGATGGGATTAATAGAGTAGTTTTAAAAAGAAAAACATTGATATCAAATCAGTCTTAAAGAAAGAATGTAACTAACGCTATTTTTTGACCTTTCTATGTACCCTCACCTTACTCTGAACTCCTCCTTTTAGGCATCCTATAAAAAATTTTAGAGGATAGATCAAATTAGTCTAGTGCTTTGGAAGGTGAGAATGCTATTCAAATGTCCTAATTGGATTGCTAGTTCTTTGTGACTTAGGTAATATTATTATAGCTTGATGTTATAAAGAAAAAAAACTAAGAAAGTACTTTGAGATTTAATCTTACTTTGAAGTACAAGTAACCTTTTAGTTATACATGCTTGAGCACCATTCTGTTAGCATGACGAATTTGAAAAATACTTTGGTTTAGTTATTTTAATTGGCTACATAAAAGTTATTCTCTTAATTGATTAATTAATATCCCTTTTTTATAAAACTTTCAAAGTAACCATAAGTCACAGATCAAAACTTGTCACTGCTCTGATCACAGACCTTAAAAAATTTCTTTTTTTTTTATTATAGCTTTTTTTTTTTACAAGATATATGCATGAGTAATTTTTCAGCATTGACAATTGCAAAACCTTTTGTTCCAATTTTTCCCCTCCTTTCCTCTACCCTCTCCCCCAGATGGCAGGTAGACCAATACATGTTAAATATGTTAAAGTATATGTTAAATACAATATATGTATACATATCCATACAGTTATTTTGCTGCATAAGAAGAATCAGACTCTGAAATAATGTACACTTAATCTGTGAAGGAAAGCAAAAATGCAGGCGGACAAAAATAGAGGGATTAGAAATGCTATGTAGTGGTTCACACTCATTTCCCAGAGTTTTTTTTGCTGGGTGTAGCTGGTTCTATTCATTATCAAATAAATGGAACTGATTTGGTTCATTTCATTGTTGAAGAGAGCCATGTCCATCAGAATTGATCATCATATAGTATTGTTGTTGCAGTATATAATGATCTCCTGGTCTTACTCATTTCACTCGCCAGTCTCTCCAGGCCTTGATGATTTCAGAATCATCCTGCTGGTCATTTCTTACAGAACAATAATATTCCATAACATTCATATACCACAATTTACCCAACCATTCTCCAGTAGATGGGCATCCACTCAGTTTCCAGTTTCTGGCCACTACAAAGAGGGTTGCCACAAACATTCTTGCACATACAATCCCTTTCCCTTCTTTAAGATCTCTTTAGGATATAAACCCAGGAGTAACATTGCTGGATCAAAGGGTATGCACAGTTTGATAACTTTTTGAGCATAGTTCCAAATTGCTCTCCAGAATGGCTGGATATATTCACAATCTCACCAACAATGTATCAGTGTCCCAGTTTTCCCACATCCCCTCCAACATTCAGCATTATCTTTTCCTGTCATCCTAGCCAATCTGACAGCTATTTCAGAGTGGTATCTCAGAGTTGTTTTAATTTGCATTTCTCTGATTAATAATGTCTTGGGGCATCTTTTCATAAGGCTAGAAATAGTTTCAATTTCTTCATCTAAAAATTGTCTATTCATATCCTTTGACCATTTATCAATTGGAGAATGGTTTGAATTCTTATAAATTAGAGTCAATTCTCTATACTGGAAATGAGGCCTTTATCAAAACCTTTGACTATAAAAAAAATATTTCCCAGTTTATTGTTGTTGTTGCATTAGTTTTGTTTGTACAAAAGCTTTTCAATTTGATATAATCAAAATTTTCTATTTTGTGGTCAATAGTGATCTCTAGTTCTTCTTTGGTCACAGATTTCTTACTCCTCCACAGGTCTGAGAGATAAACTATCCTATGTTCTAATATATTTATAATCTCATTCTTTATACTTAGATCATGAACCCATTTTGACTTTATCTTGGTGTACAGTGTTAAGTGTGGATCAATGTCTAGTTTCTACCATATTAATTTCCAATTTTCCCAGCAGTTTTTGTCAAACAGTGAATTCTTATCCCAAAAGCTGGGGTCTTTGGGTTTGTCAAATACTAGATTATTAAAGTTATTGACTATTTTGTCCTTTGAACCTAACCTATTGCACTGATCAGCTAGTCTATTTCTTAGCCAATACCAAGTGGTTTTGGTAACTGCTACTCTATAATATAGTTTTAGATCTGGTACAGCTAGGCCACCTTCATTTGATTTTTTTTTTCTTTCATTAGTTCCCTTGAAAGTCTTGACCTTTTGTTTTTTCAGATGAATTTTGTTGTTATTTTTCCCACATCATTAAAAGAGTTTTTTGGGAGCCTGATTGGTATAGCACTAAATAAATAGATTAGGTAGTATTCTCATCTTTATTATATTTGCTCCCCCTATCTAAGAGCACTTAATATTTTTTCCAATTGGTTAGATCTGACTTTATTTGTGTAGAAAATGTTTTGTAGTTTTGCTCATATAGTTCCTGACTTTCCCTTGGCAGATAGATTCCCAAATATTTTATATTATCAGCAGTTACTTTAAATGGAATTTCTCTTTGTAACTCTATCTGTTCGATTTTGTTAGTGATATATAAGAATGCTGATGACGTGTGGGTTTATTTTGTATCTTGCAACTTTGCTAAAGGTGTGGATTATTTCTAATACCTTTTTAGTAGAATATCTGGGGTTCTCTATGTATATCATCATATCATCTGCAGAGAGGGTTAATTTGGTTTCCTTATTACCTACTTTAATTCCTTTAATCTCTTTCTCAACTCTTATTGCCGAAAATAGCATTTCTAATACAATATTGAATAGTAATGGTGATGGTGGGCAACCTTGTTTCACTCATGATCTTATTGGGAATGATTCCAGTTTATCCCCATTACATATGATGCTTACTGATAGTTTTAAATAGATGCTACTGATTGTTTTAAGGAAAAGTCCATTTATTCCTATATTCTCAAATATTTTTAATAATAATGATGTTGGATTTTATCAAATGCTTTTTCTGCATCTAATGAGATGATCATATGGTTTTTGTTAATTTGATTATTAATATGGCCAATTATACTAATAGTTTTCCTAATATTGAACTAAGCCTGCATTCCTGTATAAATCCTACTTGGTCATGGTGTATTATCCTGGGGATGATTTTCTGTAATCTTTTTGCTAATATTTTATTTAATATATTAACATCAATATTCATTAGGGATATTGGTCTATAATTTTCTTTCTCTGTTTTCAGCCTACCTGGTTTAGGTATCAGTACCATGTCTATGTCATAAAAGGAGTTTGGTAGGACTCCTTCAATCCCTATTTTTTCAAATAGTTTATTTAGCATTGGAGTTAATTGTTCTTTAAATGTTTGGTAGAATTCACATGTAAATCCATCTGGTCCTGGGGATTTTTTCTTAGGGAGTTGATTAATAGCTTGTTCTATTTCTTTTTCTAAATAGGACTATTTAAGCAATTTGCTTAATCTAATTTTTGTTAATCTAGGAAGGCTATATTTTTGAAGGTAGTCATCCATTTCATTTAGGTTTTCAAATTTATTGGCATAAAGATGAGCAAAGTAATCCTAATTATTGCTCTATTGATGGAAAGTTCTCCCTTTTCATTTTTAAGACTAACAATTTGAATTTCCTCTTTCCTTTTTCTAATCAGATTTACCAAAGGTTTATCTTTTTTTTTTTTAATAAAACCAACTCTTAGTTTTATTTATTAATTCAATATTTTTTTACTTTCAATTTTATTAATTTCTCCTTTTAATTTTAGAATTTCAAGTTTAGTATTTGATTGGGGGTTTTTAATTCGGTCTTTTTCTAGCTTTTTAAGTTGCAAGCCCAATTCATTGATCTTCTCTTTCTTTATCTTTTTCAAGTAAGTGTCTGCTGCATCCCACAAATTTTGGTATGTTGTCTCATTATTATCATTCTCTTGGGTGAAATAAGTATGTCTATCATTTGCTGTTTCACCCAATCATTCTTTAGGATGAGATTATTTAGTTTCCAATTACTTTTTGGTCTATTTACCCTAGCTTTTTGTTGAATGTAGTTTTTATATCATCATGATCTGAAAAGAATGCATTTCTGCCTTTCCGCATTTAATTTTGAGGTCTTTATGGTCAATTTTTGTATAGGTTCCATGAACTGCTGAGAAGAAAGTGTACTCCTTTCTGTCTCCATTTAGTTTTCTCCAAAGATCTATCATACTTAACTTTTCTAATATTCTATTTATCTCTTTAACTTCTTTCTTATTTATTTTGTGGTTTGATTTATCTCATTCTGAGAGTGCGAGGTTGAGGTCTCCCACTATTATAGTTTTGCTGTCTCTTTTTTCTTGCAACTCTCTTAACTTCTCCTTTAGGAAATTAGATGCTATACCACTTGGTGATATTGCTGCATTGTCTATGCTACCCTTTAGCAAGATATAGTTTCCTTCCTTATCTCTTTTAATTAAATCAATTTTTGCTTTTGCTTGATCTGAGATAAGGATGGTTATCCCTGCTTATTTGATTTCACCTGAAGCATAGTAGATTCTGCTCCAGCCTTTTACCTTTACTCTCTGTTTTATGTACATATCTCCCTGTTTTAAATGTGTTTCCTGTAAACAGCCAAGGTTCTGGCTTTTGATCCAGTCTGCTATCCACCTCCACTTTATGGGAGAGTTCATCCCATTCACATTTTTTTTGACTGAAGCAATTGGGATTAAGTGACTTGCCCAGGGTCACACAGCTAGGAACCTTTAAGTGTCTGAGACCAGATTTGAACTTGGGTCATCCTGACTTCAGGGCTGGTGCTCTATTTACTGCACCACCTAGCTGTCCCCATCCCATTCACATTTATGGTTAAAATTATTAATTCTGTATTTCATGCCATCTTGTTATTTTCAGATTACGCATTTCTTTTTCTTACCCCTCTTACCCCCCTCCCCTCTATTAAACTCATGGGCACCACTTGCCTCACACAGCTCTCCCTCTTTAGAATTCTTCGCATCCCTTTTGAATCCTTTCCCTTCTCTTATATCTTTCCCTTATTACTCTTTTCCTTTTCCCTTTTCCTCTCCCACTTTTTAATGAGGTGAGAGAAGTTTCTCTGTAAACCAAATATGTCAGTTATTTTTAGTTTGATCCAGATCTGATGAGAGTAAGATTCACACGATGTTCCTCCCCCTCCCCAAATTCCCTCACATGCAATAGATTTCCTTTACCTCTTTATGGGATGTAGTTTCCCTCTTTTTATCTCCCCTTTTCCCTTTTTCTGACACTATCCCCTTTCCATTTCTACTTCCCTTTTTAATATTATATCAGTAAAATCAAATTATACATGCACTCTTCGTGTATGTCCATAACAGAAATACAGTTCTCAAGAGTTCTTTTTACCTTTTTTCTGCTTCTCTTGAGTCCTATAGTTGGAGGTCAGATTTTTTGTTTAGCTCTGGGTTTTTTATTAGAAACAAATGGAATTCACATGTTTCATTAAATGTTCATCTTCTTCCCTGGAAAAAAATGCTCAGCTTAACTGGGTAGTTTATTCTTAGCTTCATTCCAAATTCTTTTGCCTTTCGAAATATCAGCTTCCAGGCCCTTTGATCTTTTAATGTGGAAGCAGTTAGATCCCAAGTGATCCTTATTGTGGCTCCTTGGTATTTGAATTGATTTTTTCTGGCTGCTTGTAAAATTTTTTCCTTAGTTTGGTAATTCTTACATTTAGCCACAATATTCCTTGGAGTTTTTATTTTAGTGTCTTTTTCATAAGGTGTTCGATGAATTCTTTCAATACCTATTTTACCTTCTGATTCTATTATATCTGAGCAGTTCTCTCTGATGATTTCCTGTAAAATAGTGTCTAGGCGTTTTTTTTTTCCATCATAATTTTTAGGAAATCCAATAATCCTCAGATTATCTCTCCTAGATCTATTATCCAGGTCTGTTGTTTTTCCAAGTAGATATTTGACATTTTTTTCTGTTTTTTTTTCACATTTTTGATATTGTTTGACTGATTCTTGATGTCTCAACGAATCATTCATTTCTCTTTGTTCAGTTATGATTTTTAATGAGTTATTTTCTTCATTAGCTTTTTTACTTCTTTCTCTATATGTCCAATTGAGTTTTTAAATGAGTTGTTTTGCTCTATGGAATTTTTTCCCATTGCACAATTTTTTTTTTTTAACTGAGTTTTCTTTTTCCAATTCAGAAATCCTACTTTCCTGGAAGTTCTTTATCTTTTCCAATTAACAAATTCTGTTTCCCTGTACTCCCTGAGAGTTCTTTATCTTTTCCAGTTCACATTTCAGGAAGTTGTTACTCTCTTGCATAGCTTCTCTTTTCCCCTTTTTCTTCTAGCTCTCTTTGAAGATCTTTTATAGTTTCTTTTAGGAGAGCCTTGTGTGATGGGGACCAGATTACACCCCCTTTGGGGGTTTTGTCTGGAGACTGTCTGCTATTAGTCTCCTCAGGGTTGAAAACCTGCTCTCTTTCTGTATAGAAGCTATCGATGGTTAGTGTATGCTTGGCTTTTTTACTCTTTTTTTTTTTTTTTTTAAAGCTCTTAGGGTCTGCCTTCAGGACAAGGAAGTTAACCAGCTTCCTCTGTAGAGCAGGGATAGATATATGGACATTAACTGTCTTGCAAAAGGGCTGGTAAGAGTGGCTGAGCTGCAGAAATGCCTTGGGAAGAGCCCTGCATGGAAGTGTTTCTGCCTTGGGAAGTGCAGCTGGCTGAGGAAGTTCTGTTGCCCCAGGCAGAGCCCTCCTGCTGTGCAAATTTGTGACTGCCCCTGGCAAAAGCCCCACTCTGCAGAATGCATTTCACAGCTCTGTTGTGGTCTGTGCTGAGTCACTTCTGGTGCTAGATAGGTGTAGCCAGATCCTGTTAGATTCTGACGTTTTTTGGAGTACACTCTACCTTTGGCCTTTTTGTAACTTCTCTGCTGACCTACTGCTTTGCAACCAAAGCAGAGTAGCCAACCTGTAGTAGAGAATTCCCTGCAAAATTTCTACCTGTAGAGACCGCCCCCGCCCTCATCTGCTCAGTGTATTAGCCTCTGCATTCTACTTCCCTGCCTGTGCTGGCCTGCTCCCACCAATCAAGACAAACTTTTTCTGGTGATTTTCCAGATTATTTTTGGTTGATAATTTGTTGTATCCCCAATATTCATGGATTTTACCAGTCAAGCACTATTTCTTCTTCTTTTTTTTTTCCCTTATATAAATTCCAAATTTATTAAATAAAATATGTAGTCTTCAGAATATAAATTATCAATAATTGTCTAAAAGAATGCTCCAAATAACTAACCAAAAAAAAAAAAAAAAAAAAAAAAAAAAAGGCAAGTTGTGGGAGCAGCTAGGTGGCACAGTGGATAGAGCACAAGCCCTGAAGTCAGGAGGACCTGAGTTCAAATATGACCTCAGACATGTAACACTTCCCAGCTGTGTGACCTTAGGCAAGTCACTTAATCCCAATTTAAGCACTATTTCTGAGGCTGAATTTAGTACTGAGGGTAGAAGAGGAGCTTAGAATGATGGGTGTGTGGTGTGTCTTCTCTGCCATCTTGGCTCTGCCCTCCCTCAAAAAATTTCTTACAGGAAAATGTTTAAACTCTGCTTTAACATTTATAGCTCTTTACAATCAAGTTATTTTTACTTTTTCAATATTTTTAAAAATTACTTTTTTTCACAATTTTACATATAAACTGGGCTCTATTTTTTTTTCTAAATTTGACACTCCCATCATACCTATAGAATTGGATAATATCTAAATTTGGCAAGAAGTAAGGATGAGTTGTGCTTCCTTGGTATAGAGATCCTGGAAGGGTTGCTCTAATTGATATTTTCTACCTTTATCAGACCCATTCCTGTGGGCTCAACACTATCTTTAACTGATTTTCCCAAAATAATGCAGACAGGGTTTTTTGTGAAGACTTTGAACTAGAGTCTCTTTTCTACCTCTTCTATTTCTTGCTGTGTTATATTACATAATTATAATCAGCACTGCACATCTCGTCTCCCATCTTCAAAATCTCCTCCATGTTTCATACTCTTCCACAACCACTTCTTTTCTTTATAGGCTTTAACCTTTTCTATTATAAAGATTCTCTCTCCCACACTGCCACAGATTCTAAAATATATGCCTACAACTGTAATAATCAGGGGTCTTGGGACATGAGACAAGAGAATGAGCAGCAATGAGAGTGTTTGCTTTGCCAGTACTTCTTCCCACTCTTGGATCAAAAACCCTTTTGATAACTGCTAAGGGTTTGTCTCTGAAAATCAGTGACTAAAATGCCAGTAGGCAGAGGTATTGTTTGGCATAACCTCTTATTTCAGTACCTCCAATATTTGTCATTTTCCTTTTTATTCAAATAGCTTTTTGTTTTAATTTGCAGTTCTCTAGTGTTTTGATGCATTTTTTATATAGTTATATCAAAAGCTATATATAATATTTTTTCCTTAGAAAACTACCTTCTTTTAATCTTAGATATTATTTTTTCAATTGGGGAGTGGCTCTTTAAATTAAATTATTAAAATTTAGTCATTAAAATTAGTCAACAAGTATAAATATGTATACATATATTGGATTTAACATATTTTAACATATTTAACATATATTAAATTACTAGGGAAAGAAGTGGGGGGAAAGAGAGGAAAATTTGGAACACAAGGTTTTGCAAGGGTCAATGTTGAAAATTTACCCATGCATATGTTTTGTAAATAAAAAGCTTTAATAAAAACAATTAATTAATTTATTTTTTGAAAACAAACAAAAAATAAATTAGTCTACAAGCATCTGTGCTAAGGATTGAGGTCCTGAGAAAGGAAAAACAGTCCTTGCTCCCAAGGATCTCATAGTCTAATGTCCCCCATTAGTATCTAATGGAGGACACAACATAGAAATAACTATGAATAAATAATGTATACCAGGTAATCTGAATGTAATCTTAGAGGGAATATAATTTTTTCTTAAATATTTCCTAACTACATGTTTAAAAAAGCTAACATTCTTTTTTTTTTAAAAGCTTTTTATTTTTCAAAACATTATGCATAGACAATACCCTCCCCGAGATGGCAAGTAGTCTAATATATGTTAAATATGGTAGAAATATATGTTTAATCCAATATATGCATACATATTTATATAATTATCGTACTTCACAAGAAAAATCAAATCAAACCACTAAAAGAAAAAAAAGAGAGAAGTAAAATAAAATGCAAGCAAACAATAATAAAAAGAAATTTGAGTTCCAAATTCTCTCCCTTTTTCCTGTTCTTCTCCCACCCATTGGGAAGGCAAGCAATATGATAATCATACATGTGAAGTCATGCAAAACATTTTCTTATTAGCCATGCTGCAAAATACATAAGTAAAAGAAAGTAAAACAATGTATACTATAGTACTCACTTTACACAAATATTATTTGAGGTATACAAGCAATAAGACCTCAACTGGACTGTGGCTCTGATTACTAGCAGGGTGCTAGGGTGGCAGCAGTGACAGCAATATTGATACAGCACTACACCAGGGGTCCTCTACTTCAGGTGCTGAAACTGCTCTATTTGAGAGGGTGGAATTGTGGTCATTTTTGTACTCAGAATATATCAGTTCTCTCTGGAATTGGGATAGCATTTCTCATGAGTCCCTTGGAATTTTTGTGATCAGAGTACTTAAGTCATTCACAATTGATCATCCTTATAGTATTGCTATTACTGTGTACAGTAGTCTACTGGTTCTTTTCACTTCACTTTGTGTCAATTCATTTATATCTTCACAGGTTTTTCTGAAACCATCCTGCTTGTTATTTTTTATAGCCCAATACTATTCCATCACAATCATGTACAACAATTTGTTCAACCATTCCCCAGTCAATAAACATCTCCTTAATTTCTAGTTCTCTGACACCACGAAAAGAACTGTTACAAATATTTTTGTACTAATTGTTTCTTTTTCCTAGAAAAGTCCTGTCAATATAGCTCTGTGACCCTAGCATTAAGTATTTGAAGGAAGGCAAGGAAGATAGAAATGAGTGCAAGCAATCTAGGAGTGCAAATTAAAATAAATAAATAAAGCATAGAGAATAAGAATATCTTGTCCAGGGAATATTCAATGCCAGTGTCACTAGGTGGCAGAGAATATGAGAGAAAGTAAAGTATAAGAAGACTGGAAAACTAGAATGGGAGCAGGTTATGAAGGGTTTTAAAAGTCAAATAGGCTTATACACTTGATCTTGTAGTTAACAGTAAGTCATTGGAATTCACTGGGGGAAAGTTGATGATATTGTTAGATCTTTAGTACTTAGTACTTTAGGAAAATCACTTGGCAGCAGAGTAGAGGATGGACTGGAGTTGTGAAAGACTTGAAGCATGGTTATCAATTAGAAGATTAGATTAGTTAAAATGTGAAATGATTGGAACCTATAATCATAGTGGTGGTAGTATTTAAGAATTTAGGAAGATGATAGGAAAGAGGATTCAAAGATAAAATTGACAGGATTTGACAACTGATTAATTGGAAATGGTGATGTTAGAAGTTAGAAGTCAAGGATTTCATCCAGTTTTTCTGTTTTCTTTCTAATTTTAGCTGAATTGGTTTTACTTGCATAAAATCTTTTTAATTTTATTTGATCAAATTGATCAAATTGTGGTCTCTTTATCTTTGTTTGGTCATGAAGTGTTCACTTTTCCATAGGTTTGAAAGGTGATTTCTTTCTTGTTCCTCTAATTTGTTTAAGATATCACTGGTTATATCTAGATTATGTGTCCACTTGGAGCTTATCTAGTGTGAGATGTTAATATAATCTTTTAAAAACTATTTTCCAGTTCCCCAAGCAATTTTTGTCCAGTAATAGTCAGTTCATCATATATTAAACTACTATTCATTAGCTTCTATATATTCCTAATCTGTTATATTAGTCAACCTCTTTGTTTTTTAAATTAGTAGCAAATTGTTTCAAAGCTGCTGGTTTGTAATACAGTTTGAAATGGTACTGCTAGGCTTCCTTCCACCTCATTCTTTTCCATTATTTCTTGACCTTTTGCTCTTGTAGATGAATTTTTCTAACTCTACATAACACCACCTTGGTAGTTTGATTGCTGTGGCACTAAATAAATTGATGTAAGTATTATTCTCATTAGTATTATAGTGGCTCAGAGTATTAATTTTTTTTAAATAACTTTTTATTGATAGAACCCATACCAGGGTAATTTTTTACAGCATTATCCCTTGCATTCACTTCTGTTCTGATTTTTCCCCTTCTTCCCTCCACCCCCTCCCCTAGATGGCAAGCAGTCATTTACATGTTGAATAGGTTACAGTATATCCTAGATACAACATATGTGTGCAGAACTGAACAGTTTTCTTGTTGCACAGGGAGAATTGAATTCAGAAGGTATAAATAACCTGGGAAGAAAAACAAAATGCAAGCAGTTTATATTCATTTCCCAGTGTTCTTTCTTTGGGTGTAGCTGCTTCTGTCCATCTTTGATCAATTAAAGCTCTCTTTATCGAAGAGATCCACTTCCATCAGAATACATCCTCAAACAGTATCATTGTTGAGGTATATAATGATCTCCTGGTTCTGCTCGTTTCGCTTAGCATCAGTTCATGTAAGTCTCGCCAGTCCTCTCTGTATTCATCCTGCTAGTCATTCCTTACAGAACAATAATATTCCATAACGTTCATATACCACAATTTACTCAACCATTCTCCAATTGATGGGCATCCTTTCATTTTCCAGCTTCTAGCCACTATAAACAGGGCTGCCACAAACATTTTGGCACATACAGGTCCCTTTCCTTTCTTTAGTATCTCTTTGGGGTATAAGCCCTGTAGAAACACTGCTGGGTCAAAGGGTATGCACAGTTTGATAACTTTTTGAGCATAGTTCCAAATTGCTCTCCAGAATGACTGGATGTGTTCACAATTCCACCAACAATGTATCAATGTCCCTGTTTTCCCACATCCCCTCCAACATTCCCCATTATCTTTCCCTGTCATTCTAGCCAATCTGACAGGTGTGTAGTGGTATCTCAGAGTTGTCTTAATTTGCATTTCCCTGATTGATAATGATTTGGAGAATATTTTCATATGTCTATAAATGGTTTCAATTTCTTCGTCTGAGAATTGTCTGTTCATATCCTTTGACCATTTATCAATTGGAGAATGGTTTGATTTCTTATAAATTAGAGTCAATTCTCTATATATTTTGGAAATGCGTCCTTTATCAGAACCTTTGATTGTAAAAATGTTTTCCCAGTTTATTGTTTCCCTTCTAATCTTGTCTGCATTTGTTTTGTTTGTACAAAAACTTTTCAATTTGATATAATCAAAATTTTCTATTTTGTGGTCAATAGTGATCTCTAGTTCTTCTTTGGTCATAAATTCCTCCCTCTTCCACAGGTCTTCAAAGTAAACTATCCTATGCTCTTCCAATTTATTTATAATCTCATTCTTTATGCCTAGGTCATGAACCCATTTTGACCTTATCTTGGTGTACGGTGTTAAGTGTGGGTCAATGCCTAGTTTCTGCCATACTAATTTCCAATTTTCCCAGCAATTTTTGTCAAATAATGCATTCTTATCCCAGAAACTGGTGTCTTTGGGTTTGTCAAACACTATATTATTAAAGTTATTGGCTGTTTTGTCCTATTCCATTGATCAACTAGTCTATTTCTTAGCCAATACCAGTTAATTTTTCTATTATGCCAGTCTATTTTCATAATGAATGGCTAAGTTTTACTAATTTAGTTCCTTTGAGTGTTTTATATATTCTGTGGCTATCTTAAATGAGATTTCTACTGCATTTTGTTGATAATATATAGAAATGGTGACTTTTTTTATATCTAACAATTTTGCTGAAATTACTAATTTTTTAGTTGATTCTAAGGTTCTTTCAGTAAACTATCATCTGCAGAAAATAATCACTTTATTTCCTCTTTGCCTGTGATTATTTTATCTATTTCTTTGTTTTATTGCTACAGCTAGCATTTTTATGATGGTAATCATAGACATTCTTGCTTTATTCATACTTTTATTGGAAAGACTTGTACTTTATTCTTATTACATACAGTGAAGGTTCTTAGTTTTAGATATTATTTATCATTTAAGGAAAGAAATTTATTTCTACCTTTTTAGTTTTTTTGTGTGTTTTAACAAGAATGGCTATTATGTCTTGTTGGGAGCTTTTTTCTATTATAGTGATATATTATTTTTGTTCCAGTTATTAATGCAATCTCTTCAATTTATAGTTTTCCTAATATTGAAACAACCTTGCATTACCAGTATAATTGCAAGCTGGTCATAGTATATGTTGTATATGTTGCTATAGAGCTGCTAAAACAGTTTTATAAGTGTTTCAATAGATAGAATGTAGGGTATGGAGTCAAGACCTCAGTGTAGAAGATTCCAAAAACTGAATCTAGCTTTGTGACCCAGGGCAAGTCACTTAACCTCTGTCAGCTTCAGTTTCCTCATCTACAAAATGAAAAGAATAAAACCTACCTCACAGGGATCAAAGGAGATAATATAAATGTAAAATGCTATGTAAGTGATAGCTATTAAAAGAACAATTATTGTCAATGTTCTTCTGATTCTGCTTATTTCATTTTCTATCTTTTCATATACATCTTCACAGGTTTTTCTGAAACCATCTTCTTCATCAATTCTTAAAGGCACAATAGTATTCCATCACAATTATATACCATAACTGGTTTAACTATTCCCAGTTGATGAGCATTCCCTTATTTTCCACTTCTTTGCTACTACAAGAAGAACTGTTGTAAATATTTATACATATAGGTCCTTTTTCTTTTTATTTGATCTTTGGAGAATGGAACTGTTAGAAGTATTGCTGAATCAAAAGGTATGCACCATTTTATAGCACTTTAGGCAGTTTCAAGTTGTTCTCCAGAATGGTTGGACCAATTCACAACTCCAACAGTACTTTAGTGTCCCAATTTTTCTATATTCCCTTTAGCCTTTGTTATTTTCCCTTTTTTTTTTTCCCCCTTGGGGGGGAGGTTAGTTAGCTAATCTGATAGATACTTCAGAATTGTTTTAATTTGCATTTTCTCATCATTAGTGATATAGTGATTTTTTTTCTTGTGACTATTAAAGGCTTTTATGTTTTTTAGAAATCTGCATGTTTATATCCTTTGGCCATTTATCCATTGTTAAATGTCTTTTTTTTTTTAATTTGATTCAATCAATGAATTTGAGAAATGAGAGCTTTATCAGAAAATATTCTTGAGTCCATTAGCTTTCTATTAGAAGATGGATGGCATTTTTCATGATAAAGTCCTTTGAAATTATCTTAGAACATTGTCTTAGAGTGATTAAGTCTATCACAGTTGGTCATCATTTCAGTAATGCTGTTCATTGTATATATTTGAATTGGTTCCCTTGTTAGTCTTTTATTCTTCCAGATGAAATTTGTTTTTGTTTTTTCTAGTTCTACAAAGTAATTTTTTGATAGTTTGATTAATATGGTGCAGAATAAGCAAATCAGTATAGAGAGAATTTTATGATATTGGCTCAGCCTAGCCATGAACAGTTAATATTTCTCCTTTTGTTAAGTCTGTCATTTGTTTATTTGAACATGAAATTGTGTTCATGTAGATCCCATGTATGCCTTGGCAAGTAGACTCCCAAGTACTTTATGCTGTTTGCATTTATTTTTAAAGAGCAGTTAGGTGGTGCATTAGATAGGGCACTGGACTTGAAAATCAGAAAGCCTCATCTTCATGAGTTCAAATACAATCTCAAACATTTATCTTTGCTGCGGAGCAAGCCATTTACCCTTTTTGCTTCAATTTTCTATCTGTAAAATGAGCTGAAGAAGGTAATGGCAAACCCTTCCAGTCTCTTTGCCAAGAAAATCCCAAATGTAATCACAGAGTCAGACATGGCTGAAATCGAGAGCAATTAGGTAGTTCAGTGGATAGAGTGCAGGCTCTGGAGACAGGAAGACTCAACTGAGTTCAAGTCTGGTCTCAGACACCTAATTGTGTAACAGTAGAAAAGTAACAATCCTGTTTGCCTCAGTTTCCTCATTTGTACAATGAGCTGGAAAAGGAAGTGGCAAGCCACTACAGTATCTTTGCCAAGAAAACCTTAAATGGGGTCACAAAGAATTGGATAAATATAAAAAATGACTGGACAAGTTATTTTTAATGGAATTCTCTATTATATGATACTTACTTGTACTTTTAGATAAATTGTTATTTTAAGAAATGTTCCATTCCCATATGTTGTAGTGTTTTGTTTATTTTTTTAAAAATCCTTCAAGAATTTGTATGCTATGCCATTTTGTGCATATTATTATATCAATTCATTGTCTATGGTATCTTTTAGCAAAATGAATCTCTCTTTTAGTTGTGTCTAATTTTCTTTTTGCTTTGTTTGATATCAGGATTTCTACCCTTTTCTTTCTTACTTCAGTTGAAGCATAATAGATATTTCTCTAGCCCTTTATTTTAACTCTGTGTATCTTTCTGTTTCAAATGTGTCTCTTATAAACATATTGTTGGATTCTGGTTTCTGATCTATCCTGCTTATCTTTTCCATTTTATGGGTGAGTTAACCATTCACATTCACTAGCTATTTTCCCCTCCATTGTTTTCTGATCTTTTTTTTTTTTTTTAAGTTTTTTGTCTCCACCTAAGAAGTCTGTTTTGCTTTTGACCACTGCTTCCCTGATTTACCTCACCTCTTAGGACCTTCCCCTCTTACTTCCTTGTTGGTTAAGATGAATTTTTCTACTCACTTGCATGTTTATATATACTTCTGTCTCCCTGAACCAATTTAAAAACTCTTTTATACCTCTTAATTATGTTAGATAATCTTTTCTCATTCATATTTTTCTTCATTTCCTCTAAATCCTTCCCCCAATGCATCTTTCTTTGTCACCCTTCCATTTTTCATTTGAAATATTTCAATGTAATTAACTCATATCCATGCCCTATATAGCTAAGCAGACTTCTTATAACTGATATAATGAAAAAAAAATTCTTAGGGATTACAGATATCATCTTCCCATATGAGAATGTAGAGCATAATCATTTGACAGAGTAAAGGAAAAATTACAGCTGAGTTCTCACAGTATTCTCCTCAAACTTTAAAATGTTATTTTATATTTTGGAGCATTCTGGAACAGCACAGCCAGCTAACAATTAGAGTGAGACATATTTTCCAGATCAAGACGTTTTAGGAGGTTGGAAGGAAAGTTCAGTGATACTGGCATGGGAGATGGCTGGGAGTACTGTATGGTGATAACATCCATATTGGATGCAGTGGTAAGTGATGTTGGATAACTCCCTTGCCCATTATGCAGTTCTGAGTTCCAGTTCCAGGGTAGAGAGGAATGTTTGGGGTCATATGGGAGTAGGGACTCTAGTTTCAGTTCAAGGTAGAAGAGAAGTATTAGAACTTGCAACTGCAAGGTCCACAATACAAACTAGATCAGTGACCACATTTCTTCCAGGTCAGACCTCCTTGAAAACATCAAAAACACTGTAGAACTGCTGTCAGAGTGGCAGATTAGAAAAACCTGAAGCTTTCAACAGCTTCATACTGCCTCCTACTCCAGGTAATTGTGTGGCTCAAATTGATGAATAGTCACCATTTAATAAAAAAAAGCTGGCAAGCTCTCTAGGAGCAAAGCAAAAGTTTATTGTACATTCTCACGAGAATTGGGTGTCTCTCCCATAGAGCATGCAATCAAAAGGAGGAGGCACCTTTTAGGACAGGTTTGACACTTTAGGACAGGTTTTAAATAGTCCGGAACGCAGATACCCCTCCCATCACTTATCATCATCCTCATTGGTTGAGGGGCTTACATTCTAAACACAGGAACTACCCAAGAAATTGAACTTGACCAATAAGTACATAGTTGCCCATATTTGATCAAAATAGAGAGAAAATGATGTCATGGGAATATAGCAGGAAGGGGACTTGAGTATGCCCTTGAGTCAGTGCTCAAAGACTTTCAGGCCTACTCAACTCTGAAGTAGATGAAGCTTTACTGAATTTTCACAACTGTGTTGAGAGATCTCACCTCATCTCATTCATAAGGAAAGTCCTTTTTAACTTAACTTTAACTTTAACACAGTCAAGAAATGGGTTAGGAAAGTGAACAAACTGTAACCTCCCACCGAGACTACTGATTGCCAGGGCGATACATACCAATCTTCCCTGGATACACATGAAGATGAGCTGATGTTAAGATGCTAAATAGCCTTTCTTTATTGGTAATCTCAGCAGGGGTTAGCAGGAAGCAAGAGCAAGTGTATGTATGTTTCTGTGGCTCTCTTTCTGCATCTCTGAATCTCTCTACATCTCTACCTCTACTTTTCTCTGCATCCTAAACCTGTAGACTCAAATCTGGTTATTTATATTTACTCTCCTCTGCAATTACCCTGTGCCTAGCCCACTTAGCACTGCCGAGGTGAACCTGCATAAGGGAAAAACCTGGAGTTGGTGCTGTGTCCTAAGATCTAGCAAGAGGACACACCCCTCACCATCTCAAGGAACCTTTAACATCAGTAAGACACAACCTCCTGCCTCAGAGGCCAAGCCCCTTTTTACCTTTTGGGTCTACTCTACCAGCTTACATAGCATACATGGCAATTCTCAAAAGGAAAGTCCCTAACAACAAACAAAAAGAACTCAATCATGACAAAGCTATTATGGTGACAGGAAAAGCAGTGATGTGAAAGTAGCTTCAAAGCTACTTCTAAAACATCAAAGAAAACTGCAGATTGCACACAAGCCCAAAGAGAATTCCTAGAACACCTAAGCAGGGCAAAAAAAAAAATGATTTTAAAAATAAAAAATTGGGAAAAGAAGGGGCAGGTAGATGGCTCAATGGATAAAGCACTGGCCCTGGAGACTTGAATCCAAATCTGCTCTCAAACACTTAATACTTCTTAAGTATGACTCTGGGCAATTCACTTAATTCTGATTGTCTCATAAGAAAACAAAAAAATTTTAAAGTGGGAAAAGAAATAAGAATGATTTAAGAAAATTATGAGGAGACAGTTGACAGTTTGACATAATAAAGGCAAACAAAAAATCAGGTCTTAAAAAACAAAACTGGTATAAAACATCACTGACAAAAAGGATTCCTTAAAAAACAGAATTGGTCAAGTGGGAATAGAAGTAAAAAAATTCATTGAAGAAAATCATTCCTTAAAAATTAGAACTGGACAAGTAGAATGACTTTATGAAATATTAAGAAACAATAAGAAAAGAAAATGCTTCTCTTGAGTCTTAATGTTTGACAGTTTCTATTCAGTTCTGATTTTTTCATCAGAAATCCTTGATAATACTCTGTTTCAATAAATAGTCATTTCTTCCCTGGGAGATTATATTCAGCTCTCCTTAATAAAGTTATGCTTGGTTATAATACTACTTCCTTTGCCTTCTACAATATCATATTCTAAATCCTCTCGTCCTCTTGAATGTGTTCACTTTTAACTTTAATGTGTTTAACTTTTGTTAATTGAATTATTTATGAATGCTTGTATTTTCTTTTTAGTTTGGGAGCTCTGGATTTGGGCTTTAATCTTTCAATTACTTTTTGTATCTTTTGGCATGGAGGGGCTTTTGCTCACTCTAGAAGAGTGTAGGACATAGAAAAGTAACCTTGAAAGTTAGAGACTGGGCATGGCTTCCATGAATACTTATTCAAATACAGATTCAAGATGAAATTTTTGATTTTATTTTCTCCAATTATTTTTGGTCCTCTTTTTACAAGTTTTTAATTTTCTTTTCATAATTTTGTATAGTTCTCATTTTTTCTTCTATCTTATTTTATTTTAAAAATCATTTTTTTCTCTTTTATTTAGTTAGCTCTTCTAGGAATTCTTTTGAGGGTTATGTCCAATCTGCGTTTTTTCTTGGGTAGATATATGTACTTATTTTTCCAGGCTATTTTTTGATTTTGGACTTTATGTTAAAGTTGGGCTCTGCCTACCTTGAGATGGGGGCACCGTTCACCTCTTAGTGATGAGTTGGATGGCTGGTCTGAATTTCTCTTGCTTAATCTAGGGGGCCTATCAGTTTTTGATGCTTCCAAACTAGTGTGATCTGGGTCTGGTTACTGTCCACCTGATCTGCCTCTTGTCCTGATCTGCCTCTTGTCTTTCTTTCTGATAATGTTTTCCATGCCTTTACCATTTTTGTGCATCTACAGCTGCTGTCACTTTTGTTGTGCCCACTATGTTGGCTGCGTGCTGAGCCAACCCCATCCCTATTGTCCACAGGCCTCACTTTCTATTTTAAGCTGCTTTGAGAAGAAAAAATTAAACACTTCAGTTTTTGTTGGCTTTTCTGTTCAGAAGACATTTTGGCATTTCCTATAGTCATTTTGCAGGAAAGGTTTTAGGGGAAGTTTGGCCGTTGTAATCTTTTATTCTTCCATCTTGATTTTACCCTGAACTATCCAGATGTATTAAAACTCTGAACTCAAATTTCCTGACTTCTCACTAGTTGCTGTACTGATACCTTCTACCTTTCCCTAGAGATTCAAAGTCTAAGGCTTTCTTATGGTAGTTCTCTTGTTTTCCTCTATAAATATATCCTTGTAGAGTGTACATGTTCACTTTCTAGCCACTCTAGCACATGCTTTTCTGTGGGACCCCTTTTCCTATTGCCTCTAGGCTTCTGGATAATTTTTTGTGCAATTCTTGGAGAGAAGTCACTTGCCTAGTTTCTTCTTGGATTTCTTGATCATTATTCAAGACTTTGCTGTAGTTGCTATTTGCTATAGCACTAAATATGTAAATTGACTTAATTAATAGTGATTCAGTCTTCATAGTTTTCTTTATTCTTATAAAGAATATATTAGAGGAGTATCTAGATGGCCCAGTTGATAGGGTATTGTCCCTGAAGTCAGTAGGACCCAAATTCAAATGCAGTCTCAGACATCAAACACTTATTAGCTGTTTGACCTTAGGCAAGTTACATAATCCTAGTTGCCTTCCCACCCTCCTCTCCAAAAAAGATGTAATATTATAAATCTTGGGTGTATCTTTTAGGCTGATTCCCAGATATTTTGTACATTTTGTGTTTATTTCTGAGAAATTCTTTTAAATATTGCTTTCTTATTGCAATAATATATTGAAATGCTAATGATTTTGTAGCTTTATCCTATTTTAGGTACCCTGTTGATAGCATCCGTTTTGAAGATGAATGTTCTATTAAAGCTGCACTTTGGATATGATGTAATATAACTCACCTTAAACATTAACTGTTAATATTTTGTAAGAAGAGGCAAAAATTACAAGCCAACCTTCTAGTTAGGAAAGCCTGACTGTGTTCAAACCTTGTCTCTCACACATACTTGTTATATGATTCTAGGCAAGTTACTTAATTTCTCAGTGCTCCAGAGTAGCCTCAAAGTTGCACAGCTGGTATACCTACCAGATTAACATTGGTAGATTAGTTTCCTCAAGGAGGTCTACATACCCATGAATATGAATCTACCCAAAGCAAAAAACAATGTGAGACACAAAAAGATAATGGAACAGGGTATATATAGCAGTGTCAAGATTATATTTGTTTTGCTGCCAACCACCCTGAATTGATGCAAATCCAGTATGAGGTGTTCCTTGTCAGTATATCTATTGAAAAAAAATTAAAAATAACTTTTAAATTTGAATTTGGAGCATGATAAAACAACATGCTTATAATTGAGTTGTCGAATAAATATGAATCAGATGTGAATTTGGTGAACTAGTTTTGAGGTCATTAAAAAAAATCTTAATAGTTTATATAGATTCCTATCTATAGGATATAACTTGATCCTATTCAACTAAATATATTAACCAAATTCTCTTAGAGACTTATCTTGTTTAATTTGCTTGTTTGACATGACTGTCCAGAAACTGTAGTTTACTCAGTTCTACAGATGATGCAAAACCAGAATTCAAATCCAACATTCCTGATTCTCCACTTTAGTATTCTTTTTTCTATCTCTCCAAGTTTTCAGAATTTTTTCAATACTACATAGTATTTAATTTGTGTTACATTGAATATCTGAAGGATACAGATTTTTCTTTAAGGCAACTAAGACATAAAAATATATTTTGCCATTTCTCTTTTGATAGTGTGTTATTCATGAAAGGTGTAGCCTAATATAATGGAAAGAATATAATGAACTAGCAACTAGAAGTCCAGACTTTGTAATATTGGGACCTTGTCCAAGTCAGTCACTTCATATCAGTCTTACTTTTTTCATTTATAAAATGCAGAATTAGACAAACATCACATTAGAGCAAACCCTCCCGTACCTTATACTCTGTGAATCTTTTACTATCAAAAGTTATCCTGGCTAGGTTTTGCTAATTTCTTTGGCAAATGTTGTTTATAATTAAAAGACCCTGTGCTAGTGGCAGTTATGGTACAAAGAAAGAATGAAAAATAATCTCTTATCTTTTATGAGTTAGTTTACTGAGGGATACAACATGTAAACAGATAAATAAGTACAATGTACTTGAAAAAAGAGAGAACATTAACTAGGGATATCAAGACTTCCAGTAGAACTGAGCCTTGGAGGAAACCAAAGAAATAGAGATAAAGAGAGACTGTGCCTTCCAGGAATGGGTCCAACAACTTATTTAAAGATATAGAGGCAGAAGATGGAATGCTGAGTTTCAGGAATGGCAAGTAGTATATGTCTGGGATTTGAAGTATATAAAGTGAGTATTGTGCAATGTTCGAAATGGTAGGTTGGTAACATATTGTATGTGAATAGCTTTAAATGCCAGCTGAAGAGTTTGTGTTTTATCTTTGAATCAGTAAAACGTCAATACAATTTCTTCATTGACATGATCAGAACTCAAGAAAACTATTCTGACAGCTGTTTGGAAGATGTATTCAAAGCAGAGAGACCAATTAACAGTTTAGGAAGCTGTCATATTAGTGAGATGAGAAGTGATGAGAACCAGACATACAGTAACAAGGTCAAAGTAGAGTTGAGTTGGCAGCTGATTGGACCAGGAAGATAAGGGTCAAGGAGTCAAAACTCTGAAGTTATTTATCTGCGTGCCTAGAAGCAAGTTGGTGTACTCTCAAATAGAAACTAGAAATTTTCCCAAAGCAGATTTTGAGAGATGATATGGAATCCTCTTTTATATAAATTTCTTCTGAGTGAAATGAGCAGAACGAAGAGAACATTGTATACAATAACTATATGATGAGCAACTTGGGATGGAAAATGCCAATCATATCCAGGGAAAGAGCTGTGGAGACTTAATATGAATAGTATTTTCATCTTTTTGTTTGCTTGTTTTTTTAGTTTTCTCATGTTTTTTCCCCATTTTGGTCTGATTTTTCTTGCACTATATGACACACATGGAAATATATTTAAAAGAATTGCACATATTTAACCCAAATCAGATTGCTTGCTGTAATTGCAGAGGGAGAAAGTAAGGGAGGGAGGAAGAAAAATGTAAAACATTAAGTTTTACAAAAAATGAATGACAGGCTTATGAAATAGCAGGTGGGCATACACAGCAAACATTTGACATGTGACTGGAGGATAAGAAAAAGATAAGTAAAGATTCAGGAGTCATCTGGACAATAATTTGCTTATTTGAATTAATTGAAACTCAAGAAAACAGAAGGTTTTTAGAGCAAGATTCAAAAAGTCTGTGGGTAGATTTCAGAAGGTCTATGAACTTTCCTGGGGATGCTTTCATATGTCTGAAATCCATCTGAAAAATCTTAACAATTTGCTATCTTCCTCTGATAATATAATATCTGCCATCTTTCGTGGTGTCTTACTTTTGTCCTTCTGTTCTCCACAGGTATTTAATCCAACATCCTAGGGTCCTTCTTCTGCAAGTCTTGATATGACCAGTTCACTTTCCTTTCATTTGCATCACTCTACAGTCTGCCTCCTCACAATTTTCATGTATGTCTCCATTTTTCCTATTAGATAGTTTGATTTAGGGCAGTGCTAGCAAACTCAAAAAGAAATCAAGGCCACTAAAATGAACATAAGGATCCCTGGCCAACATTTTAATTTCGATAAGCACAAGTTACTATTGTATTTTTTATTTGGTATGTTTTATTGTATTTTTATTTTAGTAAATACTTCTCAATGCCACTTTAATCTGGTTTGGGCCACACTCAGTGGGCTTGTGGAACAAATGCATGTTTAACACCTAACTTAGTGGACAGAGCAGTGGATTTGGTATCAGAAAGATCTCATTTTGAATATGTCCTTAGACATATTCACTTGAATAAGTGAATAAATCACTTGACCTCTTTCAACTTAAGTTTCTCTTCTATGAAATGGAGAAAATAAGGATCAAATGAGATGTAAAGCATTTTGCCACACTTGGATCGTGTTATATAAATGTCATCTGTTGGGTGAACCTCAAATTAAATTTAGTAGATTATGTATTATTACATGACATACAGCTATATAGCACTGGAGTCATTCATAAGTACTTTTTAGTTTCCTATAAACAATTCTCTTCACCTTACTTTAGCTGATTGTCCATGTTAGCGTTACTAGTGCACTATTGTTGTGTGTTGTCTATTCACTGTAAATCATATTCTAGATGAAAGGCATTCTTCATCTAGTTGTTTTTCTTGTAGTTAAACTAAAAATATTTTTCATGTCATTTGCTGATGGCAGCTTTTTCCATGATTGAGTTAACAGATGTGTTATTGTCAAAGACTCCATGATCTGGAATTACTTATTACTTATAGTTCCTTCAGCAGTTTATGTTTAAAGCTGAAATTCTCAAATATTTTAGTCACTTTATTTTAGCCACTGTGTCACGTAGCTGCCCCACCTTTGTCTTTATAAATCTAATTTATACTTCTTTATTTAGTGCACTGGGGACTGTGATGTTGAGTCCAAATATCTACTATCATTGATAGTGAAAAGAGTGTGTTATAAACATCTGAATCTATCTTTCATCTATTTATTACCCTCCAGTTTTATTCTTAAATACCCTAACAGTGATTTTGCTTATTTGGGTCTCTTAATCCAATTTAGTTAGCTTATTTCTCCTTTTATTGCTGGTACTTGTTTTATTATATGATACTGTTCATAATATCCTCTTGTCTTTTTTTATTTTGTCTTATAAATTTTTTTGTCTTGTCTTATAAATAAGTTTATATTTTAAGATCAGCATCAGTGTTGGATGCCGTAACTCAGGCAAGGAAACTTTTTGATGGCTTAGGTAGTTCCTAGGACTTTAATTTCATTATGAAAATTCATTAAATATACTTAGAAAACAGAGATAGTTTGTGTTGACATCTATTTCCCATTTTGAGGCCCAGTAATAGAATGTAATTCCTTTAATTGTATTTTATATCTTCTCATTTTTATTTTCATTTTTATCTTTGATTTAAGAAAATGATGCTTTACCTTGGCTAATTTGAAAATTAACCCTACGTGAAAAATCCTTTTCCTATCAGGGCAGAAGGCTAGCATATATAAGAGGAAATAGTTCTATTTTGTGATCTTGGGGGGAAAGTTGAATAGATGATTTCATGACCTTTATAGAGTAGGTCTTTTATTTAGCTCCACCCATTTCCTTAGGCCATTTTTGTTAGATTATTTTAGTAATAGGACTAATCAGTCAGCAGTTTTTAGGCACTAAATGAATGAGAGATTTGACCTATATTGAAAGATTAATTCATTCAGCAAAGTTACTATTCAGTAGTGTTGGGGGAAATGGTATAGATAATATTGGATTTTAGTTTAGGATTATAACACTAAGTGTTATATAAAGTATGACTATTATTATCATTGGGGTTAGCTAGTATGGGTATAAATTTTGCAGAAAAATATGGATAAGATAAGAATGACACAAAAGGAAAAGGAATGATTGGATTTCAGTTTTCCCTGAAAAAGTGAATGCTCACATTAGTGAGTGAGAAAGAGTTTTAAACTATCATAGAACTATTAAAATTCAAGAAATGGATAAGTGTTCTAGAGGTGAAGTTGGGAAAGCATTGCATTAAAAACAGAAAGTAGTCTAAGAAAATGCAGATAGTGGTAAGTGGTAGTCAAACTCAATGACTTGGATAAAGTCCAAGTGGTGTTTTTTATCAAATTTATGGACAGTCTGATGCTTGGAAGAACAGTTAACACACTGAATGACAGAGTAAAATTCTTAACTTGTTTGTACTTTCTTTTCAAAGAGTACTGATACTATCATGGGGTGATGTCTTGATTTGTGAATGAATTGGATTTAAGTGAAACAGAATTACCCAGAACTATTAGCCCCATTCTGTCTTCCAGAGTCATAGAAAAAAACTAGTGGCAGGACAAAACTCAAGACTATGGATGATGGCCTCGGATAACCAAGGATGACTGTGGCATCTTCTATGTCTGACCAAGCACTTCACAAAGCATGCCTCAACTGCTTTCATAACCATTGGAACAAATTGTCCTTATCTGCTCATTTTGCCATAGGATGTCTACATGATTGGGATAGGTATCTTCCTACCTCAGTGACAGGTTGGAGTCCCACCAATTACCCTCAACCTAGTTTAACCTATCTGCTAAGACAGTTTACTTGAGTGAAGCTACTGTGAATGGAGAGAGTTGAGGGCCAAGTAGACACCAAAGGTGAGTGAGCAGTCCAGAAAAGGGTTTGACAAGTCTTCACACCAGAGGTGCTGGTTTTCTTTGGACACCTTATGTACACCCCAAATGATGTTAACAGACTACTAGAACATATGGCCAAATCTAGTAAGATGTAATTGAATAGGGATACCTGTGAAGCCTTGCATTTAGATTCAAAATAACAACTTTACAGATAAAAAGTTAAGCTCAGTATGTCAAGAACATATGAAAGCTAAGAAAGCAAATATAAGTACTCTTAGGCTGCATTAAGAGAAAACTAGAGCCTCCCTAATTCCATTGTATTCTCTACTCTTTTAAGATCATATCTGAAGTATTATGTTTTAATTCAGGGCACTATTAAGTAAAGACCTTGTTAAGGCAGAAAGCACTTAGGAGAAGACCAGGATAGCAAAAGGCTTTGAGGTCATGCTGCTCAATTGGAGGAACTGAAATACCTGGGCAAGAGAAAGTACAGGACAACCAAAATAATGTAAATTTAAGAGCGTTTATTGCTAGCTAGCCAGAGACTGAGTCCTACAGAATAGGGGAGTCCTCACTGAGTAGTTTCAGGGACACATATTTATAGGAAAAAAACCACAAAAATGTTCCGAAACATTTATCACACTAAAAATTCCATTCCTAGATAGGTGGTAAAAGTTAACAAAGAGAAATTTTTCTTTAAATTTTATGCTTATCAAGTTATCATGGTCTTTGGTGATAGATAAGATTTAAGACAGCACATCTGGGGGTTAAGTGTGCCCAAAATTGGAAAAAGAAAATACCACTTGCATTAGGGAGGGAAAAGCTGGTGACATAGTTCTGACTACAGACTGACAAAGATAATATTCTCTTGGTCTCAGGAATAAGGGACACGGATTGGTGTCCCTCCATTTCAGAATTAGGAATCTCTATCCTGGATGAGAAAAGACTCAAGGAGTATGGAAGGATATTGAAATTATATTTATATGTAATATTTGAAGAATTTGTCATGTTAAAGAGAGAATAAATAGATTCTGCTTGGGCCTAGAGGGCAAAATTAAGAACAGTGAGTGCAAAGAAATAGAGCTATCTGCAAATTGTGATGGTGGGATAAAGAATAAGCTGTTTTAACAAGAAGTAGATTCTCTCATTGGAGGTGTCCAAGTAAATACTAAATAAATATCTGCTTACTCATTTTGTGATCATTGTTTAAATGTTTTCTTCCATTTATATTTTCATCCTGTGAGCTCTTGTCTATAGTATGTCTTCTCTCTACCCCATCTCCATGGGGTACCTTGGTAAGAGGACCTATGGTCCTCAGGGTCAGTGAAATTTTATTTTTACTCACCTCCAACTGAAATTCGGCATTTCCTTTCATGATGAATATAGACAATAACATTTTTAAAAGGGAGCCATAAGTTTCACCAGACTGACAAACCAAAGGGGTTTGATATAAAAATGGTTAAGAACCTCAGCTCTAACACTAGATTCTCAGGAACACTTTTTTCCCTTTCCCTTGCCCCACTGATTCCTTCTTCCTCATTTTTTCTCATGAACACCCCCTTTTTTGTATCTTTTCATTATTTTTATAGAATTTTTTATTTTCAAATAAAGAGTTAATACTAAAAAAAAAAAAAAAAACAAACCAAAAAACAAAAACCCACTATACAAGAGGAAGGACCACAGTATTTAGGTTAAGGCCTCTGGGAGGACTTTTCATCTAAAGTCTTTTACTTTGATACGGGATAGAAGCTCCTCTCTTTAACTTCAAATGTAGAGACAGCTCCTTGCAGGTTCCCCATTGTGAGCTTCTTTTAGTTCCAAGGCTTCATCAGTTCCCCAAATAGCTTACAGCACAGTGGCAATCTCAGATCTAGAGGGTGAATATTCTCTGTCCATTAGCTGTTTCTTAACTTTGGAGGTCTTGGCAGGAGTTGTGGGCAATGTACACTTATTGCTCTCAGAATGGCTATGGGTTGTAACCTCCTTTCTCACGGAAATTTTCCTCCTCAGTATGCTGGTCTCTTCCAAGGAAGACACATACATGTATTTCAAAGCTCCAACTTCTTAATAACTGACCACTGGAGTCTTCCAGGGAAGGATCAGGTACAGGTTCATGCCCCCCATGCAGGAACTGTAGCACATATAGTTGATTATAATAGTCCATTACTATATTACAATCATAGCTGACTTCTGGGGACTCATAAGGAACAGACATACTCTGTTGCATTGTGTGCCATCACTGAGGTATTCAGCCCATAGGTATCCTTCTACCTGGATCAGGTGCCAGGGCATTTCTGTACTTGGTACATCTTTCATGATGGGGATAACACCCCGGTCATGAGTTCTAAGTCTTATAAATAGCCATGATATGCACTTGGGCACCAGGAGGTAATGGTGAGGTGACTCAGAGTTGTGACAGACTTGGCCATTCTGGATTGTAGACAGCCAAAACTGCTCAGGATAGTCTTTTTGGATGCAACAGTAGATGGTATGGGCAGGTTAACTAGGGGTACAGATACCTGAAACCCAGGGCTTTTTCCCAGTCAGCTCATATTGTTTGATGAGGCAAACTGTGTATCATAAGTCCTTCAAGAGTAGTCATGGATAATTGTACTGCTGAGAATAGCAAAGTCATTCATAACTGATCATCCCAGAAACATTGCCATTATTTTATGTATAGTACATTGCATTTTGTTTGAATTTATGGAGAACTTTCCAATTTTGTTTTTTTTTTCTGAGAATATATTATTCATTATAGAAAAGCAGTTTTGATATGTATAATTTTAGAAACTAATTAGAGATATTAAAAAGCTGCAAAATTACTGTCCACTTGACAAGTTTTTCTAGAGCCCAGCCATTCAGTTTGTCTGCAGGTTTAATAATTAGAGGTAAAAATCATACTTTTTGCAATCTATGAGCCATTGATCTATTCTTAAAATGTGGTTTTGAATTTCAAGTTTTCCCCTAATAGTAATAGAACATCAGTTATCTAATATATATTAGTCTCATGCCCCATTGCTACTTTCTTTGCCAAGATTTGGCTAAAACAAGGTGAAAGTTTCAAGTAGTTGGAAGATAATGATTGATAGCTAAATACCTAGATTTATGGAGAGCACTGTTTGGCAATGTGATACAAAGATAAAAATTAAAGAGATTCTAACCTGGAGGATTGTAATATATACCAAGTACAGTATGCAGAAAATTGAGGTAGGAGGGAATAGGATAGGTTTTCTTTCTGTCCTCTAATTTATTGAAAACATACTTTACTCTTATTCTAGTTAGTTATATTTTGCAGTTTGCTCACATTTGCTTTACAGCTCTCCAGGCCCTTAGTGTGATATATCATTTTTACTTCTTTATAGGCAGTGGTATTACAAATTTTGCTGCCATATAGCAATACTTGTGAAATGTATTAAAAAATATTGAGAATTGAAGTAACTTAGCATAAATTGAAGGTGTGTTTATGGTTTAAATTCTTATAATTTTAATTTTAATTACATCCTGTATTGGTTTATGATGCTTTCCCACTTGTGATTATTTCAGTATGAAATGCTAGGTTACAAAAGAAAACATTCCTCATTTTAAAATTTTGAGTTTCCATTTTTAGACTGTATATTTTTATATAATATATTTTAAATTGCCTTTGTTAAAATTCTTGATTGTATTACGAGAAATAATCTGATAGTTTTCCTTAATTACAACTCAGATTCCATGTTGATTTCCATTGTTGGAATGGCATTATACACTGGATATATCTTCATGCCTCAACATATCTTGGCAATATTACATTACTTTGAAATAATACAGTGGGACTTCCGGTTAAGATGGCGGAGAGGAGGCACACAGTTGTGTAAGCTCCACGCTTTCTCTCACTATCCATGTCATTACAAGCCTCTGAATTAATGCTTGACTGAAAAAAAAACCCACAAATAGTTACCAAGAGAAGCCATCCTTGAGATTCGCCAAGAAAGTCTGTCTTTACTGGAGGGCTGGGACGGTTTTAGATCGGGCGCAGGCGGCGGGCAGCGGCAGTGAGAGCACGGGAGCAGACTGGAGAGGGGGTGGGGAGTGATCGCAGCCGTCTCTGCGGGGAGAGCTTCGCTACAGGTTTGGATACTTTGCCCTGGCAGCAAGTCAGCAGCCCAGCAGAGAAGCTAAAAACACCGGGGTTGAAGAATACAACCCCAAACAGCTGGAGTCTCTCGGGACCTGGCCACCCCCCCTCTCCCCCGCCACAGTGACTCAGCACGCTCTGGGATCTCAGAGCGCAGGCACAGCACAGTCCTGCTAGTGCCTCACTGCTGCCCCCTGCAGTCTGTAGAGGAAGCTCGATAACACACCCAGCCCCTCCCCCAAAGAAAGAATCCATTTTTTTCTTTTTTTCTTTGCTAGTCTGTCTTTGATTATTAGACAGAATGAGCAAGAAACTGAAGAGGACTTTAACCCTTGACAGCTTCTACACAGATAGAGAGCAGACTCTAAATCCTGAGGAGACTAAAAAGAGACAGTCTCCAGGTGAATCCCCAAAGGAGGAGATCATCTGTTCCTCAGCACAGATGAACCTCATAGAAGTAATTAAAAAGGCTCTCACAAGGGAGCTAGAAGAAAAATGGGAGGCTTGGCAAAAGAGCCTGGAGAAGTCAGTTAAAGAGAGAGTGGATAAAGAAATAAAATCCTTGAAAAATAGGATTGGTGAACTGGAAACAGAAAATAGCTCTCTAAAAAGCAAAATTGGCGAAATGGAAAAAAAATTCCACAGAACAAAAGAACTCAATGGGACAATTAGAAAAAGAGTTTTAAAAAGTGAGTGAAGAAAATACTTCACTGAAAATCAGAATTGAACAATTGGAATTGAATGACTCGAGGAGACAAGAAGAATCAGTCAAGCAAATCCAAAAAAATCAAACAATTGAGAAAAATGTGAAATACCTTCTGGGGAAGACAACAGACCTGGAAAATAGATCCAGGAGAGACAATCTGAGAATCATTGGACTCCCAGAAAAACATGATGAAAAAAAGAGCCTGGACACTATTTTCCAGGAAATTATCAAAGAGAACTGCCCAGAAGTCATAGGAACAGAGGAAAAAATAAACATTGAAAGGATTCATCGATCACCCACTGAAAGGGATCCTAAAATCAAAACACAAAGGAATATAGTGGCCAAATGCCAGAACCCTCAGACGAAGGAAAAAATATTGCAAGCGGCTAGAAAAATCCAATTCAAGTATCAAGAAGCCACAATAAGGATCACCGAGGATCTGGCAGCATCCACATTAAAGGATCGAAGGGCCTGGAATATGATATTCCGAAAGGCTAAGGAACTTGGTATGCAACCAAAAATAACTTACCCAGCGAGAATGAGCATCTTTTTCCAGGGAAGAAGATGGACATTCAACGAAGTAAGCGAATTTCACCTATTTTTGGTGAAAAAGCCAGAACTTAACAAAAAGTTTGATCTACAAATATAGAACTCAAGAGAAATCTAAAAAGGTAAAGATTAATCTTGGGAACTATATTTCTGATATAAAGATGTATAAAGAATACATGTATACCTTGTTCTAGAAACTGATGTGGAAAGGACATTGTACCAGAAAAAGGGTAAAGTGGGGGTAGTACATCTCATGAAGAGGCAAAGGAAACCTATTATATCTGAGAGAAAGAATGGAGGGGGAAGAATATAGTGGGTATCTTACTGCCTTCAGAATTGGCTTTAAGTGAAAAATCTTAAGACATATTCAATCTATGGTGAAACTTCTCCCACCTCATTGAAAAGTGAGAAGGGAAAAGTGAAAAGGGAAGGAATAAGCTAAGCGGAAGGGAATACGGAAACTGGGAGGGAAAGGGGTAAGATAGGGGGAGGAACTCTAAGGCGGGGGGAGGGATACTAAAAAGGGAGAGCTGTGAGAAGCAAGTGGTGCTCACAAGCTTAATACTGGGAAGGGGGGAAAGGGGAAAGAAGGGAGAAAAGCATAAACCAGGGTTAACAAGATGGCAAGTAATACAGAATTGGTCATTCTAACCATAAATGTGAACGGGGTAAACTCCCCCATAAAGAGGAAGCGGTTAGCAGAATGGATTAAAAGCCAGAATCCTACAATATGTTGTTTACAGGAAACCCACCTGAAGTGGGGAGATACATGCAGGTTAAAGGTAAAAGGTTGGAGGAAAATCTACTATGCTTCAGGTGAAGTAAAAAAAGCAGGGGTAGCCATCCTGATCTCAGATCAAGCTAAAGCAAAAATTGATCTAATTAAAAGAGATAAGGAAGGGCACTATATCTTGCTAAAGGGTAGCATGGATAATGAAGCACTATCTATATTAAACATATATGCACCAAGTGGGGTAGCATCTAAATTCTTAAAAGAGAAATTAAGAGAGCTGCAAGAAGAAATAGTAAAACTATAATAGTGGGAGATCTTAACCTTGCACTCTCAGAATTAGATAAATCAAACCACAAAATAAATAAGAAAGAAGTCAAAGAGGTAAATAGAATACTAGAAAAGTTAGATATGATAGATCTCTGGAGAAAATGTAATGGGGACAGAAAGGAGTACACTTTCTTTTCAGCAGTTCATGGAACCTATACAAAAATTGATCATATATTAGGACATAAAAACCTCAAACTCAAATGCAGTAAGGCAGAAATAGTAAACGCATCCTTTTCAGACCATGATGCAATGAAAATTACATTCAACAAAAAGCCATGGGGGAGTAGACCAAAAAATAATTGGAAACTAAATAATCTCATACTAAAGAATGATTGGGTGAAACAGCAAATCATAGACATAATTAATAACTTCACTCAAGAAAACGATAATAATGAGACATCATACCAAAATGTATGGGATGCAGCCAAAGCGGTAATAAGGGGAAATTTCATATCTCTAGAGGCCTATTTGTATAAAATAAAGAGAAGGTCAATGAATTGGGCTTGCAACTAAAAATGCTAGAAAAGGAACAAATTAAAAAACCCCAGTCAAACACTAAACTTGAAATTCTAAAAATAAAAGGAGAGATCAATAAAATTGAAAGTAAAAAAACTATTGAATTAATTAATAAAACTAAGAGTTGTTTCTATGAAAAAACCAACAAAATAGACAAACCCTTAGTAAATCTGATTAAAAAAAGGAAAGAGGAAAATCAAATTGTTAGTCTTAAAAATGAAAAGGGAGAACTCGCCACTAACGAAGAGGAAATTAGAGCAATAATTAGGAGTTACTTTGCCCAACTTTATGCCAATAAATTCGACAACTTAAATGAGATAGAAAAATACCTCCAAAAATATAGCTTGCCCAAACTAACAGAGGAAGAAGTAAATATCCTAAACAGTCCCATCTCAGAAAAAGAAATAGAACAAACTATCAATCAACTCCCTAAGAAAAAATCCCCAGGACCAGATGGATTTACATGTGAATTCTACCAAACATTTAAAGAACAATTAACTCCAATGCTAAATAAACTATTTGAAAAAATAGGGATTGAAGGAGTCCTACCAAACTCCTTTTATGACACAGACATGGTACTGATACCTAAACCAGGTAGGCTGAAAACAGAGAAAGAAAATTATAGACCAATCTCCCTAATGAATATTGATGCTAAAATCTTAAATAAAATATTAGCAAAAAGATTACAGAAAATCACCCCCAGGATAATACATTATGATCAAGTAGGATTTATACCAGGAATGCAGGGCTGGTTCAATATTAGGAAAACTATTAGCATAATTGACTATATCAATAACCAAACAAACAAAAACCATATGATCATCTCAATAGATGCAGAAAAAGCATTTGATAAAATCCAACATCCATTCCTAATAAAAACACTTGAGAGCATAGGAATAAATGGACTTTTCCTTAAAATAGTCAGAAGCATATATTTAAAACCATCAGTAAGCATCATATGCAATGGGGAAAAACTGGAACCTTTCCCAGTAAGATCTGGAGTGAAGCAAGTTTGCCCACTATCACCATTATTATTTAATATCATATTAGAAACACTAGCCTCGGCAATAAGAGTCGAGAAAGATATTAAAGGAATTAGAGTAGGCAATGAGGAAACCAAACTATCACTCTTTGCAGATGATATGATGGTATACCTAGAGAACCCCAGAGATTCTACTAAAAAGCTATTAGAAATAATTCATAATTTTAGCAAAGTAGCTGACTACAAAATAAATCCCCATAAATCCTCAGCATTTTTATACATCACCAACAAAACCCAACAGGAAGAGATACAAAGAGAAATTCCATTCAGAATAACTGTTGATAGCATAAAATATTTGGGAATCTATCTACCAAAGGAAAGTCAGGAATTATATGAGTAAAATTATAAAAAAGTCTCCACACAAATAAAGTCAGACTTAAATAATTGGAAAAATATTAAGTGCTCTTGGATCGGCCGAGCGAACATAATAAAGATGACAATACTCCCTAAACTAATCTATTTATTTAGTGCTATATCAATCAGACTTCCAAGAAAATATTTTAATGATCTAGAAAAATAACAACAAAATTCATATGGAACAATAAAAAGTCAAGAATCTCAAGGGAATTAATGAAAAAAAAATCAAATGAAGGTGGCCTAGCTGTACCTGATCTAAAATTATATTATAAAGCAACAGTCACCAAAACCATTTGGTATTGGCTAAGAAATAGATTAGTGGATCAATGGAAAAGGTTAGGTTCACAAGACAGAATAGTCAACTATAGCAATCTAGTGTTTGACAAACCCAAAGACCCTAACTTCTGGGATAAGAATTCATTATTTGATAAAAACTGCTGGGATAATTGGAAATTAGTATGGCAGAAATTAGGCATGGACCCACACTTAACACCATATACCAAGATAAGATCAAAATGGGTCCATGACCTAGGCATAAAGAACGAGATTATAAATAAATTAGAGGAACATAGAATAGTTTATCTCTCAGACTTGTGGAGGAGAAAGAAATTTGTGACCAAAGATGAACTAGAGACCATTACTGATCACAAAATAGAAAATTTTGATTACTTCAAATTAAAAAGCCTTTGTACAAACAAAACTAATGCAAACAAGATTAGAAAGGAAGCAACAAACTGGGAAAACATCTTCACAGTTAAAGGTTCTGATAAAGGCCTCATTTCCAAAATATATAGAGAACTGACTCAAATTTATAAGAAATCTAGCCATTCTCCAATTGATAAATGGTCAAAGGATATGAACAGACAATTTTAAGAGGACGAAATTGAAACTATTACCACTCATATGAAAGAGTGTTCCAAATCATTATTGATCAGAGAAATGCAAATTAAGACAACTCTGAGATACCACTACATACCTGTCAGATTGGCTAAGATGACAGGAAAAAATAATGATGAATGTTGGAGGGGATGCGGGAAAACTGGGACACTAATGCATTGTTGGTGGAGTTGTGAACGAATCCAACCATTCTGGAGAGCAATCTGGAATTATGCCCAAAAAGTTACCAAATTGTGCATACCCTTTGACCCAGCAGTGTTTCTATTGGGCTTATATCCCAAAGAAATACTAAAGAAGGGAAAGGGACCTGCATGTGCCAAAATGTTTGTAGCAGCCCTATTTGTAGTGGCTAGAAACTGGAAAATGAATGGATGCCCATCAATTGGAGAATGGCTGGGTAAATTGTGGTATATGAATGTTATGGAATATTATTGTTCTGTAAGAAATGACCAGCAGGATGAATACAGAGAGGACTGGCGAGACTTACATGAACTGATGCTAAGTGAAATGAGCAGAACCAGGAGATCATTATACACTTCGACAACGATATTGTATGAGGACATATTTTGATGGAAGTGGATTTCTTTGACAAAGAGACCTGAGTTTCAATTGATAAATGACGGACAGAAGCAGCTACACCCAAAGAAAGAACACTGGGAAACGAATGTGAACTATCTGCATTTTTGTTTTTCTTCCCGGGTTATTTATATTTTCTGAATCCAATTCTCTCTGTGCAACAAGAGAACTGTTCGGTTCTGCAAACATATATTGTATCTAGGATATACTGCAACATATCCAACATATATAGGACTGCTTGCCATCTAGGGGAGGGGGTGGAGGGAGGGAGGGGAAAAATCGGAACAGAAATGAGTGCAAGGGATAATGTTGTAAAAAAAATTACCCTGACATGGATTCTGTCAATATAAAGTAATTATTAAATAAAAATTAAAAAAAAAAAAAAGAAATAATACAGTGAATACAATGTGCTCAAGAAGCAACAAACCAGAGATCCATTGATAGGAAGAAGCAATCTCTCTTGGTTAAAATGAGACTTCAGCAGATTCCAGACATATGTTATTAATATAAAGACTAAATTGCATATTAGTAAGACAAAGAAGCGATTTTGACTCATGTGTTGTATTCATTATTCAAATATTCCCTTCTATGGGAATTCTATGATGGTTTTGTCTTTTTTGACATTGTGTTGTTTGTATTCTAAATATCAGTATTTTCTTAACCTTTGAAACTTGTTTCACTCTTGTTCTGTGAAAGTGTTTCTTAATGTAACATTGAATAATTTTGATTGCCTTCTATTTTTTTAATCTGAGTTCATTAGTTAGGCTTCTTGCTTCAGCAATTGTCTGGTACAAAAATCTACCTGCCTATATTTATAGTATCGAATAAAATTTTGTAGAAATAATAACAAGATGAAGTAGGAATATTTTAATTGAGCATAAGAGACTTCTTTGTAAGTTTACACTCAAGAGTAGTTTCATCTATGTAAACTGTGCTCATTGTAGAATATTTATTTTGCCTTAGTGTTATTAAAAAAATATTTCTTATTAGTGAAAGAGCAAAGAAGATCCTACTAGAGTTAAAGTAAAGGAATATCTATCCTTTTAATAGTTTAATCCTATTTTGTAGATTTTTCATTGACAAAATATTTTATGATAAAGTGCTTGGAGAAGTAATTAACCTATTTAGCATTATTTATGAAATTTAGACTTCATATGGTAATTTTATTAAGTACACAGTAAAGAGATCCCTATAAAACTGAATTTCAGGATTATAGCTGGTGCTTTAAAATAGAGTATATGACTCACAGTGAATAATTAATAAAACTATAATCCAAGGAACTTTACAATCTTGTTTTAAAAAAATAGCATTTCACATTTTATGATGTGTATATGTTATGTGTTTTGTAAAAAATTATATTTCCAGGGGCAGCTAGGTGGCTTAGTGGATAGAGCACCAGCCCTGAAGTCAGAAGGACCTGAGTTCAAATCTAGTCTCAGACACTTAACACATCCTAGCTGTGTGACCCTGGGCAAGTCACTTAACCCCAAATGCCTCAGGAAAAAAATATATATATATTTTTCAAAACATAATTTTTCTGTGGTGAAGACTGGTGATCAGAATTAAAAATCAGTTGATGGGAAAACTTCTTTATTTAAAATTAATCTTCTTAATTTTAATCTCATGCTATATATTTTTTCTATATTATATTCTATATATATTATTGCTACTAACTGATTAATTTTCAGTCTCCCCACATTATATTATTGATAAATTTTAGGAAGTAATTCATCAGCAGACATTTATTAAAGCCAATTTTTTAAAGTCAAAGTACTGGGCTACATGCAAAGACAAAAAGGCCAATTTCATAGAATTTGAAATATAATCTAAATTTTATTTTGCAAATGAAGAAAGGGCTAAGATACAGAATATTGGGATTCTAATTCTCAGGCTAGCATTTGGGGAGTAACACTTAGAATTGTGTAGCAATAATAACAAGATGAAGAGGGAATATTAAACTTTTGTATATGTTTAGTCTTTGCTCATTATGAAATATTTATTTTGGATCATAGAATTTAAAACTCTAAGGAATCTTAGAGATAGACTATTATAGATAGATTAAACCAATAATTAAATGACTTGCCAAAGGTCAGAAGTGTTTTAATCCTGTATTTATTTGAGGTAGACCAAGAAATCTGAAGTAGTCAGAAAAACAAAAGAAAACAATTCATAAGCAGACTATCTCCAACAGTTCCTTAAATAGATTTAAGGGAATCCATGAACTTAGATGAGAAAAAAGAATTTATTTTCATTAACCTCTAACTGAAATTTCACATTTCCTTCAATTATTCATATAAAAAACTAAACTTACTCCAAGAAGAGTTTCCTTGGCTTCAGCAAGCTGTCCAAAGGATCTCTGACACAAGTAATTTATAGTTAACTTTTTATTAGATGGCATTCTGGCATGGCAAAATGTGAGGTGGGATCTTCATTAAGGAGAATCTGGGTTCAGTTTCTGACCTGACATGCTGGCTCTGTCCAGTGAAGGGACAGTGGACAAGGCACCTTTCAGTACCCCAGCAGGTGTTTAAAGACATAATAGAGAACGTCCATGAACATCAGCAACTCATATGAATCATGTAGTTATTTAAGGTACTGGGAAAGTGACTTGTCTATGGTTACACAGCTTTGACAGTCAGTTCTTGAATTATGGTCTTTCTTGCTCCAAGACTGACACTCTATCCACCATTAAACACTGCCTCTTGCTTGCTTTTTTAAATATTATTTGATTTACTAGACTTGTAATGATATTTATATTAATATATTGGATGCCAAAAATGCACTTAACATATTTTTGAAATACAAATATGTCTACTTGTCTCCTTGCTTTTAAGAAATCATCTTATAATAAGAAAGCTCACAAAGCAAACTTCTACCTCTACATACTTAGTATTATCTAATCTGAAGTTCATCACTTTTCCTTTCAGTCCCATGTTTAGTACCATACTTAATGTAATCTGGTTCTTGCAGCTTAATGTAAATGTTATTAAGCATTTTGGAGTAAGTAAGGGGAACTACCTGCATAATGTTGGCCCCTGTTCCCTTCCATTATTGTTATGAATCATGGTATCATTGCTTTCATTTCTCTTTGCTTAATTTAATTTAATTTAGTCTGGAAAAAAGGGCTTTTTTAGGAGTCAGTCCTCCCTTTTGTCAGGAATACCTGGATTTGATCTCATCTATGACACATACTGTCTATGACTGTGGGAAATCACTTCACTTCTAAGTACCCCAACCAACTTTCTGTGACTAAATTATACACTATTGTAATTGGAGTCAAATGGTTTTATACTTTTACTAAGCAAAATTAAATTTATGTGAATCAAAATAATAGAGTTTAGACTAATAATTTTTAAAAACATTAATAAATTGAGTGCTTACTATTTCAAATGTTAAAAAACTTGAAAATTATTCCAGGCATAGTGTGAATGATATAAATGTAAGAAAGCAAGTTTTCAAAGAGCATACATTTTAATGGGGGGAACAACACCAAAAAAAAAAAAAAGTCACTTAATTCTTCCATCCCTGCTGTTTCTCCTTCTTTATCTCTTTTGTCCTTTTGACTAAACTCTAAAAGATTAGATAATCTTTTGAAAAAGAAATCTTTAAAAATATGTATATCTTTTTAAAAAGTGGCACCATTTTCTGTCCTCTCACTTTCTCCTTACAGTTTGGCTTGCAATGTTATCATTGCACCAAATGTATTGTTTCCAAAGATGCTAATAATTTCCTAGTTGCCAAATGCAGTGGCATTTTTTTAATTGACCTCTTTATAGCCTTGTCACAGTGTTGATCACTTTCTCTCCCTTGATAATCTGTTTTCTTTAGCTTTTCAGGACACTGCTCTCTTTTGGATTTCCTACATATCTCTACATATTTCCCTACATATTTTACCTGTTTAAACATTGTGAAAATAAAATCTGGCCTCATTATAGGAAAAGTGTTATTTTGGGTGCTTTATTTTAAAGGTGAGGGAGAGGTGAACATGTTTGTAGGCAGTGGGGGAGGATCCTGTAGACAAGGAAAAACTAAAAATCAATGATAAGAGCAGAGGTGACATAATGGACAGTAGAGGATAGACAGCTTGAGATTACAGGTGCAGGTAGAAGGATTAACTCCAGATAAGGAGTAAATCTACCTTTTCATTTGAAGTATAGATTAAGGAGGGAATAAGTGGCAGATGGTATATGAGTAATATGAGGAGCTTATGAAGAACAGCTTCAATGTTTTTCTGAACAATATCAGCTGAGAATCGGGACAGAAGTGACAGGCATGGGTGGAAGGGAAAAGCTATGGAAGATTTGAGAAGGATAAAAAAAAGTTTGGGAGAGCCAGAAGATAATAGGATTGTCTAGTGAAAATGAGGTCCCGGTTGATATTATATGCTATTAATTTATAATGGATCTATTCAGAACAATTGTATGACTAACCAACATTCAATAGTATGTGTCTACATAAAGATGCCAAATGGAGTCATACAAAACTGAGGGTTGGCAGGGTACAATTAATGATAAAATGGAGATAGGGATTCAAATGAAGAGGATAATGTAAAGAACTGGTTCACTAAAGGGTCAAAATAGGGAAAAGAAAGAGTAGCTAGTACAGGGGAAATGGACTGGTAGAAAAGGGAGAGGACAAGGAATTGGGAGTTCAAGGTTGTGGGTGAAGAATAGCCTTTGATAAAGGAAGGAAGAGGTGGAATGCCAGTAAATTATGGTCAGATAAGAGGATTTGGGAATACTTGAATATAGATATGGTATATTTGTAGCTAATAGAAGGATTAGAAATATAATCATCTGTACATGGCTGAGATGAGGTGGAGGAATAAATCATGGAAAGTGAGTAGATTAAAGAAATAGGTTTAAGTCAAAGGATGTCTGTGTATTTTGAAGTCCTCAAGTGTGAAGGCAGGAATTAGAGAGGAAAGAAAAATTGTGAGTGGGGTAAAAGACACATTGAGGAAGCAAAGGAGTAACCTGAAGATTTGTAGACAACAGCTGCTAGGATTTTGATTTGGTGATATGAATTGCATGAACCTCACAGGAGGAAAAGTGTAACTGAGTGATGGAAGTAAGGAGAGAACTTGGAAGTGGCAGTATTGGGCAAAGAGTATTCCAGATTCTTTTTCTCAACTAGTGAGCCAGTGGGGGTACAGCCAATACTAGAAAGGGTGGGCAGAGAAGTTGAGTTGAGAATAGGAGTAGGAGAGGAAAAGCTTTAGGGGACAGGGAAGTTTATTGCCATTCCAAAGGCATTCCAAACACCACAGTAGAAGTGTATGGAGGGGACAGCTAGATGTGCATGGTGCACTGATCCTGAAATCAAGAGGACCTGAGATCAAATCTAATTTCAGACATTTAACATGTCCTGGCTGTGTGACTGTGGACAGTATTGTTCAGACTAGCTCTCTGAAAGATCTGGTACCAGCCAAAGTCCTTGGTCTTAGAAGAGGAGTGAAGAGGCAGGGACCCATGTGAATGGCCAAATATGGAATCCCTTTATATCAAGTTCTGTCAGTGTTAAGTACCTTAGTACAATTACATCACTACAGCATACTGCACATGTGCTAACTATAAGCATCTTGCTATTATTATGTAGATGCCTCTTTACTGCAAGTATCTCTGCTTCAAATAGAACACAGGTTGTCATGCCCCCAGACTTCTCAGGAAGGCTGAGATGTCCCTAAGGGGAGATGAAAGCCGAACCAGACATTGTCAGCAGGTTCCCTCTGGGCTGAAGGGTCTTATACCTGACCCAGAGTTCCCCCACTGTGGCCCTCTGAACTGGGCAAGTCACTTAACCCCAATTACTTCAAAAGAAAAAAAAATTTAAAAGAAAAAAACAGGTAACCAAAGAAGTGAATGGTATTTTAGGTGGAGTGTTTAAAGAAAATAAAGAATGGTGGGAGGTGGGGAATAATTACCCTCAGTGGTTCAGAATCACTAAGAATTGTAGGATATGATCAGGTGTGAGAATTTTCATCATTAATTGGAAGACAAATGCAGCATGAAAGGGAAGGCAGACAGTCAGATGGAAGGACCTATTTCACTACCCCTCTACTTTCCAGAGACTGGAAAATAAGCACAAAGTAGCACAACTGGAGATGGAAGTTGAATCTACAGAAGAAATTTTCTGTTTTCTCTTCAGTGGAATGATGAGTTGAGAAGCCAAATTATTGAGAAAGTTGAGAATATTAAGAAATGTTAAGAGAAAATAGAACCATTCATTGATAGACCATAGCATTTTCAAAAAGTTTAGTGGACAGAAGACAGAAATTTTCTGTTTTCCTCTCCCCCCCAAGGATGGACACAGCAGATGCAAGACCTGAGATCAAAGGGAAGGTTAACCTTGTTCCTCTTCTCTGTAGCAGGCCTGTGGCAGCCTCTCCTAAGGGATCTCTCAGGAAGCAGGAAACAAGGCTCCTGGTTAGTAGAAAGTCTCCCAAGTACAGGGAGAAATCAGTTCATAATATTCTGAGTTTTCCCTATCCACCATATTCCCAAAAACTTAATAGGCTGGACCCTGGACTTTCTTAGACTTGATTGCCCAGTCAAGACTGATTTGAGCCAGGCTATCTGCCTATCTGGGACTTCAATGATTGTGGCTAAGGCCACAATGGTACAAGCAGCATTGGCAGTATGATGGCATACATCAAGATCCTTGTGAAGGGAAACCTCCCACTTTAATGTATCAATAAGAGTCACAATTCCAAGTTGTCCTGTGGAAGGATGGCTAAATTATACTGGACTCTTCCAGGTCAAAGCAAAATACTCTGGACTTCTCAGCTGCAGAAATGAAGAAAAAAGCACTGATTTAGTTTGTGATCACCTATCACTTACTCTAGACTTGAACTAGTTGGTCAATGACATTGAAGAGGTCACAACTATTAGTTGTGATAGGCATGACTTTGTTCCATTCCCTGTGGCAAGGTGCCATTTTTGCCTTCCTCTATGGACCACACAAAATTGTGTGTGGAAAATTTAGAGGGGCTTCTGCTTTCTTTATATCCATCACTAAAAAAGAAATATATTTCACAACAACCTTTCTCCTTCTCCCCATGGGTATCCAGTGTTGCTTGGTTAATTATATGGGAGAATTCAGATAACACCAAGTGTTTCCCTATGTTTGACACAAAATAATCTACATGATGTTCCCCAAAGGGGCTCAGTACAGATGCTGACTCCCTACCAGATGGCAGCGATGAAACTGAAGGGCCCCTAATGTCATAGTGTTATATTTCCTCATACAGTTGTATTGATATTTCCATGGCTTGTCATCAATTATGTTATCAGCCTTGTGTTTTAGGAATTACATACCCAAAGCTCCGTCCCAAAAAAGTTATCATTATTCTTTGCAGTGTGGTGTTTATGCTCAGAGTGCCTATTTAAATAGACTCTGCTGCCATGATATCTGCTTCAGATTTTACTGGTTTATCAGACTACTTCTGCATAGTTGTACAATAAAACCTATAGCTAAAGCCTGCAGTTTTCTGAGTACTGTAAGAAAGTACTTTTAAGAAGGCAGTAACTAAATGCCCCTGAGTTAAACTAGCTATAAGTTATAGCAGGCCATATTAGAGCTTTGCATAAATCTAATTTATCAAACCCATTATTGTTAGGAACTCAGCCTCTTCCTTTGGAGACCCTCATTAATAAGCATGTTATAGTGGCAACTTATCATTATGGGATCAGTTGAATGTAAAAGGGGACAAAGGGTAACTTCCAACCTCCTCAGTTGTGTTGTCATCATTGTCATTGTCATCCCTCATCATCACTTTTTTAGGTTTCCAAAGCATTTAATATATATATTACTTGATTCTCAACATTGCTGTGAAGCAGGTACTATTCTTATCCCCAACTTACAGATATGGAAACAGAAGTTGAGATGGGTTAAGTGGCTTGTCCAGAGTGACATAGTAATTTCATGTTTATGCTTGTGATAGGATTTGAACTGAATGGTGAAATTCTACTCATGCCCTGGGTGGAAGAAGTCATCCTTGAATAAACAGTATTAGGATGTTCCAGGAATTTTGTTATCACATTTCTCAAATCTCTGCCTCACCCTTATTCTTAACTCTAATGCCTTATATTTCTGATCTCAGTTCAGTGCAGTGAAATTTCTCAGACTGGAAACTGTACTTTGCCAATCTCAGTCCATAGAATGCTGTTGTATTTCCTGGCATTGGTCTCTACCTTTCTCGAAAGAACCCCTTTTATTTGTGCTGTTACAGTTCCTATTAGCTTCCCTTTCACTTTTGGGGACTGTCAAAAGCCAAGGGCTCTCTTTCCAGTTGTTGAATGCATTGAACCAACTTAACTTGTAGTCTTATTATGATCATTCAACATTATTATAAGAAAGAGATATCATCTGGAATAAAATGTCAAGAATATAAAGGGAAATGAAAAAAATTATGAAGAAAAGTGGCCTAGTCACATTAGATCTTAAACTTTTATAAGGTGGTGATTATATTATAAAGTGGTAATTATTAAAAGAGTCTGATACTGGCTAAGAAATTGGTTGAACCCAATTTAACAAGAAAGATAAATCATCTGGAAGAACAAAAAGTGAGAAATATAAAGGAAAATGAAAAAAAAAGTGAAGAAAAGTAGCCTAGCTATATTAATAGACCTTGAACTGTAAGTGGTAATTATATTATAAAGTGGTGATTATTAAAATAGTCTGGTACTGGTTAAGAAAAGTTGTTAGAAATAGTGGTGGATCAGTGGAATAGATTAATCAAACAGTATACTACAATAAATGACCATATTAATGTGGTGTTTAATAAAGCCAAAGATTAAAGTTTTGGGAGGGAAAAAACTCATTTGACTAAAATTTGTTGCAGAATTGGAATGTTGTTTGGCAGAAACTGGACAGAAAGCAACATCTCACACTTATTTACCAAGAAGGTCAAAATGATTATATAGGTATTTAGATATTAGATATTAGACATATTGCTATTTTTATAGCAAATTGAGCAGCATAAGAAATGAATCTGTCATATATATGGATAAGGAAAAGGTTTATGACCCAACAAGAGAGTGAGTGTGTGAATGTATATGAGAGAGGCAGAGGATAACAGAAATCAAAATAGGTAACTTTGATTACATGAAATTTTAAAAGGGTTTTCAGAAATAAAACCAACGCAACTAAAATTCTAAGGAAATTGGAGTAAAAATTTTTACAATAAGTGTCTCTGATAAAGTGTCTTTCTCTAATAGATACTGAAGTGAATCAAATTTATTAAAATAAGAGCAGTATCCCAATTGCTAAATAATCAAGATTTTTCAAAAGAAATCCAAGCTATCAGTAGTCATGAAACAATACTCTAAATCATTTATCATAAGCAGATTGTAAATCACAACAACTCATACTTTTTAAATTGACTAACATGACAGAAAAGGAAAAGGACAAATGTTGGATCAAATGTGGAAATATTGAGACACTGATGCACTATGGGTAGAATTGTAAACTGGTCCAACCCTTCTGGAGATTCATTTGGAACAGTGTTTAAACTGCATGCCTTTTTATAAGCAATACCACTGTTATGTATGTATCCCAAAAGGATAAGAGGAAAATAACCCATATGTACAGAAATATTTATACTAGCTCTTTCTGTGTCAGGAAAAAATTGTAAATTGAGGGGATGCCCAGCAGTTGGGAAATGGCTCAACAAGTTGTGATCTGTGATTGTGATGGAAGAAATTGTGCTATAAAATGATGAGCAGGATGCGTTCAGAAAAATGTGACAAGACTTATATGAACTTGTGTGAAAAACCCATCCTTCAGCTCCTCGATGGCTTGCCAGTTGTCAAGATAAAAATCTACAATAAAGAAAAATTGATTCAAAATGTTCTGAGACTGTAATTGCCAATAAAAAGCCTCTCAGTAGCCTATGATACATCTGAGACATCAACTTACTGAACATCAAAGACTTCATTCTGGAAAGGAACTTTATGAAGGTACAGAATGTGGAAAATGAGATATGTTGCTAATGTTTGGGACAGAAAGACCTACCCAAATTGACTACTACAGAGATCACTCATAGAAAGCAGAATTATTTATTAGAATCTTGAGAAGCGGACCCCATCCTGGTGTGTGAGCTAAATTTCACAGCAGGATAGGACCAGAGCTTTGAAGATGCTTACAGCTTTTAAACATTTCAAACAAAGAACCCTCAAAATCCCATCCTCTATATATGTTGTAATTGGTCACATAAGTCTGTATTCCCCTATTTGGTCAGTGGAATGCAGTAGATAAGGTGATGTATAGCTTCTTCGGCCACACAATCCCTTCTTTGGACAATGGAATGTAGTACAGACCTTATCTAAAATCATGTGACTCTGGAGAAGCTGAAACTGAGGCCTATAGGCTTGATCTACTTTAGCTAACAGTCTCTGATTAATATGTGCTTAATCTGTAAGTTCTTCACCTTTTCCCATACAATCCCCCATCTCTACACATTGCTTGTTAATCTCCTCATCTGGATCATCCCCTGATACTGCCTCCCATCCCTCTTTCTTTAAAATCATCATTTTAATGGCATCCTCTGTATGAAAGATTCTTGACAGTGATCTTTGAACTATTCTTGTTACCAATGTAATTATATAGGGTAAACATAATGGCAACAGAATAATACCATTGATTGCAATAAGTCCATACCATAAGAGCTGTTCCCACCACCCTCAAACCAAGACCATCAGCTATTTGTGAAGGGAGATTTCCAAACTTGTACAGACATATGAACTATCCTATGAATGCCCTTAATAATTTCTTTTACTACTTGTCTGTTTTCACCAATTTGCATACAACAAGTAGACAGGTTTAGTTTCTCACAGACCCTTCCTTCCTCTGCTAACAGATAATGTTATAAAATCACTTCTCTTGTCTGGGTGGCTTGATCAGCTAATAGATTAAGGGCATTTTGGTTAGTTGTTACCTCTAAGACTCCTTTCAGTTGAATTAATCGGTTTAATATATTTATTGGTGTCCAATATCTCCAACCACCATCTTGGGCCCATGTCACTGGTCCATATTCCTTTATAATTTGTGCTGGGGGCCAGGCATCTCTCCACCCATTAGCATCACCAATTTGTCCTCATTACCCTCTGATGAATGCTGGTGGATACAATTAAGCACTGACCCATCATCACAAACAATATTTGACTTGCTCCATCTGTTTCTATGCTCACCACAATCTATAATATCTATCCTCTCTGGTCAACAGGTACAAGTCCATTCACACTTACTCTCTCCCATCCATGGCCCTGTATCTGTTTGATTTAGGCAATACCCCAATAAGGTACCCCATATCAATACTATTATTAAGATTTTACATGCACAGTTCATCAGTTCCTTTTCAATGTTTGTCTCAGCTTATTCTCAGGATTCAGTTTGGAAATCCACACCCTTGGAGTGTCCACTGGTCCTTTAATTCTGATATGCTGAGTCCACCCTCTTTCCTGTGTACGCTCTGCTATATCTGATGTCAAGAGGATCTGGAATGATCCTTCTCAGCTCAAGGTCAGCTTGTCCTCCTTCCACATCTGAACCAGGACTCAGTCTCCAAGCTAGAACTTATGCACTGTGAATCTTAAGCAAAGAGAATGAGCAATAAGCCCTTTTAGTTGTAAAGTTTTCAGATGTTGCAGTAAAGACCTGACATTTCCTTAAAAACAAATCCTTGGTCTCAAATATTGGATCAAAGAAAGAATTTTGAATTCCTTTTGGATAAGGGTGACCATACAATAATTCATAAGGTGATAATCCCACATCCCTTCGGGATTTTGTTCTAATTCTTAATAAGGCAAGGGGAAGGCACTTGGTCCAAGGCAACTGTGTCTCTAATGCCAATTTAGTCAGTTGCTGTTTAATTTCCTTATCCATCTTTTTCACTTAACCGGATGAGGAGAGATGCCATGGTGTAGGTAAGTCCCATGATATTTCTAGAGCTTGGGCCACAGATAAGAAGATCTTAACTGTGAAATGGGTGCCTTGGTCCCAATCTACCTGCTCCACCAACCCATACCCTGGAATGATATACTCAAGGAGTACTTTTACAACTGCCAAGGCAGTTGCCCAGGCAAGGAGGAAAGCTTCCACCCATGAGATCAGATGGTCCACTATGACCAACAGGTATTTGAGATGCCCCACTAATGGCAGTTCAGTAAAGTCCACCTGTATGTTTTGGAAAGGCCTGATACCAGGGGGCCCTCTTGCTTTTTGGGCTTGTTATTGGGCCATCCTATTCATCCTTTGACAAATAGGACGCCGCTGACAAGTTGCCTGCTATTGTGTACAAGCCTGGTGCCACAAACTTAGTCAGCACCACATCACACAGGTCTTAGACACCCCAATGACTGCCCTGATGTAAATGTTGGAGTACATGTTTCATACTGGCTATGGTCAGTACCTCTCTGCCATCAGGGAGGAACCAGTGCCCTTCTTTATCCTCCTGAGCGCCAAGGCTTTTGATTTCCTGCTTCTCTTCTGCGGTAAAGGAAGGTGGACCCAGTTGAGGTGGATATGCCAGAATTAGCACCATCATTTCCTCTGTACTTACAGATTCCTCTTCTCCAGCCCATTTTGCCTCCTTATCCATAAAGCAGTTTCCCCTTGTCTCAAATGAATCTCCTTTTTGGTGCCCCTGCACATGAATCACTGCAAATGTTCTTAGGTAACATAAGTTATGGTTAAAATTTCAGTGACCAATGCGCTGTGTGCTAATCCCTTAACTTTACTGTTTCCATTTTTTCCCTCAAGTAATTTACAGGATCTGATTGCTTTTTCCTTTCACTTATACAATGACCTAAATATTTTATCTCACATTTCATAAATTTCAATTTGTCTTGAGAAATTCGCAGTCCCTGTGCTCATAAATAATTTAACAAACTGATAGTCACTTAGACAAGGACACTCTTTTTTCTCCCTGCCGCAAGAGAATCATCTACATATTGTAAGACTTTTAACTGTAAGAAATTTATCCCAAAATGTTCACACAATTCTTATATACCCAAGTAGATGTTCCATAAATTGAATATTATACCAATCATTTTGCTTTTGAAATACTCAATACACAGAAAAATTCCAAACTACATATTGTCCATAACAAAAACATTTTTTAAAGGACAAAGGCAAAAACTATTGTTCTTGGAGTCCCTTTAAATAATTGACATCAATATAGTTAATTAAAACTTCCTATTTTCACATAAAAGAATCTGAAAAGTTCTTAAAAACATCAACTAAACTTTCTGAATACCCCTTTCAAACTATAGGTCACATTTCTGATCATATTCTTTAAACAAGAAAACCATTATGTTTCAAAGAAACAAATATTCAGTCAATTAACACCTTGTAAGAGCAGCCTGTCTCTTTAAAAGACTAGACTGCTTTCTTCAGCAGTTTGGCTGCAGCGGGAACAAAGACCCCTTTCCGCTGCTACCCTTCTCCCATTCAATTTCCTACACAAGAATCCTTCTCAAGATTTAGGCAATCAATTTATTTACTTTCTCCCAATATCAAGTTTCTTCCCAAGTCTACCATGGCTTCCCAACTTTCTCTTTCTTTCTTGCTACACGTCTTAAACAATCTCCAACAACTTTCCTTACTAGATGCTCCATTGCTAAAGTAGCAGAAAGCAGTGGGGGAGGGGAGGATGTGAGTTGAATCTCTGAAGACAAAGGATCCTCTTCTCGTTTCTCTCTCCCCCACCTCTTCTTCCTACTCCCGAATACCTTCCCAGTACCTTCTCCTGTTCCCTAACATCATCCAAACTTTTAATTGCTCTTACAAATCAATCCTTCATAAATCACCTGCATTCTTCTTTCCAGTTTCCTTCAAAACTTTTAAGCTTCACAATATAGTGAATAGCTTAAAAAAAAATTCCATAAAGCATAACTTTTGTTAACAAATTACCCAATATGTTTCAGAAGGTAACCTACTGAATCAAACTAAATACAAACTAAATGTTTTTAAAAGTTTTTTTTTTCTCTGCCAGATTTCTTCTCACAGCAATTAGCATTTTATCTCCAGAGCTTTTTATTGCCCAGGCCAGGCTAAGCTTGACTTTTATTGCTTTTTCCCTCTCCTCTAACTAGAGCAGGCTTTTTTTTTTTTTCCCATTCTTAAAATAGACAATTTTTTTTTCTTTTTCCTCTTTAGTAATAAAGGCATCAATATTCAAACAAATTCCAAGAACTTATACTCAGAATAAACAAATCTAGCATGTAAAGGCAATAGCAAAATTATTTCCTATTAATTTCAGAATCATCCCAAAGGCCCTAATCAAATAGTTTTCTCCCATCTGAGTTTCAATCAGATAAGGTTTTATTGCCCTTTACTCTAGCAAGCTCTGAAAAACTCTTCAGCCTAGTTTTTTCTTACTTACAAATTAGTACATCAGGTTAAAAAGTTTAAAATCACAAGCAAATTTTCAAATAACCAAGTCCCAAATTTCTTAACCACTATTCTTAAAACTTAACAGAGCTTTTAAATCAACAAAACAGACTAGGGGCTTTTCTCAGGACTTCCCCCCTCCCCCTGGAGAGAAGTTTGAAATTCTTCCCTTCCAGAATCCAAATGGAGCTTCTTCTAAACTTCCAAGCCCGTTTAGTGCAGTTCTCTGCCTTCACAGAGAATGCCTAGATATTCCATTCAAGATTTTTTTCTTTACATGTTGACATACTGCTCTTCAATTTTTTTTAAACTTTCCAAACTTTAAAATCCCTTTCAATCTATGTTTTTATTTTTCTCCTTCTCTCCCCCTTTTCCTGCCTTTGCTGCTGCTTGCTGCCACTGCAGTCAGCCAAAGACAGAAGGAGAGACAAGACCAAATTAGTTCCCAAATTACCTTTCCATGATTTAAGACTAATGCAGTCTGAGCTACTCTGAAAGAATTACTACTCTGAATGAATTACAACTCCCAACTCTCTACTTTCTTCAGTCTTCAATTCTACTTTCCACTGAGTATCTCTGCCTCAGATCGTTGGCTAAAGGGAAGGGAGGCTGCACACCCAGAGCCAGAGACCATGAAGAAAACTGCTCCATGGGCACCTGTCCCTGTTCAAGATGCACAGCCGTCCCCCCAAAGACCCCATCCTGGTCGAGCCCCCAACTGTTTGGGACAGAAAAACCTACCCAAATCTACTACAGAGATCACTCATAGAAAGCAGAATTATTTATTAGAATCTTGAGAAGCGGACCCCATCCTGGTCTGGAGCCAAATTTCACAGCAGGATAGGGCCAGAGCCTTGAAAATACTTACAGCTTTTATACATTTCAGACAAAGAACCCTCAAAATCCCACTCTCTATATGTTGTGATTGGTCACCTAAATCTGTATTCTCCTATTTGGTTAGTGGAATGCAGTAGATAAGGTGATGTACAGCTTCTTCAGCCAGTAATCCCTTCTTTGGACAATGGAATGTAGTGCAGGCTTTATCTAAAATCCTGTGAGTCCAGAGAAGCTGAAACTGAGGCCTGTAGGCTTGATCTACTTTAGCTAACAATCTCTGATCAATATGTGCTTAATCTGTAAGTCCTTCACCTTTTCCCACACACTAACATTTGAAAATTCATAGCGAAGAACACTATAAATGTAATATATGTGAAAAAGGCTTTAATCAGAAGGGAGAAAATTAATAAACAATTTTATAGAAACAGATTTTGACCATTTCTCACATTGTACACCTCTTGAGTTCATCCTAGATTGCCACCTTAAATATTATGTAAAATGAACTATCCTAATGAACAAAAGTGGAAATTTGTATTTGTTTTAGTTTTTGAAAGTATGTGTTCCATTATAAAAATAGGAGTCATTAGGAACATGCTACATATGCTCCATGGCATGGAAATATAAATATATTTACAACAAAATTAATAAAAAACATATCAGGAAAACTTTGAAAACCCATAATAGGTAAATTTGACATATTACTTACAAAATAAAGAATTATTTAAAACTTACAAAGGCAATTCCCAGTTTATTTTAGAGTAGTGGTCAAGGAATTGAACATGATTTTCAAGTGAGGAAAAGTTAATCACATGAGAAAATGTTTTTTTTTTTTTTTGAAAATTTAATTTTATTTAATAATAACTTTGTATTGACAGAATCCATGCCAGGATAATTTTTACACAGCATTATCCCTTGCAATCACTTATGTTTCGTTTTTTCCACTCCCTCTCTCCCCCCCCCCAAGATGGCAAGCAGTCCTATATATGTTAAATATGTTGCAGTATATCCTAGATACAATACATATTTGCAGAACCGAACAGTTCTCCCGCTGCACAGGGAGAATTGGATTCAGAAGGTAAAAATAACTCAGGAAGAAAATCAAAAATCAAATAGTTCACATTCATTTCCCAGTGTTCCTTCTTTGGGTGTAGCTGTTTCTGTCCATCATTTATCCAATGAAACTCAGTTAAGTCTCTTTGTCAGAGAAATCCACCTCCATCAGAATACATCCTCATACAATATCGTTGTCGAAGTGTATAATGATCTCCTGGTTCTGCTCATCTCACTTAGCATCAGTCCGTGTAGGTCTCTCCAAGCCTCTCTGTATTCATCCTGCTGGTCATTCCTTACAGAGCAATAATATTCCATAACATTCATATACCACAATTTACCCAGCCATTCTCCAATTGATGGGCATCCATTCATTTTCCAGTTTCTAGCCACTCATGAGAAAATGTTTAATTCCCATATAAATCAAAGAGTGACAAAGAAAAATGTCATTGAGGTACTTTTAAAATTAGCACCCAAAGAAAGCATTTACATTGTTGTAGAGTCAGGGGAGAAATGGGTGTGTTCATTAAGGGGGAAAAGTTCAACATCTTTTTGTAACTCAATCTTGGAATCAGCAAGTATCAGAAAAAGAAAAAGAGAGAAAGCTTTGGGGTTAAAATACACATTAAGAACAATATAACCAGTTTTAAAAAGAAGTTCATTAAGAGCTTTCTTTCTAAAAGTGTACAGAAAAATGGAAAAGTCAAACTTAAATAACAGTGATGGTGGAGGAACAGACCTGAAATACTGTGAACTGAATCTCACAACATCTACAGGTGAATGGTGGTGGTATTGGTGGTGGTGATTTGTGGGACCAAACTGCATAATGGGAGGGCACATAAAAGAAGAGAGGAGAGGAAGCAGGAAAGGAAGATATATGGTGTACTCCAATCAAATCAATAATTTGTAAATAAGGGACCTTAGAATGTGTCTAATCTGCAGTAGATTTAGTGCTTAGACAGATTTATACCTCTGAAAAGGGTGTGCCTCCATCGGCAGCATCCTGCCATAGGAGAAGAAGAAACAAAGCTGCTTGTGGCTACTGACATCTAGAAGGATGAGCCTAAAGAGATTTCTTGGCAAATTAGGGGAAACATTTTCATGATGAGAGCAAAGGTTAGTAATGTGAAAAGGAAAATTCTATGTTTAGGCTTTCACCTGATTCAAAGGAGAAAACTAAGGAAGTAAAAGTTAAAAGGAGTTATTAACAGTAGGGTAGGAAGCATTTTTGGTCCAGTAGACCTAGTTCCAGTTATGTCCTGCTTTTCTTGACAGGAATAAGAAGCCTCTTGATAAAGGTAAAAGAGGAGAGTACAAGGAGCAACTAGGTGACGCAGTGGATAAAGCATTGGCACTTGGAGTCAGGAGGATTCAGTTCAAATCTATCCTCAAAAAATTTAATACTTCCTAGCTGTGTGACCCTGAGCAAATCACCGCAATTGCCTCAGAAAAGGGAAAAAGAAGATTAAAAATTAAAGAGAGTATAAAAGTTTACCCAAAACTTTACATCAGAAAACCTAAGATCATGGCAATTGGTCCATCACTTTCTGGCAAATAGAGTAAAAGTAGAAGCAGTATCCAATTTTTTTATAATCTTGGGTTGAAAGAGCATTGTAAAAGGTAACTATGCCATAAAATTAAAAGAAATGTGCTCCTATACCCAATTTCTGCCAAATTACTTTCTAGTGTTCCCAGCAATTTTGACAATATAGTGAATTCTTATCCCACTAACTTAAAACTTTATATTTGTCAGATACAAGATTACTGTCACTTACTAGTATATATTGTATATCTACTCTATTCCACTGATTCACCTTTCTATTTCTTAAGCATATCAGATAGTTTTGATCATTATTGCCTTCTAATACAGTTTAAGGTCTGATACTACAATCCTTCCTTTACATGTTTTTCATTAATTCCTTACATATTCTTGACTTTTTCTTTCAAATGAGTTTTGTTCTTTAGTTCAATAAAATAATTTTTTGGTAATTTAATTGGGATGGCATTGAATTAGTAGAATAATCATTTTTATGAAAGGGGCTCTGCCTACCCATGAACAATTAATATTTCTTGAATTTAAATTTGACTTGATTGACATGATAAAAGTTCTATAATTATGACTATGTAGTTCCTAAGTTATCCTGGCAGGTATAATCTCAGGTATTTAATGCCATGACCCATAAAGGTTATTTTAAATGGAGTATCTCTTAACTATATTTTCTTGCAATGTATGGTTGAGGATATATTAAAATGATGATATGTGGGCTTTTTGGGAAAAATTGTTGTTTCAATTAAGTTTTCAGTTGAATCCCTAGGGTTTTTCAAGTATATCTTCATATCATTTGCAAAAAAAGTGATAGTTTTGTTACCTCATTGCCTATTCTGATTCCTTCAATTGTTTCTTCTTATTATTACTGTATTTCTAGTATGATATTGAATGATATTGGCAACAATACGCATCCTTGTTTCACTCCTGATCTTGTTGTGAAGGTTTCCAGCTTATCCCCATTACCAAAAAAAAAAAAATGCTAACAGTTTTGGTAGGTATTTCTTAATATTTTTTGCTTTCAAGTTTTTTTTTTTTTAATAGGAACAAGTGCTATTTTATTAAAAGCTTTTTCTGTATCTTTTAAAGGAATAATCATGATTTTTGTTACTCTTGTTATCAATATAGCCAATTATGTTTATAGTTTCTTTTATGTTAAACCATATCTGCATTTTTGTGATATATTGTTGTAGTCTCTTGGCTAGTAATTTATTTAGGAATTTTGCATCCATATTCGTTTTTAAATTTCCTTTCTGTTTTTGCTCTTTCTAATTTAGGTATCAGCATTATATTTATTTCATAAAAAGAGTTTGGTGGGCCATCCTTTTTTGATGTTTAAACGTTTCACTTGCAAATCCATATGGTCCTGATGCTTTTTTTCCCAGGAAGCTGATTTATGGCCTGTTTAGCTTATTTTCCTAAAATAGCTTTATTTTGACAACTTAGTTCCACTTCTTTTGATCTAGGCAGTTCATATTTTTCCCTAGGAATTGTTCCATTTCACTTAAATTATTAAATTCATTGGCATATAATTGGACCAAATAACTGCTGATAATTGCTTTGATTTCCTCTTCATTATCATGAATTCTTTTTATGTTCTTCTTGAAGCCTAGTAAGCAAAAACTGAATTTGATGTTCTTTAGCTCTATCTTTCATAGAATTAGCTTCATAATGTAGGTTTGAGATAGATTCATTAGTTTTGGTTTTGGAAAACCAAATTTAGAAGGAATTGTGCTTTGTTACTGACAGATTTTAGGAGAAATAACAAGGGAATTTCTGCAAGTGACTTGGAAACAGAGAAGCAGATCTGCCAACAGGAAGCTCTTTACAGGAGTGCCCTGAGAAAGAACTATTCCAGAATTTCCAAGAGATGCATGTAACATCTGGTTCACAAGATAAAATATGCTGGTTAAATGGATGCTGGGGATGGGTTACCTGGAAGAGGAAGACTTCCTATTATTTTTTTCATTTAGTAGTATTTTATTTTTTGTAATTATATGTAAAGATAGTTTTTAATATTCACTTTTGTAAGACTTTCAGTTAAATTTTTTTTCTCCATCTTTCCCTTACCTTTTCCCACCCCAAGACAATAACTAATCTGATATAAATACATATTTTCATATTAGTCATGTTGTAAAAGAATCAAAACAAAAGGGGAAACCACAAGGAAGAAAAAACAAACAAACCAAGATGAGACTTGATATTTTTTTAATATTGATGATCATTATTATATTACTTTGGCTTTAATGTTTTGTGCATTTATGTTTGCCTGAAAGAGAAGTATGGATCAGGGATCAGGATCATTCTTCCTCAACTTTTGGTCAGCTGAAAGCTGTTTTCTGTATAAGTTAAATTTACCTTACCAAAACTTGGTTTATGGGCAAGTCATTCAACCCTAATTGCCTCACCAAAAAACACAACCAAACAGAACTGTGGGTAGGAGAGGTATTCATAACCAAATAAGGTATAGGGAAAATTACAAACAATAAAATGGATAAAATTTCTCATTTAAGGATTTGCTATCTAAACTACAGACAACTAAGAGACATACACAAATGTGTGTGTGTACAATGTGTGTAAAAGCCATATGTATTTTTTATTCAACATATCTTGGATAGCATCTTTTCTCCCTTCATGCAGTGGCTATTTTAGTTCAGGCCTTCACCTCTCACCTAAGCTGTTGTGACCTCTTTAGTCTTAGATGCCCTCCTATTTAGCCTTTTCACTGTAATTCACTCTGCACACAAATATCAAAGTGATTTTTCTAAAATTCAAATTTAACAATGTGACTTCCTTACTCCAGTAACTATCTGCTACCTTTAGTATCTAATATAAATTCCTCTGTTTGGCATTTAAAATTCTTCATAACCTGATTTCTTATCATTCTAGTTTTCTTATATGTTATTCTTCTCTACAAATTTTGTAGCTTAAACATATTGTTCTCTTTCCTTTTCTGCACACATGATACTGTCTCCCCAAACTGTCCCCATGCCTGGAGTCAACTTCTTCTTACCTTTAGGGAGAGGAAGATAACTTCTACTCTTAATTATTCTTTGATGTCCTTGTGGATTTCAATTTTCTAATTTAAGTTTCATTTCTTCAGTTTAATTAAGTCTATTAACCTTGCACAGATGGATAAGTAATCCCTGAATTCTCTGCTAATTCTTCTGATAGTTTTGTTTCTTATACAGCCCTATCTCCTATTGTAACATATTTCCTCCTTTTTGCCAGTAGCCTTTCTAGTCATTCATTTTCTCATGAGATTCTGCTTCTATTCTAACTGCTCTACCTACTATGCTATGCTCTACCTACTATGAAGGGAACTTCACTGCTTTTCTGTTTAACTTATCCAATAATATTTACTCACCAGGATAGGAATGACCCAAATCAAAACTAGATCACTAGCCTTGAAATCAGTCACTATCCTTGACTTAATTCTTCATGATTCAATTTTTCTTTATTGAATGCCAAGGTGAATTGGATCAATGCACAGGTGCCCACTCAATTCCCAGGCAAAGTACATTTGAAAGTGCGGCCTCCACAATACCACCCAAAGTTTGCTTGGGGTATGCTCATGCCTGAGAAATTGCCAGAGTTACCCTCAGTTACATTCCAGACTTACATATGTTGTGCCACAATTCCCTTTTAATGTCCTGACCCAGTTTCCCTAATTGTCCTACCTTAGTTACTCTACCCCAAGACCCCAGGCTATAATCATTCCCTCTTAATGTTTGATGGGATAAAGGTCTTTAACTATTTTAGACATTATTAGAATATCAGGAGCTTCTCTGGTATTTCCCTCCATTATGTCATCGTTCTTGTTACCCTATAAAAGAATCTTGTATCCGACATTCGCTGCTGGATTCTTAGAGATGAAAGTCTCATTCAGCCCTGGGACCAAACCATGGATCCATTTGGTCCCAGTACATCTCTCCCTTTTAAATAAAATATTAAGTTGTTCTCTAATCTCTATCCTCTCTCAGTTTCTCTGACATTACAGTACATGCTACTGTAGTCCCTGAATTTTGGAATCTTTCACTCTGTCATGAGAGGCAAACATTGATTTTCAGAACTAAGGGTTAATATAGCCTGAATTATTCCCTTACACAAGGGAAAGGGAGAAAAAACATTGCAATGTTATTTTGGAAACGGGGAATTCACTCTCATATTTTTCCATGTCTAAAGGGAATGGTACTATCTGGGATGTGGAGCAACCTATAGCACAAACATAGAAATTGCTTTTTGTTCAGACTCTTTACAGAGTATTTTAACCAATTCTATTCGGGCATTGCTGTCTGTAACTTGCCTTTAATCCTTGAGTTGATTCCAAATCTTTGTAAGAGAGCTATACCTATTACATCTATTCCCAACTTACTTTTTGATCTGCATTTCCTAAATGTCCAGCCGTTGTAGCAAACCAAACATTATTCCAAATTGGAAAAGCAGTTCTACAATATCCTCTCTTTATCAGGACACAAATATTTATTGTAACTATGTGTCTATGGCAAGTCAAGCCACTATAATTCTATAATTTGACAAGTATTAAACTGAATTGTTTGTAGATTATCTTTCTCAGTAATAACCCAAATCTTAACCTGATATCCTCATCCTAAGTACCAAATATTATTGCAGCACTCAGAGCAGGGGGAAAAGCAGAAACCCTCTTACCAGGGTCTGTTGTAGGGTGATCTAGGAGAGGCCAATATAGATTGACCAGCAGCTTTTCATATCAAATAAGTTATTCAAATTAAAACATATTTGTGCCATAGGAAGCACCACATAAACATTATTCCCACATTAGTAACAAACTTAAATAAAATTAATTTTCCCAATGATGTTAACAATAGTTCATAAGTTATATCCTTCTAAGAAAACTTGAATATACTAAAATCCTCTTCTTTAAATCATACTAAAGATGTTTCAGCTTTAGTTTTAATAATCAGTAAAGTAACAGGTTCTACGGACAGTTGCATTAATTATTCTTCCATTATTTTGAAATCTTTAAAGACCTTATTTTATACATATACATCTAGCACTAGATAGATGACTAGACCAAATATCATGTACCTAATGAGTACATATTTTCAGATTGAAAACAGCAAAATATTACATATTTGAATTGTGCTTATAGCTGCTATGGACCACTTATTCCAATTATAAAACTTTGCTATGAGAGAAAAAAGCAAGAACATGATTATACTAGCTAACAATCCCACCTTTAGCCAACTCAGGAATCCATTTGAATATCAGTGGTATTTCTCTCAAATGATGGGTTACTAGCTTAATTCAGATAATCTTTCCCAAATTAAATTATAAATTAAATTCTATACATATTTCCAAAAACATCCTGCACAATAAAAATCAGATCAAAAAGGGGGGAAAAATGACTAAGAAAACACAATGCAAGCAAACAACAAAAAAGATTGAAAATACTATGTTATAATCCATACTCAATTACCATACTCCTCTCTGAGTGCAGATAGCCATCTTCATCACAAGATTAATGGAACTAGCCTGAATCATCTCATTCATTATTTTTTTTTATTATAACCTTTTATTTATAAGATGTATGCATGAGTAATTTTTTAGCATTGACAGTTGCAAAACCTTTTGTTCCAATTTTTCCCCTTCCTCCCACCCCCTCCCTTATATGGCGGGTAGACATCTTAATAAATTTTAAATATGTTAAAGTATATGAATCATCTCATTATTGAAGAGAGCCACATGCATCAGAATTGATCATCGCATAATCTAGCTGTTGCCATGTATAATGATCTCCTGTTTCCACTCATTTCACTTATGAGTCATCAGTTCATGTAAGTCTCTCCAGGCCTCTCTGAAATCATCCTGCTGATTGTTTCTTAGAGAACAAGAATATTTCAGAACATTAATGTACGATAATTTATTCAACCATTCTCCAATTGAGCATCCACTCAGTTTCCAGTTTCTTGACACTACAAAAGGGGCTGCCACAAACATTTTTTGCAATGTGGGTCTCTTTCCCTCTTTTATGATCTCTTTGAGATATAAGCCCAGAAGAAACACTCCTAGACCAAAGGGTATACATAGTTTGATATCCCTTTGGGCGTAGTTCCAAATTGCTCTCTAGAATAGTATCAACTGACAACTCTACCTGCAATGTATTAGTGTCCCAATTTTCTCACATCTCCAACATTCATCGTTATCTTTTCTTGTTATCTTAGCCAATCTGAGAGAAATGTAGTGATACCTCAGAATTGTCTTAATTTGCATTGGGTGTAAACTATTTGGGACCTGAGATGGAGACACAGGCCTCTAGAAGCAAAATGAGAATGGCTTCTATCTCCTCTCCTAAATTTTGTTCTCTTCCTTAAAACCTATGTGGACTACTATGTAGAGAAGGTGGAAAGATTTTAACATGTAAAGTGGATTTCCCTAGATGTCCCCAAGCTTCATGGAAATAGATCATACCTTTTAGAGTCCAGAGTCCCCAGAGAATTTTGGGACTCTACAGGGTTGGGGGACATAAGGACCCATGTGAGATTGCCTCCAGACTGGGGCAGAGGTTTTGGGGTACCTACCATTCTTTGAAGAAGCTGGAGTGAACAAAAGTTCATATGCATCGGTCCTGGTCATTTCCCTCAAAGAGAAAACCTTGAAAGCTTAAGAAAAATTAAGGTTTGTTTCAAGATGCCTGACAAGCACACAGAGACTTAAAATGGCTTTTAAACAAGTGCTTTTAAATCCTAAAATTTTTTAGCTAAAATGTAGGGGCCAATTTTTTTTTTTTTACTTTGTAATAGAGGACAAAACACACACATATACATACAAACACAAACAGCTTTTTAAAATTCCTTTTCTGTCTAGTGCAGAGTTGTCCTTCCCTACTTCCTAAAGAAGAACCTCTTCTGTGATCCAACTTCTTTACTGCTTCTTTCCTAGAGTTTTTTGTAAATTTATCTTGTGTAAATTCTTCCTTTACCCCAGCATAAAAATCTCCACACTCCAGTGGTCTGGAATCACTAATGTGTCATGGGAGCCACCTGCTAGTAGCTGCTGGTGATCTAATTCTGTCCAGCAAAACAGATCCCTTCGTGTGAGAAAATGATAATGATATAAGGAGACCGAGAGGCAGTTGTATTCTCTTACTTCTCTCCTTTTCCCTCTTCTAATTTATTTCATTCCCAATTCACAAGCAACATCTGTGTCAGTAAAGGCTAATTTCCAATTCTTTCAAGTGTGTTATGATTCACAGCTGTGGGGGCTTTTGGAGAATCAACCTGCCCTTCACACTTAGATTTCCTGACATTCCCTCTCTTTCAGGAGTATATGTCCCAGAGGTTCCCACTTCCTGCCACCATTAAACAACCATTTTACCAATATGTCTGACACTTTAGACCCTGCAAGATGGTCCCAGCCACCAATGGCGATAATAAATAGTTTGCGTTTTTACCCTTGGTCTGCAGACAGAGTTGCTGGGCTGTGACAGAATGTCTATTTCCCTTCCTGTTTTCCTGGATTCATCAGTGACCTTACTAACCAACATGGTCCTAGGATCTAGGACAGTCTAGGAGTGGAAGACCCAGAACTGATCCATGAGGCCATTGAAATCAACAATCAATGGCTTGCATCTCCTCCTGCTTTGCCAGAAGCCACCAACTCATAATGTCTGGATCTTGGACAGGCCCCCATTTATAAGAAACAAAATAACTTAACTTGAATTCCACTGACTCAGTGATGAATGCAGGAAAGATTTATTTTACATTCTTGCAAGGATGAGTGCCTAAGTTAGTAGACACACCTTTCTTGTGTCTTCACTTCAAAGGCAGCATTTTATTTCCTATCCTGAAGCACAAGTCCCTCCCCTGATCCCCCATTAATTGGAAGTTACAGAAATTATATGACATGAATCTCTACCCCTTATTACATAATCAGTCCCTGCCCCCAAAGAGCTTACATTCTTACATTCTTTTAAGGGAAGATAACCTATATCTTTGATTATTCTTTGATACCCTTATAGGTTTCAGTTTTCTAATTTAAGTTTCATTTCTCCAATTTAATTTCCATAACTGGAAACCAGATATATTTCTCACATTGCACCATTCTCCCATAATTACTCCCAATGTCTCCCAAATCCAATGTTTAGAAAACTCTGTGCTCCAATGAGATCTGCACCTATTAACATAAGACTTAAGTTAAACAGATGTTTAGATTATCCTTTGCCAACTCTCAATCCAGTCTAGGATATAATCACAAGTTATTAAATTAACTGCAAAAAAAAAAAAAATGATGCTACATCAGGCATTTCCTTTATCAAGAGTAAACTCTTCTCTGATAGATTTAAGGGAAAGAATCTCAGTGTCTTAGTGTAACCAGAGCTTTGCTTTGTGTATGCTCAAATCACTCAAATTGGAGGCAGTCATTTAGGAAATACACAGGGACCTGCTTCTAGAAGACATTCTGCATTCCCCTACCAAATGGCCGCTTTCCACTGGCTGTATTAAAAAAAAACAGGCTGTCTTTAAAACTATGACACTAAACATAGGGTCTTTCTTGTATATCCAGATAGAATGGAGGGCACATTACTTCCAGTGCAAGTGCTAAGAACTTGTTAGAGTACTCTCCTGTTTTACTCTGAAAAATTGTCTTGAGGTTATGTTTTCATTTGTTTTTCTTGTCTTTTTTAGATCTACATAAAAGGAGTGATATATCTACTGGAGCCAGAATTGGGTTGCAGCCACAGCCAGCCAGTTCATCAGGGAAGCTCTGAAAAGACAAGGGAAACTGGGATTTTAGCTCAAGGGAGAGTTTGGACTTGGAACTTGATGGAACACTGCAATATAGGAACTAAACTGAACTGTGAATCTAATCGCCCTCTCATACCATGAAGTATACCAAAGACTTATTATGTTCCTTTTTGGGGGGAGCATGGAGGATAAGGGACATGTTTTTGTATGTTTGTTCTTCCTATAAATTTGATGTAAATATTTCTTTGTAAATGCTAATATCACTATTAAGTACTTATATGAACCTGGGGCAGACGAGACCCCCTACCACAGGAAGGAACACATCAATGGAAGCTGGAGCCAATGGGAGAGAATCTAAACACCCCATCCAATGGTCCCCTTAATGTACTGGGAACCATAATGATGAGGTTGTGAGAATTGAGTGTAAGAGATCTCCTAAAAGCAATGGGATCCCCCTTGGCCAGTTGCACAGGCTTTGCAAAAGAATTTGCAAAGCCCAATGAATACCGGCTTGAGGTTTGTGACAAGAGTGAATTTATTTATGCTAAGAAGACAGCTTTCTTAGTGGGCAAACTCCTGATTAGGAATTTAGCAAGATGGGTTGATAAACTCTTGGTTATATTGAGTTAATCTTGGCCTAGAGCTGGGGAGCAGTTTGAGCAACTCAAGAGAGGATGTTGACTATGCCCCAGGCCAAGATTTCCAATTGAATGAAATTACTTATCTGGGAGTTGTCTGGGAAGGGTATAGTCCCCTACACATACCCTTCCCCACCCCTCAGAGGCTGAGAGGGTTTGAGAGTCAGGCATACCCTTCCCCCTTCCTTTCCAATCCCTCTCCACAAAAGGGGGCACACACAGTTTACATCAGGGCCCCTCCAAAGATTAAAGGGAATACAATTTACATCATTTGCCCCCCTCAAGTAGTCCCCCCAAATTCATTTGGAGCAAAGGAACAAAGTCTCATTTTCTGTAGCTGCTTCTAGCTGACAAGGGTCATAGAGTTGTCCCTGTGCTCAATAGAGGTTCAGGCCAAGAGGGGAAGTACAAGATCTGAAGATAGCAGCAGTAGCATCTAGGAGATATGGAGTGTCCCATGATCTTCAGGCTGAAGGAATAGTTAGAGAAGTACCTTGGAGCCTAAAGGAAACAGAGCTCACTAACAAATTAAAAGTGTGTGGTATCCAGGGTGAAGATATTGATGTTTGGGAATGATGCCTTTGCAAATGATGCATCAGGTCCCATCTCTGGGCTGCTTTAAGGATGCTGATTGCCCACCCAACAATCCTGAATGTCCCACTGCCCACATTGCTCCCTAGCTGAACAGTTAAGAAAAAGTTAACTACTGGCAGGGGTCATAGAATGATATCAATAATAGGGGAATAAAATGTAACCATAACTGGCCTTCAGATATTATGTGAAAAAACAAATTAGTCACATCCCACAGGACTTGAAATAGCTGGACTCTGGAGAATTAGAGACATGACAACTCAGGAATGAAGGAGGAGCAACTCAACTATAGAAGACACTACTTTATGTATCAGGAAGTACAGATATAGATTCCAGATGAACATGGATTTGGAAAGATAACCAGAAAGAGGAAGTAACTGGCAGCACAGAAAAGAACTGGTCATAGAGAGATATAGCCCTAGGAAACCCAGATGGGTAATCCTTTCAGGAGTGACACTGTGCTCAATGGGAGCTTCATAAAGCCTCTATTAATAAAAGGACTGTGGGGCAGCTAGGTGGCACAATGGATAGAGCACCAGCCTTGAAGTCAGGAGGAACAATCTGAGTTCAAATGTGGTCTCAGACACTTAACACTTCCTAGTTGTGTGACTCTGGGCAAGTCACTTAACCCCAATTGCCTCAACAAAAAAAAAAAAAAGAAAGAAAGAAAGAAAGGGCCTTAAGCCTCTGCAGTTATGAATTGTCTTTGTCATATATGCATCTTTAACAGGTTTCTCATTACCATTATACTCTAAATTTGAGCTCACTCTTCCCATAAATATGTTGTGCATTTGTAAGAGTATGCCCCAAATTTGGTGGGGGAGTAGGAGAGGAGATATTTTGTAGAATGATACATTCTTACTACTGTTAAAAAAACAAGCTGACTCTGAAAGTCAGGTAACAAAGAAATTTTATTAGAAACTCCAGAGGAAATGGACATTTTTGTCCAGAAGCAGGCTCTATATCTCTAGGTACAGAAGCAGAAAAGCTTTATGCTCTTAGTACAGCATAATTCCCTTCCCTCAAAGAATGGATTGGTTATTTGCCCTTAAGATTACACCATTCCTTTCATGCTACTGCTAAACATGTTTCTTCTTCCTCTTCATATATTCCATGTTTTATTAATGAGGTTCTAATTCTGTTTGAGGGTGTGTCAGCTTATATGCATGAGGCTTTATTAAGCAAGCTCAGTAAAGAAAAGCCTTTTCCCCTCCTAACTTTAAACATCTTACTCAAAAGTTTGCAGCCAAATGAGTCTCTTCTTCGGAAAGCTTATTGGTCAGAGATACTTATCTTACCTTACTTACCTTCTAATTCAATCTGAACTAGTGAGATAGGGGGTGGGGCAGAAGTACCTAAGGCAAAGTGAACAGGGATCTAGGGATTCCTCTTCTTCCAGTTTCCCTAATTTCCTGTCTCTTCTTCCCTCCCTTTTTCTCTCAGGCAAATGGAATCATCCAAAAAAGCATATAAATTGTCAAATAACCATCTTACATATAAATCCCAAGAGTGAATTCCTATACATATCACAGTAGGGTTTCCTAAAAATCATTCAAATATAACAGCAAGAGTTACACAACAGACAAGTCACAAACACAAAACAAAAATCACACAGACATAGGGGGCACAATTATAACATTAAACAAAATATTTAACATATCCAGAGTAGGGACTATTCAGAAACCTTAGAATAGTCCTGAGGGAAGTTGTTGCAGCTGGAAAGTCTTTCCTCCCAGAATCCAAAAGGAGCTTTTTAGGCTTCTGAGCCTCAGTTTGGTGCATTTCTCTGCCTTCACAGAGAATGCCCAGAGAATCAGATAGTGCAAAAAGGCACGGGGAACCAGAGTCGTGCCACTAGCACACAGAATCAGATAGACACAAGTACACTTAAATACAAAGAGACAGTAGACAATTCCGGAACACAATAGACAACCAACCAGCCAGGGCACTCCTACAGCATCCTGTGGAAGCCAGTAGGTGTTACTATTGCTGCATCCAGCGAAACCACCTACTATTGTTGAGTACTCACACAGAACTGAACGCTCCCAGAACGCTCGAAGCCAATTGAGTCAAATTTATGTCTCCTCACCTGGTTCACAAAAGTTGGTTTCTGTTAGCCACCCTCTAGAGATGGTAATCCCCTTTGCCCTCCAGGGAAAGGGACTGGCTGTCAAAACAGAACCAAAGGCTATCTCGCTGGGAAGCCTTCAAATGAAGTACTCAGGCAAGAGAAAACAGAGGGCCGCCAAAATAATGAAAATTAAAAGCATTTATTGCTAGCTAGCAACTAAATCCCATCAGAATAGGGGAGTCAGCAAATGAGTGGTCTCAGGGCCACATATTTATAGAAAGAAGAGAGAGACGTCAAAATGTTTCTTGATACATTTGTCATAATAAAAGGAATTTCTATTCTAGTGCCATTTCCAGACAGGCAATAAGAGAGTATTTCTTTGTTTATCAAGTTGTCAAGGTCTTAGATTTTCTAGGGCAGTGCATCTGGGGGTGTTAAAATACCATCTACTTTAGGACATGAAGAGCTAGTAAACTTTTAACTAAAGCGTTTCAAGATTATTTTTCTCACGGTCCCATCTGGGGTGCTTTTCCACTTCAGTACCTTATTTCAAGTTCTGGCCCATCTCCTTGTAGGATTAAATCAATCATACTGAACCATGCTAAATTAGATAACTATTGTCTCTATTAATTCCACTGACTTAATACCTTGTAAGAATCCTTTGTTTCAAGTTCAGAGTTCTGGCCCATAACAGATTATAATCTAAAGAATATGTAAGAACATATGTAAATATGTAAGGCAAAGCATTTATTTAGTAGACTATTTTAAACTGCTAATCAAGATGTTAAATAATACTGTGACTATAGATAGCTATGACTATTATTTTTCAAGTCACATCTGATTTGTCACATTCCCTTTTAGTGTATAATCAAAGTTTTCCATTGTTTCTTCCATAAAGAATGAGTTTTCTAGAATTGAAGCAGAGGTCTTATTTTTTTTATGAGCTAGAGAACTTATATTAAAGCTGATTTTTATTTTATTTTATGAAACAGTTGGAGTATGTGATTTGGGATAAGTAAAAAGTGATGTGTCTGAGGCCAAATTTGTACTCAGATCCTCCTGACTCCAGAATTGGTGCTCTATCCACTGCACCATCTAACTGTTCCTAACACTAATTTTAAGAGATTTTTTTTTTTTTTTTTGATTAAAGGGGTAAAGTTTTAAAGGCTCAAGTAAATGAATTGTGATATATTGAACAATGAATGGCACAGCTACTTTTAATTTACAAAAGTAAGATGAATTCAAAGCACTTTTAGAAGATGTAACAATTCTGGTGACACTTTAAAAGTAAATAGGTAGATTATTATCTCCATTTTAACAGATGCTGATATAGAGCTATGGATGAAGCAGTGTAGTGATGAATGAGTCAGCAATCTGTCTAGTAAAATATTCTGCAGATTGTGAAACAGTGGTCTCTTTTATTTACTGGGACAAATGTATTGCAGTGGATGACACAGACATTGCATAAGTATTACAAATGCATTGTTGTTACCCAGATTCTGCACATTAATCAGACTATTTCTGCCTCAGAGAACAATTGGAAAATGAATGAGTCAGAATTCTGTTGAGTTCTACATTCAGCCTTGTTATTCCTTTATCCTTGGCTTAGAAGTGTTACTGACAGCTTGAATCTCTTATATGAAATGTCTGGAATTCAAATATGCCTCTAGACAGAGCATATTCTCAGTTCAATTTGTCAGATGTTCATTCGAAGCTGTATATATGATCACAGACATGTTCCACCATGCTAAGTCTTGGTGATACAAAAAGAGACAAAATATAGCCCTTTCCCTCAAGGAGCTTACAGTGTTTTGTCAGCAACAATAATCAAATAAATGTAGAAAAAGCAAGCTACATACAGGATTAATTAATAGAAAGAAGGAACTAGAATTAAGAGGGGTTAAAGAAGCCTTAGTAAAAATGGGTTTTAGTTGGAACTTAAAAGAAATCAGGGAGATCAGCAGGTGAAGTCAAGATATGTTCCTGTTTTTATATAAAACAGGCAGAGAAAATGCCCAGAGAGGAGTGTCTTATTAATGGAATAGCCAGGATTCCAGTGTCATGGAATGAAGAGTACATGTCAGGAAATAAAGTATAAGAGGATAGGAAAAGTAAGAGAGCTAGGTTATGAAAGGCATTTTTTTATTTGATCATAAAAACAAAAGGTAGCCATTGGAGCATACTGAGAAGTGGGGTGACATGATCACAGCTGTGCTTCAGGAAAATCACTGTAGTAACTGAGTAGATTGGAGTAAGATAAGACTTTAGAAGTAGGCAAATCCGCCAGCAGTCTATTACAGTCATCCAGGCATAAGGAAATGAAGGCCTTGTGCTAGAATGGTAGAACCTTGAAAAGAGGGAAAGGGATCTATTTGAGAAATTATGCAAAGGTGAAATCTACAAGACATGGCAAGAGATTGGACATGAGAGTGTGAAACAAGTGTCCAGGACAATTCCTAGATTGTGAGTCTGAGAGATTGGGAGGATGGTATTAGCCTTTGAAGTAATAGGGAAGGCAGGAGGGCAATGAAGGAGAAAATTAATGTAACAGTGATGTGGTTGTTATAGACACCAAATAATGTGATTTAGGAGAATGCCAAATGTTGAGATTTGGTTATGTGAAGAATTCACAATGGCCATTGTCTTTGGGGAAACAGGTTTATTTAAAAGCGATTACAGACAAAATGAAGTACAATAGCTAGCAGGAGTGGTAAATATGAAATAGAATTGGGAGAACATGCAGTTGGCAAGGAAAGGGGTTTTTAACAATTAATGATGGAAAAAGACAAGTTCCCTAATAGACACAAGAAGGAGAAAGGTTGGATCATGAGGTTGGATCATAACCCCTAGCTGTCAGACTAAATTTTTAGAGGAGTTTAATACCCTAAAAAGAGTTAGTTCGCTGTAAGTAAAAAGATACCATGACCTGTGGTGGGGATTGAGAGGAGAGACACCATGTCATATGAGGGAAGAATAAGGGGAAAGACACCATAAGGCAGAGTGCTGTGGTGAACCATAATACCTAAGAGGGATTCAGCAAGGTAGTGTTCTCTCAGCTGCCATCTCTAGAATTGCACTTGACATTTCCATTGGATGTGACTTGTGAACACTTTACTAACACATTTTCATTTCTAGATTACTAAGAATTCAGTTACTCCAAAAAAAAAAAAAAGTAGCTAATCATATGATTTGCTTTATTTTTTTTAATCATAAGTTACAGCATAAATGATCAATTGCAGTAGTCATGACAGGAGAAGATAAAACATTCATACTAAGATTCCTCAGCGGGCATGGACTTTGGCAAACACAGACTCATCCTACTTTTTTAAGAGGATTGTGTTAAAATGAAGTGTTATATTAAAGCCCAGCAATTACTAGAGTAAGTTGACAATCTTCCTTGTGTCATATGAGAAAAGGATCCAAGGCATTAAATAATACAGGACAGCCTTTTAACTTAGGTAAACTGGATGATGCCTGTAGGTGGAAAGATTGTGTAGAAGAAACAAGAACCATGAGTAATAATGATTCAAGGAAGTTAACTTGGGTTTAAGTTGGGAAAAATTAATTTTCTAGTTGCATAAAATAAATTATCACTCTGGGCAGTAACTAGGTGTTTTAAATATTTTTTTAAAAATTAGGTGTAGGAGTGTGTGTGTATTAATGCACACAATACATACATCCTAATAACAGAATTTTTAAGAAATGTCAAATTTCAAATAAGTTAATATTGTATTTTTTTTAAACTACTAGTATTTACTTTTCTAAAATTATTTGATAACTACTCTGGGAACCAACTAAATTTGTGGAAAAATACAGATATGCTCTCATGGGATACAGAAATATCTGATAATTTTTATAGTATCTAAATAATATCATCTTGTTTTAAAAAAAAAATGATACCACATTATCCCATGAGGCTCCAGATCACATGCTACCCTACCACATACAATTTAGGAAACATCCCTTAAAAAATCATGGTGAAAATCATTTCCTCTTTCAACATTCATGAAATCTTACTTTTCCAGAGCTAAAACAACAACAAAAAAGATGAACTGAAGTCAAAGTCTGGTGATCCCACAGAGGTACAAAATTGGTTACCAGAGTACAATAGCAGGAAAGAAGAATCTTAGTTGTGCTTTGGTTCTATACACTAGGGAGGGAAAGGAAAGGGACAGGAGAAGGGGAGTGTTTGTGGCTCAGGATTCTGATTTTATGGATTTCATTTTGGAAACTCCACCATTGATGACTTGCAAACTCATTTTCACCATGAAATCTTAGAAAGTTTCAAGGGAAATAATAGAAGGTCATTGTTATATACCTAAGGTTACATTTTAATAATAGAATATTGCTGTGATACAAAATATAAAACCCAAGAGCAGAGCCAAGATGGCCATATAGAGACAGGGACTTCATTTGACCACTCCAAAATTCCTTTCAAACAACTTTAAAATAAGACCTCAAAACAAATTCTGGAGCAGGAAAAATAACAAAAGGACAGGGTAAAACAATATTTTAACTCAACAACATTTAGAAGCCTGGATTGTCTTGATTCCTCATGTCCCACTCCACATTCCTCACAATCTTATTCCCAATTGAATTTTCTCATCTATACACCAGCAATAACAAAAAATTAAGCCAATCAGATACACAAAATAACTCTAAAAGTACACAAAAAGATCAGGTTGCAAGTGGAATTTAAATAGAAGGTAATTGTAGAAACACTGACCTAAAAACATGATATGGCTTGAAACTCACAATATTGTCCCAACTACAGATGAATCAGAAAAAACAAAACAAAACAAAACAAAACAAAAAAACCACTTTTGTTTATTTGGGGAAAAGGGGTGGTAAGAGGGTAAGACAAAAGTGTACAGTGAGATGATGCACAAAAGCAAAAAGGGGACATGGAATATAATGCCCAAGGAAACAGTAAGAAATTACAAGAAAACAACTTCTATATTTTCTTAGCAAGAAGACATACTGTAGAAAAATATGTGCCACCTAACAAAGGTAGGTGAAACTACTGAAACAGGGCAGAATGGAAGAAAGAAGTCTTGATTAAGGGGTAAAAGAGGAGGTCTTAATGGGAAGAAAAAAAAAAAAACCTTAAAGAAAGATGTTGAGAGATTCTGTAACAAGAAATGAGGAGATTTTAATGGGTATGATCATCAAGAATTTGGTGCTTAAAAAACTTCTGAAAATGTTGGGCCTCAAGAATAACATTTTTCCTCAGGAGAAGAGTAATCAGAGCTTCTAGAGGGAAACTGACAACAGCAAAGTTAGGAAGACAGGTGAGAAAAAAAGATTTAATGATAAGTGGGGGAAAAATATCATGATGAGAGTAAGAGTTAAGAATGGACTAAATTGGAGGAACAGGAAAATGTTAACTATTCTACAATTCTTTTGTCTCTCTTGTAGGAATTGATACTTCTAAGATTGAGGCAGAACAGAAGAAAGGGAAGAAAGAATAAAATCTACAAGGTAGTAACTTAGGATTTGCTTAGAAGAGGAAACTCAAAATAGATACCCTAAAAGTTCAAATTTTATGAAGAATTTAGAAACTAATAAGTAAGAAAATGAATCAAATAATAAAAGTCTAAAATAGAAAGGGACAAAAATTGAGAGAAAGGGAAAGAAATTTGCTTAGGAAAAGCTAAAGAAAATCGGGAGGGGAAAGTATAACAAACAAAAGAAGTTGAAGCAGAAGTTTACTTAATTACTTAACTGAGAAAAAAGAAGGAATTAGGTAACAAGATAAATGGAAACCCCCCCAAAAAGAAATAATAAGTTCCATAAAACTCCAAAACCATAAAAAGAGATGACAAATGAGAATGGTGATGAAGTCCTGAGTAAAGAGGTAAGGTTGGCAGAGAAAGACTTGAAGTACTGATAAAATTACTCCCTGAGGCAAGCAGGAAAGGGCACTGATGAGGATCAATTTAACCTCATAGTCCCACCCTCGGTGAAGGTCAAGGGTAGCCCCATCTTGCTATGTCTAGTCAAAAATCTGAGTAATGTCAAACTGGCGGTTAAATTTCTCTTATAAATCTATCCGTGGCCCATGCCATCTTTGCTGAATCACTTTTGGGGTTTAGCCTACCTAAAAATCACAATGAAAAAAAAAAGCCTAGAAAGCAACTAGGTGGTGCAGTGATTAGAGCACCAAACCTAAAGTCAGAAAGACCTGAGTCCAAATCTGTTCTCACTTAACACTTTCTAGCTGTGTGATCCTGATCAAGTCATTTAACCCCAATTGCCTCAGCAAAAAAAAAAAAAAAATCCAAAATAATGAAAGATTACCTAAGAAAACAAAAACATACATAACTATTATATAGAAAAGAAAACTATAAAAAAACTAAACAAAAACAAACTATACACAACGGTTACTTTAAAAAAATGTACTTACAAAGCAAAAAAAAAAAAAAAATCCAACAATAATAAAGGACTGGAATAAAATCTTTTTGGCATTAGATGCATCTGGGGAAAAAAAATTAAGGTAAAATTTGGCTCTCAAACATAGCAAAAAACAAAAATACAAAATACAAAAAGAGATCAATAGAGAAACTACACTGTGGTATAAGGAACCATAGACAATAAACTCACTATTTCTATTAAACTTACATGCTCCAAATACCTTAGTGTATTAATTCTGAATACTGAAATACAAGATGTCAACAGTAACATAATAGCAGATTTTAATATTGTCCTCTCGTTTTTGAATAAATATAACAGATTAGACATAGAAAACAAAATTGAACTAATTTCTCAAGAAATTATAGCTAAAGAATTATTAAAATGGTAATGCCGGTGAAACTGAGCAAGACAGAGATTAGAGAACAATTTAATAGTTTATTAAATGGAGAGATTTTCTGGGACCAAATGATCCATGTTTGGTCCCAGGGCTGAATGAGACTATCGTCTCAAAGAATCCAGCCCTGAGTATCAGGACAGCAAGATTTTTTATAGGATGACAAGAACAATGACATAATGGGAGAGGTCCCTGGATGGGGATAACCTAATGCGGGGAGGCACCTAGGATGACACAATGGAGGGAGGTACTGGAGAAGTTACTGATATTCTAATGATGTCTAAAATGGATAGACCTTTATCCTGTCAAACATTAAGAAGGAATGACTATAGCCTAAAGATATAAAACCTTTATCTCATCAAACATTAAGAGGGAAAGGTTATAACCTGAGGCAGAGTAACTAAATAGGACAATTGGAGAAACTGGGTCAGGACATTAAAAGGGAACTGTGGCATAACAAAATATTAGAATCACAAGAAACTTTTATGATCTTTTATAATCACCTATTAGTGCACAGACATTGAAAATAAAAATTAAAAGCCAAAAGCAGTATTAAAAAATTAAAAGAAGATAACATGTTATAATTTATCCAAAATTATTTCATGTAATTCTTTAGTCCTCTGATTTTTAGGGGCCTTCTGCTCTAGCAGTGGGGCCAGGAAATCCTAAATCTTCTGGGTTGAAGTCCGTCTCAGGAAATTCTCCTGATTCTGACTACTCCTTAGTCAGATAGCTTCTAGCCTTAGGAAACTCATAGGATATTCAAAATTTCAGAGACCACCCTTAATTCACTTGGAGATTAGTTACTCCCTAGCCTTGGGTCATATATTCAACATGTATTCTTTAACTTTAGGTTATAGAAGACTGGATAAAGCTGTTCTCATTCTTTCAGTGCTTTGCTATTTCTAATCTGAAATTTAGCCTGCTGCATTTTCAGCAAATAAGTCCTTTTTTTTTTTTTTTTTTTTTTTTTTTAAACCAACTTAACTTGGAGACTGGGACTGCAAATTCTTTCCCAATACCTGTCACACTATCTGGGGACCCCTAAATGTTGTTAGGGTGTCTTATCCCTTAACAGTTGGTGGCCCACATGTGGATCCTCAAAATTTTACATCCTCCTTATTAAGGTAAATCTCTTTTTTTGCTCTTTTTCTAAAGCTAGGACAACCCAAGCACCTAGGAAGACTTGGGATTGTCAGGAGCTTCACACTCAGAAGACCTCTTTTGATGTAAATTGTGTCCCCTTTGGGTGAAGAGTGTTCTTGACTCTCAAAACCCCCCAGGCACTCTTTCCAGACAACTCCCAAATAAGTAATCTCATTCAATTAGAAATCTCTGCCTGGGGCATAGTTAACATCCTCTATGGAGTGGCTCAAACTGCTCCCCAGCCCGAGGCCAATATTAACCGGATATAATCAAGAGTTTGTTAACCCATCTTTGTAGAAGTTCTAACAGGATTTTGTCCACTGATGGAAGATATTTTCTTCTCAGTGTAAACCTATCTTTGCTGAATTCCTAAACAGGATTTTGCCCGCTTAGTGTACTACTTTCTTAGCATAAATAATATATATTTTTTATTTTTGCCACAAACCTTATGCTTGTATTTATTGGGATTTGCGAATTCTTTTGCAAAACCTGTGCAACCGGGAAAAGGGGATCCCATTGCTGTTAGGGGAATCTCTTACCCTCAATTTTCATATCTCATCACCTTGATTAGGGACGCCTAGACTTGAAAGTTCTTGTGCTTCTCAGCAGAAGTGCCCTTAATCAAGGAACATCTGCCACTGTCATCCTCTCTGGGATGCCTAACAATGACAGGTGCTATAGAATTAGAAAAATCTAAGGCTTGTGGCAAAAATGGGACAATCCACCTCTGTCTCTATCACTGATTCTCCCTTAAATTGTCTCTTAAAAAACAAGAGACAAATGTGGTCTGAAAGATCTCAAAACTAAGAAATTTATTTTCTTTTGCAATACTGCCTGGCCTTAATATATTTTAGGGAACTAGGAAAAGTGGCCCATTAATAGATTAACTACAATACCATCCAGCAGTTTGACTTGTTTTGCCATAGACAAGGCAAGAACAAGAAGTTCTCTATGTCCAAATCTTTATGGGCTTGTCTCAAAATCTTAAATTAAGGCAGCATTGCAGGATGCTGCTGGTAAAATTTACTGAAGAGGAATTGGAAATAAATACTGACCTTCTAGATGACCTCATCCTTTCCCCTCCTCCAGGGACACAGGATTCCTCCTCTGCACCCTGAAGCAGTCCTTATCAGGAGACCTGTAAATCCTTTCCAGAACTACCCCTTTATCAAAGTCAAGACTTTATGACAATATTTCAACTCAATCCTCCTTACTTCCTGAATCAGATCCTGAGACTGTTGTACCAAAGTTCCCTTTTAATGTTGTGACCCAGTTTCTTTTAATGTCGTGACCCAGTTTTCCAATTGTTCTATTTAGTTACTCTGCCTCAGGTTATAACCTTTTCCTCTTAATGTTTGATGAGATAAAGGTCTACCTCAGTTGCTCTGCCCCAAAACCCCAGGCTATAATCATTCCCTCTTAAATGGTTGATGAGATGAAGGTTTTATATCTTTAGGTTATAGACAGTCCTTCTTAATGTTTGACAAGATAAAGGTTTATCCATTTTGGACATCATTATAATATTAGTAATCTCCCTCCATTGTGTCATCCTAGGGGCCTCCCCCACCATTAGGTTATCCCCACCTAGGTACCTCCCCCATTATGTCACTGTTCTTGTTATCCTATAAAAAAAGCTTGCTATCCCTTGCTATCACTGCTGGATTCTTCCAGTATCTCTCTCCATTTAATAAACTACTGAATTGGTCTCTAACCTCTGTCTTGCTCAGTTTCTTTGGCATTACAAGACTTTCCAGCCCCCACTCCTCAGTCTCTCTTGTTCAAGGAGTAGGACCTCTTTTTCTCCTCAGGATCCTGATTCAGCCATCACTTCTAATCTCTGCCCACTGAGAGAAGCAGCAGATTCTTAGAGGGGACATTCAGGGTACAGGTACCTTTTTCAATGTCAGACTTTTCCCAGATTAAGGAAAAACTTGGCTGTTACTCTGAGGACCCCACTAAATACACTGAGGAGTGTTTGATCTTTCCTGGGGAGATGTTAATAACATTATCACCTTTTGTTGTATCAGAGGAAAAAAAGAGAATCCAGGATCTGGCCCAAAAGTTTGGGGATGACATTACTTCAATCGCCTCTTCTGACAGATACCTTCCAAGGGGCTATTGCTGTCCATTTCCTGGAATAACCAAGAGGGAAGTAGTGATAGAGAGGGTGTTGTGCCACAGTTCTTTTATGTCCTGACCTAGTTTCTCTAATTGTCCTATTCAGACACTCTGCCTCAGGTTTCCCCTTAATGGTGATAAAGGTCTTAAATCTTAGACCTTAGGTATAATCATTCCCTCTTAATGTTTGATGGGATAAAGGTCTTTTATCCATTTTAGACATCATTAGAATATCCGGAGTCTCTCCAGTACCTCCTCCATTATGTCATCCTCATCCTAGGTTCCTCCCCACCATTAGGTCATCCCCATCCAGATACCTCCCTCATTATGTCATTGTTCTTGTAAATCTATAAAAGAATCTTGTATCTGACATTCACAGCTGGATTCTTTTGAGATGAATCTCATTCAGCCTTGGGACCAAACCATGGATCCATTTGGTCCCAGTAAATCTCTCCCATTTAATAAATTATTAAATACTCTCTAATCTCTATCTTGCTCAGTTTCTCTGGCATCACAAGGGAAGAGATCACCTTCTAATCTGCCTTTTAAGTTCCTCCACTTTGTGAGAGATTCTAATGTCTAAACTTGCATTACTTTAGAATTTTGCAACATACAAATAGTATGATCTTATATCATCCAAATATAAAATTCTCCAAGCTTTATCCACTTTAAAGCAAAATATATTCAAAGACTTAATAATTTTCCAGTGTTGTAAACACATTCCTTAACAGCTCATTTTATATTCTAAAACCAGATTAAAAGAAGCTTCTCCCCCCCCCCCCAATGATACAATTGCAATATTTCCAGGGTATAATTTTTCAGGTTAATAATTCTTATACAATAACACCCCCCCACTACAAGAAAAATCAGAATTCTAACAATAATATAAACAATATTATAAAATTTTCAAACATAACATAAATCTTTTTGCCAGTCAAGCAATATATATATTCATTTGAATAAATTTCCATATGCTCTCATATAGAAAATAATCACGTTATCAATTTAGGATTCTATACCAATCATATTCAAAAACCAATATAGGGGCAGTTAGGTGGTGCAGTGCATAGAGCACCAGCCCTGAAGTCAGGAGGACCTGAGTTCAAATATGATCTCAAACACTTCCTAACTTATGGCTCTGGGTAAGTCACTTAACCCCAATTGCCTCAACAAAATATATATATGTATAAATATATATATATTTATGCTAACATTTATGGAGCACTTACCATGTGCAAAGAACTGTACTAAACACTTTAAAGTTATTCTCATGTTATCCTTACTACATATAACCATGGGAGATAGGTGTGGTTATTATCCCATTTTATAGAAGAAGAAACTGCCACAAAAAGGTAGTGACTTACATAACTTCTCATTTTTCTGAGAGTAGATTTGAAGTAGGTTCTAAGCATTTCAACTTCGTATCAGATATCAAATGTACTCTGCATTAAATTCTGAGTTACCACTATTAACCTTACCTTAGTACATACCTTATTTTAAAATTTTATTTAGTTTATGCATATATATATATTTTTTTACATATTTCCATATGTTACATTGATTCAGAAATATCAGAACAAAAGAGAAAAATCACACACACACACACACACACACACACACACACACACAGAAGGAAAAAAAAAAGTGAAAAAGTGTTATGTTTCAATCTGCAGTCCAGTCACCATAGTTCTCTTTCTGGATGCAGATGGCATTTTCTAACTAAAATTAATTGGAATTGTCTTCAACACTGAATTGCTGAGAACTAAGTCCCCTGCTGTATACAATATGTTCCTTGTTCTAGTGCCTAACTTAGCATCAGTTCATGTAGTAAATCTTTCCAGGCTTTTCTGAAATCAGTTTAATCATCATTCCTAATAGAAAAATAATATTTCCATACATATACCATATCTTATTCAACCATTCACCAATAGTTGTGAACGAATCCAACCATTCTGGAGAGCAATCTGGAATTATGCCCAAAAAATTATCAAAATGTGCATATCCTTTGATCCAGCAGTGTTTCTATTGGGCTTATATCCCAAAGAAATACTAAAGAAGGGAAAGGGACCTGTATGTGCCAAAATGTTTGTAGCAGCCCTGTTTGTAGTGGCTAGAAACTGGAAAATGAATGGATGCCCATCAATTGGAGAATGGCTGGGTAAATTGTGGTATATGAATGTTATGGAATATTATTGTTCTGTAAGAAATGACCAGCAGGATGAATACAGAGAGGCTTGGAGAGACCTACATGAACTGATGCTAAGTGAAATGAGCAGAACCAGGAGATCATTATACACTTCGACAACGATATTGTATGAGGACATATTTTGATGGAAGTGGATTTCTTTGACAAAGAGACCTGAGTTTCAATTGATAAATGACGGACAAAAGCAGCTACACCCAAAGAAAGAACACTGGGAAACGAATGTGAACTATCTGCATTTTTGTTTCTCTTCCCGGATTATTTATACCTTCTGAATCCAATTCTCCCTATGCAACAAGAGAACTGTTCGGTTCTGCAAACATATATTGTATCTAGGATATACTGCAACATATCCAACATATAAAGGACTGCTTGCCATCTAGGGGAGGGGGTGGAGGGAGGGAGGGGAAAAAAAATCGGAACAGAAATGAGTGTAAATATAATGTAATTATTAAATAAAAAAATTTAAAAAAAAAAAAAAACACTTCATCTAAAAAAAAAAAAAAAAAAAAAAAAAAAACAAAAAAAAACATTCACCAATGGTTGGGCATCCACTCATTTTTCAATTCTCTGCCATCACAAATAAAAGCACATGTAGTTCCTTGGTAGACTTCAGTAGTAGCACTGCTAGATCAAAGGATATGTAGTTTTACCGATCTTTGGATATAGTTCCAAATTGTTCTCCAGAATGGTTGGAGTAGTTCACTACTCTACCAACAATGCATTAGGGTCGTTTTTCCCACACCCCCTCAAACATTTATCATTATCTTTTCCTGTCATCTTAGCCAATCTGAGAGGTGTAAGGTGGTACCTCAGAGTTGTTTTAATTTGCATTTCTCTAATAGTGATTTAGAACATTTTTTCCATATGAATATAGATGGCTTTATATTTCATTTGAAAATTGTTTATATTGTTTGAATATTTATCAATTGGGGAATGACATGTTCTTATAAATGACTCAGTTCTCTACATATTTTAGATATGAGGCCTTTATCAGAAAAACTGGGTATAAAAATTATTTTTCGTATTCTGTATCCCTTCTAATCTTAGCCACATTGGTCTTTGTGCAAAGACTTTTCAAATTAATGTAATCAAAATTATCTATTTTGCATTTCAAAATGTTCTCTATCTTGTTTGATCAGATTTCCAAAGATCTGACAGGTAATCTATGCCTTGCTCTCCTAATTTGCTTATAATATCACCCTTTACACCTAAATTACCTATTTCAACCTTATCTTGGCATAGGGTTTGAGATGTTAAGTCTTTGCTTTGTTTCTGTCACACTCTTTTCCAATGGTCCTAACAATTTTTATCAAATAGTGAGTCCTTATTCCAAAAGCTGAAGTCTTTGGGTTTATCAAATAGTAGATTCTTATAATCATTATTTATTATACCTTGTGTACTTAATGTGTTTCACTGATTTACCACTCTTGTTTCTGAGCCAGTACCAGATAGTTTTGATGATTGCTGCTTTACATACCGTTTTAGATATGGTACTGCTAGGTTACCTTCCTTTGCTTTTTTTATTCATTAATTCTTTTGATAGTCTTGATGAACATCTCATTTTAAATGAGACCACATTTTAAATTAATTTCGGAACAAACTTTAACCATATAAAATCTGGACTGAACATCACTAATGATACGTTCAAAACCCTAATTTTACCAAGAGCTGCAACCTCAAATTATGGTGGCAGTCTCACATTCCCATCCCCATTTTTTGGGAACCCACCAGGCTCTATAAACCCTTCTAATAGTTCTTCAAAGACAGAATTTTAATATATTGTACTCGAATGATTCTGTCCTGCAAATTTATTTCTTTGGTTTCCATAACTTGATAGAATATTGTAACTGAAACTGCTAACTTATTTCTCCTAAAAGTTTCTCTATTCCTTCTTTTTCTTCTTCTTCTTCTTCTTTTCTTTTTTGAGGCAATTGGGGTTAAGTGACTTGCCCAGGATCAGTTAGGAAGTGGTAAGTGCCTGAGGTCACATTTGAACTGGGTCTTCCTGACTTCAGGGCTGGTGCTCTATCCACTGCATCATCTAGCTGCTCCTCTAACCCTTCTTTAATCAATTAAATATAAAAACTCCTCAAATCTCTTTCTAAAATTCCAAATCTTTAACTTTCAAACCCTCTATTTATGTCAGTGCAGACTACTTCCTTTGACTTTTTATTCATTCTCTTTTTGTTTCTATTTGCTTAAACCTTCTCCCTTGCAAACTTTTTTCCTACTTCAGTAAATCTGTGTCATAGAAGATAAGACTATTTTCTTTTTTGAAATAATTTATGAAATATGAGCTATAAAATGGCAACAACCATTTTAGAAAGCAATTTGGAATTATTAAAGTGATTAAAATGTCTATATTTTTTGAACCAGACTCCATTATTGGGATTATACACTGAGGAAGTCATTAATTAAAAAAATACCAAAATTCTCCAAAATTTATAGGAACACATTTTGTGATACCTAAGAATCACAGGGTAGATAGCTATCATTTGGGGAATAGCTAACCAAACTGTAGTAGAGAAATGAAATAAAATATGGCTATGCTATAAGAAATAATGTATGTGACAAATATAGAGAAGCATGGAAAGAAGTACATGAACTGATGAGTTTAGTGAGCAGAAACAAGATAGCAATATGCACAATAACTATAATAACATAAGGGAAAGAACTTCCTCACATCAAAATATTAAAAATGAATATAACATAATTATAAAGATCAAGTAGATTATGAGAAGAAATTCTTAATTCAATCATTCATGAAGGTGGAAGTCAATAGGTATTATATATTGTACATGCTTTTGGACTTTTTCAATGTATTCATCAGTTGTGCTAATTTTTTTTCCTATCTAAAATAAAAAATACTATTTATTATATAGGATGGCTCTCTGGAATGGACTGGGATAACTATGATGATATAATAAATAGAAATTTCAACAGAAACTTTTTTAAAGCCCCAATTATGCCTGTTTGCCCAGCACAAACTTATTTCTGTCATAGAAGAATCAAACTTTTTCTATCTTCAAGCATCCTAGTATAGTGTACCACATAGTTCTAGTGCTTGAAGAAAGTATGACTTCTTCAGGGAAGATGGTCTTCACATACACTCCTAGCTAGCTGTGGATGGGCTGAAGATTAAAGTGAGGAAGAATTCCAATGGATCTAATGGCCTCCATATTCTCACACACTTTGGCAAATAAACAGCAGTCATCCTCCCCCCCAATACCTACATGGGTAATATTCCCCACTCCTTGCCACACTTCCAGTCCATGACTTTTGAGGCCTTTTATTATTCTAAAGTCCTTCATTCTTGTTACCATCATCTTGTAGAACAGAAGGTATGAAGAGTTTTCAAGGTAATGTATGCTTTATAAAAACTATTTTGATGTCCAATCAGTAAATTCCAAAAAGCTAATTTATAACTTCAACTGAAGAATATAATAGAAAAACCTTGTGGTAATCCACAAGGTAGACAAAGATCTATTAGGTGTTAGGGTTCATTTGAATGAACTTGTTAGCAAACAAACAGATTAAATTTAAAACCCTGATAAGCAGATTCTCCCTCAAGTCAATCATATAGTTTCAAAATCAAATTTACTACTACTTTCAGATACTATACTTGTTATTGATCTACTGATAATTCAGCTGAAGTTTTCTAAGAAAGCACAGGTTATGAAAGATTCTATAAAGTGACACATTACTTTAGCAAAACCTACAAAACTAGTAACATAAAGGGCATGGGAAAAATAATTTTGTAGAGGACAAGAACTACTATAATTTCAAGAAAATGTTTATTCCAGAAAGCTGTAATAAACATAAAGCTATTCGCTAAAAACATTGTGACATCCAAATAAATTAGCTTTCAATCAAACAGGTCTGAAAGTTACTAATCACTTATCAAGATTAAAAATGTTTTCTCAAATGATAATAAGATTTTCTTAAATGTACAAAGTTGCAAGAGGACTGCATACTCCATATTTCTATTTTATAAAGCAGTAAGTGTACAAATTGTCAACTGTGTTTCTATGTGTGGCTTGCCAAAACATTGAAGAAATGGAAGATTTCATTCTTATCAAATACTGCTACTTCAGTTGAACATTCAGTACATTTTACTGGGTGATACACTTCTACATTCTCTGGTTGAACTGTGGAATCATCTTCATCATCAGACTTCATTTTCTTATGGCCCCACCTTTTCTTCTTATTCATTGGACTTTTATATCTTAGAACCTCCTCTCTGTTGACAGAGCAATTCATCACAAACATTGCTCTATACTGAGTTTTGTAGTATTCATGCCTAAGAGAAAGAGGAAAAGAAATTAAATGTCACAAACATGTTTATCTAAAAAAGGTGAAATCTGGAGTAGTATCAACTTCTCACCAAAGCTCCTACTGACACTTTGCAAATTATCTTACCAACATTATGTCATTTGACTATTGCAACCATCCTATAAGATAAATAATACAACTATTACAGATGGGCAGGGACCATAACATGGTCTTATCTCCAAATAGACCTACATTGAAATCCTTTCTTAAATACGAGCTGTATAAGACGAAGCAAAGTACTTAACTTCTCAGAGCCTGAGTTTTCACATTTGTAAAATGGGAATTAAAAACAGTATCCACCTAAAGGAAAAGATGCTTAATGAGTATGAAGTTATATAATGTTTTACTCCAAAAAAATACATTATTTGCTGAGTTTTTTCAAAGCCATTGGCCTTTTAAAGTCCAAATAGGTCTACCTTTCTCACTACCTCATCAGTAAATGTCTCTGCTTGCTGTCTGTCCCTCTCCCCGTCATTCTCTCTCTCTCCCCCCATTACTTCCAGTTAGATTCTCCCAGCCAATCATGCTTTGCTCCCTACCTCCCCCTCAGTCTCTAACTCCCTTCCAGTTAGTCTATTGCTTTTTTAGTCAGTCTCAGTATCTCCCTTTCTTCTGCTTCATTAGTCTTTTTCTCCCAGTTGTTCCCACTATTCCACTTCTCTCTCCCTACTATCTATCTCTCCTCTGTCTCTCTCCCTACTTCCTCTTAAAAAAAAGGCTAGAGACCCCTTAAGAGTTTGGACTGCTGGTGTCCTCCTCCACCCTTGCAGAAATGAAAATGTTTTGAAAAAGGTGATAGAACACATGTTCCAGCCAACTCTTTGCTTTCTTTCTTTTCCTGATATACAGGCAGACAACCATGTGAGGTACATTCTTAGCAAATGGTGGTAGCTTGTCATTTTCAGACATCAGTAGCTCCTGAGTCACTCAACAGGGCTAACTGAGAGCAGAAGAGAATACCAATATCAGATTCTATGAACAAGGACTGCAGGAAGAACTCAAGCTCTGGGACTACTTCTGACCTTTTCAACACAGTATACTGGCCAGAAACAATAACATTCTTACTTGTGATACTTGTAGCAAGTAGCACAACCCTAGTAATTTGGGGGTGGAAAAAGTGGGGGAAGAGGGAAGGAAGAGGTATATGACCTAAGTGTATAAGAGGGTCCCAGATTGGGAGAGAGCTAATGCTCCATCAGTGACAACACTTGTAGCAATACTGCTGCTTCAGCATAGTGGAACACTGAAGCAGTATTCAGTCCTCTGGCAATGCTTAATCCTAGCATAGCAGGTGGGTAACAAAATGTCCTGGGTGTCTATGAAGAGAGAGTGGACTAACAGGCAGTTTCTAGATTACATCAGCTTGAGCACTGGTATGAATGAGCACTGGAACAAAACTGAAGGGAAAAAAAGAATTGAAAGGCCTTTTTACATTGCTCTGAGTACAGTATGATGTGATCACTTTCACTTCTTTTCAGGAAAGGTTTGGAGGACCAAAACAGATGAGTTTCTGTATCAGACCATTCTGGGAACCCTGAAAACTTGTAAGACTCTAGCATGAGCTGTCCTTGAGATCCCAGAGTAATACAACACACTGTGGCTCAAGAATGAAGCAAAAGTACCAGTCCAGACTTTCTTTCCAGAAGTATGAAGACCCTTGTTCTAATATATCAAATCTGAATTAAGGAAGCAAGATGAAAAAATGAGCAAACAAAAAAAGGATCCCATTATAAAAAGTTATTATGATGGTGAGGTTACTAAAAAGACAGATGAGATGGAGGCAATGATTCTAAAACATCCTCAAGCAAAGCTTTTAAAGTAAAACACAGTTTGGGCACAGATTCAATTCTAATTCTAAGAAGAGTTATGAAACAAGGGGTTTGGTTTTTATTTTTTAAGTTAAAATGTTTTTTTATAAATGCAACTAAAACACTGGAGGAAAAACAAAGAAAAAGAAAATCAATGAGAGCTATGAAAGAAAACAACTGGGAAAGGAATCAATCAACAGCTTACAAAAACCATACCCAAACAACAAACTTCCTGAACATCTGAATGGATCAAAGAGAAGCAATGATTTCATAAGAGAAGAACAAAGAAACTTTTTATTGCTCAGTCTAGTAGAGACAGTTACCTAAAGGTCATAAACAACTTTGGCAGAACTTTCACCTCAAACCCAAAGGGCTTTGGCCTAGGCAACCATAAGCCTACATGGATAGCCATAGTACAACTATGCAAACAAATGGATCAAAATGGAGAAGTTTGTACTAGAGATGGACGGAGATGGGCTAATGCATATTATAGGCAGTTCATCAAAGAAAATTTTATCCTACCTTACAGATGTACAGCTCACTGACTAAGGCTCCCACACCATGACCAGACAGATAATCAGGTCACTACTGATTCAGTAACATAATATAGTCATAGCACTAATATCATGCCAGATGATGTCTATCTGGAAGAATTCAAGCTACAGATAGTGTAGAAAAACCTCAATAGGACTATTAAGAATATATGAGTATTCAGAGAACCTATCATATGTATGAAGATAAATTCCCTTCCCCATCTAATCTAATTCCTGATTGAACCAAACATAACAAAGTTGCTATGGATATCAACTTTACTGTAGATAAAAAGGACACTTTCAATCTGGTGTTTGCTCCAAAGGATGGCAATGATGTAAAGAAATGTGGATCATACAAATTCCCCACTGAAGATGCAGGCATAGACATGCACAACACTGATGAGTCTATTTCAGATTTTGTGCACAGTTGCTTTAATTATGCCATTCAGAAGTGGCCTTCTATATATAAACACTAATTTCCAAGACCTAGAATGATCACTTCAAAAACATCTTTTGAGGAAAATTTTAACAAGCTTTATAAGAACGATTTTTGATAAGAAAAATATTTGATATTAACACTGTCTCACTGATAACTGGATAGCCTAATTTTGTCTGGACCCATAAGAATTATGATTTACTATATGATGGTGATGTGCAATCTGATAGATTAATCCAGGACTTTGGTTCCTTTGGCCTAATGACTCCAGTGCTAATCTGCCCAGATAGAAAGACCATTGAAGAGACTACCAATGGAATTGGTACCCTCACCATTACTGAGAACACCAGAGAGGCCATCTCATCAGCTCTAATCCTACTGACAACAACTTTGCTTGGACAAGATCATCTTTCTCGGTCTGAAGGAGGGGGCTTATAATCCCTTCATTTAGAAATATGGATCAGCACATATGTACTAAGGTTTTTTTTTAATATCTATTTTTTTCTAACAGATTGAGAGGTATGTTACAGGGGGAAAGATGAATGTCACTGTTATCTGAAATATGTAAATGTTGAAACACAGAGTTTGATATGGAAATGTATTATATTCCACAGGGAAATCCCTCCTGCCTCTTTTCATATCTTTTTTTCTTTCCTTTTTTTCTATTCTCTCTCAATTTCCTTTCCACTTGTTTTCCTGTTGAGAGAGGAATCTATGGAGATGCTGATCAATTAAGGAATGATTGAACAAACTGTTTTATGTGAATGAATTAGAATATCATTAAGCTGCAAGAAATGAGAAAAGATGTGATTTCAGAAAACCTTAAGTAATGCAGGATAAACAAAACCAACAAAAGTTTCTGTAACAACAACACTTAAAGAAAAACATCATTGCTAGATGCCGCAGTGAACAGAGGGCTGGTCCTAGGGGGACCAGAGTTCAAATCCAGCCTCAGATATATCACTGGCTATGTGATCCTGGGCAAGTCACTTAAACCCCAACTGCCTTGCCAAACAAACAAAGGAAAACTTTTAAAAGACATTAGAATTTTGAACAAAGCAATACAATGACTAACCCCTATCTCCAGGGTATTTATGATGAACATATTACCTACTTCTTCAAGAGGGAGTTACACATTTTTGATTGGGTCACTGTGTGGATGTTACCCTTGGTTATATCTGTTATAAGATTTTATTTAATTTTTCTATTTCTAATTAAAGATGTATGGGAGACAGACTCAGGGTTAGCAATTGTAATCCTTCTTCCCCCCCCCCCCCAAAAAAAAAAAAAAGAGAACCACTAAAACATTTTTTAAATGCACAGAACAGAAAGGAATTTAAGGAGGAAGCACAGACAGCAAGGACAATTTTGAAAGTAACATGTAGAATTTATTATATGCTTTTTTAAAAAGCAGGCAATGGGGCAGCTAGGTGGCACAGTGGATAGAACACCAGTGCTGAAGTCAGGACCTAAGTTCAAATCTGATCTCAGACACTTAATAAGTCCTAGCTATGTGACCCTGGGCAAGTCACTTAACTCCAATTACCTAGGGGGAAAAAAAGCAGACTATGTGCAAATGCCTTCTTTTGATGTTTAAGTTCGGAATTTAAAACAAACGTCATAGCTGAGATCTGTCACAGGATCTACACAGGAATGGAGGGAAACAGTATAATACAATGGAAAGAGTACCAGATCTAAAATAATTTCATTAGAGTTCAAATCCCATCTCATTTAATTAAATAATACCAACCAATTAAGCAATTTTAAGCATAATTATTTACTAAAATAAGACCCTAAATTTTAACCAATTATCAACTAAATTTTGACAAAAAATTGAATTTTTTTAAAATTTTAACAAAATTTTGTAATAAACAATAAAAAGATAATTGTAAAATATGTTAATTTTGATTACAGTAGTTGAAAAGCTTTTCCATGAACAAAGTACATACTATTAGAATAAGAGTGGAAGCAAGTCAAATGGGAAAAGTATTTATATTAGACGATATTTTTGGCAACTAACAAATATGTTGGACCAAAAGTCATTCTGGAAAGCGAGTAGTCCAAGAATTACTCAAGTACATAAGAGAATAATTCTCTAAAGAAGAGCTACAAATTATCAAAAAAAAGTATGACAAGCTCCAAATCACTAGCTATAAAGGAAATGGAAATGGAAAAAACCCTGAGGTTTCTATAAGAAAAGTAGAAAAAACAACTAAAGAGGGAAAGGGTCAAGGTAAGAGGGACTACAGAAAAAAAGGACCCATTGTTAGTAGAGCTTTGTATTTTGGAGAGCGACTTGGAATTATGCTATGCAAAGCTCCTTTAATCCAGAGCTATCAGTGCAAATCAAATGACAAAAAATTAATGACAAAAAGAAAAGCCCCATATACACCAAATTTTTTATAGAAACAACTTTTGTAGTATCAAAGAACTGAAAACAAAATAGATGTTATAAGATTGAGGACTGCTGATTCAACTGCAACATCATTTTCAAAAGACTTCAGAAATCCAAAAAATTCATACAATTGATTCCCTTAAAAAAAGAGCCTTTTTCTAGAAGGCCTTCTTCAAATGTGAAAATGACCATTAGAATCCATTTTGGGATAGATTTGCTTTTGGAGGCATCCATTCCCAACAAAACTTGAGTGCAACTGTTGTTCCGAGTCATTACACTCAGTTGTGACTTTTCATGAATCCATTTGCAGTTTTCTCAACAAAGACTCTGTGTGGCTTGCCATTTCTTCAGCTCATTTTGTATATAAGAAACTAAAGCAAATAAGATTAAGTGCCTTGCATAAGATCATGAACAGCTAGTAAATATTTGAGGCCAGAATCAAACTCATGAAGATGAATTTTCCTGATTCTAGGTCAGGCATTCTATCCACTGGACCCTACCTAGTTGCCGCCAGAATACTAGTTCTTCTGAATTTGAATTTTTCTACTGAGGAAAATATTTCTTTCTCCATCCCCCAAAACTGCATCTCTCCAAGGTAAATACAGTTCTTAAGGTATTTCCTAGCAGAACTTGGAAGAGATTTATAGACTTGTAAGTCTCCACAAAGTTGGAAAGCCTAAAACAGTTTACAGCAATTATCTTCAGGGTATAATTCTTTTTTTTCTTCCTTTATTAAAACTTTTCATTTTTCAAAACATATGAGTGGACAATTATTCAATATTAGCTCTTGCAAAACCTTATGTTCCCCCCTTCCCCTTCCCCTTCCATTAGATGGCAAGTAATCCAATATATGTTAAACATAGTAGAAATAAATCAAATTAAACCAGAAAAAAAGATGAGAAGCCAAATAAAATGCAAGCAAACAACAACAAAAAAAGTGAAATGCTATGTTGTGAACCAAACTCAGTTCCCACAGTCCTCTCTCTGACTGTAGATGGCTCTCTTCATCACTAAACAATTGGAACTGATCTGAATCATCTCATTGTTGAAGAGAGCCATGTTGATCAAAATTAATCATCATATAATCTTGTTGCTGTGTATAACAATCTCCTGGTTCTGCTCATTTCACTTAGCATCAATTCATGTAAGTCTCTCCAAGTCTTTCTGAAATCATCCTGGTGGTCATTTCTTACAGAATAATAATATTCCATAACATTCATATACCATAACTTATTCAGCCATTTTCCAATTGATAGGCATCCATTCATTCAGTTTCTAGTTTCTTGCCATCACAAAAAAGGGCTGCCACAAACATTTTTGCACATATGGGTCCCTTTTCCTCTTATGATCTCTTTGGTTATAGCCCAGTCACAGTTTGATAGCGCTTTGGGCATAGTTCCAAACTCCTTCCAGAATGGTTGAATCAGTTCACAGTTCTACCAACAATATTTTTTGTTTTCCCACATTCCCTCCAACATTCATCATTATCTTTTCCTGTAATTTTAGCCAATCTGAGAGGTGTGTAGTGGTATCTCAGTTGTCTTAATTTGCATTTCTCTGATCAATAGTGATTTAGAGCACCTTTTCATATGACTAGAAAGTTTCAATTTCTTAATTGTTCATATCCTTTGACCATTTATCAATTGGAGAATGGCTTAAATTCTTATAACTTTGAATCAATTTTCTATATATTTTAGAAATGAGGCCTTTATCAGAACCTTTGAATGTAAAAATGTTTTCTCAGTTTGCTTCCCTTCTAATCTTGTCTTCATTAGTTTTGTTTGTCCAAAACCTTTTTAACTTAATATAAATCAAAATTATCTATTTTGTGATCAATAATGATCTCCAGTTTTTCTTTGGTCACAAATCCCTTCCTCCTCTACAGATCGGAGAGGTAAATTATCCTATGTTCTTTTAATTTGTTTATAATATTCTTTATGTCTAGATCATGAAACAATTTCAACCTTATCTTGGTATAGGGTGTTAGGTGTGGGTCAATGCCTAGTTTCTGCCATACTAGTTTCCAATTTTCCCAACAGTTTTTGTCAAATAGTGAATTTTTTTTTTTTTTTGATGATGCCATTGGGGTTAAGTAACTTGCCCCAGGGTCAGTCAGAAGTGTTAAGTATCTGAGACCAAGTTTGAACTCAGGTCCTCCTGACTTCAGGACTCATGCTCTATCCACTGGCCGCCTAGCTGCCCCCAAATAGTGAATTCTTATCCCAAAAGCTGGGATCTCTGGCTTTGTCAAACACTAAATTACTATAGTAATTGACTATTTTATCCTGCAGGGTATAGTTCTTAAGGATATAGAACATACTCATATAGTTCTCTTCTTACTGAATGGCCACAGACAGTTTACTATCTAGTTCCTAGGAGTGGGAATGCCTAACAAACTGCTTTTTCACATTACCAAAAACTGCACTTGTGAGCCCATTGCCCGCTCAAGAGTTCAATTTATGTTCCAATCCAAGATTATTCCAACTAACATATGTTGGGTCTGTCTCAGGTAAGCCTCCTTATACTTAGGTTCAATTGAAACAGAATGAGTAACTTAAGAGTGAGTCATTTAACAGTTAACAAAGGGAGACTGACTTAGTTATAGCAGGAAAAAGACATTCAAACACAGACAGTATTGAAGAAACCTTGAGTTGATTAAGCTAATAAAGCTCTCTTGTCTGTACCCAGTTTGATACATTGGTCAAATCTCTAAGGCTCTCTCTTCCTGAAGTCAACTGACTGTTTTATCCTCATAACATAAAGTGACATCAATATTCTGAGCCAACCAAATCTTTTTTTTTTTTTTTACAAGATGCCATCAAAACCTTTATTCAAACCTTTTATATACAGTTAAATAATTGAGCCAAGCACAGATTTTTGGATTTTGGATTTCATTCCTTTTAAGGAAAAACTAGTCCCACCTGAATAGAGGAAGGAGTAAAGGCACTACTCCTAAACAAATGGGGAAAGAATAAGCAAGTTGTGTTACATCAAGATAATAGAATTGGAATGTAATAGAATACTGTTATCCTGTAAGAAACAATGTGATCAATTCAGAAAAGCATGGAAAGATTTATGTAAACTGATGCAAAGCAAAGTAGGCAGAATCAGGAAAACAAAATATATAGGGCATAAATGGAAAATAAATAACAAAACTGAATTGAATGCAACAAAATTAAGATAAAGCTTGACGCCTCCCCTAAATACTGAGAAGATATTTATCCTGGCTTCTTTTGCAGAGATAGGAAACACTACATATGTTAAGACTTTTTTGAAATGGTGATTAATTTTGTTGAATTGTTTTTTTTTTTCTGTCCCTTGAATTTACTTTTTGTTATAAGGGATTTTAAGAGAGGAACACATTAAAAATATTTCAGTCTATTATTTTCTCATTCATTAATAAATTTACTTAAATCTTACATTTAAATTTTATTTATCATCCATGAAATATTATTAAATATTCATCTAATATTTATTTATTATTTAATTTTTTAAAGAAGTTTGCATAAAATGTCTCTGTCCTCAAGGAATTTTTGAAAATTCAAATCGAATTTACTTAAATATAAAGCTCTTTTGTTATTCAGTAATTTCAACTGTATCTGACTCTTTATAACACCATCTGGGGTTTTCTTGGCAAAGATACTAAAATGGTTTGCCACTTTCTTCTCTATCTCATTATACAGAAAAAGAAACTGAGGCAAACAAGATTAAATGATTTGACCAGAGTCACACAACTAGTAAGAGTCTGAAGCCAAATTTGAAGTTAGGTCTTTCTAACTCCAGGTAAGACACAAAGTTTAATTCAGCTTAAAAATAAAATCCACCAACATTTTCAAACCCTTTATTTATTACCGTTGGCAGTCAAGGCACAGTGTAGTCATGCAGGCAGGACAATTCAAGACAGCATCACTATTCGGAACAGCCTGTTGTTGATGAGAGAGTTGCGTTCCCAAACAATGGTATCTATTGCAGAGTAAAGTTTTTAAAAATGTATTATAACATTAAAAATATACTGTTACAAACCAAATTTATATTAAATGAAAACATACAGGATATAATGACTTCCCTCATGGAAGCTCTAACTTATCTTTTATCACTTGCTCCTCCTTTATTGGTTTCACATGAGGAAATGGACTTACTCCTCACCAAGGCTAATCTCTCTTTATTCAAAGTATCACACAAAGTATCATCCCTTTTCTGTCTTTTTTGTCCACTCTTTCATTTTTTTTCTATTTATTTTCAATCTCTCCCTCTCTAGTGGTTTGTTTCCTATTGCCTACAAATATGCCCATATCCTGAAAAAATCATCACTGGATCTTTCTATCTCTGCTATTACTCTATCTCTTTTGCCCTAGGAAGTCATCCTGGATTACTCATTTTCCCTCACATTCCATAACTTAGCTGTTGTCAAAGCTTGTCAATCTCACCTTTATAACATTTCTCAAACACAAACCCTTCTCTTTTCTGACAAGGCCACTATTCAGCTGCAGACCCTCATTACCTCAGGCTTTGATTATTATAATAGCCTGTTACTGGGTCTAAGTGGCTTCAAATGCATGCTCAACCACTTCCTATTTAGCCAGTGAAGTCATTCACTATTGCCTCCAGGAGGAAATACAAACTGTGATTTAAAATGAAATACCTTACTATACAATATCTTATGTCTATGAAACATTTATGAAACTAACATATACTAGTGCAGCATAAACTCCAGAAAGTTGAAAATGTTAGCCAGTAATGTTCCTGCAATTTTTCACAAAAATTATCCCAAATTTTAAAGAATCTGTAATCTTATTAACGTGACTCTTCACCTGTAAAGTTCACAATCTCTCTAAGTGTTCTCATCTTAAATACTTCTCATCATGTTCTGGGAAATTCTAAACGGAATCGAGGATCACTTTGCATTGATGAGAGCTATCTATTATGCTAACATTAACATTTCTTTAAGACACTGGTTAGTCCCACCGTGTTATCCTACTCAATTTTCAAGTAGATCATTCAATATTTTGACTTCTTAAAAATCATAGTGTTGCATCTTACTATGAATAAATGATATCACAAAGTTATGTCAATCTCAGAATCCTTAGGCTCTGATTTTTAAGATGACAAATTGCAGAACAACTGATTTTCATTAATAGAAGAGTCTCCTTACTAGAAGTTTCCTTCACTGATGAAACCATAAACACAATGCCCTTAACTCAATAAGAAAAGGGGTTGAAGGAAGGGAGAAAATATCTTGAGAAAAATAGAAAACACAAAGCAATTCTTCAAACACTATCCAATCTACTACGCGTCATATTTAATGTTAGTCCCAAGACAGATTTAATCAATTATTATCATTTAAGATGAGGATGATGATGAGAGCAAGCACTGACATAGTACTTTAGAATTTGCCAAGTACTTTACATATGCTATCTGCATTTGATCCTCACAACAATCTTGTGAGGTAAGTGCTATTATTATTCTTATTTAACAGATGAGGCTAAGAGAGAGTTAAGGGACTTGCTCAGGTTCAGATAGTTAAGAAACTTAGATATTATTTGAACTCAGCTCTTCCAGATTCTAAGTCCTATATTCCATTCATTGTGTTTTCTTGCTCATATGTGTCTGACTCTATGGACTTTGTTCACGGGGTTTTCTTGGCAAAGACACTGGAATGGTTTACCACTGTCTTCTCCAGAGTGATCCCATTTTATAAATGAGGCAAATAAGAGTTAAATGATTTGGATCACACAAATAACAAGTATTTAAAGCTGGTTTTTAATTCAGATCTTCCTATCTCCAGGGCTGGTATTTTATCCACTATATCACTTAACTGCCCCACTGTGCCTACTAGCTTTAATTGATTATCCAATTGTATGTCATAATTTGGGCAATATAAATTCTTCATGTATTTATTTTCTTCAATGAATTATTAAACCAAATTCTGGAATAACAATAGGTAGTGCTGTGGTATTCTAGAGCTTGATGAAAGCAGCACCATGCTGCTATAAGCAGGAACACCTAGAGGATTTATTGTAAAAATGGAATCTCTCTTCCATTTGGACTCTGTTCAGAAAATCTTTTATGACAAAGGTGTAGCATATATCTCCTTAATTTCTCCCTTTCACTACTGCATCTCAGTAGTTAGCATAGTCCCTAGCACTTCGTATATTTTAGTAGGCAGAAATAGTTGGGAAGGGTAAAAGAATTTTTTTAAGTCAACTTAACTAAAAATTCATTAAGCTTCTATTATGTGCTAGGCACTGTACTAAGTAATGAGAATTCAAAGAAAGGTCAAAAAAAGGCATTGTTCTCAAGAAGTCATAGTCTATTGAAGGAGATAACATATAAACAGCTTTATACAAACAAAATACATAGACAAGGATAAACTAGAATTAGTCTCAGAGGGAAAACACTAAGAATAAGGAGGAATGGAAAAGGCTTCTTATATAATTTGAAACTTTAAGTGACACTTGAAGAATGTCATGAAAGCTAAGAGGCAAAGACGAGGATGGAGAGAATACCAGGCATTAAGGGACAGCAACTGAGAATGTTTAAGAGTAGGGAGATGAAGTATGTCAAAAACAGCAAGAAGAGCAGCGTCATTTAAACTGAAAAGTGATTGGAAAGAAGATGTTAAGAAGACAGAAAGGAGCCAGACATAGGAAAGTTTAGGAAAGGATAGATATGAAAGTAAGCAGTGTGAGCTAAGGCTCGAAAAACACATAGGGGTTAGATTGTGAAAGTCCAGTCAATGTCATATAATAAACATTTATTAGGTGTTTAGCGTGTGTCCAGGCACTATGCTAAGTGCTGGGAATACAAAAAAAGGCAAAAGAGATCCTGTTCTCAAGAAGCTCCCAATCTAATGAGGAAAGACAACACATAAAAAAGTTGAACAGTGAGGTGAAAAAGGGAAAAAAAAATACCTAGCTTGGGGAAACTAAGATAGGAAATAAAGAGATGGCTGAGCTGGGCAACCTCCCTAAGCAAAAGGTCTGGGAGGAGCTTCCTGATCTCTATCCTCCACACTCCAATCAGAAGGAGTGTCAAGATTGTTTTTTTGCAAAAAGATGAAACAGAAGGTGAATGTTAGAATAAGAGAGAATGTGAAAAGGGAGCCACTAAAGAGTACTGAAGAGAGTAATAACATGATCAGAGTTGTAAACAAAAAATGTGTACATTTTGTGAATGACAAATCAAAGGAAAAGATTAGATGACCACAGCTGAGGCAAAAGGAACTAGACTGAATTATAAAAATGATGAGGAAAAGATAAATTTAAGAAATGTTGGGGACACAGAGTTAGTATAATTTGACAAATGACAATATATTGGGGGTTGAGAAAGAAGAGTCATAAATCAGAGGGCACACAGCGAGGAAATTTGGACAACCAATGGGGAGCATAAAGAAATTAGGAAATAAAAAACCAAAACTAGAAAACAACAATTTGCCTAATATAAGTGATTAAGTCTAAATTAATTTAAGGTTGTATATTACATATGTGATATAAATAACCTATTATGAATCACATTGGACTAAATTCAGTAACTTCAACCATTTATTTTAAAAACAAATTTCATTCAAACAGCATAAAAATGCACTTTTAATTTCCAATGATCTTAAGGCATTTAGCTGAAGTAATTATTTTGAATTTCTCCTTCAGTGTTCTAGCACAATATCTTTTTTGCTTAAAATTCTTACCCTCTTCTTTGTGCATCCACCCAGGCCTGATCTCTATTGTCTTTTTCAGGATCATATAATAATTCATCATTTGTTGGAATCCGATACTGTTTTTTCTTCTTCTTCACTTGTGATATTTCTGAAAGTGTAAAGGAAGTATCTTAATACCATTTAAAACAGTCATGTCTTTTTAACATAGAATGAAGGATTTTCTATGATGATTAAAAAAAGTTTTTCCCTGTTAATGGGAAAATTTTCCTTAAAAATGAACAAAAAGGGGAAGCTAGTGGTGTAATGGATAGAGCATCAGCCCTGAAGTCAGGAGGATCTGAGTTCAAATATGGCCGCAGACATTTAACACTTTCTAGCTATGTGACCCTGGAAAAATCACTCAACCCTAATTGCCTCAGCCCCCCCCCAAAAAAAAACAAAAAAAAGGAAAAAAGACATCTTTCCTCTGAGTCCAGCACAGCATCAAGTGCTTAATTCAGCTAATAAAGATATTTAAAATCATATGGTACAGGCATATAAATCCACATGCCAACATAAAAACTTTCCCCAAAAAAGTAACCAATGTTTTAAATGCTGAGTTACTCATCCAATATGACATTTTAGGCAAATTTCTTTATTTCTCTGGACCCAGAGTTTCCTTAAGTTGTTATGTATTTTGAAATGTAAAATAAAATTTTATCCGGTTAATTTCACTATTAAACCAGAAATATAATTTAAAAAACCATAATGGTTCTATCTGTATAAAAATATTCACTACTGCTTTAACTATAATAACAAAATACTAAAAATAGACTCTATGCCTAATAACTGAGAGAATGACTGAATTGTACAGTGAAAAAGAAAATTACGGTATCATAAAAATGATAAATGTGAAATATATGAGGAAAAACAGAATATGAGGTGGTATTGAGTAAAAGAAAGAAAGAAAGAAAACAGGGCCAAAGGCTAAGGTAAACAAAGAAGTAAAGTTACTTCTTTGCTTGTCTGTTGTTACTTTTGTTGACAAGTTTGTAATGGAAATAATTTTAGAATATAAAACTGAAAATTTTTGCCTTGATCTGTAAATAATAATAAAATTGGAATTAATTCAACCATTTTCCTTTAAAATAATGTATCTAAATATACCTAAGATAGTAAACACTTATATAATTAATTAGACCATTCAATTTTATTTTTTCATCATATGAATTCTTCAGATATTTATTTTAAAGTAATTACCTAAATGTCTTTAAAAATTGAGATTAGACATGACAAATGTGGAAATATGTTTAGAAGAAATACACATGTTTAAACAACAATGGATTACTTGCTATCTAGGGTAGGAGGCAGATAGTGAGGGAGAAAAATTTAGAAAACAAGATTTTACAAGGATGAACATTTAAAATTATCTTTGCATGTATTCTGAATAATAAGAAGCTATTATTTTTAAAAACTGAGGTTAGATATGGAAATGTTTTATATAATTGCATTATTCAAGACCTATATTACATTGTTTACCATCTCAGGGAGGGAAAGGGAAGGAGAAAAGGAAGGAAGGATGGATAGAATGAGGAACTTTAAAAAAGTATTTTAAATTATTTTTACATGTAATTGGAGGGGGGGGAAGACTAAAATTAGAGTACTTCATCATGCTTTCCTCTCAATTATCTACCATAAAAACCTAGTTAAGAGAAAAAGAAGCTGGTAAGCGAAGTTGATGGCTATAAAATCTGACCAAGTAGAAAAGATAAAGACTATAAAATTTGACCAAATAGAAATGATTAAACTATAATATTGAAACAATATAAATACTTTTTATCTCCTTTATCTTAAAAAAAAAAACTATTTGAAAAAACAAAGAAAAAAAAAAAGAAAAACAAAGGAATACAAAACAAAAGAGAACATTGTCATATGCCCAGCAGAACATCAGGAAGGATTCAAAATACATAATAATAAATTACCAGATCAAGAAAGTATCTAAATTAGTAGAAGAAATTATATTCATGGATATCCATTTTTTCTTTACTTTCTTATAAACTGTTCTTTGGTTCTCTGCTGTGCATTTTATTTACTTTATTCTTTTTTCCCCCTTTCACGACCCCAAGCAAACTACCATTAAGAAAAGATAAATGTATCTATACATACATACACACACTACATACATCCTTCCTATCCCTGCTAACTCTTTAATTAAATTCTGCTCCATAACTTGCCTTGCGGTTACTTAACCTTCCCCCACCCAAGGATCCCACCCCACCTTATCTTCTTCCTTTATTCTTTGCTTTCCCATAACATGACTGCTATTTTTACCTTGACTCTGCCAATCTTTCTTTTAAGTTACTTACTGTTGAAGTCAATCTTAAAAATATAACATACATTTTCCCATGTAAAAAAAAATTTGTCCATGTTTAAACAGTTTTTTCCATGTTAAACTAATATGAAAGTAACCTTTCATGTTGACTCTTATATATTAAATTTTCAGTTAAGTTCATGTTTGATTAAAAGTCCTAAAAATCTGCAAGTTCATTAAATATTCCATTTTTTTTTCCTCATTCAAAATTATAGAAAATTCTGCTGTGTATGATAATTTTTGCCCGCAGGCCTAGTTCTTTTGATTGTCAGTTGATTCCATTCCAGGACTTTTTTTGTAGTCCTTTTTTTGTGGTCTTTTATTATAACTGCTATAAATCTCATACAATTTTAATTGTAGCTCCAGAATATTTTAAATGTTTTTTTCTTGTTTCTTGCAAAATGTTCTCTTTGATCTGAAGGCTTTGAAATTTGGGAATAATGTTCCTATGTTTTCCTCAAAGGATCTCTCTGAGGTGGTGATTGGTAGATTTTCTCTATTTGTACTTTTCCCTCATGTTCTATCATTCCAGGACAATATCCTGCATCATTTTGTCAAGGTTCTCTTTTTGGTCACAACTTTCTGGCAATGCCAATTATTATGTTTTCTCTTCTTGCTCTATCTTCCTGATTTGTCATTTTTTTTTCTTATGTTTTACATTGTGTTCTATTTTCTCATTCTTTATAATGTTTTGTTACTTCTTGGTCTCTCATAGCTTTACAGTCTTTCCCTTGCTCTATTCTAATTTTCAAAGAATTATTTTGATCTTTGTGACTCTGTACCTTCTTTTCTAGTTGGTTAAATTTTTTTAAATTTATTTTTGAGTTCTATAAATTCTCTCTGGGCAGGGAGCCATTTTCCATTACTCTTTGGGGTACAAGTTTTTTTGTTGTTGTTGTTGTTGTCTTTTACTAAAATGTTCTCTTCTGAACATGAACCCTAGTCTTCCCTGTTCCCACAGTAAGTTTCTATGATGAGGCTCTTTCTTCTTTGTGGATTCAGTTTTTTTTTTTTTTAAATAAGAGAGATTAGTGTAAGCACCTTTAATCATGGGGTGGGGGGATGGTTCCTCAAGCTTCCCTTCAGCTCTCCACTCTGATCAGGAACCCAAAACCAAGAGCTCTATCCTCTCGCAAGTGCCCACAACCAGCAGTGTCCCTGCCCTACTCTCTTTCCACTCACCAGGTGCTGATTCCTTTTTGCTCAGGTTAATCCTCAGCCCAGGGGATTTGTTCAACTCTTCTCAGATTGTATCAGGAGGACTCCACTTCTGCCTCGTCTTCTAGATTTTTCATCAGTCTATGTTCACCCTGAGTTGCAAATCTGTTCTCTTTGTGGGGGAAATCAGGAAAGTTTGAAATTTACTAACCTACTCCAACATCTTCCCAGAATCCTCCATATCGCCTTTATCTTTGCAAATGTCTTTTGTTGTCATTTTTAGCGGTAGTCAATTCTTCTTGACCCTATTTGGGATTTGGGATTTTCTTGGCAAAGATACTAAAGTAGTTTGCCATTTCCTTCTCCAGATCATTTCACAATTGAAAAAAACTAAAGCAAAAAGGGTGAAGCTCAAAGTCACTAAGTTATCTGTGGCCAGATTTGAAAAGTGTTCTTGACTCCAAGTCAGGCACTCTATTCACTGTGCCAACTAGTTGCCCTAAATGCAAATTTATTGCAGCTTACTTAAAATCAGCTAGATCAAGACAATACTAATTGGCTAACCTTTTTTTTTTTTTAAAGAAAAAAATAAACCTTGTTGAAGAGTACTATAGAACCCTTACCTGTATCTTCATCTTCAGAATCAGACTCAAAATATATGTCATTATAATAATTTGGCAGAACCGTTGAAATTTTTCCAGTTCCTAGGGAAGAACCTGTTTTTAAAAATAATGAAAAGCCAAATGACAAAAAACACCCATATACACATTGCAACAGATGGATTTATCCAACATTCAAAGAATAATCCCATTACATAACTTGTAAAAAATAGGAAGAGAAGGCATCCTATAAACTCTTCCTCTAGAACAAATAAGATCTTGATACCTAATGAACTTGATACCTGTCTGGGAATATAATCACACTTTATCCAAGAATTTAGTAACAACATGATAACCCCATGGTCCAATTTGGGTCAATGTTACAAAGTAACTATCAGAATTCACAAGACTATTTACTGTTATTAATTCAAAAAAGAAAAGAAAAATGTCCTTGTTTTTCAAGGACGATGTAAAATGGAGAACAAATTTCAATGAAGGGAACAAGAAAGAAATCAAATACAATAAATCTTCAAATCTTCCTTATGCAACTGTCTAATCCTAAAGGTATTTCTTTTTCCTTCTTCACAATATCATCTCATTCCTCTTCCAACACAAAATCTAGCAAATAAATAATATCATAAAAGTAAATTCTACTTGTATCCTAGCAATAAGACAAGTACAACTTCTGTGGTAATGATACAACCTCAGCTAAAACCCTGGGGAAAAAAATATTTCTCTGTTCTTTAAAGTAAGTGTTTAGAATAAACTAAGCTTAAAATACTGAGTTGCAGATTTACCTGTTTCTAGTGATGACAATTTATCTTCCATTGTTTTTATAGTGGAATTTAATTCGGCTTCCATTTCTTTTTCAAATTCATCTTCACTGGATGATTCACTTTCACCAGTAAGACATTCTCTGATAAGTTTTCGTTTCTGGTCAGGAGTGCCATGTAAAAGTACATCTACTTCATCTTCAGAACTAAAATTTAAAGATAATCAATTAGCAGACCTTGGTATACAGTTTTATAGTAGATTTATAGTTTTTAAAGGCATAGTGGCAAGGAAACAAGGCATTCAGCCAATAAGCATTTATTAAGTACCTAGTCCGTAGTAATAAAAAGAAAGGTATAGAATAGTTCTTGCTTTCAAGAAGCTCACAAACAAATGGTAAAAAAAAAAAAAAAAAAAAATTAGTTATATACAGAATACATAAGAAATAATCAACAAAGAGAAGATACTAGAATTAAGAAGAGTTAAGAAAGGCTTCCTGTAAAAGTCAGGATTCTAGCCAAGACCTGAAGGAAACCAAGGGGTGGAGATGAAGAAGAAGAGCATATGGGACACCAGTGAAAATGCAAAAAAATGTGAGAAACAATAAAGAGGTCAGTGTCACTGGACTGAAGAATATACCCAGGAGAGTGTAAGGTATAAGATGATTGGAAAAATAGGAAAGGGCATTATGTTTTTACTTTTTAACAACAAACACTTTTTATATTGAATACTGAAGGTGATTTGAAGCCACTGAAATTTAATGGGATAAAATGGTCAGACTAGCACTTTGGGAAAATCACTTTGGTGGCTGAATGGAGGATGGACTGGAATGAGAAAGATTTGTAGTAGGCATGCCAGTCAGTAAGCTACTTCAAAGTGCAGGTATGAGAAGATAAGGGTACATATTGAGTGGCAGCCATCTCAAGAGAGTTTTCAAACAATGTAAAAGTGAAACAGGAAGGCTTTGGCAAAAGATTGAATATGACTCAAGTTGTTCGCCTATGGGAGTTGAAGAATAGTGGTATTCGCAATCCAAAAGGGAACTTTGGAAAGAGTGAATTTAATTTTGACCATGTTGAGTTTAAGGTGTTCATAAAATATCCAATTAGAGATATCCAAAAGGCAGAGACTGGAGATTAGTAGAGAAGTTAAGAGATGGATAAGTGGATTTTGAAAAACATCAGCATAGAGATCCCATGTTCACTCCATGGGAACTGATGAGATCATCAAATGAAGTTGTAGAGAAAGAAAAAGAGAAGAGGGCCCAAAATTGAGTGACTTGGACATGACCTGGAGAAAGATCCAATAAAGAAGACTGAGGAATATAGGAGAACTAAGAGAAAATTGGAATTAAAAGAATTTAATTCTATGCAGAATCTCAATTAGCATTTTCAATCAAGTTACTTTTTCCTTTGCTTGCTCTTACCCACTGAGCCTCATAAACTTAAAAGATATGTTAAAGTAAAATAAATCAATTTTCAAGAAGAAATTAAATGTAAAGATTCTTTTCTACAAAATTTTGTTAATAATTAAATCAATTCTTAGAAGATATTTAATCACTATATGGATATCCAGGTACTTTATTTCTATATTCAACAGTATAGAATTTTTAGTCTACAAATTTTGGTGGTGAAAGCTGAAAGAATAGAAGAAGTGGGCCTTGAAATTTCTAATACATTTATTTTTTATTATTTTTCCCTTACATTTATTTATATAGGAGTTCAATTTTCAAAGCATTTCTGCAAACATATTTAAGTTCATCAATGTAAGCTCCCTGAGCTGGGATTATTTCATCATTGTGTTTGTACACTTAGGCCCCAACATAATATACATGTTAGTGACTTGTTAATTGAGCCTCCTAAGAGTCTGGCTAGGTAGTAAGTACAGCGTCATTTCTTTTACAGAGTACTGCTTTAGATCCAGAGGAGGTTAAGAATAAGTGAGGGTAAACAATGATGTGCCAGTAATGAAATACTTACATTTAAATCCATATGATCTGGTTCTAAGTACAGTATAATTTCTACTATACAAATCAATCTTTTTTTAAAAACCTGTTTCTGAAGTCTTTTATATTTATATCAGCTAAATGGCACAATGATCAAGTACTGGACTTAGAGTAAGAAAGGTAAGAGTTCAAATTCTGCCTCGTACATTTAATAGTTGGGTGACCCTAAGTACGTGGCTCAACTTCTCTTAGTCTTAGTTTCCTCATTTGTAAAACACAGATAATGAGACTTTGATGAGAACTGAGTAAGATAAAATATAAAAAAGTGGTCTGCATATATAAATGCTAGTTTACACACACACACACACACACACACACAAATATCCTTTCAGTATTACCTAATCGGTGAATCAGCTTTTGTAACAAAAATATTGAAAGAAGTGGGGAAAGTAGTTCCACAAAACTAACAGTTGCATCCATTGGTTCTGGAAATATGTGCAACACTCCACATTCTTAAGCCCCCATCATTTGACCACACTGCCCTTTGTTAGCTCCTTAAATAAAAGTCTGGTTGAATTTTTGGATACTATGAGATTTGGAGGGTTATTTATAAATTTGATTCAATCAGGCTCAACTAGTTTTCTTCACCTCAACTTACTGACATTGCAGTTACCCTAACACCCAAAGACACATATAAAGGAACAAGATGTTACAAGAGGATTGATGAGATAATATTTGTAAGCTACTTGGCATATATTATGAGTCATATAAATGTTATTCCCCCAAGCACCTCATGCCTGAACTCCAGCAAAAATCACAAGTTACTCCCCCACTAATTCATCCTAGACTCAGCTGAGAAATATCTTTGTAAAATCACAAATCTGATCATGATAGCACCTTACCTGTTTCCCATTTCTTCCTTGCCTCTCTTTGCTTCCCACTTTTCAATAAACTCCAGTGGATTCCAATGACCTTCAAGGTCAAATATAAAATCCTCTAATTTGGCATTCAAGTCTTTATAACCTGGTCTACCTTTCCAGTTGCCATCATGATCTTTCACAATTCAACACAAGCCTCCTTTATTGTTTCACTCACAAGGCACTTCGTTTTCCAATTCTGTGCATTTTCACTGACTGTCCCCTGTGTCTAATATTCTCTTTCCTCATCTCTGCTTCTTGCTTTCTTTCTAGCTCTAGCTAAAATTCTATCCTCTGCAAGAAGACTTTTCTAAAACCTGGAAAGATGTATATGAATTGATGCTAAGTGAAGTGAGCAGAACCAGAACATTGTACACAGCAAAAGCAATATTGTGCAACTTTCTCCACAATTTAATGATCCAAAACAATTCCAAAAGACTTGTGGGTGAAAAATGCTATCCATATTCAAAGAAATAATTATCGAAGCAAACTATTTTCACTTCTTGGGGGGTTTTTGTGTGTGTGTGTGTGTGTTTTTTTCCTTCTGTTCTGTCTCTTTTTCACAACATGACTAATTAGGAAATATATTTAACATGATTGCACACACATAATATATCATACTGCATATTATTTTGGGGAAGAGGGAAAAGAAAGAGAAAAATTTGGAACTCAAAATCATATTAAAAATAAATTAAAAGACTTTACATGTAATTAGGAAAAAATACTATTCAAGAGTAAAAGAACACACAAAAATAAGACTTTTCTAGTGTCTCTTAATACTAGCGCCTTCCTTCCAACATTATCTCCAAGTTCATGTTGTATATAACTTATTTGTATAGCACTGTTTCATTCTCATCAGACCCTGAGAGCAGGAACTCTTTTGCTCTTTCGCCTCCGGCGCTTAGCATGGCGACAGGCACACAGTAGGTGCTTGATGACATGGCGCCTTGCAAACTGTCTCCCAACTATCCTCTAATTTTGTTTTGTTTTTCGAGAAGTTCCAAGCTCAGCAGGCTACTCCCATTTGTTTGCGTGAGTTCAGTGGCAATGCACCAGGAAGCATACCAAGATCTCAATTTCGTTCAGCTTATTCCCAGTCTCTGCCTCAAGACTTCAGGGAGGGGGGAATTCATTCTCCCTTCCGAGGCTCCATTTCTTTTTGGAACTGCTTTAACCGTAATAGTTTCCCGACATCAAGCCTACGTCTGCCTTTGTGCTTTATCTCGGGGCCACTCCGGGAACAGAGATCCTGAGGAGTGCCCGCGCCAGGCCTACCTGCTCAGAGCCGGTTCCTCATCACTGGGCTCTTCAACTATATAAGGGTCATCATCTTCACAAGGCCTGTTCATGGTGAGCGGATACCATAGCACAAACAGTACTTGTAGACAAAACCACGGAAATACCGGGCTGCAATTGTATTTTCTAATGGCTGCAGATAGATGCACTTCCGCCGTTGTCGCCTTGCTATTGCGCCTGCGCAAATAGCGCTCAGGAAGGGGCGGGGAGGAAAGGGAGTACTGGAACAGAGAGAAGCAAGGGTACAGAGACTAGTACTCTGGGCTAGGCAGTTTGGGGCGGGGGAAGTGACACAAAATGGCGCATGGGGGTGTGGTAATAATCAGTAGTAGTTGAGCTCCAGCTTCAGCACCTTAAGAGGGTGTGTGTGTGTGTATGTGTGTGTGTGTGTGTGTGTGTGTGTTTTCTTTTTCCTGATTACATGTGAAAACAATTTTAACGTTCTTTTTTAAAATTTTTGAATTACAGATTTTCTTCCTTTCTCCTCATTAATATAGATCATACATATGCAGACATGCAAAACATATTTCCATGCCAGTCATGTTGTTAAATAAAACAGAGATCACCCCACCAAAAAATACGGAAAAAGTATGCTTCCATCTGCAGCTAGACTCTTAGCAGTATTTCTCTGGGAGTGGATAGTATTTTACCTAAGTCACTCACAGGAGATCATTACATATAATTACTGTCATTGTACCCAATGTTCTCTAGTTCTGCTCATTTCATTCTAAATTAGTTCATAGAAGTCTTTCCAGGTTTTTTTCTGAAATCTGCCTGTTCATCATTTCTTACAGCAGAATACTATTCCATTACATACATGTAGCACAACTTGTTCAGCCATTCCCCATGGATGGGACCTGTTCAATTTCCAATTCTTTACCACCATAAACAGAGCTGTTATCAATATTATTGTACAAATAGATCCTTTTTCTTTCCTTTTCTTTTCTTTTCTTTTTCTTTTTTTTGATCTTAGGAGACAGACTTACTTTTGGGCATAGTTCCAAATTACTTTCCAAAATGGTTGCACCACTTTCACAACTCTACCAACAAGGCATTAGTCTCTCACTTTTTCCCACATCCCCTCTAACATTTATCATTCTCCTTTTCTGTCATATTAACCAATCTAATATGTGTGAGGTGATAGCTCAGAGTTGTTTTTATTTGAATTTTTCTCATGGAGTGCTTCAGAACATTTTTTTCCATATGATTATGATAGCTTTGTTTACTTCATTTGAAAACTGTTCATATCCTTGGACCATTTCTCAATTGAGGTATGATAGTATAACTCTTACCTCCCAGTTCTTCATATATTTTAAATTTTTTTTCATGATCAGAACAAGTCTCTATTTTTTTATTTTTGTATTTTCAAAATATTTATATGAATAATTTTCAACATTCACCCTTATAAAACCCTATACTCCAATTTTTCTCCCTCCCTTCTCCCCACCCCTATCCCCAAACAGCAAATGATCCAATATATATTAAACATATACAATTCTTCTACATATATTTTCACAAATAACATGTTGCACAAGAAAAACTAGATCAAAAAGGGGGAAAAATGAGAAAGAAAACAAAAGTCAGGCAAACAACCACAAAAAGAGTGAAAATACTATGTTGTGGTCCACATTGGCTCTACTTATCACAAGACCATTGGAATTGGCCTGAATCATCTCAATTGCTGATGAGAGCCATGTCCATTAGAATTGATCATCTTATAGTTTAAATCTCCTGGTTCTGCTCATTTCACTTAGCATCAGTTCATGTAAGTCTCTCCATCTGAAATCATCTTGTTGATCAATTTCTTATAGAAGAATAATATTCCATAACATTCATATACCTTAACTTATTCAGCCATTCTCCAATTGATGGGCATCCATCTAGTTTCCAGTTTCTTGCTACTACAAAAAGTGCTGCCACAAACATTTTTGCACATGTGGGTCCCTTTTCCTCTTTTATAATCTCTTTGGGATATAAGCCCAGTAGAAACACTGCTGGATCAAAAGGTATGCACAGTTTGATAGCCCTTTGGCCATAGTTCCAAATTCCTCTCCAGAATGGTTGAATCAGTTCACAATTCTACCAACAATTTTTTGTTTTCCCACATTCCCTCCAACATTCATCATTATCTTTTCCTGTCATTTTAGCCAATTTCTCTGATCAATAGTGATTTAGAGCACCTTTTCATATGACTAGAAATAGTTTCAACTTCTTTATCTGAAAATTGTTCATATCCTTTGACCATTTATCAATTGGAGAATGGCTTGAATTCTTATAAAATTGAGTCAATTCTCATGTATTTTAGAAATGAGGTCTTTTTCAGAACCCTTGAATGTAAAAATTTTCCCCCAATTTATTGCTTCCCTTCTAACCTAGTTTTGTTTGTACAAAAACTTTTTAGCAATATAATAAAAAATATCTATTTGGTGTTCAATAATGTACTCCATTTCTTCTTTGGCCACAAATTCCTTCCTTCTCCACAGATCTGAGAGTTAAACTATCCTTTGTTCTTTGCTTATACTATCACTCTTTTTGTCTAAATCATGTACCCATTTCAATCTCATCTTGGTATATGGTTAGGTGTGGGCCAATGCCTAGTTTCTGCCATATTAATTTCCAATTTTCCCAGCAGTTTCTGTCAAACAGTGAGTTTTTCTATGCCCAAAAGGTTATCAACTTGTGCATACCCTTTGATCCAGCAGTGTGCCTACTGGGCTTATATCTGAAAGAGGTCTTAAAGGAGGGGAAAGAACCCACATGTTCAAAAATGTATGTGGCAGCCCTTTTTGTAGTGGAAAGAAACTAGAAACTGAGTGGATGCCTATCAGTTGAAGAATGGCTAAATAAATTGTGTTATATGAATGTTTTGGAATATTATTGTTCTATAAGAAATGACCAACAGGATGATTTCAGAGAAGCCTAGAGAGGCTTACATGAATTGATGCCAACTGAAATGAGCAAAAACAGGTGATCATTGTAGACAGCAACAAGATTATACGATGATCAATTCTGATAGTCATGGCTCTTTTCAACAATGAGATGATTCAGTCCAGTTCCAATGATCTTGTGATGATGAGAGCCTTCTACACCCAGAGAGAGGACTATGCGAACTGAGGGTGGATCACAACATAGCATTTTCATTCTTTCATCATTTTTGGTGGTTTGCTTGAATTTTATTTTCTTTCTGATTATTTTTCCATTTTTGATCTGATTTTTCTTATGCAGCAAGATAATTAGATAAATATGTATGTCTCTATTGGATTTTGCATATATTTTTTACCATGTTTAACATATATTGGACTACTTGCCATGTAGGAGAGAGGGGTGGGAGGAAGGAGGGGAAAATTGGAACACAAGTTTTTCCAAGGGTAAATTGAAAATTTATCCTTGCATATGTTTTGAAAATAAAAAACTTCAATAAAAATATGAGTTATTTTCCCAAAAACTGGATTTATCAAACATTAGATTACCATAGTCATTGACTATTTTGCCCTGTGAACCTAACCTATTCCACTGATTGACTACTCTGTTGCTTAGCCAGTACTCAATGGTTTTGATGACTGCTTCTATATAGTATAGTTTTAGTTCTCATACAAGTTTTCTATATATTTAAAAAATGAAGTCTCTAATCAGAGAAACTTGTTGAATTCCTTTTTCACAGTTACGATTACTATGCATTTCCTGTCATATTTTCTGTAATTTATCCAACTTTCTCTCTGTGTGTCTTTGTGTGTCTGTTTCTGTCTCTCTCTGTCTCTGTCTCTTTCTCGATTCTTTCACCCTATTCATTCTAAAAAAAGTTTTGCATCTGACTTTTACTTCCTCTAGTCTGTCCTTTCTTCTATCAACCACCCCTCTCTTTTATCCCTCTCCCATCTTACTCTCATGTATGGTAAGACAGATTTTTATATACAACTGAGTGTATGTGTATTGTTTTTTCTTTGAGCCAATTTTGATGAGAGTAAGGTTCACACACTACCCTAAACTCCTATTTTAATCTCTTTTATGTCAGATAACTTACCCAGTTTTATCTCTTCCTTTCCCCTTCTCCCAGCGCATGCTTCTCTCATCTCGTATTTTCATTTTTTAAAGATAATCATCTCATCATATTTAACTCACATCCATGTACTCTACATATATTCCTTCTAACTGCTCTAATAACATGAAAGTTTTTAGGAGTAACATATCATTTTCAAGAATGTAAACAGTTTAAGCTTATTGAATCCCTTTCCTGTTTACCTTTTTATGCTTGAGTCTTCTATTTGAAAGTCAATTTTTAAAAAATTCACTGCTTGTGTCTTTTTATCAAGAACACCTGAAAGTCCTCTGTTTCATTGAATTTCCATTTTTCCCCCTGAAGGATTACATCCAGTTTTGCTGGACAAGTGATTCTTGCTTGTAATCTTGGTTCTTTTTTCTTCTGGAATATCATATTCCAATTCAATCCTTTATTGTAAAAACTGCTAAATCTTGTGTTATTCTAACTGATTTTTATAGTTTTTAAATTGTTTCATTTGGCTGCTTGCAATATTTTCTCTTTCACCAGACAGTTCTGGAATTTGGCTGGAATATTCCTGGGAATTTTCATTTTGGGATCTCTTTCAGGAAGTGATTGGTAGATTCTTTTAATTTGTATTTTATTCCCTGTTTTTTGGTACCTTCTTTACTTCTTTTTAGTTTGTGTTTTGATCTTCTCTGTTTGACTTTCTATAGTCAGGATTCAGCTGTTTGTTTGCTTTTCCAATCTATTTCTTGTCTTTTTACTATGGTTTAAAGTAGGACTCTGCCTCCAGAGTGGAGGGGGCCCCATTACAACTTTTAGGTAATTCTGGGGATCTGTAAGTTTTTGGTTCTTCCAAACATTTGGTTCTTCTGGAGAAGGTATGTTTACTGTTCTCTTGGTCTTTGAGTAGCTAAGACCATACTCTTTTCCACCCTGGAACTGTAATTCAGTTACCCAGTGGCCACAAGCTCTGGTGTGCTAGTCTTCTCCTTACCCTGGGATTGAGATCAAGGATTGACACCCAGATGCAAGTATGGGCAATGCAAGAGAGTCCTGCCCTGGGACCAGAAAAGGGAGCCCTTTTGATTAATCATTGGCTCTCTTACATTCTGTGGGCTGAGAGATTTTGAAGCCCCCATTGCTGCCACTGATTCAGTCATCCCCAAGGCCTGTTCTTGGTTTGGTGCCGCCTGATCTGTGCAGGAGCAGTTATGCACTGAACTGCACTCCGCTTACACTCCAATGCAATAGACCTTTCCAGCCCTCTAAGTTATGTTGGACTGGAAAATTATTTTACTTCCTGGGCTCTGTCATTCTAGAATTTGTTTTGAGGCATTATTTAAAGAAGTTTAGAGGGCATTTGGGTAGAGTTCAGGTTAGCTTCTGTCCTTTCTTTGTCATCTTGGCTTTCACCTTCCCAAAGAGTACTGTTGTTCATTCTTAATCACACCTCACCTTAACTCTGAGTGAAACAGGAAACTGAGGACTTCTAAGAATAGTAGCTGGGGGAAATTCAAGACTCAGCACCAAGCACTTTTAATCATTAAGGCTCTGGAAAGACACTCTTCTAGAGAAATACGGAGATAACTTCCTGGACCTTTACTTAACTGATTAGAGAAAAACATGACTAATTATTTAATGGCTTGGAAATATTCAAGAAGTCTCCAAACTAGCTGTCTCTATTTGTTGATTGAGGAAGCCTGAGATAAATTAAGTCCCCTTGGTTATTCTAGAAACCTTCTAACTCCTCTGCCTTAATGGATTACTTACCTCTAAATAAATCTCCTTATTGTGAGGGATTATGTGGTTTCTCATAAAATTGTTAATTAAAATAGATTGAACCTATAACCTAATTTAGTCTATGAAGGTCTGATGGGTTTGGAAAATGAAATTCTTTGTACAAACCTTATAATAGAATGCTCATACTAGCTCAAGTAAGTATTTGTAAACTTTGTAAAACTGACCACCATCATAAACTTAGGCAAACACACCTGCAAACATTCATAATTGACCATCATAAACTTAGGTAAACACATCTGTAATAAGTCAACTAGAATTTAGTAAACCCGTGCTACTTCTACTTGAGCAAACATTGAGCAAAGTAGTGAAAATTAACTAGATAAGGGGAAGGGGTCATGGATTCTTGTGGTTTATGACTATATAATCGCCCTTAATTTCTGTGAAAGCCATCTCCTCTCTCTGAAGAACTCAGTGAGCAGACTGCCTGCTTCTCTGAGATTCTAATAAAGCTTCTGTCTTTCACTTTGAGAAATCTCTTAGTCATCATTTTGAGATAGGACTTGCTGTACCACACAACTTTAATGTAGTGTGACATATTTCTGCCCCAACATCCATTTCCTAAATTATCATTAAACCCCCAAAATATTTGGAATCAAGAAGTTGAGCAAAGATCCAATATGCCTGCATATAAGCTTTGTTGTGTGAAATTCAGGTAAGAGATAGTAGGGGAAAAATGGATTAGAAGCCAGGAGACCTAGATTTTAGTACTGACTTTTCCACTAATTAGATATATGACATGTATTTCTTACCTTAATTTCTTCATATGTAAAATAAGAGAAGGTTGTACTGAGGTTCCCTCAAGCTTTAAAACTTCCTAATTCAGTGACAAAGTTTGGAGGCTGAGGCACTTCTATCTGCATCTCAAACTATGGAGCTAGATGTTCAGGATCACATAGCTAGTAAGTGTCAGAGGCCATAATCCTTCTTGACTCCAGAGCTGGCACTGTATCTATTGAACCATCCAGCTGTCCCAATAAAAAAGAATTTCTGGGAGATCTCAGAAAGGATTTGAAAAATAAAATGAGAGGTGTAGAGGAGAAAATGGGAAAAGAGAGTGATGCTAGAAAACTATAAAAAGAGAATCAGGGGTGGCTAAGTGGTGCTGTTGTAATAGTGTCAATAGCCTTGAGTTCAAATGCTTTCAGGAACTTCACTTAATCTATTGATTTACAACAGATCTTAATTTGTTATAGGAGCTGGCAATGGCTTTCCTAGAACTATTACTCACTTCTTTTACTTACTTCCAATGTTCCCTGAACTTGTACTGACTTCCTGCTGATCTTTTTAGTTTCTTCTAAACTAGATGAAACTTCTGTTTCTTTTCTGTCTTCTTTATCATTGGTTTTATGTTGGGTTCCTCAGCTAGTGCAGACCTGCTGACACCAGTTGGAGTCTGAGCACTTACCCACAATTATTATCGCCTCTACGACCTTCAGACGTCTCTGGATACGACAGAGCAGTTTGACACCACTTATGCAGTTAGAGAAGCTTTATTGCTTGGTTACATCATCTTATCCTTTTTTCTGCTTCCTCTCTCTCCCTCTGCTGTCCTGTACTTAAACCTCTCTCATCTGCCCTTGCCAACATGCCCTAGCAACAAGTATGTGCTTTGCTTGTGTATCCAGGAGCTCAATTCCTGAGACAATGGGAACGATCTCGATTTGGTGCGTGCTTGATGCCTGTCCTGATGTGCCTACAGGGTGTGTATCCCGGACCGTTAGACAGTCACACAGAACATACACCCAAGGCCTCAACATCGTTCCCAAGAACGAGATCCAACCAGCCAAAGATCATAAGGGTCAGATAGCACAAGATTTGTCTTTGCACAGACTTGTTGCCTCTGCAAATTGGGCATTGTGTGCAAGGTACCGGATGAAAGGTCTCAAGATTAATGCAGACTCTTGTTATTCTGTTCTCTAGCATTCTTGTTGCTAGATTCCCTAGCAGTTTTATATGGGATCTTTTGTAGATATTTGCTGGGCTTCACATGTGAAGGCTTGGTGTTCCTTATAATATTTCACCTCATCATTTTAACCTGGAAGTCTTCATGTTAAAAGAAAATAGCAAATAAGCCATATTTAAGTGGTGATTGACTATTTTTGCCTGGTTTACATAAGCACAATTAAACAACCAGGAAACTCCCACAATTGTTAAAGTGTTATTTCAAAGTGTATGGAATCCTTACTAAAATCTATGTCAATAAATCATAGTCTGAGGACCCACAATATACAAAGCAGCATGTTAAGTATTCAAAGGGTGTTGAAAGAAGGAAGAATAGTAGTACATATGTACATCATTTTACAATTTATAAACATCAATTTGAGGCTCATAGAACCTCAGTAAAATTGGATAGTGCAAACCTTAGTGTCCCGCTTTTACAGATAAAGAAGCTGGGAATCAGACAGACTTTCCTCATGTTGATATGGTGAAAAGTTTCTCAAAGAAATGCCGTTATAGGCATATTGGCCTAAGCCTAGAGCTATAGCTTATTACTATTCTCAAGGAGAACCACTGAAATGACTGAATAACAACCAATCTTTTTTTTTTTTTTTTGAGACTTTGAGACTTTACTTTGTCCATTTTTCTTTGATTACCTAAATTTAGGATGAAAGGAAATTATCATTCAAAACTAAAATCATTTAACAGTGTTGATATTTTTTTAAACTAAATTTGGTAGAAGATTTAGTACTAAATCTACCATATACATGTAATTATAATTTATTTTTCAGATTTGGGGGGTACACATATTATTGCCTAAATATACTACTGAAGTGCTTATCTTAATACTGAGAAACAGTTTTAGTAACTGTTGTAGACCAGGACATCAGAGTGCACTTAAGATACAGGAATTCTAAGGAAAGATGTACACAAAATCAGGATGATCAGTTCATTTTTGTTTTTCTTCCCGGGTTATTTATACCTTCTGAATCCAATTCTCCCTGTGCAACAAGAGAACTGTTCGGTTCTGCAAACATATATTGTATCTAGCATATACTGCAACATATCCAACATATATAGGACTGCTTGCCATCTAGGGGAGGGGGTGGAGGGAGGGAGGGGAAAAATCGGAACAGAAATGAGTGCAAGGGATAATGTAAAAAAATTACCCTGGCATGGATTCTGTCAATATAAAGTAATTATTAAATAAAAATTTAAAAAAAAAAAGAAATGGATAGCAAGCAAACAAAAGATACTGGTAAAATATATATCCATGTTGTACTGAAACAGTTCAAACAGGAAGTAAATCAAAACTTTCAAGACATGAAAAATAAATAAATGTTCAACCAGATTGGATGTGGCTGCTAGCCATACATAATTGTTTTCTATTAATTTTTTCATGTTTTTCATTACTTACATCATCATAGCACCCCATTTCCCTTCCTTATCTTCCTCTCAGAGAACCATTCCTATGAAATACTATAATTGATACAATGAAGAAGTCCCAAAAATATGTATAATGTGAAATATCTGTGAAGCTCTCTCTCCCCCACAAAGGGAGAAGTTAGAGGGGGAATCTCTTCTCATATCTATTCATTCATACCTATTTATTCAAATCCTACTTGACCTTTACAATTTGTAAACATTTAATTTTGGGGTGTTGGTTTTTTCTCCTATTTACTAATGTAAATTATTACACATGAGTATTGTTTTCTTGACTCTACTTATTTCACACTACCTCAATTCATATATATGTTTTCATACATTACTGTATCTATTACACATCACTTCTTATAGTATAATAATATTACATTAAATTTGTGCATCATAGTTTGTTTTCCTTTGATGGGCATCTTTTTTATTTCTGATTTATATCTATCACAAAAATACTAGCATTAGTATTTTGGATAACATGAGGATTTTTATCAGTAGCTTTTTCTTTTCTTTTCTTTTTTTTCTTTCCTGAGGCAATTGGGATTAAATGATTTGCCCAGGGTCATACATCTAGGAAGTGTTAAGTGTTTGAGATCATATTTGAACTCAGGTCCATCTAGCTGCTCCCTCAGTAACTTTTTCTATAAGCCAAATGCTGGAGTCTCTAATTCAAAAGATATGGATATTTTAGTCACTTTGTATAATTCTTAATTGCTTTCCAAAATGGGTGTATAATTTCACAGCTCCACCAATAAAAATATTATATTGACTATTGCCAATTTTGTCATTTTTGTGAATTTCCAGTGAGATAAAACCTCAGATTTGCTTTGATTCACATTTCTCCTAAAATTAGTGATTTGAGCATTTTAAAAAATTGGTTGTGAATATTTTGCATTTTATGCAAACTTTTTTTCATATCCTTTGACCATTTATCTATTGAGGAATAGTTATTAGCTACATTTATACACATATGTATGTATATATGTATATTTAGGATATCAAATTCTTATAAGAGAAATTTGATAACATTTTTTTTTTGATCTGGAGGTATTAACATTGTCTTTTCAGTTCCAAGTAATTAAAATTATCTTTTTTCTTTTATCATTGATGGCTGAGCACCTAGTCCAAGCCCAGGACTACCTGGTAGTAGTAGAGAAAGTGGTAGAGCTGATAGTGAAACTCATGATATTGGTAGAAGAAAGCCGAATGTAATCTGAATAGTCAGAAGGGCAAGTGATTAGGTAGATAGATAGATAGATAGATAGATAAATGTAGATATAGATATGTACAGGGTTATTGAATGTATTATTTTTGAATCTTTCTTTTTCTAACCTATTCTGCTGACATATCTCTCTATTCTTTTATCAATAAGATAGTTTTGATGATTCCTGCTTTATAATATAGTTTGAAGTCTGGAAATATTTTTATCTCTTCATTCTTTTCATCATTTTCCATGCTATTTTAAATCTTTTGTTTTTCAGAAACAGTAACAAGAAAAAGGAATTAAAGGAATAAATACAGATAAAGAGGAGTTAAATTATCCCTGTTTGCTGATATGAATCTTGTTATTATTTTATCAAGTTCTGTTTGCCTTGATAATTTGATTGGAATATCATTAAAATGTGTAATTTAATTTTGGTAGTATTGTAATTTTTAACATATTGGCTTGGCCTAGCCACAGAACTGAATTTAGCTGTCTGCCTATTTATATTATTCTTTATTTCTTTAAGGAGTGCTTTGTAATTGAATAAATACAACTTTTTAATGTACTATGGAAGTTGATCCCAAATAGATTATGTATTTTATAATTACTTGGAATAGAATTTCATTATTATTGCTTCTTGTATTTGTTATTGTAAACAAATGCTATTGATTTTTGAGATTTCATTTTGTACTTGCAACTTTGCAGAAATGGTTTTCTCAAATAATACCTGTGCTGATTCCCTTGGGTTTTCTAAGTAAACAATCACATCAAAATCAAACCAGGATAGTTTACCTGTCTTTATTCCCTTAATTCCATTCTTTTGTCTTATTGTTATTATTAGCATTCCCAGAACAATATCAAATAATAGTGGGGAAAATGGGCATCTTTATTCTCCCAGTACTACTTATTGTATATGTTGTTGAATTTGGTTATTTATAGTTATTGTTTATGGTCACTCTGTGCTTATACTTTGTAGGGGAAGAGAGGCTGGTTTATTTTTTAGCATAAAAGGCTTTTCCTGCATTTATTAAGATCATATAGTTTGGGGTATTTTGGTTTTTAAGATGGTTAGTTTTCCTAATTTTAAACCATCTTTGCAGCATTGGAATAAATCCCACTTGATGATAATGAATGAATTCTTGCATAAATCACTGTGTTGTGTTTGACAAAACTTTGTTTACAATTTTTATTAAATATTTATGATTTAGAACGAATCCAGCCATTCTGGAGAGCAATCTGGAATTATGCCCAAAAAGTTATCAAACTGTGCATACCCTTTGATCCAGCAGTGTTTCTATTGGGCTTATACCCCAAAGAGATACTAAAAAAGGGAAAGGGACCTGTATGTGCCAAAATGTTTGTAGCAGCCCTGTTTGTAGTGGCTAGAAACTGGAAAATGAATGGATGTCCATCAATTGGAGAATGGCTGGGTAAATTGTGGTATATGAATGTTATGGAATATTATTACTCTGTAAGGAATGACCAGCAGGATGAATACAGAGAGGCTTGGAGAGACCTACATGGACTGATGCTAAGTGAGATGAGCAGAACCAGGAGATCATTATACACTTCGACAACGATATTGTATGAGGATGTATTCTGATGGAAGTGGATTTCTATGACAAAGAGACTTAACTGAGTTTCAATGGATAAATGATGGACAGAAACAGCTACACCCAAAGAAGGAATACTGGGAAATGAATATGAACTATTTGCATTTTTTATTTTCTTCCCGAGTTATTTTTACCTTATGAATCCAATTCTCCCTGTGCAGCGGGAGAACTGTTCGGTTCTGCAAATATGTATTGTATCTAGGATATACTGCAACATATTTAACATATATAGTACTGCTTGCCATCTGGGGGGGGGGGTGGAGGGAGGGAGGGGAAAAAACGAAACATAAGCGATTGCAGGGGATAATGTTGTATAAAAATTATCCTGGCATGGATTCTGTCAATACAAAGTTATTATTAAATAAAATAAAATTAAAAAAAATATTTATGATTTATACATATATTTGTGCATATAATTTAAATATACATTAACATGCATATTTATGCATATTATTTAAATATGCATATTGTTCTATGATTTTCTTTCAACCATTTTATCTTTCGAAGAGAAATTGATCCATATGCGCAAATAATTTTTTAGTGGTAAGGAAGTGGAAATTGAGTAGATGCCCATCAGTTGGAGAATGGCTGAATAAATTATGATATATGAATGTAATGGAATATTATTGTTTTATAAGAAATAACGATGTAAGCACATTCAACAGGCACAGACTTAAGGGAAGTGAGTACAAGTTTTTTACTGCTCAGAACATTGGTTCAAATAAGATATAAGAGGAAACATAAAAAAAATACATAATCAGTAAACACAGTCATCACTTCAACAATAAAGACAATATAAAAAACAAACAAATAAACAACATGCAATATCATTCCTGGGGTAAGTACCAACACCTGAATTGGCTGAGGAATCCCAAGTCATAGCCATCCAGGATCCTTGAGTGGGAAGATCCTAGGCAAGGCGACCCTTCCTGAATGAGATTCCAAAGTTTTCTTGAAGGTGCTATCCCAAATATTCTCATTTTGATATGTGGCCCTCCAATAGCTTTCCAGATGTGAAGGGCTTCTGCTTTGAGGGAGGCCAAGGAGAATAGTTTATTCATTCCCTTAGATTGACTGTTTTTATTCAAGGAACAGACCAGGTTTCCAGAGCAAAACACAAGTCAGCAATAAAGGAAGATCTTTAATCAACAACAGAGAGTGGTTTTCCCTTCCTGTGAATCCCATCAGATAACTGCAAGCACATTCTCATGTTCTCAGCAAAAAGTTACACAAAGGACATGGCCAAGACTCACTAGGAATCTGATTTCAGAGCATATGAGCAGGCTGATTTCAGAAAAGCCTAGAAAGATTATATGAACTGAGGCTAAATGAAGAGCAAAGCCAAGAGAACATTGTGCATAGTAACAAGATTATATGATGATCAACTGTGTTGGCTCTTTTCAACAATGAGGTGATTGAAGGCAATTGCCCTTTTTGTTGTTTGTTTGCTTTTTTTTTTTCTTTTGTTTTGATCTGATTTTCTTGTGCAGCATGATCAATGTGGAAATATATTTAGAAGAATTGCACATATTTAACCTATACCTATATCAGATTGCTTGCCATTTTGGGGAGAAAAGGGGAAATAGGGAGAAAAATTTGGAATACAAAATTTTACAAAAGTGAATGCTGAAAAATTTTTTTGCATATATTTGGGAAAATTAAATACTATTTAAAAATATTTTTCTTTCCCTGGTTTGATGTATTAGAGCTATATTTTTCTCATGAAAGAACTCTTATGTTCTTTCACAATTTTTGAAAAATGATTTGTTAAATATGGATACTGTTTTAAAATTTTGATAGAATTTTCCTCTGAATCATAGAACACTATGAGTATTTTTTTCTTTTGCAGTTTCTTAGTAGTTACATCTATTCTTTAACTATGAGGAGCTGGCACTAATCTACAGGTGATAAAGCCACATTCCTAAGACTACTCTAACCTTGAACAAACAGACATCTAGACGCCTCCTGGAGCTTCCTACATCATCAAAGGCCCCTGATCAATTCGTCTTTCAGCGGGAAACAAATCCTTTGTCTAGGGTCCCCTCTGTACTGAGTTCCCACGACCCCTACTCCCTTACAACCCACCATAAATACTTGTACTTTTGCCCACAATAAGCGAGACTTGATCAGAAAGCCTGTCTAGTCTCCATTCTACGCGTCTCCTGTCCTGCCCTTTCTCTTCTTTTTCAGGGTCTACACACTTTCTGTCCTGCAGGCCAGGGCAATTGGCGCCCAAACGTGGGGCCTGAAAGATTTTGGAGTAAGGAGTAGCCACTGCTGGATCGAACCTCTGAACAAAAAAGATTGCGCAGTCCTGGAGAATAAAGAGAATAAGGTTGCCACATTTTCTTTCTAAAAATGTTTTAAAATACTATTGTTCTGTAAGAAACTATCAGCAGGATAATTTCAGAAAGGTTTGGAGGGACCTACGTGAACTGATGCAAAGTGAAATGAGCAGAACCAGAAGATTATTATACACAGCAACAAGATGATTATATGATGATCAATTCTGATAGACATGGCTCTCTTCAACATTGGGATGATCTGGACCAGTTCCATTTATGTAGTGATGAAATGAAGAGAACCATCTACACACTGAGAGAGAACCATGGGAACAGAGGGTAGAACACAGCATAGCATTCTCATTCTGTTATTATTTGCTTGCATTTTATTTCTTTTTTGTTTTTGTTTTTCTTCCTTCTTTATCTGATTTTTCTTGCATAACCAGATGGCTGTGTGAATATGTATACACATATTGGATCTGGCATGTATTTTGGCATATTTGACATGTACTGGACTGCCTGCCGGGAGGGAGAGGGGATGGGGGGGAATAGAAACTGGGTGAGTGAGGTTTTGATACCATGAGATAGGACATAATAGGTTTGTTGAGGGTCTCAAAGACTCATTAAGGACACGTAGAGTAAGGGTTAAGAAAAAAAAAAACTTGTAAAAATTTTTAAGTTTTTAGAAGATGTTTGTCCATGGTTCCCGCAGGAAGGAACCATTGATATGAAAAGGTGGAAAAGAGTTGGAGATTACCTTAATGATTTTTATAGAACTTTCAGACCCGAAAGGTCCCTATCACAGCTTTCAATTATTGGAATTGCATAAGCGGCCTACTTGCTGCCCATCAACATGATGAGGATGTTAACAAATATTAACAAAGTTATTCAGGACAGTTCTTCTTTCTTAAAAGATGCACTTAAGTGCACCAATTCTAGGCTGGAATTAAGTTCCCATAACAATGAAAAGGAGATAACAGACGGGGAAAAAATCTACCCCCTCAACAGCTTTTTCTTTAACTTCCCCAAACAACAAGCCTTTAGACCCTGCATCTAGTGTACTTTGGACTGACATGAGGGACTTTGGTAATGATTGATGACTGACTGTTAAACCTTGCCTGGATCATCTATTACTGTGTGTTTAAGACTTGGGATGGGATTTGTTAAAACTGTGTAATTATTGTTGTTTTGTTTGAGGGCTTTTTAGAAATGCTACTGTACAAGTCTGTTATGTATAGGGATTTTGATTCACTCTTGGGGTTTAAATATGGGGAACAGTCATTTGATAATTCCTTTCCGTGAGAAAATAAATAAATAAATAAATAATAAAAAGGGAAGGAAGAGATAGAACATTAGAGAAACTGGTGTATTTTTTTTCAAAATACTTGAAAGAATGGGAACCGGTAGCTCCTATTCACTTTGCCTTAAGCACTTCTGCCCCACCCCCTATCTCACTAGTTCAAATTGAATTTGGATGCTTTGGTTTTGGAACCCCTAGTTTTGTTAAAATTGCCATGGTAGACTCAGTTTTGGGGATTATTTTTTTAGAAAAGTTTTAGAAATCAAACACCTGTCCTGAGACTGGCAGTCTCTCTGATCTGTTTTTCCAGTCCTGTAATCCCAGTTCATTAATTAGTACCTCAGCATTTCAAAGGACCTTGTTTGGTATCAGGCATTTAAAAAGTTTGGAGTTTGCCTGCCTTGATGGTCTAACTGTGCATAATCTGCTCAGAAATCTGTATTCCAGTAGCAGCAGCTCTGGGCAGAGACAGGTGAAGCTACTCCAAGCCTTACCCTTCTCCCCTGGAGTGGGTTGAGCCCTTGGAACCTGCTGTTAGTTAAGTGCACAAATGACTAACTGTCCATCTCAAACTGGATTCTCTGGCTGAGATGGTGCTCCAGAATTGTAGAGGACCTGACATGCTTGCAACAAGGGAGCCTTTATACAGCTGTTAACTCTGAGGTTATCAGGGGGAGACTTGCTCTTCCATATGAGTCCTTACATTTTTCTAGTTTTGTTTTGGGTTGGTCAAAATTATGGTGCTAAGACCTCCTGGGTGTCTAGAGGAAGATGCTAATATTCAAAGATTTGAATATTTAGGAGAGAGTATGGAATGTTATGCCACAGTTTTCTTTAACTGTCCTGACTCAGTTTCCCTGCACTAGTTTCCCTTGTCTCAGTTTCCTTAACTGTTCTGTTTCAATCCCCTAAGCTGTAAAATCCCCCTTTGGTCTGACTGAGGACTATTTGCTCTAAGGTTATAAATTGTTAGCAAGATAAACAAGAGAGTAGACCTCTTGATTCTTTTCTGGTTCTGGTCTGGTCTGTTTGCTAGCAATCTGTGGTCTCAGAATAAATATGGACGGGTTTAAAAATTCTGAGATGGGTATTTTCTGGGACGCTGGAAAATATCCTCTGGGTATGTGTTATATGTTTGTTTGATGTTGTAACTGTGTAAGTCTGTGTGATGTGTGTTCTATGTTCTGTGTGATTTGTCTGTCTGTTATGTTGTTAGTTGGAAAAATTTTAAGAACAACGTTACAACTGTGCTTAGTAAAATGGAGCTTCGAGTGTGTCTGTGTTAAAAGTTAGCAATCTAGTAAGAGATAAGAATTCAGCCTCTTTGTGGCAGGCTTAGAAAATATCAAGAAGTTTTAAAAATCTTTCTTTCTCCCTCTCTCTGTCTCTAGCTGACTGCAGCAGCCTGTGAGAAAAAGGGAGAAAAGGGAGAGAAAGGAAGAAAAAAAAAAGAAATGAATAAAAAAAATAGATTGAAAGGGATTTGAAGGTTCGGAAAGTTAAAATATATATATAGAAGAGCAGTGTTCTAACATTTAAAGGAAAAAAGTTTGAATGGAATATCTAGGCATTCTCTGTGAAGGCAGAGAAAAGCACTAAACGGGCTTGGAAGTTCACAGAAGCCCTTTTGGATTCTGGAAGGAAAAAAGGTAATTCAAGATGAAACAAACTTCTCTTCCGGGGTGGATGTCCTGGAAAAAGCCCCTAGTCTGTTTGCTGATTTAAGAGCCTTGTTAAGTTTTAAGAATAATGATTAAGGAAAATTTGCTTGTGATTTTAAACTTTTTAAAGGAAAAGCTTACTAGAGTAAAGAGCAATAAAATTCAAGCTTAGCCTGGCCTGGGCAATAAAAATCTCTGGAGATAAGATGATAATAGCTATTAGAAGAAATGTGCCAGAAAAGAAAAGCAAAAAAAAAAAAAAAACTTTTAAAAAACAGCTGTATTAGTTTGATTCAGTTTATTACTTCTGAAATATATTGAGTTATTTGTTAACGTAAGTTATACTTTAAATCCAGCTCTGCCAGACAAGTGTGGGTTTTGTGGAGTTTTGAGTTATTCACTATATAGTGTGAATCTTACAGGTTTTTGAAGGAAAGAGAAAGTTTGGAACTTGGTAGATCTGGAAAGAAAGTAAATAAACTGATGGGCTAAATCTTGAAAAAGATTTCCATGTAGGAATTTGAATGGGAACCTGAGGGAAGTTTTTTTTTTCATAAGGGGCAAGGAGTGGGGGAAGGGTGGCCACGTGGAATCCTCTCCTCCCCTCACCCCACTTGAGTATGTTCCTGCTGTTTTTTTTTCTTATCTGATTACAGCCAGGGCAGCAAACTGATTTTTGAAGGACATACTTACTTTTAGGTTAATTGATTGAATATTTGTTTCTTGATACATAAAAGTTTTCTTGTTTAAGGAATATGGTCATAAATGTGATCCATACTTTGGTAGGAATATTTCTAAAAGTTTAATTGCTATTTTTAAGAAACTTCTTGAATTCTTTTATGTGGAATTGGGTCTTTTGTATAAGTTTACATTGGTTGTATTGGGTCATCCTGAAGTTATTTAAAGGGCTCTGAAAATAATAGTTTTTTTCTTTGTCCTTTTGAAAATGTTTCTGTTATGGGCAATATGCAATTTGGGATATTTTTCTATGTATTGGGTATTTTAAAAGCAAAATGATTTGTATGTATAATGTTCACTTATGTAACATCTACCTAGATATGATAATTGTTCTAAGTTGTGAATTTACTGAGGCAAAATTTCTTTCTGTTATTACTGTAAAGTTATGATAAATCTTTGTTTAAGAGTTATCAGAAATTTGATTAATGGCATCTGTTATTGGAGGTAAAAGTTCTTGGGCTTAGAGTTAATTAGTTAATGCTATTTGGGAGTTTTAAAGTTCCATCCTCTGACAGTTACTGAGACAATTGACTGGAATAAAAAAGGGTATTTTATTTTTATTTTTTATTATTTGGCTATTTTATTCTGTATGTGCTGAAGGTTGAGTTTTAACTGCTTATGTTATGTTATAATTATGTTCTTGCATTTTTCCTTCTGTAATTGATCTCTCTGATCAGAGCAATGGTCAATAGAAACTGTTAATGCAATTCAATTATGTCATGCCTTGCTATTTTCAGTCTGGTTATATGTAATCATTGTATCCTAAATGCTTGGGCAACTAAGTATTTCGCCTGGTCATCTGTCTGTTTCTGGATATTTGTGTTTTGTTTCTTTAAGGTTTCTACATGGTCTGTAATACTGCACCGGTTTGCCTGGCCTGTAAAACAAACTCATTTCTTCACATAGGGAACAATTTATTTTGGCCTACTCATCTTTTGCAGCAGTCTGGTGAACTGAGTCTTTCTATCTGAGACTGATCTAATCTTTCTTTGTTAGATTTGTGTTTTTGTTCTAGATTTTGGTCAAATTACAGATATTGGCTTGCTTTTGGAACCTGGATCAGCTTTTGATCAGCTTTGACTGTCAGCATGGCACACCCACATTTCACAGCCTGGAGCAGCAGTTTTTAAAATGAGACCATGGACTGGCACCTGCGTCCAGGCCCTCTCCAGTACTATAAATGATCTTCAGGATCAGATCGATAGTTTAGCTGAGGTTGTCTTGCAAAACAGCCGAGGCCTGGACCTCCTCGATGCAGAACAAGGAGGGATATGTTTAGCTCTCCAAAAACGCTATTGCTTCTATGCTAACAAATCTGGAATTGTAAAAGAAAAAATTAGGAAGCTCCAGGAAGACCTGGTTAAGCAGCGCAAGGAACTCTTTGACAATGCTCTTTGGAGTGGGCTCCATGGGATCCTCCCTTATATCCTTCCCTTAATTGGCTTTCTGGTACTTTTGTCCTTTGGACCCTGGGCCTTCCGGAAAATCACGTCCTTTGTAAAATCCCAGATAGATAGTGTACTGGCAAAACCCATTCACATATACTATCACCAACTTGAGACTGGTGATGACCCCCTTGATGCTCATATGAGCAACAAAAATTTTCAAAAAACATCAAGACCTGGTTAGCCAATGATGGGTAAGATTCCTCAAGGACTAGCCAACCTAAGCCAGGAAGAGATGTTTCTGTACATCCTTCCTATGACGGGTAAAGCTTCTCCCCATAGGGACAACCTAAGCCAGGCACAGGTTGGGAAATGAAAAATTCTATATTTGATTCTTTATATAAATACTAAAAGGGGGACCTGTGGGGAGCCGGCACTAATCTACAGGTGATAAAACCACATTCCTAAGATTACTCTAACCTTGAACAAATAGATGTCTAGACGCCTCCTGGAGCTTCCTACATCATCAAAGGCCCCTGATCAATTCGTTTTTCAGCGGGAAACAAATCCGTTGTCTAAGGTCCTCTCTATACTGAGTTCGCATGACCCCCACTCCCTTACAATCCACCATAAATACTTGTACTTTTGCCCACAATAAGCAAGACTTGATCAGAAAGCCTGTCTTGTCTCCGTTCTACACGTCTCCTGTCCTGCCCTTTCTCTTCTTTTTCAGGGCCTACATACTCTCTGTCCTGCAGGTCAGGGTATTTAACCATGAGATTCGGTTATTTAAAATTTTTATTTGGTCTTCTGATTGTTCTAATATTTTATATGTTTTGAAGATACTCCTCAACTTCTTTTATGTTCTCTGTTTTGTTAGCATTTAACTATATAAAGTGATTTTTCTTTTGCTAATTCACCTTGTTGATTTGCAATATTATTAATTTTTCTTTGTAATTAGTTAAATGTTTGTAAATTTTATTAGTCTTTTCAAAGAATCAGCTTTTAATTTCAATTTATCATTTCCATGTGGTTTATTTTTCCATTTAATCTAATATTTTTTCCTTTTATTTTTCTACTTAAAATATACTTCCATTTTTCTACTTTTCTTCTGAAAGATTGTAAGGATATGAATTTTCTCCTGAGGACTTTCAGTAATTTTGGGATGTTGTTTCACCATTATCATTTTCTTTTGGACAATTACTAATTATTTAAGATTTCATTGTTAAATTGGGTAAACATCTTCACAGTTTAAAGTTCTGATAAAAGCCTCATTTCCAAAATATATAGAGAATTGACTCTAATTTATAAGAAATCAAGCCATTCTCCAATTGATAAATGGTCAAAAGATATGAACAGACAATTTTCAGATGATGAAATTGAAACTATTACCACTCATATGAAAGAGTGTTCCAAATCACTATTGATCAGAGAAATGCAAATTAAGGCAATTCTGAGATACCACTACACACCTGTCAGATTGGCTAAAATCACAGGAAAAAATAATGATGAATGTTGGAGGGAATGCGGGAAAACTGGGACATTGATGCATTGTTGGTGGAGTTGTGAACACATCCAACCATTCTGGAGAGCAATTTGGAACTATGCCCCAAAAGTTATCAAACTGTGCGTACCCTTTGATCCAGCAATGCTACTACTGGGCTTATACCCCAAAGAGATACTAAAGAAGGAAAAAGGACCCGTATGTGCCAAAATGTTTGTGGCAGCCCTGTTTATAGTGGCTAGAAACTGGAAAATGAATGGATGCCCATCAATTGGAGAATGGCTGAGTAAATTGTGGTACATGAATGTTATGGAATATTATTGTTCTGTAAGAAATGACCAGCAGGATGAATACAGAGAGGCTTGGAGAGACTTAGATGAACTGATTCTAAGTGAAATGAGCAGAACCAGGAGATCATTATATACTTCAACAACGATACTGTATGAGCATGTATTCTGATGGAAGTGGATTTCTTTGACAAAGAGAAGATCTAACTCAGTTTCAATTGGTCAATGATGGACAGAAGCAGCTACACCCAAAGAAAGAACACAGGGAAATGAATGTAAACTGCATTTTTGTTTTTCTTCCTGGGTTATTTCTATCTTCTGAATCCAATTCTCCTTGTGCAACAAGAGAACTGTTTGGTTCTGCACACATATATTGTATCTAGGATATACTGTGACATATTTAACATGTACAGGACTGCTTGCCCTAATCTAGGGAGGTGGTGGAGGAAGAGAGGGGAAAAATCGGAACAGAAGTGAGTTCGAGTGATAATGTTGTAAAAAATTACCCTGGCATGGGTTCTGTCAATAAAAAGTTATTATAATTAAAAAAATGCTTTATTTTGAAAAAAAAAAGATTTTATTGTTAATTCTCCATCTGAATCTGAATCTGTTTTTTGTTCACTAATCAATTTTATTCTTCTTGTATTTTGGATTGTAAAAGATATACTAATTATTTCTGCCTCTTTAATAATTTCTGTCCCTTAGTGTACTAGGTCAATTTTTGTAAAAGATCCTTGTGGGGCAGAGAAATATGTATATTCGTTTGCTGGCTCATTTAGAATACAGCCTAAGTCTCTAGCTTCTTCAGAAATTTGTTAAGTTCCACATTTTTGTTTATCTTTTTGTTAGACTTATTAGAAACTGATAGAGGAATATGGAAATTTATCATATTGTATTACTATCTATGTCTTCTTGAAGCTTAATGTTTTCTTTATTCTAGAGCATTTAGAATGTATGTTTTTTACTGATATTTGTTTTCTCTACTTCCTTTCATCATAATGTAGCTTTCTTTTTTCTCTCTCTCTCTCTCTTAAAAATGTTTTTGCTTTGTCAAATAACATGGATGCAACTCCTCCTTTTTTGGATTTTCATGATCTATAGTAAAATTTCTCCCTCCACACCCTCCAGTTTCATTTTAGGTATGGCTTAAAAAAAGTTTCTTCTCAGCAACAGATAGTGTTCATTTTAAATATTTATCCAATTACATTTAAAAACCAATTTTAACCTTCATTCTTTTATAATTTTAAATTCTACATTCTCTCCCACCCTCTCTTCACTTTCTTTTATTGAGATTTGATAAAGGTTTAGATTATTTGGAATAGTGGAAAATGTATTTCCATTTCAGTCATGTTGTAACATTCCCACCCCCAAAAAACAAGAAAAGTAAAGTGATTTTAAAAAACAGTATTTTTTATCTTTATTCTGTTCTTTCTCTAGAGGTGGAGAGTACTTTTCACACTAAGTTTTTCAGAAGTGAGATCTTTGAATGTTGAGAATAGCTAATTCATTCAATGTGCACGATTATTATAGTGTATATTGTTCTCCTGCTTCTGTTCACTTCACTTTTCCAAGTTTCTCTAAAATTATCCTATTCATCACTTCTTACAGCACAATAGTATTTCATCACATACCATAGCTTCTTCAAACATTTCCCAATTAATGGGCATTCCCTAAATTTCCAATTTTTTGTCATCATAAAGAGTTGCTATATACATTTTTGTATTTATAAGTCTTTTCTTTTATGTCTTTGGAATACAGATGTAGTAATATTATTGCTGAGATGTATGAAATTTTATAGCTCTTTGAGCATAGTTCTAAATTGTTTTTGAGAATCGTTGCATCACCGCTTCAGCAATAACGCATGTGTCCCCTGATGCATTGTTGGTGGAGTGTGAACGAATCCAACCATTCTGAAGAGCAATCTGGAATTATGCCCCAAAAGTTATCAAACTGTGCATACTCTTTGATCCAGCATAGTAGTAACACTGGATTTATACCCCAAAGAGATACTAAAGAAGGGAAAGGGACCTGTATGTGCCAAAATGTTTGTGGCAGCCTTATTTGTAGTGGCTAGAAACTGGAAAATGAATGGATGCCCATCAACTGGAGAATGGTTGGGTAAATTGTAGTATATGAATGTTATGGAATGTTATTGTTCTGTAAGAAATGACCAGAGGATGAATAAAGAGAGGCTTGGAGAGACTTAGATGAATTGATGCTAAGTGAAATGAGCAGAACCAAGAGATCATTATATACTTCAACAATACTGTATGAGCATGTATTCTGATGGAAGTGGATTTCTTTGACAAAGAGAAGATCTAACTCAGTTTCAATTGATCAATGATGGACAGAAGCAGCTACACCCAAAGAAAGGACACTGGGAAATGAATGTAAACTGTTTGCATTTCTGTTTTTCTTCCTGGTTATTTTTATCTTCTGAATCCAATTCATCCTGTGCAACAAGAGAATTGTTCGGTTCTGCACACATATGGTGTATCTAGGATATACTGTGACATATTTAACATGTATAGGATTGCTTGCCATCTGGGGAAAGGAGTAGAGGGAGGAAAGAGAAAAATCGGAACAGAAGTGAATGCAAGGGATAATTTTGTAAAAAATTACCCTGGCATGGGTTCTGTCAATAAAAAGTTATAATTATTAAAAAATATATATAATGCATGTGTCCCAAATTTTCCACATCCCTTCCAACATTTTTTATTTTCCTCATATTAGCTAATCTGATAAATGTGGGCTCGTGCCTAAGAGCTGTTTTAATTTGCATTTCTCTAATTAATAGAGATTTAAAGAAATTTTCATATTTGATTTCTTCTGAAAACTCCCTGTTCATATCCTTTGACTATTTGTCAATTGAGACATGATTTATATTCTTATAAATTTGGTTCAGTTCTTTATATGTTTGAGAGAGAAGGTTTCCATCAGAAACACTTGCTGCAAAACTTTCCCCAATTTTCTGCTTTTCTTCTAATTTTGGTTATATTGTGGGTTTTTATGCAAAAATTTGAAGTCACATAATTGAAGTTATCTATTTTATATTTTGTAATGTAATTTCAGAAATAGAAGAGAAATAATAATTTTCCTGGGTGCTTTGCTTTGTAACCATTTATCAGCTGTAATTATCTTTTTTATTTAAAATTTTTTAAAATAATAGCTTATTTTCTATGTATAGAAGAATTGCACATGTTTAACATGTATCGGATTGCTTGCTGACTAGGGGAGGAAATGGGGGGAAGGAAGGAAAAAAATTGGAACACAAGATTTTGCAGGGGTGAATGTTGAAAATTATCTATATATCTGTTTTTGAAAATAAAAAGTTTTAATAATAAAAAAATCAAACAATAGCTTCTTTTCTTTTCTTTTCTTTCTTTCTTTCTTTCTTTCTTTCTTTCTTTCTTTCTTTCTTTCTTTCTTTCTTTCTTTCTTTCTTTCTTTCTTTCTTTCTTTCTTTCTTTCTTTCTTTCTTTCTTTCTTTCTTTCTTTCTTTCTTTCTTTCTTTCTTTCTTTCTTTTTTTAATATCTTTTTATTGATAGAACGCATGCCAGGGTAATTTTTTACAGCATTATCCCTTGCATTCATTTCTGTTCCGATTTTTCCCCTCCCTCCCTCCACCCCTTCCCCCAGATGGCAAGCAGTCCTTTACACGTTGAATGGGTTGCAGTATATCCTAGATACAATATATGTGTGCAGAACCAAACAGTTTTCTTGTTGCACAGGGAGAATTGAATTCAGAAGGTATAAATAACCCGGGAAGAAAAACAAAAATGCAAGCAGTTTATATTCATTTCCCAGTGTTCTTTCTCTGGGTGTAGCTGCTTCTGTCCATCTTTGATCAATTAAGGCTCTCTTTATCGAAGAGATCCACTTCTATCAGAATACATCCTCAAACAGTATCGTTGTTGAGGTATATAATGATCTCCTGGTTCTGCTCATTTCACTCAGCATCAGTTCATGTAAGTCTCGCCAGTCCTCTCTGTATTCATCCTGCTGGTCATTCCTTACAGAACAATAATATTCCATAACATTCATATGCCACAATTTACTCAACCATTCTCCAATTGATGGACATCCTTTCATTTTCCAGCTTCTAGCCACTACAAACAGGGCTGCCACAAACATTTTGGCACATACAGGTCCCTTTCCCTTCTTTAGTATTTCTTTGGGGTATAAGCCCAGCAGAAACACTGCTGGATCAAAGGGCATGCACAGTTTGATAACTTTTTGAGCATAGTTCCAAATTGCTCTCCAGAATGGCTGGATGTGTTCACAATTCCACCAACAATGTATCAGTGTCCCTGTTTTCCCACATCCCCTCCAACATTCCCCATTATCTTTCCCTGTCATTCTAGCCAGTCTGACAGGTGTGTAGTGGTATCTCAGAGTTGTCTTAATTTGCATTTCTCTGATTAATAATGATTTGGAGCATATTTTCATATGTCTATAAATAGTTTCAATTTCTTCACCTGAGAATTGTCTGTTCATATCCTTTGACCAATTATCAATTGGAGAATGGTTTGATTTCTTATAGATTAGAGTCAATTCTCTATATATTTTGGAAATGAGGCCTTTATCAGAACCTTTGATTGTAAAAATTTTTTCCCAGTTTACAATAGCTTATTTTCAAAATATATGCAAAGATAGTTTTTAACATTCATCCTTGCAAAATCTTGTGTTTCAAATTTTTTCTCCCTTCCTTCCTCCCACCCCTTCCTCTAGAAAGCAAGTAATCCAATATATTTTAAACATGTGCAGTAATTATCTTTCTTAAAAAATTATTTAAAATAGAACACAAAATGAGAAAAAAAATTTAAAAAGAAAGATAGAAAAAGAAAAAAAATAAAACAAGATACTATCATGTGCCTAGCAGAACATCAGGGAAGATTCAAAATATGTAACAGTAAATTTCCATTTCAAGAAAGCATATATAATAATAGGTGACATTATATTCATGACTGTGCATCTTTGTAGATTATTCTTTTATTCTCTGCTTGAATTTTTTACTTTATGCTTTTTTCTCCTTTTCACACCCCCAAGAAAGCTACAATTAAGCAAAGATATATTTATGTATACATACAGATATACACCTTCACACACACATACATATGCCTATATGCATACTTACACACACATTTGTACATACAAATCTAAACATTTAAAACATATTAATACGGATTACATATAATGTAGATTTCTCTTTGTTGAATCTTTGTCTGACTTTTGTTTTTGCTTTCTCTGAGATCATAATTGCTATCTCTGCCTGTTTTATCTCAGCTAAAACATAACAGATTGTGCTCCAGACCCTTACCTTTATTCATGAAGGTGTCATTTTGCTTCTAATGTGTTTCTTGTAAACAACATGTTGTGAGATTCTGGTTTTTCCTCTAATCTGCTATCCATTTCCAATTTATGAGTGAGTTTATTCTGTTCCCATTCATAATTTTGTTATTCTGTATTTACCTTCATCTTATTTCCCCCAAGATACTATCTGTCTGTCTTTTTGATTCTCTCTCTCGTTCTCTCTTCTGCTGTGTTTTTGTCTCTCTTCCTCTTTCATGCTGTCCTTACTCAAAAGTGTTTTATTTTGACATCGCCTCTCCTATTTTACTTACCCTTCTTTCATTTGCCCTCCCCTATTTTTCTATAATAAGAATAGATCAACTGAGGGCAGATATTATTCCAGCTTTGAGCCACTTCCAATGAGAGTAAGATTCAAGTGCTCCACTTACTTCCCCCATCTTCCATTCCACTACAAAAGCTCTTTCAGGTATCTTTTATGTGAGATACCTTATTCCATTCTACATTTTCCTTTCTCCTTCTCCCAGTGCATTCCTCTTTCTTACCACTTATTTTTTAAAATATATTTTTGGCATCATTGCATCACATTCAACTCATACCCTCTTTTTATGTATATTCCTTCTAATTGTAATAAAGTTCTTTTTTAAAATCAATAGTATTTTATTTTTTGAATTAAATGTAAAGATGGTTTTCAACATTCATTTTTGTAAGATTTTCCTCTCATCCTTACTCCTCTCTCCCCAAGATAGTAAGCAATCTGATATAGGTTATACATGTACAATAATTTTATTTTATTTTATTTTAATTTTGAAGAATGGAAATCTTTTTTTTTTATATGAGCAAACCATTATTTTCAAAAAGAATCAGACTCTGAAATATTGTAAAATTTGCCTGTGAAGGAAATCCAAAATGCAGGCAAGCAAAAATATAGGGATTGGGAATTCAATGTAATGGTTCTTAGTCATCTCCCTGAGTTCTTTCGCTGGGCGTAGCTGGTTCAGTTCATTACTGCTCCATTGGAACTGATTTGGTTCATCTCATTGCTGAAGATGGCCAGATCCATCAGAATTGATCATCATATACTATTGTTGTTGGAGTATATAATGATCTCTTGGCTCTGCTCATTTCACTCAGCATCAGTTCGTGTAAGTCTCTCCAGGCCTTTCTGAAATCATCCTGTTGGTCATTTCTTACCAAACAATAGTATTCCATAATATTCATATGCCACAATTTATTCAGACATTCTCCAATTCATGGGCATCTACTCAGTTTCCAGTTTCTGGCTACTACAAAGAGGGCTGCCACAAACATTCGTGTACATACAGGTCCCTTTCCCTTCTTTATGATCTCTTTGAGATATAAGCTCAGTAGTAGCACTGCTAGATCAAAGGGTATGCACAGTTTGATAACTTTTTGAGCATAGTTCCAAATTGCTCTCCAGAATGGTTGGATCCGTTCACAGTTCCACCAACAATGTATCAGTGTCCCTGTTTTCCCACATCCCCTCCAACATTCCGCATTATCTTTTCCTGTCATTCTAGCCAGTCTGATAGGTGTGTAGTGGTATCTCAGAGTTGTCTTAATTTGCATTTCTCTGATTAATAATGACTTGGACCATCTTTTCATATGGCTAGAAATAGTTTCAATTTCTTTGTCTGAGAATTGTCTGTTCATATCCTTTGACCATTTATCAATTGGAGAATGGCTTGATTTCTTATAAATTATCACTTCTCTATATATTTTGGAAATGAGTCCTTTATCATAACTTTTGACTGTAAAAATATTTTCCCAGTTTATTGCTTCCCTTCTAATCTTGTCTGCATTAGTTTTGTTTGATGTACAATAATTTTAAACATATTTTCATATTTGTCACATTGTGAAAGATAATTCAAAACAAAAAGGAAAAATACTGCAAGAAAGAAAAAGCAAACAAACAAAAATAAGGGTGAAAATAATATGCTTCAATCCTCATTTTGTCTCCATAGTTCTCCCTCTGGATACAGATGGTATTTTCCATTCCAAGTCTATTAGTACTGAAAAGAGCTAAGTCGATCATAATTGATGATCAAATAATCTTGCTGTGTACAATGTTCTCCTGGTTTTACTCACTTCACTCAGCATCATTCATGTAAATGTTTCTAAGCTTTTCTGAAATCAGTCTGATCATCATTTCTTATAGGCCAATAATATTTCATTATGTTTATATACCATACATTTTTGGACGCGGGTCATTTTTCCTCATTTGTAATCTCTTGTGTTACAGATCCAGTAATGACACTGCTGGATTAAAGGGTATGCATAGTTTATGAATATGCTCTTTGGGCATAGTTCCAATTTGGTCTCCAGAATGGCTGTGTTGCGATAAAGTTCTTAAAAATTACAAGTATCATTTTCTCACATGGAATGGAAACAATTTAATCACATTGAATTATCTGTGATTTTTCTTTCCTGAGGCTGGGCGTTCTAGTATACTAGTACTTCATCTTTCCCTGTGCCCTATAATTTCCTCTATTAGTTGTCTAATCTTCTTACTGTTGTTGGCTGACAGTTCTGGAAGTTATTGCTGCACATTCAGCATTGGATATGGCCTGTAGCTGGATGCTTTGCACAGGTACTTAACACCCCAACACTAGCGTTCACTGGAGCTTGGAACCTCTTAATTGGCTTACTGGGTGCAACATGGATTGGACTGTGACAATCCAGGTTTCTAAGTGTTGTTGAGTTGAAATATTGTTTTACCCTGTCCTTTTGTTATTTTTCCTGCTCCAGAATTTGTTTTGAGGTCTTATTTTAAAGTTGTTTGGAAGGAATTTTGGACTGGTCAAATGAGTCCCTTATCTCTACTCAGCCATCTTGGCTCTGCTCTTGGGTTTTATATTTTGTATCACAGCAACATTCTGTTATTAAAATGTAACTTTGGGCATATAACCCTGACCTTCTATTATTTCCCTTGGCAACTTTCTAAGATCTCATCGTGAAAATGAGTTTGCAAGTCATCAATGGTGGAGTTTCCAAAATGAAATCCATGAAATCAGAATCCTCAGTCACATACACTCCCCTTTTCCTGTCCTTTTCCTTCCCCTCCCTAGTGTATAGAACCAAAGCACAACTAAGATTCTTCTTTCCTGCTATTGTACCCTGGTAACCAATTTTGTACCTCTGTGGTATCACCAGACTTTGACTCCAGTTCATCTTTTTTTTGTTATTTTAGCTCTGGAAAAGTAAGATTTCATGAATGTTGAAAGATGAAATGATTTTCACCATAATTTCTTAAGGGATGTTTCCTAAATTACATGGTAGGATAGCATGTGGTCTGGAGCCTCATGGGATAATGTGGTATCTTTTTTTTTTTTTAAATAAGATGATATTATTTAGATATTAAAAGAATTATCAGATATTTCTGTATCCCATGAGAGTATATCTGTATTTTTCCACAAATTTAGTTGGTTCCCAGAGTAGTTATCAAATAATTTTAGAAAAGTAAGTATTGGTAGGTTTTTTTTTTAAATCACACAATATAAACTTATTTGAAATTTGACAGTTCTTAAAAATTCTCTTATTAAGATATATGTATTGTGTGTGCATATATATATATATATAATACATACACACACACACACACACACACACTCTTACACCTGATTTTTAAAAAAGATTTAAAACACCTAGTTACTGCCCAGAGTGATAATTTATTTTATGCAACTAGAAAATTAATTTTTCCCAACTTAAACCCAAGTTAACTTCCTTGAATCATTATTACTCATGGTTCTTGTTTCTTCTACACAATCTTTCCACCTACAGGCATCATCCAGTTTACCTAAGTTAAAAGGCTGTCCTATATTATTTAATGCCTTGGATCTTTTTCTCATATGACACAAGGAAGATTGTCAACTTACTCTAGTAATTGCTGGGCTTCAATATAACACTTCATTTTAACACAATCCTCTTAAAAAAGTAGGATGAGTCTGTGTTTGCCAAAGTCCATGCCCGCTGAGGAATCTTAGTATGAATGTTTTATCTTCTCCTGTCATGACTACTGCAATTGATCATTTATGCTGTAACTTATGATTAAAAAAATAAAGCAAATCATATGATTAGCTACCTTTTTTTTTTTTTTTTTTGGAGTAACTGAATTCTTAGTAATCTAGAAATGAAAATGTGTTAGTAAAGTGTTCACAAGTCACATCCAATGGAAATGTCAAGTGCAGTTCTAGAGATGGCAGCTGAGAGAACACTACCTTGCTGAATCCCTCTTAGGTGTTATAGTTCACCACAGCACTCTGCCTTATGGTGTCTTTCCCCTTATTCTTCCCTCATATGACATGGTGTCTCTCCTCTCAATCCCCACCACAGGTCATGGTATCTTTTTACTTACAGCGAACTAACTCTTTTTAGGGTATTAAACTCCTCTAAAAATTTAGTCTGACAGTTAGGGGTTATGATCCAACCTCATGATCCAACCTTTCTCCTTCTTGTGTCTATTAGGGAACTTGTCTTTTTCCATCATTAATTGTTAAAAACCCCTTTCCTTGCCAACTGTATGTTCTCCCAATTCTATTTCATATTTACCACTCCTGCTAGCTATTGTACTTCATTTTGTCTGTAATCGCTTTTAAATAAACCTGTTTCCCCAAAGACAATGGCCATTGTGAATTCTTCACATAACCAAATCTCAACATTTGGCGTTCTCCTAAATCACATTATTTGGTGTCTATAACAACCACATCACTGTTACATTAATTTTCTCCTTCATTGCCCTCCTGCCTTCCCTATTACTTCAAAGGCTAATACCATCCTCCCAATCTCTCAGACTCACAATCTAGGAATTGTCCTGGACACTTGTTTCACACTCTCATGTCCAATCTCTTGCCATGTCTTGTAGATTTCACCTTTGCATAATTTCTCAAATAGATCCCTTTCCCTCTTTTCAAGGTTCTACCATTCTAGCACAAGGCCTTCATTTCCTTATGCCTGGATGACTGTAATAGACTGCTGGCGGATTTGCCTACTTCTTAAGTCTTATCTTACTCCAATCTACTCAGTTACTACAGTGATTTTCCTGAAGCACAGCTGTGATCATGTCACCCCACTTCTCAGTATGCTCCAATGGCTACCTTTTGTTTTTATGATCAAATAAAAAAATGCCTTTCATAACCTAGCTCTCTTACTTTTCCTGTCCTCTTATACTTTATTTCCTGACATGTACTCTTCATTCCATGACACTGGAATCCTGGCTATTCCATTAATAAGACACTCCTCTCTGGGCATTTTCTCTGCCTGTTTTATATAAAAACAGGAACATATCTTGACTTCACCTGCTGATCTCCCTGATTTCTTTTAAGTTCCAACTAAAACCCATTTTTACTAAGGCTTCTTTAACCCCTCTTAATTCTAGTTCCTTCTTTCTATTAATTAATCCTGTATGTAGCTTGCTTTTTCTACATTTATTTGATTATTGTTGCTGACAAAACACTGTAAGCTCCTTGAGGGAAAGGGCTATATTTTGTCTCTTTTTGTATCACCAAGACTTAGCATGGTGGAACATGTCTGTGATCATATATACAGCTTCGAATGAACATCTGACAAATTGAACTGAGAATATGCTCTGTCTAGAGGCATATTTGAATTCCAGACATTTCATATAAGAGATTCAAGCTGTCAGTATCACTTCTAAGCCAAGGATAAAGGAATAACAAGGCTGAATGTAGAACTCAACAGAATTCTGACTCATTCATTTTCCAATTGTTCTCTGAGGCAGAAATAGTCTGATTAATGTGCAGAATCTGGGTAACAACAATGCATTTGTAATACTTATGCAATGTCTGTGTCATCCACTGCAATACATTTGTCCCAGTAAATAAAAGAGACCACTGTTTCACAATCTGCAGAATATTTTACTAGACAGATTGCTGACTCATTCATCACTACACTGCTTCATCCATAGCTCTATATCAGCATCTGTTAAAATGGAGATAATAATCTACCTATTTACTTTTAAAGTGTCACCAGAATTGTTACATCTTCTAAAAGTGCTTTGAATTCATCTTACTTTTGTAAATCAAAAGTAGCTGTGCCATTCATTGTTCAATATATCACAATTCATTTACTTGAGCCTTTAAAACTTTACCCCTTTAATCAAAAAAAATCTCTTAAAATTAGTGTTAGGAGCAGTTAGATGGTGCAGTGGATAGAGCACCAATTCTGGAGTCAGGAGGATCTGAGTACAAATTTGGCCTCAGACACATCACTTTTTACTTATCCCAAATCACATACTCCAACTGTTTCATAAAATAAAATAAAAATCAGCTTTAATATAAGTTTTCTAGCTCATAAAAAAAATAAGACCTCTGCTTCAATTCTAGAAAACTCATTCTTTACAGAAGAAACAATGGAAAACTTTGATTATACACTAAAAAAGAATGTGACAAATCAGATGTGACTTGAAAAATAATAGTCATAGCTATCTATAGTCACAGTATTATTTAACATCTTGATTAGCAGTTTAAAATAGTCTACTAAATAAATGCTTTGCCTTACATATTTACATATGTTCTTACATATTCTTTAGATTATAATCTGTTATGGGCCAGAACTCTGAACTTGAAACAAAAGGATTCTTACAAGGTACTAAGTCAGTGGAATTGATAGAGACAATAGTTATCTAATTTAGCATGGTTCAGTATGATTGATTTAATCCTACAAGGAGTTGTTACGGGCCACAACTTGAAACTCTCTTGTGTTTCTAATACTAAGTGGAATTGAGGAGACAATGGTTAAATTTAATTTAGCACTGATTTAATCCTACAACAAATAATGGTTTCCTAGTAATATAATAATTGGTTTATACTCAGTATGGGGCATATAATCTAGAAGCTCTCAGGGCCAGAAAAGACAAGAGAATTAGAAGCTCTTGGAGGCTGAGACAGATTCATTCCATCTTCCACCTTTGTTGTGGCTGGAAGCCGAAGCACAAATCCTTGGAATTCGGGGAGATTTGGAAACCAGAGAAGGAGGCAGGAGCTCAAGCTCTCGGAACCAAGGAAAGAGATAGGCCTCTAAGAAAGCTAACTGGGCCCCAGGAGACAAGGAGACAAGGAGACAAGATTTTGAAGGAGACAATAAAGGATTTGGACTTCAACCCCTGGCTACTCCTATAGTGATTACTGAACTGAAATGAAGACTGCACACAGAGACCCCAAAAAAACCTCAACAGAGAACATTACATTTTAGAGAGAATATTACAATAATCCATTTGCATTACTGCGTCATAAATAGGATTTTCTTTAGAAGATTACATACTGAATATAATTGTTTAAATTTGAATGGTTCTTGTGCTTCTATAGAAATGGCAGCTTTTTGCTTGATTTTGATAACTGCTAATTGGGATAGTTAAATAATGTTGCTTTTCTTATAGACTAGATTATAAAGCATGTGTATTTTCATTAGTAAAGCATTAAAAAACCCTAATGTTAAATTCCAATTTTAAAATACGCATTGCCAAGGCTGGTTACTTCTAACTAAAATTATAAATAATCCTTAGGGATGGGTACAGGAAGTGAAAACCCTTTTTGTATTATCAAGTCCTTCAATCTATTAACTTGATGAATTGAAGATAATATAGTATACAGATAATATAGTATAGTGTACATCTCAAAATATAAAAAATAAATATATACACTTCTGGATACACCTTAGATTTGTGGATTGGATTCCTTGAAGGTAGCTACTCCCTCAGGTTTTAGGGATAAGCTAGTGGGCTTGTACTTATAATATAACTCATAAATTTCCATTAATAATCAATTTTACACAATGAATTTTCATTGAAGTCCTTTAAGGTGATGTAGTGTTAGAAATGAAAACTTCAGACCAAAATTCTTGGAGTGAGTAGAGGGAGTAAGGCTTAATACACTTCTTGCCAGAAGTGGGCACCATCATCCTTGGAGGGAGCATAAATAAATTTATAGAAGCCAAAACCAGCAGTTATATTCCATTATTTCATCCTGCCTCCTCATACCCTCCTCAGAATTTCTCTTCCAAAATTTAATATTTTATGACACTCCTTGATATATACACTCCTTGATATATTTTCATATTTTCCCCTCCCCTTGCCACATCATTATATGTTATGCTAATGAGGGTCTAATTTTATGCAAAGTATGTCAATTTATATTCCTGAGGCTTATTTAAGTATGCTCAATTAAAAATTTTGTTTGCTCAGGGCATAAACCGTCATTTGCACTCAACCAGCACCTGCATTTTCTTAATGTTGACTTAAGACATTCTTTAATTCTCTTCACCCAAGAGGCATAAACTTACATCCTATCTTTTTTAACATGGCAGGAAAGAGGGAGACTATATGACTGTGGAACTTTTCTGTTGTGGCCATCTTAAGAGCTCAAAGTATGTAAGTCCTTTGATCCCAGAGGCAAGATAAATGAGAGGGGAGACTCATAGTGAAAAAGAGCTCCAGTTTATTATGCCATACAGCTTTGCTGATATACATTTTTGCAAGCGTGATCAGTACATGAACAGTAGGCAATCCCCAATCACCATTCAAAGAAGCAAAGAGCTTTGTGTATGTATGCATGGTATCTGCCAATGGGAGGAAAACCAATCCAGCAATTTAGAAACCCACTCACAGGCGAGAGGCCCTATCAAAGGATCCCTGCTTACAAGCAACTAGCTGTGACCCTGAGACTGAAATCTGTTCCCATGGTCACAAATCATTGCTCCTTGCTCAAACAAGAATGTTTTCTGCAACATGGCAGAAAACTTATTGTGCACCAAAGGTCGAGGTGGCCTCTGTACCCCCTCTTGGCAGGGTCCCATATCTTAGTACTTTTAAATGTGGAAACAAAACCTTACAATTTTACTCCTCAAAATTTCCCCCTCTTTTAATAGATTTGGTTTCCACACTTTTCCCTTATGTTCCATCTCCTCAAACTGTTTTAACATCAACTCACATTCCTCATCAATGTTTTGATCTTTTTAAAAAGCGACTATTCTCATTTTAACAATTCCTTTAAACTAGAAGCCTGTAATATAGAATAAGACTAACAAAAGAAATTCAATAAACATGATCCAAACAGAAGGATAATAATAATAATATTTCTTTTTCTATGATTTTAAGTGGGGGAAATTTTTAAACCTCCCCTATTTCTACCATTCATGCTCTACTGGAAGACATGCATTTTAATTACTACCTGATGATTCAACACCTTTAATTCCAATAGCACCCCAGTTGAATAATCAAATCTCTGGTTAACAAATTACTCTTGATATCTTTTCCTTGTTACTCCTGATTAATCTCAATCTTCAAATTTACTAGGAGTTCCAGGCGGGCTCTAAAAAGAAGGAACCCCAAATACTCCTAGTCCTCATTTTCCTCAAAAGTTAAGAGGGTGCCACTTTTTCCTCTATTAATACTAAACAATCCCTCCTGAAGTGTCCATTCTACCCATAATTATAAGAGATGCTTTGACCACTCCACCCTGAGCCACCTCTTCCTACCCCCCATCTCTCCATAAGGGGGAAATTTTAAATATCTTTTTTTGCACTGAATTTCCTCAGTCTATTATGGGCTTCTCCCAATGCTGCTTCACCAATCTTTTTGTTCTACACACAGTAATTACAAACTTTAGGTTTTAACAAATGACAGTAACTTATAATAAATTAGTTAATAATCTTGAAAACTTCAACAGTAATAGCCAAATAGAATTAGCTATAATTTCTTCTTAATTCACAAAGATGGAAATACTTAATTTCCCAAATTGCATTTATTGGAATAACAAGGCTGATAGATTTTAAACACATTTTCCACTTCCATTAGTTTTTAATAATGTTCAATTTTCTGGATAATAAACCATATCTGGGTTCTACAATCTCAGAAAGAACCCTTTTGCTTATCAGTTAGTATTCATAATTCAGTAATGAATTTAAGTGGAAAAATTTTCTTGCCCCAAGCTATTTGTTTAGGGAGTTTTAAGGAGGCTTCCCCACCTGTTACCTTAAATAAGTTTCCCTAGCTCAAAGAGAAAATCCCCCAAATAGGAGTCTCATACAATGAGAAGTTAAGTTCCCAATTTTAACACATGCCAATTAAAAAAGTTATTTAAAAATTAACCAGTACTTCAGTTTGTGAGATTCTCTAAATTCTAATTAGATGTTTCAGTCAAACTCACTTACCTCTTGGTTATTTTCCCAATTCACACAAACCTCTTTTTTTTCTAAGCCAGGAAAGGGCTAAGTGCTAATTTTTGCTTCAAATGGGTTTTTACCTTGAGATTCTTCTTGGTATAGTTTCACAAGTCTTCAGACTTATTATTCTGATAATGAAATGTAGGTTCCTTGTTGACCAGAGTTTTAAAAGTGGTAGCATACTGCTTTTTCTTTTTCCCCAGATTTCCATAACTCTCAAATCCCTTTCAGGTTATGCTCTTTTCATTCCTACATGCTTAAATGTTCTCTATCCTTTAGTGAACTTTGATTACAACCCCTTTAAAACTGCATGTCTCATTTCTTTCTCATTCTGATCTGACACTCCTATTGGGCCATCCTTTCAATAAGTATGGAAGTGGTGGAGCTGAAAGAGACTTTTGTTTCCTTGTTAATCTTCAATCTTATCAATTGCTTTTAAAGCTGTTTTCAAACTTTCCGTAAGATACAATAATTTTTCCCTAGAACTAATAATTCTTAAAATACTTAAAAATAAAAACCAAATTTTTTCCCCTTAAAATAAATTCTACAAGTGGTGCCTTACTAATCATTAAGTCATCCAACTTAATGATTAATCTCAACCACACCCACCAAAAATGTTTTAATAGTTTGTTTTTTTTTTTTCCTTTAAGGTTGAAGTCAGGGATGTTAATAAATATTTCTCAGTGCTTTTCCTATCTGTACCTCTTTGAAGTTTTTTTTCTTTCTGGCTGCATTTAAACTCTTTCAAGATAACAGAATCTTGCTCACAGTACAAACATGACACAGACATTCTGTTAACACAGAAGCACAGACAGAAAAAAGGATTAAAATACTTACAAAGTAACTCCAATTACAAAATGGTATTGATGAAGTGCGAGAATATGAGTAAGAGATCCCTTCTGGTCAATGTTGCAGATTCCTTGTGAAAGAAATTGCAAACCTGAGGTTTTTGGCAAAAGGGGATTTATTTGCACTAAGAAGACAGCTTTTTTAACGGGCAAAGAATCCTGTTACAATGATTTTGCAAAGATAGGTTGACAACCCCATTCTCCCTGAGTTATATTGGGCCAGTATTGGCCTGAAGCTGGGGAGCAGTTTGAGTCACTCAAAAGGATGTTGACTATGACCTAGGCTGAGATTTCCAATTGAATGGGAGTTGTCTGGGAAAGGTGTGCCCTTCCCAGTATTTGAGAGTCAGAAATTCCCCCCAAAGGGAACACAGTTTACATCTGCCCCACAAAGGTTAAAAGGGATACAATTTATATCATTTTCTCTCCCTAAAGTATTCCCTCCAAATTCACTTGGGGTAATGGGACAAAGGTCTCATCTTCTGCGGTTGCTTCAAGCTGACAAGGGTCATAGAGTTGTACCTACATTCACTGGAAGTTCAGGCCAGGAAGAGAAGTGCGAGATCTGAAGACAGCAGAAGCAGCATCTAAGGGATGTTGTGTCATTTATCCTATGATCTCCAGGCTGAAGGAGCAGTTGAAAATTCGTAGTTTGAAGCCTGGAGGAAACAAATCTCATTAAAAATGCAGGGACTGAATATGAGTAAAAAATTACCTTTATTTTTATTTTTTATTTATTTATATTTATTATTATATTTATAATTGGAGTTAGTATTGGGAGATCATAGTAGAGATAACTAAATTCTTGGTATGATATCTTCCCAGAGGAAGACTCGGGGTGTGTGAGTTTTCCATGAATGTCTTGCATCCAGCCAGTTTTCTCTAAGATTCTCTCAGTACGAAGTCCAACCTTTTCTGGGTTATTAATGTACATACAGCAAGAGGTACTGACTAGGGCACAGACACCTCCACTTGAAGAAAGGAGATAATCCAAGGCCATTCAGTTATCTAAAATCATGTTAGCAAGAGTCCAAAGATTCTTGGATCTCCTGGAGAGAGTGTGCAGTTTCTTTGGCCAGCTGGTTGACTGTAGCAGTCAGGTTGGAAAGGATGTTTTCATGTTCTAAGTATCTCAGGGTACTAGCAATGCTGTGACTTTCTTTTCCCCAAATCCCCATTTTTGTTTCCTTGAAGGTATGGGGGCAGTGTTTTGAGGCAGTGGCATTATATACAGTGAAAGGAGCACTTAGGTGGCCTAGAGTGCAAGACCCATAGTGCTTAAAAGGGGTTAAGCATCAAGTAGAGAGAATAATAGTCTGGGGAGGGTTCCAGTCAGAGGCATTCCTTTTTTTTTTTTTTAATTTTTATTTAATGATTACTTCATATTGACAACATTATCCCTTGCACTCGTTTCTTTTCCGATTTTTTTTTCCCCTCCCTCCCTCCACCCCCTCCCCTAGATGGCAAGCAGTCCTTTATGTGTTGGATATGTTGCAGTATATCCTAGATACAATATATGTTTGCAGAACCGAACAGTTCTCCTGTTGCATAAGGAGAATTGGATTCAGAAGATATAAATAACCCGGGAAGAAAAACAAAAATGCAGATAGTTCACATTCGTTTCCCAGTGTTCGTTCTTTGGGTGTAGCTGCTTTTGTCCGTCATTTATCAATTGAAACTTAGGTCTCTTTGTCAAAGAAATCCACTTCCATCAAAATATGTCCTCATACAATATCGTTGTCGAAGTGTATAATGATCTCCTGGTTCTGCTCATTTCACTTAGCATCAGTTCATGTAAGTCTCGTCAATCCTCTCTGTATTCATCCTGCTGGTCATTTCTTACAGAACAATAATATTCCATAACATTCATATACCACAATTTACCCAGCCATTCTCCAATTGATGGGCATCCATTCATTTTCCAGTTTCTAGCCACTACAAATAGGGCTGCTACAAACATTTTGGCACATACAGGTCCCTTTCCCTTCTTTAGTATTTCTTTGGGATATAAGCCCAATAGAAACACTGCTGGATCAAAGGGTATGCACAATTTGATAATTTTTTGGGCATAATTCCAGATTGCTCTCCAGAATGGTTGGATTCGTTCACAACTCCACCAACAATGCATCAGTGTCCCAGTTTTCCCGCATCCCCTCCAACATTCATCATTATTTTTTCCTGTCATCTTAGCCAATCTGACAGGTGTGTAGTGGTATCTCAGAGTTGTCTTAATTTGCATTTCTCTGATCAATAATGATTTGGAACACTCTTTCATATGAGTGGTAATAGTTTCAATTTCATCCTCTGAAAATTGTCTGTTCATATCCTTTGACCATTTATCAATTGGAGAATGGCTTGATTTCTTATAAATTTGAGTCAATTCTCTATATATTTTAGAAATGAGGCCTTTATCAGAACCTTTAACTGTGAAGATGTTTTCCCAGTTTGTTGCTTCCCTTCTAATCTTGTTTGCATTAGTTTTGTTTGTACAAAGGCTTTTTAATTTGATGTAATCAAAATTTTCTATTTTGTGATCAGTAATGGTCTCTAGTTCATCTTTGGTCACAAATTTCTTTCTAGAGGCATTCCTCTTAACAGGCTTCTTAGAAACACTGAAATAAAATGGAGAACTTACTTTACAGAGAAAAGAATATCCCTTAGGTACACAGATGGTACCTGAGGTCAAGTTTTATAGCAGTTTCCTGGTTGTTTGTCCTCAAGGATGATTGTAGTTACCTGACACTTTATCAATTGAAATGTTAGTTTTCAGGAGGTCATGAAGAAGTTTCAAATATTATGGTGCAGAAGCATTATAAGTAAGTTTGCCAGGATAATCTTGAATGGATACCCTACAGTTATTTTCAGGATGGTCCATAGTCATAGGTACATCTAGCCCTTGACCCATCTGTGCAGCTGGTA